>NC_072893.1:65770000-68170000 GCF_027943255.1 Anastrepha obliqua
AAAAATTACATACGGGGCGTTTTTGCGTGGAGGACCAGCCTCGAGAAGGATGCCTAAAATCATCAGCCGACGAGATAAATATATATAAATATATGACCCTGGTCAAGCAAAATATTGGCAGAAACCTACAAATGACACAGAAAATGATATGTAGTGCATTGAACTAGAATACTATGGCAGTATTGCGAATATTGCATAATAATTTGCAATAAACAAAAAAATCTGTTAGATGGGTTCAACGAATTTTAAATTACAGCCAAACAAAAGCTAAAGTAAAAGTAAATGCGATTCTGAGAACTGTTTTTAACAGCGGATTTACAGCTTAAAAAAATTCAATGAAATGAAGGGTGATTATGTAGGTACGAAGGTAGGTAGGTGGAGGGGTGTTTGTCTGACACTCCTTAAGCAACACTAACGCGCCGTTTTGATACCATTATGATTTAGGTTGGCGCACTGCCCCAGGCTGCCGAAGAAAGGAGCATCCAGTTACCTTAGTCGTCTAGCTACCAAACCCGTACATTTACGGAGAAAATGCTTTACAGTCTCCTTCTCTGAAAGGTCCCCACAGCTTCTGCAATGGGGGTTAAATGGTAACCCTAGCTTTTCCGCGTGCGTGCTGATCGTCAAGTGACCGGTAAACACAGCTACGGGTTTGGAAATTGAATGGAGTCCGTTTTCTGAGTCCTTCGTATATTGTATATTGATTAAATGGAGCTCCGTCCCTTCTTGGCTTTCCTGAGAATTAATTTGTGCAGTTCCCCTTTAACAACTGTCAGGGGGATGCCGATGACCGGGGAAGAGGTCTTTGAGGCCAATTCAGTCCACTTCCTGGCAAGCTCATCAGCAGTTTCATTTTTCTTTATGTTCCCATGTCCTGGAACCCAGAAACCTTGCACTCCCAAGAGATTTGATCTCCTTCTTACAGGAGTTTAGTAATTTCGTTCTGCACCATGGCGTCGTCAGAACCTTAATCGCGGCTTGACTATGGGAAAAAATTGTAATATCTCCCTCGCTCCCGCATTCTCTAGGCGTTTTGCATGCCTGCAGGATCACAAAGAATTCTGTTTGAAAAACACTAGCAGTGTTCGGTAGTTTAAAGGAGATTTAGAGAAAACCCCTGCTCCGACTCCCGATTCCATCTTGGAACCGTCAGTGAAGACTGAGGTGCAAGCTTCGGTGCAGATTTTCCCCTCGATCCAATCCTGCCTATTTGGAAACATTGCCTTAGCACGACCATCAGACTCCAGTTTGCGGATAGAGGGATCTGTTCGAAGGGGGATCTGTTAAAGAGGGATCTGTTAAAACACATACAACCCCTGCATAGCTAAACTAGTTAAGCAACAATATTGCCTATTAAGCAGACACGCGCAAGAGGTAAGACGTGCAGGCACAAGAATTCTACAGAAGCTTTCTCTATGAAAAAGAGACTGAAACGATTTTGCACCTTCTATGCACATACTCCTGCTCTGTGCAGGCGAAAAGTTGCCATTATAGGTAGGCAATTCTTTAATGAAATGCAAGGCCTCATCACTGCTGGCATCAGGGATCCTTAATTCAATTTGAGTCCGTTTTAGGAGAGATTAGGACAAGCTCCCAGTACGGCGTCTCAATGAGCCATGAGTCTGAGTGTATCCCGCAACAAGCTAACCTAACCTCAATAAATATGTGAGTGCGTATGTGTAGGTACGTAGAATAAATCACAATTAGCTTCGAAATATTACTGCACTGCAAGAAATTTTCAGCCGCGCCTTTTTAAGTGCTTTCCACACCCAGCTCAGCGTCTATTCAAAGCTTTTTGCAGACACATATAAATAAGTACGCGCACACATACTAATGTTTGCTGTAAATAACTGTTATATGTGTAGTTGGTTGGAAAGCAGCACCAAATATGTAAACAATACGATTAAAATCAACCCTGGCATCTGCGCACACGTCCTACATTCTTACATATATACAAATACTTGTATTTGATTTGTCGCCGGTGCTTTGCAGACTTAGAGTGGCAATTACTTTTGGGCATGTGTGCGTGTGCTTTAAGTGCCGTTTATAGCCATCTTAATTATGCCTTAAGTTCATATATTTACATACATCTATGCATGTATAATACAGGGTGCACACGGTAGTTGAGGATATGTGCAAATGTGGCTATAGCTCGCCGAAACCATGATTTCTCCTTTTGCTCTTTTTCAGATAAGACATTTTTTATACAACATTATTAATCCACTTATTAGTGAATGATTAGATAATCTAATTAATTGGTTAATAGTCTTGAACATGAAACTTGATTTGAAAATACAATGCAGAAATAAAATTTCCTATTAATTTAACTAAAATCAATTAACAATATATAATATATTAAAAGCTTAATTCCAATAAAAAATTTGGAGAAAAAGGAAAAAAACACTTTCCAGCTAAATATAAATATTAGTTTATTTTAACGAAATCGAGGTAAAGTTTCACGAACTCAAATGAAAACAAATGAAATAAAAACCAATTTTCATTAAAATATTAAATTCAATAAATCACAACTGAAAAAAAATTACACAAAATAATATATTTATGAATAAGGTTCTAGCTTATTGAACTATAAAAATTAAATTAAATCCACCACTTCTATATTCAATATTAAAACCAGCCGAAACACTTTCTGCAAAATCAAACGGTGTATGAAAGTCTAACTGGAAATACATATAATTACCACAAATCATCAAATTACCAGGTTAGGTTAGGTTGACCTAGCTGGCTGAAAGTCATCACATAGACTTATTGGTCCTTAGTGGTGCCAGATGGAGCTTGACTCTTATGTTTCTTTGTAGTAGGCTTCTTGTAATAAGCCTGCATCTTTGCGAATCTAAGTAAGCTCTGAAGTTCTAGCCCCCAGCGGCATTCTAACCTCTCATATTGCAGAGCTCTTAAACATTGCACTCGGGATCTAGCTAATGCAGGGCAATAACATAGAAGATGTTCCAGAGTTTTCCTCTCTTCTAGTTCATTGCAAAATCTGCAGCTATCATTGTTTGCAATTCCCGTCTCGGATGCGTATGCCGCTGGCAAATTGTGGCCAGTCAGTATACCTACGAGTTCTGCTTTCCTTTCTAGATAGGAATAGTACGAATTTGGCGTATTTATCTGCATAACTTTGATAATAAAAACAATTTTATAATATTATTAATTAATACTATAGACTCCAATTAAAAAAAACAAAAGATAGTAAAATTAAAGCTGTTCTAACTCCATAAGAAATAGTTTGAGTAACAGTTCGTAGCCCTCATAAAAAATCACAATTATCAGGTCAATCCATAAGTTCGTGCGTTTTTTAAAGGTGATTTTAAAATTAATAAAAAAGATATTCAAAGTATTTATTAATCAATAATATATTTTCCTCCATTATTAACAATGTCTTCCCAACGTTTAGGCAAATTTTTAATTCCCTGTTCAACCAATTTTTTGTCCTTGGAGCAAAAATACGCTTCGATATCCTTTTTTATAGCTTCTTTTGAGGAGTAGTTCTTGTTACTCATATGGGATTGAAGTCCACGGAAAAAGTGATAATAACAAGGTGCAATATTCGGAGAGTATGGTGGATGCGACATTAGCTCCCATCCGAGCTCGTTCAGCTTGCCTAATGTTTGCCTTGCGGTATAAGGTCTTGCGTTGTCGTGGTGAAACAAACCTTTGCGTCTATTCACTAAAGACTGTCGATTTTTGTTAAGTGCCTCATTCAGGTTTGATAGCTGATGTGAATAATAATCAGCAGTTATCGTCTGGTTTGGTTCCAGAAGTTCATAATAAACAATACCGGTCATATCCCACCAAACAGACAGGAGATTCTTCTTGGGGTGAAGGCCATCTCTAGGGTTCAGTTCTGGTGTTTCATCTTTATCTAACCATTGGCGTTTGCGAACAGGATTATTGTAAAGGACCCATTTTTCCTCACCAGTACCGATACGGTTCAAAAAGCTTTCATTTTCAAGCCGTTGCAGCAGCTGAGAACACACATTCACTATTCACTCTCTGCTGAAGGTTGGCGACGGAAAGTCTATGCGGAATCCATTTTCCCAGCTTTGAAACCTTTTCCAACTAAACCAGGTGCCTGTGAACTGTTCCATGCGATGAATTTAACCTCTGAGCTACCATATCGACTGTCAAATTTGGCTCAGCTTCCACGAGTTCGAGCAAGGCGTCGGAGTTAAAGACTTCAGGACGACCAGCGCACGGGGCATCCTCCACGTCGCAGTTACCACTTCGGAATTTTGAAAACCACTTTTGCGCAGTCCTCACACTCACGGTATCCTCTCTGTGAACAGTGTTTATTTCTGCAGCAACAGTTGTTGCATTTTTACCACTTTTATAAAGAAATACAAAATATGCCTCTTATACGCGTTCGAATATTCCCTTTTATTTTTTGACAACACGTGCTTTTATCCGCGATAAAAACAAATGTTGAATGCACAATATATCAAAGAAAATATAAATAGTTCCGTTATATTCCGCGAATAGTATTTTGTATGCAAAAATCGTACAAAATTGAAACTATGGGTAAAATATGCACGAATTTATGGACTGACCTGATAGAATTAGAAAATCAACCAGCAACTATAACTGCTAGTATAACTTAAAAAAAAACCTCAATTCACTGAAAATAGCTTCACAAATAAAGGAATACATAATCAAGGAATTAAAGAAATAAATAATAAGAATGTATAGAAAAATAATAAGAAATATAATTTGACAAAAAACGATACATTTGTTCCTTAGTAAATAACTTAATTTCTTCACAAAAAGGGTTAGGAATTCCTATTAACCCAACTTTATTAGGATCCTCACGAATCCGAATATAACCTAATAATTTACGTTCCAAGACAATTACAAAAGCTACGCTCACTAATACACGAATTATCAAAATTAATCTACCAACAAAACATAAATTGATTTCCATAAAAATTAAGTACTATTTGTAGTATAAATTACATAATTAACTTCTGATTTTATTGCACTAATTTACCAATGTTCTTTGGTCCAATGGTACCTTCGTACTAAAATAATACGATTTATTAAAAATACCTGTAGGAACCAACCAGGGTTACGCCGGTCTGAATTCATTTCTAATAAATCTCTAATTTTCTTGCACCCGTTCATTCGCTTATAAGGTAAGCAGAAGAGACTGCAGGCAGCTGGTTGTACTGGCGATGGACCACTTTCTGTGGGCGAACCACATGGAAAAGATAGGCATCTCAGACAGTGCATTCGGCCCAGCATGTGAAGAGGAGGATGAAACGGCGACCACTTGCCGTGCGTCTGCCCGGCCTTCGCTGGAATCAGACTTGAGGCCTTAGGTCTTTGGAATCGATGTGTTAAGAAGCGATCACCTCGGCTCCTTGGCATCATAAGATCTACTCAAATTTCTTCGGAGGTCGGATAGATTTAAAGAAAACTAAAAGGGAATCTGAGTGCAGTATAATCGACTAGTTGACTAGTGGTGCTAGTTGTGTCGACAAAAACAAAGCAAAAACAAAAAAAAAAGGTTCACCGTGAATTGGAAGTATCAGGCGGCGATGCATCATCGGAACAAACACGAGAACAACGAGTTATCCGGTCAAAACGCTTTCAAAACCAAGTTAAAGACTCTGAAGCGTTTGAGATGTTATGACGAAAAATAATTTTGCCAAAACAAAAATACTGTATGATAGACCGATAGATTATAGGTTTCAGTTACGAGTTTTGGAAAACCGCTAAAGACAGTTATCGAAGATGATGGATGGCGCAAAGGCTTCGTTCCGAGAAGTACCACCATCAGTGTATTTGCCGATGGATCAAAAATGGTGGAGGGGGTTGACGCTGGCATATATTGTGCGGAATTAAGCATCAAAAAGCCATTTAAGCTCTCTAACTATTACACTGTGTTTCCAGCTCAAGTATTTGCTGCAAAGAAAGCAGCAGGGTTTGTATGTACAGAAAGCAACAATTAACTGCGCAATAAACTTTTAAGTGGGCAACCAAGCGGCTATAAAAGCGATCAAATCATACTGTCTATCATCCAAAACTTGCTTGTAATCGCAGGCTTTTTTGTCTATTGGGTTCCGGGACATAGGAGAGAAATGAAATAGTGGACGAAATAACAAAACACGACACGAGACTTACAGGGCATGAAATAAGTCAGGCACTTAAACTCCTGTGCAAAATTTAAAAATAACTACAGCAGCACATGTTGATAAAGGCAAAAAACAGGGTTATACGCAAACGCGCATACGATGATAGGCATACAGAATCGGTTATATTGTTCGATAGAAGAAACTGTTGAACTTTAGTTGGTGTACTAACGGAGCACTGCCTAGCGCATGCTTACAAGCTGAGTCTAACTTTTAACGATGATTGCAGGAAATGTAAAGAGCCACATCAGAAACTGTGGAGCATATATTATGCTGCTCTCCGGCTCTCTCGAAAACTAAACTATCCTACCTGTGTGCTCTTAGTTTTGAAAAATTAGAACGCATCCTTAAACTGGAGCTTGAGCGACTCCTAAAGTTCGCGAGCAGTACGCGCATCTTGAACGATTCATATTCTCGCTAAACGTAGATCTCTGATCTGTGATCGCTACGTACCAAATTGGTCTCTGGTCAGCCAACATACTCTAACCTGACCTAAAGATTAACTGCAGAAACGAGAGATGGCTAAGTTTCAAGCCACTGTTATAGTTTTAGGTGTTGTGAGCAACAAAGGACATGTCATGCCACCACACTTTTTACTCAAGGAATTCCGGTGAGTTCTGCTGCATATGTCGAGGTTCTAGAATAGAAGTGCAGTAGCGAAACTCTGGTAGTGGAAGCGGCGACAGTCCATACATCTTTCAGCAAGATTCTGCTCCTTTACACAAGGCGATGGCGGCGTATGATTGGATTGCTGAAAATTTCCATGACCACATAACACCGAAATTATTGGCGCCTAACTCCCCAGGTCCTAATGCTCTGGATTCCTACGTATGGAGCGTAGTTGAACATGGAACCAAGAGGCGTCTTCATAACACCATTTCTTCTTTCAAGGCTGCAATTAATACCGCTCAAGCCAATACGCATAAACAGCATTTGATTCGAGCATGCAATCGTTTCTTTACGAATACTAATCGAATTTGAATGAGTTTATAGATATATAGATAATAAGTTCATGTTCTGTAAGAAATTCGTGAAGCTTCATAAAATTTTGTTCAAAATAAAAGCTGATTATATTAGTTTTACCCCCAAGTTGTCCTCGAATACCGTACGCACCCTGTATTTGCACCTACTTGTTTGTTCAGCAGTGCAAATACATACGCCTGTGTTTAGACAAAAATATTTATAGCTGCTTACTTGTGGCATTATAATTATGACAATTTATGTGCCTGTCGTATTAGTTGGCATTAACTTTGGCGGCCACTAATTTTACTAAGTAATTGGAATGTTTTCTAAGTACACTTTAGTGAAAAGCCAGACTACTCAGCAACGATTTTAGTTCATGAAATGACGTTTGATGAAAGACGTCGTACTAGTTCGAGAGTGACTAGAATTCTACCAGTTGCCAAGTGTTCAATAGGACTGTTTCAAACGCAGCGAGGATTAGACGAATAGAAATGTTGAGGTAATTTTTTTCTTTTGTTTCTTCGTTGATTCTTTGTGGATGAGGGGGCTCAAAATGCGTAATACTTCACTAAAGCTGCCGTCGTGGCAACGGTATATCCGGAGACTAAAAAACTCCCCTCGTTTGGATCCATCTCCCTCATTACAAGGTCTATGTTCATTACAAGGTCTGCGTCCAGGTCCCGCATTTTCATTCGTAGAATTTTTTTTGCGACACCACTGCTGGTTTTCGACGTTTCCTCGCTCCTTAGCATCTTGCCGATTCTCCATTCTTACTCTCTCTTTCATCCTCTCGTTATATAATTCCCATAACTTTCTCCTCTCAGATGTTGAGGTAATCATTTATCTACTTTGTTTGCCCATTATGAACTAATTTATTAACTGTTTTGCACCGATGCAAGGGCTGACGAGTTGGTTAATTCGTATAACATGAAGCAGAGGTTATAAATACCACTTGCTAAAATAGAAAAAAATTGGAAGCTGTACTATGTAGTTCGGTTACAGTTCGAGCTACAGGGTTTATCTGCAGAATAATTGTAGGACGTGTTTGCGGTAATCAAATTTTATGCAATATTTTGTAAATTTTCAAACCAGTGATTTCAAATATAGTTTACTTTTTTTAAATATTTTACTAAAAAAGATATATAGGGCTGGCGTCTACAACCTTTGTTTTGGAGCTTAGCCGAGCTCCTCTTTATATTTGTGGCATACGTTGATATTTTCTACAGGACACAGTTTTGTGCAGCCTACAAACGGCAGATGGTTTTTATGAAGACTTTTTTGACATGACAGAACTATACTCAAAGGCTATTTTTGTTTTCTATCAATATTCCAAACGCTTCGAACCAGTGGAGTTCCGCACCAACCTATTCGGCTACGGCGCTTACGTCTGTAGAAAAAACAAGCTGGAAAAAATTACGAAGCGCCATGTAAAAAAGATTCCTATTTTTATAACTAATTCCATGAGAACTATCGATATGGATCCGGCACTCGATGTATAACCAATGGGTATGTTGACCTGGTTGGCGGGAAAGCCATCACATAGACCTATTGATTCTTAGTGTTACCAGATGGTGCTAGATCCTTACATTTCTTTATAGTAGACATCTTGTGATACGCCTGCGTTTGGTGAATCTAGGTAAACTTTGGAGCTCTATCCCCGAAAGGTTTTTTAACTTATCATGTTGTAAAGCTCTTAAGCATTTCATCCGGGTTCTATCTAACGCAGGATCGGAACATAGAAGGTGTTCTGGCGTTTCCATCTCTTCTAGTTCATTGCAAAATCTGCAGCTAGCGTTGTTTGCGATTCCTATCTTGTATGCGTGCGTCGCTAGCAAATTGTGGCCTGTCAGCATGCCTACGATAGTTCTACTTTCTTTTCTAGACAGAGCTAGTATGAATCGGACGTATTTATCTGCACTCTGTGTACACATGATTTTCGTGGGTTTGCAAATGGCTAGATTATTCCACCTTCTATCTATCCATCCTTTTATGTCCGCAACGATGTGATTGTAGATCGTCTTTAAGGGTTTTAGTGTGTCGTTCTCTTGTTGAAATGGCATGTAAACTGTGCTCTTGGCATTCTCATCTACAATTTCATTTCCTGCAATGCTTTTATGTCCGGGTACCCAATAGATGTGTAACTGTCTGTCTGCGGTTAGTCTCCGTATGGCTTTCCTGGTTCTAAGAACATTTTTAGATGAAATTTCATATGAGTTTATTGCCGCTTGACTCTCAACGTATATATTTATTTTGGAGTTGCTTGATGTCTTTGCGAGTGCTATTTCTGCAGCCTTTCCTACCGCAAAGAAGGATGCTTCCTGATGGCTAGCTCTGCGCAATAGATGCCTGCCCTTACTCCGTCTACCATTTTCGAGCCATCGGTAAGTATATTAAGAGTATTTGGGTTAGGTTTCATTCCTTTTTTCCACCCCTCTTCTTCTATTGTTGTTCGGAATTTCTTCACCCAATTGCATTTCGGAGTCATATAGTCCGTTTGGACCCTATAACTAATGCCTATTGAGCTATGCCCGAGGGTTTTACAGGTAAATTCGCCTGTCGCACTAAGTCTTACGGCGGATTTATTGAGTATTTTTTCAAGCGCTGCCGTTGAAGTAGTTCTCAATGCAACTGTTGTGAAAAGTGCACCAAGACGTTGAATACTTTCCATAGGCTTTTTATATGTCGGTTTTCTTAGCGCAGTCCACCACACCAGAGCGCCGTATTGTAATATTGGCTTTACTATAGCTGAGTAGCACCAATACATTATAGCAGGAGATATACCCCATGTAACTCCCAGCATCTTTTTACATGCGTATAGTGCGTTGCTGGCCTTTTTCTTTCTCTCTATTGTTTACTATCCAAAATTACTCCAAGGTACTTTGTGTGGTTTTTAAGAGTTAGTTCCACCTCGTTTAGCTTCGGGGGTTGCCAATAGGGTATCTTGTACCTTCTAGTAAAAAGTATCATATCCGTTTTATCAGCATTTATCCCTTGGCCTGCCTGCCTTGTCCATTGGTGCACTGCTGCGAGTGTATAATTCATTATGTTACTCACGGTGTTTAGGTATTTGCCTGCCACTACTTGGCTATGTCATCTGCATATGCTACTACTTTCGATGCCACCTCCAAATTTCTTTAGTAACTCATTAACAGTGACTGACCAGAAAAGTGGCGATAGAACACCACCCTGTGGTGTACCCTCGCATGTTACTTTAGTGAGTTTAGCTTCGTTCCATTCCGCCCTTATTATTCTACAACCTAACAGGTTCTTTATCCATGAATAAACAGCGGGTTCTGTATTCGTTGTATTTAAGCCCCTTAAAATGGCTTCTCTCGACACATTGTTGAATGCACCACTAATGTCTAGAAATACTCCTAAACCATATTCCTTGTACTCTAGCGCTTTCTCTATAACTAACAGTAGTGAGTGTAACGCAGTCTCTGTGGATCTGTCTTTAGTATATGCGTGTTGTGCCTTAGACATGAAGTGTGACATCCTATTTTCTCTGATGTGTGCGTTAAGGATTTTCTCAAGTGTTTTCAGAAGAAATGAGGTCAAACTAATGGGCCTATGCGAGTATCGAGTTCTTCTCACCCGTTTTCGATATAAATACAACCGTTGCTTCTCTCCAGATAACAGGTATATAGTCAAGCCTCAGACACCCTGTGTATATCGCTTTTAGCCATGGTACCAAAAGATCGCTCATCTTTTGGAGCATGGCTGGAAAAATTCCGTCTATGCCTGGCGATTTAAATGGGTCAAAAGTGTTTAATGCTCATTCTATTTTTTGGATTGTAATAAATTCTTCCGTGATGTTTGTTACGTTATCTCTCAAGCGATCGTGATCTGAGTAGTCTATGCATCCTGGAAAATGCATAGTGACTAGATCTTGAAGTGATTCTTCTGAACTATCAGTCCAGTCTCCGTTAGTTTTGCGAATTAAATTGGGCGTGGTGGAATGTTTCGATAACCATTTCTTGAACCAGCTGTTGAGTCCAATTTAGTATTCGTTTAAAATGGTTTAATGTTTTTCAACTCCTGTTAATCGTTATAATTTTCTGTAAATAAGTAGGTTTTGTTTGAAATAAATGTGTATATAAAGGGGAAAATTTTGGAAAATAAGGGGTATAAAAATTGTAATTGTGAAGCTAAAGCAACAAATTATTATTTAAATTTTTGCCAAACATCATCAGTTCAATTACCACAGGATATTTTGGATTTTTGTCACAACAACATCATTTCAATAACTATAAGATTTTAGAATAACTTCACGACATTTTTGGCCCTTCGAGCCGGATATTTTATTGATCCTTTGATCCAATATTTTTAAACCCGCAACATATTTAGGATTCTTCACGCATCACTAGCCATTTCTTTTGTACTTCCTATACTGCCACGGAAGTCTTTCCATGATTCTCTTTTGGCTCTACGTATCTTTTTCTTATATATACGTCGTAGATCGTTATATTCCTTCTAGCGGGGTCCTCTGAAAGTAAAAAAACCAAACAGATTTAGTTAAAGTAAGGTTAAATCTAATAATTAATCGAAGGAATGAGCAAAATAATTTTTTTTGACAATATGGCGGTTTCTCAAAAAACAAAAAATCTATTTTTGACTAAAATTTCGGCCTGAAATTGTTTATAAAAAAATTTTTTTTCTTACTGTATATAACCCTTTAAGTACGATTTCTTTTACACGGCTACCAGTACTGGTTCTGCCGGATGCTGACCCTGCTCCAACCAATTGTGGCACGTTTCCGTTCAATATTTTATTCAAGTGCCTGAATTGCTTATAAATTTTCAGCCTAATACCGACGTATCTGCAGCTCCCATCCAATTCTTCTACCTTAAAATTTAATCAAAGTACATTGTAGATTTATATAATTTTTATTGTAAAAATTCTGTGCTAGATTATTTTTGTAGTATACGAGGAATTTTTCTTTTTTAATTTATGCAAAAATTCGCTTAAAAATTTAACCAATTGCAATTATTGATGCAAATGATCGGTTATTTGATTTGCGCAAACATTAACTACCATTGATTACGTGAAAAGCATTGTGGAATTTATCAGTGGAGTCAATGACATTCGTATGCAAAGTATTTACATATACAAGTGTCATAATTCACCTGTGATATAAACGCCGTGATCCCTGCATTGAAAGGCAAAACTACTCAGCAAACAATCTAGTTCATGAGCTGGTATTTGAAAGAAAAAGTCGTACTATTTCGAGTGAGACTAGTAACGTACCAGTTCCAAATAGACCAGTTAAGGGTGTGTGAAAAACCAAATTTCTTCTATTACTAATTAAAAATATGAGCGTTTTAAGCATTAATGGTGCATGGAATGGGGATTAGGGTAATATAAATGTCTATGGAGACAACCATCGGCCTAGCGAAGCCTCAAAATCCAACTCATCCTTACTTCAAACATTGTGCGTGCAGTCAAACGAAAAGCAAACTATAAGTAAATTGAATGCAATAATATTTGAAATGTTATGGATTAGCAAAATTTTTCATAAATTTTCTAAATTTCATAAAATCCACGCAATATTTCTTTCTGTGCTTTACAAAAATATGAAACTCCCATCAAATCTTATATTTGGCGCCTTCGATTTGGCACTTGCATGTTAGCTTGGCGAAAAATTTGCCTGAGAAAGCAACAATAATGTTACCGAGCATTAGATTAAAGATATCAGTTACGAGCCTTGAGAAATGATAGAAAATAAAATGCTTCAGTTTTCAGGCAAACTGGTATTAAAGTGATGCAAAATCAATAGATTCGACTGCAGGGTATGCATAAATATAAATATATATGTACAAATATATGTACAAATATATGTCAAGTGTATGTGTTTGCCAGAAATGTGGTATTATTTTAGATAACCTAAAATGTAGCTATAAAAAAGTTGTGGTTTCACCTGCGAGCTCTTCTGCTGATTATGTAAAAAGCCACAAACGTATGCCTACAAATGTGTATGAATATAGTATGTGTACACATACACATACACCTACACACATGTACCTACTTAGCTAAACGAGCTAAATACGCAGCATTGTTGAGTAAATACAATGAATCTGGTCAAATGAATTGACGGACGCGACCACCTTTTCGGCCACAACTAAATAATAGCAGCAACACCTCAACAAATTCGAGCATAGCATCAACAGCAAAAATCAACAAGCTCTACAAAAACAACAGAAACATGAAAAATGTCACTGGCCACTATTTATTATGCATTGCGTTAGGTGGCTAACAACCGCAAAATATTTTGGTAGCGACATGAAAAAAATGCTCGTTGTATCGTTTGCACTGTAATTTCGTATCGTGGATATCCTTACTTGTAGGTTAATGACATGTGTATGTTTGTATGTATATTAGAGCGGGGCAACATATATGAAACAATTTTTGTTCCAAATCATTCCTAGCAGATGTGGATTCTATATCAACTTATAAGTAAAAAAAGTCTATTAGAGTATGACTAAAAAGCTAATACGCAGGCCCCAAATTTTGAACGCATCTGGTTAGGTTGAAGCGGTTCTCTACTGTAAGACATACTCAGACTTATAGCCCATTGTGATGCCGCGTAGGGAACTTGTCCTTATCTCCATCCTTATTACCTCTATTAATCTAATGAATTTAATGATTGTCTACCTAAAATGGCAAATCTACGTCTGCATAGAGCAGGACAATGGCACAGAAGGTGCAACATCGTCTCATTCTCGTCCGCTTCTGCAGAAATCATGTGTTTGCATGCCCATCCTCTGCGTGTGTTTGCCTATTAGGCCCCGTTATAAGTGAAAATACGGTGTGCTAGGACTGTGCTTATTTTGGCTTACAGCAGATTCTGTGCGTTTGGCATTGAGGGTCAGTCACAATAATGATTCAAAGAAAAATGTTAAACATTGTTTTTTTCATTTTCTGCAAGCATTTGTTAGATTGACATGGTGAACGATATGACGTGTTACCAACTTCACACTACTTGTATCTGTAAAACAGCTCATGACATCAAGGTCAAAATTGTTCTAATGACAGTTCAATATATTGTTTATAAGCCATCAAAAGCATTTGCGTCTCAGTTTTGTTGAACTTTTTTTTCTGTGATGGAATTCAAACGTAATAGTGTGATTGCGTTATATTTGGCTGGAAAATCACAACCAGCCATTGCTCGTGAGCTCAGTCACCTCAAAGTGAATAAAATGTTTGTGTATCGCACTATAAAACGTTACAATGATACTGGTAGCATTGCAAAACGCTATAGAGGTGGACCAAAAAAAAAACCGCAACAACGCCAGAAATGGTTCGGAAAGTGAAGGCTCGACTTAAACGAAATCCACGTCGAAGTGGAAGAAAAATGGCTAAAGAACTGAAAATATCGCAAGACAGCATTCGACGCATATTGAAAAATGAGCTCAAGGTCAAGGCTTACAAGTTCCAAAAAGGAAACGATCTTTCACCCCAGCAAAAAAAAGTTTCCCATCGCAAGTAATGGTTTGGGCCGCAGTGACCGCCAATCGTTTTTATCGAGCCTGGTGTCAAAGTGAATGCGACTTATTATCGGGAAAATGTTTTAGAAGCTGCTTTAGAGCCGTGGACACGCAAACATTTCGGTCGTAGACCATAGACATTCCAACAGGACTCGGCACCGTCTCATAAAGCTCGTGTGAACCAAGAATGGTTAGAAATCATGTTCCACACTTCATTTCGTCCACACAACGGCTTTCGAATTCGCCAAACGCAAATCCGATGGACTATTCCATCTGGTCCATTTTGGAGAGCAAGGTGAGGTCTAAAAAATATGCCAGTATGGATGCGCTGAAGAAATCGATTATACGAGAATGGGCCAAAATACCTCAAGATCACATTCGTGCAGCATCCAACTCATTTTTGACCGTTTGAGGGCTATAGTCAAGGCAAAAGGTGGTCATATCGAGCTAAAGTGAGTATTTGTTAAAATTGTAATAAGTTTTGAACAATTTTGTCTTTAAAGTCAATAAAAACTAATTTCACACAAAAAAGTTATGGTGTTTTGAATAGGTAACACTTCAGATCGTACCTGTACATATAAAAATGCTATTTTTTTACTCCAGTATCAAACAAGTTACATATAATTTGAGTTGTAGCGCTACGTTGTGATTTTCTTAATAAAAAATAAATATTAAAAATAAATTTTTTGTAGAAAAAAATGCCCAACTAATATACA
Source organism: Anastrepha obliqua (assembly GCF_027943255.1). NCBI lineage: Eukaryota > Metazoa > Arthropoda > Insecta > Diptera > Tephritidae > Anastrepha > Anastrepha obliqua. The sequence continues at coordinate 65,785,313 of NC_072893.1, forward strand.
TTGAAATTGAAATTTGAAAAGGTCGAGCCAAGGAGCACCAGGAGATTTGGTGGCTTCTAAAACACTCAGGCTAAAAAGCCCATTGTATTTAAAGCTCTCGAAAGAGGTTAGATAGTCAAAGAGGGACGGAGAAATGTATCAGAGAAAGAGATAGGAAAGAATAGAGACAGAGATAGAGATAGTTAGTCCTGGGAGAATTTTCCAGATTCTTTGGCAAATCTGTAAATATCCTCCAGTTTTAGAAAACGAATATTACTCATTCTCATGGCATCGGAATCCGTGCTCTAGCAAAGGCAGGACACTCACAGAGAAAGTGCTCAGTGCTGCCCCCCTCCTCCAAGCACGGCAAGCACATTGGGTCCTCAATGATTCCAATGGGGGTCATATGCTGACTCCATGGGTTGCGTCCTGTAATGATACCGACCATCAACCGAATGTCTTTCCTTCCAAGTTTTAGTAGAAAGTTTGAGAGTTTTCTGTTCGGACTTGTCACAAAACACTTTGCAGTTCTGCAGCGTTCTAGACCGGACCACCGCTCTTTATGTAGATTGCATACATAATCGCTGATCCAATTCACGATTCCCGTGGAACTGATTCCGATTATTAGCTCTGGCCCCTGTGGGGGCACCGTTGATCCACGGTTGGCCAATTCGTCGGCGATTTTGTTTCTTTGAACACTGGAGTGTCCCGGAACCCACATAAGTACAAGCCTGTTTTATCTTGCGACAGAATTGAGCTTCTTCTTACATTCTTGAACAATCTTTGAGGTTTGCTTCGCGTTCTCCAGGGCACTGTCACTGAAAACTCCATTCTGTTTCCCACTCCATCTCCTCTCGATTGTCCATTCGGCTACTTTCAGGATGGCAAAAACTTCCAGTTGCCAGTTCCCCCATAGCATAGTGATATATATTGCTATCGTGTAAGTACCATCCGGCTCCAGACCGTATTTCATTCTTGGACCCATCGGTAAAGAAAATATTAGTCAAACCTCCCTGCATGCATTCTGGATTGCTCCATTGCTCATGAAATGGAAATCTGACATCAAATTTCCTCCCAACTGAAACTATGGGTATCAGGTCCTCTTTAGGTGCCAAAGGTGCATAAGCCCAACTAAATGCTTATATAAAAAACAAAATTAGGTTCTTAGTACTTAAGTAAATACTAAACTTTATATAAAATTCATATTAATTAAAGATAGTCTTTGTGGCGCGGAAATGAGTTTAGTGCTATAGTCTAGCAAAATTTCCTTGTTAGCATTTTGTCAAACCAAAATTTACCTGCTCTAACGGATATATAAGGGGTTTACGGTAGTTGATGACCAAAACTTCCTGAAACCATTATTTTTTTTTGCTTTTTTCAGATAAGACATGAAAGAGTACATTCAATCCTAAGATTCAACGGTGGCGCGATAACCGTTTACGGGATTTTTGCCCGATGTTCGAGCTGAACGGCGCCAGTTGGGAACACCAAGTGAAGTCAATTTCTTCTCCACCTGATCTTTCCAACGCAGAGAAGGTCTTCTTTTTCCTCTGCTACCACCAGCTGGTACCGCACTGAATACTTCCAGAGCCGGAGCGTTTGTATCCATTCGGACGACATGACCAAGCCAACGTAGCCGCTGGATCTTTATTCGCTACGCTATGTCTATGTCGTCGTAAAGTTCATACAGCTGTTCTATCGCCTACAATAGGTCTGGCATGATGAGAACCTTGTAGAGTGTTACCTTTGTTCGTCGAGAGAGGACTTTGCTACTCAATTGTTTACCTATTACAAAGTAACACTTCAAGGTTGGTTCCGTGTGTGGAAGTCCAGCCCATATATCTTTCAGCAGCGATGGTGACACAAGATTTGACAGCTGAAAATTTTCATTGCAACATAACATCGATCTTATGGTCACCTAACTCTTCATACCTTGGCCTCCTGCATTACGACGCATGAGATGCAGTTAAGCATGAAACCGAAGCATCCTCATCGTCTTAATAATTCTTCCCTGAAGGCTGCGACTAATACCGTTATGTCCAATATCAATAAGGACGATTTGATTGGGGCATGCAATCGTTTCCGGATCCGGATCGAAAAGGTTATTGCAGCTAATAGAGATTTAATTGAATGATTTTATAGATATACAGTCTGTGCCAAAAAAATGAGCCGCGATTATTCATGAAGTACAAAAAATATATATTTAACATTTTTTAATTGAAGGTATGTAAAAAACTACGAGTCGCAATAACTCAATAAGCCGTGTAGTCTCCATCGTTGTCGAATATAGCCTGGCACCTGCTTCATGCTTCGAACCAGCTTTTCTGCGTAGCTCGTCGACAAACAGGGCTAGACAACAGGCGAATTTGACGCACGAGTTGCTTTAAATAAAGGACTGGGCTTCCGGCAAGATGCGTTTGCATAGTTCCCACATATTTTCAATGGGGTTGGCGTCTGGGGACTGGGAAGGCCAGTCCAATACTGTGACGCGATTTTCTTGTTTTGTTATTTCTCAATGTGTTTTTCTGAAAGCAGTGGTTTTGAAGATGAGGGACGGTATGATATGTTCGCCTCCTTCAGTCGGTTCATTACGACTAAAACTGGTCATGTAATTAGGTAAATGGAACGTCTTGCTGAGTCTAAGCTTACGAGTAGGACAATTAAAAAGTATTAGCTCCAATAAGTAGTGACATTTGATATCGTGGCATGCTCCTTATAAACATTCCCGAAGAAATTTTTCTTCGCTTTTCAAATGTTGGCAATGCTAACAAAAGGCATCAACTTTTATATGCAGGAAAAATACACGGCCAACGAAGGGAATGAACGGCAAATCTAGTGAACGGGCCCTGAACGTTTTCAATTCTTAAATAGGAACCCCTATAGAATGGATCCCAAATAATGCTGCAATATTCGAGGTTTGATCTAACAAGAGAAATAAACAAACAGCGTAGAAGCATCTTGGAACTCCTTTCAATACCTCACCACAAATTCAAGCAAAAACTCTAGATCTGGCAGTCATAAAGTCCATATGTTTAGAAAACTACATTTTCGATGTAAATACGACTCCCAAGTCCTTCTTTTCATAAAGTTGTGTGAGGGTGGTAGTGCCCAACTTGTAATCGAAATCAATCGCTACTTTGCGTCTACTGAAGGTCAAGTGTTGGCATTTACCGGTATTAATAGGCAAGGAGATATCACCACACCAAGCTTCCAGCCTTACTAAGTCCTCTTGAAGTCTTATGGAGTCAGTTATGACCTCCTTTTTTATGTTTTTTTTCCTTGTTTACTCCACTCGGGAGCATAGGGCTTCGCCAAGACTCAGTCTTGCGTTGGTTTCGTTAATCTGGTTTGCTTTCTGGCAGGGTAGGTGATTAGCCTGCCACTACCAGTTACATCAGACAATGCGATATCACAAAAACGTCTGGCATTTCATTAACAAAGACTAAAAACAATAGCCCAGTAACTTTGATGTCTTCAGACTTTATATTTTTTACACGAACGAATCGGGGTCAATCTGTGAGATACGATGCTAAGTGGTTTGTTCGTAAGTAAGCTCGGCTTAAGACCAATTGAACCCAGCTTTTTAAGAAGGATACTCTCAAGTTGTCCGCAAATATCGTACGCACCCTGTATATATTTAGTACATTCGCGTGCACCACTCTTCATATAAAAAGAAGATTCCATGGGAATTATAAATCTTTTCATATCTTAAAACCTTCGTCAGCTATTTCCGAAAAATATTTACCTGATTGACCCGAACTGGAACTATTCGGAAGCATCTCTAAAAGTTGAATTCTTTATAAATAAAATTAATTTTTAAAAATATTTTCTTCTTAAAATCCCCTCAGCTGATAGAAAAGTTTAAGCTTAAAAGTGTGATTAGAAATTTTAGCAAAAAACTCCCAAAATTGTTTTTATTAGGTGCGCAACTAAGTTCCCGCTGTTTGTCAATAGGCGCCACCAGCAGTGTGTGTTAGTCGATTCTAACATAACCTAAACATCATAAACCAAGTTTAGACAATTGGTAAACAAACTGCTTCTACACATTAGTGATTTTGTTTTGGTATTATATACTTTTGGTTTTGTGAAAATATCTGATTTTGTGCCGAATAATCGTCATTTGCGGGAAGTGTTGATTTTTCTCTTTCATTCGAAAAAAAACGGCGGCTGAAGCGCATCGAGAGCTACAAAAAGTTTATGTAGATGCTGATTTAAGTGAAACAACGTGCCGAGATTAGTTCCGTCGCGTCAAAGACGGTGATTTTAATGTTGATAACCGTCCGCGTGAAGGAAGGCCAAAAACCTTCGAAGACGCTGAATTGGAGGCATTGCTCAATGAGGATCCGTGTCAAACGCAATAAGAGCTTGCTTCAGTACTAGGAGTTACCCGCCAATCCATTTCCAAGCGATTGCTTGCTTTGGGAATGATTCAGAAACAAGGAACTTGGGTTCCTTATGAGTTAAAACCAAAGGATTTTGAACGTCGTTTTTTCGACGTTTCGACGTTTCGCCTGTGAACAACTGCTCCAGCGGCAAAAAAAAGGAAGGACTTCTTCATCACGTCATGACGCGTGATGAAAAATAGATTCATTACAGTAATCTAAAAAAAAGAAAGTCATGGGGACTGGCCGGTCATGCTTCTATGTCGTCGCCTCGACCGAATATTCACGCTAAGAAGGTTATGCTATGTATTTGGCTGGTGTTACTCGTATTTATTATGAAATGTTAAAACCAAGCGAAATCATCACTGGGGATCAGTATCGACTTCAATTGATGCGATTAAGCCGAGCACTGTGCGAGAAGCGGCTGCAATACGTGGAGAGGCATGAAAAAGTGATTCTACAGCATGAAAACGCTCCGCCTCACAATGCCAAACCCGTTAAAGCCTACCTGGAAACACTGAAAGGCGAAATCATACCCCACTTGCCATATTCTCCAGATATTGCGTCATCCGATTATCACCTGTTCCTATCGATGGCACGACCATGTGGTGACCAGCAGTTCGATTCATATGAAGACATCAAGAAATGGCTTGATCCATGGATAGCCTCAAAAGATGAACAGTTTTATCGCGACGGTATACGAAGTCTACCAGAAAGATGGAAAAAGTAGTAGGAAGCGATGGGCAATACTTTCAATGATTCACTTGTGCCCATTTTTCAGAATAAAGTTGTATTTTCATCAAAAAACAGCGAGAACTTAGTTGCGCGCCTAATAATTAATTTTATTGATAAAAAAGTCGATTTTTGGAGGAACCCGAAATCTTAATCTTAATATTTTTCCGAAATACTTCAGTAGTGAAATACCCTAATATACACATACATGCACAAAAACGTATTTATGTTCTAATCGTTTATTTATGTGTGCATGTATGTATGGGTGCAGGTGCATATATGTTTTGCACGAGTGCATGTGTGCTGAGCTTGTCAATGCATAGCTAAGCCATATAACGACACGTTTTCATAATTATCAATTAATTACACAGCAAGAATTATGCAAACTAACTATTTACAATTAGAATAAACATACAAAAACAATAGTGATATAGCAAAACATTAGCCAACCTGCGTCGCCGATGACGGCTACTACATCAACACGTGCACGAATGGATAGACAGCAGAGATTTTAAGCGGAAAATACTCGTATTTTGTTGAATGCTAATGCACGCTGGTGTTAATATTTGTTTATGAGGTGTTGTGTCACGATTCTGTATGGAAAACTAGAATGCGATTACTCTGGCGTATTCGGTGTATTGAAGTAGGCTTTGCTACGAATTGTGGCTATTAAGAATTTGTCAGTGCAACACAAGGAAATTAAGCAATGAGAAAAATTTTACTTTCAACTTTCGCAATAGTCTCTCTCTAATTTTACATAATTTTCCATTTCTACCAGGATGTGAAGTACTCTTGGTAATCCTTGGAAATTAAGCCATTCCGTACTGCGATTGCAGCTTCTTTGACCTTCTGTAAGCACCCCTGACGCGTTCCTTTGAACTGCGGTTTCGTTTTGGGTGTGGAATAGTACCATCTGTTAAATACAGTTGGTAAGCCTAGCATGGGTTAACGGCCGGCCCAGAGAGAGAGAGAGAGAGTGTGAGCCAAGGGAGAGTACGGGCAGTTCTTGTTTGACATCGGTGACCTACGGTTGAGGCGCCAATGTAAATGTGGGCCATTTTGATACATCTAAGTTTGATATTGCACTACTATTTATATTACATTGCCTACTACTTTATTGGTATTTTTTAAGAACTGTGAAATTAGCCGGAAGTAGCAGATTGTACAATAATTTGATACGAAATGGAAAATAAATCACTTTTTTTTTGTCACCAAACACAAACCCTTATAATGGGGAATAAAAAATTGTAAAGGGTTTTCCAATAAGAGGTGTTATTTTGATATTCAAACAAAAAATGCCATTTTTTAATAAAAATAATCAGACGTTTGTTTCATTATAAAGAGGAAGGTATGCCGTTAGTAGTGGAAAATAACATCAGGCAAATGATCACCACGACCACGCTTACAGGACAATATCCTTTTCATGAAATTTTTGTATAATTGAATTGTTGTCCTATGTCTTCGATAGCCTTACGAATTCCATCTTTGAGGTCTCGAATCGACCCTGGGCTGTTGGCGTAGACCTGGTTTTTCACGTGGCCTCAAAGAAAAAAGTCACAAGGTGTTAAATCACAAGATCTCGGTGGTGAATTGTGATCACCTTTTCGAGAGATAACGCTGTCCGGGAATTTTTCCCGTTTCGTTGCTTGTGTGGCACGTAGCGGCGTCTTGTTGAAAATAAACGTTGTCCAGATGAATACCATCCAATTCCGGCGATAGCGCAATCCTATTCAAAATAACACCTGTTATTGGAAACCCCTTTACATGAAGGCAATAGGATAAGTGCTATACCTGTATTATTGCAATAACTTTTTGTTTAGCTAAAAAACTTGTGCAAAATGGACGAGAAATATATCCGCGCATTTTGCAGTCACTGTGTGCTCAGCAGGAACATATTCGCAAAGAGTGATGCGCTAAATGTGGGGGAAAAACGATGAGCCTTGCCTTTAGTTATGAAACGCACAATTCTGCGTTCTTTTTCTACCCATCAGTTTCCTTACTTATGAGTCTCAACGGCAAGTCTAAGTATCCACGGCTCATCTCCACTGACTACCAATTGCTTAGAATTCCTAACCCCCAATGCACCAATTATTTTTTGTGCAATACAAGGAAAAAATAAGCATCAAAATATTAAAAATCAACTACAATTTTGAGATGATACTGATGTATCGCGCAAGTAGTTTTGCCTTTTTCAAATTGGATAAAGAAGCGAAGCGAATGGGTCTGGTGGTGAACGACGACAAAACGAATAAAGATCCAGCGGCTTTAAGGCAGCAGTCCAGGCGACTCCATAAATCTTCGCGACTATATATGAAGCATATCTTAATAAAGGGATCATCCCGCGCAGATGTAAATTGCAACGATTTGCAGGCAAGCAACCAAATCAGTCCTCGGCATACAGACCCCTGTGTAGAACGGTGACAAATATAGCGCGCGACGCCATTAGCGGAAGACACATACGGATGAATTTCTGTGCAATTATCACACTTGACGTCAAAAATGCGTTCAATTCGGAGAGGTGGTCAACCACTTTACTGTCTCTAAGAAATCTCCAAGCCCCTGGATATCTAATACGCATAATACGAAGCTACTTTAGGTATAGAATCTTGTATTTTGATTCGTATCACGGTATAAAGACATACAAAGTCACTGGTGGCGTCCCTCAGGGATCAGTCCTTGGGCTCTCACTGTGGATTGCCATGTACGACAGAGTTTAAAATTGCCAGTTAAAGCAACACTGATAGGCTATGCCGATGACATCGTTATCATGGTCACGGACAAGAAGCGTAATGATTGATGCATGGCTCTGCTTTAAGCAACATTGAGCAACTGTGGGTTCCAAAGCGACGGCAGTCAACGGTGTTCTGACAGGAATTTTTCCAATCATAGGCGGACCGCAAGGCGCCAGAAGACACCTCCTGACAAGTGTTGTGGATTCAGTCATCTTATTTGCTGCTCCTATATGGGCAGGAGCTAAGCCATCGAATGTTAGACCAGTAGCTCAAGTGCACCGACGAAATGCACTAAGAGTCGCGTGCGCATATAGAACCGTATCAGACGACGCGGTTTGCGTCATCGCGGAAAAGCTCCCAATAGATATAATTGAGCAGGAAATGGGACAACTTTCTGAGAGACAAGGAGTAAAGCCGACAACTGAAGCGAAATCTGCAGAGCGTCTGCATTCGTTAGAAGAATGGCAAAGCAGATGGAACTCGTGTGTTAACGGACGCTGGACCTATAGACTTATCCCCAAAACTAGCCAATGGGTGACCAGAATGTCGGATGTTTCTTGGAGTACCTCCATCGTTTTCACAAGGAGGACACTTCGTTCTGTCCAAGCTGCAACAATGCAATAGAAAGCGTGGAACACGCGTTCTTCTACTGCGATCGCTTCAATGAAGAACGCCGAACGCTTGGGTGAACTGCTGAGCCCAGACTGATGTGTGCATCACATGACTGTTGGAAAGCAGTTAAACGTTTTGCAAAGAGGATAATGCTGCACCGGCAACGCGCGGAGTGGCAGCGAAAAACACAGACAAATACAAATCAGCCCTCGATAGGAGGTGGACTGTCTACGACAAACAACAGACGGTCGAGTCATGTGCTCACGACGGCATAAGATGGTATAATATTACCGCAACATCTTCTTTGCTGCAGATGCTAAAGAAACCTCGATAGCGTATAGCATCCATACCACTGGTATGACGGCACTGAGACTTTAGAAGACGAGCCCATAGCATGAAGCTGGCTACAAATATGGTGGACCCAGACGTGTGCGAGTAGTTTTGATCCATTTAATGGACACCGTTCTGGGCCTTCCCGAAGTAATGCAAAGTAGTTCCAGGAAGGGAGTCTCCCCAGAAGAGGATGAGGGATGGTTTTAGTGGCTACACCATTCGACGCAGTTGACGACGGTCGCTGTAAGTGCAAAGGCATTTTAAACCTCCTCACCCACCACAAAAAAAAAGCGGCTATGTTGGCTGGGCCATGTCGTCAGAATAGACACAAACGCTCTGAAAGTATTCAAAGGACTTGGCTTTACTTGGAGTGTCGTGTGATATCACACCTGTGGACTTTTATTTGTGAAGTTGTATGAAGTCTAAATGCTTTGTGAATAAAACGACTTCGATTAAAGTATTGGAAGCCAACATTAGCCATACAGAGGAAAAGATACAGAGGTGGAAAACAAAACAAAAACCGAAGGAAGCAGGGGTTTTGGATTAGACGATGACGGCCAACAGTATCTTGTAATTTTACACGTTTGCGCTCTAGTTCCGCGCTCGCTGAGTTGACTTCACGCTCATTTTTCCTGGAGCAGACCTCAGAATCTCAATAACGCTCCATTTTCCTCATTTCACGCTGAAATCATCTCGAGGGTAGCCGTCTGGCCGAGTCCTCAGTTCGGCAGTTTTCCTCTATGCCGCTGCGACCGGGAAGCCTAATATCGAAGTATGTACATACATGGATACAGACGAGAGAGAAGTCAGGTATTCGCCAACTTATTTGGGAATCACAAGCAATGAACCCAGAACCGTAATTGCCGCCTAGCTGGTGGAGTAGATATTTACGTCCTTTGCAGTAATTACAAAAGTAAGCAACCAATACACTGCTTCCTTACTTGTGGCTACTTCCGCATGGAAGTGGACCTAAATTTGTACTTGATGGGGAGCTTTTCGCAGAATACTACCCTACCAACCCTTTCGTCCCAGTTCGAGCCATACGTAAACATGTTTGCCATGCCCTGTCTCCAAAATGCTACACCCAGCCCACTCTTCTCTTGAGTAAATATTAATGAAGAAAGTACCACTTGGACTCATCGAGGGCGCCATTGATCGAGCACCAGAGAAACGAACTCAAAATTTTTAAGAATACTAGTCTGTCTGTAGCTTATTGTTTGAACTAATTTTTGATATTTTTTTGTGATCGGAGGCGCTCCGAACTTATGCCCGTTAGAGTATATTCTACGCTGGATTTTTTGAATGATTTTTATGTTGCTCATGTTTTGCATGTTGTTTCCGGTAGTTTTAATTTATTTCATTTTAAATAACACTTCTTAAGATGTGGTAAGTTAAAAGTGATTATTTGCTCACACCCTTCGATATTTTTTAGACTTTGTTTTTTGCTTCCCGTAATCAGAAGGTTTGGTTTTTGACATAAAAAGTTGTTTGTGGCTTCTTGTAAGCCTGATATCCTAGAAGATCGAAAGGTTATTAACGTCAATCCATTAACATGCAATTGGGAAATTGTGCACATTCATACTTTTGGTACAAGGGGGACTTTATATGTCTAAGTGTTACTCGTCTAATGTTACGCATACGCCATGGCAAATAACATAATGGACAAGGATTATACTTTTAAGCCGCTTGGGTGTACATAACATACCTCGCTGTTTGTCTCTCTTCATTACGATTATATACCAATTCACTTCAAGCATATATTCGGTCATTAGTTGATTAGTTTGATTACTTGTATTCTTCCTTCAGATTTGCAGGTATTAGGGGCAGTCAACCTGTAGATTTCGAATCGAAGCAGCTTTCAACAACTGGCAGTGAACAGTTCAGACTAAATTTATTGTTATGCTAAATGTATTTGTATTCTCTGAATTCTATTGGCCGCATAAGTTTCTACGGCGCGTCACTGCAGTTCGGATACCTCAAATTGAAGTTAATTCTTATTTCGTTTGAAGATCCATTTGCGTAGGAACTAGTTAGTATTTAAAATTATTTTGCATATTGCACTAATAATATTTACTATTTATATTCATTCAGTGTGCCACATGCCACATTTAATTTTGCATTGCAACACTTTTACTTTGGCCTTATTTCCAGTCATTAATTTGCCGTTCTTTTGTTGACGGAATTGAGTCCAACTGAGTTATGTTAAATTGAGTTAGAGCTCATTTGCAGTTGAATTACGCTGCATTGCTATTTTCGTTTAATTGTAGGCTAAATTAGTTTGCAACCAGCACCAGCAGGAAACAGAAATCGATGTACGAGAGCTTACACTCGGCCTCTTCTTGACGCCTCTCAATGTGCAACGGCCATAAATTGTAATAATTTTTTAGTCTCGAAGCCATAAAACAAACACTCATTTTGCTTTGTTCACTGACTTTTATTTTTTGCTTGTGATTGTTGTAATTGACAAGTTTTGCTATTCATACAACATGAGAAGGCGCTGTAGTCAATGCTGTAGAGTGACTTCATTTGGCATTGGTTGTTGTGGTACAGGGTTATGAGGCAGCTTCATTGTGGCCACTGTAAAAATATAAGCAATAAAGTCTATAGAGTCTTGTTCACAATTCATAATATAAAACATTTCTTTGCTACTTTTTTGTTGCTGATACAGACCGTTTGAATTGAAACCTTTCCTAGAAGTAACGAGACAGTTTTTCTCTGAGTAATTGAAATCTATTTGGCTTTATTGTTAGTAACGGAAACCAGTGGCTTTGTTCACTTGTAACTATAAGGATAAACGGTATTCCCTTATCAAACTAAAAAACTAAATAATTCTCAAGAATAATGCTCTTTTTAGTGCTTGACACAACGGCGTGTAATCTGGCTCACTGTTTCTGATTTTTGAATTGGCCGAATTAAAGTTAGTTAGCACAGGTATATTTTTTCCCGTACGTAAGGATTGAAACAGACTCCAACGAATTACAGGGCTATCGTAGGAAATTCGAAAAATATATTATAAATATTGTATGTGTATTATAAAGGGTGATTTTAAAGAGCTATAGGAAAGTTTTTCAAAAAACACACGTAAAATTCAGAAAAATTCAACGGTCCAATGATACCTTCAGCCCATAAACCGCACCAAACTGTGACCTTTTATAGATACATTGGTAGCTCTTGCAATTCTTCTGGCTGATCTTCACTCCAAAATCGACAATTCTGCTTATTTACGTACCCATTGATCCAAAAATGAGCTTCGTCGCTGAACACAATTTTTCGATAAAAAAGTGGATCTTCGGCCAACTTTCCAAGAGCCCATTCACCAAAAATTCTGCGTTGCGGTAGGTTGTGCGGCTTCAATTCTTGCACCAGCTGTATTTTGAAAGGCTTCACACCTAAATCCTTTCGCAAAAATTTCCACGTTATCGAGTAACAGAGGCACAATTGCTGCGAACGGCGACGAATCGATAATTGATGGTCATCATTAAGACTGGCCGATACAGCTCCGATATTTTCTTCAGTTCGCACTCTACGTAAACGTGTTGGTGGTTTGATGTCCAATAATGTAAATTTAGTTCTAAATTTAGTCACCATAGCTCGAATAGCCGCTTCAGTGGGTCGATTAAACTGACCATAAAATGGAAGAAGCGCGCGATAAACTTTCTTAACAGAACACGCATTTTTATAATAAAATTAAATGATTTGCAAGCGTTGTTCGTTTGTAAGACGATTCATGTTTAAATTATAGACCAAACTGAAGGTGTTTGAAAGTGAAAAAAAAAGTATTTAAAGTTTTACTATCGAACGGGAGCGCCCGAACGCCCTTTGTTAATTGTTGAATAACTCGAAAAGTATTTTTCGGATTCACTTCAATTTTTCACAAAATATTTTTAAGATATTATACTTTAAGTAAATGTAAAAAAAAATCATTTATTTGAAAATTCTCACTACCTTTAACCCCTTAAAACTCGTCTGAACTGTGCTTTGTCTACAATTTTCCTAACTAGACTACTTCGGTGGAAGTTTAGACCATGCTTTTATTTTTATTGCTTGTAATATCAGGTAGCTTTGTGCAGAAAGTCTTTGTACGTTATACATATTCTACGTCCGATCTTTGCACTTCGCTGATCCAATTCCATCTCATGAATGTCAGTGTTTACTCATTATTCAAAGGTCACTAGATTTTAGACGGACCATTCTCTCCTTCACTCCTGTTTCTGAGTTGATAAATGGGGCGATAGACTCCCTATCGCTACTCCAGAAAATCAAATTTACGAAATTATGATATTTTCTGATTAGGGATGGTTAGAACTGTTTATGCTTCCAATGCTCCGATTTCTAGAGCTCTCAGAGAATTGAATATGCTTTAAAGTCATACTGGCTTAGAGATTTTTCTTTGTTCAAAATGTTACTATTTGTTTAACTAGATGCTGGGTTAAGTTGGGTTAGGGGAAGTGGGTATCCTTCGATATACTTAGGCCCCTTGTGATACCATTGCAACTATTCTATACTTATTTTACTTGGTCCTCCCTAAACCATTATGCGGTCTTTAAAAAGGTGGCTGTACTATCTTGATCGAGCAATTCCTCCAATTCGGTATCCATGAACTTTGGCGGCGCGGCCAAAATCACCACTTTTAAAGCGTGCAAACCACTTCTGGCACGTTCGCTCAGCTAGAGCATGCTCACCATAAACTTCCACCAAGATACGATGACTTTCGGCTGCTTTTTTCTTCATATTAAAGAATTCCCCGCAAAAACACATTATTTGGCACGAAATTCGACATTTTCAAGTGTGGTAAAAATATTGTTGTTTACGCTTCAAATAAAAAACTTATACTGACGTTTGTGCCTTACGACAGTAGCTCTCCAATGAATGTTTGGAAATGTGGATCGATGGAATAATAATCAAGTTACGCCATCTGTTGTAAAACCGCACGAACTTATCCATAGACCTATTAGTTAAAGATTCGCAATAGCAAACGTCTTCTACACAGTGCCATGCACCCGCATAGAAGATGCTCGACTGTCTTTTCCTTTTCTATATCCTCACAGCTTCTGCAATAGTCATTGGATGGGGCCCCTAATGTACTGCTATGTCTTCCTATTTCAGAGTGGCCTGGTAAGATACTTAGCTTCCACTATTCTTACCTTCCTTCCTTCCTTCTTAATTTAAGAAGACTCTTAGTGCGACCCATGTTCCATTTGGGCCACGATTGTCTACTGATAGCGCAGGTGTTTAACTGTTTCCAGTTGGAATTTGAACAGTAATGATGTGTCTGACAGTAATGATGTGTCTGGTAACATGTACCAGGGGCATTAGTATATCTATCTTGTCCTGATTAATTTGGAGCATAAAGCCAATTCAAGCTAACTCATCTGCCTTACAGTTACCGTTACTGTTACTTTAAAGTTACTTTAAAGTTATTCATAGCACCCAGACTGTGCAAGTATTTTAAATAATTTGTAACTTTTTTTACTCTCTTGCTTACATGGTAGGAGCGATTTCAGAGCTGCCTGATTGTCGGAGTACATGAAGATTTCCCTAACTGTGTGTTTTTATTTAGCACTCTCTGCACGATTCTGCTTGTAAGCAACTGCTCGACAAAATTCACAAAGGTTCCGGATATGCGCTGGTCCGAAAGCGTATCCGTTATGACCTTAGGTAGGATATGGTTAAATGCTTCTTCGATAAGTAAGAAGACTGCCAATGTATAGTCTTTTATTCCAAATGAACTTTGAATTGATATGACAAGTGAATTTAGAGCCGTCTCTGTAGATTTACCTTTACAGTAGGCATATTGCGATTTACATTCTAAGTTTCCTCTAAAATTATTTATTTGTACTCTTGTAATGAGTTTCATTTACTTTTGATTGAATTCTTTAGCATTAATCGGTTTTTCATAGCCTATAAGAAATACTGCGTACTTAGATTATTAAATAAAATAAAAAAGGAAATAAATAAATATAAAAATAAGAAAACAAAATAAATAAATAAATAAATAAAATGTGGTGCCTAATGGATATGACTTTGTTGCATGCAGCTGCGTGTGTGTTACATTAAGGCTTCATCTCTCTGTTAACTTCTTGATATGTATACATTAGGGTTATCAATTGTGGGAGCTCGGGCTTTTGGTATTTTTTAGCTCTCGAAAATTTCGGGATTTTTATGATTTGTAATTTCTTAGTAATCTTGTGAAAAGAAAAAAAGCAAAGTCCCCTTTTAAGGGAAAAAGCAACATCGAATTTAACTTTTGTGTGTTATTTTTAATCTAAACAGCAATACATGTATACATATACATACAAGGTGAGGCTCAAAATAAACAAGACTGAGCTAAAATAGAACCGACAGGAATTGTGCTCTGATAACTTCGAGTTTATTTATTCAAAATAGTCCCTTCTTACCTCGATACACCGTTTGCGCGATTTACCATAAAGCTTTTCGAAAGAGTGCTTCAGGTCATTGACTGGAATGTCCTTCAGGATGTCGGTACAAGTGTTTGGATGGCCTCTACGGACGCAAAACGTTTTCCTTTCATATCCAAGTCCAATTTTTCGAATAGATAGAAGTCACAGGGAGCCATATCAGGCGAACACGGTGAGTGATTGATGGTTAGAATGCAATTTCTAGTCAAAAAATCAGTCACAAGAGTGGATCGATGAGATGGTGCATTATCATGCAATAAGCGCCAGCTTCCTCCTTCGCGGTATTCAGGGCCAATTCGGCGAATGCCATGCAACAAACGCTTCAAAACGCCAAGATAGAAAGTTGCATTGACGGTTTGCCCCGTTCGCACGAACTCCTTGTGGACAATTCCTTGGAATCGCAAAAACAGATGAGCATCGACTTGATTTTTGACTTCTCCAAATGCGATCTTTTGGGTAGTGGCTCATCTGGGATCTTCCATCCGGCACTTTGACGCTTAGTTTCAGGTTCATGTTGAAAACACCACGTTTCATCACCAGTTGCAATGTTGTAAAGGAAGTTCTCGCCTTTTCTGGCCTCCTTAATGAGGTCATTCGAATGTTGAATTCGGAGCAATTTTTGGCCCTCAGTTAACTTGTGCGGAATGAAACGTGCACAGACCATTCGTAAACCCAAATTATCAGTTAAAATGCGATAAATCGATGCCTTGGAGATATTCAATTACGACTCCATGAATTTCAACTATGATTTCAATTCATTTTTGATAAATTTAGCAAACATTTCGATGGAGTTTTCGGTGATTACTGATTTTGGGCAGCTCGTATGTTCATTGTGATTTATGTGCTCACAATCATCTCTGAAACGTGTAAGTCACTCATAAACTCTGGCACGAGATAGAAAATCATCGCATAAGCAAACTCATCAATTAAAAGTTTTACCGATTTTAAAAAATTTGATATTAGCTCTTTGTTCGAAACTTATTTTTGTGCCGATGACACAAACATACTGACACTTTAGGCGCAATAATTTCGCTTCCACTGAACCGAATGTCACCAAGCTTCCACTGGACGTCAACTAGGGATGTAGCTTCCAACGCTCTAACTAATTAAAACGATGGCGTCATCAAAAACACTTTTATGACGCCAGTTTTTTTTTTTTTTTGGACTTCACCGTGTATATGTACCTGTGTAAAAATTACTCTGTTAACCTGTCGATGACATTAGGGGTGTGAACTCTGGGTTCTCGGATGCATGGTATTTTTAAGTCCCGAAAAATTTGGAACTAATTGGCAACAATTGGGGGATTTTACATAATCTCGGGATTGCGAAAATCGTTAAAAAGTGACATCCCTAGTATGAATATACATATGCACTTAAGTCAATGTACTCTTCTATAAAATGTATTATACCCGACTAGTTTCCTTTGCAAGGACTTGTATTCCAAGTTAATTGACAGAAAGAAAACTTTATATTGTGCACTCTGGTGTTGCACGTTTGTGTCTTCTTCCTATTAACTAGATGTCTGCAAGCCAAACAATTTAACTGTGATTTTTTCAATTGCATTCTCTTGCAACTTTCTTCTGCAGTGGCGCAGTTATGTAGTGAAATTTATTTCACCCTTGAATCGCTGCAATGGCTTGCGAGTCGGATATTACTGGAAGCCGCAAGACTCTTCTGTCTCATTATAGCCAGCTGCCTCCGCATTTCGCTTTTGCTTTTACTGTTGAAAGTTTACTTGCCAACAATGAATTTGGCCAGGTCAAAATGCCACAGGCGGTGCTAATATTTAAGTGCTGCACGCCTAGTGAACGGCAGAAGGGAATTTAGAGAGCGAATGTTGTAGAGAAACAATGAAATAGAGAGAAAAATGTGGTAAATAAAATAAAATGAAGCGAAGGGTCTAGATAGATGGGAGTCCGCTCTTGGCATACCCATGTCTTATGACGAGTGGAAATGTGCGCAATTTTGGTTACCTCGGTAATGTGGTTGGACGTAACTTTTTATTTCGAAGCTTCACTATTTCATACTTTTCTTCTTGCGGTCTGCTTTGAAAACATTTATTCGTACATCTAACAACTTCGCCTCAGCTCTGTATTCACTCAGATTTTATTTTTGTTTAGATAGCTCAAGTATTGCTATATCTCCAAAGCGCTACAAAGCTGTCTGCAGTTCTCTGCTACAACAACATATATGACAATCGGCAGCCACCAATTGCGCGTAAATTCATATATGTATACATTCATTGTGCGCTCAAGAGTTGAGCCAACGCCGTTTGGCCAAAAGCAATGGCAAAATATCTAGTAATTGCGGCCACGCCAACAACTGCCACCCATTAAGAAAGTAATCGTGAGAGTCAAAGTGCATTTTATATGTGCGAATTTCTATTTTTTGCTAACTTCTTTTTGCGACTCATTCTTTTAATGACCCTGTTGGTCGCTGCAAATGGCCGATGGGAGCAGCTTGTGGCATTTGCAATAGAATTACATCATTGTGTCTGCGTGCAAGCGCATCGAGACGCCAGTGCTTTTACCAGAGCACTTACCCAGAGCCACCCAGTTGGCCGTGCTGTATTCCTGGCCGACTTTTTGATAAACGGAAAACTTTTAGGATAATCAAGTATTGTAATTAATTTGCCAAAATGGGTGTAGACATTTGTGCTGCGGCCCGTAACGCTTTAAAATTACTAGCGTAACTAAAGAATAGGTTGGCTGGTCGCTCGGCTGTTCTCTGCTTGGTTGTGTCTATGCCAATACCGGTTGTTCGTGTGTGTACGAGGTGGTGCAGCAGTAGTAGTCATTACTAGGTAATTTTTCTATGGCTGGTTTTCACGTGTGTGCTGGCATTTTACGGTTGGATAATATTTCCACTAAGAGCACATGCGAATTTAAGTACTTTGTTCATTTGTGTTGTGAAGCATTGAAATGCGCAGTGCATTTATTACTTAGTATTTACGCATGTTTGAGGTTAGGTATTTGCCCACTTTTTCCAATTTTACCCTTGGAATACTTGGGATGTGCGAAATTTCAATTCTAATAGGAACTTTAAGAAAATATGTGAGAATTTTAGTGTCTTATAATAAAAGCTCTACCTGGAAAATCATCACCGCTATGACCAGTCGCTTACAAGTTTTTGTCAACCGCTGTCTAAGGATTATATTCCGAATTTTGTGGCCAAAAAGAATGCCAAGCAAGGAACTGCTCGAAAAAGCTAACACGGACCTACAGCACATTTTGGATTAGAAGATTGAAATGGAAGTGAATTGATCACACTTTACGCAAGGAAGACGGTAACATAGCGAAGAAGGGAATGGAATGCGACCCACTTACAGCGAGAGGAAGAGCGCCTGGAGGGTCTAGTGAAGCCTGGAAAAGAAATGGGGTCGCGAAACGCCTCAACTCGTATTAAGCTGGATGCAGGTGAAGACGTTATCCAATAGGCGGACGAGATGGCGTCTAGGTGTTATGGAGGCCCGCTAGGGATTCAAGGAAACAATGATGATGATGATGATAATATATTTATTTTTATTTTTTTACATTTGGTTTTTTTGTTGATAAGTAATAATTATAAATACTCAATAAACTAAAATTTAACAAGAGCGCTGGCCACTAAGACCTTCGGCTGGAGATTTATATTTGCAAGCCAGTTTTAGATATAATTTAGGTGTGCAACTAAGTTTTAAAGGTTTTTTTTTCGATTTCAAAAATTTATTGTTAAAAATTGGTACAACCTATTTTATCCAAAATACTGTCCATCACTAGCTATAACTTTTTCCCACTTCTCTGGTAATGCATGGATTCCGTCCCAATAAAACTGCTCGCTTTTGGAGGCGAAGAACTCATCAAGCCAATTTTGGATACCTTCAACCGAAGTGAAACGCACTCCCGTAAGGGCATTCTGCATCGACCGGAACAAATGGTAATCTGATGGTGCAAGATCTGGGCTATAAGGCGGGTGGGGTAGAACTTCCCATCCGCTACCACCGAGATAGGTTTTGACCACTTGTGCGACATGCGGCCGAGCATTGTCATGATGAAATATCAATGTCTCATGTCTGGTTTCCCATTCCGGACGTTTTTCCGCAATTGCTCGCTTCAATCGCATAAGTTGTTGTCTGTAGAGTGCTCCGTTTATCGTCTGACCACTTTTCAGTAGTTCGTGGTAAACGATTCCCTTCTGGTACCACCAAACTTCAAAAGTTGGTGGCCTTCCTTCGCGCTCCTTGTCGGCTGTGTCAAAGTCACCACTTTTGAATCGTTGGAACCAGTACTCGCAGGTTGAAATTGATGGAGCATTCTCACCGTAAGCCTCACACAGCATCCAATAACTTTCCGCTGCACTTTTCTTCAGATGGAAGCAAAATAGCAATGCTTCCCGCGAATGAAGTTTTGTAGGCACAAAAGCTGACATAGTCTTTGCATAAAAAAATATTTTGTTTACACTTCGACGAAGTGACACAAACTAAGAAACGACACTTTGATGACGCTTTTACATGAAACTCGTTACACAAATACTCAGTACAATTTGACACTAGTATTACTATATGTTTGTATGTCCTTTAAAACTTAGTTGCATACCCCATTAAGTATGCACTCCTTGGTGATGTGTCGGAAGAAAACTAACAATAAATATATTTAGTTTAGCTAAGAGTTGAAATATCTACTGATTTATTTATTTATTTATTCATTAATATCTAACAGAATTCAGAACAGACATTTAAGATATAAATTCAGGTTAAAATACAAATTTGCAATATTTAATATTAAAATTCAATTATCAATATAAGAAACCATTAAATTGTTAAAAATATATACTAGTCGCAATTGCGAGACTTATAATCTCTTTCATCTAAGTTGTGTCAACATTTTGTTATCTGATATTGGGGTTTTGCTCTCCTCGGACAGTGAGCTTCTATGCGAAAAGTGCTCTACCACTCGTCGAAATTCTCTACGTTCGCCACCGCCACATGTTGCTTTGGATAATACAGAAAAAATATTACTACCATCAACCCTAATAGCTTGACTACTTTGAATAGCCAAGCACTCGTTCAAAGTAGTAGTTTCAGCAATTCGTCTCTGTATCCAACAACAACAGCGAAATTCTGTTTCTCCATCTCAGAAATTGATCACTGCTAACGGACATGATGATATTGTTAACATGCGTGACCGATTAACACTGCGCCGTGCATTAGCTGAAATTGCTGCACTCAGAGCTGAGAATAGCCGGATTGCTG
Source organism: Anastrepha obliqua (assembly GCF_027943255.1). Classification (NCBI taxonomy): domain Eukaryota; kingdom Metazoa; phylum Arthropoda; class Insecta; order Diptera; family Tephritidae; genus Anastrepha; species Anastrepha obliqua. Next base: position 65,805,732 of record NC_072893.1, read on the forward strand.
CTATTGTTAATGAGTTGCGTGATAATAATATTCAACTCTTATTCAATAAAAAGGCACTGCAGGCTGAGATCCAATCGTAGCAGTCCAACTTTAGCTGCGATCAAATGTTTTCAGACTTATGTGCGCTCACTGCTGAAATTAAAGCACTGCGCGAAAAGGCTTGCACTTGTGTGCATAATACGAATAAAAGTAAAAAAGAAATTAAGCAAAACAAAAAAAAAAAAATTTGCTCTGTGCAAAGCTCTGAACATCAACTCATCATGTTATTGCTGATTTTCCTGTACTTCCTGCTCCATCTTCTGCTGTAGGAGTCAGTGTCAACTCCTCTCATTGTTCATCTGATGCTGCCTCTCTCTCTTTCGCCGCTGCCGCTGTTACTTTTGTTACTCACAAAGTTTCTGCTGACTCTGCCGCTGCATCCCCTACTGTGGGAGTTAACGCTAACTCTTCTCATATAACTGCCGATGTCAACTCTCGATCGTTCGCTGCTGCTGCTGCCGTTGCTGTAAACAAGGCAAGTAGTATTGGTGCAAACACTGTCTCGCAGCCGCCTGCGCAGTGGTCTACTGTGACTGGTCTCAGATGATCAGAGAGCCTACTTATGTTGAAAATTGCTGTTCGGATGTGGTTTAGTCCAGGGCATTCATCCAAGAGACGTTGCACTAATAAATCTGGTCTCTTCCAGTACAAGCATGGCGGCTTCGAAGCTCTATTTACTAAATTACGACGTATGGGAATTGAATGTCCAATTCTTAGTCGTACAAAGGCTCTGATTCTTTTGCAAGAACGGATTGATGGAAAAATTGGGTTAGTTATAATATGTGGTACTTTTGATAGGTGGTCCAATCGTGCCCGAGTTTGCTGGCTAAATAATTTGACACATACATCCGTATATCTAATGATAAATTTATTAGTGATTTTTCGAAACTATGGTAACCCCTATGATAATATTGAGATGTAATAATATAAGCTGTGTGTGAGGTATTCAATTCTTTTTGCTTTTTAAAGTATGCGTTAAATATGGCTTCCGATATTTTTGAGGTCCCAAGAATCCGTGAGCTACTTGGTCTAATCATAGCAACGAAGACTGATAAAATAAGAGAAAGCAATAAATTGTATATATTCTATAAAACGTTTCGATATATTTCAAGACAACTTGAAGTCTTCCATTAATATAGAATGTTTCAGAAAATGCTTATCACATAATCAATTTAATAATAGCTTTATTATAAATTTGCAATTTTCTAAAGCTATTTTTTCGAATTATAATAAAAAAGGGTGCTCAGATTGGAGGTACTTTTTCCCAGATTGGAGATAATTTTTTCAGTATTCATAGGCACTTCGTCATGGAAAGACTTGCGCCGCAAAAACGTTTATAAATCGTACAATTGTGTTATGAAAATTTACCTTCTATGAAGAGTGTTCATTGCGCCCCCAAGTTAACTTATGTAGTTCCGCAATTGGGCCCATTTTTGGCTTAATGGCTAGAGCAATGCAAGAGATCCAGCGAAGAATAAGTCTTGCCAACAGGTGATACTTTGGCATGCAGAGCAAATCCCTTTTTTGATGCACGAAAAAAAGCTTTATCAAAACTCATCCTCCCAGGATGAACATCGGTGGACGATTATTAGGTGATTATCGAAAGAGATGATACCAAGAGCTGTGCGAGCTGTACGCCGGCAATGACGTTGTAAAGCGTATTAAAATTCTGTGGCTGCGCTGGCTAGGTAACGTTGAGTAAATGAAAAATAACGCTCCAGCAAAGAAGGTGCTCTTTTCGAAACGCATTGGAGATAATCATCTACGTTGAAAGGACCAAGTCGAAGACGACCTGACCGCGTACTGGTGTTAAACAATCATTTGGTTGGCTAGAGGAATCATCAGCCCATATTTTTTCAAAAACGAGGTTTTATCGCGAGCTCCACACGTTTCTCATGTGGTTTCAACAAGACGGCACTACCCGTCATACAGCCTGTGAAACAATTGATTTACTGCGTCGTCGTTTCAGTGAGCAATTCAGCTCTCGTCTCGGACAAATCGATTGGCCATCAAGATCGTGTGATGTCATATCTTTGAACTTTTATTTGTGGAGGTATGTAAAGTCTAAATGCTTTCTGGATAAACCAACTTCGATTGAGACATTGTAAACCACCATTACTGAAGTTATTCATGAGGTCTTCCAGCGAGTCATTAGAAATTTGTGTTTACAGATGGCCGAAATGCAGCGCAGTTGCGACCAACATTTAAAAGGAATTATCTTAAAAAATAAATGCCATGAATGGTTCTACACAAAAATAATAAAGATTGCCCAATTAATTTGATACCTCTAAATTGATCAGCCTTCATATACACGCATGGTAATTAAAATTTATCTATGGATTTCCTTGTGCCACTCGGAAAAATTTAAAGCTATTACAAGTTAAGAGATTCAGATGACGAAGATGGTCGGTGACTGCACCGCACTGGCAGGGTTCAGTAAACTGCTACAACAACAACAACATGAGCATTTTCATAACATTTCATGCATATGTATGTTGCAGTTGTGATATTCTAGCTGCTATAAAAGAAAAATATCCTCCCAGCTTTCATCTTGGATACACTGAGAATTGTACTTGAAAACTGTAGTTTAATTTTAGTATTTTTTACAATTTGCATCTTGCCCAGTTTGTTCTAATTTTTTGTTTCTAAATTTTGAATAATTTGAAATTTTTAGAAACGTCTCAGGTACGCAGTTTTACAGTCTATAAAATTTTGGTATAATTGTAGTGGGCATTGGATAACGGGCTGGTATGTACCCACTGTCAATAGTACATTTTTATTTACATGAAATTGGACAGAATTCTATACTAGGTTGTTCAATAAGTTCTGCGGTTCGATAAGATAACGCATATGAACGCATGCGAAGTTTCATTTCAATCTGTCCATCCATTTCTTGTTTACAAGCCATTCAGTAGTGACGTGTCACAGTACATTCTACTATGAAAAAAATCAAACATCGTGCAGTAATTGAATATTTATTTTTGGAAGGTTTGAAAGCAAAGGAAATTTATGAAGGAATGTTGAAAGTGTATAAGAATTTTTCGCCACCAATTAGAATAGTAGAAAGACGGGTTCCTGAATTTAAACGTAGTCGTAGAAGCCTTGAAGCCAATCCACGTCAAGGACGTCCAAAATCAGCAACTACTCCAGAAATCGTAAACAAATACAAGATATCGTATTGGAAAATCGTCGAGTGACTGAAAAAGATTTACTAGAATCCATAGGCATCTCATTGGGTAGTGGAAGCAGTATTGTGACTGAAGTATTGGGTTTCAGAAAGCAGTGCGCACAAGGGGCGCCACATTCGCTAAAAATGGAACAAAAACACATTCGAATACGACTTTCTCAGCAACATTTGGAGCATTTTCGAAAAGATAAATGGGATTTTGTGCATCGATTCATTACTATGGATGAGACTTCGGTCTATCAGCATGACCCTAAATCAAAATAAGAGGCTAAGGAGTAATGTGATCCTGGTTCTTCGACTCAGACCCAAATTCGTGTCCAGAAATCGGCCAAGAATGTGTTAGCATCAATTTTTTTATTTGTGGTACTGAAAAACAACAAATTCTAAATCTTTAAGGTTGTAACCTTTTAGACCGAAGGAAATAATTCATGAAAAAAAGCCCGGGTATAAAAGCAGAAAAAATTTCTTCAGCAGAACGATGAACTGGCTAAAAATCCATTCAATTCAATTCAATCCAATTTAAGTTCGAATAGTTGGAGCATTCACCGTATTAACCAGATTTATCCCCTGGTGAGGGTCGTCTGTTTTCAGACCTAAAAAATGCATGCGTGGAAAGTTTTTTTTATCAAACGATGAGGTCATGCTGTCACAGTTGTGAAAGCGTCTTTTGCAGCTCCTCTAGATCCTTACTTTAGGGATGGAATTCATAACGGGAATCTCGTTGGAACAGGTGCATTGATGTTCTAGGGCACTGTGCTGAATAATGAAGTGTATTTTAAACTATAAAATTGTGTTTTTCTTAACGAACCGTAAAACTTATTTAACAGCCTAGTAAATTACATAAAATATTTTTAACTCAATCTTGGGAGTTTTAGGTACTGTGCAAGCAACATCTCCACCGAGCTTTATGAAAAGAGTTATGCGCTTAAACTTTGCCCTAAATAGCTAGCGGTTCCTTATTAGAAAGCCGACCCAACTCTCAGAATATAAAAATAGGATCAATATGAAAGAATTCTGTCTTTTTTGCCTTGTCTGCTTTGTCTCACTTACAAGTTTTATATTTAGTCATCAAAAATGTGCGAATTGTATATTATTAAAAATTCTTGCGTAGATTAATTAAAGTCCTAAGTAAATTACGAAGAATACTGGTAAAAAATATTTACAATTCTTCAACTCTATTTGCCTTTGGATAAGTTTGCCCACGGACAAATTTAGCCGGAGCGAAGGTGGCGACTAAAATAAATTAATCACGCTGATACTATTTCCGTACGAGTAAGTATTCTTCTATGTGCGTGTAGATATGTGTAAATATATACCATATATCCATGTAGGAATATATTCGAATATACATAAGTATGTTGGTGTGTTTGCCATTCCACCAAGAACAAATGCGAAATCGTGATTCGTGATTTACCACATACCATTGTTGATTCAAAGCTAAGTCAAAGCACGCAAAGATAAATGTGGCATTGGAGTGCTGTATGAGTGCGGATGTCAGTATGTATGTGTGTGTGTAGGTATCTATTAGTGTTTGTCATACACCAACACATGCACTTCAAGTAATTTGGCGGAGACCACATTAAGCTTACATTGCTAATTGCGAGCGACTTTTCGACTTTTATTGGCTCAGTAGGAGCCAGAGACAAATGTGCTTTGGATAGAAATGTTTGCTTGTATGTAGTAAATGTTTGTTCATCTGTACATTTACCATATGTGAGCGCTAGTATGAGTGTGCATGGCAATGTGAGCGTGTTGGTAGCTATGTATGTATGTAAGTACTTGTTAGAATCGATTTGTATTCATTTCTATGCTAGCAAATATATGTTTGTATGTGTACATATCTACTAAAATACTCGTATGTTTGTATGTGTGCACATATGTATACTTGTAAGCTTGCACTTGCGATTGCGTTTGCCATTCCCTGTATATGTGTGCGTTTGTTTAATTGTCGAAACTTTACAATTCGTACAAAATCCCGTGGGAGAGCAGACATTTTAATTAATTTGTCACAGTAGTGGTAACACACAGAAATTTATTATACTAAGTGGTAATTCAGCAGTAGAAGTGAAGCAGCGGAAATAAGGAAAGTGACGGGAAAAGAGTCGATATGAGTATACACACATACATACATACAAACATACACTCACAGATAGTTGCCCATAAACAAGCGATGGAGACTGCAAGTGCGAGTGTTTTAGCGAATTACGTGCTTCCAAGTAGCCTGTAAAATACGATTTCAGTTTACTTGTACATTGGGAATAAAACTTTTGATTGCGAAAAACAACAAACTCATGACAATAGTTTTCTATAATAAAAACACACAAAGGGTGAACAACAAAGTCCACAAAAAGAACAGAAAAAAATTGGGGAAAAAACGAGATACTACAGCGAGTGTGTGGTTGATAAAAACTAGTGTCAACTACAATTTCGTTAACTGGACGCAAGTAGGGAGCACTATGTGAGCATACCACAGGGAGTTAAGTAGTTGGTGGATAATATGATGCTTGCACATTAGGGTGACCTCAACATCGACGTGCTTTGAAAATCTATTTATTGTAGTATTGTGTATCAGACACCAAGGGCTTATACATGTGTTAGGTAGACATAGTCTAAGAGGTTCCACAGTGGCCATTTCTTTTGTACATATAGAATAAAACTCCACGGATATGTAATATAAATTTAATGTCTTGCATTACTCAGAATTGACGCATCCTAGCATAGAGTAGTAAAGTCCTCTCTCGAGGAACAAAACTAACACTAACGGGTTCTCAACATGCCCGTCCCAACATATGGCGCATAAACTTGGACGATGAAAGTATTAGATGAGACGTCCCTTGGAGTGTTTGAGAGAAAGATTCTGAGGATGATTTTTAGGCCTGTGCATGTTGGTGACGGCGAAGGAACAATGAGCTGTATGAGGTCTATGACGACATAGACATAGCGCAGCGAATAAGGATCCAGAGACTTTGTTGGGTGAGTCATGTCGTCCCATTGGATAAAAATGCTTCGTCTCTGAAAGTATTCGATTCGGTACCATCTGGTGGTAGCAGAGGAAGACGAAAGCCTCCTCTGCATTAAAAAGACCAGGTGGAGAAGGACTTGACTCCCCGTGGTGTGTCCAATTCGTGCTGGTTAGCGCGAGAAAGAAACGAATGGCGAGTTATGTTAAACTCGGCCAACATCGCTGAAACGCCAATAAAGAAAAAAAAATTAACGGTTACACCCGTTTCGGGTGTTTAGCCTTGCTCCTCCTTGATGTTCTTCCATAAATGGAGGGACCTACAGTTTTAAGCCTACTCTGAACGGCAGATATTTTTTATGAGCATCTTTATGCACTTGGGTGTTTGCCATTATTTCCGAGGGCGACTGTTATTAGAAAAAACTTTGGCGTTTCGTACCCAAGTTCTGAATTTGTGCACTTTTTTTAGTTTGGTTTTCGTTTTCTAAATCGTTTTAGACGAGACGACCCCTAACACATATGTACGCTTTCTACCACCATGTCTCTGCCCATATCATAGAAAAGTTAGTTTCTATGTACTTACTTGGCATTCGCGCATCCGATTTATCAGTTGCTGGATTATTTCGGTAGCCATGTGCTGTACTTTGTTCCATGTATCCTGGCTCATCAACATCGGTGAGACTAGGTTATAGAGCATGACCCTACAGCCGAGGCTATCTTCCAGTTTGGCAATTAGAGTTCTGAAGCGGACACACATGAGCAAAATATGTTTCGCATGTTCATCAACTGCTGTTGTGCACAACTCGCAGTATGGAGTCTCTTCGTGCGCAAAGCGATGAAGGTACGATTTAAAACAGCCATGACCGCTTAAGATTTGGGTGTGCCAAACTTGAAATTTCGGGATGTGGCGGTGAATTCACGACTGGATGGTGGATTCGGACTGTCCTATCGTGTTTGCTACTGCACTATGGAGCGCTGGTTTATGACTTTACTTATGCCAATAGTAGACCCATTGTAGACCGTAGCTATGACCAGCTATAATGGGCGTCGCATCTTCTGAGACGGTTCTGAACGTGGCGCAGAACCTAAGAGCACATAAGCGGTACGTGGAGTTAATGCTTCTTACATGTGTGGCGATCTTGAATGCATCGCGCTATACTGTAAGGCCATATTATTGGATAAATCTCACTGCTCCAGCCCATACCTGTCTTGCCTTTTGCCTTGGTGTTCCAATGTTCACCATTATTTTGGCCAGGGCTACCATCGCAGTTGCACCTTCCAAGTGGTCGGAAAAGCAAATTTGGTGATTCACCAAGACGCATATGCGGCTTTGCCTTTTTCAAGATCATACAGCAAATTGTTCCATCGCCTACGATACTCACCGTCACCAACGTGTAAAGGTTCAAAAATCTTGAACAGAATCTTTCTCTCAAATACTCCAAGAAACGCCTCATCGGATATTGTCATCGAAGCTTTTGCGTAATACGTTAGGACGGGCATGATGAGAGTCATCTGCAGAGAGATTCCCTGTTGGATTTCCAGGCTGACATTGTTATAAGTGTTAATGCTGGTTCCTAAATAAACGAGGTCTCTTACAACCTCGAAATCATAACTGTCTGCAGTGACGTGGGTGCCGATACGCGAGTGCGCCGACTGCGTGTTTGAGGACAGGAGGTACTTTGTTTGGTCCTCGTTCGCCACCAAACCCATTCCTTATTAAATTATCATGGGCATATGCCAGCGATTGTGTACTCTTATAGAGAAAAATTATTAAATTATTTGCAAATAGAGTGATTAAGTGTTACAAAAAGGCAAGTAAGCTGTGTTTGGACTTTTGTTTGACAATCCAGTAATTGTATTCAGAGGAATTATTGGGAGGCGTTTTATTTGGGTAAGAGCGTGACAAATTCGTAATAGTATGTTCGCTATGTTCCAAATTTCAGTAAGGGCGTGTATAAACAGGCAAGGCGAGGATGATATATAAATTTTCACTGATTGCTGTATCTGATTGAATAACAAATCTCAAGCTTTTCGTATATATCATACTTTGTTTTTATTGTTTTGGAAATGGATATATTACAACTCAATAGTGTATGGTGGTGCAAATTTAATCATCTAGTCCACTTTTACACTAAACTAAACAAATAATTTTGAGTGATGGATATCTTTATTTTAATCTTTACGCCCTCTATGGTTTGTCTCTTTGTACGAGGGGTGCCTTTTATATTTCGCGATTTGGCAATCCTGGTGTTGCAATCTGACAACTGACAGCTGTATCGCAAATTTTGACATTTTTTGGCTTTTACATACTCAGAACGTTTTGAAATACCAGCGCTATTTGTGTTGTTTACAGTAACTTAAAAGATTCATCTCGGTCCAAAAATGGAATTACATCGTGAACATTTTCGTGCCATTATTTTTTACAACTTTCGACGTGGATTCAGCGACTCAGCAATATTGCATGGATGAACTTAATTCATTTTTTGGCGATGAACCTCCTTCAAGGACCAGTGTTTATCGATGGTATGGTGAATTCAATCGTGGTCGTAGTTCACTCCAAGACGAATTTCGTGAAGGTCGTCCAAAATCAGTTGTAGTTCCGAAAATCATTGATGCTGTGCGCGAACTGATATTGCAAGATCGTCATGTGACCTATCGTGAGATTGAGACAATCTTAAGCGTTAGTGGGACCAGCATACATTCAATATTGCATAAACATTTGACTGTCAAAAAAATTTGTTCGCGTTGGATTCCACACAATTTGTCAATCGCTCAAAAAAAGGCTCGTGTCGATTGGTCGAAAGAAATACTCAAAAAATACGATCGCGAGGCTTCGAAACACGCCTATGACATCGTGACGGGTGATGAATCATGGATTTACGCGTATAAGCCCGAAAGTAAACAGCAGTCGACTGTATGGGTGTTTCAAGATGAGCCAAATCCAACAAAAGTTGTTCGCGCACGAAGCACTTCTAAGCAAATGGTCGCCTGTTTTTTCGGAAAAACTGGACATGTCGCAACCGTTCCACTAGAACAACGCAGAACAGTAAATTCTGAGTGGTACACAACCATTTGTTTGCCAGTTGTCTTCCAAGAAATTAGGAAAACCAATCGCCAAAGACGGATCACTCTTCACCAGGACAATGCGAGCTCTCACACATCGGCTCAAACAACTGCATTTTTGAGCATCCAAAACATCGAATTAACGGGTCATTCGCCGTATAGTCCTGACTTGGCACCGAATGACTTCTTTTTATTCCCGTACGTAAAAAACAAACTCAGAGGTCTACGTTTTTCGACACCTGAAGAAGCGGTTGCGGCATTCAGAATGCATGTTTTGGAGGTACCTCATTCAGAGTGGCAAAAGTGCTTCGACAATTGGTTCAAACGCATGCAAAAGTGTATAGATCTTCATGGAGAATATTTTGAAAAACAATAAAGTGATTTTCGATGATTAAAATTTGTTTTTGTTCTCTAATCTCGAAATATAAAAGGCACCCCTCGTATATCGCTGCTGTCAAGTATGACTGCCGTACGACGCCATTTGCAAAAACTATAAATCTAAGGGATTAGTTCTACGCCACCTAGTATTCTACCAGAATTTGAAAAATTAAGCCGATCGCAGCAAAATCAGGGGTATTTCAGCTCCGTTGCTCTAGGTTTAATTTTAATTAAAAAAAAAAATAAATAATAGGCGCGTATACTTCTGTGAGGTATTTGGCCGAGATCTTCCTTTTATTTGTGTTGTGCGTCTTCATGTGATTCCACAAATGATTTTTATACTTGTCGACTTTTAAGAGTTTTTGTAAAACTCGTTATTTTTAAAGTGCGTGTACGACATAACTCAAAGTCTACTGAATGAAGAGCTTTGATATTTTCACAGTACTTCTCCGTAAGATTCCGCAGGTATCAGGGAGCTTGTTTCTTTTTAATATTAAAATAAAAATAAAAAATATTAATAATTATCAATCTTAAAAGAACAATTTGGTTTTTTGATTTACAAGTATTAGGAAAAAATGTTAAATCGAAATGAAAAAAAAATTCTTTGAGAGATACTTTGCCTAATACTTCTATAACAAATGCATTTTATTTTGTTTATTTTTGATGATTCTGTTGCGAGTTATGATGAACCCCACAAACAACTTCTTTTGGAGGCGCCTCTGGAAATTCACTGACACTCGCTCAATTTTCCATATTTTCGGCTGAAAAAATATAAAAATATTCTTTCAACATTGCATTATTATAACAGAATTTACGGAATAAATTAGCGCTAGCTGTATCGCCAAAGAAAAAAATCTTATATATGAACCTTCTTTCACTGAAAAAATAGTTAAGGGCAGATCAGCGCATGCCGGGTATTTGCTAGTAATTTTTATGGGGAAAGAAAATGGCCTTTGCGGAAACGACTTCATCTAATATACCAATGTATTACTAGAGAATTGTTCATATACTCAATCACCCTAATATAAATATATACATAAATATATCTATAAATATTAACGGCGAAAAACACAAAAGTGCAAATATTGACATAGCAAGATCGTTAAGAGATAGCTTAGCTGAGTAGACCAATGAAGCTGCAAACGTTGCAGCTAGAACAGTTAGAACCGCAGACGTAAAATAGTGAGACGGCAGACCGACATAAACACTCATATTCTTAGCAGCAGATTGGTTGCATGCGCGAACAATCAGTTCAACAGCAATCCTGTTTTTGTGTTTATTCCATAATTTCAGCTTGACGCTGAAGTGCTTCGCAAAATCTTAGCGATTAGTGCATTACTAACAAGAAAGGAAATAATAATCCAGTACCCAAGATGGGAATGGGGTGTAATTGTAAAGTGGCAAGTACATTTCCCTCCACTAAGCCAACATACACATACAAATTTAATATTTTGCTATTTAGAGTTTTTTCGTTTACTTCATTGCGTGTTGCGTATACGCCACGACGCCCGCATTGTAAAATAATGAAATTGCAACAGCTCTCAATTGTTACTGCACTGATTGCTACATGATGATAATAAGATTCTGAAAGCAAATGGTGCTGATAAATGTAAATGGAAAATGCAAACTGGGGAATCTGATCGCGCGTCATTTGTACAAAATTTCTTTTTGAATGAGGTTTTTTTTGCTTTTTGGGTTTAAATTTTCGTAAATCGACGCCACAGTTTGGCGAGTAAATTTGCACAGTTAGTTTGATTTCGCGGAGAATAAAAGTTAAATAAAGTGAAAGCTTAATATTTTTGTAAATGTATACTGCCGCAATATTGCACTGGCTGTGCTGTAATAAAATATAGAATGAGAGGCCCTCCTTGGCTGGATATGCCATCACAAATTCTTTTTATAATACGTATCTCACAAATTTGATGGAGTAGTACAGTAGAGATAATGACTATGGTAATCAAAAATATGTTATAGGTATTATTTTCAGCGGAATGTGACTGCCATTCGGCAGTGTGCGAGTTCGATTATCCTGGCATCAAACACCAAACTATTTTCTCTAATAGTAGTCGCCCCTGTCAGGCAAAGGCAAAGCTCCAAGTGTATTTCTGCCATGAAATAAAAATAAATAAATAATTCGCGCATAAACTTTTGTTAGACTGAGCTTCTCCTTTTATTAGGGGTGTGCGTCGGGATGTTGTTCTGCCATGAAAAAAATCTTCATCAAAAAACCATCTGCTTAAAGCTATAGAGTAGGTCTCTCCATTTGTGGAACAACATCAAAACCCACGCCACAAATCGGATCAGATGAGAAGCAGGCCATTTAAATAATTTTAAGCATGCCAAGATTTTAGAAAAATTTTCTTCGCATTACGTGCGTTATTGTGATAAATAGTGTCAATGATATTATTATAGCTACTGCTTTCATATATGGTGCCGCATCTGATTGATTTCCAAAGTCACATTTTCAAGCCAATGAACATAATTAAGTATTGGTTAATTTTTGTAGTAGTTCAAGGATGTTGAATTTCAAAATACTTTTAATAAATAAATAAGTAAAAAATTGGCGTTGTGAGATAGAGAAGCAACGCGAATGGGTCTAGTGGTGAACGAGGACAAAACGAAGTATCTCCTGTCATCAAACAAACAGTCGGCGCTCTCACGGCCAAAATCGCGTAATCGTTAAAATTATTGAAACTTATTATAAAAATGACCAATCTTTAAGAATAACCTATTAAAGTAAAATTCATAATTTTTTTGGTGGAAATAATTGTCCGACTCGCTGCGGACATGAAAATACGGATAGACGGGAGGTGGAATAGTCTAGCCACTTCCAAAACCGCGAAAATCATGTGTACACCGAATGTAGATAAATACGGTCGATTCATACTAGCTCTGTCTAGAAAAGAAAGCAGAACTATCGTAGGTATGCTGACAGGCCACAATTTGCTAGCGGCGCACGCATACCAGATACAAATTACAAACAACGATAGCTGCAGATTTTGTAATGAACTGGAAGAAAGGGAAACGCTATAACAATTTCTATGTTCTTGCCCTGCGTTAGCTAGAACCCGAATGAAATGCTTAGGAGCTTTACAATATGAGAAGTTAGAAAACCTCTCGGGAATAGCGCTCCAAAGTTTACCTAGATTCACAAAACGCAGGCGTATCACAAAATGTCTACTAAAAAGATATGTAAGGATCTAGCTCCATCTGGTACCACTAAGGATCAATAGGCCTATGTGATGGCTTTCAGCCAACCAGGTCAACCTAACCTAACCTAATCGTCTGAATGAGTCGACAATTCAAAGATTGGTAAAAATGTTTCAAAACCTTTTTCTGTCAAGTATAGAAAACGGGCTGGCAGGCCAGAAACTAGACGTTCTGCTGCGAGTATTGCTGCTGTAGCGCAAAGTGTTGCTGAACAAACTTCAGCCTCAATATCTCGGCATTTCCACCAAATGGGTATTCATGATTCGAATGTGGATGTAGATGTGCTCAAGATGATATAATTCTTCTCATAACAAATGCTAAGCGCTGTTTTTGAGTAAAACTTCACTACTTTTACTCAAGAACAGCCTGATAGAATCTAAATTTTTACATGTTTTAAAAGTAGTGGTAGTCAGAGGCCCGAAAAAATTACGATTTTCAATAAATTTTTTTGCTAGCCAGTTGCTTTATTTCGCAAAAATAAAAACATTACATTAATACATCATTTCGACTTGACTTTAGCAAACTTCCAAAAAAAAAAGTTTAATAATTGTAAAAGTTATCGCTGTTTGTGTGGAGCCCGTTTCTCCCAAAGTCCCTTGCGGCGATCAACACAAGTCCTTGGAGATTCATCTAAAATCAATCGGACAAGAGAAATTAGTTTTAATTATAGATAATCTTGTGCCTGCTCGAAGCCTTTTTTTTTTAAATTAACTATATGGCGGCCTCAGGAAATATTTTTCAGATTTTCGAAAAAGAAAACCGACAATTAATTGTTTACAAACATTGAAATTTTTTAAACAAAAAAAAACTCCTTCGATCAAGCAAGAGTTTTTTATGTTTTTCACAAGCAGTATAAATTTTATTGAGATCTACCAAGCGGTTTTTAAGTTACAGTGATCGCCAGTTCAAAAATCATAGTTTTGAGAAAAACGCATTTAAAGTTTTGCTATCAATTTATGTAGAGTTATACAAATTATTTAATTACTTACACTGTGTCATCTATTTCTGGGCCATATAATCAGCCGTCATAGCAGCTTCAAAAATATCGATTTGCTGTTGTCTAAGTAGCATTCTATCTTATCGCGTGTTATCGGTCGGTTGCTTGCAGCTGCTGCCAGCTACTTTCTCTCAAACGCTCCGGAGCGGCCGAGGACCCTTTTTTAATTCCTGATTAACTCGAAAAGTATTTGTCGGATGTACTTGAAGTTTTCACACAATATTATAAATATAATATACTTTAAGGGGGGAGCCTGGTTTATAAGGTCGAAAAAATCAATTTTTTTTTTCATTTTAAGCGATTCCTAATATATTTCGGAATATTCGCACAAAGTTACAGAGCCTAATTCTCAATATTTCCGTAGATACAATGCCAAAGGTAGGCGAGCGTTAGGTCGTTACGCTGTGACCGGACAGCTATAGTACAAACTTTATCTTCTTTTCTCATTTTTATGATTTCTTTGAATTGGCGTACATGAATGAAAAAAAACTAATGAACCTTTTGAAATGAATCATAGCCTGTTCCCTTCAGTATTAAATTCTCTTCTATTTGAACTATCAAAGTATTATAGATAAAAAAAAAATTTTCAAGATTTTTATACCAAGTTGAAGTGAATTTTTTTTTTATAGAATGGCATTTTTTTCTTTAAAACCTCCAAAAAGTTGAAATTTTGGAATTTCGCTCAGTTTTCTTAGTTCATCTAGAATAAAAAATCATGATAATTAGAAATCCATTTGAATTTTTTGCTTTAGATTATAATTATGAGCTGTATCTTGTACGCCAGTTGGAAACTCCAGCGTTGCAGCGCTCTACTAATTTCTATGTTAAACATTTTTTTCAACTTATTTTAACCAGTACAAACATTTTTTATACTTTTTAAATGTTCATTAAAAGATAGAAAAAACTTTGCAGTGCTAAATTAATTTTTTCCTTAAAAAAAATCACAAAGAGATGCAATTTTTAGACCTCATAAACCAGGCTCCCCTCATAAGCAAATGCAAAAAAACTCCAATGTTTTGAAAATTCTGACTATCCCTAACCCCTTGAAACAGCATCTAAGCACGTCTTTTGAAATACTCTTTATTTATCGAGCATTTTTCAAACCATCGTTTGTTTATCTGTCTTTTTTAAAAAAATCTATTAGCTAACTAAAATTTAACTAAAATTAAAAAATATATCAAAATATTTTTATATAAAAAAGCAAAGATGTAAGATTTGAAATTTTTCGCCATGCGAATTTTTATATCTGCAACTGTATGTATCTGTATATCGAGTAAATAAATTGCAAACATTTGGTAGTAGTGCCCAAGTAAGTCCTGTGTTTCGTTATCGCACAAGTACATCGAACCGACAAATATTTAAATTTATTGACTGCATCTGTCCGAGTTTTAATCCTGTGCTGAGTTTGTCTAGCGAAGCAATGCATTTGTCGGAATGCCACACACCAGCTCAATACCTCGTCGCCTCTTTGCTAGTCGGAATTCGTGTACTTATTCACACACACACACACACACACACACACCCACATATATACACACACATACACAAGTACACACATGCATTTATTACTACAACTTTTGCAGTCCTGCAACGTTCAATGCCATTCTCATTGTTCACAACAAATCAATTTTTGTAATTTATTTTTTGTTTCTGTAACCCACAACCTGTGCTTTCATTCATTCATTTCGATCCATGTACTGTTTGTAAATGTATATATATATATTAGGCCGGGTCGATTTGTGGGGAGGCAAAAAAATCGCCCATTGCTCTGTGAAAATCATATTCTAAGAATCAAAATAAGAAACTTTGCCGAAGGAACCATACCTCTAAAACGGATTCTGATGTCCCCCAATTTGGGTCGAACTTTTTAGTTCCTTTTCTATAACTCACTTAAATTAATTTTTTCATTCACATATGTTCCGACTAAATAAATTTCTTAAGAGAAAAAAATAGATATTATAAATAAATAATAAATATTATTATAAATAAATAAAAGTAAAGAAAAAACATAGCCATTTAGCTGATTTTTTCATGTAAAGGCCAAAAATGGTGATATTTTTAAATTGCGGGACATCAGAATTCGTTTTAGAGGTATAGTTCCTTCGGCAACGTTTCTTATTTTGATCCCTAGAATATGATTTTCACAGAGCAATGAGCGATTTTTAAATCGACACGCCCTAATATATATACATATATATACCCAGTATGCCCTCCCATAGTGACTCATATATATGGGTATGTTTGTATGTCTAAATGCTTATTAGTCTGTTTTCTATAGAAATTCATTTGGTTGCCACAAGGCTTCTTATTTCCCTAACCCATTTCCGAACAATTTGTTGTTGACTTTTTAGCTGGTACATACATACCTATGAACATATTTGTGTGCCTCGTGTTTTTGTTCACAAGCACCTAAAGCAGTTTAGGTAATTCGGCTTCATTGGAAATGAATCATTCAAATGTGTTGCTCCTGTTCATGCAACATGTTACAGGTTGTGCAGGAATACCCTAAAATTGTGTTTTTCTTTTGTTTTTATGTTTTACTCTTGACAGTTTCGTACACATTTCAAAATCAATTATCCAGCGTGTACAAATGTAACGCAATCTGCTTCCGATACTAAATAGAAGTTTCTCGTTTATTTTTATTTGAATTATGTTTTCTGGTGAATCGGCTTATTTAGATCGAAAAGTGTGGATGGAGTAAGTAGCTGTAGTAAGTCAAAAGAGGTAATATAAATTAAACAACTAAAAGGGAAGATTGTAAGATTTTTCTCACAAAACCCTTGAAAGCTTCATAGTTAAAAAAAAAAAACTACAAACTTGATTTGGTAAGAATTTGATGGCATGTCGCTGGATCAAAGCTGCAGGTAGGAGTACTTGGGTAGAATAACCAGACTCAGGGTTTCAAGAGCATTCAAAACTCTCGTTAAGGGGAACCGGTGGTCTAGAAATTTCAAAAAATCGGATTTTTTTTGATATTTTAAAAGTGTAGACTTTTAAAAATATACTGTCAAATTTTTGGGAGGATATTTCCAGTATTTTCAATTCTCCGCTTTTAATTTTTTAGCGTAAAAAAAAATTCCTCAAAATACCTTAAATTTTCGAGCCTTAGACCACCGGGCCCCCTCAACCCTGTCGATTAGAACTTACTCAAGCATATTCAGACGGAGATTCCAGCAATTGAGACCTCTGCCTTTGAATGTCTAAGGAGATGGATATATGGTAGACCTCTCCTCATCATCGTTGTTAGTTCAACAACTCGGCCCGGGTCTTGGCTTGCTGCAACATTTGTCTCCAGTTTGACTTAGCTCTCGCTTGAGTTCTCCAACAACGCATCCAAATAGCTGAGCATCCCGATCGAAGGTTTGCTCTTCCTTTGCCTCTATTTCTTGTGCAAGTACCCAATAGTCTAGATCCTAGACGACTAAAAATCTTTGGAAAAAGGTTAACTTTGTTGTGCATTTCATTGCATAACCCCAATCAACAGACTGATGCTCTCTTATAACAACATTTACGTGGCTTAGAGCTTCTTTATTATTAATATCTAATTATTTCACTGAAAAACTATTAAGATGAAAGAAATCTCAATTCTCCGCTCACTGACTCAAGTCAAACCGTAAAGGACAGCAATGGAATACATAGCTCCATTTCGGATAGTCTCTGATCTTCTGGAACTCAAAGCGTAATTTAAAAGTTCTTACTCTTGCTCACCTTTAACTAACAGCCTTTTTTTTAACAACATAGTAAGTTATATAGGGTGATCAATTTGGAGGTATCGGATTTTAAATTGAAATAAAACAACGAAAATTCAAATTTATTTCTATTATTTTTGTGTAGAGCCATTCATGCCATTTATTTTTGAAAAATAATGCCTTTCAAATGATGTCCGTAACTGCGGCGTAATTCGGCCATCCGTAAACACTAACTTTGAATGAATCGCTCTGCAAAAACTACAAAGGAATTATGCTGTTATCAGTAGCGTCTAAGATCCTGTCCAGCGTGCTGTTAAATCGCATTAACCCCACTACAGACAGCCCCCTGGGAAAACAGCAAGCAGGTTTTAGAAGCAAGCGATCTTTTGTAGATCAAATTAACACCGTACGTCTCAGCAAGTGGAGCAAGTGCAAGAGTGCCAGACAACTCTCCAACTAACCTTTGTAGACTACAGTACAGCTTTTGATTTCATATCTCGTAGTAGTACATGGGACATGTTACACGGTGGAAGGATCCCGACGAAACTAATATTTCTCGTACATGCGCACTACAACAACTTTAAATGGAGGATTTTGCACAATGGTAATATGTCGGAAAGCATTCCCACCAGTGTTGGCTTACGGAAAGGCTACCCTCTTTTTTTATTTTTAATTGTTATTGATGATATACTAAAAGGCTTTATTGAGGGGGAAAGAAGAGTTATTTATTGGAACTTCTATGAACATCTCGAAGACCTTGCCAACGCTGATGATATATGCCTTCTGTGCGTCAAACACATCGACATGCAGAACAAAATTGACGATCTGTCTGAGAAAGCGAAAGCCATGAAAATTCGATCCACTAGCAGCCTCCCGTTCCTCTTAAATAGTGATCAAATTGAGAACGTTGACACCATTACCTACATTTCCGCTAAAGGCACTGCGAAACTATATGTTATCGCCACAATAAGCAAAGCTTATGCATAGCTCCGAGCTATCTGGTCTTCGAGCATCCTCAGCATACATACAAAACTACGGATCTTAAAAACAAATGCATGTACTATCAGTACTCTTTTATGGATCGGAAAGCTGACTCACAAATAATTGAATCGAAAACAAAATTCAAAGCTTTGCGAACAGATGCTTATGCAGGATATTGAAGATCTGGTGGCCGAAAGTCATAAGTAACGATGATCTATACGAGAGGTGCAAAACCCAGCCGGTAGCTGACATGATAAAATTGCGGAAGTAGTGGTGGATTGGGCATACGCTTCGCAAGGACGCAAATGGAATCTGTCGTCAAGCACTCGATTGGACTCCACAAGCTGCTCGCAAGGTTGGTCGTCCAAAAATATCTTGGAAGAGAACTGTCTAGAAGGAAGTTGAAAGCTCAGGGAAAATTTGGAACGAAATCAAGAAATTGGAAAATTTCGCATTTTGGGTACAAATAAGCACTAAATTTATAGCGAAGAGCAAAAGGTTGGTAGGACTACACAACTATGTCTGTCATGCGCTCTAAAGCTTTAAGTTTGTGACGATTTTTTAATTGGTTGTAGGTGCTTGACTATTTGAAAAAGCACTTATCTACTTTCGATAGTTGATGAGGATGGTTTTTAATTATCCTGCAAGCTTCTCTTATCCCGAGAACTTCTGCTTGAAAAATACTTTTTCAACTCGCCAGACGAAAAAACTTGGAAGTTTCGACGACCTTCTTTTGGATCTTTTGTATTCTCTTTGGCTACTGAATTCAAACCATATTCCTCTGGCGTGCGGAATTTAACTTTAAACTCTATTCTAAAGTCTAGGGTAGCGTTAGTAATATCTGATGAGTTGTTAGTACGTCTTTCGAACGAACCTCCTAGCATTGCCAAAACCATTTTCTTTTATTCTAAAACCCACATAGTATGACCTATTTCTAAGTATGAGATATTTATTTTCTGTAGCCTTCAGCTCAAATAAGCCGAAATATTTGTAATGCACGTGTCACCAGGAAAATTGTCAGTTCCAGTAATATGGAGTATCAATCGCAAGCTGTTGTCATTTTTCGGAAATGCTGGATAAATATTACGGATTACAACACCAGTATCTGCAAATATGACATTCAGTGTTAGCGCACAAATATAATAGAATGCGAGTAACAAGTAAAATACACACGCAGGTATACTTACGCACATATACACACAAAATAAATGTCTGCTTTAGGGACCCAATGCAACGCACGTCCCTTCTTGGCGAAAAACGTATGCAAAGCAAAGTAATGCGAAAAATGGCATAAAATGGCAGGTATTCCATTTGGAATGAATGGCATGGCGACAGAACAAAAACTATTTCAACTAGAATATTATTATAAAGAATTGCAGCCGTATATGTGCGACTATACTCGACTATGCTCATACATACATGAAATTACTTTGGCAAGATTTCGGGCACTGAATTCTGCTACTGTCTGCTTGCTACACATA
This sequence comes from Anastrepha obliqua, assembly GCF_027943255.1. Lineage (NCBI taxonomy): Eukaryota > Metazoa > Arthropoda > Insecta > Diptera > Tephritidae > Anastrepha > Anastrepha obliqua. Next base: position 65,825,716 of record NC_072893.1, read on the forward strand.
CATATGTGTATGCGTGTATGCACATCATGCCTATAGCATCAATATAAGGCATTCACACATACACATATCTATTTCGCATGCACCGCTGTGCACACATGCAGAAATTGACAAGATGAAGCTGCCCTATAAACAATTTCAAGGAGCATTAGGTGTTATTGCTTGTTTGCAGTCCCGTATGAAATCCTGTCTACGATGTGTGTGTGTGCGTGTGTGAGTGGGAGCGTATACCCGACAGTGATATTGTGTTCGCATACTTCAGAAGTTGATGATATTTGTCCTTTAAGAATTTTCCGTAAGCGCTTTGAAGCATTTGACAGGCATTATCTGGTTGGTATTAATGGTTGGTAGCGCTAATAATTGTCAAGTGGAGGATTTTGCTTCTTTTTTTTAACGGTGAAACAATTTTAAATCCAAATAATAAAGAAGTTGAAAATAAATTTTAGAATAGTATGGGTACCGAGGCAAATATGAAACAAGAAATTTATTCCAAAAACAATTATTTGATAGCGTTACCACCTGAATTTCATTGCGAATATAGAAACTTATCACAAATTTTACTTAAATAATGAGGCATAGGTATTAAATGAAAGGTGCTTAAATAAGTTTTAATAAAAAAAATTATAATTGGTGTTGCCACCTAGTCCTTGGGAAATTAAGAAATTAATATTAAATAAATAAAATAATAAAAAAAAATTTTATAAAAATGCAATAAATGTATAGTAATGTTAAGCAAACATAGCCTCAATAAAACACTTTTTTTTTTGGCGTTGCCATCTAATGTAAATTAATAGAGAAATTTAAATAGAGGTTGAGATATGGCTACCAAATAAAATGTTTTCATAAGAGTGAACAAAGCTTTAATCGAAATTATTTACTTGTGGCGTTGCCACCTAACTCTGATTTAAATTATCTGGAAAATTTAATTATGGGTGAGTTAAGTATCTATTAATTTAAATTAAAGTGCTTGAATAATAAAACTTTTAAGTGGTGTTGCCACTTATTTTTTGGGGAAATTGAGATTGATAATTGCAAAAAATAAAATGTAAAAAAATACATAGTGATTTTAAGTGAAGATATGTTTTAACCCAATAATTTTTATGAAACGAGTTGCCATCCAATTTAAATGAATTTCATTTTACTTGGGAATACGGGTACTAAAGAAATTGTGTTCAAAAGAAAGAATAAAACTTTAATCCAAATTAATTACCTCTGGCGTTGCCACTTAACTCTGATTTAAATTAACAGCAAAATTTAGTTATAGGTGAGTTAAGTATCTATTAATTTAAATTAAAGTGTTTGAATAAATTTTAATAATAAAAATTTTAGGTGGTATTGCCACTTATTTTTTTGGGAAATTAAGATTGATAATTGCAAAAAAATAAAATGTAGAAAAGTACATAGTGATTTTAAGTCAAGATAGCTTTGACCCAATAATTTGTATTGAAGTAGTTGCCATCTAATTTAAATGAATAACAGAATTTCATTTTACGTGAGGATACGGGTACCAAAGCAATTGTGTTCAAAAGAATGCACAAAACTTTTATCAAAATTATTTATTTATGGTGCTGCCGCCTAACTCCGATTTAAATTAATAGCTAAATTTACTTAGAGGCTAGTTACGTAGGTATTAAATCAAAGGTGTTGAAACAAGTTTGAATATTTTTTTTAATTGGTGTTGCTACTACTTTTTTTTTTGAAAAGTTTAAAAATTGATTAGAAAACCGCAATTGTAAGATAAAACATAAATATAAAAATATAGAAGTATAAAACTATATAGTAATATTAATAAAAGATAGTTCCAATCCAATAATTTTTTTGACCAGACGATGCCATCTAATTTAAATTAATAGCCAAATTTAATTACAGGTTAGGATATGGAAATCAAACAAAATATGTTCAAAATAATGAATAAAACTTTAATTTTAATTATTTGCTTATGAAGCTTCCACCTAATTCTTAAGGCGCAAATGGTAAATAAAAGTGCAGCTGAATTAAGTATTAACAACAATTATGTAAATTATGATTACAAGCATTTTAATTGTAAAGTATTTTTGAATGGCATTGCCACTTTTTTACTAATTTAAAAAATAATGGATTTGTCTTAGAATATATTTTTGAAATAAAAAGGGTGTACGCGCCAATTATATAGGTATATAGGACTATGAATAAGTTCGTGCGGGTTTTTTTCGAAATTTGAAACTTTATTGACGTAAAATGGTTACAAATTTAATATTCAAAGTATTGTCCATCGCTTGCTACTACTTTTTCCCATCTTTCTGGCAATTCACGGATTCCCTTTGTGAAAAATTCGGTCGGTTTTGCCGCAATCCACGAATCGATCCATTTTTTGACTTCATCGTAATTACGGAAGTGCTGGTCAGCCAGGCCATGTTGCATCGATCGGAAGAGATAGTAATCGGATGGCGCAAGGTCTGGACTATACGGCGGGTGGGGTAGGACATCCCATTTGAGCGTTTCTAAGTATGTTTTGACCACTTGTGCAACATGTGGCCGAGCATTGTCATGTTGCAAAATAACTTTGTCGTGTCTATCGGCGTATTGCGGCCGTTTTTCTCGCAGTGCTCGGCTCAAACGCATCAATTGTCGTCGGTAGACATCCCCCGTAATCGTTTCATTCGGTTTCAGTAGCTCATAATACACAACACCCAGCTGGTCCCACCAGATACACAGCATAACCTTCAGGCCATGAATATTCTGCGCCGACGTCGATGTTGAAGCATGGCCAGGGTATCCATACGTTGCCCGACGTTTTGGATTGTCGTAATGGACCCACTTTTCATCGCCAGTCACAATTCGATGCAAAAAACCCTTTCTTTTGTGCCGTTGAAGCAGTTGTTCGCATGCCATAAAACGGCGTTCAACGTCTCTTGGCTTCAATTCATACGGCACCCAATGGCCTACCTTTCGGATCATTCCCATGGCTTTTAAACGTTTGGAAATGGTTGATTGATCAACTCCCAAAGTTTTTGCAACCTCTTCTTGCGTCTGAGCCGGATCTTGATCGAGCAATTCCTCCAATTCGGTATCCATGAACTTTGGCGGCGCACCCTCGCGTTCTTCGTCTTCCAAGCCAAAATCACCACTTTTAAAGCGTGCAAACCACTTCTGGCACGTTCGCTCAGCTAGAGCATGCTCACCATAAACTTCCACCAAGATACGATGACTTTCGGCTGCTTTTTTCTTCATATTAAAATAATGAAGAAGAATTCCCTGCAAAAACACATTATTTGGCACGAAATTCGACATTTTCAAGTGTGGTAAAAATATTGTTGTTTACGCTTCAAATAAAAAACTTATACTGACGTTTGTGCCTTACGACAGTAGCTCTCCAATGAATGTTTGGAAATGTGGATCGATGGAATAATAATCAAGTTACGCCATCTGTTGTAAAACCGCACGAACTTATTCATAGTCCTATATATATATATATATATATATATAATGGCATTCATAGGTTTACCACATGGCGAACCGACGGTGATTAGACATATTTTTCCATCAATTCATGTTTCATATCCAACCGAATGGTAGCCACACACATAACTCAATCAAATACCGCTTCGTCAGCTTACACTGAATGTATGTAAGTGGCAAAAGCATAACACAGTGACAGCTGGATCTGTCGAAAGTTGTAAACGTCCAAAAAAAAAACAAAACGAAAAAATTAACGCACACATATGCATGCGTATACTTTCAAAAAAATTATCCCCACATTGAACTATTATGCGCTATGCTTTGTCCAAAAATAAATGAACATTTAACCATTTATTATAGTTACTCTGAAAACCTTTCAACATTTGAAGATATGATAAAAACTAAAAAAGCTATTTTTGGAATCATCTTTTACACATTTGTGAAGAGCAATTAAAAAGGAGATTAAATAAAATCGATCTTAATATATTTTATACCAAATTTATGGCAATCACGAAGCGCTGGCTAGTATTTTACAATATGTATTTAGAAGTAAAATAATTATAAATAATTGTTGTACTTAATAGCTGTGTACTTAATAGCTGTGGAAACTGTGGCCTTTGGCTATACATTACAGTAGTTATTTGTATATCTGTATGATATTAGTGGCTGTTATAGGATATATGTATGTACATATGTATGCCAATTTTTAAGGCAATAGAGATAAAAAGTAATAAGGCTATAAATTAAAAAGGAAAACATAGAAAATAACTATTTATTAGATAATTATTTTACTGTCTAGAATAGAACTCCAAATCTTATCTGTCATCTGTCATTTGTCTTGCGAAGAAAATCCGAAAGTTTGTGGTTTTGGAACATGATGGTTCTGATTTGCCTTTATCCGGTTCATGGATCTAAAAGGTGTGAAGTTGTAAAGTCGATAGAACCATAAATTGACCCCCTTATGGTAGAGGAGAGAAATGGGTGGTTAACGTATGGGCAGTTCTAAAGCGAACAAAAATCTTGATTTTGCGACACACGAATATGACTGTTTGTTGTTCCAAGAGTTAGAGTTCTTGTAATAATGTTGATAATTTATCTAATTGCCATGAAACATTTGAAGTATAATATATTCGATTTTGCTTACTTCTTAACAACTTGATCGTTGAAATAACTAAAAAAATGTAATGACACTTTACCACCTGTCTTTGCCACCTGATCTGCAGACCTTTCTCCCGGGATTCTAACATGTCCACCCACATAATTTTCATCGATTGTATTGATAAAGAATGTCTCGTGCTTTCAAAATTATACTTGTGCTAGTATATGACATGTTGGAGCTGTTAAGTCAAGTTTCTATCAATGCATATAACAAAGTTTCATTGGACTTTGCAGACAAATAATGCTGTTTCTAGCAATACAGTTTTTCAGCCGTTAAAAATGAACAGTAGCTAGGCAGAGCTCCGACGATAATAATTTGGCCGAGCTCCTCCTCCTATTTGTGATCTGAGTCTTGATGTTGTTCCATAAATGGAGGAACCTACAGTTTTAAGCCGACTCCGAACGGCAGATATTTTTTATGAGGAGCTTTTTCATGGCAGAAATATAGTCGTAGGTTTTCCATTGCCTCGGGAGGGGTCACCGCTACTAAAAAAAACTACATTCTCTCTAAATTCCGAATGGTAGTCACGCACCAATTCATTCGGTTACGGCGGTCAACAATAATAATTCCACCGGTTTTTTTGTTGTTATATCAGAAGAATTGGTGTCATCGTGTAAAAATAAATTCAAAAGCCATTTTCAGCAGCTCGATTGCTTTGTTGATTGAGCTGGTAGACTGTTTCAAATGTTTAAGTAGATCACTAACGATCACGAGTACGCAAGAGGGTAAAGACTATTTTTTGGTCATAGAACAAGTACGGTGATAAGATCAAGAAAAACCCGTTATGTGTTGGGCCGTCTTTAGAAAACTTCCAAAAATCAATATTTTGCCCTTAAAAACAAGAAGTTATTTTCACCGGATTGGGAGTGATGAATCTGAATCTGGGCTATACATATTTTCCATCAGACCACAATTGAAAAAACCAAATGTAGATTGAAACCCTCGAAAATTGCGTTTTCAAACATTTTCAGGTTTTAAAAATTTTTACAACCTACTTCTGACGTTCTGAGAACCCCAAGTAGAACCCCCAATAGCAAATTAAAGCTTGAACCGAATAACGTTTTTTTCACACAACATTCAAATTGTATTTTTTGGCTGATACATTCAAAAAAAAACTTCTTCGGTTCAAGTTAAAACGACTATTGAAATGAGGAAATATGGGAATGATTTGGCGCCTATGAATATCAGTATCTGATATTTTCTCAAAATGAAGAAAAAATGCTTTCGAGAAAAACTTTCCCGATTTAAGGAATTTGTTTTTATATTTGTAATAAATTTTATGTTTGAAATAGATAATATTTTGCTAAAAGAAAATAAAAATATTACTCATTTCAGAGTAAAATTTGCTGGAATTAGGGAAACTGTTTTTTTGTTTCCAGTAAAAATTTACTAAAAGAAAAATAGTTTTTTTCTCAATTTTAAAAAATCTACCTGAATTTTCAGATTATGAAATGTTTTAAATATTGAATAAAAATGCAAAAAATTTGGTTTTAGTTTTTTATTTTTGCATTTGTAAGCATTGAGAACATTGCACGTGTACATCCATTCCAATTATTTCTTATTTTAAGTCTTATTTTGTTTTTTCAAATCATTTAAAATTGCACAAATAGACCAATTTTTCTCGCGAGATTTCAAGGAAATGTTATAGAAATACTGCTGGACAAAAAGCCAAATGGACCTACATTCGAGCGGATACTCAAGGTTAAGTACATGGAATGTTTTAAAACACACATCAATACACTTGATTAGGTTATCGAACTTATAAAATATATCGGCGAAATACACATAATATTCCTTGCAATAAAAATAATCCAATCCAATGGAACATATAATTGGCTGAATCGTACTTTTATCCATATAATTTGCATCTACCATTAATTTCAATTTTGACTGAAGTTCACTACTTGTCGGTGCCCACAGTAAGAAACTATTTCTTGAATCTGCAATAGTGTACTTGATGAAGTGTTTTCTTTTTGTCTGTTTGCATGTTCTATATGTTCGGCCAGTTGGAATTAAGACAGAGTGTAGAAGATAAAAAATGACTAAGTCTTTTGCATCTGAAATTAGATTGTTAAAAAAAATGAGGGCTTAAGACATATTAAATACCAGCATTGATGCTTCCTTCTTTAAACTGCCTCCAAGTAGTTAAGCTGTTTGAATCTTTAATTTAAATTTCTAGCAAAGGTGGAATCGCTTGGCAGAAGCTTTCCCATTTATCAAATAACAAATTTTGCTTTTCGGGGTACAGCTTCTTAAAATCCAGTTATATCTAAAATAGGAATGAAGAACAATAAATTATTTTTTATGTAAATAAAACTCACGAATTATACCATTAAATGTCCAAAACTCTGCTTATACTGAGGCCATTCTTCTAAAATTGTATTTAAATTGGCATCTTTTTATAGCATTTGTCGTCGCACAGCAAAAGTCGCTTCCCATTTTAGTTGAACTTCATCGAATGGTTCAACGTTATACTTTAACCATGATTTTTCTTGAATGCAATCTAAATGTAATTTTTTTATTAAATGAAGGTTACATTAAATGCAGGTTATAATATTTAATAATCTCTCATTTAAAATTAAAATTAAACCAAAATATACTCATGAATTAAGAAAGCCATATCGTCGTTGCGATTGCAAAACTGCATAAAACCAAAACGAATTGACCAAAGAAACTGAAGTTTCACGTACACTCTTTTGCAGAATTACTATTTGTATATTGATCTCTGTCATAATATTAATAAATTATAAGTTCAGTGAAAAAATTGAGCTATACTTTTGTAAAAAATCAGTTTTCTCTTCCTTCACCACTTATGTAGTTTTGTATATTGGATATACGCGGTATTGCTTTCGCAACGACGATATATGTACCTATATATATATACCTGTTATGCAAGAATTAATCTCCGTTCCTTTTGTTGTTGGTTCTACATCTCTTTTGGAAATAAGACCATCCCGTCTAAGTTTCAATAATACACTGTGGTACTTAGCATACAGAGATCCACCTGGCTTTTTTCCTTTCTTATGAATGTAATATATATCCTGTGTAAATGAAATCGAGGTTAGAAAACTTTTTTTTAATAAAAATTTTAGGTTGTAATCAGACTTTAGATTCACTCGTAAATAAATCCACAATTTTATTGGCGAAAGCTTCAAATGTTTTAGGGTTTGGATGTACTTCAGCAGAAATCAAATAATTTGCAACTGTTGCAGCTAGAAGTTTCCTATACTTTGGAGTGAGACACTTTTTTTGCGCATAGTATTTCAGGATTTGTATCCACCCGCCGACTTACTGAGTATTGCTTCAAAAGATTCCTTATATGAAGTACAGAAATGTATATTTAAAATAAATAAATAACTAAAGTAAAAGTAATAAAAAAAACATTTACCTCGCCACGATATTCATTTGCCAATAAAGCGCATGCCTCAGTGTGAATGGCTTGTGTTTTTATTCCCTAGTGAAGTAAAACGAAGATTATGAATTTTTGCATGCATATCTGTATGTGTGTATATGCACAAAATAACAAAATACCTGTTGCGCTTGCCAATTAAGCAGATTATGCTCAAAAATTACCCTTGGTCCAAACTGCGATGTGTCGATCAATGTATCCAAATGGCTTGGCTTTAGGAGCTTCAATGATTACTTAGTTAGACCGCTTTCTATAATTGAAATGATTAGCAATAACTAAAATGAACAAAACAAAATATCCATAAACTTACCAAAAACACGTTCAAAAACGGTTCGCCTTCCAACTCAATTAAAATTTCTATTAATTCATCCATTGTACGACAAAATATATAATCACGAAGAAAAAAAACAATCAACTACGTATGGTCGTAAAAGCAATGAGCATTCGATAAGATAATTGTAAGTAAAGTAAAAAATAACAAAGAAGAATGTAACATCAAAATGAGGACTACGGGTTTATATTTCAAACACATTTATAGTCATTTAAAAGAAAAAATACTCAAAAGCGATAAAATTTAATGAATTTGGAAGAGTTCAAAATAAAGAATGGTTTTCTTTATTTTAGGGAGGGAATTTTTTCTGAGTGTAAAAAGCTGAAAAATTTCATTGTAATATCTTTAAATATGGTTCGGTTAAATGGTTGCTCGAAGAGAACCCACTTGAATTTAAAATCGGACCGGTGATTCCGTTACCGAGGAAAGGAGAGTGGAAATAACAGGACAGAGAGAAGAAGGTAGCAGGGTATTGAGACAGAACGGTGATTGAAATTACGGTTGTATTAACTGCTTCGCAATAGTGTCTAACTGCCAGAAGTCTTAGTCATAAAAGAAGTAACTGTGTACCTTAAGGGGGGATTCTACTGTAAAAATCAAATTTTCATGGATTTTGTTTTCATACTTGTATTAATTTAATTAGTAAAAAAAAGTTTAGGGTTACATAAACACAGGTCTTGAGTGTACAAAAAAAATTTTTAAATTTATTTTCATTTCAAAATGGCAGCTGTACAGCCGCTCCCCCGAAACGCCTTTTGAAATCTGCCCACACTGTCGCGCATTTAAAAAAAATCTGAAATCAAAAAACCCAAATTTTTTTTATTATATATCATTATTTTTAGTTGTTAAGCCTATTACTTGCAAAAAAAAAATTTTTTTGTAAAATTTTTGAAGTTTTTTAAAAAATCGACATTTTTTTGTTGTCATTTTGTTATTAAAAAAGGGGTTATAAATAATAAATTTTTCCCCACCATAGCTTTAAAAACTAGTAAATATTGTTAAAAATATACTATCAAAGTTTGAGCTTGATATGTTAATTTTTCACGGAGCTGTGATGTGGGCAATTTTGAAAACGTGGTTTCGAGAAAAACACGCATATGACCGTAAACCTCTCGAGCGCTCAGTTTATACCTGCTTTGCTAAAACTTTTATAACTTGAAAACTATTCAAGATTTCTTTTTAAGATTTTCATGGAACATTCTGGAGTTGTTTCTGAGTATGTTTCAACAAAAAGTAAAAAATCGATTTTTTTTAAGTTTTACAGTAGAGTCCCCCCTTAACGCACATGCCGTAGAAAAAACTACGATAAATATCTTCTCGGATAGCCAGGCGGCCATTTAATCAATGGATATAGTTATACTAAGATGAAAGGTTGCTTAGGAATGCCTGGTAGGTCTAAATGATCTTAATTCAGCTAACGAGAAGATGCCAGAAAGCTATCGCAAAGAGTATTCGAAACAGTGTCGAGAGTTTGAATTTACATACCTCGCCGAAAATGACTGGCAAGGTCACCCACAAAATTCAAGATCTGATGCTTTGTTGACTTTAGAATCTCACTCAAGCGTCTCCGATTTAAACGTGACCACCTTGAAAAGTTTTTACAGAACCCTCGCTGAGTTTAGGCGAAGCCCACCTACCCAGGACCCTTTTCCGGCTTGCTCAGCAGTTTTCGGCTATGCCTCTGACACCAGGCACCCGAATGAGCGTAATATTAAAGAATTCGGATGCGATCAAAAGAGAAGCCAGGCATTCTCTTACTAGTTTCGAGCACGCCATCAACGAGCCTAGGACCCTAATTGCCGCTGGTAGTCGGAGTAGATATTTACCTGCCTGACCGTTATCTCCAAGTGAGCAGCCAATCAATTACTTCATTGATTACAACTATCTCCGCTTGGAATAATGATCCAATTGCTTGATTGAGAGCTCCTCCCCCAATCCTTGCATTCCACTTCGAGCTGTCCGTGAACTGCTTTTTCAGGCCCTATCTCCAAATACTGCACCAGTGGAAAATGTCCTACTTGGATCAGCGAGGGTATACATCGATCAGTCATCAGGGTGATGAACTCAAAATTTCTCACAAGAGAACAGTAGTGAAAGTGATTTTTAGGATCATTACATATTAACCTGAAATTACAAAAAAGTTCAAAATATCGGTTTCATATGACGAGAGTTTTTTTTATATGGGTGGATTTGTTTAGAAATTATTACTCAGTGGTTTTAAAAACTGAAATATGAAATATGTCAGACCCACTTTTTACTCCAAATTGTATGAGAAGAGTTACAATATTAGTAAGTTCTTGCTTAAGTTGCGATTTTCCCACAAGGCTGATAAGGTAATATTAAATGCAACTCCGTAATACTTCCCTATTGAAATGTTTACAAAAACTAAAAATAACTCAAATTATCTAATTTATTTAGATTCGGACGCAACAATTTTCATATACAGAAAAGCGAAAAGTCGCCACACTCTATAGTCTAAGAAATACATATTTTTTTGTGGTTTATGTCTACAATAAAAATCAACAAATGCATTCGTTTGTGCGTGGATATAGTTGATATATATGCATATATATCGACCGCCTTGCACAAGTGCAGTGAAAAGTTTACGCAAATAACTCCTGGACCTATTCAACTTGGATGTGTAGAATATTTATATTGTTTGCTTGCCAAAACCCACACATACATGCATACATGATCTAATAGCCTTACATGGAAAGCCTGAAGAAGAAGTGAATAAATTTATCGTCTCAGAACTAGTACGATTTTGGTGAATTCCCAACCACTACTCATCTCGTGATATTTGTTTTCCCAGCGAGGCAGCTTCAAGGCAGAAAACTGAAAGCAAAAAATCGCAATTTTCACGTGTTCTGACATAAAGCTGCGGTTATGCTAAGATACTAATTTGAGCTGTGTTGTGTTGTTTTTGTTGTTTTCTGAAAATGGCTTATAACTGAGGTTGAAAAATCGACAAATAAATATAAGTTAGCTTACAAAAACACGCCTTCACTAGCGCCGCGGAACGGAGATGCCAAACAATACAGCGGTAGCAAAGCCAGTGCGTGTGAGTGGCAGATGGACGGCGAAGCTGAGTCCTACAATAGGCAAATGGCCTCAAAGGAACTACGAGGTAGTGAACATCTTTCTTCTCAGTTTCTCTAGGGCCACGAATACTTCCGGAAATACCTATACCGCATGGGTAAGGTAAGCGACCCGAGGTGCAAAGAACATACGCTCTATAGTTGCAACAGATGGCTCGTGGAAAGGGATGATCTGAGGCAGCCGATTTACAACATCGCGCCGACCAATGTGATCGGCAAGATGTTGGAAGGCGAGAATAACTAGAATGCGGTTTAAAGATACGTTGAAGACGCATTACTGGGAAAAGAGATAGACCCTGGTAGTCCAACAAAGCGAAGCCTCACAGATAGAGACATAAGAAGACGAGCATATAGCATGAAACTGGCTATAAGCATGGTGGACCCAGACATGAGCCAATGCTACTGATCCATTTTATGGATGCCGTTCTGGGGTCTCCTCAAGTGATGCAGAGAGTTCTTCTGGGAAGGGAGTCTACCCAGATGAAGAGGAGGGATTGTTTTAGTGGCCTTACCACTCGTCGCAGTGGACGACGGTCGCAGTAAGTGTGAAGTTATTGTGAATCCTATCTCATCCACAACAAAAAACACATGGCCGTCATACAAAATCCAAAGGATGAATCACATGTTAGGATGTTCTCGACAAAACATATGACGCATCACTGTAACCCTTATAGGTCATTGGAAAGTAGGGGATCATGCAGCCAGACTCAACCTCCCCTTCAATTCCATCTGCAGAAGCTGTTAAGCGGAAGGGGCGAAGGAAAGTATTTTCCACTATTTATCTGAATGTCCGGCTAGCTAGGGCAATACTCCGCTCCTTCGGTAAGCCTTTCCCACAGCAAATTAAGGAGATCTCAGACCTCGAGATAAAGGATTTGCTGTTATACTTGGACTTCACTAAATGGATCTGACTTGGAAACAAAAAAAAAAACAAAAACGACATCATCACACGAGGCAGTGGTAGTAAAACAGAGCTGGTCACTAATTAGGATTATTTCAGTCCAAGTGAGATGAGAAAATGGGCTTTAGTATAAAAATAAAAAGCTAATTTACTCATTGAAAAGAATTGCAGCGGACATCGGGAATCGGGCTGTCAAAATAAGAACACTTTTATTCACATGAAGTTGCACAGAATTGCGGTGAGGACAGTTTTATTGTCGGTTATTTTTACGCCGGAAAAATATTTAGATGCATTTCTCCAATGGCTTGAATACTCGTTATTACTTTTCTGATGTCTTGATGACAATGTGTGTGCTTACAAGCAATTGCAGGCAAATAACAAGCTAATTATATTTATTCGATTTTCACAAGAAAGCCCACCAAAGATCAATAATTTAGAAAGAAGTTGTGTTTTTGTAATTATGAGCTTCAACGAGTTGCTTCATAAATATGGCAAACGAAAAGATTTCACTAAAAAATTAGTCTTATTGTAACTACAAAATGTTAGCTGAAAATCATCAGCATAGGGCTTTCCGTTCCCCGTCGCAATTGTGTTTAACCGACGGAAGTGGATCAGCTTATCACTACCTGGCAGCCCGCTACTCGCTGCCTCGCTGCAATTCTGTTGTGGCCTTAATTATTTATTTCATGTCTTGGCAGTCAAACAAGCAGGCAATGGGTTTAATTTTAGCTCCAAGTAATCAATAAAGGGATGCAGCGGGACCCAGTTAATAAAAAAATGAATTAAATAAATAATTGGCGTCCACACTTCTGTTAGGTATTTGGCCGAGCTCCTCCTCCTATTTGTGCGTCTTGATGTTTTTCCACAAATGGAGGGACCTACAATTTCAAGCCAACTCCGAACGGCAGATATTTTTATGAGGGGTTTTTTCATGGCAGAAATACGTTCGTAAGCTTGCCATTGCCTGCCGAGGGCAATCGCTATCAGAAAAAAACTTTTTCATTTTGCCGTTCTAGGCACGGCGATTCGAACCTACGCACTCCCAAATGGTAGTCACGCCCCAACCCATTTGACTAGGACTGGTCGCTTCTCAGCCTTATGGCTAAGATCAAAGTGTAAGACCCAGTTAATAGTTACCACAAAACCATCGTGCCAAAATCTCCAATTGAAGATGGCGAGAGAAAGGAAAAGTAAAATTTTCAAGGTTCTAAATTCACCATTTGACGAAGCACTTCCACGCTATCAGATCGCTGTGCCTGGCTATACAAGTTTTTAGGACTGGGTTTCGCCACACCACATTACTATATACAGCCATCTTAATGCACTCACAATGGCATTCATTTCAAGGTATTATATACAAAAGTTCTTTGTGCACCAGAATGTAGCTTGAAGTAAGTGCATATGCATGTATGGGTGTGCGAGCGTAAGAGTAATGCAATCAATGGTTTGTTTGCTGGTTTGCGTGAGTTTGTATATTTTGGCTTTAAATGCTTGGCTTAATATTCCCACTTTTTCTCATTTATACTGCTTGCCAATGCAGGTCGTAAATGTAAATGTTGCTTTTAGTTGCAACAACAGTAACTGTGACAACAACTGCAACAACGCCGCCAATACTACTTGTACATGGAGCTACGCAAAAAGGCAAAAGCAATCAGAAATGGTACGACGGTGCGGCAATGCTTCTTCTTCTATGCCTACACACATACATATACGCTGCATACATTTCACAGTATTGGGCGCACTTTGGTATTTTCGGCTTGTGGGTTTGGTTGCATGAAGTGCCATTTCATTGTTACGTACGCAATTTCTGACTATGTTGCAATTTTCTAAATGGGCAATAATTTCAGCTCTAATGCATTGAGACATTCGCATACGCATTCATACACGAATTTGTACTAACACCATCTGCTTCTTCTTTTTTGGGTTTTTGTTTTTTTGTTTTTTAGATAGTGGCTGTGGTCAAATGTCAGCCTCTACTCTATTGTGTGGACGTACTTAGAATCCAAGCACTTGTGTGCCATAGTATTTACAAGTATAAACAGTGGAAGGCTAGTGAACAGCCACTAAAACGGGATCATTGCGTGCTATACAGCGTGAGTTAAGCGGAAGAACTCTTCTAAGGGTTAAGGACGCTTGCGGACATGGGCAAGCAATTGTGATTTTATGTTATTAGAAGCTGAGTGATGTAAATGGAAAATGGTAGTGCTTGACACACCTCTTACATGAATAACACACTCACACGCATACATACACACACAGAATCAAACGTTTGCCAAACAAACCTCGGCCAGTATTGCCGAGTTTATTCGCATACGCAAACAATTTCATTTGCACCACAATTTAAAATGCGTAACCATATTTTTGACCACTAGCACTCTTGCGCCAACTTGCAACTTGTGATCAACTTTGCCAACTTGAAGAACTTACTGTGGTACTTGTGCGACTTGACCGACGAACTTGCATGACATTGCCCCTACTTTATTGCTATGCTGAGCATTTCTATTTTTCCGGTCAAACAGCAATCTTTGCGCAGCTAACGAAAGTTTGTTGGTCGTGTCGCAGGCTGCGTGCGCGCGTGTGTGTGTGTGTGACACATTGCAACAAGCCAAACCGCATTTAGTTTTAGTTAAAATGCTGAATAATCAACTTGAGGTCTGTTAGTTACAGTGCATTTGAGGCGTATTAAGTTGACCGCATAGCCTGCTTGACTGTTGAATGGGCTGTGCTGCTCGCTACAATTGTCAGCTGTGGTCGGGCGGCGACGGCGAGGCGAATGATGGGTCGGTTGGCCAAGTAAGTGTGGCTTAACAAAAGCAATGAATCAAGTAAATTAAAGTCATAATTAACTAAGCGCTTTAGCTGGTGGCTTAGGCTTTAATAGTTTAGTAAAAACTTATTGAACCGCAGGCGTGTCATGTTTGGCTTGTTAACATCACTCATACGCCCCGACGCACAATTGTGCATTATTCCTAATTTAATTGTCGAAAGCTATTGAAATGTGTGATGGATGATTTCGCAATTGCAGTAAGATTTGATTGATTAATGATAGGCGAATGAATTTAGCAGATTTAATGTGTGATTTTAGCAATTTGGAGTGGATTTTTTTTTTTCAATATTTGCGCTTAATTCAATTACTTCTGTTTGCTGGATGTAAATGGTTTGATGCCTTTGCCCTCTTATAGTGACAGATGCATGTTCATTGACCTAAAATTGTTACATTTTACGCAATACGATTTCACTATCAGATAATTCCGTTCGATTGTAATTGATACTTACTAAATTTTACTAAAATGCATTTATTTTATTATCCCACAGAGGAGCCTTAGAAATTCTGAAATTTTTTCCCTAGAATCTCATTATTTGCTTTTGCTTTTGTTACGTTAAAAATGTAAGGAAGAAATAAATAAATAAAATAGGTCTTGAATTATATATTTTTCTTATACTTTTAATCAACTTAAAAAAATTGAAAGGTGAGCGCAGACTATGTGGAGTATGTGTAAATATTATACCTTCGTGGTCTGTTCTTATTTCATTTAAATACAAGGAGAAGTCCAAAATAAACAAGACTGAGCTAAAATAGTAGAAACGACAGGAGCTTTGTTCTAATAACATCGGGTTTATTTATTCAAAATAGTCCCCTCTGACCTCGTTACACTATTTTACGCGATTTAAAAGCTTTTAGAAAGATTGTTTCAGGTCATTGTCCTTCAGGATGTTGGCACAAGCCTTTTGGATGGCCCCACGGACGCAAAACGTTTTCCTTTCATGGCCAAATGCAATTTTTCTAATAGGTAAAGGCCACAGTGAGCAATATCAGGCGAATACGGTGAGTGATTGATGGCCAAATTGCGATTTATAGTCAAAAAATCAGTCACAAGAGTGGATCGATGAGATGGTACATTATCATGCAATAAGTGTCAGCTTTCCACTTCGCGGTATTCAAGGCGAATTCGACAAATGCGATGCAACAAACGCTTCAGAGCGGCTTGGCCCGTTGGCATGAACTCCTTGAGGACAATTCCCTTGGAATCGCAAAAATAAATGAGCATCGGCTTGATTTTTGACTTCTCCAAGCGCGAGTTTTTGGGTGGTGGCTCGTCTGGGGTCTTCCATTCAGCACTTTGACGCCTAGTTTCAGGTTCATGTTGGAAACATCACGTTTCATCGCCAGTTACAATGTTGTAAAAGAAGTTCTCGCCTCTTTAATGCGGTCTTTCGAGTGTTGAATTCTGAGCAATTTTTGGTCCTCAGTTAACTTGTGCGGAATGAAACATGCACAGACCTTTCGTAAGCCCAAATGATCAGTTAAATTGCGATAAGTCGCTGTTTTGGAGATATTGATGTTCATTGTCATTTATGTCCTCACATCCATCTCTGAAACGTGTAAGCCACTCATGAACTCTGACACGAGAGAGACAATCATCGCCATCAACTTTTTTCATCAATTCAAATATTTTGTTAAACGTTTTGCCGATTTTAAAACAAAATTTGATATTAGCTCTTTGTTCGAAACTTATTTTTGTACGGATGACACAAACATACTGACAGTTCAGACGCAATAACTTCGCTTCCACTGAACCGAATGTCACCAAGCTTTCACCGGAAGTCAGCTAGGAACGTATCTTCCAATGCACTAACTCATTGATTTTTGACTGATTGTTTATTTTATACTTCACCTTGTAGATTAATTCTTATAATTGAATGCTGAACTGTGCTGCGTTGTGTATGTGTGTCACAGTTAATAATTTAGTTATACATCGCATTTGCTGGCAAACCTCTTTTTTCAGAAATAACGAAATAATCGATTCCATTACAAATTTCAAAATGTTCGCAGGGGCCATGTACTGAGTCCCTTAGGTTGGACCTCAACCAGCTTGAGTTTGTGACAGTATAAGTTCTATGCCTCATTTTAAAAACAGCTGAAATCGATTGTATTTAATGTTATTTAATTTGACTACTTGATTTTCTAACAACCTTACAATTTTATTTATGGATGTGATAATTTTGAACTTTTCATATCGAGCAGCTCTAGTACACACAATATATACATTATACAGGCTGGGCCATACAGCGTTTCCGTTTTGAACCACCTATTTTTTTGAGAATGGTAACACAAATGACTTGTCAAATGTATTCATAATTTACTTAAAGGTTTGACATTTACGAAATGGGACGCTATACGCTTGAACAAAATTGGGAAATATTGCAAACCTATTTCCAAAATGGTGAGTCTTCTTCTTTGTTTCTGATTTTCACATCGGTGGCTACGTCAATACGCAAAATTGTCGGATTTGGGCGTATGATAATCCAAGAGTGATTGCCGAAAAACCAATGCACCCACAACGAGTCACTGTTTGGTGCGGTTTTTGGTCTGGCGGCATCACCGGGCCATTTTCTTTCGAAAATGAGCGAGGAGCCGCGGTTACAGTAAATGGCGAGCGTTACCGTGACATGCTCAACGAGTTATTTCCAAAAATTGAAGAGGATGACATGGACGAAATTTGGTTTCAACAGGACGGTGCAACTTGTCACACTGCCAAAGTTACACTCGAACTTTTGGCTACTGTTTTTGAAAACCGAATAATCAGCCGAAATTCCGATATCAATTGGCCGCCTCGGAGCTGTGATTTAAGCCCGTTGGACTATTTTTTGTGGGAAGCCGTTAAGGACAAATGATATGCGAACCATCCAGAGGCGATTGAGCTTTAAAACACGAAATCGAAGTTGCCATTCATGAAATTGGAGCCCAAACAATCGAAAATGTGCTTAAAAATGCGCTTGATCGAATGACCTACTGTAAAGTCAGTCGTGGCAGTCATTTGAACGATATTATTTTTCATTCATAAATGAAAATGTTCAATCTTCAAAACAAAAAAAAAAATTTGAAAAAATTTTGATTCGTTTTTTTTTATAGCCGATTCAAAAAGCAAATTTTACATGGCGCACCCTATACATAGCCATTCACTATACTCGTATGTGTATATGCATATGTATGTGTTTGAGTGTGAATAAGCGGCTACTTTGAATTGTACAACATTCTTATATATATCTTCTATCTGCTACAGTTTATACTCCTGATAAATAAATTTTTCGAAGGTGTTGAGGCAGCCTGTAACTTGAAAATTGAATGGCATGCATTAAATCGCAATGCAAATGCATGCAGATAAATCGATTGTTTCCATATTGGAATCATTCATACCAAACTTTCGGCCGATATACTTTTATACTGCAACACTCCATTGAAAGCAACAATACTTATACACATACATACTAACAACATATACATACATGCATATGTATAAATTGGAATATCAAACATTGCATATTGAATATTGAGTGATGTGGCGGCTGGGAGACTAGAAGCGGCGGAGTTATCAACAAAGTTATTTATTGAGTGCATGCGGATTTGTTTGTTGTTGGTTTCAATTGAATATGCACGTGTATGTATGCGTGACAATCTTTACATATCTTGTATAAAGTATAGTATAGGAAAAATTCAGTTTAGTGACTGGTATTTAATAGAAGAAATCACACTATTTCTGCATTGACTAGAATAGTATTCGTTGGGTATTTGGTTTATTTTTTTTTTCGAAGCTAAGAAAGTTTAAGACTCGTCTGTGGGCTCACTAATGCCGCGCGATGATTACAGCACTGTGTATGTATAAGTAGGCGCAGGTGAATAAAATTATTTGTAAAACTATATATCAGTCAGTAAGACCAATGCTTTTCAAGGGTACTCTGGTGTGGTGGATCGTGTCTAGAAAGTCTTCATACATTGCGCCTATGACAAAGGTTTAGCGACCAGCTGCTTTATGCATTACGGGGGCGCTAAGTGCAACTCCAACGATGGCCCTCGAATACATACTTCACCTACTACTAAGAAATCATTTTGCAGAAAACGTCGCAGCGAAATCTGCAGGAAGACTGGAAAACCTAAACGTACGCCCACACAGGACCCATGGACAAGCTCTCCAGCTCAATAAATCAGAAAAAAACAGTAAATATGGATTATATGGCTCCGGTCTTGTAAGGGTAAAAAATGTTCAAGATTACTATCGAACAAGAAGGATAGCGTAAGTGCTTTAGCTTCAAACAGAATACATTTAACTTTTATACGGACGGTTTTCATTTTTTAGTGATATTCTTGGTTATATTCTTAGACTCGTTAATCAAAGAAACGTCTGTAGCTATTATAAATATTTATATTTCTAACATATCTAAATATAGGGTGATTTTTTAAGAGCTATAGGAAAGTTTTTCAAAAAACAAACGTAAAATTCAGAAAAATGCATGAAATTTTTATTTAGGTCCCGAACGTGAAATAAAATGTTCACCGAACTCGCCTCTCAACAAGTCCATTGTTACGCGTGCTGTGTGGCATGTGGCACCGTCTCGCTGAAACCACATGTCATGCAAGTCAAGCTCTTGCATTTTGGGCAAAAAAAAGTTGGATATCATTTCACGGTAGCACTCACCATTCACAGTTACGTTACGATTCGCAGAATCTTGAAGAAGTACGGTCCAATGATACCTCCACCCCATAAACCGCACCAAACTGTGACCTTTTCTGGATACATTGGTAGCTCTTGCAATTCTTCTGGCTGATTTTCACTCCAAAATCGACAATTCTGCTTATTTACGTACCCATTGATCCAAAAATGAGCTTCGTCGCTGAACACAATTTTTCGACTTTAAACTTTCTTAACAGAACACGCATTTTTATAATAAAATTCAATGATTTGCAAGCGTTGTTTGTTTGTTAGACGATTCATGGTTAAATTATAGACCAAACTGAAGATGTTTGTCAGTGAAACAAAACACGAAACGTGCGTCAACTGTTTAAGCCAACTGTTTAAAAAGATAATAGCTAAAAAATCACCCTTTATAAATATTTCTAATACTTTTGTTAGTTACTAAATGGGTAGAGAACTGTTTTCCTTTGCTTTCATTGTGCGCTCTGTGTGCAAGATCGCATTGCAAAGACAAATAAATATTTAGGTAAACAAAAGCAGAGAAAATCAGCTGGAAATAATGCGTTTCAACTGCCAATTGATGCCCTTAATAAAGCATAAAATAAATATATTTTATATAGGGCATTTTATTGTAACTTTTTTAAAGGGTATCATAAATGGGACGCAATTGTTTTTCTCTCCCAATTTTACTGCCTTAAAAAAATAGCATTTTTCCAATCCTTTTAATTCTAATTGCACGATCAAATTACCTTGATCGTGATTTTCTTCACTGACCGTTGTAAATTTAAAATAGTTCTTAATATGTCATAACCCATGTGTATTGTGTGAACGAGTAATTTAACCCTCCGTTGGGCACCCGGGTCTGGCCAGACTAGGTTTTCATATTTAACATATTTCTTAATTGAATTTAATATACTACTTTGATCAAAAAGTTTCCGGAACATCCACTGACGGCCACGCTCTCAGCCAACTGATTTGAGCTCTGTTTTTTTTTGTTACTTCGCCACATCTGTGACTAACCTTTTTACGGACGTGTTTTCGATTTTTTGCAGTGGGATTTGCATTTGCTACGACGAGTTTGTATTAAATTTTGGGTTAAAAATTAAATGGTGCGAAAGCTTTAGAAATGTTTGGAAAGCGTTTCGGTAATGATACTCCAAAAGCATCAACGCTTCCAAAGGGATCGTGAGTCCATCGGGTATGACGAAGCTAGTAGCAGACCAGATGATGAAAACATTAAAAAATCAGACCAAAAACTGATGAAAACATTAATAAAGTGAAAGAAGAGTTGATCAATAACATCAAATTAACTATCAGAGAGCTGACAAAAGAGTTCAACGTTGCCTATGTCCATTCAGGGCATTGTAGGTAATGATTGAGTTTTGCGCTGCATTGTTGCAAAGTTGGTCCCGAAGAATTTCAGGTCCCAAAGAATTTCAGGTCTCAAAAGCCTGAATTTATGGGAAAAGAGGGACCGCTTTGATATCGCCAAGGCTGAATACGACCCAACATTAAGTAAATGCAACGCGTGGATTAAGACACCACACGATCCAGACACCAGACCACTTACTCGTCACTCGAGAGTTCAAATCATAACATCCAATAGCCATCGAATTCACCTGATATGGATGGCTCTCTGCGATTTTTTTCTGTCAAAAAAACCACTACGGGGAACGCGTTTCAAAATTCGAAAGGAAGTAATGGAAACATCGACGACGGTTCTGATGACTATACCGCAAATAGAGTTCCAGAAATGTTTCGAGATCTGAATCAAACGCAGGCTTAAGTGCGTTGCAGTGCGATAATCTCTCTCTCTGGAATAAATATTTTCAATTTTTTGAAAATATTCGGTATTTTCGTTGTAGCTAACGATTTGAGCTTCTTAAAATTTAATTCTCTATCGCTTTATTAATATAACCTTTTAAAAAGGATCCTCGAATAGGGAGAAGAAAAGGCCAGACCCGGATGTCCAACCAAAGGTTTTAAAAAAAGTTCCCAATGGAGGGTTACTGTCGTGTTCTAGAAGCACCGTCGTACCATTAATATTCTGTACTGCACCGCCGTATTAAAAAAAATACCACTTGCTAAGACGGAAAAAGATATTGGCAGTATTCTAAATAGTTCACAACCTGTGCTTTTCCCTGCAGGGTAACCCAACGCTACACATGTGTAAATGTGAATAGGGAAAACAAGACAACCAAATTTATTTTGTAGCGATGCAGTGAACAGCGCAACACCTGAGATCAGTTCAATGCAGTTGCTTTCGCTAAGGTTGAGTTCGTGCGATTGTTTTTGTTGTGAGTATAAAAAGTTAAGATACCTACACAACTTTAAGTTATGCGTTTTTAAGCGTAAGGGTATTAAGTAATATATGTAAATGAAGTATTTCAATAATACAATAAATTTTCAAAATGCATTCATGCTCTAGAAGCGATTGAAAACTGGAAACTGCAGTCACTTGAATTAAACAACAAGACGTTCACCATTAAGCACTGAGCTTAATAAATTAACTAAGCTACTCAAAGACAAATTACAAGCACACAAAAGTAAAACGCTCAACAAAAATTAACAATGCCTTTCAGCTGTTAAGAAATACGATTATACTCTTTGGAAAGCCGCAGCGAACGAAAAGAAACCAACCATCCACAATCCTCCAATTAAAACAGTAAATGATTCTCAAGTTTGTGCAAAAAGCAATTTCGAGAAGGCGGAAGTTTTTGCAAAACACTTTGAAAAGATATTTCAACCTATGAAATAATTTATGGCTTTATCCCACCTCCATTTACGCTTTTGGAAATAATTTCTTAAATCTTTAAGCTGAAAACGAATAAAAGCCGCAGTTGTGACCAGATAACAGCTGAAGTTATAAAAAATATAACACCTACTGCGTTGGGCAAATTAAAAATCATAATTAATTCATGTTTTCGTTTAAAATATATGCCATTGCAATGGAAATTCTCGGAAATTATAGTGATTCCCAAATCACGACGCATGCAAATGATGCAGCCTCTTATCACCGAATATTGTTACTTTAATGGTTTTATATTTGTGAGAATCTATTAGCAATTCGCTTAAGAGAAATTATCAAATAACCCTTACCTACTAACCAATTTGGGTCTAAAGAGTATTATTCTAGTATAGCGCACCAAGTGCATAGACTAGTTCATAAAATTGTAGAAGCTTTGGAGAAAAAATGCGTCTGCTTCACCATTTTCCTCGATGTCGCACAGGCGTTCGATAAAGGCTGGCATGGGGAACTAATCTACAAACTTAAAACAATACTTCCGATGCAGTTTACAGATCTACTAGAAGCCTTTATGATCGGTATTTTCGAATAAAGCATGGACAGACACGGTCAATCGTAAAGAAAATTACTGCAGTCGTTCCTCAAGGCAGCATACTCGGACCTATTTTGTACATACTTGTTATACATTTAAAATATTCCCATTTCTGAATCCAGCAAAATAGCGATATTTACGGATGATACGCGCATACTCTCCGTTGGTGAAAACCACCGTGCATCAACTGAAAAACTAGAAACATCGATTTATCAATCGCAATCAAAGCAATAGTGCAATCAATTAGAAAGTGGAGCACAAAACTGAATGAAACAAAATAAGTACACGCAAACTTTAGAAATAAAAAAAATATTTATCAGCCCGTCTATATTTTCAGTAAACGTTCCATATGGTGGCTGGTTGGTTGGTTTAAGTGGTAATTCGTCCAGAATTCAACTAGCGCTTCCGCTACATTTTGTTGGCATATCCTCCTTACCAAATTCTTTACCAATTATTTACAGCATGACTATATCCAGTCTGAGCGGTTAAGGAACCTTATTACGCTGTTGACGTCTAAGCCAGACAGTTGCTCGAGACTCTCGAACAGCGGTTTGCCCAGGGTTAATATTATGTCCTTCCATAGGGCAGGGCATTCACAGAGGAAATAGAAGATTGTTCTCTTTTTCTCCGGTTGCTTACAACTGTGATAGTGTGTGTTGTGAGGGTTGCCCATTTTGGCTGCTTGTTCTCCGATCGACCAAACGTCCGTTATGACTGCCGTGAGACTCCAAGCGTCCCGCCGTTTCATGTTCGTCAATGTTGACGACTGCTTGAGTTTGTATGTGGGCCATAACGTTCTGCTAATTTTGCATTTCGCCTGGTCGCTTCATCTATAAACCGCGATTCGTAGGTAGTTTAGGGAAATTGTGTTCTTGATCTGGTCACACTGGTATAGGTTTGTATGACTCTTGAAATACCTGCCAAAAGAAAGGTCAATTCATTATAAGTTAATATTCCTTTTTGTCTAGCAACTTTGCCACATTTCTTCTTCACAGAACTTCATATAGAACTTTTGGTGCTTATCAGGTAGAAACTAAATCAAATGAGACTAAAATGAGTAGAAAAAGTTTGACGACTAGATAACTTTTGCCAGTGTCTGCTATGTGGCTTTATTCTGTTGAAGCACTGTTCCTAATATGTTTTAAGGTTTTGACATATTTGTTTATTGTTTTTTCTAGTTCTATTTACTGTTGGCAGTAAACATTTAATTTGACTATTGGTTCCGTGGAACAACTCCAATGACATTTGCTTAGAAGCAATCAGATTTCGTTGTGGTTCATACCGTTGCATCACGTTTCGAATATCCTCATTTGGCTTTGTAGTGAGTGGTAAATTTGGACTCTCTGAAGTCCTCTGCATTGTCACATAGCAATCCGACTTAATTACAGCTTTGATCATCTGCAAAGGTCGACCAGAACGTAGGCTGTCTTTGAATGAAGTGGCTTCACAATGAAACGTTTTAAACAAATTGCAACCATGCGTTGTTTTAAGCAGTGTTGCATAATATAATTGCGTAGAAGTTCCCTCACCCTACGCTTTTATGTTCCTGTTGATATGCAAGCTGGAAAGCCACAGTTTGTGCCAATTAAATCAAGTACTCGTACAATATATTCAGCGTTGAGCTCGAGCTGCATTGTGTTTCTGATGTTAATTTTGCGAATCTGGTGCATCAGCTACATATATACTTACACATTGTGCTTCCTGATTAACTCATCGCATTACTTATGCCAAACGAGACAACTTGATGCTCACAACCATTTCCCTTGTTTTGCTTTCCTCGTTTTAGGTGGATGCCGGCAACAACTACGATAACAACTTAAAGTTTCTCTTATACGTACACGTAGTTGGTTGCTCTTGGCTAACAGCTGTACAGTTTGTCGCTAAAGTTTCTCATTATCCGCTGCCACAGGAAAGCTAACATAACGGAATGCATGCCATGAGGATGGAGTAGTGAACGAATAAAGAAAACGAATAGAACATAAAACACAAAATGTCAACATAAAAAACACATTTACGCTTACAATAATTCCAACAGCAATGACTGTGTACGGCAATTACTTAAGCAACAACAATAATGGTAAGACGGCTGACGTTAACAAACAAATTGCCGTACATCAAGGACTAGGGTTGCCATGCGGAATGTATTTGTGTTATATAAATGTTGCCAAGATTACTATTGCCGCTTTCGAATTTTTAGTGCTTGTGCGGAGTTTGCTGAACTGCCGGCCATTTATTCAGAAAATCTGAAATAACAATAATGATTAAGCAGCCAAAAATCTCGAGTAATTATGACAGTATTTGCGATGACGATTAAAATAGTTAGCCCAATAGTTAATTAGTGTGCCCAACTCGCCAGATCCTTCGACAGTATTTGAATAAGTCAAATGTGTTAGGGTGTGATAGTAATATTAATATGTTTTTTGGCTAGTTGCTTCATAATTAATATATAATTAGCGCTAAGACCCTTTATTTGAAGTTTGTCATGGCTCCTCCTCCAATTTGTGGCGAAACCAACAATTCTAAGCCGACTCCGGATGGCCGATGGTTATTTTTACGAGAAGCTTTTCCCATCGAAGATATACACTTGGAGGTTTGCCATTGCTCGCCGATAGGTAGGATTTCATGCAAAAAAATTCGAGCCTGAGCGCTTCCGAATGATAGTCACGCACCAACCCATTTGGCTACGGTGGCCTGTACATTACAATCACAGGTAAAATACGCTAAACAGTCGATTCGTGAACGCCTAGTTTTGTAATGAGAGGGAAATGGTAATCGCTTGATGCCATGTCCGGACTATATGGTGGATACAGTAAAATTTTCAACCAAGCTCGCGGAATTTTTGGCAAGTCACTACTGGCGTGTGTGGTTTTGCATTGTCCTGGTGGAACCCAACTTCTTTTCTATTCGCCAATTCTAGCCGTTTTTTACCAATCGATAGCTTCATACGGGTCAGTTGTTCACAGTAGAGATCTAAATCTAGTCTTTGGCCATGCAAAAGCAACTCATAATAAATGATTTCTTTCATGTCCCACAAAATACACAGTAGAACCTCCCCGCTGTTAATGCTTGTTTCGCCACCGTTGTAGCTTCTTCATTACGTTTTGTCCTCGATTGTTTTCCCACAGTATTGTCGTACGTGACCCATTTCTCATCCCCAGTCACCATCCGTTTAAGAAATGGTCGATTTCATTCCGTTTGGCCAAGGCTCCACAGATGGAAATTCAATCCATCATTTTTTTTGTGTTAATTTGTGTGACATCCAAACATCGAACTTCTTTTTGAATTCAGCTTTGCGCGAACGGTTTAAAACTGTTTCATGGTCGATCTATAGCTCATGGAATGCTACGACTACTAATACGCCGGTCAACTTTGAATATTTCTGTGATTTTATCGACATTTTCTTTAACATCAAAAATGCTTGAACGGAATCGATGAAACCAAAACTGCACGTAATTAGCTATTACAGTATCGGTACCATAAACACTTTTTACAATTTAAGCGGCGTTTTCTCCTTTATCAAAGAAAAGCTGTAAAGTGTAACGAATTATCTTTTTGCTGACTTTCATTGTGAATACCCTGTAACTTACAATTGAATAGAACAAGCAAAAAAGCAGTGAAAGGATTTTTTTGGTGTGCAATGTCAGCTTGACAAGAAACATAAATCTTCAATTGTTTGATCGATACTTTACGAGATATCGACCACTACAGCCGTCTACCGAAGGATATGGAACTAATGGATTTCTTTTTCACAAAAAATCATTGCGAGCTTAAGATCAATTGCGCCCCTGCAGATAATGTCTTTGATTTGGTACTTTTACATTTGAGAGTACTTTAACAAGCAATCTAGGCCTTGAAGTCATCGTGCTGTTGTAAGGTGGCCATCCATGTCCTTAAGGACTAGTATACGGCATATCTCAATTATCAACATAAGCAGAAAATATCACACGAATGAATTCCCAATGTAGGCAGATGATACTTTAGCCTCCTTGTTGTACTCTTAGGCTATACTTAGATAACCTCAGGCATTCCTTAAATCACTTAAATCATTTTCTATAGTACGAAACCAAAAATACTTCGGAATATTTCGAAATTGTATGGTTGTTCCAGCACAGCTGGTTGGTTGTTCCTCATCAGTTTCTTTGCCTTCCTTTGTTATTGTTTACCATAGCAGGGGATATGGGTCCACTTTTCACCTGAGAAGCAAACATTTGTCAATGATATTAGAGAAGATACTTAGTAGGTCTCACACTATATGATTGAAACATATGGATATGTTTGGTGCTGTTAATACTTTCAGACATCTATATATGTGTGTGTGCTCACATTAAATATTAACTATACAAAAAGTCATGTTTAAATTTTCCTGATCCCGGAGAGGTATAAGATAGTCTATACCCAAAACTCACACATTGGTTTTGTGATTTCTTTTATATTTTGTTTATTTTTTGTTCAATGAAAGACTTCTGCCCCGATGTATTACCCTTAAGGCCAATGATTCAACAAATTGCTTCTGTTTGATCGGGTGCCCCCACAAAATAAAAAATTGCATCGAAAAATTTAGTCATTTGTCTCAACGCAATATATAAAAAGTGGCAGCGCACCTTTGCCCTGGCGTAAAGATTCCGGAATGCTGTAAGAGAAACCATTTGTGAAGATCAAAATTTGTTAAATGAATGACGCACATTGTCGGGTTTCCATATATCGCGTGGACAAAAGTAAAATGTGTTAATTGGTAAGTATTAATTAAACTAATTCCATTTATTTTTTGAGTTATGTTCAAATACTTGAATCAGTAAAATATCTGTGCAAAATACTGCTTTAGCGAAGCGCCTGCATTCGTACTCGTATATTACGTCCATTAGCAAATTTAACGAAGCGTCGCTTTAGTAAGCAGATGCACGGAATTTTTTATTGGTCCGCTGTACGTATTTAAATATAACTGTTAAAGTTAACGAAATTCCACTTTGAACTTTTCAGGGATTACTGAGCATATTCTCAGCTATTGATGAAAGAAATAAGAAATAAAACCGTAGGAAATATTTTTGGCAATGACAAAGAACATTTTTTTTTTCTTAAATTTTTTGCAAAATAAAATTTTATCCAACAAAATTTTTATTCTTTAAAATTAAAAATGTTAAAAGGAACCATAGTTATTTGAATTAAAAAATTTGAAATTAAAAATGAAGAATTTATTTTTCTAATTAATTGAAAAATGATAAAAAGAACCAAAGATATTTGACTTTCAAAATTTCAAGCCAAAATTTTCAACATTAAATAAATCTCTAAATTATGAATATATTTTTTTTTTAGTAGGAATGTTTCTCACATATGACAAAAAAAATTTTTTTTTTCAAAAATTGTGTAGCAAAAACCAAATTTTTTTCCGAAACATTTTTTAATAAACATAGTTTTTTCTAAAAATTGAACAAAGTTAAAAAGAATCAAAAATATTTGACTTTTAAAATTTCATGCCAAAATTTGCAACATTACATAAATCTCAAAATTATAAATCTATTTTTTTCAGTGGGGATGTTTTTCAAAAATTAAAAAAAAAAAAAATTCTCAAAAACTTTTAACAAAATCAATTTTTTTTCGAAATTAATAACTAATAAAATATTTTTTTTTAATTAATATATTTCTCCTAAAAAATAAATAAAAGTTAAAATATCCAAAGATATTTAACTTTAAAAATATCATACCATAATTTTCAACATTAAAAAAGTTTTGAAATTTATATTTTGTTGGTTTTTCAGAGGGGATGTGTTTCAAAATGACAAAAAAATGTTTTCCTTAAAAATTAAGAAAAAAAAACTTATTTCTGAACGATTTTTCGTAGATGCAAAATTTAGTAAAAGAATAATAAAAATATTGAAGAAACGAAGATAATCGACCTTGAAAAATTCCATTCCATAATATTCAAAATTAAATAAATGTCAAAATTATAAATTTATTTATTTTTTTAATTTTTTCAGTTCACTTCTTATTTAAGCCTACAAATACATAATGCAATTTTTAGAAATCTCCAAAATACTTCGACCCCTTGCCATGGAATTTCTCACTGCTACTGTTAAATTAATTTTATATTCAGTTGTGGTATAAATGGCAACCCTGTCAACGGTACATCCACGAACTATTAAACCTGAAAGTATGCATAAAAGACGTAGTATGCACTCCAACTTTCCTTTGCATACGCTTTGTTCCCATTAATTTGCGTGTAGGTTGCACGAATTTTGTTGTCTGCTTTATGTGCAACAGCATCTTCGCGTTTAGTTTGAGCTTGTTGCGCTCATTTTTCATTTAACATTGTTAGTTAAGTTAAGCTTTTTTTGCAACTTTGAGGTAACTTTATGCTGCTGAGTTGAGTTGTGTTTTTTAAAGGTCAATTTTTCGCTCAGAACTTCGTTAACCAGTACCAGTGGGAGACACTACTAAGTTCGGTAAATGCTCGATGAAATTTGGTTACCGGTGAAAGGTAGAACAAAGTAAAAATGTATGTAACCAAGTAACTTATCGCTGATGCTTTCTATGAACCCGAAATGGCTTCAAAAACTGTAATGAGAACTAAACTGCTCTTGGTAGCCGAATCCCCAGTAAGTGGTGTTTCAGCGAACTCTAACCTTCCTTACAAATCTTTTTTGTGATACTAAAGCTGAATGAGTATTCGAATAGTTAAGGTATCGGGAGAATAATTCAGTGCCTTAGAAATGTTCCAGTTCCTTTAGCAGGTCTCATCAGAATAACGACAAGTTGGTTTCTAGGAGCGACCGCGCCCGAGCATTAGTTGTTGCATGCATTTATTATACAAAAATTCCAATCGTTCACACATTTAAGATGTTCACGTCAAGATGAAGGCGCTTCTTGGCCTAAGCCTCTACATTTTTTATCTTCACATTATTGTTATCAAGATTTCCTGTAACCTTTTCGTACAATACGAAATGTTTATTTCCAATTACGAGTATACACTTTACATACATACGTATGCCTGCATTTCATAGTTATTTAGATGCATTTGAGGGTGGGTGATGACATTTAAATTCGATACGAATTTTCTCTTCCATGTTTGAAAATTAAATTAAGGAATGCGTTTTAAATTAAAAAGCAATTTATTCAACAATTTACATACATTTCAAATAAACTCTTTCAATTCCCAAATGGGTTTCGACTAGCGAGAAGCAGGCGCTCACATAAATCCTAAGATCTAAATACACTTACATTTGTATTCACCTACATTGTAATTCTGCATGTCGCCCATAATTGAAAGCCACCCTGCAGGCGAATCTATAAGTTCTGAGCTACTTAGTACCAGTTTGCTTTGTAGCTGAAGTAGTTCGTCTTCTATCTTTTTTCAGTACTAGCAACCTATTCACCAGTATTACACCAGATAATGAACTAGTCCGCAATAGTCACAAAAATCCTTGTCCAATTTGGATTGAAAATCACCAGTTTTGGATGAGTTGAAAAATCAAATATATAAAATTTGGAAAATGAACCCATAAAGAGTATTTTATTATGATTTAAAGCATTACACAAAATTGTTGTTTAACAAAAGGGGCGCAAAATTTATCACTATATCGGAAGATGCATAATTTTGCAAATGTCGTACGTCAATCATATTTGACACTAGGGAACTAGAGAGCTCCAGTATATAAATAGACAAGCAGTGGAGCGCAGAAAGGTCAAAGAGAGGATTAGGATCACTCAAAACCGATATTTTGATTTACTAAACAAGTTATTCAAAAACAAAATTGAGTGATTAATTTGGATCTCCTTGTAAAAATTTGATAAGCGACATAATATAATTTTTTATTTTATTAAACATAAATATTTCTCCAAACTCAATTGGAAATTCTGTTATTTAAATTCATATTTTTGCTTCATACTTTATTTTTTAAAACACTCTTTCACCATATAGTTTGTCGCTTTACTGATTGCGTCTTGTTGAAGCAAATGTTAGGTTTTTTGGCTCCATTGTGTATCTCTGCCGCTCTTGAGGTATTCGAGAGAAATATGCTTCGGAAAATATTCGGTCCTCTTCGTCTTGGTGATAACTATTACCGCCAAATGAAACTGAATGAAGCTGTATGAGCTCTACGACGATGTGGGCATAGTTAAACCTATCAATATTCAGCCCTTACGCTGGCTGGGCCACGTCAAACGTATGGATGCAGAAGTTCCAGCAAAGAAGGTGTTCAGATAGCCAGCTAGAGGACAGCGAAGTAGGGGAAGACCATGCCTCCGATTGAAGGTGGTGTTAAATGTATCAAATTGACGAAGGCGCGCGCAAAGCACATACTCTCATCAGACTTGTTGCAGTTATCCTTAATCCGTTAACGGCTTGTTATCCTTGATCAGACCATATATGTAAGTAAGTAAGTTAGAGCATTTCCATTAATCCTAGATGGTAGATCGTCAATTCGATGACGCGACTTTTTAAATTTTAAGTGGGTTTTTAATCTAACTAAAACTGAACAAATTAACTGCTATAAAAAAAAGACATTTACTTAAACGCATAAAAAAATCCCAATTTATTTTGTATCGGAGGCACTGCACACCAAATTAAAAGATGCGCAGCACAGTGTAACGCGTGATTGAAAATGGGCAGAAAAGTTGTTAACGATTTCCTTTTCTGCATATAAGAATTATCTACTAAAAGTAGCAGTTTAAAAAAAACTATTTTTGTTTTCTGTCTTCCATTTTTCTGTATTCGTCATCTAAATTGTGCATATACTTAATCTTCCATTGCTTTCTCACCCCTTCTCCTATAAATTGCTGGGTATGAATTCATAAGAAAAGGTAATACAAACTTAGAAAAAAGGCAAAAAAAACTTTTATAACAAAAAACAAGTCCGCAGTTGACCAACCCAAACCCCATTTTTTGCGCTTTTCTATGAACCAAACTTCACTATATAGTATTTCACAAGAATAACCAAATATGCAACCCAAATTTAATCAAAATTTAATACAATAACTTTTAATACTTCCGCCTACAAGAGTAGGAGGCGTGGCAGTTGACCAATTCTTAAAATCGGAAGATGCTTACTATTTTTGTTGCCGCTTATACGGAGACGTCACACAGTGCGTCGTCGAATGGACGCAGATGCGCCTTAGCATTCAAGAAATAAGCAGTGCCATATAGAGTTAACATTGATATTCGTCTAATCCGTATTTATAATAATAGAAGTATATTCGTTTTGTTTACACTTCTAATGGATCATTTTGTAACTAGTTCAGAACTAGTTACTTACGAACTAGTGTGACTTTTACCATCAAATATTGAACAAATATCAAACATGAACTTGTATTCTTATTTATAATAGAAGAACATTTGTTTTGTATACATCTCTAATTGAACACTTTGCTACTGGTACAACACTAGTTACTTTCTAACTAGTACGACTTTTTCCGTAAAATATTAGTACATGAACTATGTAACACTTTTGTTTATAATAAAAGAACATTTGTTTCGTGTAAACCTCTAACTGAACACTTTTCACTAGTGCAACACTAGTTACTTTTCGACTAGTGTAACTTCTACCGTCAAATACTAGTACATGAATCAGCATTCTTATTTAAAGGGGTTTTTAATTGGTGCGGGTCGATTTTGGCGCCCTGTGGCAGCCATTTTGTTTTGGTGACATCTGTCAAATCTTTTGTTTATTATTTAGTTGTTTATGCCAAATCATCATGGCAAGTTACACGATTGAACAGCACGTTCACATGATAAAACTTTATTATCAAAATGAGTGTTCATTAACGCAAACGTTGCGCGCATTGCGCCCATTTTTCGGTAGACGTGGTGGCCCTTCCAATTTCTTATGGCCCATATTGAACCATATGGACCTAGACGACATGTGGTTCCAGCAGGACGGCGCTACGTGCCACACAGCAAACGCCATTTTATTTCATTTCAACATCTACCCTTTATAATAAAAGAAATTTGTTTTGTTTACACCTCCAACTGATCACTGTGTAACTGGAACAACACTAGTTACTTTCGAACTAGTGTGACTTTTCCCGTCAAATATTAGTATATGAACTAACATTCTTATTTATAATAGGGGAACATTTGTTTTGCAAACACCTGTAGCTGATAAATATTCAACTATATTAGTACAACACTAGTTACTTTTAGACTAGTATGACTTTTACCATCAAATATGCACTAGTATTTATAATATAACATTTTTTTTGAATGCACCTCCAATTGTACACTTTGCAACTGGTACTACACTAGTCGCTTTGGAACTAGTACGAGTTATCTAACAAAAACTAGTTTAAGGACTACATAAAATGCTTGTTGAATAGTTTAAACTTTCACTTCAGGATATACTTACATATATACTGTGTAAGTAATGTGTGCATGTATTTCTACTTGTAGAAACTTGACTTTGCTTGTCACCGCTTCTGCTACAAAGTTAAAGGTTCTCGAAGCGGACAATTCCATGCATACAAAGCATTTATACAAACAACAACAATGAATAGTACTCACACACATATACATATACATACATACATACCTACACATTCACATACGTACATTCACCAGAAAATCTGCATGTAAATTTTCAATTTATACCTTTTCCGGTTACGTCAATCTATCACGGAGATTATTTTCTTGTTGTTGCCAACAACTACTTTATTTGGTTGGACACGTGTAACAGCTGCTTACAATGTGGTTGCATGCAGCAATCCTCTTCGCAGACTCTCCGCGAATATCTAAACGAAACAAAATGTTGAAATTTTCCAAAAAAGAAAAATTAAAACGGTCATGGCTGGTAGGGTCGAACGTGTGACGAGCGTTGAATGGTAAAAATGTAAATGACACAAATGAATAAAATACTTTGTCGCATGGCGTCAAACAAAATGCCTTAGAAGGCGAGAAGAGTTGTATAGGGAGCCCACACAAATATAGCCGGAACAAAAACAAATATGTAACCCCAAAACGAGTGGCAGAAATCATGCAAATCCACGCCCAAACAGCACCACTCCTTTACCACGCGTTCACACTTACACTGCCACTCCCACTCGCACTCACAGTCCACAAAGTAGCAGTTGCCTGTTTAATAATATCCTCGAAAGTGCCAATAAGGTATGCGCCCAACAAAGAAAAAAAAACGAAAAAATTGAATCGGAATAGGAATGGATAAAAGGGTTGAATGGTTAAAAAGTGTGCTGGCAGACCTGATGTCGGCTTAAGGTTGACTTTTCCTTAGTCAATGGGCCACAATGAGTCCAACCGGAAATTTGCATATGAAAACGGTGTCAATAAAGCATCTGGCATGCCGTCAAGCCAACATTTCGACATTTACGGATTTGCAGATTTGCAGGGTGAACAAATTCATTGGCGAGCTGTCCGAAGAGGTTGAAATGCTAAATATTTCGAATATGCTCACAGTGAAAAAAAAAATTTGCATAACACAACCAATGCCAACGACACTTTTGTTGAATTAGATTCCCTATAGCCAAATTTGCCATCCAACTCTTGAGTGCCACAACTACTTTGCGAGTGTTAGTGATTGTGGAATATTTGATTTTTTTCTGAACATTTGGTACTTAATAATTCAACTTTTCGTGGGTTGGAATCTCATAGCCAAGATTTATTTAAATTGGAATGTCTATACATACACTTTAGGGTGGTCCACATAAAGTTGAAATGCGGTATATTTATTAAATAAATTTGTATATTTATTATGGCATCACCCAGAATTTTTCCATATTGAAAAAGGAAAAACAAGTAAAAGTACGACGGCTTACCTTATATTTATTCCTTTTACTCCATAGTGAAGCATAGGGCTACAACAAAACTCTTAAATCTGTCCCTGTCCAATGACATTCTTTTAATTTCATTCCAGTTCATTTCACTTAATGTTATCTCCTTCTCTAGCTGTCTTCTCCAAGTATGCGGTGGGCGTCCCCTTCTGCGTGATCCCTGTGGGTTCCATTCAATGGCTTGCCTCGTGATATCTTGTGCGGGTTTTCTGAGCGTATGGCCGATCCAGTTCCACTTTCTTTTCAGAATATTTGTTTTGATGAGCGTATGGTTCGTCAGCTCCCACAGTCTGTCGTTGGATATAGTTTCTGGCCACCTTATCTGACGGCTTACCTTAAGGCACTTTAAAAGTATTTCATATAAGTTTTTTTGAATAAATAATTATTATGATTTTATAGTGCGATAATTTCTAAAGAATTAGTGAATTTGTGTCCATTGAAAAATTTAAATTTTTAGCGATTTTGTATCAAATTTATGAACGAACGACTTTTCGTAACATGAAATGTATGCGCAAGCGAAACTTCGAGGGCCCATTAAATGTCACTGAATTGTAGAATAAAAATTAGTACCTGTATTTGCTTATTCAATATAAAACAATTCTTCGGAATGTCGGAATGAAAATTCAGTAATTTGGTTTATTTTAACAACCCTAATACACCTATTTCTGTGTTCTCATCCTTGGCTGCGGCATGGCTTTCATTACGATGGCTCAATTAATTATATAATCCCCATTTTTTGGGAAATAAATTTATAAAAACAATAAAAGTATAGTTGGGAATTCTAAGGTATAGTACATAGATACATATTAAAATATGCAAATTATAAAAATACTGGTATACACTACAAACATAAGGTGGCGCAAAATTAATCACCCTATGCGAGGATTTACAATTTTTGTAAGTGACGTCGACGTCAATCAAATTTGGCATTTGTGAGTTAGACAGCTACAGTAAAAAAACTATGGAGCGCTGTAAACAAAATAATTTTTTACAGTAAAAATGTTACTTAAAAACAAAATTAGATGATTAACATTGCGCCACCTTGTATTTAAAAATAAACTGCTTTGGCTACCATATGGCCTCTTTCTTAGAAAGCCAAAGATACTTCTGTGTGCTTCGTAGTAATACTAAGAGCGATAGCACTTGTGGACGCGTAGTTAGAGGAAGAGATCAAATAAAACAGCCACTTTTAATTTTTGCAATCTGTCCATCCAGGAAAGAAAAAAACAAAGGGGAGGAAATAGGAAGCGTTCCTCATTTACCTAGGCAGCCCACAATGCAGGCCGCAATAAGTTATTTCTACGTTAGTTAGGTATTTCAAAATAGGGCTTCACTGGACAATTTTTTTCCTTAATTTCCATTTGGTTAATTATTTTGCTGCCCCATACACTGCTCGATTACCAAGCAAGTTACTAAACATTACTATTAGTATTATAATGAGGGGATTTAGCAATTTATTCAGAAGGATCTCAGAGAATTCATCAGATCACAACTTCATCAAAAAATTGTAGTATTTGTCCTATTTTATTGAGTTTTATTTCCTAATCTGGCAAAATATGTTCACCCAGGTGTTTGTGCTGCTTTTAATTTTCCTTTTTACAGAGCTTACCTGCTCCATTGGAATAGATTTCCATGTTCGTAAAATGAACACAATATACAATGCGCTGTTAGAATGTCTATGATGATTTTAAAATTGTTCTTATTTATTTCCATAAAACATTTACATCGGTGTAGGTTTATATTACCTATAATTGATTTTAGTTGGGATAAACTCAGTAGATTGTCTCAATATGATCTTCTTCGTCTTTTCTTGCTTTTCTGAATAATATAGGAGAAGTTACCAATTTGCTGACTTATTTACCTGTCATTTCGTTCCCAGTTATTACTATGTTGGAACCCATAGCAAACGTACTGATTGTTCTGCCCTAACATATTCAGCTTATCAAGATATTCCAGCACCAGTTTTGATGTAACCTGGAAAGAGTTGAGATTGATGTCTGGCTATCAGGGAGACCGCTCTGTCAAAGCAATGATGTTATTAGTGATCAATTTCCAAAGTTTAGGGTTTCCCATCTTCAACTCAAAAAACCCCTGCGTGACAATAATGTTACGCGACCAGTAGTGAGTGACTGTGAAAAAGCGCAAAGAAAAAATTATGGGGCAATATTCGAAGACAACAAAAAGTGCGTGCAGAAAAAGTGTTGCTTTAAGAACAAGTGAAGATGTATTATGAATAATAATAAAGAAAAAATTTGTGAAAATTATTTTTAAGAATATTTTGTCACATTTTTCTCGTCACACTATGGAATTTTTTCAGGTGCCATCATATGTTCACACTGGTCTAGTTAGTGATGTAGAAAAATTTATTACAAAAGCGAACAGATAATGAAAAATAAAAGTAAAGAATATCATTTAGGTGTATATGGTTAATGGACGTAAATGATAATGAACATACGGCCGCCCAAATCAGTAATCACCGAGAACTCCATCGAAATTGTTCGTAAATTTATCAAAAAGGAACCGAAATCATCGCTGCTCATTGAAGCTCATTTGCTTTTGCGATTCCAAGTGAATTGTCCACAAGGAGTTCGCGCCAACGGACTAAACCGTCAATACGATTTTCTATCTTGGTGTTTTGCAGTGCTTGTTGCATGGCATTCGCCGAATTGGCCCTGAATACCGCAAAGGAGGAAGCTGACGCTTATTGCATGATAATGTACCATCTCATCGATCCACTCTTGTGACCCATTTTTTGAGTAGAAATCGCATTTTAACCATCATGACTTCTACCTATTCGGACAATTGTATTTGGAAAGGAAAACGTTTTGCGTCTGTAGAGGCCATACAAAACGCTTGTACCGACATCCTGAAGGACATTATGGTCAATGACCTGAAATACTCTTTCGGAAAGCCTTTAGATCGCGCAGAATAGTGCATCGAGGCCAGAGAGGACAATTTTTAATAAACTAACTGGAAGAGCAAAGCTCCTGTCGTTTCTATTTTAGCTCAGTATTGTTTAATTTGGACTTCACCTTCTATTTCTATTAAAATTAATGAACAAATTACTACTGTGATTGCTTACATTCTGCATTGAGAATCCGAAAATAAGGAAGAAGCAAATAGCTGACCCACCTAGGGTTGGTGAGGTAGCTAAATGGGCAAAACAGCTCATAGATTAGTTCACTTTTAACTTTGCAGTAATACCAAAACTTTGGCTAATTTCTAAGCTCGTTTGAGAAATTTACTACTAAAAATATGCTAAGTCGACTTAAAAGTATTTCAACTAAGAATTTCTGTAAAGCTTTTGTTGGCAAAGGATAGTTAATACTGTCTGATTCTATCACCTATTCCTGCTTTTAAATTTTACCTCGAAATACTTGTGGGCGATACTTGACTAATGGAATGTTCCCGGCTTTAGTCGTCATACCCTCCTACACTTGGAATATATTGTGCATTTATGGACTGATTGGCTTCCTACTCTTTTTAGAAAGGACTACTGCCCACATATAACAATATTACCGCTATGAAAAGCCCTCAGTTGGATGAACACTTGTCGAAGAGAGAAGATGCGATGCTATTTTTATTTTCAATATTCCATATCATAAGTTTTTAAGGCCACTGCGGTGCATTAAGGATTTCTTTGGAATCCACAAAAACGGCTTTACTAAGGTTATTTTACATTCTACTGCGTGTGTAGGCATTTTACGTACATTTGTGTATCGCTTTACGAAGGTAGTGTGCTTTAATTTTTATCACCAAACAGAAACAGTAATAAAACGCGAAACTCAGCATGTCAATACCAGCAGCTGTCAGGTAGGCAGGCAGGCAGGCAGTTACATTGAGAGCAATGCAGCCGCTGGTGGCTACAGAATTTATGTGGGCTATGCAAACTCTTAAAAATTCAGTGAATTTTCAATGCAGTACCCACTAATAAAAAATAAACAAAGCCATCATTGGCATATCGCGGGTAATAAATATCGCCAATACAACTTTTGCATTCTCCGCCATCTACCAAACCACCAAAGCAATCTTCGTTTCTTACATAAATATGTATATGCTAATACTTAGAGGGTGATTCAAGTGCAAGCATCGTTTTGAGTACAAAAATATTAGTTTAATATTTTCTGTCTCATTCCGTTCGATTTATACAGTCTCATTCGCTTTCAAGCTCGCTCGACTGTAGCTGAATCTCATGCCGACGTGTTGCATGAGTCGTTTTACTTTGCGTTCCCCAAATGCGACTATACGGGAATTGATTTCTCTTATAGGACCATTACCATTGACTTTCTTTGTGTATTTTAATTGAATATATGAACTTGGACGATCTTTGGATGCAGTAGAAATGTCTGTAGATCATCTCACAGGGCTTAGTCAACAAATAGTTTTCTGTTCTTAGCCGGAATTTCTAATTTAAGCAATAATCTACTCGACGGTAACTGAAGAGTGTTGGTGAACAAATAGACTGAAGTGTTTGAGGGAGATGGTTCTCATCACAAGAGTGTGAAATTGTTTAGTAGCAGCTCGTGGTTTCTGTAAGTGGTAATGCATTGACTTACGCGTCTCGACTATTTGATCAAAAGGAACCATTCTGCAATCTTCGTGTTCATCTGACATCGCACCGTGTGATTTATTGGTGTAAGCTCCTAGAATCGGTACAACGAACGGCAACTCTGAGAGTTTTGTGTGCTTACCGCATAGTGTGAACAATTGGCCCTGGTTCAAGTGATACGCCGTTGAATACCAATAGATTTACTAGTCCTTGAGAGGAAAAAGTTGTGGGCATTAAGTGGCGATAGGATGGAAGAAGGAGTAAGCAGAGTTGCAAATAAAGGAAAAGATGATAAGACTATGGCAAGACTGCTGTAGAAACGAAACATGCTTCCGGGACACAGGTATGTCCATAAATACCTGTTTAAAATAGGGAAATGCGAATACCCCTTATGCACTTTTTTCAACCGCATGGGTATGGAACAAGAACTGAAAATGTAATCGAAAAGATTCTAAGCAGGAAACGTGCCAGATCATTAGTAATTTCGCGGAAAAAAATTCTCCCAATGAAAAGGCGGGACCTAGGCGCAGGCATACTGGCTTAGACCTTGTAATCAGGAAGATGGAACGGCACTCTGAAGTAATGTGAAAGCGGTTCCTGGGTGGGCGACGATTCCAAACGAGGCGGAGTTTCTGAGTCTCGGAACATACCATTGCAGCGACGGCAGGTTTGATGATGCATTAGGCATTTTAAACTTCCTTATCTGCAAAAAAGTGAAAATCAATTGTGTTTTGAGGTGATAAATATGGAGACGTAAAGGAACTGAAGGTGAATCCAATATATATTCCTTATTATGAGGTTGTAATTTGAAAGAAGTGTTAGAAATTTTCTATTTTATACGAAAGGGGTGTCATACATTTAACCTTTTAACAGCTCTGGGACACATATATGGCTGAGCTACAAAAGTAATCATTACCTGATTAGATCAGTGTGCATTACTTCCTACTTGAATTTTTGTAGAATGTTGTAGAAAGTCGGGAGAATTGCATGAATATACATTAATTGCTTTTTGAGTTTTTTTTTTTTTAAATTTACAAACATAAAAAATGGAGTTGTTGTTTTTTTAAATATATATGCATTAGGGTGATATTTTTAATCTGATCTTGTAGCTAACTATGCGATAAACTTCCGCTAACAGAAAAGGCATTTCCTGGGGCTTGGGTGGAAGTCTTGAAGATCTCATCTATGCGCCAAAATGAGTTCAATGCGTGGCATGTCGGAAAAGGTGTGGAGATCATCATATATTTCTATACAGTCCGAGAAAATCTTGCCTTCAAACCAAAAAAGTTGACCTACACCAAAAAAATCAGAAAATCAGCCACATAACATTTCAGATCTACTATCATGCTTGACTTTTTTTTTGGCATTGCACGTAACATTTTCCATCAAATCTGAAAATATTTATCTTGGTTTCGTCTGACCGTAAGATATTTAACTAGTGTTCGTGATGAAAATGTCGTATTGCAAAGGAAAATCTCTGGTTGATGTTCTTGTTTT
Organism: Anastrepha obliqua; assembly: GCF_027943255.1. Lineage (NCBI taxonomy): Eukaryota > Metazoa > Arthropoda > Insecta > Diptera > Tephritidae > Anastrepha > Anastrepha obliqua. The sequence continues at coordinate 65,866,674 of NC_072893.1, forward strand.
AACCTACATCTGTTATTTCTAATTCCAATTTTTGAAGTGAAAACTTCTTTAGAATCGTTGGGAGTGATTTGAGACTCGATGAAACGAAAAAGCGACACACTTGCCTACGAAGCGTTATATGTTTATATACGTATATGTGTGTGGCTGCGTACTGCTGAGCCACGCTAGTATAGTGAGTATTGTAGTATACTACACTGCCTATTACTTGCTTTGGTGTTTAGTCCAAGCGTCACACGTATGTATGTTTGTATGTATGCTAGTACGTATGTGTGCGCTCATGCGTATTACGGAGCCACGATGAGCGAGAAGGCATTATGTATACCTATACTACACTACCTAATACTTGCCTAGACCAAGCGTCCTACGAATGTTTGTGTGTATGTTGTGTGTATGACAACATCGAAACCAAAGCATTTATATCATATTTCAGCTATCATAAGCCACTCGTATCTTTTGTTGAAATTGAAAACATTGAGGATGAATAATTAATAAATTATAATGAACCTATAATTATCCCGCTCCTAATGCTGCTTTCGTCTCATTCTCTCTCAGTTTGTTTTACGGAAGGTTTCACTTCTATCGCGTCTAACCGTTAGACTTGTATTTTTTTGTTTATCTCCTCTGAAGTGCTGAATGGATCTTGTTTGATTTGACGTACGCCCGATTTGTCTTGATGCACTGTGGTTTTCCGCTTGATGCTTCGTTTCTTTTTTTACAGGTATGTCGCAGGCTGTGCACATCTTTTCCTTGGAGCATTTCGTGATTCCGGCAATTTGGTCCATGGTTTTCCCTTATTTTCATAAGTTTTGATCAATCTCTGCTTCCAAAGTTTTCCTCGGCCCATTTGGATAATTATTTGTTATTGTTTGTATAAAGTCTTACTAAAGCAGCAAAAAAAATTCAATTTTTTAAGTTTAAATGCAAAATAAATGACTCACTTACATGTGCGGCTCTCCTTGTGCGATATCTCCATTCACTCTTCTGCATAAAAAATTACAAAATTCCATTTCACTAAAGATTTCGTTGCAAGTCCTAAGTGAGAATGCCAGTTTTCCAAAATAGAATTGATATCGAGCAACTTTGAAAACTCCAAAATGTATATTTGCATCAAGAAGTAGATTAGGTTAGGTTGCATCGGCTGTCCGCTATGGCATACAATCAGACTCATAGCCCATTGGAAATATTGTGAATGTGAATGAGGAACTTGTCAAGAAAGAGCAAGAAGTAATTAATTAAGCAAAATTATAACTATATTGAGTCCACACTTGAATTTTTCAACTTTGATCACAGATTTGAATTCAGAACATAAAGAAACTTAAACAAATATTTCATAGTTTGTCTAATCTTATTTAGAGTTTGTGAAGCCAATAAAGGGTTAGCATGATAGTAATGTGATGCTGTTTTTGTAACGACATAAAACACTTCCTAAAATTTTCGGGGCGTGCTGCTGAGTTGAGAGTTATTCGCCGGATTTGAAGCCGAGTCGTTCTAATAACGCAGAATAGCAACGAGTAAGTAGGTACTTTTTAAACAAGTAAGTATTTGCTCCTGCTTATAAAGCCATCCTCTGCCAAAGACATTTGGATTTGGTTAGATTTTTTCGCTTTCCAAAAAATATACTTGTATTTGCACCACCCTGTACTTTTACTGCCGACTTGGCGACTTATAAACATTGCGCGAATTTTTATGGCCTGCTCTCGTGCTGATTTTCTGTTAAGCAGCCGCTTCGATACACTTCGATGCATAGTTGGCTTATCTGCATATCTCCGTGAATGTGTATGCGTGTGTATGTGTGTGTGGCAGCATGGTGATGTGTTTGTATAGATATTGTTGCGATGCGATGCGCACCTTCCTTGTTGACTTTACTGTTGTTGCTGACACGCTATGTTGATGTTGCTGCTACTTTGCATACTTAAGGGCAGCGGGGTTCTCAAACCTTTTCTTCCCAAATAATGCATTTCTATTGTAGTTAAACTTAAATTTCGGCTGCTCTGGAGAAAAAGTTTACCGGAGCTTCTGAAAAACTTTTGTTATGCTCATTGTGATCATTTCAATATTTTTATGGTCGATACTCAGGGAATATTGCGCTTTATATTTAAGGCTTAGATGGTATTTAAAGGATAGGAAAACACAGACGAGGTGGGAATTCATTACTCCTCTGCAAATTTCCCGGACTCTTTTATGAATCTTGGCAGTTTGCAGAGTTACACAGAATGTAAATTGACCATTCCCGATCCAAAAATTACCATTTAAGTTTGGCGTAGGCCGACCAGCGGTAGCGAAAATCTTCTGTACTATCCGCATCCATCAAACAAGATGCAAAACGTGGAGCGTCGATGAAACCAAAATGTTGAGTAAAACGGCTTTATAATTTTCAATTTAGTATCCCTCCCTAAATAAGAGTGAAGACATATTTTTATCTAACGAGCTACTGTTAGTATACATATATCTCTATGAATTTTTGCCCAGCGTAGAATAAGAGATTGTGGCCATTTCTGTCCACATTTAGCTAAGAAAATTATAATTTTTTGATTATGATAATATTGAGGTAAATGCGCTATATGCTTTCCCCATGCATTGTACTCCGTAATCAGCCTTATCAGGGCTCGAAACTCCTTTCGTCTCTGTGTGAGAAGAAATTTTGCTACCAACTTGTAAGAAATTTTCATAAAACACTTGGCTATTTTGCAGCTGTCAGTACTGCTCCAATGGCTTTCATTAGCTTTAGTAATGGACTCTTTGATGAACGGTCCAATTGAATGCTGGATAAAAACTCAGTTTGAAAACTAATTCGGTAGTTTATTTCCTTAAATATCACAGTACTTCGGCACCCACAAAGATTCCAGCAAATCCCACTTTGCAACGGAGTTCAGCCTCAACTTACATTCCTGGACTATTTTTGAAGCTGTATGAGTGACTTCTCAGGCCTTTAGAACTAAATAGCTCTCCATGAACACCATGAACTTACCAGGAAAGCAGTCCGAGATATTTAAGGACGTTATTATTTAGGTCAGTTGTGATTAGTTTGGTTTTATGATTAATCTATCCGTTTTCGAAATATTTGATTTTAAGGATTAATTTAAAAAATGCTTTTTTTTGCTTGTACGTCCACTTTTTTTAAATGTTAAATAGTTTGAGGGCCACTTTTTTATGTTTTTGGTTAAGGGGCGTGCCCATTAATAAAAAAATCGCCAATAAAATTTTAACCAAGACCTGACAGTTGAAAATGGCTGCTTGGTAAGGATTTGTATTAGCGAGTTTTCATTAAGTATTTCCTTTTTTCTTATCCTTGATAATTTATACTTTAAGATAACATTTTCTAGAAGAACTAAAGAACTATCGTAAAAAAATCATCTTTCTGCATATATTATCGCTTCTAGTCGGAGCATAGGGTGGAAACAAAGGCTCTCCAACTCAAAATAAATACACGCGCAGTCGGCCTTAAAATTAACTTTGCAAAAACCAAGCTTATGAGAGTACACACAGCAAACACATCCCCTCTTGAACTTATTACACGCGAAAATACCATCATTATTAAAGATTTGAATGAGTTCTGTTAACAAAAACAATAATTTAAGGAAACTATCAGGTCAGTCCATAAGTTCGTATTTTACCCATAATTTCACTTTTGTACAATTTTTGCCTACAAAAAATTATTCGCGGAATATAACGGAACTATTTATATTTTCTTTGATGGTGCATTCAATTGATTTTAATCGCGGATAGAAGCACGTGTTGTTAAAAAATAAAATGGAATCTTCGAACGCGTATAAGAGGCATATTTTGTATTGTTTTTATAAAAGTGGTAAAAATGCAACAACTGCTGCTGCAGAAATAAACACTGTCCACGGAGACGATACCGTGAGTGTACGAACTGCGCAAAAGTGGTTTTCAAAATTCCGAAGTGTTAACTGCAACGTGGAGGATGCCCCGCGCATGGTCGTCCTGAAGTCCTTAACTCTGACGCCTTGCTCGAACCCGTGGAAGTTGAGCCAAATTTGACAGTCGATATGATAGCTCAGAGGTTAAATTCATCGCATGGTACAGTTCACAGGCACCTGGTTCCGTTGGGAAAGGTTTCAAAGCTGGGAAAATAAGTACCGCATAGACTTTCCGTCGCCAACCTTCAGCAGAGAGTGTATGTGTGTTCTCAGTTGCTGCAATGGCTTGAAAATGAAAGTTTTTTGAACCGTTTTGTTACTGGTGACGGAAAATGGGTCCTTTACAATAAGAGAGATGGCCTTCACCCCAATAACCTATTAAACCTGAATGAGGCACTAACAAAAATCGACCGTCTTTAGTGAATAGACGCAAAGTTTTGTTTCACCACGACAAAGCAAGACCTCATACCGCAAGATGAACGAGCTCGGATGGGATCTAATGCCACCATACTCTCCGGATATTGTACCTTGTGATTATCACCTTTCCCGTAGATTTCAATCGCATATGAGTAACAAGAAATACTCCTCAAAAGAAGCTATAAAAAGGGATATCGAAGGGTATTTTGGGTCCAAGGACAAACAATTTTTTGAGCAGGGAATTAAAAATCTTCCTAAACGTTGGGAAGACATTGTAAATAATGGAGGAAAATATATTATTGATTAATAAATACTTTGGAACATACTCTTGGAACATCTTTTTTATTAATTTTAAAACCACCTTTAAAAAACGCACGAACTTATGAACTGACCTGATGTTTTGCAAATTATTTTAAAAAGTATATCTGTATATAAGATTCCGCCCCTTCTTAGCTAAAGTTATGATATTATGTTAATTACGTGCCATTGGAAGCTACAACTTTACTGCATCTTTCCGGCAGCATACGGATTCTTCTGACCAAAATTTCGAGTTCTTTTGACTTGATCCATTCATTGAGCCAATTTGCGATGCTCTTGTAAGAAGTGAATCGCTCGCCAATAAGGGCTGACTGCATTTAACGGAACTGATGGTAATACGAGGGTGCAATGTCTGGGGAATTCGGGAGTTGGGGCAAGATTTCCCAATTCAGTCCCTCTAAATATTACTGGATCGATTTAGCAACGTGTGACCTGGCGTTGTCATGCAGCAAAATCAGTTTATCATGTCTACCGTCTCATTCCGGCTGCTTTTCTTTGAGAGCTCGATTCAAACGCAGTCAGTAACGATCGTCAGTGATGGTTTCAGATGGTTTAATGTGTTCATAATAGATTACACCCTTCTGATTCCACCAGTTGCACAACAAAACCTTTGAAGAAGAAGAAGATGAAGAAATATTCATTTTTTTTTTTTGCTGTCGATGGAACTGGTTCACCTGGCACGCTCCAACTTTTATGATGTTAAGGGTTATCATAATAGATTAATTTTTTATCACCAGTGACGATGCGATGCAGAAAACCGTTTCTTTTCTGCCGTTCAAGAAGCATCTCACACATCACCAAACATCTCTCGATATTCCTTTCCTGCAATTGATGTGACACCCAGTTAGCTGCTTTCTGGACCGTTCCCATCACGTGCAAAAGGTTATCAACGGTTGATCTGTCAACGTCCAACTCTTTAGACATATCATAAAAGGTTCGACATGCGTCTTCATCCAATAATTGGTGTAGTTGGGTATCTTCGAGTTTTTTCGGTGCCCCTTCGCGATCGTTATCACTTACGTCGAAACTGCCACTTGGGAAGCGTGGAAACCACTCTTTCCAAGTTGTATTCAATGGAGCGGGATTACCGTAAATACTGGCGAATATACGACACGTTTCAGTTGAACTTTTCTTTAAAAGGCAATAATGACGCATGAAGCAAGTGCTCTTTTTCGGTAAGAACGTAGACATTTTTGACATCAGATAAAAATGATTTTTACGCTTCAAACGAATGTCAATCAACTACCACGATCGAGGCCTCACGTATACACCTTCAAATCACCAGTAGCTTACTAGAGCGAAGACAAAAATAGTATCAGCATCGACACCTCTTTTACGAGGTCGGAAATTTATTCCCATACCTAATAGAAGGAAAGATTTAAAAAAAATGCGTTACTAAAACAAACAAAAAATTGCAATTTAAACTCTTTCATTCATTATCGTACGTTATCGACATAATCCTCCTCTGATACAAATTCTCATTCTTTTCTTCAAGTCTGGTCACTGCAATGGATACTCTTCTTCTACGACTTGCACTAGCGTTCCGCCTTCGGATACCTCACGCAGCCCAGTTTGAGAAACGCTGAGTTGGGTGTTACGAATTGGAGGGGGATGACAATGTACACAATACATCCTTCCATGCTACTTTTTTCCGTTATTTTCTTGTTTCTTTTTTCTGTTTGCTGCTGCTGTTGCGTGTATTGAGAAAATTGCTTTTGGTTGGCTTCTAGCATTGTTGACATTCTGTTTTTCATACCATCGCATCTCTTCCCCTTCTGCACTCCTTTGCACACTTCTTGTTAGAAACTTAACATCTTACTTTATTTGCATCAACATTGGCATGAAGGAGATTTCTTTATATTTTATTTTGGTGTATAAGTAAAATCGTATATGATCGAATAAGTGGAGATTGAGACACCTTAAAATGGGATAAAGTGCAATAAAAAAGCGAATAAGTAGCATGGCGCGAAAAAGAAAAAAAAGGAAAATATAATAATAATGGGCTCAATGCAATCTGCAGAAAGCGAGAGGGGGTAAATTGAATGGATGACGATATTGGTAGCGCACATAAATTCGTATATTGTGTATAAGTATGTGTGACGACGATGCCATTTTTGTTGCTACGATGGGCAAACAGTAAATACTATTGAAATCTTTTGGTGAATTTTGTATCCTTATTGAAATTTCGTGAAGGTAAACATGAAAATGCGATAGAAAACAGAGCTCCACACTTACAACAATAATAATACGCAGTAGAAAATCCTCTGGTGACCAGGCAAATTCCTTTGTTTTCAATAGCGAGTGAGGATTAAAAGATAATTGAATTGGGAAAATATTTATATTCTAATATCGTGGCCTACCAGTTTTAAGGTCTTAAATGAGATGACCTAAAAATAATGCCTTCTCAACTAATAAAAATAAATAAGAAATGACGTATCTGCTTTAGTGTGAAGTGCATTCTTCTTCTTCCTGAATGGCGCGGTAACCGCTTACGCGATTTTGGCCGAGTTTAACAAAGCCAATTGAACACACCAAATGAAGCCAAGTCTTCCTCCACCTGGTCTTTCCAACGCAGTGGATACCTTCCTCTTCCTCTGCTACCACCAGCACAGTACCGCACTGAATACCTCCAGAGCCGGAGCGTTTGTATCCATTCGGACGATATGACCCAGCCAACGTCGCCGGTGTATCTTTATTCGCTGCGCTATGTCTATGTTGCCGTAAGGCTTATACAACTCATTGATTCATCGCCTACAATACTCGCCGTCGTGATGAGAGCCTTATAGAGTGTTAGTTTTGTTCATCGAGAGAGGACTTTACGGCTCAGTTGTCTACTTAGTCCAAAGTAGCACTTGTTGGCAAGAGAGATTCTCCGTTGGATTTCAAGGATGAGATGAAGTACCTTAGGGTGATGATATTTTGTGTACCCCCAAGAGACAAATATGCTAGATTATTTACAATTAATTAAATGTAGCATCTCGCATTTATAGATAGTGATGGAAAATATACAGGGTGGGCCATATACCGTTTGCTTTTTGAACCACCTATTTTTTTGAGAATTGTAACAAAAATGACATGTCAAATGTGTTCATAATTTACTTAAAGGTTTGACATTTACGAAATGGGACGCTATACGCTTGAACAAAATTGGGAAATATTGAAAACCTATTTCCAAAGTGGTGAGTCTTCTTTTCTGATTTTCACATCGGCGGCTACGTCAATAAGCAAAGTTGTCGGATTTGGGGCTCAGAAAATCCACACGTTACTGTAGAGAAGCAAATGCATCCACAACGATTCACTGTTTGGTGCGGTTTTTGGTCTGGCGGCATCATCGAGCCATTTTTTTCGAAAATGAGCGAGGAGCCGCGGTTACAGTAAATGGCGAGCATTACCGTGACATGCTCAACGAGTTCTTTCCAAAAATTGACATTTGGTTTCAACAGGACGGTGCAACTTGTCACACTGCCAAAGTTACACTCGAACTTTTGGCTACGGTTTTTGAAAACCGAATAATCAGCCGAAATTGCGATATGAATTGGCCGCCTCGGAGCTGTGATTTAAGCCCATTGGACTATTTTTTGTGGGGAGCCGTTAAGAACAAATACTATGCGAACCATCCAGAGACGATTGATGTTTGAAAAAATATTCATTAGTTTTAGTTTTTTTTATAACCGATTCAAAAAGCAAATTTTACATGGCTCACCCTATATGTGTATATTTTTGTAGGTAGGTAGGCAGGTGGAAGCGCCCGTCGGTATTTAAACCAACTTGTCGTTAAACCATTTTGTTTTGAGTGCAAACCCATCGATTTGGGTGAAACTTATATTTCTAAGGTCATCGATATTATTCAAGAATAATGAGGCAAGGTATCTAAACCTAGTGGGATGCCACGCAGGGCAGTCACAAAGAACATGTGTGACAGAGCCCTCCTTCTCCTTCTTCCTCCTCCGCAGCTTCTGCAATAGGCGAAATGAGGTACATTGAATCTTTGAGCATGTCGACCTAAGAGGCAGCGGCCTGTGATCAAAGCAACTAATGCATAGACGGTTTTCCTCGACCAATTAAGTACCGCCTTTGGCCAAATTTTTTTTGCTGCGTGACATGTTAGACTATCAACTTATCTCATTTTGGCTGAAGTGACAATGCTACTTGTACCATGCCGTTCGTAGGTTTGAGAAGGGTACCATACCAAGAGGGAGGCGAGTGGTATTGCCCTCTTTCGCTAATTCGTCTGCCTTAAAATCCACTGGTATGTCACTATGCCCTGGCACCTATTTCAAGTGGATGCGAAACTATTCCGTCATCTCGTTAAGATATACCCGGCATTTGTGAGCAATGTTGAAATGAGTCACAACCCCAACAAGAGATTTAATCGCCGCTTGGCTATCAGAATAAATATAGATTTTCCTAAAGGCCGTCATTTTTGCCTAACCAGAGAGCTACCCTTTTAATGGCTAGAATTTCAGCCTGAAAAACGCTGCAATGATTAGGGAGACGTGTCGAATCGCTACCTTTGGGCTTCTTATAGTAGATGCAAAGGCCAACATATAGTCAAGCTTTGAGCCATCAGTAAAGAACAATAAGTAGTTTTTGCGACGAGGTACTTTGTCAACCCACTCACATCTAGCTGGAATTCTGGTACTAAATAACCTATTAAAATATGTTTGATCCAAAGAATAGTCAACAGAATTTTTTGTACACAGATCGAGTGTTATAAGGAGAGTCTGAAATCTAAATCGCGCAATTTATGAGTTGCTAGAGGAGGTAAGACGAGTGCGAAGATGAGAGTATTCAGAGCATCACAGGGTGTGGTTCTAAGAGTACCACTGGTACATACATATATGCGCCATGCGTTAAACTATGTGAAACCTTTTTCTAATTCTAGTTTTGTTTATGCAATGCCATGACAATGTGGAAACACTATGGTGCCCGGAATTCAATTGTGAACTGACCAGCTAGAAACGAAAACGACTGTGACTCTTTCGCAGCGAATGAGTGATAAGATTACACTTTTCTATTGCAAAACACTTAAAAAACTCAATTCCATTTATCAGTATCGCAGGCCAATTTTGTAACTTCAAGAAAATATTGCAATTATTTGAATTAATTAGTTATAATCTCTTTCGGCGACTATTTGGCAGATATGATTGAGCCTCTAACTCCTACCGCTGGCCTGCGTTCGCTATGCATGACCTTACCGTATTTCATGATTAGTTTGCAAATTTTTAATTGAGTGCTTGGCATGCGTTAACTTTTCGGATAATCCAATACTAAATTTCATCAGCTTAATTTAAAATTCTTGTATTGCTTGTTTTTAGCTTTATTGGGTACTGAGTTCTCAATTTTATGGCGGTCTTATATGTTTTCTCCAGTAAACAAAAATTCTCGAAAATCAAAGCTCACACCTTATTATATAAAAATTCGATGTGCTTTAAAACTGCATACCCGAAATTTTTCTATTTAGAAATTTGATGATATTTTTTTTTTTGAAATTAAGGGCTTCTGATGAATTAGCCATTTCGCTAATGGATTTCGAGTCGCTTCATCTAAGTGTGCGAGGCTTCGTCATGCCATAGTTGTATGATCACAGCAGACACTTGTTTTTACTTACTCGAGTTTCTTGAAATAATAACGAAGACTCAGTGTACCGTATAGTACACAGTGAGATTTCGTAAGAGCTCTCTGCCCATGCTTAAGAATCTGTTTGATGCTCTTCTAGCCTGCCTCTCTCCTGGTTCTCCATGTGGTATTGTTTGAGTCCTCTGTCTTGCCAGTCTTTGATACATTCCTTTGTATTGGATTTGGTGAGCCCGCAAAGTATGAGACCCGTTTTGGTCTTTGAAATTGTGAGACAGTGCCTAATTTTCGCAAGCCATCATAAACTTTATATCCTGGTACCTAGGCCAACAAAATATTGAGCACAGTGAATCAGCGAGTGTAGATGTTATTATTTGAGACTGCAGTGCAGAAAAGGCTGCAAAAATCAAGATGCGCTTCGCAGTTGTTTTATGCCATAGATTTTCGCTTGAAGTACTGTGAGTTATGCCAGGGTATGTGGCTCATTCCTATCGACCTTTTAAAGTTCGAGACACAAACATCTTCTTCAGTCCTACCATCCGCAAGCTACGTTCCATCTGTGTGTCAGATTTCCAAGTCAAGTTGAATGTACGGGTTACTTGTCTTCCAAAGTGCCCGATCTAAAATAGTTCTTGAAATTCCTACAAATATTTAGCACAGGAATTTACTACATGATTTATATTATTTCTTAGCGATTTCAGATTTTCAGAAACATTATTAAGTTTTAGTGCTCCTAAGGTAACGTCTTTCTCTATCATGATATGAAAAGGGAGTATTCCCAATCGTAACTATGTACTTCATTTGATTCTTGTTAAAGTTCCGAGTTACTGCTCGTCGCTACAAAAAACATAATTTCCGCGGCGACGATAAAGGTGGGGATGTACTTGTGTTATATTTTCAGAGTCGCAAATGAAGGACAACCCTAGGTTTATTCTAATATCAGTGCTTTGTAATCTTTTATGAATTAAAGCCACTCGACATTTTTATAAGTCATTCCTTTCGAGAACAATGAATTCAGTTCTTTATTTGATCTAAGGTTCGCTCCAAGGTCGTCCAGAATATCAAATTAGGAGATTCCAAATGAGGACAAACCACTATCTCGCTGAACAAAGCGGATCATAGAAACCACCATAAGGTCATTGACTTAATTTCATATGTTTCATTATGCGGCGTTAGCCGCATAATGTAGAAATTAAAATTTTTGCTTTAAAATAACATATGTAAAGAATTTTTTTAATTCAAGTTTTTTTTAAATGGATGGAATTTTCAAAAACCGGTGTGTCAGCTTATTTGTTTCTAATTTAATTAGGATACTTTTTTTATGAAAATATGGCCCATTTTACTACAAAAAGTATATAAAGTATTAATCAGGCTATTTAGAAAAATGTCGAGTTTGCAGTTTATTTGCTTTTTGAATCGGCTATAAAAAAAACTAATCAATATTTTTTCAAACTTTTTTTTTATTTTGAAGATTGAACATTGTCATTTATGAATGAAATATAATATCGTTCAAATGACTGCCACGACTGGCTTTACAGTAGCCCATTCGATCAACCCAATTTTTAAGCACATTTTCGATTGTTTGGGCTCCAATTTCATGAATGGCAGCTTCGATTTCGTGTTTTAAAGCTCAATCGTCTCTGGATGGTTCGCATAGCATTTGTCCTTAACGGCTCCGCACAAAAAATAGTCCAATGGGCTTAAATCACAGCTCCGAGGGGGCCAATTGATATTGGAATTTCGGCTGAATATTCGGTTTTCAAAAACGGTAGCCAAAAGTTCGAGTGTAACTTTGGCAGTGTGACAAGGTGCACCGTCCTGTTGAAACCAAATGTCGTCCATGTCATCCTCTTCAATTTTTGGAAACAACTCGTTGAGCATGTCACGGTAACACTCGCCATTTACTGTAACCGCGGCTCCTCGCTCATTTTCGAAAAAAATGGCCCGATGATGCCGCCAGACCAAAAACCGCACCAAACAGTGACTCGTTGTGGATGCATTTGCTTCTCTACAGTAACGTGTGGATTTTCTGAGCCGCAAATCCGACAATTTTGCTTATTAACGTAGCCGCCGATGTGAAAATCAGAAAAGAAGAAGAAGATTCACCACTTTGGAAATAGGTTTTCAATATTTCCCAAATTTGTTCAAGCGTATAGCGTCCCATTTCGTAAATGTCAAACCTTTAAGTAAATTGTGAACACATTTGACATGTCATTAGTGTTACCAATATTTAAGAAATAGGTGGTTCAAAAAGCAAACGCTATATGGCCCACATTGCTAGTCCATTCAGTGTAAGAAGAACAAAGTGCAAGTTTGAAGTCACTTGAAATTCGCGTTGATTTTTGATAAACATTCATTGTGACAACTGCTTAGAGATTTCCTCAATGACGATAGATTATGACTGATTGGATTAGTGTGTGAATTCGTGGGAAATGAGTGCTACCGAGTACCCGGTGACGTGGGAGTCGAAGTTCATTCGCTCAATTTCGTTTTTCACCATAGCTGAAGGCCAACTTGTTAATCTATCATCCTTGGTTCAGACGGCAACGAAGTAACATGAGTGAAGACTATATTGCTTTACCAACTGTGTTGATATTACCAACGCAATCTCAGTATTTTCGTAAACAAATCGTTGTCACGACCCCGGTTATGTCTGCCAATTAGCGGATTCAATCAAATTCGCTGAGAGCCGGTTAACTAGTTATCTTATATTGGCCATACCTTCCAAATTTTTTTCACCATGAATTTTCTTAGGAGGCTTGCCGGTATGATGTTGTTCCACAAATGGAGGGACCTGCTGTTTCAAGCCGACTCCGAACGGCGATATTTTTATGAGGATCTTTTTTATGGCAGAAATACACTCGGAGGTTTGCCATTGCCTGCCGAGGGGCGACCGCTGTTAGAAAAATGTTTTTCTTAATTTTGGTGTTTCACCGAGATACGAACCTACATTCTCTCTGTGAATTCCGAATGGTAGTCACGCACCAACCCATTCGGTTGCGGTGGCCGCCATATATTTAAAAATAATACACCAAATATTTATTAACAGTTAGTTTCATCACTCGCCACCTGTCGATCGCACTTCGGTGGTGGCATTCAAATGAAATCAAATCGAATCTAATGACTGACAGCAGTAAATTGTGCATTTGCATGGAAATACTCAGCGCCAAAAAGGATGTACGTTCTGTCAAGAAAGTACCGGGAATTGTTCCATAAAGCGCAAATAATTCTTTAATCATTAAATTTTATTTTGTCATCTTCAAAATAGTCTCCATTCGAAGCAATACTCATATGCCAGCGATTGGACCAGTCATCAAAGCACCTTTTAAATGTGTTTGAAGCGATCTTCTTAAGCTCCTTCAGCGAATTCTCCGTATTGACTTAAAACGGCGTCCGCGGAGTGGCAATTTAAATTTTGGGAAAAGGAAAAAGTCACAGAGAGCTAAATCCGGTGAATAAGGTGGTTGCTCGATGATATTTGTCAAGTTTTTGGTGAAAAAAGTGTTCACAATATGAGCCTTGTGAGATGGTGCGTTTTCATGGGGCAAGATCCATGAGTTTTCTTTCCACAAATTGGGCCGTTTCCAACGCACATTCTCTCTCAAATGTCGCATAACTTCCAAATAATATTTTTTATTAACAGTAGAACCATTTGGAATGAATTCCGAGTGCAGAACACCATGATAATCAATGACTTTCACTTTTGACGTGGTTTTTTAGGTTTTGGCTCATGTGGATAGCGCCATTCAGCCTCCTGTTGACTGTTTTGCATGTCAAACTCATATTCCCACGTCTCATCACCTGTTATGATGCGCTCGATAAACGTTGGGTCCGAATTCATATCAGCCACCTTCTTTCGATGAAGTTTTTGAAAGAAATTCAACTCAATTGATCAGCCACGCGTCTCATGCCCAATTGATGTTGCAAAATGTTGTGAATTGATTCATGAGCCACGCTAATGATGGTTTTCCAGCACCAGTCAAGGAAAACTTTGTCGGCGTTTTCATCCGTTGAAGACGTTGATGGGCGACCAGATCGGGACAATTCTTCCACGACTTCGCGGCCCTCTGCGAAAGCTTTATATCACTCGTAAACCCGTGTTTTTGGTAAAGCACACTCGCCATAGGCTTTTTGCAACATTTTAAATGATGCTGCATACGAAATCCCGTTTAAAACATAAAATTAAAACAAATTCCTTATTCGATATTTTTATCCATAGTGAAAATCACAGAGTACACTTGCGGTTGACTGATATAATTAAATGCCAAAAACAAGCTAATTGCCAGATGAGCCTCAAACTCTGCCACACTATAGAGGACAGTTGTACCAACATTCCAGCAAAAGAAAATTAGACATACACATGTGCAGCGCGCGCTTTTTAAATTAACAATTCCGGCAATTTTTTTGACAGAAGGTATGTATGTGTGTACGTACCTACCATGTGTCTCTTTATGGGTCAGTTGCAAGGAGTAATGGGCATTGACCGAAAGTGCCTGTGGCATATTTGCCGCAAAATTGTTTGTTCAGACAAACAATGGCAAAAGTGGCAACTTTTTCAATTAAATCAATGGAGTGCATTGTGGAAATTATGTAGAAGTACTTATACAACACAAGCAAATGCTCACTCGCAAAGTTAGGAATGAATGGATGCTTTCACACGCATACTTGTGCTAGTGCATGCATGTGCATGAATATGTGCACACATACACATGTAAATTATATTTTTACAAACACATAACTTTATGTCTGAATGTGCATTTACAAACTATTTTCTAACTACTGACATCACAGCTTTTCACATAAAATTTCTAGATCGCTGCATTGTTATGCTTGTAAACTACCGTAAATGTGAAAAAATTAAAAATAAATATGTTTCATGAAAACTCTTCAAAAATATGTTTTGAAAATATGGCTATAAATTTGGTTTTTTTGTTTTTTGGTTTTTTGTTTTCTAAGTGACTGACAATGCGAGGGAAATAAT
Organism: Anastrepha obliqua; assembly: GCF_027943255.1. Classification (NCBI taxonomy): domain Eukaryota; kingdom Metazoa; phylum Arthropoda; class Insecta; order Diptera; family Tephritidae; genus Anastrepha; species Anastrepha obliqua. The sequence continues at coordinate 65,881,848 of NC_072893.1, forward strand.
TCAAACAAAATATTCAAGTTTTGAAAAATGTGAAATGTGATGCAGTTGTGCTGCTGAGTGTGAGAATTTACAATTTACGGTTGTAACTCTTTATAGTATATTTGTCTACCCAGAAACCCAAAGTGTGCGGTTTTTATAAAATCTGTAATACACTGCGTTAAATAACTATGGCACTAAGGCTTAGTGACACATTTTTACAATTTATTTTTCTCTCTTCTAAATTTAGTAAGTTTTTATGAAAATATAGTAAATTCACCTACAAGAACTACTTAGTCGTGCCATAAATTCTGTGGCAAATTTTACAGTGCGTACAGAGAGAACAAATTCGCAGGAAAAAGATTAGTTATTTTTGCTTTTCTTCGTACGCATCGTTCACTCATAGATTATGCTCAGCTTATAATATTTTAATATTTTTACTTTATTTTATAATATAAAATTTGCGAATAATAAATTGTTTCTGAAATAATTACGCAGCAGCGCTAACAACAAAGGCCTTCGGCTGTCTCTAAGTCAAAATGGATTAGTGATAATGGAGGACAATGGATGATATTATATCCGTCCCACCAAATTGGCCTCTTTAATGGGTCTTTACGGCTTGCCAGTGGTTGCCTCTCTCAGAAGAAGGTCGAGTGAGCCAGCGATTGGGTGTCGGAGTGTGTCAATGTTTTAAAATTCTACGAATATGTGTTTTCTAGATGAATACCCAACGCAAAATGACCATTTGTTTTTTCATTTAATTTGCATCATTTGCAGTTTATGTGACCAGTAATTCCTAAATAATGCTTTAAATACAATTCATTGGGAATAGTCAAAGGCTCTTATTGCTATCGCATCATATTAAGTAAGGGAACGAAAATATCCACGGAATTCATTCGGACTAAACGAAAAATAATTTATACTCGTAAATTACTGCGGCATGTCGAAAATATTTATTACACATCAACGAGATTAACTGTCTCAAAAAAGTTCCATATAATAAATATATTCCCTAACATAAAGGAGAACCCCAAATCGCTTCGTAGCTTCATAATATTCAAGAAACCTGTATCATACTTCTGAAGCTTCGCGTATGATACTTCTGCTCAAATATGAACGAGACGGTATCAATAAAACGGCCCGCGGATGACATATGGCAGAAATAAATTTTTTGTTTTTTGGTAGGACTGTTATAAGCTTACATGGCAAATTTCAGCGTGATATGTCACATAGTTTGTTTTCTGTGCTACTGTAAACAAGTCAAGCTCGAGTGTGTTCTTCGAATTCTCTTTTATGACTTCAATTGTCTCAAAATGTTTTCCACGGAGCGGCAACTTGAGCTTGGGAAACAGGAAAAAGTTACATGGAGCCATATCAGGCGAATACGGTGCTTGCGGAACGATATTAACATTATTTTGTACAAATAATCGCGAACAAGACGTGATGTGTGAGCTGGTGCATTATCGTGATGCAAGAACCATGACTTGTTGTCCCACAATTCCTTCCTTTTAAGACGAATGTTCTCGCGCAAACGCTTTAAAATGTCTAAATAATATTCAGCGTTAACCGATCGGCCTTGCGGAAGGCCCTCTTTGAACGATTTGTACCACTGGAAAACACGTGCACGCGATAGAGCAGAGTCCCCATAGGTTGTCTGCAACATTTTTAAGGCGTCTGAAGCCGAAATTTTGTTGGAATAACAAAATTTCAAACAAATTCTTTGTTCAACTTGAATTTCCATCGTTAAATTCGAAGAACACACTCGAGCTTGACTTGTTTACAGTAGCACAGAAAACAAACTATGTGACATATCACGCTGAAATTTGCCATGTAAGCTTATAACAGTCCTACCAAAAAACAAAAAATTTATTTCTGCCATATGTCATCCGCGGGCCGTTTTATTGATACCGTCTCGTTCATATTTGAGCAGAAGTTATAAAGAGTTTTCCAATAACAGGTATTATTTTGAATAGGATTGCGCTATCGAGAGATGATTAACGACTTTTTATGGCCGGAATTCTATGGTATTGATATGTACAACGTTAATTTTCAACAAGACAGCGCTACGTGCCACGAAACCATTGATCTTTTACAGGAAAGGTTTCCGGACCGTGTTGTCTCTCGAAGGGGTGATCACAATTGGCCACCGATATCTTGTGATTTAAAAACTTGTGACTTCTTTCTTTGAGGCCACGTGAAAGAGAAGGTCTACGCTAACAGCCCAAGGTCAATTCAACACTTCAAAGATGGAACTCGTAAGACTAAGCCACCTTCATGAAAATGATATTGTCTTGTAAGCGTGGTCATTATGGTCATTTGCCTGATGTTATTTTCTACTATTAACGGTATATCTTCCTCTTTGTAATGAAATAAATATCCGATCATTTATATTACATTAGCATTTTCTTTGAATATAAAAATAACACTTCTTATTGGAAAACCCTTTATTTCCATTTTGCGGTTTCGAATCTACGTACTTCCGAATGGTAGTCACGCACAAACCCATTTGGCTGTGGCTGCATTATTATTAATTGCTATTACGCCGGTTGGGTGCGCAGTGCCTATAAAAATAAATTCCAAACGAGTCAATTGACAGCTCTTGACTTTATCTGTGGCCAAGTGAGCGAGTCGGCAGATGTCGTGAATCCGTCCCACAGGCTTCGTCTCCATGTTCTTACTGACTTTGATACCAAATAAAGAAAATTGAGCCCATCTTTGGCAACGACTTTTGAAATGCAAAAACGGACACGAAACGGAACAAGGAAAGTAAGGATCCTTTTTCAAGAAGGCAAAATTGACCAACAAGGGAAAGAAGCAGACCTCCCTCGGGAAAAGTTCTATTGATTTCCGGCAATCAAGGAAATAACGCACCTCACACTTACGGTGTGGGTAATCTTCTGAGCCGGCTCCTCATAATGCACTCATTACATGGGAACCAAATGATGAGACAATTATTGTTGCCCGGCTCTAAGCAAAAGTAAGAAATTAACAGGAGTGAATTTGTTATGCGAAAACAGAATCAGCCACTCTTAAAGGTAAAGATAGTTTTTTTTCTTGAAACTTTGACCCATAATTGAAAAAGTGTCAGCCTTTCCAAACATGCTAAAATCATGAAAATCGGTTGGCAAACAACAAAACTGTGAAATCTCCTCGGAAAAATGTCTGTAACTCCCTTGATTTTGCTCTGATTGGCCTGAAACTTTTACACATTACCTTCCAGTAAAAGTGCTCTAACTCGCTTAGCACGTAATTACTGAACCGTCAGCCTATCCAAATATGCACAAATTATGCACAAATTATGAAAATCATTGTCAAGGAGCAAAACTGTTCTGCGTTAAATATTTATATGAAATCGATACAACAAAGTGGATCCCAATTGCAAAATATATAGAAAGTTTTTCTTGTGTTAGTTGGCAGTTTCGTTAGGAAAGCCCTAAATGAAAGCTCGAAAATAAGGACGAAGAAGCGAGTTAACTGGGACACTTTTTTACAGACTGTCAACCGAGAACAGCGCTGATAATGATTCTGGTCCAGCAGAAAAGCGCGGAACACTCAGAAAAGCACTCTTCATTAAGGGCGTTAAAAATGGCTGGTTGATAAAGCTTTCGTTTACTTTATATTATTAAAAACAATTTTTTGTATAGAAACTAATCTTCAATTTATTTAGAAAACTAGCATGTACTATCTATCACAACTTTTCTGGTAATTTTTTATATCTGTAGTGCGGCTAATGGCCAACACTTCGACCTAGAAAATCTTTTGGGCCCTTTTAGACTTTTCCGGTAACCCTGTATGCACATATTCACCACTAATGCAGCTTTCCATTTTCCACTATTTGCCATTGCACTATTCAACAATAGCCAACTGACCCTTTCAGTGCAAATTTTATTCTAATTCGCTTTGTGGCGCATAAAAACTTATAAAAGAATAAATTCATATGCTCGAATTGTTTTTGACATGTGTGCAAAATTGAGCGCACACAACTTTTTCGCGAGTTCTGGGAAAATTTATGGAAACAAGTTTCGAATTGCGCTGATAGTTTGAATAGCTGTGAACGATGGAATTAAAGCATCAACCCACTGCATATATATGTATGATAAAATGTGTATGTATGAGGATAATGTATAAATAAGTATTGCATACATACAAGCAAACGTTGGTGGCTGGTAAAACAATTAAAGAAAACCCAACCAATATAAATATTTCAGCAAAAAATCGGGGTATTTACACAATCTTACATACACTTACACAAATATTGTACATATGCACATAAGCTTGTGTGTTGGAACAATTTCCGAATTGGCATTCATTGCACCTCGTATTTTTGAGAAGTTTTTTAATATTTGGCGAGTCCATTTAGTAATGTGAACAAGAAATTTCTAAATTATTTACTACCCAATTTTTAGTCACCGATGGCTAAATAGAATTTTTGTCAGGTTTTAAGGAAATTGGAAATTCCTTGTTCCTATATATTATATAATACAGGGTGGCTGATGAATTTTGCTACATTAAGAAACTCAAATAACTTTTTTTTTAGTGTATGGAATTCATTTATTTTTTTTTTCAAGTTGAAGGTCATTAAATTTTATTAAATGTAGTTTAACTAGTTTTAAAAATAATTGAATTTAAATGCCCCCCATGCTTGTTGACACAAGTGCGGCATCTTAGTAAAAAGTTGTTCATTGCTGCTTTGAGAGTTGCGACAGGAATAGCCGCAATTGTTGCCCGAATGGATTGTTTTAGTTCATCCAAATTTGTTGGCTTTGTTTTATAAACTTCTTGTTTACATAAACCCCACAAGAAAAAGTCAGGTGCAGTAAGGTCAGGCGACCTGGGGGGCCAACGAAATTCGGAGTTTCTTGAAATCAGTTTATTGGGAAATTTTCGTCGCAACTCTGTCATAACAGTCTGGGCTATGTGAGACGTTGCCCCATCTTGTTGAAACCACACAGAGTTGAAAGGAATTTTCTTTCGGCGTAGTTCTGGATAGAAAAATTCTTTCAGGATTTTCAAATAACGGTCTCTAGTAACCGTAACGGTGTGACCATTTTCTTCAAAAAAATAAGGCCCGACAATACAGCGTGAAGAAACCGCACACCACACTGTCACGCGAAGAGGATGCAATTCCGTCTCGTGGAGTATCTGTGGGTTAGAAGTACTCCATATTCGACAATTTTGTTTGTTCACATTGCCGTTTAAATCGAAATGGGCCTCATCAGACATGAAAAGGCAGTTTAACATGTTTTGGTCTTCTTCCACCATTTGCAGGATCTTCTGGCAAAATTCCAAGCGAATCGGCAAGTCTGCTGCATTCAGTTTGTTAACCATTTGAATTTTGTAGGGAAATAAGTCTAAATCTTTGTGCATTATTGTTTGCAAAGACTGTCGGCTGACACCAAGTTGAGCAGATAAGCTTCTTGTTGAAACCTTTGGATTGCTTTGTATAGCTGCAGTTACAGCAGCGATCGTTTCCTCCGTCCGAACTGGTGGGTTTCGATGATAAGGCCTTCTTGCGACTATTCCTTGCTCAGCAAAATTATTCACCAGTCTCATTATGGCCCATCTGCTCGGGGGATCGCCGCCAAACATCCGCCTGTACTCTCTCTGTACCAAAACTACGGACTCCAGTGCGTGATAGCGGCGGACTCTCCAAATTCTTGTTTGCGTGTACCAGTTATCCATTTTAATAAATTTTAAAGATCAATCTGCAAATTAAAACAAAAATGGAACAGATAACTTAAAAAGAAAAAAAGTTATTCAATTTTTTTTTGGTAGCGGCTTTCATCAGCCACCCTGTATATATATTGACACTTATACCAGTACCAGTCAAAATGACTGGTGGAAGTTTCTAAGCGATGAAAATGCATTGGGGCAGCTTAACAATTCAGCGCAATTTTTTAAATTATTACAAGTAAAAAAATATGGAAAGAAGTTAAATAAAAAGCTTAAAAAATTTAAATATCGTATTCGATTTTTTCTATTGTAAAAAATTTCTGAAAATACCCAAAGTTTTCGAGCTCTAGACCATCGGGACCCCTTAAGAATGTTTTTGCTAAAAGTAGTTGAAATTTCACTAGGGTGAAGTGCTGTGTAGTCCATAATGAGCGTAGCATATCATAAACTATGCCTGTGGACATTCCAAGTCAGATTTCTATTAAATGTTATTCCTAGGTTCTCTGCAGAGTCCACAAATTTTGTAATTGAATTGTTCAGTTTCACTTCTTTCCAATATTGAAGTTTAAATGTATTTTTGTAAATAACGTTGCATTCTGATTTGTTTGGATTCAAGAGCAACCCATTATCGCTCACTTGTTATTGTTTTCTTAGCCAGTGTTGGTGTTATTAATGAATTTATTGATGGACACAAAAGGACAACAAGGAATATTACAATATTTTAGTGCGTTTGGAAGATCATTGACGTATATATATAATTGGCGCGTACACCTTTTTTGGGTGTTTGGTTGAGCTCCTCCTCCTTTTTGTGGTGTGCGTCTTGATGTTGTTCCACAAATGGAGGGACCTACAGTTTCAAGCCGACTCCGAACGGCAGATATTTTTATGAGGAGCTTTTTCATGGCAGAAATACACTGGGAGGTTTGTCATTGCCTACCGAGGGGCGACCGCTCTTAGAAAAATATTTTTCTTAATTTTGGTGTTTTCACTGAGGTTCTCTCTGTGAATTCCGAATGGTAGTCACGCACCAACCCATTCGGCTGACGTATAGTACAAACAAAAGCGAACCAAGAATAGAACCTTGGGAAACACACTTAGTTATAGGCAAATAGCTGGATTAGCTGGGACTGGTACATACAGCTAGCGTACGATCAATAAGGTATGATTTTATTAAGTTGACGCAATGCTGGACCTGAAAAGTTGTATAATTTATCAAGTTTTAAGTGGTCCGTGATTAATAGTGTCGAAAGCTTTCGAATGGTCCAGAAGCGTTAAAAAAGTTACGCGGTTAAGTCTGATATCATCCGAAACCTTAATAAGCGCTGTAGTGCAGCTTCTTTTTGATCGGAAACCAGATTGGTACGGACTCAACAAATTGTTGCGCTTCAGTAAAAAGTTTATCGAGGAATGCATTATCCGCCCGAACAATTTTAACAAAAAAGGTATAATTGCGATAGTCCCCATTGAATTGGAATAACCCCTAGTGACCTTTCAACAATTGGGAAAGACACACGTGGTAAAAATGATATTTAAGGCATAAGTAATGTATGGTAGAATTTTTGGTAGTATAACTTTAAAGAATTTAGGGCGAATACCATCTAGACCTATAGCATTGGATTTGACACTAAGTATGGACTTAACAAATGCACAATCATCGACATATTTAAAACAAGAACCATACTCCAAACATCCACTCAATACACCTTATGTATTTACCAGGTGTGCTAAAAAAAACGTGAATTTTCAAATGTCGCAAGCTAACTTCGATTATTATTTTTTATGTTAGTACAGTCGTTTCAAAGATATCTTCACGGTTTTAGTAATATACCACTTTTAGTTTGTTTGTGAAAGGCATTAACACTTGTCTTAGTTTTGGGTCCTCGGCGATTTTCTGTTATCGAAATAAATGGGTCAAAGAAGTTAGATCAATTTTGTGTAAAAAATGGAATTAAGAGCTTAAAAACACTTGAAATGTTGAGGGTGGCATGTGGTGAGAGTAATGTGAGTCAAAGAAAGGTTTTCAAATAGTACGAACTTTTCACAGAATGTCGAGAAGATGATTCAGATGATGACGCTCGTTCTTGATGCCCCAGCACATCAACCACGGATAAAAATATTGAGAAATTGAAGAAAATTATTGTGGAAAATCCTCGAATCACAATTAGAGAAGTTGCTGAGGATGTTTGCATATCGGTTGGCTCGTGCCATGCAATCTTTTCGGAAATTTTGGGTATGAAGTGTGAAGCAGCGAAGTTCGTTCCAAAATTGAATTTTGAGCAAAAACAACGTCGCACGCCTACGATGATCCAAATTTGTTTAAAAGGGTCATAACTGATGACGGATCATGGGTATATAGTTATGACATCGAAACCAAAGCCCCATCGTTCCAATGGAAGAATCCAGGAGAGCCAAAAAGCACGCCAAGTTCGATCAAATGTACAGGTTTTGCTGACTTGTTTCTTCGATTACCATATCATAGTGCATCAGGAGTTCTTACCACAAGGTACTACGGTAAATAAAGAGTATTACCTTGAAGTTATGTGCCTTTCACGTGAAGCAATACGAAAAAAACGACCGGAATTATGGAAAAAAATGCAAGGCGTTTGCATCAAGATAATGCAGCCTGCACCTCACTCATCGTTGCTTGTGAGAGATTATTTAACCAAAAACAACACCGGTATCATGCCTCAGCCACTGCATTCACCCGATTCGGCAAGATTGAAGAGGAGAGAGAGATCTCAAGGACATATCAAAAACTGCATAATAGAATTGCTTCGAGTGTTGAAAAAAACGCAATAAAATGGAAGTTGAAGAATAAATAAATATTTTTTGAGAAAAATCAAAATTCACCTTATTTTTTTAACACATCGTCCGAAACACATCATTCTAAGAATTCTTACCTAATTCTTCATACAGGTCATTGGGGTATGCGACGAAAAGCATTTAAGACAACAGACAATTTAAATTTAGTGAATATTTTCGTAGTTACACGCAAATTTGAAAAGGCGTTTCAGAGTGCTTGAAAGTACAAGGCCGGAGCAGCAGCGCTTACCTAGAACGCTCTCCCTTTTATGCACCTGCCTATTGTAAATGTTCCCACAACATGATAAGTGCCCGGACAGACCAGTGCCTATCAATTATCCACTTTCGAACATGATTATGAGCCTTTACCAGAAGACGTTGCTGAGGCTATACTTCCGATTTATATTGATTTCAGCAGTGAAAATTTATTAGAAAGATGTGTACGTGGTCTTAAAACTAACCGTACCGCGACCGGTTAAATAACCGGTTACAAAATTCAATTTTAAAAATATAAACTGACTATTTGTTCCTTGGTTTATTTAACTTTATAAATATAGGGTTATTCAATAGGTGCGCTTCAACTTTTCCGATAGGGAGGGCGAACAATATTTTTTATTTTTCGCTTGTCATTTGTAAACTTCATTAGTATACATTTCATCATGGAACGCTACACACTTGAGCAACGATTGCAAATCGTGCAAATTTTTTATGAAAATAATCGTTCTGTTGCTGCTACTTTAAGAGCATTACGGCCATTTTATGGTCCATTTAACAAGCCGTCCCGTTTTGGGGTTATGTGAAGTCATTGGTCTACAGTAACAAGCCGGCGACGATTTGTGAGCTCAGAGCCATGCAAAAGAAATCGAATTTCATACTTAAATGTATATGTTCAAACTCGATAATAAAAAAAAATTAGTTAAAAAAGTCAAACCGTTTGTGTTTTATTCAAAAAAGTTCAAAAGTTGAAGCGCTCTTACTGAAAAACCCTATATAAATTCATATATAATACGAGAAAATGAAAATGTGTGATTTATTATTTTATTGTTATTTGAAAATTTTAATTATGTAGGTATTAGAAAAATTAAAAATTTGTTTTGAAAAAACAATTATTTCATAGCCCGTCAAATGGCTGGTTGCGGTAAGATACGTGATACACCGGTACGGTTAGTGTTAACCAAAGCAACGGCGAGAGCTACAATCAACCGATTTGGAAAATATCTCCCAAAATTGTTCCGGCCAGTTCGAAAACTGTAGAAATCGCTGTATACATAGTTGCCGGCATATTTAATGAAGGAATGGCATCACTATTGTATTATAAGAAGGCAATAGGAATTACACTTGGGCCCAATACGCATTCAAAAAGAAGATGAGCAACGCGGGAACATTTCCGATCTCAGAGCGTGTGTGAGCAACCGAGATGGAAGAATGACCCGCCGACAACATCAACTCGAGTTATTAGAAGCTGCCGAAGCAGCGAAGGGTGTATTGTATGGTCAACTGGAATAGACAACTCCATGTAAGTTATAAAAAAAAAATATTCTATGAAAACCTATACACATTCAAATTACTTAACACATCTTTTGTGCGCCAATATTATTTGGTGGCCTTATCAACAATACTCAATCAAGAGGAAAGAGAAAATTCAAAAGGTTTTCTTTAAGTACGCTTTGCGATGCTTACGATTTACTGAACCACTTTCATCAATTGATACTCGCTTACTTCCTTTAAATCTTAAATCTCTAGAAAGCATTATCAAGGGAGATTTTGACTCTGTTGCTCGTAAGCAGTGGATTATAAGTGGTCACCGTTTTTTGCGAGCGGTCGTTGTTCATGCGTTCAACATGATCCAACTAGTGTATTATTCGTAATTTAGTGTGTTTGATAACATCCTCCCCTTTGCATAGGGATATCAGTTCGTCATTGTACCGAGTTCTATATTTGCCAACGCTTTCCCAGAGTGGTCCCATTATATTTCGGAGTATAATTTAAAAAAAATGTAGGCATTGCTCCTCTGTGGGTCCATGATTCACTTTCATTTCATAGACTTTATATAATAGGACTATGAATAAGTTCGTGCGGTTTTTTTCGAAATTTGAAACTTTATTGACGTAAAATGGTTACAAATTTAATATTCAAAGTATTGTCCATCGCTTACTACTACTTTTTCCCATCTTTCTGGCAATTCACGGATTCCCTTTGTGAAAAATTCGGTCGGTTTTGCCGCAATCCACGAATCGATCCATTTTTTGACTTCATCGTAATTACGGAAGTGCTGGTCAGCCAGGCCATGTTGCATCGATCGGAAGAGATAGTAATCGGATGGCGCAAGGTCTGGACTATACGGCGGGTGGGGTAGGACATCCCATTTGAGCGTTTCTAAGTATGTTTTGACCACTTGTGCAACATGTGGCCGAGCATTGTCATGTTGCAAAATAACTTTGTCGTGTCTATCGGCGTATTGCGGCCGTTTTTCTCGCAGTGCTCGGCTCAAACGCATCAATTGTCGTCGGTAGACATCCCCCGTAATCGTTTCATTCGGTTTCAGTAGCTCATAATACACAACACCCAGCTGGTCCCACCAGATACACAGCATAACCTTCAGGCCGTGAATATTCTGCGCCGACGTCGATGTTGAAGCATGGCCAGGGTATCCATACGTTGCCCGACGTTTTGGATTGTCGTAATGGACCCACTTTTCATCGCCAGTCACAATTCGATGCAAAAAACCCTTTCTTTTGTGCCGTTGAAGCAGTTGTTCGCATGCCATAAAACGGCGTTCAACGTCTCTTGGCTTCAATTCATACGGCACCCAATGGCCTACCTTTCGGATCATTCCCATGGCTTTTAAACGTTTGGAAATGGTTGATTGATCAACTCCCAAAGTTTTTGCAACCTCTTCTTGCGTTTGAGCCGGATCTTGATCGAGCAATTCCTCCAATTCGGTATCCATGAACTTTGGCGGCGCGGCCAAAATCACCACTTTTAAAGCGTGCAAACCACTTCTGGCACGTTCGCTCAGCTAGAGCATGCTCACCATAAACTTCCACCAAGATACGATGACTTTCGGCTGCTTTTTTCTTCATATTAAAATAATGAAGAAGAATTCCCCGCAAAAACACATTATTTGGCACGAAATTCGACATTTTCAAGTGTGGTAAAAATATTGTTGTTTACGCTTCAAATAAAAAACTTATACTGACGTTTGTGCCTTACGACAGTAGCTCTCCAATGAATGTTTGGAAATGTGGATCGATGGAATAATAATCAAGTTACGCCATCTGTTGTAAAACCGCACGAACTTATTCATAGTCCTATAAATAAAATCGTTTATTTTTTTTATTTAGAAAAAAGTTCCAAATAGGATGAAAATTTTGGCGTCTATCCGCACCAGTTTGCATATATCCTGCACTGACTCTACACATAAATAACGAGAGTTTTTTGTTTACAATAAAAAAATGCAATGATTTATTTGACCAACAGTCGATTTTTCGATTTCTAAATGTTATCAAAAATGAAAAAAGTCATAAAAAATGAAACAATCGACAGAGTTGCCCAGAGAAATTTATAATTGGTAAAATAATCTCAATTTTATTATTTAAGTTAATCCAGCTACGAGTTTTAACAAGCAGCGCAAAGCAAACATTTTTGAATGTCTCTACCACAATTAGGTGCCAATCCCTTATTTGTTACTTTTGCATATGAGAATTTTGGAAAATGTTATCTTTTTGTTATTTTGGTATATATAAAAAATGTACATAAAAAGTTTACATTTACTAAAAAAAATATGTAAATATGTACGACGCCTAAATTATATTCAAAAAATGGAAATGGAATCTATTATCTATAAATAGTTTGCGTTACATCCTACTTTTTGAATCCTTTTCGCGTTTTTTTTTCAATTAGTTTCAAATATCATCAATTATTTAAGCGAAGTGAAATGATAAAAGCAAACGTTGACTTCTGAGAAATTTTGGAATGGCTCATATTTAAACCATATAAATTCTCAAGTTTAATTAAGAAGCAAGAGAAAAAATGACCAGTACTTAACGCTTCAAAAATAAGGTAGCTTAAGTGCGTACGTTGATATGATTCAACCTCAGCAACCCTTCTACTATACAGCGATCAGTTAAAACGTTTACTACAGGAACATTCCTCGAAAGTCTACCATCTCTAAGTGGATCAATTATCAGCGTCAAAATGTCAACGTCAATATGTTTGCTCAGTGCTCCTCAAGCTGACTTGAAGTCCAAATGTAGCCAGAGTAGACCTCATTCTCACCTTTGTGCCCGAAGAAAACACCTTGAGGGTGTTCTGTCTTGCCAACTCATCAGCTATGCAGTTCTCTGAAATGTCACTATGGCTTGCCAACAATAAAAGCTTTAATGTGAAATAATCGGATATGCCTGAAAGTGGCGTCAGATATATCTCGGACACTTTCGAACAGTTCGAACTCTTAAATTAATGTCTTGATTGCCACTTGACTATTATTGACTGTTAGAATTAATATTTATTTTATTTGTGCCAGCTTATAGCTCGCAGTGTGTTTACCATCCAATGAGGGCAGTTCTACGCACTCGATCTGGCTATTTAATTGCAATAGTCTTTTCTATGGAGTTTCAGTCCTGCTCAGTCACCTCGGTTATATTTCCAAATTATATACTTTACCAAAATATTTATATTTTAGTTGTCATTACAGTTAGCATTTTGTGACTCATTTTACCGTCGTTATCCAGAGAAGTTCCTTTGAATAGAATTTACTACAAAATCAAGGTACTTTTAAATCAACTAAACCTTCAAAATCGCGAAGGCTACGAAACTGTCTCACTCAAAATCCAATGAATCTGGCTTTCTTTTGCAAGCAAGTAAAAGAGCACTACTAAGTACTACATATGCACATGCCGAGTCTTACATAGACTTAGCAAAAATGCCAGATATTACCAAACTGCTCGTTAAGTGAAGTTACAGCTCGATATGCCTACATTAAGATGCGGCAACGCGATGGTGAAACATAAAAACTGGCAACTTCCATATTTCATTCCCTTGCGTCGGTTCACGTATGATATTTACCGATGTTACCGTTGCTATTCTTGCTCAAGTATATGAGTTTCATCGCTACTTCTTGCATACAAATGACATGGCGAATGCAAAACGAAAATTTGTCCAATTAAACTTCGTTTTAATTACTAGCAGTTGAAGCTGTGACAAAATTACAGACATTCGCAAACGCTATGCTTCCAGGCATAGTAGCTGTAGGCAGCACTAAAACAAAAAAAAAACAACAACAACAACAACAATCCTAACAAAAAACCATATCTACGTTGGCTCTGCTGTAGTACGGTGTCAGTGGGTAAGTATAATTAGCGATGGTGCTCCAGTGAGAGAGTATCAACCAATGTACAGGTATTAACAAAGTGAGCAGGGCGTATGAGTAACCTAATGGATAATGCCTAAGAAGTGCCGCATAAATGGAGCTGGAGTGTATAAGGAATAACTCATACGAAAACTGCTACCTTAGCAAACGAATGGAATATTAAACAAAGTTGTGTTGCGGGAATGTGTTGTTCTTCTCTTTACATTTCACTTTCACTGCATAAAGCCGTGTCTCCACAGGCAATCGCTGATGTCTTGATAATCATTGATTTGTTTACCCAATAATCAGACCATCCATGTTATTAATACGTAATTTTATAACTCAAATTTATTAGACTAAGAAATTTTTTAATTCCACATAGGTTGATTCTGCCGATTTTCTGGTCAATGTAAAATTAAGTATTTTTATTATTAGGTACGCAACTAAGTAATCGCTGTTTTTTTGATGAAAATCCAACTTTATTCTGAAAAAATGGTTACAAGTGAATTATTGAAAATATTGCCCATCGCTGGCTATAACTTTTTCCCATCTTTCTGGTAGATGTCATATACCGTCGAATAGATGTAGATTTTTGGACTCAGCGATCAATTTTATATAGGAATTAATTTCTCTGGTTCTTTTTTTTTTTTACTGTAAACTAGTGAATCATCTCTCTCAATAGATTACCAATGGAGACCGCTTATTGCTCTTGGGCAGCAGTATATGCTAGACTTTATTGCTGGATAACTATTGCTTGCCTAGAACTGCCAAATTTGAGGATTGACAGCGCAGACGCGGTTTATGATAAAGGGACTCTGTTTAGAGACACAAAGCACTAAGAGGTCGTAGCCGAATGAGTTGGTGCATGAAATTGAAACGCCGGTTACGAAACAGCAAATGATAGAAACAGTTTTTTTCTGTAGCGGTCCGTTCTCGGCAGGCAATGGTAAACCTCCGAGAGTATTTCTGCCCTGAAAAATGTGCTCATAAAAAACAATTTGCCTTTCGGGAGTCACATAAAACTGTAGGTATATAAATAGTTTGTCGATAGGACAAAAAAAATGTTGTCTGGTATGGCAGATATGTCATGACTGAAGGTTGGCTATGCATCCAGGAAAATTATGCACTCAGGATTCAATATTAATTCCCAGTTAAATATGGCGGTTTTCCGGATTACTCCGCACGGGCAAACGGATAATAATTATTAAGGAAAATGTCTCGAGGATCAACTTTGCCGAAGACAGCGTGTCTGTGTTTGTTTTTTTACAGAAAATATCAGAATGCGGAATTATCGAAAATTTTATATATAAAACGTCTTCAAATATAATTTTGCTTGTCAGACTTATATAGTAGAGTTCAAAGAGAAAATTTAATCCTTACATTAACCCTCTACCCTTGCTGTAGGAAGTCTGAAGAGTTATCATTCGCAAAGGCATCGAGAAACTCTAAAATAAAGATATACGTTGATAGTCAAGCAGCGATAAAGGCAATAAATTTATATAAAATTTCATCAAAAAACGTTCTGATGAGCAAAACAGTCATATAGAGACTGGCCGTGGACAAATGGCTGCATATCATTTGGGTACCTGTACATAAGGGCATTGCAGGAACCGAAATTGCTTACATGTCCTTTCAACGAAAAAACGACACACACACACCCTTGAGGACAATCTACAATGACATCGTTGCGGACATGAAAGAATGGATAGGTAGAAGGTGGAACAATTTACTTGTAAAACCGTGGAAAATCATAAATACGCCAGATTTATACTCGTCCTGTCTAGAAAACAAAGCAGAGCTATCTTAGGTATGCTGACAGGCCACAATTTGCTAGCGGCACACACATACAAGATGGGAATCGCAAACAACGATAACGGCAGATTTTGCTATTAACTGGAAAATAGGGAAACTCTAGAACACCCTCTATGTCAGATTAAAATGCCTAGGAGATTATTATAAGAAAGAAACGTAAAAGTTTAACTTTGTGTATTACATAGCCAGCTGTGGCTGGTGATGATAGTCACATTTGTAGCTAAAAGTAGCTAAAGTAGCTTAAAAAATTAGTCGCTCAGCTGACGTGCTTTATTCTCACGACAGGCTTTTCTATATTACCCAAATGACCCGGTTTTATTGCCAAGTACTGTCAGCAATATTGCCCAAACATTTATTGGGAACGCTTATGCTGCTACAAGAACCACTCGCGATGAGTAATATTTCTGTACAATTGTTGAAAGGTATTATTCGAAGATCATTGGTATAATTATATTGAAATTGAGAGAGATTATTATTAAACCCAACTTAACCTCCTTGCGCCCAACCGACGCACAAATCATATTTGGTTTATCGCTAGGATAAGAGGACGCTTAACAATCCTGTTCAGCCACAGGAAAGGAATTATCAACTGAATAAAATACGAGGTATATACCATCACCAATCATTTATTGAGAGAGAAGAGTATCGTTTTCTTGATGGTACAAGCGGGTAAAAACATTAGAAATTCTGGAATGAAAATTTAACAGAAGGATCAAAATGTTTTTTTAAGTTGGTAATTTGTTTTAAAAAGCTAAATAAGTAATTGGTGCACTTCTGATAGGTGTTTGGCCGAGTTCCTCTTCCTATTTGGGGCGTGCATCTTTATGTTGCTCCACAAATCAAGGGACCCAGACTTTAAATTCGATCTCGAACGGCAAATGATTTTGTAAGTGGAGCTTTTTCATTGCAGAAATATTCTCGGAGGAAGTCCACCATTGCCTGCCGAGGGGCGACCGCTTTGAGAAACATTTTTTTTTATCATTTTACTGTTTTATGCACGGGGATTCTAACCTTCCTACTTCCAAATATTAGTCACGCTCAACCCATTTGGCTACGGTGACCGCCGCTCTATAGTTTAATAAAAGGAAGACTAAAGGGCCCTTTCCTTCCAAGGAAACACCTCGAGAGAGAATATCAATGTTAAATTCCATCAAAAGAAAGGGGGCAGAAATCGATTTCTCAGCATTTTTCTACGACTAGCAAGAGTGGACAGTTTGATTAGCCTTATATGAGGGAGGATCTCATCGATATTTTTTTTCTTTTTCTTCAAGCTTCTGTATCTCGTGAACAACTTTAGTAATGTTGTCTTACAGTGGCTCAATTTTTTTTTAATTCTGGACGTATGTAACCCCTTAAGTGCAACAGGATTTTATAGCGAGTAGCATGATATAAACTTTGTCAATTTAAATCAAAAAATGAAGTTATGGAATTAGATGATATTCTTTTAAAAGCTTAAAATATTTATGTCTACAAATAACTGAATATAATTTAGTGTCAAGTGCATAACCAGTCTGCGCTAATATTCGCTTAAATTTTCGATTTTAATTACTATTATAAATTGTTGCTCGAGTGCATTTTTGTCAAATCTCACAAGTTCATAAATATGCAAATACATGTTTAAGCTTTAGGGATGTAAATTTTTTCGATTTTTACAGCCCTGAGATTTTTCGGATTGTGCTACTCAATCCCGAAATTTCGGGAATATTTCCGGGATTCAGGTATTCATTAGTTTACAACAACTCAACGCGACGATGTAACAAATAATGAATAAATAGGTTTTAAAAATACTTTTTTTGATGTGCAAAATATCTCATAATTTTTAAAATGAATATATCCATATTTGCTAATCTTATATATAAAATAAAGTCAACTTTTTGTGTGTGTTCGCTAACCGGCCGTGTCTTTGCACCGAATTAAACCAAACTTACACACATTGTTAAGTAGGTATTGAAGATGGTTTACGTATAGTTTGGATGTCTATCGGTGGATAGGGCTCGAGATATAGGTCAAAACGTGGACCCGGGTAACCTTCGGTTGTGTATGTACAATGTGGACATCAAATGAAAGCTGTCGATAAGTGCTTTAATTGGCAAATTCAAGAATGAAGACGTTCTAATACCGAGAATTCCAATGATTCCACCTGAATTGCCATTTGAATTCAAGCGTTTGCAACTGCACATTCGTTTAGCATTTGCAATAACTATCAATAAATCACAAGGGCAAACTTTAGAAATATGCGGGATGAACTTAGAAGACCAGTATTCACCCATGGTCAACTATACGTTGGCTGTTCACGTGTTGGGAAGCCAACAACATTATATATTTACTCAAAAACAAATAGAAAAACAAAAAATATTGTTTATGCCAAAGCGCTTGAATAAAGAATAAAGAAATAAATAATATGAAAACCATATCTTTTCTGTTCTAAACCATATCTATTCTATTTTAGTGTCCAGCGAAGCGGGCGAGGTTTGGTAGTAATTTATATAAATCTTTCTTTGTTTGATATAAAAGCGAACTTTCTGTCCGGATTTCAAAATACTGACTGGAAATCCTTTGCGAAAATTCTTCAAAATATTGAACAAAGTAATTTCTTATTAACCACCAAAGATCAATTAGAAGAAGAAGTTCAAGAAGGTTTGTCCAAGTAATTCAGAAAGCCGCCTAGATGAGTATACGCAATTTCAAAAGGAAAACAACTGGCGCGTACTATCCCAAAGAAGATAAGCAGCTCAACACAAAAAAAGGAAATTACGCCGAAAATGGCAACACACTCGTTTTCCCACTGACAAAATCAAACTACTTGTAAGCAAAGCATCACAAGGATTGAATAGGGAAATAAATTTTATTAAAAACTAATCATTAAATCAATACAATTCAAGCTTAAGACCTGATAAAAAAGGAGTCTACTCACTTTGGACGTGTAGTAAATATTCGAGAAGACTAAACTGTCATGTTCTTCCAATAAAAGAGACAATAATACCTAGGAAAAAGTGACAAGGACAAGGCAATCGCTTTTGCAAAACACTAAACAAAAATTTACCAACCCAACGAAAAACAATGAGACAATTTGTTACTCTTATCTTCTGTGAACGAAAGAACCCCTATTTCACTCGTTACCACAAAATAATTCAAAAGAGAAATAACACAACTAAAACTTAAAAAAGCGCCCGGACTCGATTTAATTACAGCTGAGGTGTTAAAAAAGTTACCCTATATAAGTTTGGTTAAATTAACAAAGTCATTTAATCATTCAATTTATCTGCACTATGTTCAAATCCTGTGCAAAGTTGCAGAAATAATAATGATTCCGAAACCGGGAAAAGATCTACATCTTGTTTCTTCATATCGACCAATCTCGTTGCTAACAAAAGTAACGGTAAAAATTGTTTGTGTTTTTACTAATATTGCTGAAAACGAAATGCGATTGGTTTTTCTTAGCTTTTATCGCCGATCCAGTTTCAATACCATCAGTCGCGCAAAATCCAAAAACAACCTCCACGATACTATGCCGAAATATTCAAGAGTCTCTGCATAAAAAAGTAGGCCCATAAATTGTCCGTTATTGTTAGCAAAACACTGGTGATCAGAGTGGCACGCCACAAGCCCTAAATTTCAGATAGAGATTGAAGTTCGCCAAACGCTATATAAATGAGGCAGATTCGTTTTGGAAAAACGTCATATTCAGTGATGTGTCGAAATTTAATGTTTTCGGGGCAGAAGGCCCTCCAAAAGTTTGACGTAAAGAAAATACAGAACAGAATTAAAAACATCGTATTTCTACCGTTAAGCATGGAAGAGGAAATGCAATGGTTAGGGGTGCATAGCTGCATCTGGAGTAGTAAAAATGGTTTTTATTGACAACAAAATGGACAAACATCTGAATTTAAACATTTTGATAAATAATTTCCGTGATAGTGCCGTGAAACTTGGATTGGATGCCTAAGAGTTCTTGCTTCAACAAGACAATGACCCAAAACACTCATCTTATCTCGTGCAAGACTGGCTTATTTACCACTGTAAGCAGCTTAAACCTTCACCTCAATCACCGGATCTAAACCCAAATGAGCATGTCTGGGAGCTCTTAGAAAGGAGAATCAGAAAGCACAAAATAACATCAAAGGCGTCATTAGAGACAGCTTTAAGTGTTCAGTGTGAGAGTAAGAAAAAAGTAAGAAAAAAGTACTGACCACTCGTTTTTTCTATTATTTTTTTAATAAAATATTCTTTATATGGCTATGTTCGATTAATGTTTTTGCATAAAATTGTGGCTTATCTCGTTATTACATTAAGTTCTCTAATTCCTGAAATGAATTTGGAAATTTTTGTTTCTTAAATCTATACTATAAAGGTAAATGTCTGTATGTTTTCCGCGCATCACTACGAAACGACAACTCAAAATGACGTACACATTTTTATACATTCATATTTTCACCCAATGAAGGTTATAGGCATGTTTTTATGATGTAACCCCCTTCCCACAGCCCTCAGGCCGCGCCACCATTCTCATTCGTTACTAATAATCGAATATTTGCTTAAATTTAACCTAAAAAATCTTAGTTTTTCCTATTTCCCACTATTTGTAGCACACTCTAGACTTCATAATCCGCATAAGCTGTTCAACTATGACGGAAATGCAAAATTCAAAAACGGTTTGAGATAGAAAATTAATAAAAATAATTTTGCTTGATATTTTTCTGATTGGTTGTTTTGATTTTATTCAACGAGGCATAGCAACGGATGCCGGGTATTGTAATATTATGGTTATTAATAAAAAAATATTTTCTGAGAAATTATAGTTTGTAATTCTTTTATATACATATCTTAAATCTCTCAAAACTACTACTACGCGAGTGGGGCCGCGGGTTAAAACTAGTATTGAATAAACATGGTATTTTTTACGAATATATCCAAATTTTGTTCTTTTGTATAAATTAGTATCAGGTCTATCTGCTTATAAACTGCGAGTGAACGAATAAATTGTGTGGCCACTGTATATAAACAAATAATAAAGCCTTTGTGGTCGTATGGCGCGTAACTATGGGGTTGCGCCAGTCAAAGTGATATAAATATACTTCAACGACTCCAGAATAAAATCCTTCAAGATATTCTTAACTCCCCTTGGTTCGTTCGCAAGAAGGATATTCAGCGTGACCTCAAGATCCCTACAGTCGCTGAAGAAATTGAAAAACAAGCAGAGGCCCACCCCCTCAGATGAGGAAGCTAGCAAACTCCTCAACACCTCCGGCCTAACCCGATGAATCCATCGAATCGAACCACAACATGATCTGGCATGTTGCTTGTTAACTTAAGGAAGGGACTATGGAAATCTCTTCACAAAATTCTCTTTATGCTACCAAAATTTTACTACTCGTTAGTTTATGCATAACTTGCGGCAGTGTCAACAAATATTGTTATGTATTTTATAATGTTTCTACCTATGTGTGTATTAAAAAACTAAATTTCAAAAGCATCGTCAGAAATTGCAAATCCCGAAAATCCCAAGGATGTTGACAAATAATAAAATATCGAGACCAGCGAAATACGCTAGTATGCATACGCGACCGAAAGTTTACTTTTTACGTGCTCACATGCCTTAGAAAAGCTACCTGGTATCCATGTGTAGTATGCACTGTGATGGTATGTGTGCAGGTATGTTAGTGAAGTGGAAGCTTATTAAAATTTTGCAGAGCCTTTAATGAAGTTGGAAAATTGTTTGCCGCAACGTGAGCTAGTTTAGCTGCCAGTTTGTAAGCGTAGTATGAAATAGCATAATAACAAGCAAATAGCAAAATAACAACAACAAAACAAACCCAAAAAAAAGATGAATGTTCGAGCAACGAGATAAATGAAAAATAGCTCTCCCATGGATTTTAAAGCTAATGCAAACAGGTATGAGAGTAAAACGTGAAATAATTAATAGACATTTGTTGAAAATGTAATGGCGACATCAGGTATTGTAAAAATAAATAAATTTATATCAGCTACCGAGATTAATATTGAAAGATCTGGTAGCGCAGGCGCAGAAGCTTGGCGCAAAGCTAATTATTGGTGCGGACGTAAATGCGCATCACGTAATATGGGCAGCACTGATACTAACGCTAGATGTGAGTGTCTCTTTGATTATCTGATGAAAACTAAAGTAAAAGGTAATAAACCTACTTTTGTCCCCTTCCTGGCAAGCTCATCGGCAATTTCATTTCCCTGTATATTCCTGTGCCCAAGAACCTAGACGAGGAGAATGTTTCCTTCACGTTCGAGACGTTTGAGTTCCTCCTTACAGGAATTCACCAGAAGAGAGTTGCAATACGACAGGGCCTTGATCGCAGCTTGACTATCGGAAAAAATATTAATGTCTCCCTCCCAACAGCGATCCCGAAGCATTTTGCAAGCCTGCATGATCGCGAAGACCTCTGCTTGAAAAACGCTGCTTGTTTCCGGCAGTTTAAAGGAGACCGAAATGCTGGCTGATTCAGAGTAAGCCCCCGCTCCCACTCCAGACTCCATTTTGGATCCGTCAGTGAAAACAGATTCGTACCGACTCTCCCCTCTTTCCAATCTTGCCTGCTCGGAACGATAGCCCTAGCACAATCCTCAGAACACAGTTTGCGGATGGAGAGGTCAGTGCGAATAACAGAGAGGGAAGGGGAGATCTGCTTCAAGATGCTACTATGTCCTACAGGAAGTTGCCTCCAAAGGCCAATCTCTTCTCTTCTGTTGTAATATTTTATAAAAAAAAATTGTTTTTTGCTGATAAATATTTATTTATATTATTTTAAACGCCTAAAATATATTTACACTTACTTTTACTTAACTGTCGTTATGAAAAAAATTAAAACAGTTAATTCGTGTTCTTCTGAGCTGTTTAATGGCAAGTTTTTAAACTGTTTGCAGAATTAAAGTGTTTAATAAAAAATCAATCAAATTCATTCTTATAATAATAAACTAAACTTATATCTAATACAAGCTGACCAGTAAAAAAATATAAGGGTATACAAAAGAGTAAACATAGTTCTCATATAGATCGTCTCTCATATGTTCTTTGCATGCATATTTACTACATTTTTGCCAAATTCTTCCGGTGGATTTATTACGACTCCTTGAGCAAATATAGCATCGCCGAACACAATTTACCTCGTGTTGTGGAGGCGGTAAGGGGTCTTGTAAGCCAAGTAAGTACCGGGCTCGGCGCCGCACTTATTTTGACAAGTTTGGAATGGTTGATCGTTCTTCAATTTAAGGTGTTATTAGCTTCCAAGCAATCATTTCAATAAAATCAGATCTTAGAACTTTTTTTCCGGACTCTTCGCTTTATAAACGCAAGTAGCATTCATTGCAGATATATTTAGCAAGTTGTAGAATACTACCATTGGCCATCGATTTGTTGCTCTCGTTACATTGTACTTTTCGAACATCTGATCTACCAAATCCACGCCGATTTTCGTTTTGTTATAGCAGGTCATTATTTCGGGTAACTTCTTGCCACCACTTTCTTGGTCAACCGAATTATCATAATGCATTGAGGAAATCAGAATAACGGTTTTGTTTTTCTTTGGACAATATGAATTTACTTTTCTTGAAAACCAAAAAGTGAAGTTTTTTCTTCTCTGTCTTTTCTTGGCAAAAATTCAGGGGGAATTTCCCGTTAGTACCGATATAAGTATGTCAGCTTCTTTTCATTAAGTAATAAGCAATTGCTTTACAAGTGGTACAGTTGTAAACCAGTTATCGCCAGTTATATTGCGGTTTGTTCCTTCTACTGGCTGCACCAATCGGATAATTACTATGGAGAATTACTAAGCTTGTATGATCCGTCATGCTGAGTTCCAACGTAAGACTCAAGATTAAATGTATAAGAAGTTTTTGCATCGCCTAACCCAAACATCTTTAGGCCATATTTAGCCGGCTTACTAAGTACATACTGTTTAAAGGAGCATCGCCCTCTAAAAGCCAATAACTGCTTATCTATTATCAAAAACTCACTAGCAATCAAATTTTTTTGAAAATTAGCCACGTATATGTCAAAAACGTCTCTGATGGGCGAAAATTTATCGACTTCTCTCCTATCATTTCATGTTCTAATGTAATCAAACCTTAGGCATCTTAACAAAAATCTGCCAGGTAACATAATTCCACGCCGTTTCCTTTCCAATAAAGGCACTTATTTCTTTTTCGTTACTTAATCTTGCATCCTTTTCCCTTTCAAATTTGTTTTTGATTTTTTCAATATATATATTGGTTGAATCAGTTATCTTTCGAATAATATTTCCAGTTGGAAAAAGTTGAATATGCGTCATATTATTTCGAGAGCTTACTCGGTTTTAAGGTACGTGAGATGAAATAGTCCCAAATTCACTGTCCCTTATATATTATATATAGTACACACGTCTACCCTTCGATCTCATTTGAGCACCGAATCATAAAATCTACATAAACAGAATTGAACGGGTCCCAAAAATGTTTCTTAAAAACACTTAACGCTCATTAAACTTTGTTGAAGCAATTCCTACCTATCAATCTCGCTTGCTGTCGATTAATTTATAGACTTTGGGAGTAAGATGATCTCGGGTTCTATCCAACTTTTTATATTTTCTGCTAAATGCGAAATTTTAATTACTTTATACCCTATTTTTTAGATTCTTAAATCATGTTCGATAGCCATTCTATTTATCGTTATAATTAGTTTGTAAGAAATTTAAGTTCATAGAATAAATAAATAAATAAATAAATAAATAAATAAAAAGACTAAATAACAGCAAAGCCGATCATTTTGCTCGTTTAACCGACTTCAAAGATGTCAGTCGGTTGAAAACAGCTATGGAATTCTTGTAAGCCGAATATATGTAGAAATTTGCTAATGGAATACCGCGTGGGAATTAAATAAATCAATAAAAGTGGCCTTGTACTCACGTCAAATGTAATGTGCAAAAACTCGAACGGCCTCATAAAATTTGCAACATTTGCTTAGCTAACTACGGTGAAAAGCAAAGAGGAGCAGGTGTCGAAAATGTTGATTTTTGCCTACCGAGCATTCCATTTCTAGCTTCAGAACTAATACAAAATTAAATAACTCAAAAATGCAATTAACATAGTTTTATAGGGCAGAAAGAGTTCTATCGAATGAATACTTACCCTTTGCCAAACAACAAACAAATCGTTGTAAAATGAAAGAAAATATAAAAACGCTACGAACTTATTCCCCAGTCAAATACAAGTTTAATAGTAGAAAGTTTCATCGAAATACTTACCGATTGCAACAGTAGGAGCCAATATTTCACCAGGCTGCACTTTGGTGAATGCGCAAATAAATCAACACAAATGAAATGGACTTTTTATTTTTGTATAATAATTTCTTTATTATAATTTTCCTCTTTTCATGCAGCATTTCTCATTTACTTATTTATCTACTTTTATTATTAGGATTTTGGTTTTTGGTTTTTGGTTTTTGATTTTTGATTTTTGATTTTTGATTTTCTCTTTGTATTTCGGTTTACTTGCATTTTTGCTGTTCGGTGCCCAGCCACTTCTGTATGCTCTCGTAAGTATGTAGCTTAGGACACACTGCATTTGGCTTTGCATTTACTATATAAATTTAATGCCGTACTTACGATTTATTCAGTTATTTTAGTTTTACTTTTTTTAATTTTTTTTATTTATTTTATGCAGACAAATATTTTTCATGCGATTTTCGTTTGCTGCTATAAATTCAGTTTGCGGTTTTTATTATTACATTTTTCTGTGACTTTTCTGTGTGTAAAAAAGTTATCGTTTTAGTGTTAGTGTGTTAAATACATGCACACATATAACCAAATATAAATGTGTTCGCATGCAAATTAAGAACAAAAAGATGTTAGAAAATTTAAAATTATTTGATTTTTTGCATGTCTTTCAATTTGTTCCTTGTTGTTGTGCACATTTCTGAGATTTATTATTTATTGGTGTAGCATTGTTTTGTTTAGATTTGTTTTGTTGTTATTTATACATATTCTCACTACATAAATGGTTTTATTGATTTATTTGTTGCTTTCGCCCTTGGCTTTTTGGATTTTTTGGCACATAAACGCATTGGATCGCCTTAAATCGCTATTCGTACGTTTTCATGTATGTACATATGTATGTATGTTTGTTCGCTTACATATGAGTTTTTTATTTCATAGGTTATTACTTTTTTTTTTTTTTTTTTTAATGCAGTTCGATTTTGATTTAATGCAAATTACTTTTATCCAGTTTTTATTTGGTTTGTGATTCAGAGTTTATCTACTTCTCGATTTGTTTATTTACTAAAGCTAGTGTTTGATAAATCATAACTGTTTGTAAATTAACATGACGTGAATTTTAATTAAACTTTTCGTTTTACAAATGAAACTCTTTGAGTGTTTGCTTTCGTTTTTATTTAAATTCAATTAAATTTAATTTTTTTTTTTTTTGCTTTTATTTTTTCGTCTACTTAATTTTTTACTTATATTCTTCCTATTCTAGTAGCATTTATGAGTTAATAAGTTTTTGGCCTATTTCGGCCCCTCCAGCACTAAAATATCGCTTTTGATGTTCTAGATGCATATATTTATGTGGCTGTGTGTATGTCTATGGGTCGTAGGTGTTATAAATATTAAAGTGTATGAATTGTGTATGGCTGCATTAGGATGGCGCAAAAAAATTGGGTTTTCTTGATGCCCTGAATTTGTAAGCAAAAAATAAAAGAAAAATAAAGACTTTAAACTTTTATTTTAAATTTTTTAATGTAAGATTTACCCTTGCCATCAGCGCTTTCAAAATTTGGGAAAATGCATTTTGCTGTACATTTGGACTAAAATCTTTGCAGACCGATATTATTTAAATGCCTTTTTGAATTTCAATTCATAACGAGCAAACAAAGAAGTTATGCTTTATTAAAAAAATTTTATTTAAGCTCGTTTTTATCGTGACAATTAAAAACAAATAAAAAACCAATTTATAAAAATTATATTTAAAAAAATTTTTGTTTTTTTTTTAAATAGAATTAAAAACATTAACTAAAAAAGAAAAAAAAAATAGTTTTACAACAAATAATGACTAAGGCCTCATTAAAAAAATTAATATTTAAACTATAATAATTTTTATAGCGAACATAAAAAAAAAATTATTTTCTTAATTTAATTTTATTAACGTATTGGGTATGGGAATAAGTTTCCGTCATTTCTTAGCGAAAGTTACTAATTATTTCAACACTTAAATAGCACATGATATTATGTGTAGTATGTGCCATTGGAAGCTACAACTGGGTAAAGTTCAGGCAGGATACGGATTCCTCTCTCGAAAAATTCGAGTTCTTTTGACTTGATCCATTCATTGAGCCAGTTTGTGATGCTCTCGTAGGAAGTGAACCGCTCTCCAATAAGGGCTGACTGCATTCATCGCAACAGATGGTAATCTGAGGGTGCGTTGTCATGCAGCAAAATTCCATTCCGGCCGCTTTGAGAGCTCGATTCGAGCGCATTAGCTGCAGTTGGTAACGATCACCAGTGTTGGTTTCAGATGGTTTAAGGAGTTAATAATAGGTGACACCCTTCTGATCTCACCAGATGCACAACATAACCTTTGAAGCATGAATATTGCTTTTCGCTGTCGGTGGGCCTGGTTCACCTAGCAGGCTCCAACATTTTCGACGCTTAGGGCTATCGCAGTAGATCCATTTTTCATCGCCAGTGACAATGCGATGCATTAAACCTTTATTTTCTGCCGTTCAAGAAGCATCTGACACGTCACCAACGGTCTCTCGATATCCCTCTCCTTCATTTGATGTGGCACTCTGTGGTGAGTTACCCGCTTTCTGGACGGTTGGTCTGTCAACATCCAACTCTTTAGACATATCATCAAGGATTCGACATGCATTTTCATCCAATAATTGTTGTAGTTGAGAATCTTCGAATTTGTTCGGTGCCCCTTCGCGATCTTTATCACCCACGTCGAAACTGCCACTTTGGAGGTGTCGAAACCACTCTCTACAAGTTGTATTTGATGGAGTGAGATTACAGAAAATATTGATCAATTTACGACAGGTTTCAGCTGCACTTTTATTTAAAAGGTAATAATTAAGCATGACTTCCCACAAATGCTGATTTTTAGGGACGAACGTAGACATTTTTGACGTCAGATGAAAAATAATCTTTACGTTTCACACGAATGTCAACTACTGCGATCGAGACCTCAAATACACACCTTCAAATCACTAGTAGATTATTAGAGGGAACACAGAAATAATATCAGCAGCGAATAAAATAAAACATTTCTTTACTTAGTTTTGTCAGAAAATCTGTAATAAGTTTTACAATGCATAAATTTTACACAGAACAAGTTTTTAATGAGTAAGAAGTACGAAATCTATTTTAAAACCATAAGGCCCAAAAAATATTTTGTCAAGGGTTCGTCGTGGCCGCTGTCCAGCCTCCGTAATAGTGTGGTGGGAAATGCCTTGTAAAGGTGTACCAGGAGGATGTCTGAGAAGACGTGGTGAAGTAGTTGAACAGTACTCTCTCCAATGGAGAGCGTTGGATCTTACAGCAAAACTCCGCTCCAGCCCATATGGCAAAAATCACCCAGCAGTGTCTAAAAAACAATATTCCTGGGTTCATGGGAGCAGAAGATTGGCCATCTGGAAGTCCAGAACTGAATCCATTAGACTAGAGTTTGTGGTCAGAGTTTAAGAACAGGGCCTGTCGAAGAGCTCACAGAAATTTGGAGAGTCACAAACAATTTTTGGTTCAAGCAGGGACGTCAATATCCATGGAAATCCTACGTGCTGCAATAGCCGAATGCCTAATCGGTTGCACTCTTGTGAAAAAGCAAATGGTGACCATTTCGACTGAAAATTTTAATTTTTTATTTTTATATTTACATGATTAAATAAAATTAGATTCATTAAAAAAAATGTTCTTATTTCATATCTATAACGGACTTCACTTGTAACAGAACTTATGGCAAGACTAAGTATAATACGATTACAAGTGAAAATAGGATATCCAGTTCAAGCAAAAATATTCGAAGTCGAAAAAAAAGAAATTGGGTATACATTTTAATGTTGGCCCAAAAATTAAGAATATACCTTTGTTAGCAACCCTTTGTGGGTAGAAAATGAGCTTGAAAACATTTCTTCCGTCAATTGAATAGTAGTCCTGCACAAATTAACTCGCTAACTATGGTGGCTCATTATTTTCATTTACTCACCTAATAAGAAAAACTCCCTTGCAGCTATAAGTTCTTGGCCCGTGAGTCAGTATTTGTTTTTAAATGCTTATGCGTAATTTTCAATATTTTTTTTTTGGATTTTTAATTTTAGTTTATGCATTACACCTTATTCTCTTTGCATTCTTAAATTCCTTAATTCCTTTTAGTTCGCAATCAATAATTGGCGTCAAAGGAAATAATAATTAATGATCTTCTTTTACGCTATAAAACTTAAATTAATTTTAATTTTTTATACCTTTTATATCTTTTATTTTAATTATTTATTCTTTTGGTTGATTTCATAGTTCATACCTCTTTTTTTATTTTTTAGGTAAAAAGGATTTACTTAGGTTGGTATTTACAATTAAATTTTCGTTTTTTTGATTCTTTTTGGCTTTAATAAATTCTCATTGCATACTATAACCAAAAAATTTCACTAACCTAGCTTTCATTCATTTGGGTTGATTTTATTAAAAGTATTTGATAATTTTTTTTTTTAAATATGCCATAAAATTAAATTGATTTTATTACATTAATTTTATTAAAATAAATTTTACTTTGTTCTGGATTTATTTTCTGTGTAATTGTCTGAGTTATAAGCCACAGTTAAAGAAGATGAAGAAGAATAGTCAGTATTTTAAGTGTCGAAGAAAATGCGTATTGTAAAATCATGGTTTTGTAGATTATTAAAAATTTTGTTGAGATTAGTACCATAGCTGCTTATATAAGCAGACTTTAAAACTTTAACTTCGAAATATTGCCTAGGGTTTTTTAAGAAAAAGTACAACGCGTTAAAATTATTAAAACTGCTTATGAAAATGGTCGACCTTTAAGATGAACTTGTCACAAATTGCGTAATTTTTTTGGTGGAAAAAATTGTCCAAATGAGTCGACAATTCTAAGCTTACAAAAAAAAAATTCAAGAACTGGTTCTGCCGAAGATAGAAAAAATACTGGCAGTCAAAAAACTGGGGATCCTTTTCATACATTTCGAAGATTTGCTATTGCCTTCTAAGGGAATTTTGGTATTAGAAAAACACTTTTTTTATCGTTTGGTGTTTATGCAGGCGTTCCGAAGTCGGACAAACGTATCGTTGCTTGTCGCAATGATTTTCCCGTTCCTCTTCTTTTCAGCCAGCCGACCACGTCTTTATGACCGTTTACCAAACATTTAGTGACTGTGACTCTATCTTTTTACTTACTCACCGGTTAAGTTGGAACATTTCTCAAAAATTCTCAAAAGCGCTATGCAGGACTTGCATCCATTTTATTCCAAAAACACTACGTTAAGGAGAGTTTTTACCAGATTCGTACTCTGTATGGAAAATTCATTAGGAAATACTAGGCCCTACTTTATGCACAGGAAAAAAATCCGAAGCTGTAGTATAGAATTTGCTAAAAGCAGTCATCGAAGTTTTAGCCAGATAACTTTAAATTTCTTCGTCACGGACATGCCATAGGCTCCTACACATTCGAGTTCTTGCATAATTTCTTCCTCATGTGTTGATGACACTGTGATAAAGTAATTACGGCGTTTCCATTAAAGTTTTGAAAAAACAAAACAAAATACAAAAAAAAATATTATTATTATTGCACTGCACCACAAGAAAGGAGATATGTAATAGTAAATTTTGGCAAATATTTACAATGTAAGATTTATAAAAAAAATGTGTTTAATCTAATTTTATTTATTTATAAGCCACATGATTACATCAACAGTTAGCAAATAATTATTAAACTTACACCATTTTTTTTGTTTTTACCCTTAAGTGAACAACTTTGCTTCCGCCGTTTCTCATCTTCATTTAAGGCGTTTTAAAAATTAAAAAAATTATTAGATATTTATGGTATTACTATTCATATATTTTTTTTTCATATTTATTGTATCTTTTGGGTTGCGTAGGAATTCCGTGCCTTTTAAATCGATCCTTTCTCTTACGTGGTGGGTGCCATACCCAGCATACAACCAGATATCCAGGGTTAATTCGCCTTCTCACATTAGCTCGCTCTCGAACAGATATTCGGAAGATACATAGACGATACTTAGGCAAGTTGTGAGCTGCTTGGGCCATATGCATTTTTGCACGTTGGCGACGGCGAGTATCGTAGGTGATGGAACAATGAGCTGTATGAGCCTTACGACGACATAGACATAGCGCAGCGAATAAAGATGCAGCGGCTTCGTTCACTGGGTCATGCCGTCCGAAAGGATACAAATGCTCCGGCTTCGAAAGTATTCGATGGGGTACCAGCTGGTGGTAGCAGAGAAAATTGGAAAGATCAGGTGGAGAAGGACTTCACTTCATTTGGTGTGCCCAACGGAAGCCACTTAGCACGAGAAAGAAACGACTGGTGCGCTTTGTTTAACTCGGCCAAATCGCATCAGCGGTTATCGTGCCAATCGACATTCGCGTTTTTCTTGCTAATATTGTAAAGCAAACGCAACAAACAAAAATGAAATTAATATGAAAAATAGAAATTATAAGTTGCATTTATTAATACTCTTTTAGTTAAAAAAGTGTTAATAGCAAGCAGCAGATAAACCAGAATCAGTCCATAGCTTTGCAAACTTCGAAAATGGAACTTGATATGGTTTGTTGTGTCAGCCTTGTATGTTGATCTTGGCCAATAGATTGTTGATATCTGCCTTGGGCAAACAATTTGAAGGTGATCGAAAGTGTCATTATATCAGTGACTGCGGTAGATCTTTGGGGACATTTAAATTCACTTCTAGTGCTGTTTTAATACATACATGAGTGCTTCTCTATACAGGCGAAAATTTTGAATAAAACTAAGGGTAAAAATTTATATTTTATGCAGAGTAATAACACGAATATTTAAGCTCTCATTTTATCACTGAACGTCGATATGTTCGAGTTTTCTCGTATGATTGTAACCCACTCTTCATAATGAAAACTATCCCATAAAGCCTTGAAGTCTATTTATTAAATAAATCGATCTTTTTACAACTTTAAGAAGAATCAAGCGAAAGAGTGAAGTAGAAAATATTGACAGGGACGCTAGAGTACCAAATGCACCTCGTATTGCAATATTTTGCTTTGGCTATCGAACTGGAAGTAATTAATTTGCTTTAAAACATCCCACAGCGATTATAATTAAAAAATCATAATATTTTTTAGATCTTGCTATTATGCTGGAGGAAGTTGTTTGGTGATATTCTGAAGCTATTCGAACTAATCGGGAACCTGTTTGACTATGTGAATGGGACGTATTAGTATCTTGGCATATAGCAGTGCTTGACAGCTAAATACTAGTCGTGGTAAGCGCTAAATGAATAAGGACGTCGAGGTCCATCAGGTCAGTGATATGAAAGAGAGGACCAGCAAATTTCCACGTTATAGCCGGCTAAATTATCACAACATCTCCTAGCCCAGCCCCATACTATTGGAAGCAGGTATTTTGGATTGTAAGCTCTTTTTAGAGTTTTAAATACATAAACTCGACCATTTCGGAGAAACAATTCGAATGATAATTCATCGCACAATACCACATCCTTCCATTCATCAAGTATCCAGGTCTCATGCTCGTGGCACAATTTCTTTCGCACTTTAGCGTTTGCTCTCATATCCTTTATGAGGAGTTTTGCAATAGCAGTTCTTCCGTGAATATTATTAAAATTAAGTTTCCTCAAAATTCAAATTTCAAAACTCCTACAAAAAATTTAGTTTTGGGAAAAAGAAAAATTGTTAAAAGTATAATTTATCATAAAAAATAAAATTGGAATTTATACAAATGGTAACAGTAACTGAAATAACTGAAAACTTCAAAAAAGTCTACTTATTCTATTTTTTATATGTAGATTTGAGTAAAATTGAAAATGAACTAAAAAAGGTTGAAAAAAATGTAAGAATTTTGAGATTTATTCAATATTGAAAATATGGTATGGAACTTTTTAAGTCAAGTCAGCTTTTTTTACATTTCTATAATGTTGTTTTAATTCATGAAAAAAAAATTAAAAAATTTTATTGGGAAAAAGTAAAAGTTTTTGAAAAAATTAAATATTTTCAAAAGAAACTAAATTCAATTTTTCCAAAAACAAAACTTTTTAAAAACTAATATATATTTTATCATTAAAAAATAATATTGGGATTTATATAAATGGTAAAAAGAACTGAAAACTTTAAAATCATGTCTTCTAAATTGAAGTAAACTTAAAAAAGTCTGAAAACAATTTTAATAATCTTGAGATTTATTCAATGTTGAACATATTTTTTGGAGAAAAGTAAAATTTTTGAAAATATTTGAAATTGCGAATAATTTTTGAAGAAAATCGTTTGGAAAGAAATTACATATTTTCTAAAGAAATTAAATTTAAAAAAAAATCATATTTTTCCAAAAAAAAAAAAATTTTTTTTAAAGTAATATATATTTTACCCTTAAAAAATAAAATTGGAATTTAGATAAATGGTAAAAGGAACTGAAAACTTTAGAAAAATCTCTTCTTGTAAGTATTTGTATTTCTAGGAAGAAGTAAATTTTTTGAAAATAAAAATATTTGAAATTGCAATGAATTTTTGAAGAAAATTTCTTGGAAAGAAATTAAATTAAAGAATTAAAAAAAAATAAATTTTTTCGAAAACAATTTTTCGAAAAATCGGATAGTTCAACCTAAAAACTTAAATAGCAATTTATATAGATGGTAAGAAAAGTGAAAAAACTGAAAACTTTAGAAAAATGTGCACCAAAATTTACAAATTTTTATAAATATCAAAATTATACATTTTTTCAAATTTTTTTTTAAATTTTTTCAGTTTACTTCTTATTATACTCAGACCTACAAATAAACCAACTTTCAGAAAAATGTAAAACCATGTCCATGTCAGTTGCCATGGAATGGCTGTTATTCTTTTCTGCATTGACTTTAAAATAAAACAATAAATTCAACTACATATTTTGACCTCAATTAGAAATCAACAGCAAGAACTCTTGGCTGGACCTGGTCGATATGTTCAAAAACCCATAAAATTTATTCAAAAGCCATACAGCTTCATAAACATTTTTAAAATTAAATTCCTCGTTAAAAAACATATGAATTCAAGCAAATTTTACGGCATTTGAAAGAAAAAGACTAAAGAACAGAATGCAGTGTATGTTTTTTTTTAATAAAATAAGACATTGTAATGATAAATAAAAGAAATAATAAGCGCGTACACCCTCTTTGGCTGTTTAGCAGAGCTCCTCCTAATATTTGTGGAGCGCGTCTTGATGTTGTTCCACAATTGAAGGGATCTAAAGTTTTAAGCCAACTCTGAGCGGCAGATATTTTTGTATGAGGAGCTTTTTCTTGGCAGAAATACACTAGGAGGCTTGCGATTGCCTGCCGAAGTGACCACTGTTAGGAAACACCTTTTCTTTGTAATTATACACAGCCTCTAATATAGGCCAAAGTCGCACTTTTTGCACTTTAAGATTTAAATATCTAAAAAAAGTCAGCGCATCGAAAACCTTCAGAAAAGTATACTTTTTTTGCTGTACAATTTTTTGTTGCCCTTTGTAATTCTCTATTTCTCATTGTTTTGCCGTCTTTTGACAACAGAATCATTACTTTTGAAGCATTCATACCACTCTCGAAACGTTTCTTCGTTAACTAAAGCCTCATCGACAGTACTTAAAAGCTTTTGATGTGCCTCAGTTGCAATTTTTTTAGAATGAAAGCAAAAATAAAAAAATTGCTTAATTACAAGCATTTGACATAAAATCGGATATTTTAGACCGATAATAATAGGCCGATTCTGTAAACATTGGCGATGTTGCTTGTCAGTGCTGCCTTGTTAGAAACCTTCTCAGTTGAAAGCTTCCACGCAACCCTAGTTTTATGACTGAACTGATGAAAGCTCTTTTACCTCCCCATGCAATGAAGGGCGAAAAAGCTTGTCGGCAAAACATACTTTCATCATATCGCTAGAATTCTATTCTAATAATGGCTAAATGTGATAAAACGGGCAAAGGTGAATTTGTCGGTGATACAGAATGGGCCTATAAATTTATGAAACGGAAACCGGCGAAAGCTAAGTTGTGCCCTTAATATTATATCATATTTGAATTTTTTCACGTTCATTTTTGTTGAAATTACTTACTTTAGCTTCGTTTATGTGTGCGTTTGTGTGAGTGTATGTCTAAGACTCTTCCGAAGAAGAAAAACAGCAAAAATTAAGAGTTTCAATCTCAGCCTATCTATCATTAATCTAAACTTAAATCGAGTTTCCTAACACATCTTTAACTAAGCTAAATACAACAGACAAAGTCAATTCAAATACTTACACCTATACACTCTGCACTCCAATGCACCGCATCAGCTGACTGCTTCTTAAGTTTTTAACTTTTTATCGTCTTTGATGGCTCGCCACTTGCATGGCTTTCTCTTCATTAACAAATTCCCTCTACGCTACCGTATTTACAATTATGCTTATTATATGTATTAGCCTAAGGTTTCTGCTCCTATAGCTACGTGTGTATGTATGTACGATTGTATACGAGTAGATCTTAAAAATAATTTTATGGCCTACAGAAAGTTGCGCAAAAACGATTGCAGTGAGCCGTGGTATCGCAACTAACAGGCATTCAAGTGGTTCGCGCCCAAAACAACGCCAGACGACATGTAGCCCACACCACCGTTGCCACCAATATGATGATGGTGATTGCCCTGATGCTGCTGGCGTGTTTGCTGTAGCCGCAGTTGCTGACGTTGATGATGTTGCGCATGGTGATTGTGGTTGTTCGCTGTCGATGTTGATTCCATTGCTGTCGCTACGGTCATCGCTGTTGTTGTGCCGCCGACGACATCATTGCACGTTGCTTTTGTGGTTGGTGAGGTCAAATTCACCAAGCCATTGCCTTCGGCAGCGACAATCCCCACACCAATACCCGTACTCACTCCACTGGCGTTTAAATTGGCGTTGACTTCATTCTTCCTCAGCGTATTGGTGGCGGATGTCACCGCGGCTGTGCCTCCACCCTTAGCCTCGTTTCCATTGCCACCAAGTGGCGTAGTTGCTGTTGTGGCTGTCGCCGTGGTGCTGAGGCTGGTGCCACTGATGTGCGCGCTTATGCCGCTTGGGACACTCGAAATTGTTGTGGTGGCGCCTCCGGCCACTGATGCGCGCACCAGCTCTTCATTGGGTATGGAAAAATGTCGATATGAGATGTATTCAGGCGGCATGGAGGCCTGTCTTTTGGCATTCTCGATGCGCTGCTTCTTCAATTTCACATAACTCAACACCGAAATCATGACAATGAACACAATGATGCCCAGGCAGCAGCCCACAATTAGACCCAGGCGCCGTGTCAGTATGGAGTGGATGAAGCCATTGCTCGATAGGCCATTCTCGTCGGTGGCTAGACTTGGGGTGGAGTCAAGTGTTTGCACGTCTGTACAAGTGGTAATGTGAGAATTTTTCAGCACATCCCGCAGTGCATTGTCCGTAGCGACTGTGTTCTCGATTAGCGCTTGTTGTTGTTGCGGTTCGGCTTGCGTGAATAATTGCTGGTGGTCTTGGTGTTGTTGATACGTTTGAAAATATTGCTCGTAATATTCCTTTTGTTGTTGTTGCTGCTGTTGCCTTTGCTCGTTGTAGTAGTGTTGCTGCTGATTGCCGGCAATGAAATTGTTGCCATTGCTGCCTCCACTTGAGGCTGCCTCATCGCCTAACATTAGAAATGAGTCGTTAAAGTGTATTCGCTGCAGGGCATTTGCCACAGGCTCGGACAACCAATTACCGGTGCCAATAACGCAAATGTGGTAACGTGTATTGGCGTTCAGCTTCGTTAATTTGGCCGAGTTGGCGGAGCCATTGAGCCGCTTGCCACGCATCTATGGGAAATGAGCACAAAGAGGAAAAATGGAATGAAATATTATTTCAAAGTGAAAAGGCTGTGGGAACATCAATAGTATTCAAATTGATAAAGTGGTGATATGCAGTTGTATAAATAAATACATATGTACATTAGGGTGCATCACCAAAAAAATATGTATTGTTGAAGTTTTGAAAAAATGTTATGCAGACCTTTTTAGCTGAAACTCTGCTTGCATCTAAAGTGATTTTTTGGAAAAATGTTTAAAGAAACTTATTTAAATAAAAACAAATTGATTTTTAGAGGTATTTTTTAGCTTAAATTAGCTAATTAGCTAATTTTTGCAAAAAATATTTTTAAAAACTGTTTCAACTAAAAAAAAAACGATTTTTAGAGGTATTTTCAAATTTTCTCATGCAAGTCGTAATATATTAGTTTTCGGAGATATATTGGCGGAAGTCTTAAAATACAATAAACTATAATTCCGACGAAAAAATTTCAAGTTCAATATTTTTTTACACATACCTTTTTTTAAGTTTCGCAATAAGCCTATATTATTATTATTATCTACAAAAAAATATTAGCTCGATTTATAAAAGATAACCCGTGCCGACTTGCGATCTAACTTGCCCATATGTTGCATGTTGCATGAGTACTGCGCTGTGAACTACATGTTTTATATGTTGTTTTGTATAGAAAACAATTACCCGGGCTCGATGTACGAAGCTCAAAAGAAGAACGTTTGCATGTTAGTGCTTCGTTTGACGATAGAGAACAGCTTCTTGCAGTGCCAAAACTATAGAGTTCTTCTGGAAAGGTTCAAGCTAATGCCGTCTCAACAGCTCTCTTTGAGAGGAACCTTGCTCTTTTCGCCTGTCGTCATCATGTTTATGAATTGGTTCTAAAAGCTGTCTTTGAAACTAAGATTAAATTCTAGTAGTCTAGATATTCCGATATTCAAAAAGTTCAGGGAAATTTGGAAAAACATCGATTCTAGTAACACTGAACCTTCTCTTAATTTCATAAAAGAACGTCTCGGCGAGAATATTTTAATACATATTTTCCGACACAGGTTTTATAAGAGATGACAATCGCGAATTGGTCGAACTGTGGCGACCAAAGCACCCAACCAAGAAATCCGCTCCTTAAAGATGTTAAAAGAGTACGAAAAACTTAGCACAACAATTTCTAAAGCTTCTATAAGCAAGCTAAGCTATCACTTGTACTTATGTGAAGATACAGTCATTCCATTACTGTTTGATGATAAAGTTGATAACCAAACTAAAACAAAAATGATTCCCAGCTTCAACAGGGACAAAACCTCAGATTTTAGCAAACGCTATGACACGTTAATGGAAGAACTGAACTTATATTTTTTAATCTTTTGTTGATTTTTTTGTTATTTAACTTTCTTTTATTTTTCAGACAAAACACTGGATGGTTTTTTAAACCAATTAAATTTCAATTTCACGACTGCAGATCACGTCAGTTGGAAGTTGTATCTTCTAAAGATGTATCTAATAATGCTGCTTTCCTGGAAGCTAAAAGAAGTTGAGAGTTGTGAATGGTACTGCTGAAAGGGCTGTTAAATTCATGCAAGATTTACCTGTGTCTAGGAACATAGGAACTTGTATCCGGATTGTAAAAAAAACTCTAAAAAGAAATCACCCAAACTGATTGTTATTACTTTATAATTTTTAATTAAATATCGGTGTTCATTTCATTTATTTTTACTTTTATTCACTTAATTTATTGCAATTATTTTGATTTTATAGCAGACCGAAATATCAGAACAAACACGATTTTTACGATTTTTTTTAGTTAAAAATGTAGGGGGTATGCATTTGGAAATTAGAATAAGAAATTTATTTATCATATAAGGGACACAACAAGCAATCAGCAGATATGAAATTCAGTGAATATAATTTTTCCAGCTTCGCCTTGCCTGTTTATTCCCGCTTAGTGCAGATTGGCAAATAACGAACACACAAGCAGCAATTCTTCTTTCAAAGCATGTCACTTTTGTTTCCAAAACTTTAATGCTAATAGTTAGCAATAGGTTAATTTTATGCATGCAAACTGATGGCTAATTGTTACAAGTTTTATAATAAAAACCAGTACTCCAATCGGTTGAGTCATTTTTGATTTGTTGCAGTTCCAAAATTGATTTTGTGATTTCTGAGCACATTTTGGCTCCTAGACATGCCCTTTTTATAAATTTAACCAATTTATGCTGAAGAAAACCTTTCAGCAGAGATTAGCTCCAAAATACAAGTGGATCTCTTCAAATCGGTGCGTTCTGTACATAGTAATTAAGTTACGTACATATTTAGGGACTTTATTTTTAAAACTATATATCACAATGAGCACAACCAATTAAAAAATGTAAAAAAGTTAGTACCGTGCAAAAGACCTTTTTTTTATAAAATGTTTCTTAATAGATGGCCGTAGCGCTAAGTATTTCTGAGAATAGAATCAATGACTGTGTCTTGTTTTTCGAATCTAAAGAAACTAATGACTAAAAAATAGCGGACAAAGTTAGAGTTTCCGGAGGCATTCGACAATGCTTCTTTCAGCTCTATTGAGCAAGGTATGATTAGGAAGGAAATAGATAGAGTAATCATAACGTGGGTTCCCAGTATGCTGAGGAATAGAACAACAATCTTTGAAACTAGGCCAAAAAGATTATGTGTCAAGTCAACCAACGGATGCCCCAAAGAGGTGTTTTATCAACGCTCCTTTGGCTATTGATCATTGACGAGCTCCTACAGACTCTCGATGACCTCGGATTCGAAGTTCAGAGCTTTGCTGACGATCTAGTTATCATGGTTAAAGGCAAATTTGTCTCTACTATAACTGATCGCATGCAACTAGCTCTCGACATTACGCAAAACTAGTGTCGGGAGAAAGAACCAAATCCTTCACCCGAAGAAGGAAATTAACTCTAGCGACCCTTAAACTAGGAGACGCCGGCTTAACTCTATCTGGGGACATGAAATATCTGGGAGTAATCCTTGATAAAACCTTGACCTGGAAAAATCACTTATCGTACATCACAAACAATGCATTGAGAGCAATATACTTACGTATGCCAAAGGCCTTACGTAAAACATGGGATCTGCGGCCAAAGTTGAAGGCATGTTCTTATAAGACAATAATAGTGCCAATAGTAGGCAAACTAAGACACAGATAACACTTAAAAATGTATACAGGTATACAAACCTGCCCCACAGCGGCTTTAGGAATAGTCACTGGACTCATTCCACTCTATCTTGTAGCCAAAGGGTCGGCGGTCAGTGCAGCCCTAACGCTTCTTTATCTATTTCATCTCAAAGAAGGCTACCTTACAGGACATGTAAGAATTCTGGGCTCAATCCTGAACACTCCGTGCCTGACAGTCCATGGCAAGATGAAAAGGAAGCCAGAATTCTCCAAGAACTTCAAAATGGTGATTTGTGACCGCTCAGCGTGTAGAAGCAATGAAATATCCTTAAAACAGGGCGCACAGGCGTGGTTTACGGATGGGTCCAAAATGGAAGACGGTAGAGCAGGGGCTTAAATTGTCGAACCACATTTCAAAAAAGCAATTGCAATGGGAAAAACCATTTTCATATTCCAGGTGCACATCTACGCTTTAGAGTTGTGTGAGAGAATTTCTCCGAAGAGGCACGCGTGGCGCCAATATTACCATTCTCTCTGACAGTCAAGCAGCTCTAAAATCGCTGGATATCTTCTCATTCAAGTCAAGGTTGGTCTGGAAATGTTTTAAAATCCTTTACACCCTAGCATCAAGAAACTTTGTTAGTTTAATGTGGGGTCCGGTACGTGCGGGGCATGCAGGGGATGTAATTGCGGACACTCTGATCAGATCGCAGTGCACAAACAGCCAATCACAATAATAATAATAGAGTCCGCAATTATGCTGCCCACATGAACAGTTGCGTTGCTTAAATTTAAGGAATGAAGTCACTGAAGAAAAAAAAATATGCTTTTCTATTATAGATCGATTTTCCATTATATCTACATATATGATTATAAATTACGTGTTTTTTTATGAAAATTGTTGTCAGGCTTAAAAAATTTTTAATTCTTAAAACAAAAAAACGCGACGATTCTGAGAAAATCGACAAATTGCTAGTCTGGTTGGTGTGGCTAAAATAGCTGCATTCGGTAATCGCGCCATCTAACTAAAGGTTTCATTGAATAAAAGCTGGGAAGACGTCATTTCATTTTATTTTAAATAAAAAACAACCAGATAACGACATTTATAGTAAAGTCCATATGAGTTTATTGCCGCTTGACTCTCAACGTATATATTTATGTTGAAATTGCTCGATGTCTTTGCTAGTGCTATTTCTGCAGCTTTTCCTTCCGCAAAAGCTTCTGCTTGAAAAATCCTGCTGTGGTCAGTGGGCTGAATTGGCCGCCTGATGTCTAGATCTGCGCAATAAATCACTGCACCTACTTCGTCCATCATTTTCGAGCCATCAGTAAATATATTAAGAATATTGGGGCTAAGTTGCATACCTAGGGGAGTAGAGAGTATTGAATATTGCGAGCTATATCAAATTCACTAATGGCGATTCCTGTTCGATAACTTTTTTGTTGCTTTCACATGCAAGTTTTTCGTCAAGCGAGCAGAGCCCAAACGTAGCGAGCAGAGAAGTGGCGAATCGAATATGCCTTATATTACTATCAACCCAAAAAACAAACGAGAAATCTGAATCGTTGTAGTCGGGAAGTTTTAATTGGAAAGACGCTTTTCTCTTTGTAATAGTAGATTATTTAACCTAGTGGCATAAGATTTAATTTAATATGTACACGTTAAGTGCATGACAGAATTATAAGATGACCACATATTTATAACTTTTAACAAAATATATACTTTTTTAGATTATTTATTATATATTTTTTATATTAATATATTATTATTATTTTTTATAAAAATATATTTCGTTCTATAACGAAAACCACACAAGCTCAAGTTTCAAACTTTATGCAAATTTTTTAAACATTCATCCAATTTTGTTTAAAATTTCATACTTTTTATTCAGAATTTCTTGAAAGTTTTGGGAATGTAGTTCTGTAGCCTATTCGATTCGAATGCTGAATCCAAGTTTTAAGTGTCTCAACATTTTCGTCGTTTTTTTTCTTGAAGCGGTTCCGCTATTTCTCTATATAACGAATGCACGACATTTCTTTCTTAAATAGAGAAAGTGCCCATCAGCACATTGGAAAAATATATCAAAAATCAACGCGAGTCGGCGCCACTTTAAACTTGTCCTTTATGGCATTGGAATCAAATGAGCCATAAATCTGCGTACAATATTTTTCTAAATTCTTTCTTTAAAGATTTGGAATATTGCTGAACATTTTTTTTCGAATTTTTATAAATTTTGTATAAAGTTTGAAACCATTTTTTACAGCATAGTTGGAGTTAAAAATAAATAAATAAACAGTAAAAACTTGTCAACATGTGAAGCTTTTGTAATTCTGCAACTGACTCCAGAATCCTCATATTTCCCACTATTGCTTAGTCTCTCCACCAGAGCAAAATTTATTACTCATAAGCACTCAGCTTAAACTTGTTTAAGAAATTTTTTTTTAATTTTTGTTTTTTAATTTTATAAAATTCTGTATAAGTATACTCACCTCATCATAATCCACGCCATCGGTGGTCGCATAGTATACAATTTCATAACCACTTAAACCCAAATGTTCACGACTCAACCACGAAACGACCACCGAATATGGTTGAATGTCCTGTATCGCAATTTTCGGTATCAACGGCGCATCGCAGAATTGTTGTGGCTCCATTTTCGCAAACACTTTGCCGCGCAATTCAGCTGGATGTTCGCACCTCAAGTAATTAATATTTTCAC
The DNA here is from genome assembly GCF_027943255.1 of Anastrepha obliqua. Taxonomy (NCBI): domain Eukaryota; kingdom Metazoa; phylum Arthropoda; class Insecta; order Diptera; family Tephritidae; genus Anastrepha; species Anastrepha obliqua. Next base: position 65,924,358 of record NC_072893.1, read on the forward strand.
CACCAGCTTGCGACCATTTTCGATGATCACGCAGCCATTCCCAAAGTTTTTGCGCATCACAACTGCAATGCAGTGGATTTTCTACATAGTAAGCCAATACAAAAACATCAATTAAGTTGGCGAGTACATTCAGTGTATTCACGGCGTTCGTATCGGAGTTGACGTTGATAAGTTGGAACAAGCACCGACGGCCAATGTAGTTGAGGTAGCGTCATTTGGTAGAGTTGACATTTGAAGCGTAGTCAGTGGTGATATATAATGATTGTTATTGGGAGGAGTAAAGAAACAAATTGCAAAATGTTATGGCATTTTTTTTTGTTCATGTTTTTTGTATCACGTTGTTAATCCAATTGCAAGTGGGCAGCCATGAGGTGAGAAGAGAAAAGACAGACGGATGGAAAGAGAGAAGAAAAATTTAGAGAAGTTAATGATATATTAATTTTTTTTTTATTGAAAGTATAAACGAAGAATATAGACAAATTTTGAAAACTACTCCGGAATTGAACATTTTAAACTTTACTTTTCTTAGATTATACAAGGTGGCAAAAGATTAATCCCCCTATTGGAAGATTTATAACTTTTGTAAATGACGACAGAGGTTAATTGCAGTTGACAATTGGGAACTAGACGCTGCAGCATACAAACAGACAAGCAATAAGGTCAAAGACCAAAATAAATATTTCGATCACTAACAAAAAAAAAAAATTAAAAAAGTTATTCAAGACCAACATTGGATGATTAATTTTACGACTATACATAGTTAGCATTGACCCCTGACTGTTGCTAAAGGGAATTGTGTAACTAATTTCTCAGGAACGCGCAGAAGAGATGGAGTTCCAGATCTTCATGTACTATTTGGAAAACTTTTCGAACCCAGTATAGTACACTAGACGCAGGACTCTGAAAGTCATTTAAAACCACGTAGCTACCCATGTAGGCTACCGGCTATTCGATGATCTACACCAACGTGGAAAAGCTTTGTTTACCATTAAATGCCCATTGCAGAAGCTGTGGGAACCCGTCACAGAAAGAGCCTGTTGAGCACCGTCAGGGCCAAGCAAAGATGCCCCCAAGGGGGTGTTCTTTCTCCTCCGTTGTGGTGCTTGGTCGTAGACTCTTTACTAGTGAAGATGCAGAATTTCAATTTTCATGTCCAAGCATATACGGACGATGTCTGTGCGCTAACATCGGATAAATCCCTAAGGAGGTTTTGCACTAAAGTGCAGATGATTCTGGACAAAATCGATGACTGGTGCATGAGACAAAGTCTTTTTCGTTAATCCGAATAAAACCATCATATTCTTGTTTACGAGAAAGTAAATTGGGTGGACTTAGTCTTTCAACACTGAAAGATGTGACAATTGGTCTTTCCGATGAAGTTAAATATCTAGGAGTAATCTTGGATAAGAAGCTGACTTGGGAAACACACGTTTCACTGAAGGTGAATCGTGCATTACGTATTGTTTATCAATGCTGCAGAGCCTTTGGTAAAAAGTGGGGTCTGAAACCTGCTGCACTTATCAGACCAATCATCACATACGCCTGTGTGGTCTGGTGGTGACGTAACATGGTAAAGTCCATAATCCGGGAACTATACAGGCTGCAAAAAAGTGCATGTTTATGCATTACGGGTGCCATGAGTACATCCTCCGGCGATGCTCTACTAAATGCTATGCTCGATATGCTCCCCTTGGATCTTAGGATACAACAGGAAGCAATAAAAGCCATGTGTAGACTCCATAAATATGATTTCTGGCATGAAGACGGGACACACTTCGGGACACAGAGAAATCCTTATTAAAGTTATTATCTGAGCAATATCCACTGTTTTTGGCACCTAAAGACGACCTGATACCCATAGTTTCATTTGGAAGTAAATTTGATATCAGATTTCCAATGGAGCACTCCAAAATCCATTTAGGGAGGTTTGACGGATATTTTCTTTTCCAAGAATGAAATAGGGTCTGGAGCCGGATGGTACTTAAACGATTGTAATATGTATCACTATGCTATGGGGGAAATGGCAACGGTTTTCCAAACGGAAATTTTCACCATCCTGAAAGTAGTCGAATGGATAATCGAGAGGAGATGGAGCGGGAAACAGATTGGAGTTTTCAGTGACAGTCAGGCTGTACTGAAGGCCCTGGGAACGTGAAGCAAACCTCAAAGATTGTTCAAGAATGTAAGAAGAAGCTTAATCCTGTTGCAAGACGGATCAGGGTTGTACTTATATGGGTTCCAGCATTCCGGTGTTCAAGAAAACGAAATTGCCGATGAATTGGCAAACTTTGGGATCAGCGGTTCCCCCACACTTACTTGGACCCCTCCAGACTGCTACTTCAACTATTTCACCTACCTATTAGCCCTTAGGTACACCCTTGTTGGGTGTTTGGTCAAGCTCCTCATCTATTTGTCGTGCAAGTCTTGATAGTTTTCCACAAATGGAGGTACCTACAATTTTAAGGCGACTTCGAACGGAAGAATGTTTTTGTGAGAAGCTTTTTTCTCGCAGAAATACACACAGAGCTGTATACTTCCGAAAGTTAGTTCTGCTGCAGCTCATTTGGCTTTGGCGATAGTCTAATTTTTAAATTTCATTGGCTTTGCCGACATATCTACAACAATCATTGTTTTTCTCACAGCTGCGCATGTCACAGAGAATGTCAAGAACCCGATACCCCAATCGTTGACGACGGGACTGTCGTTTCGCTACCCAACCCATGACAAGCTGAGAATAGCGATAACGCGGCTAAAGAACAACAAAGTGGCGCGCTCCGACGGACTGCCGGCTGAGCTACTCAAACATGGCGGCGAGGAGCTGGTAAGGTGCATTCATCAGCTTCTATGCAAAACTAATACGGCTTGCGGAGTTATCGAATGACCATTTCATTGGTTCAAAAACTTGAATGTGATTGAAATACTCAAAACCTTCATGATGGAATGGAAAACAAGCCCTGGCAGTCATATGAAAGAAACTCATAGAAAGTGAGAATGTTTCTCATTTTAAATTATATCGTGCTATTTTTTATATTATTTTCAAAGGAAAACTTTTAATTGGACCACCCTCTTTGCAAGACTAAATACCTACCATTAGACTTTCCGCAATTTAAGACTCACCTTCCAACTTCAGCGTTTTAATGTTAGTCTCCAACGGCTTGAGTGCTTCAATCGGCACCAGCTCAAAGTAGTTCTTCCGCAGATCAAGCACATGCAACTTCCTCAAGTAGCGAAAGGCATCATTCGACAAAACGGTCATGCGATTACCCATCAAATAGAGCTCCACTAGCCCATGCAAGTTCCGGAAAGTTTTCTTCGAAATACGATCCAATTGATTGAACGACAAATCGAATGTCTGCAATTGCGCCAAATCACTACTGAACTCCTCCAAATCCTTAAGCGTATTATGTGAAATATTCAAAAAGCGTAGCAATTTCAAACCCTGCAGCCGTTCCTTCGGCAGCAATTCCAACTCGTTTACGCTGAGATCCAACGTCAGCAGATTCTTAAGTGACTTAAAGGCGCCGGGTGAGATGCGAGTGATGCGATTATTGACCAAATGTAGGTGCTGGAGCGCCTGAAAAGCTTCAAAGTCCTTTGAAGTGAGTATCGATAAATTCGTTTGACAGATGTACAACTCCTTCAGGTACGGATAACGTTCCTCTTTTACTGTGTAAATTTTATTTATTGGATTGCCTGTGAGGTTGAGCCAAGAAAGACGTGGAATGGAGATGTCTGATAGCGCGGAGCTGGGAAGCTGCAAGAAGCGATTGCTGGACAAGTCAACGCGTTGTAAGTTGATTGAATGTCTAAGAAAATTCGCGGGCAAGGATAGCAACAGATTCCCGCTAAGGTCAATATTGTCCAGTTGTGTAAGATTCACCGCATTAAAGCCGCTCAATGAGGTGATTTTGTTCTCGTGTAAATTGAGTTGACGCAAATTCAAAGTGCCACTTAGCTTGAAGAAGTCAATGGAGCTTAGCTGGTTGCGCGACAAGTCTAATGTCTCTAGCGTGCTCAAATTGTAAAGCGCAATGTGCGGGAACTCGGACAGCTGATTGTGGCACAGCTTCAATTCTTTAAATACATTGAGTCCACTAAAGATGTTACGGTTCATCACCGTCAGCCTATTATCGGAAAGATCCAGCTTAACCAGATTCGTATTCTTAGTAAATATTTGATCAGGTATACTTTCGAGACTGCAGTTAGCCAGCGTAAGCAACTGCAATGAACGCATCTTATCAAACATGTCAGCCATTATGCCGCCCACGCGGGCTTGACTGAAGTCGTTGTCTGACAGAAAGAGACTACGCAGACTGGGTACTTCCAACTTTTGTATGTCTGCCGGGTTTAACTGATTGTCCTCGAAATTAAGTTCATTCAGATTTTGCAGTGACTTGAAGGTGTGCAGCTCAATTTTTCGCAGCGATGTGTTGCGCAGATTCAGATACGTCAACGGCAGCTCATCCATAAAAATATCCTTCGTCAGCTGCACCAATGGATTGTGTGAAAGATCGAGCACCCGCAAATTCTTCAATTTATTGAAGGAATAGCTTTCAAGCGCTTCAATACAGTTCTGCGAGAGACTGAGCTCTTCCAAACTCACCAGTGGCGCAAAATATTCACGTCGCACATGTTTCAGCCGATTGCCGCTTAGATCCAAAAATTTCAAGTGTTTCAGCGTGCTGAATGTTTCCTTATCAATGTCGCGTATCTGATTGTTGCTGAGGTACAAACGTCCCAGCAGCTGCAGATCCAGAAACATGGATTTGTCCACTCTGGTGAGCTGGTTGTCCCGCAACCACATAATTTGTATACGTTCTTGCTTGCGAAACGTTTTCGCGTGGATTTTGTGCAAATAGTTTGCCTCGAGTTGTATGGAGAGTAGCGACGAATTTGCCTTGTCATTTGGAAAAATATCCTCCAGCACAGTCAATTGGTTGTCCTGTAAGTTAATGTGCTGCAAATTGGCAAGACTCTGAAAGGCACCCGGCTCGATGTCCTCAATATTGTTCTTCTGCACGTGCAGTTCCTGTAACGCCGGTAACGGCTCGAAAACTCCTTTACGTATGCGCCGTATGCGATTATTATGCAGCCGCACTTCACGCAAGAATTCCAGTTTACGAAACATGCCGATTTCGAGATCTTGTATTTCGTTGTTGTCCAGCGATAGAGAGGTGAGTTTCTGACACTTGTCAAAAAGCGTTACAGGCACTAATGGTATGAAATTAGAACGCAAATACAAATGATCCAGATTCACCAGCGTACTAAACACATTCGGATCGATGTGCGCTATCGCATTCGATTCCAAGTAGATGACGTCCACATTGGACGAATTTGTAAACGCATCCGCGGGCAGCTCGAGTATATTGTTTTCCGAAAGGAAGACTTCGCGCAACTGTGGCAAATTGGAGAACACGCCACTGATTGAGTGCACGTGATTGTGACTCAAATCCACTGTCTGCAAGCGTTTGTTCTTATCGAAAATCTTAGCATCCAACGAAATGATGCGATTGTGCGACATATCGAGTGACATCAATTCCTTTAAGCTTTTGAACGCATCCGACTGTACGAGCGCAATTTGATTGGCATACAAAGAAAGTGTCTTCAATTGGGGAAAAGCGCTAAAGCAATCGTTTACGATTTCCGTGAATTGATTCGAGCTCAAGTCCAAGAAGACCAACGAAGGCAGACGCAGCACTGTCGCCGCTGCTGAAGCGTTGTTTGTCGCTAGCGTTATGTCACCGTAAAATGTGGATATTTTGTTATTGGATAGGCGCAGTGTGCGCAAGTAATCGAGCTTTCGCAACGCCAGCAGCGGAAAAGTACGCAGTGCATTCTCTGACAAATCGATCTCCTGTATGGATTCCTCGAGGCCAGCAAACGCATGCTCGGGTATCGTTTGCAGCTGATTGCCTTTCATGTTCAGTTTCGATAAGCGCAAGCCATAAAAGCTGTAATCTTCGATGCGTACAATTTCATTGTAGTCGAAATCGAGTGCACTCAATTTTTGCATGGTGTTGAGCGCACGCGATGGAATCTGTAAGCAAAAATGAAGCATCTTTTAGAAGTTATAGAAATATAAACAAAAAAAGTCTAGAAATTAGGGTAAATGTATATTACTTGGCTGCTAAATATATGAACGTTCCTAGTTTTGAACACAGGCATAGTGTGGCTTAGAGTCTACGCAATCGGAATATTAGAGAAAGTTTCCCAGTTGGGAAATTTTCGCAAAACTTAAAATAATATATTAATAAATCTGTGGAAACGAGATACAGTTGGAGCTCTCTAGATGCGACTCCCCAAAATGTAACCCTTTGGAAGAAATATTGCATTTCTCTAAACGACCAGTTTTTTGGTTACATTTTCAGAGAGCTTAAAATTTTTAATAATTTCAAAACCAGTCATTTTTTCGGCTTTCGCTCTCACTTTCTAAAGTGGATAACTTGATATCTTGAAAATAGAGTTTTTGTCGGGACAGACTAGCAAGTACAGCACTCAGACACAATTAAGTCCATTGTAGGTATTGCACCCGGGTTCCTTTTTTTATTTTTTTTAAACCTAATCGACCTCCAAAGAAATCTGAGTGGATCTTGTGGTGCAAATTAGCCAAGGTGGTCGTGGGACATTTTATTTATTAGCTGCATTTGCCTCGCAACAAAATTATTTCTTTCTGATTTTACGATGATATCTGAACACAAAGGAGCAAAATTTGGGTACTGGAGTTGACGCTTTAGCTTCTAAGCTAGCACAATAAATATATATTTCTCTAGTAACATTGCAGTAGCATAAAAACAAAGAGAAACAAAAAAGTAGGTCCATTGAAGATGTGAAAGAAAAACCGGCACATGTCCTAACGGAGCTGATAGCAAAAGGCCTTCATAACTTTTTCGAACAATAGAAGGCTCGCATGCAGCCTCGCATGGATAGAAGAGTGGTATATATAGAAGATTATTATAAGTTAATATTATATATGAAACCAAAATCAGATTTTTCTCCCAACATCAATCTCGTTTTTTCATAGCCTCACCTCGTATACCTCAGTAAATTAATTTTAAAAATCCGTAAAACACGCTTGAATAAAGAAAAAAATATCCACCATCGACATTTTTTGTTTTTCATCATATTCGCATAATAAAAGTTACATAACAGCAAAAAACAGACCAACACACATACACACAAATGTGGTAAATTCTCGTATTTAAATAAGAATTCGAGTGTCCGTTGCCTGGCTTGCTTATTGTTATTCTACAATTGAACACCTTTTATAGGCATTAAGTTTTATTGACTCTCTGGCACTGTTTGTTCACGTGTTGACTTTTATTCGTATGTACTCGCGCATGAGCTGAGCTGAGCTGAGCTGTGCGGTGTGTGACTTTTTCGGGTTTAATTAAAATGCCATGAAGCTGCAGTCCCACATACATACATACGAGTACATATCCACTGCAAAGTTTGTAAGTACCCAGTAGAAAAATTGCTAATATTCTGGCGTGGAAATCGGTAGAGAAATTATTTTTTTAAATGCTTTTGTGACAAACATTTGTTGGTGAAGGTAGAAATTATAGTGTAATGATGCAAAGTGTGTGTGGTAAGTAAATTTTTTTTTTTTTTTTTGGTTAACGAAGGGGGAATCTTTCTTAAATGACGTCAACTTAGCACGTTTCATACTGCTTGCTAAGGGAACACTTCATACGGGACCACGCACAGTTAGTAATTTTCATACTGTCTTAACTCACAAAACAGTGCACCTACGTACTAAACCCTTGAACTCCGTCTCCTCTACCACTCTCCCTTCAACGTATTACTTCGAACGTATTACTTCGAAGTATTACTTCGAAGGGCTGGTTAGCTATATAGCTTCGTCAATGTCTATCGGCTAATGCGTCTCATTTGCCCAATGTATCTCAGCTCTTTTTGAATTCTAGTAGCGTATGCAGCTACCTCCTCCCACTTGTCTTCCGATTGCAACATGAACTCGACTACGTCAGTTGCACTTGGAATTATTCTTCCTGTTATAAAAGGTGGGCAGTGGAAACTGGCATGTTCCACGTCTTCTTCTACATTGATGCACGCAGGGCTGTAGGGGCTGTCATCATGCCCGAACCTATGCAGATATTTCCTAAAACCTCCATGTCCAGAAAGGAACTGTGTCATATGGTAGGTTGTATCTCCAAGACTCCGATTTAGCCATGGACGCAAATTGGGAATCAGTTTATAAGTCCATCGCCCTTTACTGGAGGTATTCCATCGGTCTTGCCACCTTGTTAGTGACATAAGCTGCTCTTCTTCCCTCACCGCTTTTTTATTTCTTTCGGCATCGTCCGATATTGCTCTGCAGCCGCAACATGCCCTTAGGGCACTTAGCCTATATACAGACAATAGCTTCCTTTTGTTATCCTTCAGTTTCGCCGCATTTGCCCAAACTGGGGCTGCATACAGGAGGACTCAAGTGGCCACATTTGCTAGGAATTTTCTCCTAGTTGACTTAGGACCACCTATGTTAGGTAAGATCCTTGAGAGTGCCGCTTGTATGCTAGCGGTTTTCTCTACCGCGTAGTCAATATGGGCCTTAAAATTTAACCTACAATCGATTATAACTCCTAGGTATTTCAGAGCCGGTTGTGAGTGAACAATTTGCTCTACCACTCTGATTCTCATATGCTCGACTTTTTTCCGACTTGTCCAATTTAAGTCCCGCCTGTTCGAGCCAATCCATTTGTAATCTGTTCCACTTCCTGTATGTGCTTAACCACCGTCACTATCGCTATATCATCCGCAAAGCCTATTATTCTTACTTCTCTGGATACTGGTAAGCGAAAGACTTTGTCGTACATGATATTCGAGAGGACAGGACCTAGGACCGATCCGAGGTAAGTTAAGTTAGGTTGGACCTATCTGACGCTGTAGATCGCACATAGACCAGAAATTGATCCATGGCGATATCAAGTTTTTGTATGGAGAGTTTAAGAACATTTCATTTTGTTACTTTAAACAGTTTATATAATTTAAGTAGCTTAATTTTTTTAAGTTTCTTTAAGTTTTTTGATCTGTCACGTTTTCTAAGGTTAAAAGGGATGCAGTACCTAAGCAGTGCACGGCAGCGGCCGAGTAGGTGTTCCAAAGTTCCTTTCAGGTAGCAGTGGCATTCGTTTTTAGTAGACAGACTTCACATTTAAACAGTAATTTTTGGTCATTCTGCCTTGATTCAGCCTAATTTAATAAAATATTTTCAAAAATAAATATTAGAAAACTAAAAACTTTTACAACTACACTAAGGTACAAAACTAGAAACATCAACCGACATAAATATATTTTTTATGCTGAGCGACTCCAAGTCACTTAATGCAAGCCTTTTGAACATTTTCATAAGTTTTTCTGAAAATATTTTTCTTTGTAGGCTTGAGTATAATAAGAAGTAAAATAAAAAAAATTTGGAAAAAAAATTAATAATTTTGAGATTTATTCAATGTTGAAAATTTTGGTGTAAAGTTTTTTAAAATGAAATATCTTCGACTCCTTTTAATATTTTCAAAATTTTTGTACACTTTTCTATAATAAAATACACTTTTTAAAGAAACACTTGTTTGCAAATATAATTAATTTTTTTTGTTTTTGGGGGAAAAATATATATTTTGTTTTTGAAAATTTTGTATTTTTTTTTTCGTGTTATTTTTTCATTATTAGCTGAGCATATGCTCAATAATCGAGAGGGAAATCAGGTACTCTGCGCCTAATTTTGTGTGCCGCTTGGCTGTCGAAGTAGCTATTTACCTCCTTTACTGTAATTACAGAAGCGAGCAGCCAATCCACAGCTTCCTTAATTGCGGCTACTTCTACTTGAAAACCCCTACATTGGTCCGGAAGCTTAAATTTGAGCTTGATGGAGAGTTCCTCGCAGAATACTTCGTCCGTCCAGCTTCGAGCCATCCGTAAACATATTTGCCATGCTCTGTTTCCAAATGTTGCACCCCGCCCATTCTTATCTTGAAGGAATATGAATGGAAAATGTTCCGCTCGAACCTAGCGAGGGTGTACAATGATCCAGCACCATGGGGATGAGCTCAAAGTTTTTAAGAATGCTAGAGTGTACGTGGCTTAAATCTAAGTTATGGCCCGAACTCATTTAGCTGATTGCGACGCTTGTAGCAGCAGTTTTTCCTGCAATGTCAGCAGGTGGAGTGTTGGGGGTTAGGCTCAAACCAATAGCTAATTCCAAAGCCTACCCAGGAAAATACGGAGGCTATAAGGTCATTATTCCATAAGGTAAATATTCTTGAGCTACCGAAGTATGGCAAAACTTATGTGCAACTACGACCTTATAAGCCATGAATGACTGCGTTTCCTGTTGGGTATGCGCTAGTAAAGTTATGAATAACCCCAAATGTATAAATGTGCACTAAAGTCACCTGCATTTGTTTTTTTTTTTTTTGTTTTAGGGGGACTTGGGACGATATGTGGATTACCGAACGCAAATGAATTGAAGGCAAATATTTTCGAGAATCAACAAATGACCGACTGCTGCGCTTTTCCCAGGGCGAGATCTTTGTTATCGGAATGCCTGGCTGCAATTGCCCAAATGAAAAATAAATTCATAGCGGTGAACTTTTAGGGTTTCTTTTATACATACAGGCATGTTTACGTGTTGGCTTGGCTTTTCTGCAATATAAATAGGATGGCGTAACTGTTGCTCAGCGTCCTTGGCTATAAAAACGTAATCAAAAAACCAAATTGGTTGGAAACATTTTTATTTGCAGAAAAATTAAAAAATGGAAAAGAAAAGGCCTCGGGAATTTTTGTGAAGCTCGAGTCTCTTTTTGACGTTTTGTTATTGATCAATATTGTCGATGTGGACGACCCTTTGTGCTCTTAACTATTTGTGATAGAGTTCAATCTTCAATAAAATTGTAGAATAATTTAAGGACAATCAAAAGTACGGTTAAACGGGTATTCGTATTGAGTGTCTAAAGTAAATTACTGCCTATTTAGTAGCATGTAAAAAATCATGGAAATAGGCCATATTTTTTGGAGGATACATTCACTTCAGTGGAGTAAATTTATGTTAGTAAGAGCGAAGTTTAAGTAACTCTGCCTCAAAGAAAGTGTACATGAAAGAAATATATACCGACTTAGTAAAAACAATGAGAGACTCTGGTCCAAGGAGTTTAAACTGGATAGAACATCGACTAAAAGTGAACACCGTTCCGGGTGTCCATCCACATCGCTTCCCGAAAGCAGCTAAAAAAATATATATAGTTTGTAATAACTGACTGGAAAATGGCAGCTGACAAGGCACCCTCATCATGCATCCAATATGAACATAAAAAGATTTCAGCGAAATGGGTGCCAGAGCGAGTCTTACACAACTTCAAGTTGATCACGAGTCTTTTTGTGATCTGATTTAAAGCCATGAATGAAACCAGAGTAGGCACATCACTTAGATCCTGAGACACAATCACAGTTCATGGTTTGGATGAGGCATTAATCACCGACCCCTTAAAAGTTCCAGTTTTCACTGTCTGTGAGAAAGATGTTTCCACGTTTTTTTTTTTTTTGGATGCCTTAATTGGAAACAAAAATCTTATTTTATTAAAACCATGCATCCCCAAATAAAACTAAAAGTACGGCCAGGCAAGAAATGGATTTCGATTTGCTCGGTCAAATTAATTTCGAAGAAATAAATATCGTGATGAGCATTAATTTTGTATTTTTTTTCCTTGTTCACTCTTCTCGGGAGCATGGGGCATCGACAAGCCTTGTCTTGCGATTGTTCCGTTAATCTATTTGATTTCTGATAGCGTAGGTGATTGGCCTGCCGCTATCAGTCATAAGTAGTGGAAATGCCCATCTGTCGTTGCTTAGGAACAATGCCTTCTTACTGCTTGGAGCGCCATCTGTGTGTCACAGTTTTCTACCAGAAGGATCACACAGATGGTTGAGGACTTCGCTAAAGTGATGTGTCTGTGCTATGGGATTCGAACCCACAACCTCTGGGATGGCAGGCTAGTGCACTTATGCTGGACTACCGAGGCTTTTGGATTACCCCTCTTATTTTATTAAGTTTGGACAAATTACTTAATTATTTGGAAGTTTCTAATATTTTTATTAAAAAACTAAGAATGCTACAAATTACATCAACATGTACATCTCTAGGGAGTTCCCCAGTGAGGTCTACGACATCCTGTACCGAAATATATATATATATATATATATATAATTGGCGCATACACCTTTTTTTGGGTGTTTGGCCGAGCTCCTTCTCCTATTTGTGGTGTGCATCTTGATGTTGTTCCACAAATGGAGGGACCTACAGTTTCAAGCCGACTCCAAACGGCAGATATTTTTATGAGAAGCTTTGTCATGGCAGAAATACACTCGGAGTTTTGCCATTGCATGTCGAGGGGCGATCGCTCCTCTCTGTGAATTCCGAATGGTAGTCACGCACCAACCCATTCGGCTACGGCGGCCGCCCGAAATATACCTCCTTCAAATTTTCCTGTCCTGATCATTCAATTTTTTGCACAGATTTCGGCATTGCGCTTAAATATTTCGCTCGTTGTAATTTCCAAGTATAAAAGATTACAAGGTTCCAAAGAAAAATTGTGAGAGTTACTTAAGCTGCCACGTCATCGAGGATTCGGCGGCAGAATTCTGCCCGCTCATTTCATAAGTATTCTTACGCTTGACCAATCAATCGTTGTCCAGACGACAACGAAGCGGTAGCTGCCGATTAACAGTCTGATGTTGGCCATACCTTCTGAATTCTTTTTACCTTGGCTAAATGCTGTACGTCTTTCTTACAACAGGAATCAGATAAATGGATTAACTGATAAAAAACAGAATAAATTCATGAATGCTCGTTGAACTCAGGATCGTCAGGCAGAGGAAAAAGTATTGATATCCCTCGGGTACAACGCCACAAATACCATGAGTTGTGCTTTGGTTAATATATTTTTTGTAGTACGAATAGACGTGCCGCCCACCGACTATAGTGCAATTGAACAAAATAGATTATTCCACTTTGGTGTCCGTCCAGTGGAAAATAGTGGGTTCGAAACTCGACAGACAGACATTGGTAACCCTCCTGGCTTGCTCCTCGGCGTTGTTTTGCCAGAATAGCTTTCTCTCCGAGATTTGAGCCCAAATATTTAACTTCAATAAAACTATGCTGGAAAGAGTACATTAAAATAAAACATCCTGAATTCAACCTTGAAAAGCAAAAAATAAATTGGCTTCTTTCCATTCAAAATAAACTTTTAATTTATAACCAAATATTTAAACCTGGGTGAGCTTATGGCATACAGGCGTGGAGCTGTGCTAAACAAACATTTATTGAAAAAATTCAGCTTTTCAAAACAAGTGTATAAAAAGCTCAGTAAACGTACCATAGTATGTGAGGAACATTGCCTTAGATCGTGACCTCAAGATTACGTCGGTATTTGAAGTTGTCCAACAACAATCTACATCTCATATCAGAAGGCTCGAAAAACATACGAACCTTGAGGCTCCGCTACTTGCCAACCCAGATGAGCAATGTCGGAGGTTTAAACGGAAAATACCTCATGATCTTGTTTCAGAAGTTTGAGCGGGTGACCTACAGATGTAAATTTCTGTCACCTGTCTTCCATTATACTCGTACCTATGTATTTTTTGTAAATATTGTCACATTTTAATTAATAGAAACATTTTACTTGATAGTTGGAACCAGGTGTAATTAAATGAAATGTATTTAAGAATTTATAACACGTGAATAAAAAAAAAGCTATTTGAAAGTGAAATCAAATTCTTTCAATTTCGCTTGTTTTTCACTGACAAGCTGTAGTCTCTTATATCAAAAGTAGATTCCAGAAGAATGTGGAGCGAGTTAAGCTCTCTGGGATATATTTAAGGCTAGCAAGATCAATATTTGTAAAATCGGAAGTTAATAAGTTTGCTTAGATGCAAATTTTGGTGAAACATTTTCCTACCTTCGACTTATGACGACTCTAAATTATCTTTTTTACCCCTTGGTCCTTGAGCGTATCGAGAGACTTAATCTACTAGGAACGCACAATTGCATCCTTCTAATTTGGATCCCAGGACACAGAGGTATAACTGGGAACGAAATAGCGGACGCATTGACAAGAGAGGCTGCGGCCTCGGCTCTAATAGGACCCCAGTCCTTCTTTGCTATGGGACAACATTTCACCAAGAAGAAGTTCAAGAGTGAAAAGCTAGGACTAAGGGAAGTTTGGTGGCACCAAACTAAGGGACAACGCCAGACGAACTCCTTACATACAAACAAAAGAGGTTTAAAAAACGCATAACCCGCCCCAAGGATAAACTGAAAATGCTAAGGGGGATTGTCACAGGCCCCTGCAGACTGCGAAGTCATCTGCATACGATCGGAATTTGGCCTACGGACTCTTGTCGTTTCTGCGTCCAATCGCGGGAGACTCCAATACAAGTTCTCCTGGAATGCAGCGCTATAGCGCGGAGAAGGTTGAGACATCTTGGCCAATTGCTGCCAGAGGAAGGACACATACGCTCAATGAAACCCAGCTGTATCCTAAATTTAATAAGGGAATTGGGCTTGGATGAAGTACGGTGTTGAGCAGAGGCACAAAAGACCACGAGGCCGCGGTGCAAACATCTTATAGAATCTATCTATCTATTTCTTGGCGGAATGGCAGTCACGCAACAACTCATTCGGCTTGAAGTTCAAAGTAAAGTTTTTCATCACTCAACACAATTTTTTCTATTTAGTAAAAAAGTTATTCAAAAACAAAATTGGACGATTATTTTGTCGCAACCTTGTATAATATATTGTATATGTGTACTGTATTCCCGCAATACCAGCCAATTGATGTTATTAGGAGCCAGGCGAGGTCATAAACGGTGATCGTAGCAGGTTTCAATTCTCTTTTTCAATGATGAAAAAAATCGTCAAGAGGTTTCAAAAGACTTAAATATGGAAGGCTAAAGAATTCTGTTGCATTGTTCTGGCCTTTACGACTTGACGTATCGAACGTTAAATTTCAACACTTTAATGCTTGACTACTTTACATCGCACCTGATATTTCGCCCTCAGTAATGCTGTAATATTTGCAAGTGTACTTTGAACTTATACGAGTATTTACCTGCTCGTGTTTACTCAATGTACTATTTCTCATTTTGGTGGGCACATGTTTAAAGAGCAATAAACTAACAACCGTTATTCACAATAAAGTCACTTAAGCTGCATACGTGCGTACGCCACATGAGGTGAGGGATTTAAAAAAGCTTGATTTATTGAAAGAAGGTACATATGCATATTGCAACAGACACACTGGTGGTCACACATTAACCTACCATTTCACCCTTCACAACTGGGAACATTTAAAAAATATTTCATATTTAAATTTTTTAAGTGTTATTGTAGAACTCTGATTACATTTATACAATATGTTTGCAGAAGCAATATTTTTTTTTACGATAGTGAGATAATGACCAAATAAGCATACGATAAATGGCTGCCCACGCTCATTTGGACGAAGAATCAAAATTCGTGCATTGTGATAACCTACAGATGAAAAACAAAAGGAAAACAACCAAACAGGTGCAAATAAAGAAGAAGTTCCTTTGAATTAGAGTATGACGGCCAAAAGTGACTAATTACATTTGTTCTAACCGCTTCAATCTACTGATGAAGTTCACCAGATGTGTAATGCTTAAACCGCAGGTGTAGCAAAAAAATCCGTGATATATGAATATTTGCTCGACGAGGGCAGAACCGCTGAGAAGAAGATGTTCCTCCAGGCAGCTTCTGTAGAGAATGAAGTAGGATGAATCATTAGACCTCTTCTATTCGCCATTTCCCCGCTCGCCATATTTATGTTCGATTAAAGGGTCCCGGTGGTCTAGAGCTCGAAAATTTAGGCTATTTTCAGGAATTTTTTTTACCACAAAAAAATTAAAAATTTTGTTTAATACTTTTACCTAACTTCTTTTACATACAAAAACAAATTTTTTTTTTTTTTAATTTTAATAATTTAAAAAATAGCGCTGAAGTTGACCCTTTAGAATAAAAAACAATTTGACAAAATAGCGTGGTTTTGAATTTGACACTTTAAAAAGCGAGTTTTTTTCAGGGCTTTAATCAACAAAATTTTAATCAAAAATTGACAGAGACAAGACAAGATTTTCTGAAAATTCTAGACCACCGGGACCCCTTAGCTTTACGAAAAATTTGCATTCGATAGCAACAACAAAGTTATCGAGCAAGATTCGCCACTTGCTAACGCTTGGCGTAAAGAAGAGGCCTATAGTCTTACAGAAAAATAGTAGTGAGCTTATATGGTAATGTTGTCCATTTGAAGTCGGAGGGTGGGAATTAAAAGTGGTTAGGGCAAGTATATAAACTTCTTGACTAGAAAACAAAAGCTTTATTAATAAATAGAGAAATTGAACCTTTTGGGATATATTTCTGCATCAAAATCTCTAAATATTCACCTCCTTCTTCTTCTACTCTAGGGTGGAAATACTACCGAGAAATCTTTTGTAAAGTGTAAGCTCGGTAATAGGCAATTGGTGGTAATATTAGCAAATAATAGCACTTGAAGAAGTATTTTGCTGTCACCATTCATTTCAGTAGCCCAGCTCCCTATTTCCTTGAGCCTGGTGTTCCTGATCAGCACAATGTGTGGATTTATTAGTAACAAATGCGTGAGTAAGTACCTCATGCCAACAACAAAGTCCACGTGTATTGGTCAGCAGGTTGCGATTGACAATTACGAGTTCGACGTAGTTAAGGACTTTGTCTATCTAAGATCCAGCATTAACATCAACATCAACGTCAGCCAAGAGATCTAGCGAAGAATAACTCTTGCCAAAAAGTCCTACTTTGGGCTCGGTAAGCAATTGAAAAGCAGATGCCTCCCTCAACGCACGAAAAGCTCGCTCTATCATTCACTCATCCTCCCGGTCTTACTGCATGGCGCTGAGTCCTGGACATTGACAAACACCGACAGGCGGTTATTAGGAGCTTTTGACAGAAAAATTCTTCGCAAGATCTATGGTCCAATTTGCGTGAATCATGCATACTGAATAAGATGGAACTACGAGATATACTCCGACAGTGACATAGTGAAGCGCATTGAAATTTAGCAGCTACGCTGGCTAGGTCACGTTGAGTGAATGGACAACAACGTTCTAGCAAAGATGGAGCTCTTTTCGAAATGTACTGCGACCTCCTCATCTACGTTGGAAAGACAAGTCGATGCCGTCACCGCCTTGGTGTTTCTAATTGGCGCCAACGCGCGCAACGCCTAGCGCAACACTTTGGTAGTGGCCAAGACCGACCATCGGCTGTAGTTACCAGCTAAGTAAGTTAGTTGAGTTCAACGCCTGGACGCAAGAAGAATACACCCGCTACAAGAATACAAGCTGATTTTTATTTATTTAAGCCCGCAAAAGCCACAGGTTTTGAAAAAAAGTCATGGCCACGATGTCTAAATCTTTACCCAACGAGAGCAGAAAAGCTGAGAAGAAGGTGGGAAGAAGATTCCACCTCATCCTCCAGACAGCTTCTGCAGAAAGGACTTCAAGCAATTCCAAGTCTCACCGCATGGACACCTATCGGACAATACCCGGTAAGGATACCTAAAAAATTCGATAGCTGCGGTTTGTTTAATCTCAGAAACTCCTTCGATCAACCCCGATCTACACGTAACCAGAAGGATCTCGCGACTTTGTACGTTATCGCACTAGTTAAGCACTCGCTAAGTTAACGCGAAGTCCATTTTTCCAGGATAGACTACAGGTTCTCAAGGTGCCTGTCTAGCCAGCTCTCTCAGGGTGCCCTGTCCAGCCAGCTCAGGAGCCCAGCAGTTTTCCTTTATGTTGCTATGACCGGGAACCCAGATGCACGGACTACATTAAGATTTTTGTTTGTAGATGTCACTTCCTGCCTAGCATTTTTTTGCAGGTTATAGGTTTTTAGCTCTATACTCTATATTTAATTTCCAACTAAGTTTTTAGTCTAAAATAACGAAAAGGCTTGTGCTGAAAGGGCCAGTCTGATACTGTTAAACTTGGTACTTTAGACTTAGTAGTGTAAAGTACGGGTTCAGTTTTTTTGAGATTTATACTTGGACCTCAGCTTCTAGTCCAATCACTGAGCGAATCCAATGCCTCCTCCCTATATTAGGTAGAAGTAGAAATCAATGTCGGTACGTCGTCTGCGTGCGCTAAGGTTAAGAGAATCTGATCGACAACTAGTAGCTGTATCGGGGAAGACAGTACGCCTCCATGGAGGATATCTCTGTTGCTGCTACTACCAAATACGGCGAGAATTTGTAGGAAACATTGAAATAATTTATCTATTCTGACTGCTTCCGAGCCTAACTTGATAAGGGCGGCCGGTATAAATTAGTTAGTTTTAACCTTGTGGAACGCTCCTTTTATATCTAAAAATGCTGCCAGAGTGTATTGCTTGGGCCCAATTTTGTAAGATTTTGCTTCGGTGATACCCCGGACGGTGAGTGGGTTGCAAGCCAGAGGATAATTAGCTAAGTATACAACTTGACTTTTAAGTTATTTTGTAAAAAATTATTTATTTAATTACAATAAATTTTTTTCGGTATAATTTCTTTGGATTTAAAAAATAATATGACGAATATTTCTAAAATTATTGCATTAAATTTATTTAGAAATAACTTCATCAGCTTTATAATTTTTTTCTTAAAATGTTTGCCCAAGCATCACTTGTCCGATTATTCGTTGGTGCCACTGTTTGTATAATATGCACGCCTACTCAAGCATGCAACATGAAGTGCATAGACACTCTGCCGCTACTTTGCTACTTCCCGATCAACACGTCACGGATTCTTGCTGATGTAGCGAAATGGATGTTGCAGACTGCAACAGCTCACCGGAAGTGCTGCATATCGCACTGAGCACAGGTATGCATGTAAAGGTGTGGTACCAGGTTGAGAAGTGGTGGTGGGTGGTGGCAATTTGCTGCGATTTAATGCAATGACATTTAAATTTATTGCCACGGATTCAAAATTTATTGTTTTGTCAGTGAAATGGTGTCAATTGAAAAAGTAATGGTCCACTTCCAGAAACAAGCGCGCAGAGTTACTACGGCCAACACAAACCGACCGACAACCAAGCGCGAAGAGTGGCGGAAGGTCGAACATTTTGTAAGGGCATGGATGTGAAAGCAGAAAACATGTTAAGAAAATGCAGGAAACAATAAAAAAAAGGCGAGCGAACGGAGGCAACATAAAAACGAGTGGAGGTGTATGCGCTTTGAAGATTGTAAAAATAAGAAGAATATTCGTTTTCAGAAAAAAAACAAATGCATGAACGCATGTAGAACCAATTTAAGTTTCTTTCAAAAGTTGTAAGCTAAGTTCGATTGCCATTCATGAAATTTCATATGCACAATTTTGGAGGTAAATAAGAGAAGCAATCTTGAACTGCATTTATGTGTGTACTTGGATGCAAAAAATTGCTGACTTACAACAATGTGTTTGTACAGTAGAGTGTCACTGAAAAGTAGAAAACAAAGAAGCCATTTATTTGTAAAGGCAAAATATGAACAAATAATCCATTTATTTTTTGTGTTCAAATTATTTTGAAATGCTCTGTATCGTGGTACATGTGCACATTTTTCTTTTCTTCTATTTTCCATCCTCGTTATTTTCATGCACACAAGAGAAACACAGGTATGTCTTTTATGTACAAATTAAATACAGCGAGAAAATGTCCCACCCGATCATGATTACAATAACGAAAGTAGTGAAAGTTTCCTTTTTTGGCTATCCAGTTTAAGCCCAGCCGACGTTTTTTTATTGACTACAAAACGATCGTGCGGTTCACACGTTTAAAAATTAGAATACGCTAAAACAAATCAATATAGGACTTGAGTTCATCATACAGGATATAAGTAAATGAATTAAGGGATCATAATTTTCGAATTTGTTGAAGGTTGTCGGCCGTCACTATATACTGCAACACCGGATTCATCCACACCAACATGCGTTTATAAAATATCATGCGATCATAAAATATCACGCGACCATAAAAATGTTTACCTTTAACAAAAAATAAGTTTTTACAACGAATGTTAGGTTAGGTAGTGGTGGTTGTCCAAAGAGTGGGCCCACTTGGACGAAAGAAGTTTGTTTCATCCTTTGTGATACCAGTGCAAGAGGGGAAAAAGAGGTGAAGGAAAACAGGACGAATACAAAGGGATAGGGAGAGTTGAGTGTTTGTGAACTATGAGCGGTGGCTGGTCTGCGGTTGTGTTAACCTCCTTATGCTGCTAATGAAGTTCATCAGATTTTTGTTATCAAGACCTGCTATATCAGCACAAAACAAACCTGTAGCAGGTTAAACTCCTACTTATCCAAAATCGACCCCGACACACCAAACATATGTCCGGCATGTCAAGGTACCTCGCACGACACTAACCACCTATTCACATGCCCTCTAAAACCTATTCATCTAACACCCCTCTCCCTCTTGGACCCAATCCGACGAAGCAGCATGTTTCCTGGGCCTACCTTTAGATGAGCTAGACGAAGACGACCGGTGATATGCCCTACACTGACGGGGTTTCTACTACTGTTAAACAAACAAACAAACAAATGGTAACTTGGTTATCGAACCCGCATACTGAAGCTCCAGGACACAACGAGTGCAGACGGCACAGTGGCAGAACATCATCACAAGCAAGCCTACAAGAACTTATCTATGTTCACATACCA
This sequence comes from Anastrepha obliqua, assembly GCF_027943255.1. Lineage (NCBI taxonomy): Eukaryota > Metazoa > Arthropoda > Insecta > Diptera > Tephritidae > Anastrepha > Anastrepha obliqua. The sequence goes on from NC_072893.1 coordinate 65,945,087, forward strand.
GCTCGTCATACATTTTTAAGTATCCAAATATGCAGCTACTAATCATACGGTTCGAATTTATATGGATCATTAGACGCTTGTGCAGAATAGCTTAATCACATCAGCCGCTTTGATTCCTCGATTGGAACTCTGAAAAATGGTTCTTTTCAGCACCTGCCGTTTTTAAAACAAATCGTGCATTTTCTATTTTATTTAATTACTTATAAAAAATCCCTTCAACATAAATTTTTTAACAAAAAACGCAATCCCACGTACAATTCTCACTCTTATAGAATTTTGCATGTTTTGTATTTTAATGTTTATGTTGATATCTTAATATCTATAAAGGGTGATCTGATTTAAAACTCTTTTGCCAATATGGGCTTTTCGAGAGATCACGCGTGACTATTATCAAATTAAATACAACATTTTTTTCAGTATTCTCTGATATTTCATCATGAAAAGACTTACTCTCAACTACTTTTACAAATCGTACAATTCGTATTACGAAAATCGACGCTCTATGAATAGTGGTCATCGCGCGCTCAGGCCAACTTATGGTGTTCAGCGATGAGGCAAATTTTCAGCTTAATGGCTACATCAATAAGCAAAATTGCCGTATTTGTGCTGAAGAGCAACCCGAAGCTATTCAAGAACAGCCTCTACATCCATTGAAAACAACCGTTTGGTGCGGTCTATGAGCTATAGGAATCATTGACCCATATATCTTCAAAGATGAGATTGGCGCCAATGCAACAGTGAATGGCGTGATCTCCACAACAGTTGGTTTCAACAAGATGGCGCTACTTGTCATACAGCGCGTGAAACTATGGATTTATTGGTTGTCGTTTCGGTCAGCAACTGACCTCTCGTCTGGAAGCAGCAGATTGGCCAGCAAAATCGCGTGATATCACACCTTTGGACTTTTATTTGTGGTGTTATGTAAAGTATAAGTGCTTTGTGGATAATCTAGCTACGCTTGAGGCCTCGGAAGCCAACATTACAAAATTTATTTACGAGATACCGGCCGTATAGCAGAAATACACTCAGAGGTGTGACATTGGCTGCCGAAGGCCCGACCGGAATAAGAAAAAACTATTTCTTCGTTTTGGTGTGTCACTGAGATTCGAACCTACGGTCTCCAAATACCGAATGATAGTCATGCACCAATTCACTCGGCTACGGCGGCAATTTGGTTTAGGGAATTTGTACTTTAGAGAAGATAAATATAATAATAATCAATAAATAAAACAAAATAAAATGAGGGTTAAGTTTTTAGGCGCCGTCTATTCACATTTAGATTTGTATATAGATCGTTTAAGAGGGTTTTTTTTATTATTATTATTAATTATTTTGTATAATCTTCTGGAATTCGTGCGTGTACTTGCATTTTTGGCAACTAAATAAAATACTTCGACACAAAATTTGAATAGTCATTTCGCAAAAGTGGCGCAAAATTAGTCCCCCTAACGGAAGGTTTATAATTTTTGCAAATGTCGTCGTACATCATTCATATTTGACTCTTTTGAACTGGACAACTGCAGCATTCAAACAGATAAGCAATAGAGCGCCTAAAGATCAAAATAAGGATTTCCATCACTCAAACTCTTTTTTTTAATATATTTAGTAAAAAAGTTATTCCAAACCAAAATTGGGAAATTAATTTTGCACCACCTTGTATATGGGGAACATCAATGAAGCGCGTAAAGATCAAAATAAAGATTTCCATCACTCAAAATCATTTTTTCATTTATTTAGTAAAAGAGTGATTCAAAACAAAATTGGATGGTTAATTTTGCGCCATCTTGTATATATTATTTTACAGTCAATTACCTTCTGTTCAATAACTAAAAATAAAATAATTAATGTATTTCACTCAAACTTCCTTTTGTGGGTTGAGCTTAGAACAATATAAACGTTTTCCTTTTTCCCTTTCTGCAGGTCCTAAAACCACTGGAGCGTTTAAGACCTTTGCACATTAGCTTACCAACGGCTTTCAATTCTGTAAGGAAATCAAAAATAGTGAAATTCTCTGTAAAATTTTCTAATCGCTTTTCCAAAACTTCAACAACCTACGAGCATTCCGCGGACGGCGACAATTTTCACGTTTGGCCTCACAATTCGTGAGCAAACGACATTTTTTTCCTGCGCGTTGACATCGTACCACCTTATCACGACGGCAATCGATGCGCCGACAACGGTCCTGGGCAATAGTGCAGCGTCCGCTGCCAGTGGGGCCTCTTATGAGAGCGCAGCGTCTCATATCCGCTCTTCCAAGCACTGGATTAAAGAACAATAAAAATATTTGTTGCAAATAAAACTGAGTAAATGCATAATTTCATAACTCCACCAAATACGTACGTGGTACGTTTTGCCGCCTGCGCGCACAGTTCAATTCGTTGAGCGAGCATTCTTTGATCTTGAGACATTGCTCTGGATCTTTTTGTACAATGCAAATTGATTGGCTCGGCACATTAGCACGGCAAAGTCCAGGACAGGTCGCTGCGCTCAAAGTAAGTGCAATGAGGAAAGTGCCTTTTGGTTTAATGATAAACACAAGTGAGTGGATACTGATTTCAGCAAAAGAAAATTCACTCACCTAAAACTAAAATTAAACGCTTCATCATTGCCCTAAGCGTGTACGGAGCACTTTGATTGAAAAAATAGTAGCTACTGCCATAGTAAACGACCCTCGTGGCTTGTATTTATTTAAAAGCGACATATTTTCACTTCATTATTGTTCGATTGTACTCGAGCAGGATATGCAGGCGCATATGGAATTGCTTGAATCAAATTCAATAATACTCGTATGCAGAGTTCTTTAAACGGCATAATATTCATGGACTTATTTAATCAGCATACAAATGGAGAAGCTGCTGATAATTTCATTGTAATACAAAATTCAATCATTTTCTTTTTTCTTTCCAGACATATAAAGGTTTTCATTGCCATTGTTTTGGGCTTTCATAGTTCTTCTGACGTAATTCATTAAACAGAAAATTCATATAAAGCAATAAGAATTATTTATTTGCAAAACAACAAGCCTTCAATAAATGTCAATAACATAGCTAATACAGTGGCGGTGAAAATAATAGCAGCGTGACTCATAGCCAGTTTAAAAACTTGTTTTTTATAACTTTTTTTCTGATATTTTGTTTCACAAAAATGTAGTTCATATTGCAACAAAAGCTATTTAAATTAAAAATTTCCACTTCGAACAATTTTAAAATGTCCAAAAATTTTCATCATAATTCTAAAATATTTAGTCAGAAAAAAAGAATAAATAAATAAATAAAAAAATAAATAAATAAATAAAATAAAATAAGAATAATAAAATAAATGTGAATAATACAGTGGAGATCAGATTTACAGCTGAAGCAGCTGCGATACTTGAAGCAGTAATCTTTGCCTCCCAGAAATGTAGCAAGCACTTAATTTGCACCGATAGCAAATCCTCAATCGAAGCTATCTTAAACCCCACAAATGACACCCCGATGATAACAAAAATCCGCAATATAATTTCAATACACACAGGTGCAATCAAAATTATGTGGATTCCTGGTCACTCTGGAATAAATGGTAACGAAAAAGCTGACAAGAGAGCGAAAGAGGCGAATAAGGAACCTCTACACACATTTGACTACATCACTTGCAATGACATAAAGATACTAGCGAAAGAACTTGCCGCAGATAACGCAGCAACTAAATGGAACATTTTTCAGCATCCTTATAAAAATTTTAACCCCTTTGGGGAAAAAAATATCTACCCTCCATCTGCACTATGTCACCAAGCAAAAATTTTTACTCGACTGAGAATCGGTCACACACTCATGACACATGCCCACCTGCTCAGCGGCTCACCGAAGCCTACATGCCCTTTTTGTGGCTCCAACGAATTTACTACACTTCATCTGATAGATACTTGTCCTTCCCTACAAAATATCAGAACATCCTTTTTCTCAAGCATCAAACCATCGGAACTCCTCAAACAGACAACGGTATACAATTTAAATAAGATTTGTGACTATGTATCTAGATGTAAGTTAAGGCTATAAGACACGCTGTCATCTTTATTATACTAATAGCCGAAGGCCATAGTAGCCAGTGCTTTAGCTCTTTAAGTGGAATAGTTATTTATAATTGTTACTCTTTTAATAAATAAATAAAATAAAAATAAATAAATAATACAGTGGAGATCAAAATAATAGCAGCGTGACATAGTACCAGTTATATGTAAATTTTTTTTTGTAAATATATGGTTCATAATGCAACAAATGCTATTTATATCAAACCTATCAAATTCGTATAAAATTAAAAAAATGTCCAAAAATTTTCATCATAATTCCAAAACTTTTAGTCAGAAAAAAAATACACAATAAATATCTATATGCAAAACAACAAGCTGTCAAATGTCAATGACATAGCTAATACAACGGTGTTCGAAATAATAGCGGCGTGGCGTATTGCCTGTTAAACAAATTTTGTTTATAACTTTTTCTTATAATTTTTGTTTTTTTTATAAAAACATGGTTCATATTGCAACAAAAGCTATTTAAATCAAATCGAAAAGTTCACACAAGGTTTCATCAGAATTGCAAAGTTTTTAGTGAAAATATGCAAAATTTAAAAAAGTTCAGCAAATTTTCATCCAAAATTTATATTTTTTAATCAGAATTTTTGAGAAAACTGTCATTCCAATCGTATTAAACTAATTGTTTCATAATTTAGAAAACATCACCAACTTTAATTTTTTCTGTTTTAATAAATCTATTTCTTATACAGGGCCCGCCATCTATCGTTACGGATTTGAACTAGGTATTATTTGAAGAATGGTAACACTTAGCCGTCATCTGATTTGACAGAAAATTAGTTTTATTCTTCCGCTGAACGAAAATGGTTGTGTATACGCTCAAAGAACGCTGGGAAATATTGGGACATTACTTTGAAAATCATGGTCATGTTGCAGAATGTGTACGAAAATTACGTACGGCAATGGGAAGAAGAAAAGCACCGAATGAAGCGTATGTGCGTTACTTTGCGAAAAAAGTAAGAGAAACTGGGTTGCTTATTGACAAACCAACGTGTGACCGACCAAAAACCGTGCGTACACCGGAAAATATTGCTGCTGTGGCCGAGAGTGTTCGTGAATCACCAGGAACATCAGTTTACCGTCGTTCTCAACAATTGGATATTTGGGAGACATCATTGAGACGAACATAGAGCCGCATACAATCGAAAATGTGTTGAAAAATTGAACCGATCGTATGGGATGGAGCATGGCTAGCCGAGGCAGTCATATGAATGAAGTTGTGTTCCATCATTAACCGGAAGGATTGTACTTCAAAATAAAAAAACAGTTTGGAAAAATATTGAGTAGTTTCTTTTTTATAGCATTTTTAATTCCGTAAAGTTATATGGCGGACCCTTTATATGTATATATAGAAATTACAGAATATAAAATTTCAGCTAATTTTCATCAAAAATTCAAATTTAGTCAGTATTTTTGGGATAAACTGGGTGTGCAGTTTTGTACTTTCAATTTTTTCAATTTTGGTATAATTTTGCGCAAGTAGATAGTGGCTCAATTCGCATTGCTGTGCATTTTCTTCCATATAATGAATATTAGAATTGTTTTATGTAAAAGAAAATGCTTTGTAACGTCAACAAAAAGCGGGAAAGCCAATTTAAAATTAAATTAAACAAAACTAAATCTTGATTAAACGAAATTAAATTTTCTAAAAATTCTAACGAAAAAGTTTGAAACTTTGTTGAAAATAATTTATAAAAATTTTTTATAAAAAATTATTTTTATACAGTTTGAAACTTTAAGTTATATGCTTTCGGTTGCATTTTTTAATAAAAAAAAATTATAAAAATTAAAAAAAGTATAAAAAACTATAAAAATAAATGAACTTTGCTACACGTTTCGCTGCTATTATTTTAACCATCATTGTGTATATATTTATATTCATTTGTAGAAAGCCAAAACCTTAACACAATTCCAAAAAGTTCAATGATCTTCACATCTGTTCCGGAAAACAGAGCATAATGACCTAATTTGGTAAAAATAATAGCACCACTCATATTGTCTGTTGTACTTATGCTCTGCATGTATGTGTGCACATACATACATATGAATAAATAGACTGCTGACAGGTATAATTTAATGTATGCAAATAATTTTCAACATGCGCGAACCCACACAATTGTACCTAATGTATACCTTACTTACAACGGGACTATTTACTTCCACTATGAGTCAAATGCCAGAAGGATTTCTGGAAAAGCTAAGCAAATGGGCTACAAACAGTGGTCTTAGGGTTAACCCAAGCAAAACCCAGTTAATGCTGTTTACAAATAAAAGCAAGATGCCACAGTTTACACTACCGTCAATCAACAGGGTTGAAATTCCACCGAAACTGAACTGTAGGCCCAATGTAGAAAAAGCGTATATAACTTATTATAAACTTCAAGAGCCGATGTAAAATGTAAACCACACCTAAACTTCAAGTTTTTTCTGCATTTTATTTGACACTTTTCAATTTCAAACTAATTCAATTCGATCAATGAAAAGATACATAATCGAGCAACGCGTTAAAGTTATTCAGGCTTATTATGAAAACGGGCGTTCGAATCAAAATGCACTTTCGCGCACTTCATCTTCAGTGATGAAGCACATTTTCACCTCAGTGGATTCGTCAATAAGCAGAATTGCCGCATTTGGGCGAATGATAATCCAAGAGTGATTGCCGAAAAACCTATGCACCCACAAAGAGTGACTGTTTGGTGCGGTTTATGGGCCGGCGGCATCATTGGGCCGTATTGTTTTCAAAATGAGGCTGGTCAGGCAGTTACTGTGAATAGTGTTCGCTATCGCGATATGATAACGAGCTTTTTATGGCCCGAAGTGGAAGATATGGATGTGGACAGTATGTGGTTTCAGCAAGACGGTGCCACATGTCACACAGCTAACGAAACAATGGCTCTTTTGCGCGAAAAATCTCACGTCGCGGAGATGTCAATTGGCCGCCAAGATTATGTGATTTGACACCGTTGCACTTCTTTCTTTGGGGTTATTTGAAAGAAAAGGTGTACGTCGATAAGCCAGCAACAATTCCAGAGCTGAAGGATAAGATAATTCGGCACATTAACGGCATAGAACCTCAATTATGTCTCAGCGTCATCGAAAATTGGGACCATCGGATGGAGGTGTGCCGCCGAGGACACGGCGGCCGTTTGGCCAATATTTTATTCCATACGTAATTGAGCTATACCAGTATTATCATAATAAAGAGAAATGACAATGATTTCTTAAAGAAATTGTATTTCATTCAAAATCAACACCGGGCCTTAAAACTTAACCACCCTTTATATATAATAATTATAATTTTCTTGCCATTTTAAAGGTAGTTTCATAATGCTTCTCTCATAGAAGGCTTGGTTCTTATTGTTGAAAGACTCTAGTAATGGGTATTCCCACTCTTGTCTTGATACCAATTTCTTACCACTCAGGAAATTTTGAGGAAATGAGAAGAAAGGTGGTAATCGCTTGGTGCCAGGCCAGGGCTATATGGCGGATGCATTAAAACTTCCCAAACAAGCTGCCGGAGTTTTTGGTGAGTCACTACAGACGTGTGGTGTCTTGCGTTGTCCTGATGGAACACAACACCTCTTCTGGTGGCCAATTCTGGCCGTTTCTAGTCAATTGCTAGCTTCAAACAGTTTAGTTGTTGACAGTAAATATCTGAATGGAGTGTTTGGTCATACGGTTGTAATTAAGTTATGACCAAAACAAAGCAAAACCTCCCTGGCCGATACTTTACGAGATATCGATGACCACAGCCATCTACCGAGAAAATAATTCATTTATTTTTCCCTAAACTAATATATTGGCAATTGGTTTTTTTTTCTTTGTTCACATTGCAGTATATTTTCTTCCATGTAAAAAAATTCGAGTATTCCTTATATGGAAAAAATTCCACAACGATGCGAATTTTTAGCCACTTTAGACTTACTCAAAATTATAACAACATTTCAAGGGTTACGAAGCTGCATACCCAGAGTTATACCAAAAGTAATGACTACAAATTTTAATTTTTGATGAAAATTCGCTGAACTTTTATATGCTAGAATTTCTATACATAAGAAACAAAAACATAAATTTTAAGGTAGGCGATGTTTTCTAAATTATCAGACAATGAATTTAATAAAATTGGAATTACAGTTTGAAAACTTTTAATCTTAAACGATTTGTGTTTAAATTGAAACCTGCTCACACAGATATACATACAAACATAAAGACAACAAAGTACATGCAAGATCATCAAAGCGCACACGCAAATGTACCTATATATGAAAAATCCCACTTTGACCTATTTAGAGTGCTCCAATCGAGTTCAAATGTATGACCGACCCCCACTAACTTTGGACGGCCGATCCACCCAAGCCAGTGGCACACCCCCTGGAACTCCCCTGGGGCGTTCCCCATACAATCATTTCAAAATATCACCATTTTTGGCCTTTACATGAGAAAAGAAACTGAAAAGTTCGACCCAAATTGGGGGACATGACAATTCGTTTTAGGGGTATGCTTCATTCGGCAAAGTTTCCTATTTTGATCCCTAGAATACAGAGCAATGAGCGATTTTTGTACCTCCCCACAAATCGACCCGGCCTATTGTATATTTATATGCATGTAGAAAAATAAAATATTTGCAGCTGCTTACATATTTCCTTTCGCCACGCACTCAACTCTTCGGCAAATCAACGTACAAATACAATTTTTATAAGTTCTCTAAGTGCATCAAAAAATGCGGCGGTATCTTACTCAATCGTCGTTATCTTGCTCATGCGGCGTTACCTTGCATGAACTGCAAGCGAGAGCGCGGAACGAATGACAAAGAGCACAATCGGCCTCGCGTTCGGCCACGTTCGACATCTGGCTCTCTTCTACTTAAGTGAGCATATATATGTACGTATATACGCATATGTATATAAATTCATATAGAGTAGATTCTGTTTTTATGCGGTTTTTTTTATGCGGTTTTGAAATAGTGCGGTTTTTTTAATTGTACATATAAACAAGATTCTAAACCAGATAAGCAAACACTCATCACAGATTACATCAAAAATGCTAACCCTACAAGCATGGAACCGCCTGCATCACCATCCTGATCAGACGTGTACATTTCCTCAAGTGACGGAAGTGATTTTACGCCAAATCCTAACCGAATGCGCAACATACCATACCCGCGGTCTGATTCTATTTCTGACGATGTAAATTTGTTTTTCGATTCTGACGTTTCTTAAATAAAGATATAATTTTCAAAAATACAATTTTTTGTTTATGCGATTTTATTTAATTATTCCAGATTTATGCGGTTCTTAGCACTTTTGAAACGTATCTATAGTTTTACTATAGAACTGGTAGCTTTTTTATGCTGTTTCTTGCGGAACGTATATACCGCATAAAAACAGAATCTACTGTATTTGTATGGTACTGCGTGCATGGTAATGAACCATTTCTCTGTTGAGAATAGGACGATGATAAGAAAAGTAGGAAATGAAAGGGAGTGTTTCGAGTGTAATGTGTCTTGAAAAGGGCAAATCGATGATGGTGCCTCTTAGTGTTGTTGACTTATTAACGTCTGATGCACAATCGAAATTGAAGATATCTTTCATGAATTTGATAAATGTTTCGTCATTTTTCACGTTTGTGTAAATGTAACTTGATCAATTCCATTGCTATTCCATTTACCTCCTTCTCTATATCTAATTAAAATTAAAATTTTCTTTTGAAAAATTGCAAACATTCCATCAGTATTTTCTTATGACGTTGTCATGTTAAACTATCGTCAGAAAACCGACTTTACAGACAACCTCTTTTTTTTGTCTCAAAACTGGCCCCAGCTTCAGCGTAACAAAAGCTACCTCTTACCATTATAACTCACGAACTAATGAATAGAATTTCACGCAATTTTAACAGCTGACTTTTTAAGTTTAGAACTAATTGAAAAAGAGGTGAGTTTAATAAAACGAGTACGATCTATGTGTTAGGCCCGTGACCTCTCAGCTCATGTGATATCAACAATTAAAAACGTTACTTTAATATGCTCTCGATGCATCTTTAATCCATGTTAAGGCTTAAATATAAACCTTCCGCCAACATATTTTTTAATAAAAAATAATGTCCACAATCATATGTCTTGAAAATAAAATTTTTAATTAATTTATTTATTTTTAGAAGATTACATTTTGCAAGACTACAGGCTCAATACCGATTATCAATCATTTAGTTATGAGCTTTTACATTTCGCAGTACGTCCACCGACTTTAAGCTTAGCGCAACGCTTTCCTGTCGTAACGGACCAGTCTGTGTGAAAAAACGTAATGAAAGAAAAACAAATTAATATAAAAAATTAGGTAATCAAAATCACCGTATTAATTTGTACTCACTATTACGTGGCCTAGTTTGACAGTTCAGATTGCGCAATGTACACTTATTAGCCACGCGTCGACAAAGCTTTCCATTTCGACTACGCACACACAATGATGGACCAGCAGTGGTACATTTTTGCAGTTTCTTAGGGCATGAACGGGGTTTCGTAGGTTTTGTATCTCGTGGCTTCCTCGTTGGCCTTCTAGTTGGTGTTGGTCTCTTTGTTGGGGTTGGTCGCCTGGTTGGTGGGGGTCTCCTTGTTGGAGTTGGTCCCCTGGTTGGTGGGGGTCTTCTAGTTGGAGTTGGTTCCCTTGTTGGTGGGGGTCTCCTTGTTGGAGGGGGCCTCTTGGTCGGTGGTAAAATACCTGATGGACCTAGAGTTGCTGGCACCTCAGTCGGCTGAGCTTGAATCATAACAATTATTACTAATAGCACAGCACCGAAAACTGGAAATAGAGATTTTAGTCAGAGAATTTTACGATTCAACCGCAGAACTTACTCAGCATGAATAAATTCCTAGGCAACATCTTACTGCCGTTTCCTTGTTTACCACTGCAGTTTGGCAATGAAACTCAACTGATGGTTCTGGAACAGCTCGAACGTAGTTTTATAGGTCGTTGATATCAGGAAACGATTTTTTCAATTAATAAAAGCTTAATTGTTTATATTTACGTACCAGTGAATTAAAAAATAAAATGAAGAAAGAATTGTCTTGCATGGCTTTATTCATGGCTAAGTTGTCAGGGAGACAACAAAAGGCTCGCATTTAGCCAGACAATTGTCTATAGAAACCGGCATGCAATGCTCGAAAACCATTATAGGGAATTATAAATTTATAATTTGGGATGATCCAAAAACATTTTTTTTCTTCATGCTACCCCCAAAATTTAATCTAAGGTCAAAAATTTAAACCCCTGAGTTATTTCATGTCAAGTGATCCAATCACAGGGTGGCCAGTAGTATAATTAGGTTGTAAATTTAAAATTTCTTTCTCACCGCAAAGTGTATGAGCGGGGAGGAGACCGCGTTAATTTGGCTGTTCTTGTGAGTTATTTAGTCACGATGCCGAAGTGGACGGGTGAATGGCTTTCACAATCGCAGCATATTTCAAGACCAATGACACGCGCACAACTGATCTTTATAAATTTGGTTCTCATTACAAATTTCGACGTTTGCGTGTTGCCACAAATTAAGATTTGATTCGTGTATAAATGGAAAGGTTACGGATAACCAGTTCGGTTGCACACATCCCATGGCCAGAGACCAGTCGAATATCGAGACCAAATGAAAATATCGAATTCGTCGCTACAAGTTTGCACGATAATCCGCGTCAGTCCTTGCGCAAGGGAACAGCTGCTCTAGGACTTCCAAATACTATCATGCATGACATATCGATGAAGAATCATAGACTTCACCCCTACAAAACTTAAATCGTGCAAGCGCTAAAGCCTAACGAACAATCCGTAGACCTTTCCCCGTAGCAATGTTGAAGTGTTCGAATTGTGAATAAGTAAAATTGCCGTTATTGGCAGAGAACACACTATTAAAGCAGGAACTATATTATTAAACGGCCGCCTTAGAGTCCCAAAAAAGCGGTTTGGTATGCTTTGTGGAACTGTGGAATAACTAGACCATATTTTTTTTTAAATCGTCGAGGACAAGCAATTTCTTTGGACGGTGTCTCTTATCGACCCATACAGAACGATTATTTTTGCCAATATTGAGAGAACATACTTTCTTCTGTGTGCAACATATGGCTTCAGCAAGATGGCGCCACGCCGCACGCGGCCAAAGAGACCATGTAGATACTGCGTGATTTCTTCCCTAAAAAACTCATAAGTCGTTTCGGTAACATATTCGGGCCACTCAGGCCGCCCGTTCTTCATTTATTTATTTATTAAGCCAATGAATATAATAGATTTCCAAAGGCTAAGTGGACACATTTTAAGATTAGTAGGCATTAAAAACGAAAGTACCTAGAATTAAACTATTTATTATATTGCAAATATACAAAAATTTAAATAGGTGATCTTTTCAAAATGAAAAATCTATCTCAACACATTTAGAGATTTTATCAAACTCAATTTTTCTCCTTGTTCACTCCTCTCGGGAGCATAGGGCCTCGACAAACCTCAGTCTTGCGTTAGTTTCGTTCATCTGTTTTTGATTTCTGACAGGATAGGTGATTGCCGCCCACCTGTCTTTGCTTAAGAACAACGCCTTCTTACTGATTTGAGCGCCATCTGTGTTCCAAATTTTTCTGGCAGAAGGATCACACAGATGGTTGAGGATTTCGCTAAATCGGTTGCCCGCTTCCTCTTGCTGGCGCCACTGATGCAATGTGTAACTGTTTTTGCTTGTTTTAGCAGCCGCAATGCACATAATGCGCTGACTATTGTGCGGGCTAAGGATGGAATGGATAAGGTTTTGGGTTTGAGGAATGACATTTTTAGAAACAGGGGAAAAAAGAAAATTTGTAACAGTGCGAGGGCCGTACTTTCCGTGGGATTCATACCCACAACGTCTGAGATGGTGGTGCACTTACGCTAAACTACAGAGGCCGCTAAAACTCAATTAAGGCTCGAGTAATAGAAGCATAAAGAGATTTTGAGAAACCAATAAGATTCGACTTATGGACTTTTTTTTGTGAGCTACCTCAAAAGTAAAGTATGTGAACTAGCAACCAACTCAGCACGAAAAGAAAATATCGTTCTCGTGGTTAATGACATCTCGACAGCACTTCTCCAGCTGGTGGCATGGACGACAGAGGCCAGATTCGAAGAGTGTAATCAACGTAACAATCAACATTTAAAGCAAATAGTATAATAATAATAATACAAAAAAAATCCGCAGTTGCTTTCTTTGTAATAGTTATTGAACTAAACTTTTAGCATTAGTTATTATTTTATTTTGTTGGTGCGTGACTACCATTCGGAATTCACAGAATCTTGATGAAACAACAAAATGAAGAAAAACATTTTTCTAATAGCGGTCGCCCCTCGGCAGGCAATGGCAAACCTCCGAGTGTATTTCTGCCATAAAAAAGCTCCTCATAAAAAATATCTGCCGTTCGGAGTCGGCTTGAAACTGTACGTCCCTCCATTTGTGGAACAACATCAAGACGCACCCCACAAATAGGAGGAGGAGCTCGGCCAAGCACCCAAAAAGGGTGTACGCGCCAAATATATATAAATATATTATATAATTATTTTTTAATTTGCTTTTAATTTGGACACTATCATAAATTTTTTTTTATCTTTGTTTACTTGTGGACTGGAGTATAATAAGAATTAAAATGAAGAAATTAAAAAAGTATATAATTCTAATTTTTGGATTAAATACATGTAGAAAATTTTGTGTGAAAAATATTTCATAACTTTTTTTTAATTCTTTAGATACACTTAATTAGTTACTTAAGAAAAAAAGTAAGTTCGACAAAAACATGAACGTTTTTTGTACGCTAAAGGCCAAGGTGTTCTTGTCTTATTTATTTATTGAGAACTGAAGCTATGCTCAGTAATTCCTCCACATTTCACAATGTCATTCCCATGACTTTTCGAGTTAGGTTGGGCTCGGTTGAAGCGGTTGTCCTGTGGGACACACTCAGGCTCATGGCCCATTGTGATGCCGAGTGTGTGCTTTTCAAAATTTTCAGAATATCTCTGATTTCTGCAGAACTGAGATCTTCCAAGCGCAGTAGGTGCGAGATTGTCTCTTCCCCGACCTCCTCTAGACAACTTCTACAGAAGTCATGTGTTTGCACGCCCGTCCTTTGGGCCTGTCTACCTATAAGACAGTGCCCCGTTATGAATGAAATCAGTGTGCTAGGACTGTGTTTATTTTGGCTTAGCAGAGATTCTGTGCGTTTAGCATTTAGTGTCGGCCACAGTTGACGGGCGATTTTGCAGGTGGTTTCATTACGCCATCTTTCGTTTGCTTTCCACGATTTCCTCAAGCATGAGTAGCTTATATGTTTGTAAGAGTATCCCTATGTCATTGGCTATGTACTCATCGGTCAATTTGGTACCGGGTCTCGCTAGTTCATCGGCTCTACACTTTTTGAGTTACATAATAAAAAAAGAAAACTATCGGAGAGTGGCGTTTTTCATAATTATCGAAAACCGACATATTTTCCTAAAAATTTTAATATCTTTCCAATTTGTTTTCTTAAAATTTTTTAAAATTATTAAAATGTTGACAAACCATAAAATATTTTACTTTAAAAATTTTGTAGCAAAATTTCCTATATTAAATAAATCTCAAATTAGAATTTTTTTTAATATTTCCAGTTTATTTTTCATTATACTTACGCAAAAATCCCACCCGATAACTTTTAAAAGATTGGTAAAAGACTTGGGCGACTTGATAAAGAATCGCTCACCTTTACTTTACTTTTTTTTCTGTCTGATATTTACCTGTGCCGCCTACGGTTAGAAAATTGCCATCGAGCTTTCATGGGAAAAATGCGTTTTTCCGTAAATTTACTCATGTTTTAATTTCCCTTTACAAATTCCTATAAAATTAAACCCTTTAATTATTTTTTATTAAACAAAATTTAACTATTTTTATTGGAACACTGAAAATTAGTTCTTAATCAAGTTTTATTTTGGGTTTTAGCAGAAAATTTTGCGACTGTTATTTGTTGTTTAAAGTTGTTCCCATTATTTGGTGCTATATTAAATTAAATTAAAATCAAATATTGCATCTTTTAGGTTTATGAGCAGCGAATTTAACGAATTTCTACTCATTTCTGATTTGGACTGACTACTGACTTTGGACTTTAAACCACTGGTAATCCTGCAGTGAAATCGTAATTTATTGAATCGTAGGATGGTTTGAGTTAAAGTTAACTGAGGTGAACTCGAAGCTATGAAAATGGCCCTAAGCAGAAGTGGATTTCATGGCAATTTGTGTGTATTGCCGCATGACCTTATCCGCGGATTGGGCAACACACTCTTAAACTCCAGTTGTCAGCGCTTCCGTTTAGCGCTTTCACATTTTACAGAATGTTATTTCATAAATAAATAAGTAAGATTCATATTTTTATTGAATTTTTTACAATTACGATTTTGAATATCTGTACCTGCAAAAAAATATTTCCCTAAAAATATTGATTTTCTGTGCCAACGCGTGTTTTGATTATGAAATTATTCTTATTAAAGAAAAATTTAGTTTATTTTGAAAGAAATTTATTGACTTTTATTTAATATAATTGAATTTAGAAATTACTTATGGAAAAGTTAAGTGGGTTCAGCTATTCAGGCATCGATATTGATCATCCATCATTTCCTTATTAGTCTGCTTATCAATTTGTACTCACTATTACGCGGTCTAGCTTGACAGCTCAGATTGCTCATGGACTCGTTGTTGGTCTTCTAGTTGGTGGTGGTCTCCTTGTAGGTGGGGTTCTTGTAGGTGGGGGTCTTCTAGTTGGAGTTGGTCTCCTTGTTGGTGGGGGCCTCCTAGTTGGACGATAGTCCCCATCAGGTGGCTGTGCTTGAACCATAACTATGGCTATCACAAGCACAACTCCAAAAACTGGAATTTATAGGGAAGTTAGTGAGTATATCGGATAATTCAAGTAAAGAACTTACGGAACGTCAAGAAGTGCCTTGGCAACATGTTTTCGTTGCTTTGTTTTAAGATCTGGTGATGTTGACTGTGAGTAAGAAAATCAACTGATGACTCTACAACAGTTTGAACCGGTTTTTATAGTCGCGTGAACTTCAGGGATTGAATGGTGTCTGGCACGTGTTTTATATTGTAACAATGGGAATTGTCTCGAGCAGTTTATTGATTGTTCAATTGTAATAAAAAAAACACATTTTTTTCAAGCCTGACAATGATTTGGGTAAAAATTATTGTTCCAATTTAAATGATTTTAATATTTTAAATTTTTTTTATCGGTTTCTTAGTTTGTGACGACAAATATTATACACAAATTTTATTTATTTCATTGGTATGTCTTACTGATTATTTGTTAATAATTATTGGCTTTTAAGGCACCAATTCAAATATTGTAATAATTATAGTTATTTTAATATTTTGCAAGATTTTTAGTGTTAAATAAATTTAAATGAAAGTTGATTTTTAAGTATTTACATGCAATAACATGGCCCTATTATAATCAAAGAGTCAGAAGATTTGGCAATTTGTTTGTTACTCATCTAATTTCAATAATTTCCTTATCCTATTCTAAAGAAAGGTGACCCTATAAACTGGCTCAACTATCGAGAGATCAACCTTATCTCCACCCCGTATAAAATTCCATCCTATCTTCTATGCGATAAATTTAAACTAAACGAATCCCCAACTGGGCTGTGCCAGTGCGATTTCAGACTTGTTCGCTCCACCGTCGACCAAATATTCACACTACGGCAGATCCTGAAGAAGACCCATAAGAACCAAGTCAATATGCACCACCTACTGTTCGACTACAACGCAGCCTTTGACAGCCCGATTCGCGACCAACTACATCGCATAATGTCTGTGTTCGGTAACTCTGCCAAGCTGATACGGCTGAGCAGAATGACGTTGAGCACCTTCAGAGAAGGTGAGCCATTGTCATGCAATCGCTTATACTTTGTTGTGGAGAGTGTGGATCACAGAACGGGGGTAGAACGTAACGGAACTTTTTTATATAAAAGTGTCCAGCTCCTTGCGCACGCTGATGATGTCGATCCCATCGTTCCTACCAAGCGGAATGTTGCCGCCGGTTTTAAGGCTATTGAAAAAAAATCCGCACGATTGTGTCTGATGGTAAACGAGGGTACAGCCAAGTATATACTGGCATCCTACAGGGAGTCGCGGTGTTTTAAATCACAGATCAAAGTTAACAACTATAAATTCGATGTGGTCAAGGACTTCATTTAACTTGGTTCCGCTACTACCAGCAGCAAATCAAGCGAACTCAAATCAGCCTTGAAATCACGGATGATTCTTGTCAACAAGTACTACCCTGAACTAAGTGTGAAATGGAGTAGTAGAACCCTCTCTCGACGAATGAAAATAACACTCTGCGTGACACTCTTCATCCCGGTGCAACTGTATGGCATGGAAGCCTGGACAGTCAAACAGTCAGATACACCCGCTCTTATGGAAGGAACAGCTCCAGCGAGGAAGGTGTTTGAGATGCTAAATAGCTGACTTTATTTGAGAGCAAGCAGCTCGGTAACGGGTTATTACGGCCAATTAAGTAAATAATTTTTTACGAACCCCTTTTTAACCTTTGTGCAAATTAAAAAAAAAAATCAATAAATTTTCATAGAAGTTTCATACTTTCTCACCTCAATTTACAATTCCGAGTATGCAGTTTTATAGGCTAGGAAATTTCGTAAGCCCTTATATCCTTTATAGCCCTTGAAAGTACACATTTCAAATAGTTCACGAATCACATTAGGTTTTGAGGTTTTTTTCTTTGCTGACGGAGTTTGATAGTTTCTTAGATAAAAAAAAAAATGTCGAGCATTCGACGCAAAAATTTACCATCTGGCCGTTCAAAAATGTTTAAAGTATATTAAATTTTTAACGGAAAACAAATTTTCAAGCCACTATATACAAGAATAATATCGCGCGAATATCAAAATGTTCTGAGTGAGTTCAAGGTAGAATATGTTAATCATTTCAATGGGAAAGACAGATGGCGCCTAGCAGCATTAGAAGACAGAAATGTCAATAACAGCCCTCGTATTAGAGAAATTAATAATATTAATAAATTCTTTACTATTAAGGCAGCATATTTCAGAAGAATCTAAGCAAGGTATGTAGGTGCAAAAATGAATTGGTTGAAGTACCCGTCTGACTCTCCCCAAGTAGCACCAAAGCTCAGATATCTACAACCAACCAGAGCTGTAAGGAGAAGATTTATAGGACTTAGATTGGAGCGTTGCCACAGTCTGTCGATGAAAGGAGCACCCAGGTGTGACCTTAATCGTTTAATAAGACTTAAAATGAAGAAATTAAAAAAAATGTATAATTCTAATTTTGAGATCAATGAGATCAACATTTAAAATTATGTTATAGAGTGTTTTAAAATGAACAATTTTTCATAATTTTTTTTTTAATCGATATTGATCATCCATCATTTCCTTATTAGTCGTCTTCACATTTCTCAGGACGTGCACCGATTTTAAGATTACCGCAACGTCTCTGCCTTACAATTGACCAGTCTGTGTGAAAAAAGTAATGAAAATTAAGTTAATAAAAGAATTAAATAATGAAAATCTCCCTATCAATTTGTACTCACTATTACGCGGTCTAGTTTGACAGTTCAGATTGCGTAATGCACACCTATTAGCCACTTGTCGGCAGAGTCTGCCATTTCGACTACGCACGCACAATGACGGACCGGCAGTGGTGCATTTTAACGGTTCCTTAGTACATGGACGAGGTCTTGGCGGTGTTACTGCTCGTGGTCTCCTTGTTGGTCTTCTAGGTGGGGGTCTCCTAGTTGGTGGAGTTCTTGTAGGTGGGGGTCTTCTAGTTGGTCTCCCAGTTGGGTATGGCCTCCTTGTAGGTGGGGGTCTTCTAGTTGGAGGTGGTCTCCTCGTTGGTGGGGGCCTCCTAGTTGGACGAACACCTGATGTGTCCACATCAGGTGGCTGCGCTTGAACCATAACTATGGCTATCACAAGCACAACTCCAAAAACTGGAATTTATAGGGGAGTTAGTGAGTATATCGGATAATTCAAGTAAAGAACTTACGGAACGTCAAGAAGTGCCTTGGCAACATGTTTTCGTTGCTTTGTTTTAAGATCTGGTGATATTGACTGTGAGTAAGAAAATCAACTGATGACTCTACAACAGTTTGAACCGAGTTTTATAGTCGCGTGAACATCAGGGATTGAATGGTGTCTGGCAAGTATTTTGTATTGTAACAATAGGATTGTGAGAAAGAGTTGTCTGGAACAGTGTATTGATGGTTTAATTGTAACCGAAAAGAAAGCTTTCTTTTCAAGCCAGACAATGATTTTGGATGAAAATTATTGTTAAAATTCAAATGATTTTAATATTTTCCTTTTTTTATCGTTTTCTTAGTTTGTGACAACAAATATTATTCAAAAATTTTATTTATTTCATTGGTAGGCCTTACTGATTATTTATTAATAATTATTGGTTTTTAAGGCACTTATTCAAATAACTGGTTGTTTTAATATTTTGCAAGATTTTTAGTGTTAAATAAATTTAAATGAAAGTTGTTTTTTCAAGTATTTACATGTAATACCTAAGGCACTATTATAATCAAAGAGTCACAAGTTTCGGCAATTTGTTTGTTACTCATCTAATTTCAATAATTTCCTTATCCTATCCTAAAGAAAGGTGACCCTATAAACTGCCTCAACTATCGAGAGATCAACCTTATCTCCACCCCGTATAAAATTCCATCCTATCTTCTATGCGATAAATTTAAACTAAACGAATCCCCAATTGGGCTGTGCCAGTGCGGTTTCAGACTTGTCCGCTCCACCGTCGACCAAATATTCACACTACGGCAGATCCTGAAGAAGACCCATAAGAACCAAGTCAATATGCACCACCTACTGTTCGACTACAACGCAGCCTTTGACAGCCCGATTCGCGACCAACTACATCGCATAATGTCTGAGTTCGGCATCCCTGCTAAGCTGATACAGCTGAGCAGAATGACGTTGAGCACCTTCAGAGAAGGTGAGCTTTTGTCATGCAATCGCTTATACTTTGTTGTGGAGAGTGTGGATCACAGAACGGGGGTAGAACGTAACGGAACTTTTTATATAAAAGTGTCCAGCTCCTTGCGTCTGCTGGTGATGTCGACATCATGGTGAGCGCACAATTGTATCTGATGCTAAACGGGGGTACAACCAAGTAGATACTGTCATCCTACAGGTAGTCGCGGCGTCTTGAATCATAGATCAAAGTTAACAACTATAAATTCGATGTGGTCAAGGACTTCATTTAACTTGGTTCCGCTACTACCAGCAACAAATCAAATAGTGCAGGCGCTAAAGTACACTGAGTATGCAAAATGTGAGGACCGCATTCTATAAATAGTTTTGAACTCAGAAAAGCTTGCAGATTATGATTCTGGATGTTGCCGGGAGATTTGATGGTCCATTTTTTTTTTTTACCCCACCCCCTTAGTGTTCAAGTAAATGGACTGAACAAGTGCTTTGAAATCATTTCAATGATTGTTTTAGTGATAAAATTCAATTATTTCTTATGATTAAAGATAATTTTAGTTAGTCAATAAAAAAAAAAATAAAAAATAAAACACATATTTTTGATAGAAAATGATTTAATAAGAAAAAGAATATTTTAACATAAGTCATACAAAAAAATGCAAATAATTAATCTCTTTTATTTTGGAAGTTATTATTAATACACTTGCACAACGAAATACAATATAGTTGTAACTTTTTGCAAGAACAAGCCTTTGTTTGACAATTAGATGTAATGGTCGCTTCGTCAATTGTCGTGGATACAATTTACCATCTTTTTTTTTCATAGCCTAATAAGGTGTAATCAATAGGCTGTAGTACTGTTTGGTCAGAATTTATCCATATATATGTTTGTACTGAAACTCTTAACAAATGTAAATGTAGAGCATCTGATATGCAAATTACTTTTAATAAATTTAAGCCGAAGCCGATATTTTGACAAATTAATTTATAGCGAAGTTCACCAGCAGTTAATGTTTTTTTGAGAAAAGATAGGTGCACATGGTTTCTAATTCTGACTGTTCGACTATTAGGTATGGATTTCCTAAATGCCTAAGACCATTTTGCACAAAACCCAACGATGCAGCTTTTAAACTATTTTTTTTTTTAGCCCAATCTGCTAGTCGAATCGCAACCACTTAGAGAGTGTAATGCTGGCAAAATACAAGAAATGTTTTCGCCAAGGGATTGAGCAGCTAAATGACACCCTGAAATGTATTTTTTCTTATAAGAACCTTCAAACCATAGACCTTTATTCATTGAAATCATTATTATCTATAGCTCCATGAATAAATAACGACGAATCTCGAACTATATTTTTAGGAATAAGTAATTTTCTGTCTATATCTTCACACACAATTGACGTTAGTACTTCTTTATCGATGTTTTTTAATGCTTTGTAATTAATGCAATGACCAAATTTATTCATCATATTGATTAAATTCTTCGATCGACTCAAATGATGAATAGATTGAGCTAAGTCTGGAGTCGGTTTCTCCGTAATCGTGAAGTATGTATATATCATGAAACACTGATAACGCTCGTCGATTGTAATTTTCACTTAATTTTTTATTTTAAGCACTTGCATAAAAATTTGCCAATTATTCGGTAAATGATTTTTCTTTAAAAATTGTTCAATTAAAGTTTCATCACATAAAAACCCATTTGGTATTACTTCAGTAGTTAATATTTCTTTACGAAGATGTTTTGCCACTTGAACAATGGAGTTTGTTGAAGTTACGGTACGAATATGTTCAATGACTTGATCCAGTGATATGTTACCCATAAACAGTAATGATGATTTCGATCGATCATTTGGATATGAAAATAAAACGTTTTCACCATACTTATCTATTAGTAGTGATTTAATATCACGATTTTCTACAACTGCATCTTCTATGTCAGTGAGTTCAGCTAGTCGCTTAGCTAATGATGACACTTCAAAAGAGTGAGTTGTTAATTTAAGTTTTATTTCATTAATCAGCTTCTTAAATGCCTCTATAAGAATGTCATGTGGTATTTTATTTGGAGGTCTACCTGATGGAGTTGCTGAGTTTCTTGGTAGTCGTAGATAATCACGATAACAGTGTTTATGATACCTTACTTCCATTGCAAATAAATCGGCTGGATGTTCGCAAGTGTCAATTTGTGTAAAAACATCATCTTGCCTTTTTCGGGCAGTATTTAAGATTTGTTCCGCAGCTGACATTTCGGAGCACAAATAAAGTGTTTTGTTTTTATTTCTTGTTTGTTTACCCCAGATTAAACATTTTAGGTCTTTATTAAATTTTAAATTTGTTCTTGATGACCTTCGAGTGCCTTGAGTCCTGACACAATAGCTTCTGCAGAGCAGGTAGAAATAGAAACATTCTCCTGCTTTTGTAGTGCCAAATCTCGACGTCTTATCTTCTCTTCGCTAATATAACTTGCCATACAAGTTCGATGCCAAGTACATTTGTATTCAGTAAAGTCTGCATTATTTTTCATTTTCTCACTAACGTCATCTTTTCTCCGATCTGCTGCTTTCTGAATATTTATAAATGATTGTGGTTTTGGATTCATCACTAAATTACCCGTTTCATCACAAAACAAACACGAAATTTCGTATAGTTTTCGTTTCTTTATATTTATCACTTCTAAAGACATTGTCCATGTGTTTATTTAAACAAAACACTAATAAAACACTGAATTATAAGAAAACTTAGCTAAAATAATTATGTGATTACGAAAAAATAAACCATCATGCGCCACGAAATATTTTCTTCTGACTAATACGAGTGCTATGACGCAATAACGCTTGGACAAGGTGAAGGGCGGGGGAAAGAGAAGGCACCATCACAGCTGCCGGCAACATGTTTTGTTTTTGTGTAGGGTCTCAAGTAAAAGAATTTCAGCATTGTTGCCGGTCCTCACACTTTGCATACTCAATGTCCTTTAGCGCCTGCACTATACTTGAATACTAAGGGGGTGGGGGGAAAAAAATGGACCATTAAATCTCCCGGCAACATCCAGAATCATAATCTGCAAGCTTTTCTGAGTTTAAAACTATTTACAGAATGCGGTCCTCACATTTTGCACACTCAACTCCATACAGCCCCCGCTCTAAAACGAAATCAAATCAGCTTTGAAATCACGTATGATTCTTGTCAGCAAATACTACCCTGAACTAAGTGTGAAATGGAGTAGTAAAACCCTCTCTCGACGAATGAAAACAACACTCTGCGTGACACTCTTCATCCCGGTGCAACTGTATGGCATGGAAGCCTGGACAGTCAAACAGTCAGATACACCCGCTCTTATGGAAGGAACAGCTCCAGCGAGGAAGGTGTTTGAGATGCTAAATAGCTGACTTTAAGACTCAAGCAACTCGGTAATGGGTTATTATGGCAAATTAAGTAAATCATTTTTTACGAACCCCTTTTTAACCTTTGTGCAAATTAAAAAAAATCAATAAATATTCATAGAAGTTTCATACTTTCTCACCTCAATTTATAAAACAATACCGAGCATGCAGTTTTATAGGCTAGGAAATTTCGTAAACCCTTATATCCTTTATAGCCCTTGAAAGTACACATTTCAAATAGTTCACGAATCACATTAGGTTTTGAGATTTTTTTCTTTGCTGACGGAGTTTGATAGGTTCTTAGATAAAAAAAAAAATATGTCGAGCATTCGACGCAAAAATTTACCATCTGGCCGTTCAAAAATGTTTAAAGTATATTAAATTTTTAACGGAAAATAAATTTTCAAGCCACTATATACAAGAATAATATCGCGCGAATATCAAAATGTTCTGAGTGAGTTCAAGGTAGAATATGTTAATCATTTCAATGGGAAAGACAGATGGCGCCTAGCAGCATTAGAAGACAGAAATGTCAATAACAGCCCTCGTATTAGAGAAATTAATAATATTAATAAATTCTTTACTATTAAGGCAGCATATTTCAGAAGAATCTAAGCAAGGTATGTAGGTGCAAAAATGAATTGGTTGAAGTACCCGTCTGACTCTCCCCAAGTAGCACCAAAGCTCAGATATCTACAACCAACCAGAGCTGTAAGGAGAAGATTTATAGGACTTAGATTGGAGCGTTGCCACAGTCTGTCGATGAAAGGAGCACCCAGGTGTGACCTTAATCGTTTAATAAGACTTAAAATGAAGAAATTAAAAAAAAATGTATAATTCTAATTTTGAGATCAATGAGATCAACATTTAAAATTATGTTATAGAGTGTTTTAAAATGAACAATTTTTCATAATTTTTTTTTTAATTTTTTTGATAAAATTTATTTAAGAAAAATCTAATTTTGAAAAAACTTATATTTTTTTGTTCAATATTTTTGAGAAACGGTTTGTATTTGTAGGCTCGAGTAGAACAAGAATTTTTTTGTCATTTTTAAAGCCATTGAAGGCCAAGGTGTTCTTGTTTTATGTACTTATTGAGAGCTGAAGCTATGCTCAGCAATTCGTCCACATTTTACAATGGGATTCCCATGACTTTTCGGGTTAGCTAGTCAAAAGTAAGAAAATTATCTGAGAGTGGCATTTTCCGTAATTATAGAAAACCGACATATATTCCCAAAAATGTTTAACAAAAATTTTAAAATTGTTCCAATTCTTTTTTTTTTTTATTTGGGTTGGGTTGGGCGACTGTTATTTGTTGTTAAAAGTTGTTCCCATTATTTGGTGCTATATTAAATTAAATCAAAATCAAAAATTGCATCTTTTAGGTTTATTAGCAGCGAATTTAACGAATTTCTACTTATTTTTGATTTGGACTGAGTACTGACTTTGGACTTTAAACAACTGGTAATCCTGTTGTGAAATCGTAATTTATTGAATCGTAGGATGGTTTGAGTTAAAGTTAACTGAGGCGAACTTGAAGCTATGAAAATGACCCTAAGCAGAAGTGGATTTCATGGCAATTTGTGTGTATTGCCGCATGACCTTATCCGTGGATTGGGCAACACACTCTTAAAATCCAGTTGTCAGCGATTCCGTTTAGCACTTTCACATTTTACAGAATGTTGTTTCATAAATAAATAAGTAAGATTCAAATTTTTATTGAAGTTTTTACAATTACGATTTTGAATATCTGTACCTGCAAAAAAATATTTCCCTAAAAATATTGATTTTTTGTGCCAACGAGTGTTTTGATTATGAAATTATTCTTATTAAAGAAAAATTTAGTTTATTTTGAAAGAAATTTATTGACTTTTATTTAATATAATCTAATTTGGAAATTACTTATGGAAAAGTTAAGTGGGTTCAGCTATTCAGGCATCGATATTGATCATCCATCATTTCCTTATTAGTCGTCTTCACATTCCTCAGGACGTGCACCGATTTTAAGATTACCGCAACGTCTCTGCCTTACAATTGACCAGTCTGTGTGAAAAAAGTAATGAAAATTAAGTTAATAAAATAATTAAATAATGAAAATCTGCTTATGAATTTGTACTCACTATTACGCGGTCTAGTTTGACAGTTCAGATTGCGTAATGCACACCTATTAGCCACTCGTCGGCAGAGTCTGCCATTTCGACTACGCACGCACAATGACGGACCGGCAGTGGTGCATTTTAACGGTTCCTTAGTACATGGACGAGGTCTCGGCGGTGTTACTGCTCGTGGTCTCCTTGTTGGTCTTCTAGTTGGTCTCTCAGTTGGGGGTGGCCTCCTTGTAGGTGGGGGTCTCCTAGTTGGTCTGTCAGTTGGGGGTGGCCTCCTTGTAGGTGGGGGTCTTCTAGTTGGTCTATCAGTTGGGTATGGCCTCCTTGTAGGTGGGGGTCTTCTAGTTGGGGGTGGTCTCCTCGTTGGTGGGGGCCTCCTAGTTGGACGAACACCTGATGTGTCCACATCAGGTGGCTGCGCTTGAACCATAACTATGGTTATCACCAGCACAACTCCAAAAACTGGAATTAATAGGGAAGTTAGTGAGTATATCGGATAATTCAAGTAAAGAACTCACGGAACGTCAAGAAGTGCCTTGGCAACATGTTTTCGTTGCTTTGTTTTAAGATCTGGTGATGTTGACTGTGAGTAAGAAAATCAACTGATGACTCTACAACAGTTTGAACCGAGTTTTATAGTCGCGTGAACATCAGGGATTGAATGGTGTCTGGCACGTATTTTGTATTGTAACAATAGGATTGTGAGAAAGAGTTGTCTGGAACAGTGTATTGATGGTTTAATTGTAACCGAAAAGAAAGCTTTCTTTTCAAGCCAGACAATGATTTTGGGTGAAAATTATTGTTCAAATTTAAATCATTTTAATGTTTTAAATTCTTTTTTCTTATCGTTTTCTTAGTTTGTGACTACAAATATTATACACAAATTCTATTTCTTTCATTGGTAGGCCTTACTGATTATTTATTAATAATTATTGGCTTTTAAGGCACCAACTCAAATAATTTGGCTATTTTAATATTTTGCTATATTTTTTGTATTAAATAAATTTAAATGAAAGTTGTTTTTTCAAATATTTACATGTAATTACTATGGCCCTATTATTATCAAAGAGTCATAAGTTTCGGCAATTTGTTTCTTACTTATTTAATTTCAATAACTTTTTTATCCTATCCTAAGAAACGGTTACCCCATAAACTGCCTCAACTATCGACAGATCAGCCTTTTCTCCATCGCCTATAAAATTCCATTCTTCCTGCTATTCGATAAATTGAAACCTAACGCCCGAACTTTAATTGGGCTGTACCAGTGCGGTTTTAGATCTGCTCGCTCCATCGTCGACCAAATATTCCCACTGCTGTAGATCCTGGAGAAGACTCATAAGAACCAAGTCAACATGCACCACCTACTTTTCGACTACAACGCAGCCTTTAATAGCCCAATTCGCACGCTGATGATGTCGATACCATCGTTCCTACCAAGCGGGATGTTGCTGCCGTTTTTATGGCTATTGAAAAAGAGTCCGCACGATTGTGTCTGACGGTAGACGAGCTTGTACCAGCAATGCTGGCCTCCTGCAGGGAGTCATGGCGTCTTGAACCACAGATCGTAGTTAACAATTATAAATTCGATGTGGTCAGGTGTTTCATTTAATTTGTTTCCACGATCTTGCAGGCTTGGAAACTACTTAGAGAATATGGGAGCGAGAAAGATATTAACATTTCTTTCCGAGAGTCAAGCACCGATCAAGGTTCTGGCAACTCCATGGGATAGATCAAAACTAATCAAGCCCTGTAAAAAAAAATATCAAATCTCTTGGGAATGCATGTAACATTTCTCTGATCTGGGTTCCAGGTCATATGAGCATAGGGAGAAATTAAGTTGCTGATGAGCCAAGAAGAGGTCGACTAAATTAGTCTCAGAGGTCTGCTGCTCGGTCATAGCCATCCTCCTTACATACAACTTAGTTGAGCGTGCGAGGTGTGTACAAAAAGTATCGCGAACTTTGTGATTTTTCAAAAATTATTTATTTATTCATTAATATCTATTTCGCCCCCTTCAAAGTAATCCTCATGAGATATTATGCACTTGTGTCAACGTTTTTTTCAATCTTCGAAGCTCTTGAAAAAATCATAATTTTTTATCAATCGTAGCATAGCATCGTCCTTTCATGGGCTTCTTCAGTTTCGGAAACAAGAAAAAATCACAGGGGCCAGATCTAGGGAATACGGTGGCTGTGGCGTTGTTTTTGGAAAAAAAGTCGCCCACAAGCATGTCCGATGTGTGAGCAGGGGCGTTCTCGTGATGCAAGAGCCAATTTTTGTTTTTCCACAAATCCGGGCGTTTCTGGCGGATTGCTTCGTGCAAATTGGGCATAACTTGAAGGTAATATTCCTTATTGACCGTTTTACCGTATGGCAAGAGCTCATGATGCACAACGCCAATGCAATCGAAGAAAACGGTAAGCAAAACTTTTACATTCGACCGAACTTGGCGCGCTTTTTACGGTCTTGGCTCGTGCGGCAGCTTCCATCGAGATGATTGAGCTCTGGTTTCCATATCATAGCCATAAACCCAGGATTTGTCACCAGTTATGACCCTCTTTTTTATATGTAAGAAACTATTAAACTCCGTCAGGAAAGAAAAAAATTCTCAACACCTAATGTGATTCGTGAGCTATTTGAAATTTTTAATATATTTTCTAGGGCTAGAAAGGATATAAGGGCTTACGAAATTTCATAGCCTATAAAACTGCATACTCGGAATTGTTTTATAAATTGAGGTGAGCAAGTATGAAACTTCTATGAAAATTTATTGACTTTTTTTTAATTTGCACAAAGCTTAAAACATTTGCACAAAGGTTAATTTCCCGTAATAACCCGTTACCGAATACCTTCCTCTTGAAAAAAGTCAAGTCTATTTTGTTTACACCTTTCCCTGTTTCTTCAGCTTTTGGATTTCCACCGGACACGAGGACGTTCTCTTCGCCGTCGACCGCTAATTACCATCTCAAACACCTTCCTCGCTGGAGCTGTTTCTTCCATAAGGACGATATGACCCAGCCACTTTAGTCGCTACAGGATGACTCGTTTGACTATGCCAATATCTCCGTAAAGCTCTGACAGCCGGTTCGAACCTATTGCGAAGTACTTAACCTCGAAAACTCCAATAACGGCTGCCAGGGCAGAGTGTTGTTTTCGTTCGCCGTGAGAGGGTTTTAGTACTCGATTGCGAACTTAGCTCAAAGTAGCACTTGTTGGCAAAAATCATCCGTGATTTCAAGGTGGTGCATGTTGACTTGGTTCTTATGAGTCTTCTCCAGGATCTGCAGCAGTGGGAATATTTGGTCGACGATGGAGCGAGCAGATCTAAAACCGCACTGGTACAGCCCAATTAAAGTTCGGGCGTTAGGTTTCAATTTATCGAATAGCAGGAAGAATGGAATTTTATAGGCGATGGAGAAAAGGCTGATCTGTCGATAGTTGAGGCAGTTTATGGGGTAACCGTTTCTTAGGATAGGATAAAAAAGTTATTGAAATTAAATAAGTAAGAAACAAATTGCCGAAACTTATGACTCTTTGATAATAATAGGGCCATAGTAATTACATGTAAATATTTGAAAAAACAACTTTCATTTAAATTTATTTAATACAAAAAATATAGCAAAATATTAAAATAGCCAAATTATTTGAGTTGGTGCCTTAAAAGCCAATAATTATTAATAAATAATCAGTAAGGCCTACCAATGAAAGAAATAGAATTTGTGTATAATATTTGTCGTCACAAACTAAGAAAACGATAAGAAAAAAGAATTTAAAACATTAAAATGATTTAAATTTGAACAATAATTCTCACCCAAAATCATTGTCTGGCTTGAAAAGAAAGCTTTCTTTTCGGTTACAATTAAACCATCAATACACTGCTCCAGTCAACTCTTTCTCACAATCCTATTGTTACAATACAAAATACGTGCCAGACACCATTCAATCCCTGATGTTCACGCGACTATAAAACTCGGTTCAAACTGTTGTAGAGTCATCAGTTGATTTTCTTACTCACAGTCAACATCACCAGATCTTAAAACAAAGCAACGAAAACATGTTGCCAAGGCACTTCTTGACGTTCCGTGAGTTCTTTACTTGAATTATCCGATATACTCACTAACTTCCCTATTAATTCCAGTTTTTGGAGTTGTGCTGGTAATAACCATAGTTATGGTTCAAGCGCAGCCACCTGATGTGGACACATCAGGTGTTCGTCCAACTAGGAGGCCCCCACCAACGAGGAGACCACCCCCAACTAGAAGACCCCCACCTACAAGGAGGCCATACCCAACTGATAGACCAACTAGAAGACCCCCACCTACAAGGAGGCCACCCCCAACTGACAGACCAACTAGGAGACCCCCACCTACAAGGAGGCCACCCCCAACTGAGAGACCAACTAGAAGACCAACAAGGAGACCACGAGCAGTAACACCGCCGAGACCTCGTCCATGTACTAAGGAACCGTTAAAATGCACCACTGCCGGTCCGTCATTGTGCGTGCGTAGTCGAAATGGCAGACTCTGCCGACGAGTGGCTAATAGGTGTGCATTACGCAATCTGAACTGTCAAACTAGACCGCGTAATAGTGAGTACAAATTGATAAGCAGATTTTCATTATTTAATTCTTTTATTAACTTAATTTTCATTACTTTTTTCACACAGACTGGTCAATTGTAAGGCAGAGACGTTGCGGTAATCTTAAAATCGGTGCACGTCCTGAGGAATGTGAAGACGACTAATAAGGAAATGATGGATGATCAATATCGATGCCTGAATAGCTGAACCCACTTAACTTTTCCATAAGTAATTTCCAAATTAGATTATATTAAATAAAAGTCAATAAATTTCTTTCAAAATAAACTAAATTTTTCTTTAATAAGAATAATTTCATAATCAAAACACGCGTTGGCACAGAAAATCAATATTTTTAGGGAAATATTTTTTTGCAGGTACAGATATTCAAAATCGTAATTGTAAAAACTTCAATAAAAATTTGAATCTTATTTATTTATTTATGAAATAACATTCTGTAAAATGTGAAAGCGCTAAAGGAAGCTCTGAAAACTGGAGTTTAAGAGTGTGTTGCCCAATCCACAAATAAGGTGATGCTGCAATATACACAAATTGCCATGAAATCCACTTCTGCTTAGGGCCATTTTCATAGCTTCGAGTTCATCTCAGTTAACTTTAACTCAAACTCCTACGACTCAATAAATTGCGATTTCACAGCAGGATTACCAGTTGTTTAAAGTCCAAAGTCAGTACTCAGTCCAAGTCAGAAATGAGTAGAAATTCGTTAAATTCTCTGCCCATAAACTTAAAAGATGCAATTTTTGATTTTAATATAATTCAATATAGCACCAAATAATGGGAACAACTTTTAACAACAAATAACAGTCGCCCATTGGCAAAAATTTTCTCCCAAACCCCAAAATAAAAATTGATTAAGAATTAATTTTGAATGTTCCAATAAAAATAGTTAAATTTTGTTTAATAAAAAATAATTAAAGGTTTTAATTTTATGGGAATTTATAAAGGGAAGTTAAAACAGGGGTAAGTTTATGGAAGACGCATTTTTCCCATGGAAGCTCGATGGCAATTTTCAAAGCGTAGGCGGCACGGGTAAATATCAAACAAAAAAATAAAATAAAGGTGAGCGATTCTATATCGAGTCACCCAAGTTTTTTACCAATGTTTTAAAAGTTAACGGGTGGGATTATTACTTAAGCAAATAGACTGGAAAAATTAAAAAAAAATATAATTTCCAGGTTTATTCGAAATAGGAAAAACCGATAATTTTTAGAATTTGGTGATATTATGGCCCTTCCGAAGAGCTCTTTCCGTCAAAACACGCTAAACAAATTCACACCACTTTTCTTGTCATTGCCCTCTTAATGTCCGGCAGTGGTTTTGAATGTTCAAATGTGGAGCGATGCAAAACTATTTATTAAAATTATCATTAAAAAGTTAACACTTATCGATGAAAACTAATTAAGCAGGGCGATGTGGCCCGAGATCGATAACGTAAATTTGCCAAGCTGTTTTTATGTATCAATAGAGAAACTTTATGCAATAAAAAATCTATTTGAGAAGGAATATTCCTGCCCCTTGAGTTTTCGCTTATAGAGATTTTACTGTATGTTAATATGTTTACATCAATAAATTGGCGTTCTGCCGAAAGTCGATACCAGAGCGAGCAAATTTATATCCGATCAAGGACTGTAAATTGGGCAAAATTTGCTAGCAAATATGAGAGGAAAACGCCACAGCTTGAAACGAGGTAGCGGATGTTTGGAATTTCCAAAGCATTCAGAAAATATTGCCCATTGTATTTAAAGTTCAGAGAGGATATTCAAAGAATAGAGCAAGATAGGTTGGCAGAGATTTCATGGCCACACTGCGAATTTTCCTGATATGGTATAAATCTCAGCCCAAAAATTTACCATCTATATCCGACAAGGATGTACACAATGAATCATCAATGATACCTCTGCCGACCATATGCCGACGCTATGAATTTTGACCCACCGAAGTAAAAATGGTGCATGACTACCACTCGGAAATGCCCAGGTTCGGAACCCTGGGCACTAGGCACATTGATAGAAAAGGTTTTTTAAAAGCCATCGCTTCTCGGCAAGCTTTGGCAACCCTCAAGGTATATTTCTGCCAATTAGGATCGGAAGTCCGATGAGGCATTGATTCAATCTTGTGAGTGCTCAATAACTCGCTTGTGTGAGCCGAAACATAAGAGCTCGCTTTGTCTTGGTGAAGAATGACTCGTCTTCTGCCTGTCTGATAACTTCTGCCAAACAAACACTAAAAATTGATTGCGTTACATTTCTATGGTTGCGACATCAACAAAGAACACTGAACAGGGTCGATTGATGTTTTATTTCCGATTCATACGCATAAATCCAAGATTTATCACCTGTCATGGTGCTTGAACCACTGCGGCCGAATTTCTTCAACATTTCTTTATAGCAATCGACACGAGTCCTTTTCGGGCTGCTGTCAAATTATGCGTCAAATAAGAGAGGAACAATATTGGAAGTTCAAATCCATGTATGGAATTGTATTATAGAATTGAATGTTTTTTTATATATATATATTATTTGGGTGGTGATCCGTAACCAGTCCCATCAGTGCTCATAGCTCACTCCTTCTCTGTCGCCGAAGGAAATTTTGCTACCACCCTGTCAGAGTTTTTCAGTTTAACTCTTTTGCAGCTGTCATTATCCTCTCAGGAGCTTTATTAATGAAGTATTTAATTTACCTGACTGAACCTGCTATACTAGCCTGTAAATTTTATTTTATGATTTAAATTCATCAGCCCAGTCGTTGCCTTGAACCCCACAGTGTTCCAGCTTGCACAACTTGTATGACTCCCGCGATTTAAAAAAATATGATCCACTCAAGTGAAGAGGTGACACGCATGTTCTCTTAAGACAATCATCTAACATAATTTCCTCTTTGTTCCTGGATAGCGCAGGTGGCATTTAGCGGTCTTAGTAATTTAGGCCGAGCCTACTACTGGTGCTAGAACAACTAACATAAAAGAATATAAAAGTGATGCAAATACGAATGTAAATATTGATTTTATTAAAGGACAATAGTTAAGTTGAGCATAAAGTACTTAGCTATTAGGATTTCTTTCATTATAATAGATATAATAAATGAATATTGGCCTACACTGCCGCACTTTATATTCCATATAAGTTTTGAAATGATTTTTATAGACTTGAAGTAATTTGCAATATATATCCATTTATCGACCACAACCTGGGGGATGAGTTATTAAAATAGTTGACTTGGTTGTTATTTGCACTTTTTTTGGAGGAGTCCGAGTTGTTGGTTTTGGTCTTGGAAAGAAAATTCTTGCTGGCCTATGAGGTGGAAGTATTCCTTGCCTACGCCTCCTTACCAAAATTGCGATGGGTGATGCGCCAGCTTGAGCCATCTCCAAATGGACAAGCAGCACTGAGAGGAAGACTGAAAGAAAATTTACTAGAAACTTATTCAATTTTCATGCACAGTAATTTTACTTACCCAATACGAAAATATGCTTGGACAGCATGACTAATTGAAGTGCTTTGATATCAAAATATTCTTTATAAGCGTCTGATGTTAATGCACTACTAAAATGTAAACCGCAGTTTTATTGTGTTTTATATAGGAAGTACTAAAATTGTATAGTATTATCTGAATTGCTTGTTTAATTTAAAAAATGCATACAGCTGTGGACATTGAAATATGAGCAGGTAGGAGGTATGCACTTAAAGCGCAATTGGGTGCGGCAGGTATAGGTAGCAGCGAAAATTACTGCATTTTGTTATCAGTGGTGAATTTGTGTTCATGTTTAAGAATTTTAGAAGTGATACAATAGAAATTAGTACCATTTCATACTACAGAGAGGAAAATTTCATCGTCTGAGAGCGTAGTGCAATCCTTGCATACTTTCATTAAAAATCTTTTAATAGTTGGCACATAAACTTGGAACAGAACCCAATAGAGGAAAGCCGGTGAATAGAACTATAACTTCAAAGATTAGCACAAAACTGCGTTAGCTGTTGGAAGGGAATACATGGAAAGCGTCTTACCGCGAGGGTGGTACGATGAAAATTGCCCACAAAAAAGGCAACTTTTCACAACACAAACGCGCCAAAACTGCCAACCGCAGGTTAAAGAACATTAAAATTCTACCCAACTACGTTAAAAGGAAAGATTTTTCCTAAACGAGTCGAAATTTAACCTTTTTGATTCTAAAGAGATGTCGTACATAAAAAGAATAGCAAAGGTGAGGTGTGCTCGGTCTGAGACACGGCAAAGGAGGAAGTTGAGTGGTTTCATTACCATGATCCCCGACAGCTGACACTGCAACAGAGTTCTCTAAAAGGAACACCATTGCCAAGGGAGTTTATGCATGACTATCATTCAGAATGGCTCCTGTTCAAAACCGAATGTTAGCATGAGACCCCAAGTTATAGAAAAAAATAATGTTTCAAGGTGCGGCCGCCCTTCGCTAGGTATTGGCAAACCTCCGGGTATATTTCTGTCAAATTAGGGCCGTAAGTCCGATGAGCCATTGATCCAATCTTGTTAGTGCTCAAGAACTCTCTTGTGTGAGCCGAAACATGAGAGCTCGCTTTGCCTTGGTGAAGGATGACTCGTCTTCGGCGCGTGGTTATCCTCAATTACCTGAAAACTTCTGCCAAACAAACAATAAAAACTGTTTGCGGTAACTCTCTGTAGTGGCACGGTTGCGACATCAACAAAGAACACTGAACAGAGTCGATTGATGTTTTGCTTCCGATTCATACGCATAAGTCCAAGATTTATCACCTGTCATGGTGCTTGAACCACTGCGGCCGAATTTCTCCAACATTTTTTTCCTCCAATCGGCACGAGTCCTTTTCGGGCTGGTGTCAAATTATGCGTGAAATAAGAGTGAAACAATATTGGGAGTTCAAAACTGAAAATGGAAATGTAGTATATAATTGAAAGTCCTGTGAGGGTGGTTTATATATGTATATGTGTATAGTGATCCGTAATCAGTCTTATCAGTGCTCATAACTCATTCCTTCTCTGTCGCCGAAGTAAATTTTGCTACCACCCTGTCAGGGCTTCTCAGTATGGCTGTTTTGCAGCTAAAAGTATCCAGCACCAACAGCTTTCAGCAGCTTTTTTAAGGAAGTATTTGATTTACCCAACTTAACCCACTATACTTGATGGTAAATTGACTACGGTCCCATTTAACGCTCTAAAGAACTGCAGTTTGCCAATTCATTCGTCAGTTCGTTGCTTTGAGCACTACAGTGTTCTGGCATCCACATAAGCAACTGAGCTCAGCCTCCATTTACATAACTGAAGTATATTCGAAGATATGTAAGCGGTTTCTAGGACCTTTAGAGCAGCTTGGCTGCCACTCCCCGCCTTGTGACTCTGGGGATTAATAAAAATATGATCCTCTCAAGTGAAGAGGTGACACGTATGCCCTCTTAAGCCAATCATCTAACATAATTTCCTCTTTGTTCCTGGATCACGCAATTGGCACTTAGCGGTCTTAGTAATTTAGGCCGAGCCTACTACTGGTGCTTATTCTAGCTTATTCTACCATAAAAGAATATAAAAGAGATGCAAGTACGAATGCAAATATTGATTTTATTAAAGAACAATAGTTAAGTTTGGCATAAAGTAATTGTTATTAGGATTTCTCTTATACACTGCCGCACTTTATATTCCATATAAGTTTTGAAATGATTTTTATAGACTTGAAGTAATTTGTCCATTTATCAACCACAACCTGGGGGATGAGTTATTAGAAAAGTTTACTTGGTTATTATTTGCCCCTTTTTTGGAGGAGTCCGAATTGTTGGTTTTGGTCTTGGAAAGAAAATTCTTCCTGGCCTAGGAGGTGGAAGGTTTCCTTGTCTACGCCTCCTGGCCAAAATTGCAATTGGTGATGCACCAGCTTGAGCCATCTCCAAATTGACAAGCAGCACTGAGAGGAAGACTGAAAGAAAATTTACTAGAAACTTATTCAATTTTCATGCACAGTAATTTTACTTACCCAATACGAAAATATGCTTGGACAGCATAACTAATTGAAGTGCTTTGATATCAAAATATTCTTTATAAGCATCTGCGGTTAACGCTCTACTAAAATATAAGCCGCAGTTTTGTTTTATTTTATATAGGAAGTACTGAAATTATATCGTTTTAACTGAATTGTTTGTTTAATTTATAAAATGCGTACAGCTGTGGACATTGAAATATGAGTAGGTAGTCGGTATGCACTTGAAGCGCAATTGGGAGCATTAGGTATAAGTAGACTGTATTTTGTTGACAATGTGAAATTTTGTTTTGTTTTGGGAATGTTTGGAAAAGTTATGGCTGGTCCGATGATCTTAGGTGAATAGTGGGCACAGTAGGTAGATCGACGACCCAGTGAAGGGGAAGCTGATAACTTGATCTGTAATTTGAAAGTTTAGTACAAAACCACGTAAGCTTTTCGAAGAAAATACATGGAGAATGTGTTATTGGGAGAGTCATGGGCTGAAAGCATCAGCTTGGCTCCAATGCTTGGCTATCCGCCAAAAGAACCAACTTTGCGCAACACAAATGCGCTAAAACTGCCAACCGCAAGTCAAAAAATATTAAATTCTACCCAAGAATGGAAAAGAGGAAAGATTTTCTTTAGCCCAAATTTTCCAAATTTAGCCTTTTTGATTCTAAAGTGGTGTTGCACATAAAAATAATATTATAACAGTTGTGAGGTGTGACCTGGCCAAAAAGCGGCAAAGGAGCGAGTTTCATTACTATGATCCTCGACAGCTGGGGCTAGAATAGAGTTTCCAAAAAGGGCTACCATAGCCGAATGGGTTAAGTGGGCTTCGGCTCAGGAGGACTCGGGTACAAAACCTAAAGCGAGCGTGAAACTTCAATTAATAGAAAAAATATTTTTTCTAATAGCGGACGCCACTTGGCAAATCTGCAATGGCAAATCTCCGAGTGTATTTCTGGTATAGAAAAGCTGCTCGTTCAGTTGTGGAAAACCTTAAGGATCGTACTACATATTGTAGCAGAAGCTTGGCCAAACATCCAATGAAAGAAGTAAGCGCCAAGTTAGTACATAAAATCAGGTCCAAGTGTAATGAAACTGCATAATAAGCAGCAAATTCGGTAGAAAGCACTAAAATGACATGTCTGTCACAAGCTGAACCCATCGAGACATTACTAACAGAAAACGGAGGGAACGGTAAATGCATTTAAATACCAACAGATAGGATAAGAAAAATCTTTGCCTTCAATTCAAGAACTCGCTTTGCAAGTAGCCAGCCCCATTTTCAAGAGAATTATACGCCATGTCAAGCATACTAAAGCGATGAACTCGTATGATCATTTTTTCGTGAGCTCGAAGTACGGACTAATTATTTCATAAACAATGTAAAGTTTTCCTTTTCTCATTTTCTTTGACCAAAGGTATTATTTGGCAGAAATTTTGCGTTTTACATCTACTACTAGCGGATTTCTTCAAGCTAAGAATGGGAAAGTGGTAGCGCCTAGTTAAATAGAACCAAGGTTCAGTTTTCATGGATGGCTCGAAGTTCAAGTGAAAGACTGATGGAGGAGTCTTCTCAGAAGAAGACTTTAGAATTACAAAGAAATGTCTGACCTCCCTTTCGGTCACTGGAGCAACCAGTTCCAAGCTGTATAGGAGCTCAATTCGTAGTAGCTTAAGTTAAAAAGTCTAACCGGGGACTTCACCCCGGTGTCATGAAGAACAGAACTCCTCAGAGTTTGCCCTCCTCCTTAGGATGGCTTTGGTGTGATAAACTAAAGACGGAGAGAACCTTTTTAGTTCAATTTAGATTTGCTTTGCAACCGGTGCCGGAACCCAAAGCACGGCAGAGTTTTTTATGGGCCTCATACGCTATCAAAGTGGCAAATGCCTCGATCTTACACTACCATTTTGGACCAAATGTTTTTATAATTTTTCGGGCGGTGATTAACGTACTAATTGGATCCGCTTTGCTTTTGAGCACCGGCTGAGCATAAGCAGTTCTTTTTCAGCCACAGCAGAAAAACCTCTCCCATCAATAAAAATGCGATATGCTGCAAAGTTTTGACTATTTCTTGACTTCTTTTTATATAAGTACAGGTCATGCTACAAGAAAATCCTTATATTTAGTACGATCTTTCAAACTTTGAAAATTTTCGAAAATTACAAAGCTTTTTTAAAATTTTTTGAAAAACTCTGGATATGCAGCTTTGTAGGCCATTCAATTTTACTGGCAGTGTTGCGTATATTCTTAGATGAGATTTGAGAGTTTTTGCACATTTTTTATTTTTTTTTTTAATTTTGTACAAAGTTTGGAACTTCGAATTAAATGGTTTTTGTTGTAGTATGACCTTAGTTTTATTAAGAATAAAGAAATTGAAAATGGAAGTATATTGAAATATGTAGTCAAAACTTCCCAGGCTGTCGGGCCGCTATTATTGTGAGCGTCTCTGTATATCCGTTGACTGGGCTGAGTATCCTTACGCTATGTGCCCTCGGCACTTAATTCGTTCCCTTAGTAATTCGCTAAATAACACGACAATAAACCTTTTCCCACGGCGTCTTTGTATTTCACTTTGGTTGTTCTTGTTCTTGTTCTTTGCTTTCTGTTATTTTTATTTGCTGTGAATTTTGGGGACGGAGAAAAAATAAAAGTTAAGACTGAAAATTATTTTTAAAGAAAATTTCATCAGTGCCCGGGCAGTCAGTCTCCCAAAAGGATTGCGCTCGATTCATATAAATTTTTCAACGGATTTACTTTCTTGCGACACTACTAATATACTTATTTCCAGTAAACCTTACCATTTTTGTTGATAGTCAAGCAGCGGGGAAGGCACAGGGCTCAGCGCGCATCAACTCAAGATGTGTTAAAGAACGCAGGAGGTCGCTCTTGCTTATACAACAACAAAAACTACACTTTTTTAGGCCCCCTTCTACTCTGGATTGTAGGGAAATGAAAGATGAGTGTGCAAGGAAAGGCTTTGAGCTTAATCTTCAACGAGCGGTAGAAGACATTAGCATTCCTTAAAACGCACTGTACACTGCAATTGACTTCAACGTAATCACGGAAACCAATAGAATGATGTCTCCAATAGCTAACTGCAGGGTCTCCAAAGCGCTCTGGCCAAAACTGAACTTTAAACGGACAAAATGTCTGCTTGGATTCAACAGATTAACAACCCGCGTCTTCATAGGTTTTGTAACGGGTCACTGTACTGTCATCCTGGAATGGCTGGACCTCACAATGACTTCAGCAGGAGTTGGAGGAGATGAAGATTGAATTGAATCGGAAGACCTGGGAAATTTGCAAAATACCTCACTGGAGCGACTATTACCTTCTTTAAAAGGTCCAAGTAAAGCGTTTTTCAATAGGTGCGCTTCAACTTTTTTCCGATAGGGAGGGCGAACGACGCAATATTTTTTATTTTTCGCTTGTCATTTGTAAACTTCATTAGTATACATTTCATCATGGAACGCTACACACTTGAGCAACGATTGCAAATCGTGCAAATTTTTTATGAAAATAATCGTTCTGTTGCTGTTGCTGTTTTTCCAAAAAATCATCTTCAGTGATGAAGCTCACTTTTGGCTCAATGGCTTTGTCAACAAGCAAAATATGCGTTACTGGGCAGAAAGCAATCCACACGTGATTCATGAGGCACCGTTGCATCCCGAAAAAATCACTGTTTGGTGCGGTTTACATGCCGGCGGCGTAATTGGCCCATATTTTTTCGTTGACGAGAACGATCGCCACGTTACTGTGAATGGAAATCGATACCGCGACATGATAAACGATTATTTTTGGCCGCAATTGAATGGTATGGACTTAGACGACATGTGGCTTCAACAGGACGGGGCCACAAGCCACACAGCACACGCTACAATTGATTTGTTGAAGAGTAAGTTCGATGAGCACATTATTTTCTCTGGGGTTATGTGAAGTCAGTGGTCTACAGTAACAAGCCGGCGACGATTTGTGAGCTCAGAGCCAATATTGAACGCGAAATTGCTGAAATTTCGGCCGATTTATGCAAAAGAGTGGTCGAAAATTGGGTTCAACGATTGGACTTCGTAAAACGTGCACGCGGTGGTCATGCAAAAGAAATCGAATTTCATACTTAAATGTATATGTTCAAACTCGATAATAAAAAAAAAATTAGTTAAAAAAGTCAAACCGTTTGTGTTTTATTCAAAAAAGTTCAAAAGTTGAAGCGCTCTTACTGAAAAACCCTGTATATATTTTTTTAATATTTTCTTTTAATTTTCTTTATATTTCAACAGAAAAAAGTATTAGCTGCATTTTTTAGTTGTTTCCTTGTAATGCCCGAAACTGTATTACCAAAACATGAAATTTCTGTATATCTGCCATTCATAGCTCACAATCGAACGCTTCACAAGAGATTGAATGATAAACAAAAGCCGAATTATTTCAAGAAGCTTAAGAAATATATGTTTTTGTAAACTGAAAACCTTTGTGCTGGCACACAATACTATGAAGACAATATTTTATAAAAAAAAAAAAACAGCCGTAAATCTGCTGCTGCCTTTAACAAACTTACCGACATACATTTCTTTGTCACTGCTAGGCATTACATACACCCACATACATATTTCCATACATTGTTTTGAACTCCCAATATTATTCCACTCAGCAGACAATATTTCCTTGTCGGTTATTAATTTTATGGCACAGAAATTTCGCTGCTTCTTCGTATTGTACGCTTTGTCTACCGCAGCGTATACGTAACCTAATTTTTCGACAATTCACGAGTGCGCTCAATAAAAACAAACGCCGCAAACAATTCTGCAACGGAAATGAACTGGAAATTCGCGTAATTGGACTTGATTTAATGCTTATTCGTGCCACTCCGCTGCTTTGGGAATTTTAGTATTGTGTCGACATGTGTTCCTGCATGAAGTTAGCGGCGAACTTGCGGTGTTCGCATTCAATATTTGGTAATTTTATTTTTTTATTATTCGAGTATACTATCTGGATTTCTAACACTTCAGCCAACGATACCTTATTTGTTTTTATTTTATTTTTATTTGTAGTTTTTTATTTATGTTTTTGTTTTTGCTCTCTTGCTTTGCCTTGGGGGAAGTGTAAATTATTTTATTGAGCGCTACCACAGCCAACCCTCCATATTTTAGGATTTCATGCGTTAGCGGCATGGGATGTAGAACAATATAAATTTGAGATTTCAAAAATGCTCCAATGCGTTCATTAATTTTGCCCTATTACACAGTGACTGGCTGTAGAGAGAAACGTTAAAGCAAAAAACAAAAAAATGTTGGTTGCTACTTTCCTCCCACTTACACCCACGTTCATTGGTTTTTCCTACGCAACGACAGCAACAACGTAGCCACTAAAATACTCTCGCCTTGTTTGGGTACATTTGAAAGTTAATGACTTAGAAAACAATTCTTCTGAGGCTGTTTAGTGGCATATTTTCGCTGTCTACGAGTACTTTATTTTATTCTCACTTTCCTCTTGCACGTTCTGTTTTGGCTCAGTTGCCTTATTTTAATAGCTAATTAGATTGTATTTTTGGCGCTTTTCTTCCTTGTTTATGACTTTAACGGTGTATAGAGATTTGGATTCAGCTCGCTTGCTGCCGTGAAAGGGGTAAAGTGGAATTTGTTGGTATTTCGTTTATTTAACTTTGGCTATAAAGTCTTAAAGTTCTCAGCTAGAAGAATTATATTGTTGGAAGGGAGATATCAAGATAAAAACTTAAAGAAACTTACATATAATAGGATGTAATTTGAATGAAAAATTGATATCTAGGAAGGGCAAAATTCAATTTATAGTAGCTCATTAAGCACCCTTATATTCGTAATGAGCACAAAATCTATATTCGCATAGGCCACTTACACTTTTAGAAGACATATTCTCCTAC
Organism: Anastrepha obliqua; assembly: GCF_027943255.1. Taxonomy (NCBI): domain Eukaryota; kingdom Metazoa; phylum Arthropoda; class Insecta; order Diptera; family Tephritidae; genus Anastrepha; species Anastrepha obliqua. Next base: position 65,987,110 of record NC_072893.1, read on the forward strand.
ATTTTTCGACTGAATGAATGACTTCATTGGTGCCAGCGAAAGAGTTTCATTACTTTTAGGTGATACTGTAACAGAGACTTTTTGAAAATTGTATTTGATAAGCAATTAAATTCTCATTCTTTGCTTACTACGTCGTATGTACGTACAGTCAACGTCAAATAAAGTGTACGCCACATATTGCCAAGTTTTGACTGTTTATTTATTTATTTTTTAATTTTAATTAGTTGTACCAATTAATTAGAGCTACGAACCAAGCCAATGTTTCGCTTACAATATTTTCCGAAACTCTAGAAAGTGACAGAGATTATTGTATTGCCAAAACCGGGTAAAGATCCAACTGCCGTGTCATCATACAGACCAATAAACCTACTGCCGACAATATCTAAAATTGCTGAAGAATTACTGCATGATCGATTTAGTCAATTTCTAGATCAAAAATGTATAATACCGGATGATCATTTGGATTTCGAAAAACATATTCGACTATTCAACAGATCCATGAAATTAAAAATAAAATCCAATCAGACCTTGAAAACAATCGATACGTTTGAGAAAGTGTGGCACAAAGGCTTCCTCCACAAAATAAAAAGAGTGCTACCTTTTCACTACTATCTCATCATACAAAGCTACCTAACCGACCAAAGCTTGTATATTAAATAAGACAATCAGTGTTCAGATATTCATCAAATAACAGCTGGAGTTCCGCAAGGAAGTGTTCTTGGACCACTACTATATGTCTTATTCACCGCAGACATACCAGTTCCTGACGAAACTAATTCTTCAATTGCTACGTCCGCAGACGATACAATACTATTGGCATCAGACAAAACCTTAACTATCGCTACTGAAAAACTGCAGCGATACACAAACGCAGTTAAGGAATGCTTTGATAACAGATGCCTAAAAATAAATGAAGACAAAACCGTACAGGTTATATTTACAAACAAAATCAAATTTACTGCAGTCCCAATTAAAATAAGTGACAATGGAACCAACTACTAAATATCTGGGAATTCACTTGGACTCCAAACTAAATTGTAATCACCACATAAAGAAAAAGGTCAAACAAATAAAAGAAAAACTTCGACAACTTCATTGGTTAGTCTGCTCAAAATCCAAACTTGCAACACAGAACACGCTGTTAGTTTACAAAACTACGATTAAGCCAATTTGGCTATATGGACTACAGGTGTGGGGAATGGCTAAAAAACTCGTATAGAAAAAATACAACGAGAACAATGGAAGATTCTTCGGCCAATTTATAAAATTTTTTTTTTAATGAGAGTTTTTGGACAAATTTCAAGTATGTAATTTTGGCATAACTCGACACCAATTTTAAAAAATCCCCTGCACAAACAAATCATCTTGCCAATGAGCCAAGTCGTTATCCATAAAAATAAACCCAATGATTGCTCCCAACTACCATAATAAACGCAATCCACATGACGTACACCTCATTTTTCTTTTGACGCTGGATCATAAAAAAAGAGTTTTTCATGCATCCATATCTGAAACTGTTCAGCTACAGTTTTAATTTCATATTTCATTGGTAACTAAGTAATTGCGTATTTTTGTTTAAGAAAATTAGAAACAATTTTTTTCATGGAACTATTATAAATAATTTTATTCTGTAATGTATTGCCCATTTTAATCAATGACCTTTTGCTATCATTCAGGCAGCATCATAATCCCACCTTCATAAAAATTCTGGTTTTTATTAGCAAAAAACTGAATCAGGTACGATTTGACACCATCATCATTAATGAAATTTTTACGATTCAAGGAGTTTTGTAAAGATCGAAAGAAAAAGTAATGAGATGGTGTAAGGTCAGGACTATATGGTGGATATGGCAAAACATCCCAACCAAGCGCCAATATTTTTTGCCGAGTAGCCAAAGATGTGTGTGGCTTTGCATTGTCATGTTGGAATACAATACCTTTTCGATTTGTCAATTCGGGTTGCTTTTCTTCAACTGCATTAATTTCGTTACTTGTTGAATGTAGACATCAGAATTGATCGTTCGGTTGGTTGGTAAGAGTTCAAAGTAGACAAATCCTTTGTAATCCCACTAAACTGATAAAAAAAACATCTTCTGATGAATGTCAGCTTTTGATGTTGTTTGAGTTGGTTCACCTGGCCTGCTCCACGATCTTTTTCACTTTATATTGTTGTAAACAACTCATTATTTGTCATCGCCAGTTATGAGTCGTTTTAAAAACTGATCATTTTCCTTAAGTTTCTTTAGGAAATCGCAGCTGTTTTTGAAAATAGCCAAGTTGTTTTAAGGGATTTTTCATCCATATAAGTGATACATGAAGCTTCTCTGCAATCTCACGTGTTGTTTTGTGACAATCCAAATCAATTGTTGCTTTGATTAGTGCGTCATCAACTTCAACTGGATGACCAGAGCGTTTTACATCTTTGAGTGAACGAAATTTGGCAAACCAATTTTGGCACTGCCGTTCTTTTAAGGCTTCGTTACAATAAACAGAGCATAACTTTTTATGAGCTTGCGATGCGGTTTTCCCTTTGCGGAAATAGAAAAGCAAAATATGATGAAAATGTTCCTTTTGATTTTTCACTTTTCAACGAACACCAAACGAAAACTACGCAGCCGATCAAAAAACTTGTTTTACTGATTGACAGCTGAATTGCCAAATATCAAATAACAAAATGTGTTTTACATTTGTACTATGATGCAGTGATGGTAAATGTAGGGAAATGTAGGGATTTTTGTCGAAAAATGTGGGCGTAAGGAAAAGAAGGACAGATTTTTTTAAATTCTTTAAATGTAGGGAATTTTCAAGAAGGGCAAAAAAAATTTTAAAATAGCGGGGTAAAATTAAAAAAGTACATTTAAAATAAAAATCTGCGGTAATACGGCAACATTGCCTGTTTTTTCTTCGTTAACGCTAGCACGATTTTTTCTTTGCGCGAAAATTGTTAGTTGTCCCACGTCTTCTGGTGCTTTTCACTTTTGAAGTAAGTTTGCAATTATTTTAGTTTTAGCTTTTTTTATATTTGAAATGCATATATTTTACAGAAATCAGCTCCTCCTCTTCGACTGACTCTTCGGAGGAACACCAGAAAAAACAATGCAAGTATCGGAAACAAAAGTTCAATAATAAGTGGCTTGACGACGAAATTTTAGTGGCTAGTTTGAAGTTGTGGCTAACGATCCATACAAATGCAAATGCACTGCGTGGAACAAAATTTTGAGCTGTGGCAAGTCTGATTTACCGAAGCACGTCGAAACAAAAATGCACCAAAAAATATGAAGGCAATTAAAAAGACATCTAAAATAAAGCGAGTAAACCAAATGGTTCCAGAAATTTCGAAATAAGACTTAGCATGTTCTTCGCTGAGCATAATGTTGCGCTGCAAGTGGTGGACCATTTAATTCCACTCTTAAAAGAAATCGTGCCCGATTCTGAAATAATAAAAAAACTCTGAGCTCGGAAGAAAGAAGTGCACCAGCATAATAAAAAATGAATTGGCAAAAGAGGAAAAAGACAATTTAGTTAAGAAAATTAAAAGTAAACAAATTTTCCATAATGATCGATGAGAGACATGGGACTCAATAAGCATATGTGTCTCATGGTGAGATTTTTCGACGAGGCAAGCGAGCGGCTTGTGGTTAAGCTGCTGGATCTAATTCCAAAAAGAACTGATTGCACTGCAGAAGCTCTGTACGGAATTTTAAAAAATCTTAAGCACACAATTCAATTTTGGCGTTGCAATTGCCTCATTATAGCGTAAACTCAGGAGAAAAAAATGTAGGGAATTTCGTAGGGAAAATTTGTTGTAAGCGTAGGGAAAAGTAGGGAATTTTTTTGGTCTGTGTAGGGATTTTTCAGAAAACCATTTTGATGTAGCTTCACAAATGGAGGAACCTACAGTTTTAAGCCGACTCCGAAAAGCAGATATTTTTACGAGGAGCTTTTTCATGGCAGAAATACACTTGGAGGTCTGCCATTGTCTGCCGGAGGCGACCGCTATTAGAAAAAACTGTTTCAATTATTTTATGTTCATGCGCGGAGATTCGAGCTTATGCACTCCCGAATGGCGGCCGCAAATCTTATTACAGAGGTGTAAAATATTAAAGACAATCCTCGTATCAAGAGCAACTCTGAGTGCCCCCATTATGATTACACTTATGATTCTGGTTAGCCCTATTCATAATTAAAACAGTCGATTTAAGGGGTGCCAGTAGTCTAGGGCTCGAATTTTCAGGCCTCGTATTTTCAGGAATTTTTTTTTACAATAAAGAAATTAAAAACGATGTTTAAATGGTTCAGGCTTTTTCCTTAACTACTTTTACATACAAAAATGAAAAAAATCATTTGATTCGGTTGAATATATTTTTTTTTTGACAACACCAGGCCGAAAAAAGTCGTTTCGAGATAAATGAGTTTGAAGTTTGAGGTACAGGAGCGCGCGGACAGCTCTCTACCTAGTTAATGGGCTGTAGAAGGGGTAAGATAGGGAATTTCCGCATGAAAATTTGACAGTATATTCTTAAGATACTATACTTTCGAAATTTAAAAAAAAAAAACACAAAAATCTATCTTTCGAAATTTCTTGGGTCCCCTTAATAATGCTTTTGTGCCATCATACTACAGACGCACACGTTGCAAGTATATAAAACCCAAAGTATAAAACCTGATTACAGAACCCAGGTAATGCTAAAATCGCTTTGAATGCTCGGTTTACCATATCTGACAGTTGACCATTTCTTATTATTGCTAGATATTGCTGGATATTTTACTTCCAAGGAAAATCATGGGGTTATGCTTCTAAGCACTATCAGGTTGAGACCAGACCGATTTATTCTCTGAGGAGTTCTGCTGCTTTTTTATGTAAAATTATTGTTACATATTATTTATAAAAAATAAATAATTGGCGCGTATACTTCTGTTAGGTGTTTGGCCGAGCTCCTCCTCCTATTTGTGGTGTGCGTCTTGATGTTGTTCCACAAATGGATATTATTTATAGGGGATATATAACTACAATATAACCCGAACTTAAGTAGCACACTGGCTACTAGGGCCTTCAGTGCATGTAAAATAATTGATTCTGTCACTTTCAGATGAAAACAACAATTAAAAGTTTTTAATACTTTCATGGATTTCTGCTTACGGAACCATGTTTTGGCAAAATAGTCTGCTTGAACATTTATTCTTCAATATTTTTTAATAATTCTAATCGCAGAGATTCATATGCCTATGCACTTCATAAAGCCACTTAGAAGTTGAACCAAAACCTACGGCTACCTAACTATTGCTCCCTCTCTCAAGTTGAGTTAGTAGTGGTAAAAGAGGCTACGTTTTGTGTTAGGGACTCGCCTATTTAGCTATCACAAAATCTATACAATGCAGTAATTCTTCCTCTAATTGAGTGCAGAGCTAACCTAAGTGGTGTTGGCTAAGCGGTATACCGCAAATGTTATCTGGCTTCTTGGACATTTTATATTAATAAGGCTAAAGGAGAACTGCTCTTAAAAGCGTCCAGTGTGTGGTCATCCTCAAACAAGTACTGGATCGGGTCGCAGGTCACCAATAGATAAAACGCGGTGCCCACTTGTGGAGTAACTAGACTGGCTGGTCTAGAACTAATGGAGGCACATATAAGTCGCTCATCAATCACCGACCTTCCGTTAGTACAGTGGTTGGTATCATCACCGAGCAGTGTCTAGTGGCAATATATGGGAATGTATGTAATTTCCTTTTAACCTTTAACTACTGAGGTGGTGGTAAATTTTACACCTCGTAGTTTGTTTTCTGTCTCACTCTCTGCAGTTGAGCGCTATCAATTTCATTCTCTTGGTATCTTCTCGTCATCCTATGATTATTATTCAGTTGTGTTTCTACAGTCGGGGGTATTGTATAAGCGGAGATATACCAGTGCTGGTGTCAAAATTACCACTCGTCCGGGGTTACGTATTTTTTTAATACAAATTATTTTACCACCACATCAGACTAAGCGTAAGTATTTAATAGAAAATAAAATACCACTTCTCAGGCTTAGCGTTAGTTTTTCGTGGAATCATTTTGACTACTCCTACGATTTATTGCAACTTATTTTATTAGGTTATGTCAAGCAAATTAAATGACGAAGCCATAGCCAGATTGCTGGAAGACGAAGACGAAATCAGTGACGTTGATGATGAAATTGCTGATCCTGATTTTTGCCTTCAAGATAGTGATACAGATGATATAATGAGCATTGAAGATGAAGAAGGAAGTGAATGTGATGTTTCCGAGGAAGATGTTACTAAAGAAATTGACAATGCTAATGAACATGGAGATGGAGAAGACGCAATTGAGTCAATAAGAGTAACCAAATATTTTTATGGAAAAAATGGGTATAAGTGGTCAGCAAAAGAGCCAGCACGGTGCAGTAAAACTCCACGATTATTAACGGATCCATTGGCTGCCATTTCAGAACTGTTCAATAAGTTTATAGAAAACTGCCGAAAAAATTATACAATTGGTACCCATGGATGCATCGATGAAATGTTAGTGCCGTTTCGCGGTAGGTGCAGATTTAAAATGTATATGCCAAAAAAGCCAGCAAAATATGGCATCAAAATAATGGCGTTAACAGATGCTCGCACACAGGACCGTACAAATGCTTATATATACCATGGCAAAAATTCTGACGGAAATGGTCTCACAACTGAAGAAAAAAGGCTATCAGTACCAACACAAGCCGTATTACGGCTAACTAAAATTATAGAAGGAAGTAACAGAAATATTACTGCCGATAATTGGTTTTCCTCAATGCAGGTTATAGAAGAATTAAAAAAAAGACAGCTTACGTACTTGGGTACACTAAAGAAAAATAAAAAGGAAATACCTCCCGAATTTCAGCCCAATAAAAACAGACCAATTGGATCTTGTTTGTACGGTTTTACCAAAGAAGTTACCATTTTATCATATGTGCCTCACAAAAACAAAGCTGTTCTTTTGTTACCTTCTATGCATCACAGGGAAGAAAGCGATATTCAAAGTGGAAAGCCGGCAATAATAGCAGACTATAATAACACAAAAGGGGGAGTTGATGAACTTGATAAGAAGTGCTCCATATATTCAACCACTCGACGTACGCGACGCTGCCACTCGCAATTTTTTATAGACTACTGGATATAAGTACTGCAAATGCCTACGTTATATGTATATCAATCTTGTGCTGAGTTTGATGATAAATCGAGGGCAGACTTTTTGAAAAGTCTAGGCCGGCAATTGATTTTACCACATTTGCAAAGGCGACAGCATAATCCTCGACTACCCAGGTTAATTCGAGACCATATAAGTAGCATCTTAGGACCAGACTCCGTAGCTTCCCCTCTAGGAGAGCCGGCCACAACTGCGAAAAAGTTATGCTACATTTGCCCTAGTAGGTTGAAGCGGAAGACTCCACATGTTTGTTTGTTTTGTACTAAGCCTATGTGTATGGGATGCAGTAAACGCGTATACGTGAAGTGTGCAAATAAGGAATTTGATGAGTAAAAATCCTCCAAAAAGATTGATCTGCAGTTTTTTTTGTTTTGAACATAATTTTTGTTTGTTTTCTTTTTTGTGATTCGAATGTCATAAATTTGGCTGTGGAAAGTGCCTTTATCTAGTTTTGAATTTTTTCTTACAATTTTTTTAAGTTATATTAGTGCTGTTTTTTTAGTTTTAAGAAAAGTGACTATGAAATAAAGTCCTTGTTTTTTTAAACTAAAAGTTCGTTTTCTTTAAATTTATTACTCTATTCATTTAAAAATATGTTTTAGTATTCCAATTAAAAACAAATAGTTTAAAAAAAATGTTTCGTTCACAAAAATTATTTATAGATTATAAAGGGGTAAAATTTACCCCCACCTCAGTAACTACGTCCAAATATTTCACCTCAGTAGTTAAAGGTTAAAGACGTATGTTGCAGCTGCAGAAACGATGAGGAAATGGAGAGTATTGAACCCTGTATCTGTCCTTGTTCCGCTCTTAAACCACCCACAATATTTCATATCTCGTTGGCGAGACGAAGTGGGTAGCAGAAAGAAGGCATGAGCCCCAACAAGTGGCATCTCAATAGGTTTTCAAGGCCTAATCAACATCTTCATACATCTCTACATCCTTATGGAGAGTGACAACCACCAGATGTATGCTGTTCAAGAGGCAATGAACTTTGTTGTGGATAACAGATGGAGAGGCAGATCTGTAGGTGTCTGTAGTAATATCAAACCTGCGCTCATGGCCTTCGACAGCCCTTCATCCACTTCAAGGGTAGTCGAGTACTGTAAATCCAGGTTGAACTATAATGGCAGACATAATATCCTGATGTTAACATGAGTCCCGGGACACGTGGGTATTGCGGGTAACGAGATCTCTAACTCTTTAGCTAAGATGAGCTATGAGCAATTTCCTTGGCCCGTTCTGTCACTCCCTTCTGCAACCATCAAACCAACGGTTAGCAAACGGGTAACTTCAACCCACACACGAGCTTAGCAGGCTGAGAGAGGCTGCAGATGGATGTTTTCTGTCATGTCCGACCGACTGTCGCAGTTAATCCTGTCACTAAGCAAAAGGGACTGTAATAGGTTGGTTTGACTGATGACGGGACACTTTCTATGGGCAAAGCACACGGAAAAGGTGGGCATCTCAGACAATGCACTCTGTCTAGCTTGTGAAGAGGAGGATGAGACGGCGCACAACTTTCTGTGCACCTGCCCAGTCTTCGCTCGAATCAGGCTTGAGGTCTTTGGCACTGATGTGTTAAGAAGCGACCACCTTGGCTCCTACTCCAATATCTACTCAGATTTCTTCGGAGGTCGAGTGGATTTAAAGAAAATTAAAAAGGGAACCCGAGTGCAGTGCAATGGACTTAATTGTGTCTGAGTGCTCTACTTGCTAGTCTGTCCCGACAAAAAACAAAAAAAGAAAAAGACAACCACCGTAATTTAACCTAAGCCCATAATTAGTTATTATTTAGACTCAAGTCGTTAGAATCTCAATTATAAATAAATATAATAATAATTACTTAAAATCAGCAACTCGGAATTTAATTTTCTATAAACTCACGCAAGGAATACCATTAGCGGCAATCTTATTTAAATTAGACAAGAGATTAAATATTCACCTTAAGTTTATTATTTAAGAAATTTCAATTTGGCAAATGTGCGCACACGTGCCTGCCACAAATGTACAAATGCAATCAAAACACATGCCGCAAATACGGATAATACCGACAGAGGAAGAGGTGGCAGAGGTTGCATAGAGTTGTGGCAAGATTGTTTGGCACGTTCATTTCACAAGAAACCAATACAAATGCACGAATGCGTAATTTTGGGCGAATATTTGCTGACACGTATTTAACAGTCGAGCAGTCGACGAAAACAACGTACAGGTAAGCGGCTGTCAGATTGAAATCCAGACAGGCATTCGTAGACAAATTGCACGGAACTGACAAGCTCAAGAAATTAAGGGGTAAGGGGCTAAAGGAAGTGCAGGATTTGAAGAGCTAAGCAAAGATGAGAGTGCATCGGAAGCAGCAAATGGGTGGGTGATTTAGTTCACATGTGAGCCGAGCTGTTAGATTTTGCGAGTACTTTGTTGCCAATTCGCATGTGTGAGTAATGTTGCCAGACTAACAGTTTTCTGGACAAGCTTGCATTTTTTTTCATTACCTCATAATACAAATTTCTTTAAAAATGTCTGATTTGAAGGAATAAATTAGCAAATGTAATAAGCAATGAAGAATAACAGACAGTTGACGATAAACTAAACTTTGACAACAATACTGAGATATTTTGGGAGAAAAATTTTAGAACAAAAAGGAGAAATGGAGGTTCAGCGTTTTCTGTTTTCAAACAAATGATTTCAGTTGCCCTTTGTAATCAGACGCCACAGCAAATGTGGGAAGAATATTTCGTCAAATCGATTTCAATAAAATCAAGCAAGAAATAATTAAAAAATTTCAGCATTCTATTGACCTTCAAGAACAAAAGATGCGGCCGCCGCGGACGAATGGGTTAGTGCGTGACTAGCATTCGAATGGACAGGTTTAAAACACCAATTCATAGTTTCATAATTGAAAAGTTTTTTCTAATGGCGGTCGCTCCACGGCAAATAATGGAAGCCTCCGAGTGGACGAGTATTTCTGAGGGGTACTAAAATTGTAGGTTCCTCCATTCGTAGAATAAAATAAAGATGTAAGCCCCAAAATAAGAGAAGGAGCTCGGACAAACACTCAAAAAGGGTCTAAGCGTTAAAAATATATTAAATCATTTTATGAAAAAATAAAAATGATAATAATGCATTAAATTTGAGTTGTCGAATGAAATTTATAAAAATATTAACAAAATAATTTCAAAAAATAATGAAATCAAATATCAATAAAGTAAAATGTGATTTAAATATTCAAGTTAAAAAAAATTTTTTTTTCGTTAAGTGTAACTTAAAATGTTTGTATTGTTGTTGTTATTTATTTCATACTAAATTCAAATAATTATGATAAAATGGTTTAATAATAAATAATAGAAGTCATTAGTCGGGGGTATAATAAATAAAAAGATTATTTTGGCACACAACTATTTATTCCTTTTTTTTTTATTTTAGTGTTTTTCATAATTATTTATTAAAAACCTAATCCAATAAGTAACAAGCAGATTATGAAAAATTCATTTAGAATCAGCTCCCTGTATTTGTACCCGTCTATATAAGTACCCGTGTTTGAAATGAATATACCATTTTTTCAAAACTTTTTATTTTTTAAGATAGTTCCCTATGCGAAAACGTGTAAATTCGTGAGGTCGTTCTGGCCGCGGGTAGATTTGGGGTGTTTGAGACAACTTCTACTACTAACAAAGCCACAGCTATCGAATTTGATGGTATCCTAACCGGACACTGTCCGTTAGGTGTCCTTGCGGTGAGGCTTGTCTGGCGTCAAGTCTTTTCTGCAAAAGCTGTCTAGAGGACGAGGTGGAATAATCTCAGCACCTTCTTCTCAGCTGCTCTGCTCTCTTCGGGTCAAGGCTTAAACATCTGGACTCTCACTTTTTCGCTACAACGGCGAATATTGCGGGCTTAAATATCACACATCTGGTGAAATTAATCAGTAGCTTGAAGCGGTTAACACAAACGTAAATTGCCACTCGTTGGTCGTCATCCTCAAATTCTCTACTCTCCTCGAACTCTTCACACCACGGCCCCTGTCTCGGCGAGAACTTCCTCGTTTGAACCAAATTTTTTCCCGCGAGCCATTTCTTCACGTTAGGGAACAAGAAAAAGTCACAGGTAGCCAGATCGGATGAATACGGGGGGTGCGGCAGCAATTCATAACGCAAATACTGTAGTTTGGCCGCGATAACTCGGGATGAATGTGCTGGTGCCTAATCGTGGTGAAACAGTACCTTCTTTTAATCCAAATGCGGTCGTGTCTGCTTCAATAACTCACAGTAGTATTCATGCATGAGGATGACGCCGTTCGCATCCCAAAAACTCGTCGCCATGACCTTTCCGGCCGATGGTGATGTTCTTCTTTTTCAATAGTTACTTAGTTTCTGGTGTGTACTGATAAATCCAAGTATCATCAACGGTGACTACTCGACGCAAAAATTCCTTCTCGCTTAATTTTCTCGAAACCATGCTTGGAAGTTAACAGCCGCATCCGCTTGTTGTGGCTTTTGGGCAATGGCGGCACCCATCGGGCCAACAATTTTTTTGATCGCCATTCCGTAAAATATGTAAAAAATGTAAAATATTGTTTGCCGTTCCTGTCGGCATACCTAAGGCCTCTGTTACTACGCACACTTTTGTTCGTCGATCAGCGAGAATACTGTCGTCGAATGAAAATCAGGCAACACTGTTCGTGTGGCAAGACAAAAGTGAGAAAAACTGTCAGCGTGAGCAAGTGAGATATACAAGCACACACACATTCTCACACATATCCTGGCACAATTATACATTTGCCAATGTTTACATATCATCAACATATCATCGACGTGTTGGTTTGGCTGAAATGTGCTGCATAACTAAGTTTTGCTACCTGCTATCCACCTACCTACCGTAACAATCAACGACTTGCAGACAATGGATAATATATACACGGCATACTCGGTTGGTTGCTTGGTTGGTTGGTTAACTCTACATATAGTAGCTCTATCTGCTTGGCAGATTTACCCTTGCAGCTACCCTGACCGCTGCTGATTTCCTTGTATGATATTTGTTATGGTTACTAGTTGTACATACCTGTGTTAATTTTCCATTAACAATGCTCAACGACTCCAACGATGCACGTACATGCCGCAAACTGTTATCCTTTAGCGTCTCTAGGTGTGAGTGTGAAAATTGCAAATGCCTTATATTGACACCTGGTTGAAAGACGTCCTGCGAGAGAGACGTGACCGAACGATCGAAGTCATAAATGGATAATGAATGTATTGGTGATGAGATGCGTTCCAATGTGCTGCGCAACGACATGGCTGTCGTGCCGGGACACTCGAGGAATAAGCCTGCAAACAAGCAAAGAAACCAGTTGAACGTTGGCACGCAAGAGGAAGAAAATGTATGGATTAGTGTAAACCAAATACACATACATGTATATGTATATGTATTTATGTATGTAGATGTGCAAAAAGTCGCCGAAAAGCACGTCCACGTACGTACACATGCGAGAGCACGCCCCTACAGACAGTCAGAAAATTTGTACACGGAAATGCGAGATTCACTTACGAAAATAAGTAAAGTATTTGCCAATGTGCTGTGGGAAATTACACTTCAGTTTTGCTTCCACTATATTGCGAGTGCATAAAACTTTCACAGAAAAATGTGTGCAGTTAGCCAGTGTGTGTTAAGATGTGCCTTCAAATGGCGCGTATGTGCCGAGTGTGAAAAAATAATATAAAATATTTAAGGCCGTTCGGGCTAACATTCGGCTAACATTCGGAAGTACACAGGTTCGAAAGCACGAATGACGCGAAGAACAAAATGATGGAAAAAAGTTGTTCTAAGAGAAGTAAAAAAACGTTGATCCTAGGCAGGCAATGGTGAACCTCCAAGTGCATTTCTGCCATGAAAAAGCTCCTCACGAAGCAGCATCTGCCTTTCAGAGGAGGCAAACAACTTTAGCTCCCTCCAATTGTGCAAAAATATCAAGACACACGCCACAAATAGGAGGTGGGATTCAGCCAAATACAACAAAGGGTGTAAGCGTTAATTATATATAATTATGGATCAAAGAAGGACAATAAGCTTAATAATTATGGGTCAATTTCGCAAGATATTCTTTGCTGAAGCATTTCACTTTCTGTTCATTTGCCATGTACAAACAAATACAACAAGCAAACAAAGTTGCATAAGTTACTAAGTTCAAAGTGCCTTTCTCCCATTTCCCAACAGACACGACATCTTTGCCTGAAGGCTTTTCGAACTCTTTCCAAAGCACCTCTGTGTATCGACTTATTAACGTTTTTGATTAATTTGCACCTGCAGTTTCTTGAGGCAATTCACAAAATTAGCATAAACTAATGTTTTGAAATCCTGAAGAAGATTTGTGGATCTTTGCAGATTGGTGACGGCGAGTAGCATAGGCGGTGGAACACTGAGCTCTATTAACTTTACGACGGCATACACATAGTGCAGCGAATAACGACCGAGCGGCTTCGTTGCCTGGAACATGTCGTCCGAATGGATACAAACGATCCGGCTCTGGAGGTATTCGATGCGGTACCAACTGGTGGTAGCACAGAAAGAGGAAGACCTCTTCTGCGTTGAAAAGATCAGGTGGGGAAGTACTTGGTTTCACTTGGAGTGTCCAACTTTCGCCGATTAGTACGAGAACGAAACGACTGGCGCCTTTTTAAAATCGGCCAAAATCGCGTGAGCGGTTACCCCGCCAATCAGGAAACAGGTTTTCAAACATCAATAATTGTGTTCTACAGAAAGTTTAGGTGACGCTGCTTACCTGATTTTGCATGTGAACTAGGTCTCACCATAATTCGCAAGAAAGAAGTGGTATTCATCAGCATTGCCTAAGCGAACGTTAAAGGACTTCGAATATTTAAATTAACCTCTCTGTAATACCTTTATTCATAACACGGAGTCAAATTCCAAAACCATCTGGAATTACCTAAAATCCAACTGTCAAACCAGTATTCCCACCGGCATCTATTCAGGTACAGGGTGGGCCATATAGCGTTTGCTTTTCGAACCACCTATTTTTTTGAGAATGGTAACACAAATGACATGTCAAATGTGTTCATAATTTACTTAAAGGTTTGACATTTACGAAATTGGGTGCTATACGCTTGAACAAAATTGGGAAATATTGAAAACCTATTTCTAAAGTGGTGAGTCTTCTTCTTCTTTTCTGATGAAGCTCATTTTCAAATCAGTGGCTTCGTCAATAAGCAAAATTGTCGGATTTGGGGCTCAGAAAATCCACACGTTACTGTAGAGAAGCAAATGCATCCACAACGAGTCACTGTTTGGTGCGGTTTTTAGTCTGGCGTCATCGGGCCATTTTTTTTTCGAAAATGAGCGAGGAGCCGCGGTTACAGTAAATGGCGAGCGTTACCGTGACATGCTCAACGAGTTGTTTCCAAAAATTGAAGAGGATGACATGGACGTAATTTGGTTTCAACAGGACGGTGGAACTTGTCACACTGCCAAAGTTACACTCGAACTTTTGGCTACCATTTTTGAATTTCGATATCAATTGGCCGCTTTGGAGCTGTGATTTAAGCCCATTGGACTATTTTTTGTGCGGAGCCGTTAAGAACAATTGCTATGCGAACCATCCAGAGACGATTGATACTTTAAAACACGAAATCGAAGTTGCTATTCATGAAATTGGAGCCCAAACAATCGAAAATGTGCTTAAAAATTGGGTTGATCGAATGGTCTACTGTTAAGCCAGTCGTGGCAGTCATTTGAACGATATTATTTTTTATTCATAAATGACAATGTTCAATCTTCAAAATAAAAAAAAAAATTAAAAAAATATAGATTAGTTTTTTTTATAGCCGATTCAAAAAGCAAATTTTACATGGCCCACCCTGTATTAGTCAAGCGCGAAGCCGAAGTAAAGCGCCACATTTATTTGCTGAGTTTCTTAAATCTAATTTTGTTGATGAAAAATTTGATCTTCCGCACGATTTTTCTTCTGATAAGATTTTGACTTGACTCTTTGCCTTTCTCTTGAAGGTTTTAGTAATATTTCACTTAAACTGATGCTAATGAACTTTCAACAGTTTTGATAAAAAATTGCCCGGCCTTGGTCTATCCCCTGAAAGTTACATTCAACTAAACTTTATCGCCAGAGAACTTCATGACGCATGGGAGCTTCGTTTCATTACGCCCTTCTTTAAGAGTAGAAAAAAATGACTTTAGAAGTTCTGGAACTATATCAAAGCTATGGACTATTTCCAAAATTTTTAAGCAAAACCGAGGCAACGAATTCCACCGGGCAACCGTCAACCAATATCTGTCTTGCGTTGTTGTGTATTTCTACCATGAAAAAGCTCCTTATGAAAAACCATAAAATGAAAAAAAAATAGTGTAAGCTCTCCGTTAGGGAAACAATATGAAGACGCACACCGCAAATAGGAGGAGGAGCTCGGGAAAAGTGTACACGCCAATGATTTATTTATTTTTAATATTTTTTTATTCACTAAATGAAATTGAAATTCAGCCTCAAGAAAATTTATCATGGCGTACAAAGTCCAAGGAAGTTCTGACCCAGACTCTAGAAGGTTTAGTTTCCAAGTTTCATCCATCTTACTTTCAATAAAATTAAAGCTTCCGGTTTCTTCATACAACATTCATCGCCATTCTATTGGATGTCCTCCACCGTGTTTGACTGCTACGCGCAGATTTTTTGGTTGTAGCTCTGCATTTGCTTCACTCCAAACAAAACTATTACCGCTGATCTGAAAAGTTTAAAGTTGCTTTCGTCAGCAAAAATATGGTAATCCAGATATTTTCATACTTAGTTATATGGTGACTTGCAAACTTCAATATGGCAGTGTTATTTTTGGCATTGATAAATGGCTTCTTCCGGTCTGTGCGTCAATGGAAATCAGCATCTCTTTGGACTCCACGCACAGTTTCGGGATGACACTTTTCCCCAAGTTATTTTGCAACTTCATTTGCATTTCTTGGAACACCGTCCTGTGGGGCGGATTTTAACTTAATATTGCCATGAGTGATTACTGCGTTATTTTGGCTGCGAGGTACTATAAGTAGGACAGTTAGTGCCCATATTGGCTTCATAATGGAATTCTATAAAAGCACTTTGAAGTCTAATTTTAATGCAGATCTCCGGTTCGTTAACCAATGTATGCTTGATGCTGTTAAATTTATTTGTAACTTTCGGCAAGAATTTGTCTTTTCCATGTAAGGCATCCATCTGTCCAAGTGTGTACCATAGTAGAAAACGTTGTTAAAACAACAGCTTTACATATATTTGACTTGAGCGTAAATGTCGCATGTTTACATATTTGCTCATTTACTTTAATTCGCCACTCCTTCATCCACACCTCTAGAAGCTTTAAGAATTTTGCAATACTTTTGATGCCTCTATGGGCCATTTGTTTTGGGCTTTAATTGCAGTGCGATTCGCGAATGTTGAAGGTACAATATTTCTACTTTTTCATTTCATAAGTAAGCGATTAATCCCATTGCATTTTATTGCGCAAGCCAGCGATATTTGCTTTCCATTTTATATTTCTGAAGGCATTGAATTCCTATTTAAGCAAAAGGTGCTGTGTGGTCTTAATCGAGTGAGTTATTCTATTCCATCTATTGCATCAATTTTATCATATCTAAATCATATGCTGCGTTGGGCTTTGTTCGTCGAAATAGTTCTAATTTCGCAGATCCCTACACTTTGAAATTACTTGAATATATAACACATGCCTAAAAGAAGGAATTTTTCTAGAAATATGGAAAAAACAAAAACTAGTACTAATCATTAAGGAAAGGGAGATCCAATATTAGCGACCGCTTATAGAGCGCTATGTATACTGGATAGCGCAGGAAATCTATTTGAGAAACTGATAAAGCGTAAGTTTAGCGAAGCCGTAGAGAAGAGTGGAAGCCTGTCTGATAGGCAGCATTAGAAGTGGTAGATCTACCTTAGGAGCCATACAAGATGTAATAGCTAGCGTAGAACATGCTCAGGCAGGTAATCGATACTCCAAACGCTTAGTATTACTAGACACACTGGATATTAGAAATGCTCTCAACAGTTTAAGTTGGTACGACGTAATTTACGCCTTTAAGGTAAAATTCAAGATACTGAATAATCTATTGAAAATTATTCGTAGCTATCTAAGAAATCGCGTGATTTTATACGAAAAGCGAGAAGGATGCAAGACTAAACAAACAGGAGCAGGTGGATTGGATTAAAGCTGGCCATAGAGAAAACAGAGCTAATCCTTCAAACCAACAGACGTATCCAATTAGAAGTAGATATACAAGTACTCGATGCCACTTTATCGACATTCCTATAGATATTCTATCGCAAGAGCGCAAACGGAATCCCAGTACCACCCTTCTTCGATATTAGAATTCAAACGCTCACACTTTGGCAGGCAAGATGGAACTCTAAACAGTACGGTAGATGGTTTTTGCCCGGACATGGGTCCTTTCGCAAGTATTTGTGGTGAATGGGAATGGTGAACCTACCAAATTGCATTTATAGGGACACTGAACGCGATGATGCGGAGCACATCTTCTTCAAATGCGGGAGGTGGAACACAGAGAGAGCAGCTCTGCAACGAGCTATTGGTGTATTTACACCCGAGGAAATAATCGAGAAAATATCGATGATAGACGAAGAAAAATGGAATGCCGTTCCAAATTTCGAGGAGGATTTACCCGAAAAAAGTGGCGTGAAATGGAAACTTATGCTGAATACCATTGTAAGTCAGTAAGTGTCCTTCTTAGAACGGCATCTTGGCCCTTTACCTCGAAGCAATGCGGAGCACTCCCGGGGTGGAGGGAAAAATCCAAGAGAAGAGGAGGGATAGTTTTAGTGGAATCACCATACACGTAGTAGCGACGGTTACTAAATGGTACGAAGGAATTTTTAACCCAACCTCACCGACGAAACAAAACTTGAATGTGCGGCATTCCTCTGGAGACCTCATCCCACAGTTGCTATTGACATAATTGAGTTTACTCCCTTTCTTCCAAAATCTCCACTCGCCCCCACCGTGCGATTATCGCCTCCTTTTGATTAAACTTAAGTCCCTTGAAAGCAGAAGGATTATTATTTTCTTGTCTTCTGTGCATGGCTTGGCAAGTAGTGTAATCGATTGCCCCACATTGCTGCTAGCTATTCAATTTCTTATTCCTGCGGGAACACTTCGTTTAAAAAAATGCCATAATAGTGCTTTCATTTCTCAACGAGATTTCGAATTATATTTTGCTTGATTTTTCTTTGCCCAAATGTGTTTTCTAAATTATTAAATTAAATTTTAGTTTAGTGACTTTTGTACTTAGTTCTAAGTTATTGTTTCAGTCAAGTTCTTTTTTGTTTATTGACTTTTAACTTTTTGAAATAAATAAATCTGAAATATAGTTCCCCGTTTGTTTTCACTGTTGTGTTGGTATTAAGCCATAACTACATATTAAGGAAAGGATTACTTTAGGTATCAGGACCTTCTCAAAAACTTTTCAGAGGTAAGACAGTAGCTGGTTGGTCTATGCGATGACGGCAGCATTGCATCTTTTTTCCTTGGCTTGACTATCATAGTGATCGCCGAACTTTTCCATACTTTGGCAGCTAGGTGAGTGGTTGAAGTACCACTCTGGCACTCCCCAAGTAGCACTAAAGCACCGTTTTGATACCATTCTGGGACTTCCAATAGGCAGAATGGGATTTATGGATGCCGTTCTGGGCCCCTTACGAAGTAATACAGAAAGTAGTCCGGGGAAGAGTGTCTCCCCAGAAGAAGAGGCGGGATTGCTTTAATGGCCACACCACTCGAAGCAGTAGACGACGGTCGCTGTAAGTGTGAAGGCAATTTGAACCTTACCTCACAAACTAAAAAATAAAAACAAAAAATGGTAGGTTGGTATATGAAATGGCACTCCCTAAATATCACTTAAGCACCGTTTTGATACCATTATGTGACGTCCAACCGGCATAAATTTACAGCCAGCCAGAGCTGTTGATGTGATGGAGATGATTGATGGTATTTAGGTTGACGCACTTCCCCAGGTTTTTGAAATAGCACATGAAGAAATGGAGGTCCATCCATAATTTGTGCAGTTCCCCTTTAACAACAGTCAAGGCCAATGCATTAGGCTCGTTCCTGGCCGGCTCATCAGCAATTCCTTTTCCCTCTATGTTCCTATGTCCTGGAACCCACCAGAGAAATTTTGCCTGCACACCCAAGATGTTTAAAGTACTCCTTACAGGAGAAGACCAGTTTGGATCTTGAAAAAAATTTTAATATCTACCGCGATCCTGCGCTCCCTAAGCATTCTGCATACCTGCAGGATCGCTAAGACTTCCGCCTGTACGGCGGTTTTAAAGAAATATATAAATTGGCTGATTTAGAGAACACCCCCCGTTGCAATTCCAAATTCCATCTTGGAAACGAGATACCAACCTCGGTACCGATTTTTGCCTCGCCAAAATTCTGCCTTTGAACAGCAATGAAAGTAACATAAAAGTCGATGGGAAGTCATTCACGGCATCATCAAATCCAAATTTTTGCACATCATTTAAAAGATTTGCGATTAGAGAAATAGTTATTTGTATGAATCAATTAACGTCTTTGCAAAAATGCGGTTATGTTACAGTTAATTTCTTTTGTTTCTAATATTTTTTTCGGACACTGCTGATCGATATGGCTCATCACAGATATGATAGAGGAGTGAACATTTTTTAATGCCTTATTGGGTTTGAAAATCGTCTCGAAGTGTATCTTTTCCTCGGGACTTCGAGTCCAAACACCGCCACCTCTTCTTAATGAGATTTCATTGTCTACGTGCGGCTTGAAGTCCCTATTCGCTTTCCGTAGAGAGTAGCTTTGGGCCCCATGAGGAATAATTTATTTACAAATGCTTTGAAGTATTGCTCCTGTTCGTTTTTGAGAGCTTTAATGCAAGCAATTTAATATAAAATAGAGGGGGAAAAATATAAGCAAGAAATTTACTTACCATCTTCGAATTTGTAGCAGGGGCACGCCGAATTCTCATCGAAACTGGGACATTCAATGCTATTATGACTATTGTTTTCGCCATCATTCGAATTCAGTAGGCCAGCAGCACCACCATTGACGCTCGTACTTAGGCCACTGCCACCGCCTTTGCTGAAGCCACCAAAACTACTTCCGACGCTGCCATTGTCGCCTGCATCACCACTACCGACGCTGCCATTACTGAGCGAGCGGATGACGCGGTAACGTCGCGCACTAATAAAGTTTTGGCTTCTATTGTAGTTGTTGTTGTTGTTGGCGACTTTGCTCTCTTTATTGCGTTGACGTTTGCTAAACAAAGTGTTGTTGCTCCCACTGAGCGCACTATTGAGAATCTCGTTGTTGCTGTAGTGATTCTGACCTGTCGATGTCGGTGTTGTTGTCGTTGTTGCTACTTCGTGCAGCAATTCATTTACCAAGTGCGCATAACTCACCGATTCTACACTTCTCGTGCCCCAACTGCTCCTCTTAGTTTCCGTTGCATTCGCCAACGTTGTTGTTGTAGCTGTGAATGACTGTGTTGTTTCTGACGATGACAGCAATGCGGATGTGAGTGTTCGTAATGCCGTTGGCAATGTTGTTGACACTGTCAACGCACCCGACGCGTTCTCTGCCGCACTCACAGTCGTCCCTATTGCGGCATTTGATGGCGTTTTTGAATTTATGCTAGCCGTGGTTGAAGGAATGATGACGTTTTCGATCGCGATGTTGGTGGCGTGGGTGAATTTGCTGGCATTGCTGGTTGCGATGTTGTCATCACATCGCATTGCTGGCGGCTTCATCGTTAAGTCGGTTGAGGGTGTTGACTTTGACGTTGTTGGTGTTGCTAATGCATCTGTTGATGTTTTTGTTGTTTCTATGATGATGTTTGCAGTTGCAGTTGTTGCTGCTGCTGATGCTGATGTTGCTGAGGTCTGAGGTTTTGTATTCGTTGCAGAGGGCAGTGACAGGCAAATGACGAGCACAAGGCAAAAGCGCATCCATTGCCGTTGCTGTTGTTGTTGTTGTTGCTTTAGCATAGCACGGAAGCGGGCGGACCAGGATGCAGCGTCTTTTGATGTACAATGTTGTAGTTGTTGCCATAGATAGTGCTGGCAATGATGTTGTGGAGGCATGTAGATAGCACGTGGTTGGTTGAACTGTTGCTGTTGTTGCTGTAGTTGATGTAGTTGGAGATGTCGTTGCCATGACATTTGTGTTTGCCTTTGATTTCGACTTGAAGTTCGTTGCACAAAAGGGTTGCTTTTATTTTTGTTATGGTCCTCATGACGTTGCTGTCGGCAAATGCTGCCGCTGCTGTCAAGGCGTTGCTTTGATTGTAAATTCATCGTTGTAGACATTGCTGCTGTTGCTGTTGCTGTTAGTGTCGTAGCTGTGCCGATTTTCGTCGAAAGGATCGGCGACCACAGCGTTGTCCATTTCGATGTCCATGGCGTCGACTGCTTTGCTGCCAATTCCACTGAGTCATTAGTTGTTGTTGTTATTACTTCAGCATATCTACTTGGTATTGTTGCTGTTGTTGCACTCATTGCTGCAATGGTTGCTCTCGACGCTTTGATTGTTGATTCAATTGTTAGTATTGTTGTTTTATCTGTGATTGCTTCAGGCACCGTTTAACAGCGAAAATCCCACGTTGATTTACAATAACCGTTACACAGTTTGCTACTCACAATTCCAGCCGCTGTTTGTTATTCACAATGACTATACTGGCGCTTGCCGTCGCTTACAGTTATCCTGCCAGTAAAGCAATGTCGCCGGTCACCTGCTTTGTGCCGCTGCCAGTTATCACTTTGTGACTGTTCCTTAGTATATCTTCTGAAACAATTGCCTTGAGTGATTTGGTATTTACACTTAATACTGGCTGTCATGTCCTTTGGTTTCTGCCATTTGGTTTAACGTTGCTGAATGTACAGGTTGCCAAGGTTGTTGCGATGCATTGCTGAGCATTTAAATTTGCACTGAGGTGTGGATCTGAAAGGAAAACAGTTCAGATGAATTAATTTACATCGAAAGATAATTTTTTTTTGTATTTTTTATATTTTAATGCGCTTAAATAAATATATTTAATATAAATATTTAGCACGGGATTATTTCTAGCTTTTATATGCAAAAGGCTTCAAATTTTATTTTGGTAATTCAGATTAATATTACAAAGCAAATTTGGCTTTCAGCTTCCTCTTTCCTTTCATCGCTAACTCGAGTAAAACTTTATTTTATTCCTTTACAAATTCAAACTTTGAAATCCTGCAGCGTTTTCAGTCAAAGACCCTACGCACCTTTGTTAACGCTCCGTGGTTGTTGTTGTTGTTGTTATTGAGGTGGTTGAACATTTCCACTCAATACTTATCTAATTAGTGACCAGCACCACTATCTCGTGTGATCATGTATTTTTTTTTTTTTTTGTTTTTGTTTCCAAGTCAGATCCATTTAGTGAGTTCCAAGTATAACAGCAAATCCTTTATCTCTATGTCTGAGATCTCCCTCATTTGCTATAGGAAAGGCTTACCGAAGGAGCGGAGTCGTGCCCTGGCTAGCCCCGGACATTCACATAAATAGTGGAAAAGACTTTCCTTCGCTCCTCCGCTTGACAGCTTCTGCAGATAGGATTGATCGATAGATTGAGTCTAGCTGCATGATCCCCTACTTTTCAATGACCTGTAGGGGTTGCAGTGATGCGTGAAATGTTTGGCCGAGAACATCCTAGCAGGTCATTCGTCCTTTGGATTTTGACGCTCCGTGGTACGTGACAATTGTCCAAATTCATAGGAACTTAAGGGGTTGCATGCATCCAGAATTTTCAAAAAATCGATTTTTTTACAGACTATTCTTTATATTTTTAGGTGTATTTCTGTGGAAGTCGGAAATTCCCCATAGATACAAAGTTATGGTAGAAAATGTAACTGCGTACGAGAGTTTGATGCGCACGGGTAGCTGTTCTTCGTTTAAGGCAGCTGGCTACTTACTAGTTAGTACTCGTTTTTCTCGAAACCACGTTTTCCGGCACGGTCTGCATGATAACTCATACACTTTGTAATATTTTTTGATGCTATCTCTAACTATCTCTATCTCTGTCTCTATTCTTTCCTATCTCTTTCTCTGATACTTTTCTTCTTCCCTCCTCGGCTATCTACCCCCTTTTCAGAGTTTCAAATACAGGCTTTTTAGCCTGAGTGTTTTGAGGAGCCACCAAATCTCCTGGTGCTCCTTGGGTCGACCTTTTCAAATTTTAATTTAAAGTTTCAAGGTTTGGCAAGTCGTCGTGAAACGTTTAATTCCAGAACAATGTTTCAAAGTTGTGGAAATTTACTTTAAAAAAAAAAAAATAAATAAATTCACGAAGTACTCTTTCGAAATGAGAAAAACGCACCCACGCGATGAATGGCAAGCGCTATTGAGCTATGCTGACTGAATGTTCGTTTCCAGAAATTAATCAGCTAAACATCGATTACATTTGGTGCCAACAAGGTGGCGCAACATGCCATACTTCACAATCCATTTATTGCACTATTTAAGCCCCCATTGAAGCCATATGGCCAGATTTATTGGAAAAAGTAGTCAAAATTTGGACTACTCGAATGAACCATATAACTCGTAGCAGCGACAGACATATGCCGGATATCATATTCAAGAAATTAATGTCATGAAATTATCTACCAGGTTATAACGAAAACAATATTTCTGTTTTGTAGTATAACTTTAACTGCTCATGCTCTTTAAAGATTCAATATGAAGCATGAATCAATATGAATCATAAAAAAGGCTGTGCAAAATATCTCTATACTAACGCCGTCCACTGGGAGAAGTTTTTGAAACAAAAAGAGTCTAGTTAGCGCTAGTCTCAGCCCCTATACCAGTCAGACGAAGAAAAAAATTCAAAAACTCTTGATTCCCAGCAAGACGACCCCTACGCATTCAACAACACCTAGGCAATATTAATACCCTAAGACAATACTTGGAGCTCGAGTTTCTTTTGAACGAAATGCACTGCATTTCCATCTTGATTTTACTGTCTGAAAGCCAAATGAGCCATGAGCGCAGTTTCACTACGAAAGAAAATCATCGATTTTCGTACGCTGCTTTTAGAAATGCTTAGAAATCAAACTTTAATTTCTATGCATTTATTTGTGTTTAATAAAATCGAAGCTAATTTACTAAGAATTTGAATTATGAAATTATTTAATACCACAAGAACTGAAAGCAACAGCAAAAACGACTTCGAGATTCGAATAAACAAAACCTACACTCACGAAAATGGATGAAAAATCAGGTGCTTGTGGCGACATATTTTTATTATATTTTTTGGTATTTTCATAATGTAATTTATATAATAATCGCCCAAAACTAGGTTAACTTTTGGCACAGAAAGGCATGCAAATGCACTGCCACAAGTACATGAATTTGTACCTAACTTAAAATCTAATCTTTACATCATTTCCCATTTCAATCCACCCAAAAACTGAACAAAAACATTCCAACATTTAAGTTTCAGCCATTTTCATATTTTCTGCCAAATTTCATTAAATTCTCATTAATGTCTTGACCAAACGTATAAAATCTTTGGAACACTGTGCGGTTGGGCCAAAAACTGAGAAAGTCAAATCAGCAGAATCGCTCTGACTGCCAACATAATGTGCGCATCCGACAAATGAATGCAAATTGCCACACAACTGACAACTTGGCCACAGGACAAAGGACAAACCCAATGGCGCCTAGAAGGAGGACTAACTGTCTACAATATAAATATTTTTAAATGCTTAAGCTACGGAAATGGCGAGATTTATAATTTTTTGGTGGCATCAAGCAGGATATGGTGCGTATTTCACTTGCGAAGGTAGCATTAAGGAAAAGCCAGAAATGGTCTTGGCTCAAAAGAAAATTTTTATTCTTGCATTAAATTTAAGAAATAATTTACATTGATTTTCAACTATATGTAAGGAGGCGCAAAATTAATCATCGAATTTTGTGTTTGAATAACTTTTTTTCGAAATGAAAATAGAAATATTTTCAGTGAAGGAACTCTTCATTTTGACCTTTACGCGCTCCATTGCTTGTCTCTTTATTTACGGCGTATGTTCCCGAATTGGCAATGTTGCACATTCTACTGGATTTTTTGCATGACAAAAAAATCTAATGTGAATTTTATTTCAATAAAATTTTATGAGAAACTTTTCCCACAACTTAACTTGAAAAACCGTAATTTAATCTCCAAAAGACTTTCAGAATCCCTAATTACTGTAGTACATTTCAAGCTTATATCCGTTTTGGGTGTTTGTCTTAGCTACTTCTCCTATTTGTGGCGCGAGTCTTGATGCTGTTCCACAAATGGAGAGACCTACAGTTTCAAGCCAACTCCGAACGGCAGATATTTTTTATGAGGAGCTTTTTCATAGCAGAAATACACTCGGAGGTTTGCCATTGTCTGCCGAGGGGCGACAGCTATTAGAAAAATGTTTTTCTTAATTTGGTCTTTCACCGAGATTCGAACTGACGTTCTATCTGTGAATTCCGAATGATAGTCACGCACCAAGCCATTCGACTACGGCGCCCTACTCCCTACTTACTGTAGTATATTTTAAGCTGAAATCTGTGCCGCAACAAAAGCATCTGAGTTGGCTCTCTAATTAACTCCTCTTAACACTCGGACTAACTCGGAATGTGCTAAACAATGCAAATACAAAATGGGTGAACTCTAGGGAAATGGGCAGGTCACTATATATTAAATACTAGGATATAAATGAATAGAAGGAAATGAGAAAATGAATTCGCTAAGGTAGATCGCTTGTCGAGATTGAGAAGATGTATAGCTATCACTATTCTTTCTGAAAACGCAACTAAATGAGGAACTAGCTCTGGAAACGCAGTCGATATGGCAACACTCAAGCTCGTACAAAACTGCCAAAATTATATACTATAATACTAAGGATTTGGAATACGAATACTATAAACTTTATTTTATCCTTCTCCAGAAAAGACTGCAAAATATTGGTTGGAGTACTGACGGGACACTGTCTTACCCCACATCACGCAGCCAAAATGCGATGAGTCCAGAATGATGTGTGTAACAGATGCAACGAAGCGAATGCTAGGGGTACTACAGAGGCACCTGCCCTGCTTTTTGTAGGACTCGAGAAATGTGTCTAAGATCAACATATTTTTCATCATTGAAGAATATTGCTGACAAATGCCTGAAGTGCTTGTTAAAACTCACGAAGGCGTACACTAATGGACTCTCGGGGTCTAAGTGACATCTTTTTACAGATCAGCCAGCACTACCTAACCTAAATTGAAAAAAATTAAAAAATAATTCCGCAAGTCAGCAAATAATCGCTCATCAACTAATTCCGGAACATTCGTTACTAAAAAATGGACACACTAGTCCCGGAATACCGGGTTTCACATTCCTAGTTGCCACCTAAATTTACTTTTACCGGGTGCATACAGTCAGTTTTATTCATACTTCACGCAAATGCGATAAATTAAAAAATTACTTTGAAAAGAAATTCATTAAAAAATTTGAAACAAGCGTAGGTGGGTGGGCTCATGTGAGACAAGTGGAAGTTTTTAAATGGTTTTCTCAAGTTTTTTCTTTGCTTAAAGTAGCGCCTTCGTATTTGAATTCCTTAAACTTGAAGTAATTTTTCACACTCAAATCACTTGTCCAACTCAATTTAAGTTGAGTTGGTTTTTTTTTGCGTTCGCTTATGAATTTCCACCCATCTGGTTGGCGGGAGCGTGAAAAATTTATTATTACCATTTACTTTGTAACTGAAACGCAATATGTCTGCGATGAAAAATTTCTAGGATCACGTGGCATAAATATCTACAAACTTCAAGCGGAAACACCTATCATCTGTGTATATTTGAAATTTCTTCAATTTCCGCACATCATATTTCGCCAAAGTGCTTCTGTTTCACTTGCTTCGTTTGCTCATCAAGCGCGCAGCCTCATATTTCCCTACCCCCTTGCCACGGTCGCATTTCACTTGCAATGCTAAGATTTCCAAAGCAAATCAGCATGAAAAATTATACTGAAGACATGCCGAAATACCACGCAGATAGCCAGCCAGCCAGCCCGCCAGCCAGCTAAAAGAACGTCAGCCAATTGAATGCCAGAGACAGAAAAAAATTTCACTTATTTTCGCTTTAGCGAAATTTTCAACTATTACAAGTACAGGGCACAGCTGCTGGCAGCTAAGACTGAAGCTCAGGCGCCTAAACTGACTGACTACCATACGCAGCATCAGTAGCAAGCAGCGAAATGTGTATGTCGTCGAAAATCAGTGCCATGCCACAGCCGAAATTGCCACTTTTTGACACATTTCGCTCATTTTCGCCTAGCCACCATCGCCACTTTGTATGCGACCGCCGCTCAACGCCTTTCGGTGTGCAAAATGGCAGCAGTTTGCTGCCGCCTGTGCAATTTACATTGGCACCCATAACGAAGTAAGCAAAACTAGCAGGATGTAAAAAATTAGACTCAAATTCAGCAGAAATTTTTGTAAGGTTTTGTTGTTATTTTAACTGGCGGATCATCTAATACCGACCGACCAGTCTGGGCGTACTTGCGCTCGCTCAGCAAAAATCTGTTGGCTTACATTTTTTTGCTTGTTGTTATTTTTTTTGCAAGCCACGGCCATTTGGTGACAAATTTTCAAGCACAAAAAGCAGCAAAAGCATAAACAACAGAACAACAAAGAATGCAAAAGACATTCCATGCAAGCGAGTGGGTATGGGTATAATGGATGAGGCAAGCGTTGTGTTGTTGTAGTTGACGGTGGAAGTAGAGGGTTCGGAAATGCTTGTCAAGCGAGCGCTTTCAAGAAACAAATGAAATGCTTTTAGTGCGCTCAGTTGAAACTGGAGAAAATCACGGCTGTAGCCGTGCCAAATATCCTTTCAATTTATCTTTAGAAATGCACGCAAAATATGAATCAGTTGAGCTGCTTTCATTTGTTTCTCTATTTATTCGATATGGAGTAAAAGCATAAAGTTCTGTCCTTCTTATTATAATTCATATTCTGTAGCTTTGATTATCATTCAGATTTTTTTAAGTGTGTGCTGATGTGTGTCGCTTAATTTCATGGGTTTTTCTACGTTATGAAGTGTAAGTTTGAAGTGGCTCCAAAATCCCCTTGCATCGCATTATCATTGCTTTCTTCTTCGTTATCCTCGTAATCATTAAATTCACTTATAAATAAAGTTTCTATTGCTTTTAATAGTGATTTAGTTTCGGTGGGGAGCGAGTTAGCTGAGTTGTACTAGGCCTGGATAATATTGGGTTCGATGATATTAGAAATCTATTCAGGATAGCTTTAGTGATTGAATTCGGCGCCAACTATGAGAGACAAGGCCTGTTTCAGCGACTGTTTAGGCTGAAGAGCATGTAAAATCTTCGAGATTTCTTTATTTTACCGGTCCGATTTGGGGGCGCGCTAATTATTTTATTATATTGGCAACAGCTCTTTTATCTGCTCTTCTTACCACAAGATCAATAGAAGCCGTAAGCTCTTAAGGGTTCTTGTTCTAAGCAAATCTTTGACTTTTTTCAACTTTAAGTTAACTTAATTGTTACAGAAATTGAAAAGTCCATTTACAGGGCGCGCCATCTTTTATGTCGATATGTAAAGGCTGAATAACTTTGTCATTTACCAACCGATCGACTTCAACATATATGTTTTCGATACGTCAATTCAGTACAATTTCAACCATGGATCGCTTTACAACGAAACAACGCGAAATCGTCGCTATAAAACTCGAAATGCTTGACAAGGTGATGACAAACGCAGCAAAAGGATGCCTGTTTGTGATTGCTAATTAAGGTGGCCACATGATTGATATTGTATTCAAAAACTTGTTTTAATAAATTGTAAATAACCAAACCAAATAAAAATACCTCATTTATACAAATCAGTTTTTTTTTCAAAGTTATTCAATATTTTCATACCGACATAAAGATGGTGCACCCTGTACAATAAGGAGTACACACTGTTCGATAAATAGGGCACAGACTGATTTCGGGATCTCCGGGGCTCTGGTTGAGTTCATCAAAAACATGCTCATAAGCAGATTTGTGATTGCAACCCTAGGGAACTCGAAGATCAGGAAAGAGTCAGTAGAGGAACACCACAAGGCGGAGTGCTGTCCCCTTTCCTCTGGGTACTGGCAATAAACTTCTTGGTAAAGAGCCTAGAGGAGAGGGGACAACACGTGGTAGCCTATGCGGTTGATGTTGCAATGGTTGCAAGAGGGAAATTTCCCAATACACAAATATACATTTCACAAATCATGCAGGGTCGAAAACTGGTCAAAAGAAAATGGGCTAAGCGTCAACCCTAAAAGAACTGAGCTCATCTTATTTACAAGGAAGCATAGAATTTCAGAAATAAGTTCTCCAACTCTAGGTGGTACGGCACTGTCATTTAGTGATGAGACCCGCTACTTAGGTCTAATATTAGACAGAAAACTCAGATGGAAGTCGAGTATCGCAGATAGAGTAAAAAGAATGACAAAAGCTCTACTCTTGTAAACAACTAATACGACTAAGTTGGGGTCCCCATTTATTGTATATTGGCCTTACACAGCGATAGTAGACCAATCCTAACATAGGCTATACTAGTATGGTGGCCGACTTTAGATAAGAAATATATTAAAAAGACCATGGTATATGTATGGTAAGAAGAATGGCCAGTCTTTGCATCTGCAGGGCCTTTAAAACTACACCCACAGAGACACTAAATATTATGCTTAACCTATTACCAATAGAGCAATTTAGCAAGCAAACAGCTGCCAAGGCAGTTCTCATATTAAGATAAATCGATCCACTCAGAACGAAACGTAGAGGGCACTGTTCAATTTTAGAAACATTCCCCTGCATTCCTGGCACAACGGATTTCTGTAAGACCAAGGACATCAATTTAAATAAATACAATATTTCTTTCCAAAGAGGAATGAGATAATAGGCTTATTGTTTAAGAAAATGATATAAATATCTATACAGATGGCTCAAAACTATACAACAGAGTAGGTAGAGGGGTTTACTCCCATAAACTCGGAGTTAGTCAATCATTTCGCTTACCTGATCATGTATTTCAGGCGGAAGTCACAGCTATAAAAGAGGGACTTACGTTAATAAAAACTAGAGTATTATGCATAAGTGAAGTCTTCATATACTCGGACAGCCGGACAGCTATAAAAGCGGTAGAATCTAAAACGTACTCGTCAAAAACAGTCATAGAATGTTTTAAACTTCTAAATGACGTATCAAAATACTACAAAGTACAGGGAGCGAGGCCATGGGAATATAGCAGGGAACTGCAAGGCAGAAGAACTTACTCGAATCGGCACAACGCTTGATCTCCAAGTAGATAAGACGCTGATACCCATGCCTATAGCCACTTGTAAACTACTGATAGATGGGGAAACCATGAATAAGGTAAATGCAAGTTGGTAAAACCTCTCTGCATGCGAACTAAGCAGACAGACATGGCCGAAATGGGACAGCGGTCGATCAAAAAGCTTGTTAAGATTTAACAGGCAAGTTATAAGAAACATGATAGGGGTATTAACTGGTCATTGTTTAATAGGCAGCCACGCTAGAAGATTAGGACTTCCTTACTATGATTTCTGTAGAAGCTGTCTTAACACAGAAAAAGAGGAAATAATCAGTCACCTTTTATGTGAGTGTGAAAGCTTAGCTGTAAAGAGGTTCCGCACTCTTGGTACGGTATTTTTAACTGATGTAGCACACATAGCGCATCTATAACTAACGAAGCTTTGCTCGTTTATTAAAGCTACCTGATGGTTTAAAAAGCAACCAATAGTGTAAGGATAAGTTCCAGTGCTATCACAATGTATATACGAAAGTTCTAAGTGTGCCATTGTGACAAGCACCTTACCTAACTACCTAAATTTCAAAGTATTTAGTGATAACTGAATATTGGTAAAGTAATTACAAAGTCAAAATGCGACTAACCGCATTGCCTTTGAAAACTGGATAAATAAGCGAAGCGAGTAGGTCTGGTGGTGAACGAGGACAAGATTAAATACCTCCTGCCATCAAATAAATAGTAAGCGTACTCGCTTTCCGTCTTCCACGTCACTGTTGGCAATTAGATTTTGAGGAGACTTCGTTCATCTAGACACCAGCATTAACACCTATGACACTGTCATCCTTGAAATCTGATCCGGAGAATATCTCTTTCCAATAAGTGCTACTTTTGACTAAGTTGTGTGAACTTTACTTCAACATGCGCGTCCCATTGTATGGCGCAGAAGCTGGACGATAACAATATCCGAAAGAGAAAGATTTTCGGACCATTGCACATTGGCGACGGCACGGAACAATACGCTGTAAGAACTTTTCGCAGAACTTTATTGATCCAATAAAAAAAAAACACGAGAAATCTACTTATATACCATCTTGATAAAAAAATTCCGGAAACAACCGTGATGTGACGCATTAAGTCAACTCATGTGACAACATCTGTGATTAACATTCCCACTATAATTTGATCGCCATTGTATTATATACATATAAGGAAAAAGGAAGAGTGGTTTAACCAAACATGGGAAAAGGCGCCTATAATTTGCTTTGATACCCTTGGTTCTAGGCGAGTTAACTGATGTGTTTCCGCGCCTATGCAATGAGGTTGTCACATTCCCATGTGATAAAGATGTTTTCAGAAATAGTAAATAGGGAAGAGGTATCAAATTACTGTTGAATTAGTTCATGAACTAAGTGGCGAAAATAATTATGGGCATTTTGAATGAAAGAATTGTTAAATGTTTTATACAAAGAACAATTTTTGAGTACCTCACCAAAAGCCTAGCACATAATCTGACACTGAACGTATTGCGAAAAACATATTCTGGACTGAGTCACTTAACAAAACAGGAATGGAATTCAGTTTAAGATCGGATGATGAGATCTAAAGCCAAATGTTTGAAAAGGAAAACAAAACGCTTATAACGATGAGGAATAATAAAATTGCAGATAGAATGAGGAACGGCCCCAGAAAGGAGCGAAGAGAACATATAAATATTCACACGCCAAAAAAAAAAATTGGTAGATACAAAATATCCGTACTAGATGCAATCTTTTGAAATTAAATGGTTGGTTATGGTTATGGTTATACGGGTTAGGCTAAGGACTTTATGTACTGTGACCAGATGGATCTATTGGGCGCCCCTAATTACTTAATTATAAATATTTAGTATATTGAACCAGCTCCTTAGGAGGGAGCAATTGTAGGTCTTCCTCCTCTAGTAGATACGACCCCAGGATTCTGTGTCTGCTGTGACTTAATGCCTCACAGTTGGTGATTAAGTGTTCCATAGACTTCTCTTCATCACAGCAGAACCTGCATAAACTTGTACTAGATAATCTTATTGTGTTAGGCAAAGTGACCTCTAAGTGCTCACAAAGTAAACTGAGGCCCTTTTTATCTAGGGTTAGAGCAGATTTTGCTCTGTTGGCATTGAAGTTCAAAAACTTTTTGGAGTGATTAAGGCCGCTTGTGCCGTTCCAGTGTTCACTGATTTTAATTTAGATCCATATTTTGGTTTCCTGTTTTATATTATTTTTGTTAAAGCCGAAAAATGGGGTTGGGCCAATAAATAGTTCTTCTGCACCTTTTTGTGACATAAAAGTCTGTCTTCTCGTTTCCTTCGCGTACCTCATGTCCTGGTACCCAAATCAGTGAGACCTGTGAGTGAGTGCATTATTACACTCTATTAGGACTTTTAACTTGAATGTGAAGCTGTTTAAGGCTTTGAAAACCGATTGGCTGTCCGAATGTATTTTAATTTTTACTTTGTCGGACCCTCTTTTGAATACGATTTCCACTGTTTCCATTATGGCGAAAAACTTCGCATGGAAAATCGTGGTATCTGTACTTAGTGTTAGGGATTTGTGTGCTCTAGGCCCCAATATTCCTGCTCCTACTCCTTGGAGCGTTTTGGAATCATCTGTGTACCATTTTTGTGAGTAATCATTTATCCATGTTGGGTTAGTGTTCCACTCGTTCCTAGACGGGAATATAACCTTGTATCTTTTTATGAAATTGAGTACAGGTTCCGTGTGGTCATTCGCCTGGGTTATGCATTCTGCATGTTGAACCCTGTTAAAGATATTGAGGTGCCCAGTAGGATCTCCTGGTTTAAGTTGTTATTTATATGAAAAGAGAGTGCTTGCATAGTATGATAGCCTCCTCTTGTACTGCTAAATGTAGCCGTGGTAAATTTAAAAGCGCTTCCATGCCAGCAGTTGTGGTAGTTCTCATGGCCCCTGTTATGCTTAGGCACGCCAACCTTTGTAGTTTACACAGTTTTGATATAGCAGTAGTTTTCTTTGTTTTAAGCTACCATACCAAAGCCCCCATAGGTCTTACCATTACCATTTGGGTGTAGATCCAGAAGGTCATTTTAGGGTTCAGACCCCAGGATTTACCCAAGAATTGTTTTGTTGTCCAAAGGGTTTTCGTTGCCTTTCTTATTACTAAGTTAAGGTGGGCCTCCCAAGTGAGTTTTTTATCCTAGATAATTCCTAGATATTTAATCTCTTCCTTTAGAGGTACGTCTATTCCTTTTATTCCTAGGGTGGATATATTTAGAACCCTTTTCCTGGTAAATGGGATAATAGAGGTTGTGGAAGGGTTGATTAATAATCCCTCTTTTCTACACCACTCCCAGGTTATATTTAATGTATCCTGCATTAAGTCCTTTATGGTCCTTTCGTGGTTGCCTTTAATTATTACAGAAATGTCATATGCATACCCTTTTGTTTTATACCCTTTATTGTTAAGACTTTGTACCAAATCGTCAGCCAGGATAGACCAGAGCAATGACAATAATACCCTCCTATTGTTATTGCTCTGGTCTATCCTGACTGATGACATCTTTGAGGACATCTTTTCGTGGCTGTAATACTTAGGGCGATGGCCCCAGAGAGGCTTTGATTATCCTTTGATTGAGCATATTGCTAACCCATTTAACAAGTGCTGGATCGCCTCCCCTATTGGAGAGTGCCAGTTATATTGCTTGAAAGTTCACATCATCAAATGCACCCCCTCGTCGATAAAAGCACAAAGCACTATATCGCGAGATACTATACTTTCGAAATATCGAAAAAACCAAAAAAGTAATTTATTGAAATTTCTAAACCCCTTAAAGTACAGAGAATTAATTGTAAATGAGTTTACGTGATACGCCAAAAATATAACACATATTGCGGCAGACTACCAGTAAGGCCATTGCCGTATATTCTTTATTTATTTGTTTAAAAATTCTATTTTTTAGTCTTCAAGCAAATATTGTCAACTAAATAAAGAACTATTCTATTCTATACCTATGCATATACGAACTCAGAGTACGGGGTGTGTGGCATAATGAGTATAATAGCCAGCGTTTCTTCTAGAGTCTAACGGCGCAAACCACGCTGAAACTCAAGGGTAGTCATAATTTTCAAAACATTGGATTTGTTTTTGCATTTTCTTAAAGTATAACATCTTAAAACTATTGTATGAAAATTTGAAGTAAGTCCGACAAATACTTTTCGAGTTATTCAACAATTAACAAAGGGCGCTCGGACGCTCCCGATATCGATAGCTAAACTTTAAATGCGTTTTTCTCAAAACTATATTTTTTGAACTGGTGATGACTGTAACTTAAAAACCGCTTGGTAAATTACAATAAAACTTATACTGCTTTCGAAAACATAAAAAACTCGTGCCTGATCGAAGGTTTTTTTTTTCAAAAATTTCTATTTTTTTTACAATTAATTGACGGTTTTTTTCTTGAAAATCTAATATTTCCTGAGACCACCGTATTGCTAATTTTGAAATAAAAGCTTCGATCAGGCTTCAGATTATCTATTAATAAAACTAATTTCTCTTGTCCGATTGACTTTAGATGATTCTCCAAGGACTTGTGATGATTACCGCAAGGGACTTCTGGAGAAAAGGGTTCCGCACGTGCAGCGATAACTTTTGCAATTATTAATTTGTTTTTGTTGAAATTTTGCTAAAGTCAAGTCGAAACACTATGTCTTAATGCTTTATTTTTATTTTTGTAAAGTAAAGCAACTGACTACCAAAAAAAAATAATTTGTTCGGGCCTCCGACTATCCCTAACCCCTTAATCTACTTAAAATAGCATACTCGTACGCATTGCCTACAACTTCATTTGCATGGCATACAAAGTATAAATAAACGAAAATCACTCTTTTCTCCAAACAAAATTTATTTACAGTTGCGAAATTCAGTTTCAAAGTTGAACAGTGATTGTCTACGAAGAAGCGTTTGAGCCACTATGCATTCGTATTTGTTAGCTCATTTACGGCCTTCCCGACAAGGTTGATGCTGAAAATACGCGCAAGTGGGTTAAAAGCGTGCATTGCCTCAGCGGTATTGCCAGGTTGCAGTCGACTGCCTAAGTACAATTTCTTTGCAGCGTCGTTCTATTCAAACACCCAGGTACGTCTATTTTTATATATTGGAACAAGTGTTTTTATGCATGAACTGAAATCATCATGTCGATTTCGCACAATGAAATCGACATTACCTTGATTTTGCAAATTAAATTTGCTTAGTAATAATATTTGCCAAAATATTGTTAAAAAAAAGTCAACCATGCAAATAAGAGTATTAGTTTTCGCATAGAATTTTAAATAAAATAAATAAAAAAATAAAAATTGAAAAAGTCATTGATAGAATTTCGCTATATAAGCCGCGAATTTTGCGAAAATTGACTGCAGTATAAAAAAATTACCGAAAAGTAGAGCCAAAGTTTGTTCGGCAAATTTTAGAATATCAATCAACACATTTACTAATCCATACATATATACCAAACATATAACAGAAAGTAAAAAGAAATTATGCGTTTCATACTTTTAGCGCTCGGCATTTTCGTGGCACTTTTTGCGTTTGCTTCGTCCGCGCGCGTTTGTAAGATTGATACGCGCAATTGCAGGCGTACACGCAACGTTTGCGGACGCTTTGGACAATCGAATTTATGCAACCGATTCAGCACATTGTGTGACTTGCAATCGGCCAATTGTCAGCAGACAGCACGTAAGCATTATTTGGCATTTAGCGATTACTAAAAATTACAATAGCTAACTGAATTTCAAAATCTTTCATATTTCAATTTCATATACAGAATATAAGCAGGTAGCAGCTTCATTATGTGGCAGCATAGCAAGCGGTTCGAGAGGCTTGTGCAGTAGTACTTCCACTAGTGGCAACTATACAAGTTGGAAATAGTCAGATTATACTTAAAGTAAAATTTTTATTTAATTTTAAATTGTTTAATATATTTTAATGCACAAGAATAAATTTACAGATGCTAAGCCGAACTTGTTTTTTTTTTACTTTTTTATACCTAATGAAAGTACGACGATCGTTTGAAAAGTTTGCGCAAAGTCAGAGATTTTACACTACTGGCGCGTATTAATTTTGCGTTTAGTTAGCAGCAGCTCTTGGAAGAACAGACACCAAGTTTCAGCCAGATCGGTCTATTTCTTTGTGTTTGGCATTCGTTTGAATCGAGGAAGTCGAGTAAATTTCCTTTACCATCACGACAACGTATCAGCTCACACCTCAGCATTTGTGGTTGCAAAATTATTGGAAATAGGCTTCCAACTCGTTTCACAATCCTCCCTTATCTCCAGATTTAGCTGCCTTGGATCCCTCGGACTGCATTTGTTCCCCAATTTCAAGAAATAGCTGGCGTGAAAATGATTTTCATTCAAACGAGGTGGAGAATGCAGAAATGAATGTTTTTTTCAGACTTGAACAAATTCTATTATTCGGAAGGTAACAATGAACTAGAACACCATTGGACGAAGCCTAAAAGGAAACATTGTTGAAAAATCAAAAGGGTTTACCCCAAACAATTAAAAAATAAATAATTGGTACGTACACTTCTGTTCGGTGTTTGGCCGAGCTCCTCCTCCCATTTGTCGCGTGCGTCTTGTTGGTGTTCCACAAATGGAGCGATCTTCAGTTTTGAGCCGACTTCGAACGGCAAGTAGTGAACGGCAAATTGTTTTTCTATGAGGAGCTTTTTCATGACAGGAATACACTCGGAGGTTTGCCATTGCCGGGCGACCGCTATTAGAAAAAACTTTTTTCAATCATTTTCCGCTAAGTAGCTTTTATTTTCTAATAAAAATGTTAAACTCGAATTTTTCGCCTGAATAAATTTTACTAAATTATTCAATATTTGCGCAAATGGTTTTTTTTTGTAGAATTAAGTGTTTGACATTGGGTTCTATGTATTTTCATTTATCACCCACTTAATTACGCGCATTCTACCGCACACAAAAAATTAGCTTACGCAGCCACCTATGCACAGCTGTGTTCATAATAATAGTAGTGTCTATGATACAAGTTTCGAAGTAGAAATATTCAGGCATTTAACTGGCCTTAATGCTTTCAATAATTTATTTTCAAAATATTAGTCTTGTAAACAAAAACCAAAAAAGAAAATTTTTTTTGGAAATATGTACTATTGCCAAACACTTAAAAACCATTAGTTTTTTTTTTTTACTTTGAGTGAGAGGGTGCCGAGGATTGAGAGAATACGATCTAGGCTTCAGGGTA
Source organism: Anastrepha obliqua (assembly GCF_027943255.1). Lineage (NCBI taxonomy): Eukaryota > Metazoa > Arthropoda > Insecta > Diptera > Tephritidae > Anastrepha > Anastrepha obliqua. The sequence continues at coordinate 66,024,908 of NC_072893.1, forward strand.
AGTTTGATTTATTTAAAATTTCAATATTGATACCAATGTATTGCAGTTACTTTTCTGCTTCTTAATTGACCCGATAATCGCTTAAGCGATTTTCGGCGAACTTAATAAAGTGCGCCCATCGTTTCTTTCTTATGCTAACCGGGGCGATTTGACCACATTAAGTGAAACCAAGTGCTTCTCTACCTCATATTTCCAGCACAAAGGAGACCTTCCTTTCACAATGCTAACACCAGCTGGTACCGCATCGAACACTTTTAGAGCCGGAGCGTTTGTATCCACTCGAACGGCATGACCCATTCAACGATTACGCTGGACCTTTACTCGCTGCATTATGTCTATGCTCATACAGCTCATCGTTCCATCGCCAACGATACTCGCCGTCGCTAACATGCAAAGGCCCAAAAATCTTCAACAGGAGAGACCATGAGAAACTTTCAAAGAGTTATTTTCATTCAACCAGAGAGGACTTTACTACTTAACTGCGTTACTTAGTCTAAAGCAGGACTTGTTGCCAAGAGAAATTCTCCGTTGGATTTGATGGCTGATATTGTTGTCGGTATTAATGCTGGTTCCTAATTAAATGTCTCTGACTGTTTCAAAATCATAGCTGTGAACAGTGAACGAAAAACGAATTCCGCGACTATTTGTTTGCTGAATGGAGGCACCTCGTCTTATTCTCATTCACCACCAGATCCACTCGCTTTGCTTCTTTATCCAGCTTAGAAAGGCAGTACGATTAATCACCTTTTAACCTAGCAATCACTTTATCACTTTTCTTCTTCTTCTATTCGATTCTCACAAAATACTTTGGAATCGAGGAATAAATAAAACATTTATGAAGAAAACCAGATTTTAGCACGCCAGGGAAAATTTTCATGTCCCTAAAATCTTCTCAAACCAAGGCTTCAAACTACTGTATTATCACAATAGATCGGCAACGGCCAAAGGAATTGGTTTAAAGACCGAGTGCCACTTCTACCTACCTACAGGCCTAAGCTCTCAAACTAGTGGCGGTGATTGTCAAGTTTTTTCTTTCGTACAGGGCCGACCTGGTCTACTGCTCACTCCTATTATTTTGACCACAACTGTATACATCTACACTATAAAACTCAACATTCGATGTTGTCACTTAGTTATCTACGAGAATTTTAGCGACAATGAAGAACTTCCTCACATTCTATCTCGCGCTCATCCTTTGCTTGGTACTTGCCAGCTGTTTCCGCAGCTGTGTTATAACGGACTACGATTGTACAGTGGACGCGAAGATTTGTGCGCGTGGCCCATGGGGTCAGCAGTGTCGCACATTCAAGAACCTCTGCACGATGCAAATGGAGAACTGTCATCGTTTCGTTCGTAAGTATTCAGCAGAGCTTTTGCAGCAGCAAGCCGGACGTAACTTCAGGCCAATTAGATCATGAATAACATAAAATATCTCCTTACTTTCTTTCAGCTTTCACTCAAACTGTCCTCACTGCCTGCAATGGTTTGGCTAATAATACTTTGGGAAGTTGTTCGAGTTAAATGGATTTCTGTTATATACCCACAGTGACCAGTATCAGTTGAGGTACGCCTGTGCTTGTGACATCGCAATTACTTTTCTGTGAAGCTGTTTTATAATAAAACAACCTTAAAATATTATAAATAAAAAATAATGAAAAAAATAATTTATTCATCCGTGCTGAATATGCGAGAAAAGTTACTTCTCAAACTATTATTTTCACAGCTGGCATATTTTGTTGCTCAAAGAGTGCAAATTTAGCGTTTAAAGCAGTAGTTGATCACTTAAGTTATTCATTTTGGTTTTAATACAAAATATTTTAGTAAACTTTTTATTTATTCAGAAGTAGTGGAAAATTATGAATACTTCATAGGAAAATGTGTTGGTATGCACAGTGGCTTCTTCTAGTGATCTTCGAAAACTTAAAAAGAAAAAAAAAACTGCTTTGTTTGCTCCGGAAAGATGTACACAAAATCTGGAACAAATATCTTGAACGCGCTATAAAGTGTTGGTGTAATTAAACACCCTATTCTAGATATTGAAAAATACGGGTTTTCGGAATCTCATACAGATTATCCTGTATATTTAAAAATAGCTCCTCATATACCTACCTACTAGTAGCGGCAGGCTAATCACCTACCCTGTCAGAATTTAAAATAGATTAACGAAACCAATGCAAGACTGAGTCTTGTCGAGGCCCTATGCTCCCGAGAGGAGTACAGAAGGAAAAAGAATACACCTACTAGGAATGCAATCTTTTACGATTTCTGCCATTACCCGACTAGAATTACAGTGAGGCATGCCAAAGAATCAGTTAGACCCGAATTAGGCAAGCCTTACTGAGGCACGCTTCACTATTACCTTACCAGGCCTACGTTAGGCAAGGCAAAGATTGGCTTGCCAGAACAATACGAAAATCTGTGGCAGTGTCTCATTTAAGCATAAATTGGAATCCCTAACTGATTTGTAGAAGGGCATCCGGAGTATTACCGAAGTTTGGTTCTTCGAACCTGCGCCTACTGAGGCAGATGTGTGGCGATACCTTTCGGGACTTGGGCCTAGTTTGGCTGCCTTATGAGGCGCAAATTTGGAATGCGGTCTGCCTTATTTGCGCCTAATCACCGCCTTACCAAAATTTCTAGTCGGGTACAATTCCGAAATCTCGAGACTTAGGTATTAATTCTTTTGCGACAACTTAATTTAAAAAATATTGCGTCTATGTTGTTTCAGAAGTTTTCCTACCACACACTGTTTTATTTAAAGTAAAAATTATTTTATTATATTAGTAACAAAACCAACAGCTATATTTATGCGCATTCTATTATACTTTCGCTTGTGCAAATCTGGTAAAGTAACAGAAGGTAAGTCCAAAAGAAAGCGATGCAAATAAACTGAAAATGTACACAAATGCAAATATTTTGTGGTTGAAAGAAGTTTAAATATTTTTAATACTCGTAATGGTCTTTAATACATATATATTCATTTATCAGGTCAGCCCATAAGTTCGTGCGTTTTTTAAAGGTGGTTTTAAAATTAATAAAAAAGATGCTTAAAGTATTTATTAATCAATAATATATTTTCCTTCATTATTTACAATGTCGTCCCAACGTTTATGCAAATTTTTAATTCCCTGCTCAAGAAATTGTTTGTCCTTGGAGCCAAAATACGCTTCGATATCCCTTTTTATAGCTTCTTTTGAGGAGTAGTTCTTGTTACTCATGCCATATGTCCATGGAAAAGGTGATAATCACAAGGTGCAATATCCGGAGGGTATGGTGGATGCGGCATTAGCTCCCATCCGAGCTCCTTCAGCTTGCCTAATGTTTGCCTTGCGGTATGAGGTCTTGCGTTGTCGTGGTGAAACAAAACTTTGCGTCTATTCACTAAAGACGATCGATTTTTGTTAAGTGCCTCACTCAGGTTTGATAGCTTTTGGGAATAATAATCAGCAGTTATCGTCTGGTTTGGTTTCAGAAGTTCATAATAAACAATACCGGCCATATCCCACCAAATAGACAGGAGAATCTTCTTGGGGTGAAGCCCGTCTCTAGGGGTCGGTTCTGGTGTATCATCTTTATCTAACCATTGGCGTTTGCGAACAGGATTATTGTAAAGGACCCATTTTTCATCACCAGTAACGATACGGTTAAAAAACTTTCATTTTCAAGCCGTTTCAGCAGCTGAGAACACACATTCACTATTTTTCTCATTCACTCTCTGCTGAAGGTTGGCGACGGAACATGCCCGTTTTAACGTATGGCGCAGAAGCTTGGACGATGACAACAGCCGATGAGGTGACGCTTGTAATGTTTGAGAGAAAGATTCTGCGGAAGATTTTTGGGACCTTTGCACGTTGGCAACGGCGAATATCGCAGGTCATGGAACAATGAGCTCTATGTAACTAAAAATAAGTTTACAAATCTTATGTGCTCCAGTATTAAGTTTCCTTGCCAGTGCGAAGAAACTAATTATTTGTTCAATGAAATATATTTGTACATACATACATACATATACAGGATGGGCCATATAGCGTTTGCTTTTTGAGCAACCTATTTTTATGAGAATGGTAACACAAATGACATGTCAAATGTGTTCATAATTTACTTGAAGGTTTGACATTTACGAAATGGGACGCTATACGCTTGAACAAAATTGGGAAGTATTGAAAACCTTTTTCCAAAGTGGTGAATCTTCTTCTTCTTTTCTGATTTTCACATCGGTGGCTACCTCAATAAGCAAAATTGTCAGATTTGGGGCTCAGAAAATCCACACGTTACTGTAGAGAAGCAAATGCATCCACAACGAGTCACTGTTTGTTGCGGTTTTTGGTCTGGTGGCATCATCGGGCCATTTTTTTCGAAAATGTGCGAGGAGCCGCGGTTACAGTAAATGGCGAGCGTTACCGTGACATGCTCAACGAGTTGTTTCCAAAAATTGAAGAGGATGACATGGACGAAATTTGGTTTCAACAGGACGGTGCAACTTATCACACTGCCAAAGTTACACTCGAACTTTTGGCTACGGTTTTTGAAAACCGAATAATCAGCCGAAATTCCGATATCAGTTGGCCGCCTCGGAGCTGTGATTTAAACCCATTGGACTATTTTTTGTGGGGAGCCGTTAAGAACAATTGCTATGCGAACCATCCAGAGACGATTGATGCTTTAAAACACGAAATTGAAGTTGCCATTCATGAATTGGAGCCCAAACAATCGAAAATGTGCTTAAAAATTGGGTTGATCGAATGGCCTACTGGAAAGCCAGTCGTGGCAGTCATTCGAACGATATTATTTTTCATTCATAAATGACAATGTTCAATCTTCAAAATAAAAAAAAAGTTTGAAAAAATATTAAGTAGGTTTTTTTTATAGCCGATTCAAAAAGCAAATTTTACATGTCCCACCCTATATGATTAAATCGGATGTTAATGTGATGGAAGTGAATGAATGGAGGGAGTCAGAATGGACGGGTTCCAGTACCTGATTCTTCTTTGCTGGGAGTCGGAAAGGTGTAACTTCAGTTTCCCTTAAAGCTTCCGTTATCCTTCGTGCTGCTTGTGCACTTTTTCTTGCTAGGTGATAGTAAAAGTTTTTTAGCACAAATTTATGTTTAGAATTAGAATTTTAGAATTTTTTTTTTTTTAATTTGAACAAATCATTATTTTTTATTTAATAAGAAGCGGTTTTTATTTTACAATCATATTTCAAATAAGAAAATAAATTATTTTTAATGTTTCAATGCACATTTAATTTATTTACTTTGCTTGGAAAGCTTTTCTAGGTATTTCATAACATTTTTACTTCTAAATCTGGCTTTTTTATGCGATCCTTTCCGTCGTGCAAAAAAAATATTTTTCTTTGAAATTTAGTGAAAAATATTGTTTGTAGCTACTTTTGAAGTTTCTGTTTAAAATTGACTACATACCTTTATTTTGTGTACCGGGTACCATAAATATTGCCACCACTGTAGCATCTCTGCGCATAGTAGTGCTCGTGCATATCATTGCATACTTACAGGCGATACCAGTAAAGTACAGTAAAAACCTGTTGTAAGTGCTACGACCAATATGACTGCTCTGTATGATTTTAATGGTACTTCTAAATTCACTAGGCAATAAGTAACCCCTTGCACTAATTTATACTTTCCCAACACCAAATTCAAGCGAATATTTTCCACTTACCGCCACTACTTCTAACGAAGTATTTTAATGTATTGACCGCCGACCAAAGCACTTCGAAGTTGCCATGACCACTGGCTGGTAAAGCAAAAACCACCAACAGAGCCAGTCTACAGCCAACTTGCCACCTGTTCGGCTACAAATATTTCAATTGTCTTGAGTAGCGGCGGTGGTGGTTGTGGTAATTGTGGTGGTGCTTTACGTCACTAAACAACTCCAACGCCGGCTGTATGCCGCTTCGTGTTTCGCTTTTGCTGTTTCTCTGCTCTTTATTTACATTACCGCCTCGCCTATTTGCAATTAATAATGACAATGAGAATTCATTCGCCAGCTTTACAACTAATGCGAAATGAAACGTGGAAAATTCAAAAATGGTAAATGAAAAATCAACGTAAAATACAACAAACTGCAACATTCGGGCCACGCGAAACCATTAACAATAACAATTCAATTAAATCGAAATCGACTTGAAAATTTCCGTTTAAAAATGCTAAAGTAAACAAGGGAAAAATGCGTCTGTTTTCATGAGCCAGCCATTCGAGTGGGCTAAATTGGAAGAAATCTAAGAGAGTACAAAAAAGAAAAAATCGCTTAAACAATATAAATTAAAGTGCTAAATAATGGCGGAGCAGGCAGGGGAGGAGTGTGCGTCGTAAAGTGTGTAAAAGTGGAAATTGTGCAAAGGCGTCTGAAGTGGCCTAAGCTAACAATGAGGAAAACGCGCACTTTGTTGGGTCTTCAAATGCCATACACCTACAGTACGGCTGCATGTAAATGTGTGCGTGTGTAAGTGTATTCAATTTCTAATTTCGCATTAAATTGAAAACCATTTAATTAAATTGCTTAAAATGCGAAAAACAGCTGTTGTGGAGCGCGTGGCATTCAGACTACGGCGCTGCTTACTCGCCTATTGATTTTTTCCAAGTTTTCGATTATGCTGCAATTTTTTTTTTACAATATTTTGTTTTGCTTATTTTTATACTGCGCTGCGGGTTTTCCATTTACAATGACATTTCATTCGCAACACTTCTATTGAGCGCCAACTCAGCTATTGCATTTTGCCTTACTTTTGCTGTTTTACTTCGTCTAGCTTGGCTTTGTCTGCACTCGATTGCAAGACGCTAAACAGCTTGCGCTGCGATTTTTTATTTTTTCTTGCTATTTTCTTTTTGTACGCTCATTTCCTTGCCGCACTTCCTTTCTCATCGCTTTTCTCAACACTGCTTATCCTTCAAACTCTGAAGGGGATGCATTTCGACACGCGCAAAGGTAATAAAATTCTCACGTAGTGCAAACTACAGCTCACCTACGACCAGCCAAATAATGGCCAACCCTTGTCAATATTTTAAGACAAATCAAACAAATTTAATCATAAACTTTTCATTTGCCTTAAACGACTTTATCAACTAGTCGACGATTCGACTTGCGGCTTGTATTTATCGGTTTGTGTTAATTGACTGCGCTTTAGCTCATCAGCAAAGTGAAAGGACATAATTTTGCTTGGGTGTTGCTGGTTTCGGGACTCGCAGTTTAAGAATTAAGTGCCTATGAATAAATTAGGGGCCATAAAATGTTTGCCAAAATGTGAATAATTTTGTAATGCACCCAAAAAAGAAAGTAAAAAGAAGTAAAAAAACAAGAAACTGCAATTCCGCTCTGTTCGTCTCACGCAATTCGAGCAGAAAACGGCTAAACTTTCCATTAGCACAACAATGGATTTGAATGGTGGGCGGAGAGAATGGGGGCGTGCTATATTTCATAATATTTATGAAAATATTTTGTAGTAAAATTTATAGACATACAAAAAAAATATATACTGAAAAAAGTACCGGAAGTGAAAATCCCGACTAGAAACTTTGGTAAAGCGGTGATTAGGCGCAAATAAGGCAGACCGCATTCCAAATTTGCGCCTCATAAGGCAGCCAAACTAGGCCCAACTCCCGAAAGGTATCGCCACACATCTGCCTCATTAGGCGCAGGTTCGAAGAACCAAACTTCTGTAATACTCCGGATGCCCTTCTACAAATCAGTTAGGGATTCCAATTTATGCCTAAATGAGACACTGCCACAGATTTTCGTGACCACAACCAAATTTGGTATTGTTCTGGCAAACCAATCTTTGCCTTGCCTAACGTGGGCCTGGTAAGGTAATAGTGAGGCGTGCCTCAGTAAGGCCTGCCTAATTCGGGCCTAACTAAATCTTCGGTATGCCTCACTGTAATTCTAGTCGGGATGTTGACTAAAAATTGTATTTTTTTTATTTCACACTTTTTTATTCAAGGAAAAATTTTAACTAAAAATTGGATGTTTTTAATCAAAATTTTTTATTCAAGTGAAAATTTTGACTTAAATTTGATTCTTTTTATTCAAATTTTTTTGTTCAAGTGAAAATTTTGACTAAAAATTAGATTTTTTTTATTAAATTTTTTTTTTTTATTCACACTTCCGGTACTTTTTTCATCTTTGACTAAAACTTGGACTTTTTTATTCACCATTTTTACTATTTATCAAAATATAGTTTTGTCGAAGGCCAAAGGTCACTTTTATTCTTTTTAAAACCCACAAAATTTCTATCGAACTCCATTTATGTTTTTTTCCAGCGAAACGGTGCGTGTTATTTACTTATATCTGAAAATATAAAAAATAAATAATTGGCGCGTACACTTCTGTTAAGTGTTTAGCTGAGCTCCTCCTCCTATTTGTGGCCTACAGCTTCAAGCGGAGTCCGAACGTGAAAATGATTTTTTATGGGAAACTTTTTCATGGCAGAAATTTTTTGTGAGAAGCTTTTTCATGCCAGAAATACGCTCCGAGGGTTGACATTGCCTGCCGAGGGATGGCTGCGAAAAAACGTTTTCTATCGTTTTGCTGTTTTACGCACGGAGATTCGAACCTTCGTACTCCCAAATGTTAGTCACGCAACAACCCATTCAGCTACGGCGGCCGCCCCTGAAAATATTAATTTGCTGAAAATAAAACCGATTTTTTTACAATATGAAACTATTTTTTATGTTTTGTAAACGTAGTTTATTGCTTTGATTCAGCTCATAAACGGATCATCTTTTTTTATCCTAATGTCGCGTCTCAGCATGAACTCTATTACGTCAGCAATGTTACCAGTATTGCTGTAATTTTGTTGTAAAAGAAATCGTTCTACAACCCTCCACTGCGACTCCATCCGCTTGGTGTGAGTTCCATCTTCGGCGGCAAATGAATTTACACGATCGCTGCGATTTACCTTCTTATGGACGTACCGGAACTGCGACAGGCAGTCGTATGCACGCCAACAATCCTGGTGCCTTCGATTTTGAGTTTTCTTTATATGAGATAACAGAACCTCCGCCGAATGAACATTGTCCGGACACACCTCCAAAAGGAGGTCTTCCTTTCCATTTTCGATCATACGAAGCAGTAAGAGACCTTCGACTCTGTTTCATAGTAAATATAAAACATGGCGCTAATAATTCTGCATCCCATTTTTCCACTACTAAGATAAATTATTTTCTCGTTCTCCAAATTTGCTTTCATCAATTTGTTCTACTTTTCCAATACCGCCAATTCGCTTTCTTCTGAAGCCTCTGCGAGTCCAATTGATACAGTAGCACAGCCGCCCTGGAGTAGCTAAACCAATGGGAAATCGTTCGGAATGAAAAAACGAACCATCCCTTATAATGCCCTCCCGGTGTCCAGTTACGGGGCATGCGGTGCAGGTAACAAACCATTGGGTAATATTTTCGCTCGTTTTCAAACCAAGTTCCTGTTGCACGGAAAATATTTGGCTTTGATCTGCACTGAGCGCGGGCCTACTTTGTTGTTGCCTATTTTGAGCTGTATTTGCACTTTTGCTTTGCTCAAAAGGCCAACTTTTTCCGTGAACTTTATGCATTTGTCATGCGCTCCTAATTTTGCTATAACGTTCCTCAAATTTGGCACTGAGTGAATCTGACTACTGGCTATACGTTTCCTCACACCTGCTCTGTTAGAAGGTTCAATGCCTTCTATGAAATTATCAAAGTTATTAATCTCTTATTTTCCTAATTTATGTATGTTTACACGAATGATTAATCATTTTACTGCAATCAAGTATTTCAAGAAAAATTACCAGCAGACTTTTCATAGAAGAAATAAAATAATTCTGAATACCGTAACGGCAGTACCGTTCTTGTTAGCCCAGCCAAGATTCAGATAAGGTTTTATAATGCAAAGTAGGTAAAAAATATACATTTTGAATATTTTAGAACAGTGCAGAATAGCAACTCCTCATAACGAAAAAATTAAAAAGTTGGCGTAGCTCGCTCGAGTGGAGGCGTTGACTCTGGTACACAATTTTTTCTCTTACAGTAGTATTATTGGATCCATATTCCCTGCCGCTTTTATAACGCTTTTTTTATATTTTCTAAGCCTACATTTTTCACATTATAAACATTTTTCTAATAGCGGTTGCCCCTCAGCAGGCAGTGGCAACCTCCGAGTGTATTTCTGCCATGAAAAAACTCCTCATAAAAATATCTGCCGTTCGGAGTCGGCTTGAAATTCTAGGTCCCTCCATTTATGGAACAACATCAAAGCGCACACCTCAAATACGAGGAGGAGCTCGGCCAAACACCCAAAAAAAGAGTGTACGCGCCAATTATATATATATATAAACCTACTCCCCTGACTGCCAATCCAAAGTGCGTAGACGCGAATCACTCTGTATGAAATACCAAAATGATAGACAAAATTTTGTTTAAGGGGTTATATACAGTTAGAAGGCCGAAAAAAACGTATTTTCCAGAATTTTTTCTTATTGATCTAAAACTTTGTACCCATATTATGTTATCTTTTATCTGTATTTTAAGACTTAGTATTAGTAAAAATATTTATTTGGAAAGGAGTTACAGCTGATCTCCGGGAGCTCCTCTCAAAAAAGACGTTTCGCGGTGACAACCATATCTCTGAACTGGATCTTTTGAAATTAAAGAACCAAACAGATTTCGTTAAAGTTATGTTAAATCTAGTAATTAATCGGAGGTGGAAACAAAACAAGAATCGACCATATGGAAGTTCCAAGACGAGTTTAAGTCAAAAAAAGTTGTTCGCGGAAGAAGCGTCTCAAAGCAAATGGTCCTCAGTTTTTTCGGAAAATTTAATCATGCCGCAACTATATAGCTAAAAAAACTTAAAACACGCAATTCTGATTGGTACGCAGTCATTTTTTTAGCACCAGTTTTCGGTGATAAAGGAAAACTAACCGCCGAAGCGGAGTCATCCTTCACCAAGACATTGCGAGCTCTTACGTATCGGCTCTCAGAATAGAGTTTTTGCGCTCTCGAGTACCAGCTGGTACCGCATCGAATACTTTCAAAGCCGGAGCGTTTGTATCCATTCGGACGACATGACCCAGCCAGCGTAGCCGCTGGATCTTTATTCGCTGCGCTATGTCTATGTCGTCGTAAAGCTCATACAGCTCATCGTTCCATCGTCTGCGATATTCGCTGTTGCCAACGTGCAAAGGTCCAAAAGTCTTACGCAGAATCTTTCTCTCAAACATTCCAAGCGTCGCTTCATCGGATGTTGTCATAGTCTAAGCTTCTGCGCCATCCGTTAGGACGAGCATGATGAGAGCCTTATAGAGTGTTAGTTTTGTTCGTCGATAGAGGACGTTACTACTCAGTTGCCTACTTAGTCCAAAGGAGCACTTGTTGGCAAGAGAGATTCTACGTTGGATTTCAAGGCTGACATTGTTATCGGTGTTAAAGCTGGTTCCTAAATAAACGAAGTCTTTTACAACCTCGAAATTATAACTGTCAACAGTGACGTGGGTGCCGATACGCGAGTGCGCCGACTGTTTGTTTGAAGACAGGAGGTACTTCGTTTTGTCCTCGTTCACCACCAGACCCATTCGCTTTGCCTCCTTATCCAGTTTGGAGAAGGCAGAACTATCAGCGCCGATGATGTCAATATTATCGGCATACGCCAGCAATTGACTTCTTTTATTGAGAATTAAATGCTGAAATTTCTGATTTTCGAAGGTCCCTGTGTCAAATTAAGTGATCCCTGTTGGGACAAATTTAAAATTTTTTTACTATATTAATAAATTTGTGCAGTTGACTTTCATGTCTTCTTAAACGCTTTTATTCAATCGGCAATTGCATCCTTCCGTAAAAGCTAAAATTCGTATGACGCCAAAATAGATGAATACGTGGTGCTGTTGCTAGTGAAATTTTTAGTTCAAAAATCGTTCAGAAATATCAGAAGGGAAGAAACCTTTACTTGATATGAAACAAACCTTGCCCACACTTTTTAGGAGATCAAAAAATCCCTGGATGCCCCTTCCCTTGATAGATGATGTTTTTTAAGTTCTCAGTTCAAAATTTATGATCTTCTATGAAGCTTTAAAGGGATGAATGCCACTTAACAAAAAATGCGTGAGTGCTTTTGTTTAACTCTTGATGACCGCAAGCGAAATTTTGATGATATCTGCGGTGAATTTTTTTTTTTTATTCCTTGATATTTCTTGTCAAACTAACAATAAATAGTTTGCACATGAAATTAATTATATAGTTATATGAGGAAATACCGCTCTTAACCAGAGCATAGGGCGGAAACAAGTTCAGACCAACGTGAGTGATCTTGTGCAACTTTTCGAATTTCATGCCAGAAACATCTTGATTGGTATTCCGCGTGTGTTGATCGCATTCAAGTTGTTCGTGGTCGTCCTCTTCTTCTGGAGCCTTGTGGATTCCATTCTGGGCCATCTTTGCGATGTAATTGTCTTATTTGCGTGAGGTGTGCCCAATCCAACGCCATTTCCTTTCTTTGATATCAGCTGCAAGCCCATCGGCACATTGAAATATTTAGAGATTTTCGGGGTGATAACTTTTGGCGGTGACTTTATTCGTTCAATAAATTTCTATTCATCCAAGTTTGCAGAAATGTTTACAGGACATCAGTGGAATGGACTCCGGATGAATCACCACTTTAACCAACCAACCAACCAATAGCAGTGAAAACACATCTGATACTTCTGTCAATAGACTATGGAGCCATCACTAGGAATACCTGTCTTCAAAAAGTCTTCCTGTTTACTTTCGAGAACACCTCGCGTGGCTATTAAAAATACAAATACTGCTGCGAGCTCATTTCACTCCAGAAACTTCCCGCTTTTTGAATTAATGTTTTTGCTACCTGCTACAAATTGGACCCCTCCACTGTCAAGTGCCATTTGAAATCATGAAAACCATAAAAAAAACGATAAAAACGCGAGTCATGCTTCAGTTATGTTTGCCTATGGCTGTCACCTTCATCAACCCCGTCACAATGTTTGCCAGCAACCTGTTTCTACAACACCATTAAAGCATAAGTGTGTATGTGTGTGTGTGCTTAGCATGCGAGAACTCATTACTGCTCCCCTCCATTCGGCGGAGCAGCATAAGTGCCTATACATCACTACGAGCGCTTGCGTTGCTCTGGTGTTGTTGTTGTTGTTGCTCAGTCTATTTGTGTGATGTCATCAGAGTTGCTATAACATTTACATGAGCACCCCATAAAAATGTCGGTGTTTACATGCCGTTGATGATGGCGATGACGGTGATGACGCTGATGCTGATGATGATGAAGATGCAAGTGGCGATGATGCGAAGGACAAGACCAATATTAGCATTCAAGTGAGTTGCTGCTGCCACAGAATATATTAGAGCAGTGTATTAGCAACAAAAACAAGAACACCTTCCTTGTTGGTTATCGTCAACAACTCTATCGCGCGTCCGTCAGTCAATTCAATCGCTACAAAGTGTCTGTGCGCCACAAATTGCTATTTGCCATTGTTGCCATTGCTGGTGAAGTGCAACAAGCGCGTATGTATGCAGGTGATTATGCAGGGTCAAAGTGCAACAGCTTTTTACGCTTTGCCGCACATGCAGCAATGAGTCACCGGTATTTCGAGCGAATTGCAACGGAGCGTGATGGCAAACGTGAATGATTGCAGTCCATAAAAGGCATATTATATTTGAATGCTACAACTTGTGGCAGCAAGTAATAAATTTTAGTTGATATGAGCGGAATACCTGTTTAGTTCTGGCTTTTCAAAAAAAACTTATTTTCGAGTGAATAAAAAAATTGCATTTGTGTGATAGAAAGAAATCCATGAGCTGAGTATTTTCACTATCAAAAAATTGTAAATGGTAGAATGACAGTGAAAATATAATATTTCGATGACATTTTGTCATAATGCCGGCAAATATTTATCAATGGCACAACGAGTCTCGCCTTTCAGTAGCAACATTTTTTTAAGTTTATTGGTATAGACCTATTCTTTCGAAATTATCTAAGAAAGTGAAACAATAGACTCAAAGTAACGAGGGGTGAGGTGCGTGCACTAAACAGGGCGAGTTTACTGGTCGGGAAAAACCCGAGTCATTCCGGTAACGTAGAACCGGCTGTCATGGGAGCAGTCGTATATGACCTTACAGTCTGGCTTTATACGCGTGTTGAAAGATGTATTATGTCGCCGCAGATTTTTTAACGCACCTTTACATTTTCTAGATTCCATTAATAAATGGCAGAAAATTAATAATTACATAAAAAATTGTACATCCTGAACTGAAATAATTCTATTTTGAAGAGTTTTCATCCCAATTAATTTGCATCTTGATATTTATCAATCAGTTGACGGCCGCCGTAGCCGAATGGGTTGTTGCGTCACTACCGTTCATCATCATCATCATTCCTTCGTCTCCGTTGCAGAGCATAGGGTAAAAAAAAAGTTTCTATTTTATGCGATTCCCGGATATATTTTTCACTTGCAGCCAGGTCATTGCTTTGCCCACGGCTTTGTATTCCATTTCGATGCAGCGTCGCCATGAGCCCCTGGGTCTGCCTCTTCTGCGCTGTCCTTGGAGGATCCAGTCCAGCGCTTGCCTACTGATTTCAGTGCCACCTTTCAATAGGGTATGGCCAAGCCATTTCCATTTACGTTTTCTTATTTCAGTTGCGATTGGTTTTCGATGCCATCGTCGATGCAATTCGGTGTTACATATCCAGTTGTCTGGTCACCAGATACGTAGAATCTGACTCAAGCAGCGGTTCACGATCACTTGAAGCTTCTGTTCACCATGTTTCACAGGCGTAGAGCAGAACTGATTTAACATTGGAGTTGAAAATCCGTATATTTGTTGACCGGTTGCTTAGTTAGAGATACCATACCATAATGCCATAATCTTAACCGCAGTCTTATATATTATATAACCATATTTGAAATTTCAAATTTGAATGTTGACACGAATGTTGTTCTTTCAAACTGGAGGATATTTTCAGATTTGCCAAAGAATCTAGGAAATTCACACAGGACTAGCTATCTCTGTCTCTGTCTTTACTTTATCCTATCTCTTTCTGTCTGTCACTTCACTCCTTTCCTCCTTGACTAGAGCCCAAAGTTCGTAGCGTTACTCTGGGAAAGAGCTAAGAAGAAACTTGATCAGTTTTCTACCGTCGGCCGTCCAAAGTTAGTGGGGGTCGGTCATACATTTGGACTCGATTGGAGCACTCTCAATGGGTCAAAGTGGGATTTTTCGTTCGACCCAAATTGGGGGACATCAGAATTCGTTTTAGAGGTATGGTTCCTTCGGCAAAGTTTCTTATTTTGATCCCTAGAATACGATTTTCACAGAGCAATGAGCGATTTTTAAATTGACCCGCCCGAATACATATTTATATATACAAGGATGATAGATTACTGGGTTTGGCCAATAACTATGATGAAAAACCAAATCGTGAGGGGAACTTCGGCTGCCACATAAGGGGAGTGATTCGCCAGCCGAATTCTGCCCGATCATTTCACATGTATTCACACACTCGTCGTTCAAATAACAAGAACGCAACATGAACGAAGGCTGTGTTGATTTTTTTTCATATACCACTAACGCAATCTTATCGCCTGCCGATTTTTAATTGTGTGGCCAATATCACACCGTTAACCGGGTCTCAGCGAATTCGACAGAATTAGCGGATGGGCTAATGACGTAGCAACAGTTATGAATCGAGTTGTTTACGAAAAGGCTAGGAATGTATTAGTGATATACGAAAGAAAATAACACAATGTCACTTCGTTGTCCTTCAGGTCGTGCAGATTTCGGCTGGTGAATACTTCCGTGACGTGTTTTAGAAGAAAGTTCGAAAGTTTTGTGTTCGAGTTTGTCACAAAACACTTTGTAGTTTTGCAGCGCTTTAGACTGGACCTTCGTTCTTTATGTAAATGGCATCGCTTACTCAATTCATGATTCCTGCAGATCTTATTCCGATTTTTAATTCTGGTCACTGGGTGGTAACCGTTGATCCGCAGTAGCCAATTCATTGCCAACCACATTTACTGCCGTCTATTATTGGTGCCATAGCCACAAGCAGGTGATATTTACATACATACATTGCCATTTATTTGGTCATTTCGAAAGTGCAAAAAATTATGGAAAGATAACCATTTGTGTAGTGACGAGGAAATTAGTAATTTATTCATTTATCAGCTGCTTATGGTTGCGGCGAAAAGCCAAATTCAATTGGTCTGTACGGTTACGGTTATGACTATTTCGAAAAGAAAGGTAGTAATCCCATCATAAAGTAAAATAAGAGCACACCTACCTGCCACCTAGGGGTGCTACATGGCCTTGTTGTTTGTTGTTTAGTTGCGCTGCGGCTTCAACTGCATTATTTCAAACAGCTCAGCCACAGCACAATTTAACATGTTTACTCGTTTGAATATACTGCGGTCTTAGCAACAGAAAAACGACAGCACAGCACAGCAATATCTTAAAAAAAAAAATTACATGGAATACTTGGAACCCTGCAACATTTTATATATTTATATATGGTTGCAACCTGCTCGACCTAAACAACATCTTTGGTTGATTTGTAACACAAAGTCAAGATGATAAGGCAGCTATGGCAGCAGTTACGTTAAAAAATATATGGAAGCAATAGCTACAGTAAAACTCTGGCTTGTTCTAAATCGTGTTTGCTATGCAGTCGTATTCTAACAATATTTGCAGCCAAGCAGCAGCTCAGCTTCGATTTTTCTCAGGTATTGCTTTGCTTTCGCTGTGGCACCTGCAGTTATTACAGCGAAGGTACAGCTGAAGTAAATGAAATGAAAAGCTGAAAGCAATTTCAGTCCCTGATTTTCATACCTATCTTCTTATTACTGCTTGTATTTTGTCTTTTTAAAGAAATTTTTTTAAAATTTTTGAAATGACTAAATTTTAAACACTTTGGCAAATATTGCTTAGAAAAATCATGAGCAATTATAATAAACTCAAAAAAGGAATAATTTTTTAAGAAGGCAACACTTTATTCAGATAAGAAACAAGAAAAAAAAATCAGAAATTTTCAACCTTTTTTTATTTTTTTTTTTTTTTGTTTTTTTGCTTTGACTCTCTTTAATTTTTTAAAAGCGTACAAAAAGCGCTGGGGTCCTCGTGGAATCCAGCGGGACAAAACTCTACTTTGCTCTTGGAATGCATGCATCTGTGTTTCAAGCGGAGGTGTATGCCGTTCAAGAAGCGATGAACTTCGTTGTGGAAAACAGATGGAGAGGCAGATCTACCAACCACTTCAAGGGTAAATGAGTCCTGTAAATACAGGCAGAACTATGACGGTAGACTTAATAGCTTGATGCTAACATGGGTCCTGGGACTCGTGTGTAACGCGTTTAGCAAACGGATTACTCTAACCCACAAGCGAGCCTGGCAGGCTGAGAGAGGCTGCAAATGGTCAAAGCTGTGTTACCTGTCATGTCCGACCGACTGTCGAAGTTCCTCCTGCCACTAAGCAGAGGGAACTGTAGGCGGCTGATTAATCTGATAACGGGCCACTTTCTATTGGCAAAGCACATGGAAAAGGTGGGCATTTCAGGGAGTGCACTCTGCCTAGCTTGTGAAGAGGAGGATGAGACGACGGACCACTTTCTGTGCATCTACCCAGCCTTCGCTCGATTCAGACTTGAGGTCTTTGAGACTGATGTGCTAAGAAGCGACTACCTTGGCTCCTACTCCAAGATCTACTCATATTTCTTCGAAAGTCGGGTAGATTTAAAGAAAATTAAAAGGGAATCCGAGTGCAGTACAATGGACTTAATTAATGTCTGAATGCTGTACTTGCTAGTCTGTCCCTACAAAAAAAAATTTATAAAAGGATACTAATGAGGAATTTTCATTTGATTATTTAACTTGCTTTAAGGAGCAATTTACAATATAATTGCTACTCGCTCTCCCTGAGGTCTGCTACGAAGTAATATGCAGTGTTAATATGATTATTAGTCACTGTTTGTGAGCTTTGAATAATGGATATCTATATGACATAGTAAGAATTTTATTTTTCAGACGTTGGACGGAGGTGATGTACTTTTGCCTGCATATCCCCTGAATTGTGTTTCGTAAATCGAAACCGGTTTGTTTATAAATAAGTAATTTTTTGCCGATTGATTAGCTTGGACGCCTACCAATGAAGTAGCTTATTTAATTTCAAGACAATCACTGCCCGTTTTTTCTTGACCATTTAGTGCCATGTGATGCCAGTGTTAGACCCATATATTTGGTTCCCCGAAGCATAGGATTATTGACGAATCTATGAAGATTGAGCAGCGGTTTTTAGGGAAACCACATTTGCTTTTGTTTAGCTGTATTCTCCATTTATTAGCCCATGCAGAAATAAGATTAGCAGCTTCCTGTAGCTTATTCGTTGCGTTTTCTCTAGGTTCATCGACTGCAAGTATGTCAGTGTCATCCGAAAATGTTGCAGCTACTTGCCGAAGTTACAGATGCTACGTTGCTGCTCGCCTAAACTGTCTGATTTGTGAAGTTTCTTTGCGATAACTTCTGATTCCTTTGTCTAGGTCTACTGTCTAAATTCCAAACAAATCTCTTCGTTTTCTTCTGCAAACTTTTCGTTGTAATTTTCTCAAGTTTACAATTGAAATGTGGCAGGTGTTGCTGTCAAGAAAATTGCAAATGCAAACTATCTGGGAAAGTGGAAAAAGGAATCGATTGCAGAACAGTAGGATGGGAGGAAGTTGGAATAAATAACTAAATAAAAACAAAATTTAAAAAGGTCAAAACAATGCGAGAACTGCAACTTGCAAAATGTAAATGTCAAACGCGATGTGGCAGCTGTGCGAATTGGAAATCTAATCTGAATGCATTCTTCTGGCTCAGCGGAGATGGTGGTGGTGGTGTGCTTAACATCTGAAGGATCATTTGTTTGCATACGAAAAGCAATGCCAAACGCTACAGCAGCTGTATTTGTAGTGCATAGTAACCCAGCAGGGAAAGCTCCTAGGTCTGTACTACCCTCGCTGCAGTCAAACATAGTACTTCCCCGCTATTTTACAACCAGTTGGTTTGTAGCTGAATTAGTTTGTCTTCTATCTTTCTCCATACATCTTCTATCTTTCTTCAATGCTAGCAACTGGCATTTTTAACATGGCGATGTATTAAGAATTGTCAGTTGTTAGCCTATGTATCAGCATCGTACCATTTCACGAACTGTTCAGCCTCTGCATCAGTATAAGACCAGTAATGGAACTAATTCATAATGGGTAAAAAGGAGGTGATTGACTACATCAACATTTATATTTATTTAGTCCTCATTTCGTGCATTTCTATCATTTGAACCATTCTTATATAGTTATAGAGAAATATTTGCGTAGGATACGCTTCTTCCTGGTCCATTTGGAACTGGTACAATTCTAGTCGCCCACGAACAAGTATGACTTCTTCCATCACCAAACCAGTTTCCGAAGTTGAATGTTTGCTGTTCACTTTGGCTTTTCGATGCAGAGTTGTCATGTGTACTATATACTCGTGAACGTAGATGTGCGTTGCTCACTTAGATGTTTGAATATTCATAGATACTTACATCTACGGTTTTTGACATTTTATTTAAATATTCAATTATAAAAATATTCAATTTTAAGTAATTTCTCCGCATATTTCATTCTTTAAGAATGGGCATGGGAATCAAAGATATAAACTTTGAAGGAAATTCAGAAAATGTCAAAAAATTTTCATACAAATTTTCAACTTTCTGAACAGAATTTTTAGAAAACATTTGGGCATGCTAATTTTTGGTATATCCCATTTGATTTAAGAATAATAAAGTGAAGGCTTAAGTGACTTAAAAATCGCGTTGATTTTGACAATTTTTTTGCATGCGACATTAAGAATTTTTTCTCCATATACAACCCAGTTTTGTTTTCATTTTCGCTCTCGTTTATCTCAAGTCTAAAACCATATTATAGTTTTTACTGACTAAATTACTGCAGATGGTTAAATAAATAAATTTAAAAAAAATTTTAGAAATTTGTCAAATTCATTCTTTGGTACCTTACTCGAGATCTTATTGAGCGCGGCCTGTTAAGCAATTTAAGATGAAATGAGTAAGTGTTGTTTAGAGATATATCATATCATAGTAGGAATATGAAAGGGAGCGCTACGTAATAGAAATGAAGTCTAGATTTCTCTTTCAATTATACTAAAACCAAAAGGCAGTAAGAGTATAGACCTATACTATACTATACTATATTCTCTAAAGTTTTTTAGTTAATTAAAATCAAAGGAGAAGGGAAAGGATTTGAGAATTTTTTCGACCTGAGAGCATATTTAAGGAACACAATTTTAAGCCAATATTGGCGATTGTTGGGCCACCTCAGCCTGATTTCAATACGATCGCTTTCAGTTGTTGTTTCTTATGTGGCTTTTGTTACCATCCAGTTAAAAAGTGAGTTGATTTTGTTCAGTACATTTGTTGGAACACTGTCACGTACTGCTGGCTTCAATAAATACAAACTGCGGAAGATCTTTTATGAAAGGTTATATAGCCGTTGAACAACCGGATGAAATGATCCGAGGCTATATAAGCATATTTGTATATTGCCAGATGTGGCTCACTGAAACCATCTAAGGAAAAATGGTCACCACTCTTTACTTGATTTAGTTATCTTGGTCTCTCTCACTTTAACCCCAAGCCCAACTATAACAACAGAAGCTTAGCTATCCTTACTGGTATCTTTAGTAAAACCTGCGGTCTGAAACCTGATGTGATCCCGTGGATATATGTACACAGCTCTTATCAGACCAATCATCACTTACATATGTCTCTGTGGTTTGGTGGCGATGGACTATGGTTAAGTCCACACTTCGGGAACTACACAAACTGCAAAGAAATGTATGTTTTTGTATTACGGATGGCATGAATGCAACCTCTAGCAATGCCCAAATGCTATACTCGATTGGGGAGCAAGCAATTGGATCTTAAAGTACAGCAGGAAGCAAAAAAGCAATGTGTAGACTTCATAAATATGGTACGAAAGCGGAACTTCGGAACACAGCGAAATGTTTAAGATGATATATGAGCAGTACCCACTCTTTTTGGTACCTAAGGACGATCTTATGCCCATCGTTTCATTTGGAAGGAAATGTGATATCAAATTTGCATGAGCAATGGAGTAAGCCAGAGTGAGTTCAAAGAAATTTGACGGATATTTTCTTTACCGATAGGTCCAAGAATGAAATAGGTTCTGGAGCCGGTTAGTACTTAACCTATAGTAATAAGTTTTATAATGCTATGGGAGGAGTGGAAACTGTTTTCCAAACGGAATTTTTTGCCATTCTGAAAGCAGTAGAATCGATAATTGAGAGGAGATGAAGCGGGAAACAAATTGTAGTCTTTAATGATAGTCAGGCTGCACTAAAGGCCCTAGAGAATACAAAGCTAACCTGAAAGATTCTTCAAGAATGTAAGAAGAAGCTTGCTTAGTTATATTGCAAGACGGTATAAGTTGGATGTATATGGGTTCCAGGACACTGCGAGGTTCAAGGGAATGAAATTGTCGATGAATGGGCCCAATGTGGATCAGCGGTTACCTCACAGGGACCAGATCCAATAATCAGAATTAGTTCTACAGGAATCATGAATTGAATCATCCATTATGTATGTGATTTACATAAAGAGCGATGGTCCAATCTAGAACACTGAAAAGTGTTTTTTGACAAATTCACACACATATTTTCAATTTTTCTTCTAAAGCTTTGAAGAAAATTCTTTCGGTTGATGATCGGTATTATTACAGGATACAATCTACTGGTCAGCATGTGATCACCATTGGATTCATTGAGGCCAGTCTTGCTTAAAGATAGAACCAGATAGCACAGCGTATTCTCTCTCTCAGTTTCTTGACCTTTCCAAGAGCAACGCTAGGAACTTTGGGATCTGATGTCATGAGAATGAGTAATATTCCTTCTCTCAAACTGTGGGATATTTTCAGATTTGCCAAAGAATCTGGGAAATTCTCACAGGACTAGATATCTCTGTCCCTGTCTCTATTCTATCCTACCTCTTCCACTCTGTCACTTCTCTCCCTTCCTCCTTGACTATCTACCCTTTTACTTTTCAAAGCTTCGAATTCAATGAGCTTTTTAACCTGCGTTTTTAAAAGTGACCAATTTCTCGGTGCTTCTCGGCTTGCTTTTTTCAAATTTCAAATCGTTACTGATAGACAGGCAGCAAGGAAGACTCTCAACTATTTAGGGGTTACGTTAAAACTGGTGCTGGAATTTCTTGGTAAGCTGTATATTTTAGACCAGAACAATCAGGAAGATATTTTATGGCTCTGCACAAGGTAAGAGAAGTTGAAGGAAGGGAGCGGTCTGATCATATATACGCCCAGAGCCATTTTGTGGCCCAGCAAAGGGTAACTTTTCTTCTGTTATTCAGGAAGTAGAGGGAAGAAAAGGAAGAGCATACTGGGACAAGCTACCGAACTTGTCGCAATCGAAATCAATGATAGGTAGCTTTAACCTAAGCTTATTTGAAGATTGCATGAAGTTAAATCAAAATATTTTTAAAAGCATCACAGGAATTTCAACAGATGAATATTAATTGAGTTCTGGTCTTACTAATCTGGAAATATAATCCAATATATCCTATGTTCTATAGCAAAATATGGGAATTTCAGATTAAATTATCATCTTACTAATTTTACCACAAATAGGAGGAAAAGCTCGGAGAAATTCCCAACAAAAAGTGCAAGAGTCAGTTATTATTATTAACCTGGAAACATACTTCAGTGGAACTTGCCGATTCTGTAAGAAAAAAGACGAAACCGCCACCAAGTGCAGGGGTTACGATCTGCATTTATGCATTACCGGCACAAACACCTGGGAAACCATATTTTACAAGTGGAGCAAATAAAACACAATAAAATAGGACAAATACTAAAATGTATTGAATAAGTAGGGCTCACAAGAATAATCTGAATCCATGAAGGTAGCACAATGAAATGAAAGTAATAATATAATTCCCTTGCATACACTTACCCTGGTCGACTTTTTCATAGTCTGAATATACCATAAATTAGTACAATTAAGATAAATTAAATAAATTAATTACTAATCGAAATGCTTCTCCTCTGACTCTTAGTGTAGGGCACTCATGCGCATGCGGAATCCCCAGGCTATCTTTGGCTTAACTCTGTTATGGTTTCCTCTTTGTATGCGCTTCTATACTTGTATTTACCTAAGGGTAAACTGGATCAATATTTTCAGTTTCTTAGCCTGAGTAATCCTGTTTCTGTAGCCGTTTTACATTATTCCATTATTCTGGGCCTTTGTTTCTCTGCACTTTATTGAAAATCACATGATAATTCAAATTACAATACATAGGGAACAATGAAAGAAAACCAAGTGCATGTTCTTGGTTTAATCTATAAGTATCTGCACACACCTACATACATACATACATACATATGCTCGCTTGTCTTACAAATGCCACGAGTACTGCTGCAAACAGGTATGGGAAATTAGAAAAATGCACGAGAGAATCACGTGCAACTTCATTTTCCGAGAATCCTTCTTGAAAATATTGGGAATTTCGTGAATTTCTTTTACCTTCACAGGCTACTGGTTAAATATTTCGGTTCGGTGTGTGGGTATATATGAGTGCATGTGCATATGTATTTTGATATGTGTTAAAGACCTTACCTACTTCCACACCTACCGGCACCTGTTAGTTACGAATTTGTGCATGTTGCATGCAACACGTTTGTGGATACAAATGCAAATCCTGTTGTTACATTTTTCAGTCAGGTCTGTAACAATGCCATGCTGTGCCATATTGACACATTGTTAAGAAAGTTGGTAGCTAAGGAATTTATGCAAGTATGCGGTGGTGAGTCAGCGTAACGACCCAATGGCATGCACAAATATGTTTGTTTGCATATTAGGGTGTGATCCAAAAACAAAATCTAAAAAAATTAAAAAATAAAAATTATGTTAAGCTCTCACCCTTTGGGAATTTTCTAAACTGATACAAAAAGTCTTACTTTTTTGCTGAAAAATATTACATTTTGAGGTGCCACAAGGTACATGAATTTTTCCATATGTTTTTTATATTTTATGGAGGAAAAAAGGTGCTTTCTTCGATTTATTTTAAACTCCTGAAAAATGACTATTTTTTAAAATATTATTCTTTTTTTTGACACACCCGATACACTAATAGTTATTTATGTCGAGCCATTCTACATTATTTTATTAATTTTAAATGTGATTTGCGCCATATTTTAAATTTTATAAAATTTGGAATGTATTTATATTTATAGAGAATCATAAAATAGTTACTTCATATTTATAAAAAAAAAATAATAAAAAATTTTCGTAGTTCTTATTTAATCTTTTGTGGGAAGAAAGTAAAAAGAAATTAAACAATACGGTTAAAAAATAATTTCGTTGCCATGTACTTCTAACTATCACTTTTTTAATTGCGCGCATATTTTCTATTTTGAAAATTCCTACGAGGTCAGTGCTTATCTTCTTAAATTGGTTTTCTCAATGTATTTTTTTTAAGTCACCCTAATGTAATGTTTTAAGTTTTGTCTGATTTTTGCAGATCTTAAAAAATAAGTTTATAATAAAAAATTAATAAATAAGTTCTTGGGTATAAGGAAAAGAAACCAAAGAAAGAAAAATGCGGAAAAGCTGAGAACTCAACATTTTCAAACTTTTTTTCCAATATAATTTTTTTGCTTGTGGATGACTTTAATTCATATTTTTTTAAGGGTTTTTGCGAATTTTCGAGGACTTAGTAGCATTAAAAAATTAATAAGTAAATTGCTTGTTAGCTGATTTTTTGTGAAAAGAAATAAAGCAGTCAGGCAGTTGGCATTCAGCCAATTTTCTATAAAAAAAATAAAATAAAATAACACCTGGTTAATTTTTTCGTACTTAGTTATTGTATCCGATCAACGATGCCATGTCAAATGACTCAAACATTTTAAGCATGGTTTTAAATTTGTCTGAATATTGGTAGGCTTGAGTATAGTAAAGAGTAAATTCAAAAGATTTTTTTTTTATTTAAAAAAATGTTATATTTTTCAGATTAATTCAGTGCTGAAAATTTTGCTTCCGAGTTTTTTAAAGTCAAACAAAGGGAGGTTAAGTTTCAAGGGCCGGGGTTGATTTTGAATAAAATACAATTTTTTAAGAAATTATTGTCATTTCTCTTTATTCTGATAATATTGGTATGGCTCAATTACGCATGGAACAAAATATCAGCCAAATGGCCACCGCGGCTTCGGCGGCACACCTCCATCCGATGGTCCAAATTTTCGATGACGCTGAGGCATAATTGAGGTTCTATGCCGTTAATGTGCCGAATCATCTCATCCTTTAGCTTTTGAATTGTTGCTGGCTTATCAACGTATACCTTTCTTTCAAATAAACTGAAAAGAAAGAAGACCAACGGTGTCAAATCACATGATCTTGGCAGCCAATTGACATCGCCACGACGTGAGATTATTCGGCCATCAAATTTTTCGCGCAAAAGAGCCATTGTTTCGTTAGTTGTGTGACAAGTGGCACCGTCCTGTGGAAACCACATATAGTCCACATCCATATCTTCCAATTCGGGCCATAAAAAGTTCGTTATCAGCTCACGACAGCGAATACTATTCACAGTAACTGCCTGACCGGCCTCATTATGAAAAAAATACGGCCCAATGATGCCGCCGACCCATAAACCGCACCGAACAGTTACTCTTTGTGGATGCATTGGTTTTTTGGCAATCACTCTTGGATTATCATTCGCCCAAATGCGGTAATTCTGCTTATTGACGAATCTACTGAGGTGAAAATGTGCCTCATCACTGAAGATGATTTTCTTCACGAAGTGCGCGATATGCATTTTGATTTGAACGCCCGTTTTCATAAAAAGTCTGAATAATTTTAACGCGTTGGTTGATTAAGTATCTTTCCACAGTTCAAATTGAGCTGGTCTGAAATTGAAAAATGTAAAATGAAATGCAGAAAAAAGCTTGACGTTTAGATGTGGTTCACATTCATCATCGGCCCTTAAAATTTAACCATCCTTTAGATCAGGTTCTTTTCAACACTTTTCCAAACTTTAACTTTTTTTAGTTTTTAAAATAGCTTTACTTTTTATAATTTATATAAATAAACTAAATAAAAAATAATAATTTTTTTTGAAAAATGCTTCGAAATTTGTAAGTGCTATAAATACGTGAAAACTAACAAATTAAAAAGAAATTCTATTTTTCTGGATTATACAATGTAGAAAACTTTGTTATGGAGTTTTTTAAAGCGAAACAGCTTCGATTATTTTCGACAGTTTTATAAATTTTCGTTTATAAAGAACTTTTTCAAGATTTTCAATAGAAAATGTATTTAAACAATTGCCCTTTTTAATTATTTTCACATTTATTATATAAAATTTAAAAAAAATTTATTCGGTTCTTTCAATATTTTCTTTTTAATTTTTATTTCGTTTTAGTTTTTAAAATGAAATATACCCCCTTAAAAAATATTTTTTTGGAAAAAACGATTTTGAAAAAATATTATTTTTTTGAAAAAAGTTTGTAATTTTTGAGGTGCTATATATAATAATAGTTAAAAATTAAAAATAAAACAAAAATTAAAAAAAAAAAATGTTAAAATTATCAGATTTATTCAATGTTGAAAATTTTTTATGGAGTGTTTTAAAGTCAAATAGCTCGGGCTCTTTTAAGCATTTTTTTTAATTTAAATTTTTTAGTTTTTATTAATTTATATAAAGAAAATAATTTTTTTTTTTAATGTTTGAAGTTTTTAGGTGCTACAAATGAATAAAACATAACAAATTTTAAAAAATTTTATAATTTTTACATTTGTGCTATGTAGAAAACTTTGTTATGGAGTTTTTTTAAGTCAAATAGCTTCGATCATTTAAGACATTTTTAAAAGCTTTCACGTATAAAGAACTTTTTCAAGTTTTTCAATATCAAATATACTTCAAAAATTGGCCTTTTAATATAATTTTTTTGCACATTTATTTTTAAATAAAAAAAATAGTTTCGGTTCTTTCAATATTTTTTTTAATATTCTTTTTTTTTAGTTTTTACTTAAGAATTTATTTAACAATTTTTTTTGTAAAAAAATTTTCAAAAATTTAACTTTTTAAAATTTAACTTTTTGAAATTTTTTTTCGAATTTTTGTGGTGCTATAAATAATAAGAGTTAAAAATAAGAAATAAAAAAATGTGATTTTCCGATTTATTCATTGTTGAAAATTTTTTATGGAGTTTGTTAGAGCCAAATAGATTGTGTTCTTTACAAAATTTTCATGATTTTTCTTTAAAAAAGAACTTCTTTAACTACCTCGATATAAAATATATTTCAAATTTTTTTTTAATTCTTTCGTGTGATCTTTTAAAAAAATTAATTTTTTAATTTAAACTTTGAATATTTTTTTTTATTTTTATTTCGTTTTAGTTTTTATACCCACTTAAAAAATATTTGTTTGGAAAAAAATTTGATTGAATTTTAAAAAACCAAATTTTTTTTAATAATAGTTAAAAATAAGAGTTAAAAGAAATTGTAATTTTTAGAATCATTCTACGTTGAAAATTTTGTTATGGAATTTTCTAAAGAACTAAAGAA
This sequence comes from Anastrepha obliqua, assembly GCF_027943255.1. NCBI lineage: Eukaryota > Metazoa > Arthropoda > Insecta > Diptera > Tephritidae > Anastrepha > Anastrepha obliqua. The sequence goes on from NC_072893.1 coordinate 66,052,536, forward strand.
CTTTTTAACTTTTTCAGGATAAAATATATTTAAATAATATTTTTTAATTCTTTCGCATAATCCTTTGAAAAAAGGTTTTTTTTTATTGTTTTAGGAAATGTGTTTTTATTTTACATAATAGTTTCGGTTCTTTTCAATATATTTTTTTATTATTTTTTATTTCGTTTTAGTTCTTAAAATAAGTTACACCTACTTCAAAAATATGTACTTTTGGGAAAAATTTTAAAGTATTTAATTTTTTTTTTGAATTTTTGGGGTGCTATAAATAATAATAGTTGAAAATAAAAAAATTAAGAAAAAACTTATAATTTTCCGAATTATTCAATGTTGAAAATTTTGTTTTGGAGTTTTTTAAAGCCCAATAGATTGGGTTCTTTTCAACATTTTCATTTATAAAGAACTTTTTTAACCTTCTCAAGGCAAAATATTTTAGATTTTTTTTTAATTCTTTTTGAAAAAAGTTATTTTTTTATCTTTTTTTAAGAAATGTTGAAATTTTTGAATTGCTATAAATAATAATAGCTAAAAATATGAATGAATAAATAAATTCTTGCGTATTCTGAGAATAAATAATTTTTCTAAATCATATACCTCTAAATACATTTTTTTTTCTAAAAAAATAAGACTATTTTTCGTGTTAAACTATCTTACAAGTCAGATCTTAACAAAAGTTATTTTTTTTGTAACACCTTAATGTACACTCATACACACAGAAGTAGTACACCTGTAGCGCAATCAAACAAAACAAAGAGAAACTCTAAAAGTAATAAACAAGAAGAAAAGACAAATTAAAATGAAGAACTCTTGATGACGACATAACCCGTATTACAGTCTAGAAAAATAAAAAAATAAGAAGAAGCAGAAGTCATAATTTGAAATGAAGTGAAATGAAAGACGCGCTCATTTGGAACGCTCACTGCCATACATTGCAATCCCGACCGAACACAAATAAATACAACGTCATGGGAATCAGTATTATCGTTGACTGCATCAGCTATTAACAGCCGAACTGAAAGGCAACAGACAACTCGCAGACGAACTGCAGTAGGGGTGGGTAGCGTAAGGTAGAGTTATGCAGTCAACGACTCGAGCAGTGAAGCAAAGCGCAGTTGCAGTGGAAAATAAAAATACTTATGTGTGTATGTTGCATGCCACACAGCACCCAAACTCATACAAATGACACAAATGAAGCAGCGAAAAAGCGAAAAGGACATTAATGAAGAGGGCTGCATCTAATGCTTTTCATTTCATTTTCTATATCAAATTTAACTTTTTAAATAAGTTTTTAGCTTGATTCGAGCGTAAGTGAAAAGGTTATTCACAAATCAAGTGCTCGTACACACAGAAGTGTCTCCATTCAGCAAATGAATGAGGGCGACGGCGACGATGAGCAGACAAACTGATGGGCGTGATTACTGTAAAATTTTGCGTGATGAATGATCAAAAGGGCAGGCAGAGGATAGCAATTATGAGTGCTTCAAATAAAAAATTGAAATAAGTGAGTTCATAGTAAGTTTATGAGTCATAAAAATGCATGGCACAAAAAAATTGTAAATGTTGACTAATCATTTGGATGCTTTTCATTTACGAAAATCCTATTTAGAGATCATCTCTATAAAAAGTAGGTACTTACGTCATAGCGGCCGATGAAGTCAAGTATAGAGGTATTTTTATACCTCAAAACGCATTTGCTTTATGCTCAAGTCTGAGTAGTTTAGCGCAAGGTATTCAATATTTAGTATAATTTTGATCACTTAAAGAGAGGAGTTTGCAGTGAAGCTCGCAAAAGTTAGAAATAACAGAAGTATTTTCACAAGTAATATTTTAATATACCATATTTAGTAGAATCTTGGCGAAAAATGGAACTCCTGTGTAATGAATGTTAAATACCATTGAAGAAAGGCGACTATCTTGTTTGGAGCGGGTATAGCGATTCGGAAACTTTCTTTAATATTAAAGCTGTCACTTACATATCTGAATTTTATGCGTTTTTTTTTGTGAAATTATTTGCAAAAATAAATTTATTAGATTTGTAGTGAGGTAATTTTTGGTTTTTGTACTACAATAATGCGCCATTTCAGGCTAAGATCATTGTTCGTTTCAAATAATTTTTCATGAAATTGTTCCATACAACTGTACGGCATAAAATATAAACTAATCTTTAGCGATCATTTCACGAGCAACAAGAAAAGCATAAATAAAATAAACTAAGAGAAGATTTAAGGGTTGGTTGAAGTGCTGATTCAGAATACAACTAGCGGTTGCGCATCATTCTGTTGCCACATCCTCGTTACCAACTTGTTTACCAATTATTTACAGCAAGACTATATACAGGCTGTGCAGTTTAAGAACCTTATTAGGTTGTTGAGATCTAAGCCAGACAGTTGGTCGAGAGTTTCAAAGGGTTCACATTCATTCCTTTCATAAGGCAGGGCATTCACAAAGCAAATGGAAAATTGTTTCCTTTCTCTCCAGTTGTTTACAATTGTGACAGTGTGTGTTGTGGGGGATGCCCATTTTTGGCTGCTTGTTCTCCGACAGCCCAAAAGCCAGTTGTAACTGCCGTGAGTCTCCAGGCGTCCGTTCGTTTCATGTTCTTGCCTGTTCGTCTGCTTTTTCATTAACTTCAATGTTCCGATGTCCCGTGATCCAGATTAAAGTAACTTTATGGTTTTCACTCAAGGTGGTACGGCCCGCTTTGTTCCACCAGGTAAGAGGTTTTTGTAGTCGAATCCAGTGCTGTTTGGCTATGCGAAAAAGTAGCAATATTACCATTTAAACACATGTCTGCGATTAGTAACATACAAGCTTCCCCTATTGCCAGTACTTCCGCCTCGAAGGCACTGGAAGTATTTGGAAGACAATCTGTGCGTTTAAGTCTATGAGAATGTGTACCGGCTCCAACACCACAATCTATTTTTAAACTACCTGTATAGACTGTAGAATATCTTACTTCATTCTTCCTGAGATGGAAAGAGAATGGCAAAATTCTTATAGAATGTTACCGTCACAGTCAAGCTGCATTGAAAGCACTTGCTAACTCCGGCTGCTCTTCGAAGTTAGTCGGTGAATTAAGACAAAACTGATCAGTGTTGCGTTTTCCAGAATCAGATTTAGAATATTTGGTTGCGATATACTGATTATGGATAAAGTTCATACTCTTTTTCTTGCGGATCTTTAAAGATTCATCAATGAATCCAAGAGATTTGTTGAAGAATGACCTCAAACTAATTTTTCGGTCGCCTGACTGAGTGCTAGGACTTGTCCAAGTCCCCACAAATCGAATCTAATCTAATGCAACCGTCGTGATGATATAATTAGCCCTCTCCGAGCGTACTGAGTTTGTCGAAAAAATAGACCGCCATGGACATAAGTTTTTTCCTTCCAGCGACCTGCTTCATTTAAACTAAATGCACGCATGGTTGCCATCTTCTTGATGTGTAGATCTATCGGAATAACGTGTATCAGTGCATTAGGAGCCTCTCTAGGACATGATCTGATTGCACTGACCGTTATTGTACAGACTGATCTTTGTATGCTGCCAAGTAATTTGATGTTGTATTCTCTCCCTGCAGCTTTTCACCAAATTACCGATCCGTATGGCCTTATACGGCCATAAAGTATACCTATGTTGAAGACCCCATCTTCTTACTAGCATACGTTTACAGGCATATAAAACAATTTCTGCTTTCTTTACCCGCCCTTCAATGTTTAATTTCCAGCTAAGTTTGGAGTCCAGAATTATCCTTAAGTACTTAGCACTGGTTGAAAGTGCGAGAGTTTGTCCATTAATATTTGATAAGGTAAAAATTGCTACCTCATATTTGGTGTTAAATAGCATAAACATAATGGCACCACAGTCTGATGCCATTAGCACCACAGATTGAATTATCAATCAGTTAAAGATCCTTTCTAAATATTCAGTAGTAGTCATAAATATTTCACCGTGAGAGCTACAGTCCCACAAATATATTTGCACATTTTGTGAAAATTGTACTGATTTCCCCCATATTTCGGTTTTACAGTAGCTTGCTGTTTAGCACTACCCCAAGGTACTTTGTATGTTTTTTGAGAGTATGTGCAGCGCCATTTAGTATTGGCAATGCCCACCGAGAGATCTTACACTTTCTTGATAACAGTATTGTATCCGTTTCGTACGCATGTAGACCCAGTCCTATCTGATCTGCCTATTGCTGAACCGATTTAAGAGTATTTGTTATGACGTTACTTATGGTACTAAGGCATTTTTTACCATTACCATGGTAATGTCATCCCCATATACCTAATATTTGCTTGAGGGCTTGTCCATCTAATTTCTTTAGTGTCCCGTTAACCACCAGTAGCCATAGAAGTGGAGATAGTATGTACACCTCCTTGAGGGGTACCACTGCCCACTTCTCTGACTAACCTGGCTTCGTGTTTCACTCTGCTCTTATTCTTCTGCGACCTCCTATATGTTTGGTCCATATATGAATAGCGGATAGCTACAGATAAGCGAAATATAGGTGTGCAAAGAAAAACGTAGCCCTAAATTGGAAAAGTAGTGACTATATTCGAATACAGGTAAAATTTGCTTTTTGAATCGGCTATAAAAAAAACAACTAATCAATATTTTTCCAAATTTTTCCTTTTTATTTTGAAGATTGAACATTGTCATTTATAAATAAAAAATAATGTCGTTCAAATGACTGCCACGACTGGCTTTACAGTAGGCCATTCCATCAATCCAATTTTTAAGCACATTTTCGATTGTTTGGGCTCCAATTTCATGAATAGCAACTTCGATTTCGTGTTTTAAAGCAGATGCTTTCCATTTCAATTCAACCGGGCTATTCGGGTCATGTTCTCCGAAAAATTTTCAATTACTTTTTTGCAAATGTTTCTACGTGAAGTCGCTCGTGTAAGTAATGACGATAATTTCGCTTCCAGAATCATTAAAATCGGTTCATTTTTGACTAAGTTATGGTCATTTAAAAAAAATGTTTTCTTATATATTATAATGAAAAAAAATCGATTTTGAGCCGAAGAACAAAATTGCCGATAACTCTTGAAAAAAACAATTTTTCGGGCGAACAAAAAAATACGTGTCTCATTATTTTGACCAGAGAGCAACATATTTGAGTTACATCGAAATCGAAGAACATGACCCGAATAGCCCGGTTGAATTGAAATGGAAAGCATCAGCATCAATCGTCTCTGGATGGTTCGCATAGCATTCGTCCTTAACGGCTCCGCACAAAAAATAGTCCAACGGGCTTAAATCACAGCTCCGAGGCGGCCAATTGATATCGGAATTTCGGCTGATTATTCGGTTTTCAAAAACGGTAGCCAAAAGTTCGAGTGTAACTTTGGCAGTGTGACAAGTTGCACCGTCCTGTTGAAACCAAATGTCGTTCATGTCATCCTCTTCAGATTTTGGACACAACTCGTTGAGCATGTCACGGTAACGCTCGCCATTTACTGTAACCGTGGCTCCTCGCTCATTTTCGAAAAAAATGGCCTGGTGATGCTGCCAGACCAAAAACCGCACCAAACAGTGACTCGTTGTGGATGCATTTGCTTCTCTACAGTAACGTGTGGATTTTCTGAGCCCCAAATCCGACAATTTTTCTTATTGACGTAGCCACCGAAGTGAAAATCAGAAAAGAAAAAGACACAGCGTCATCTATCGCACAATTTTTCGAATCTTCTTTAAATGGCTTCAAGAAAAACTTATCCTGAAAATTTGAATTCAGTCGGCTTGCTACTGTCTCAGCTTATCGGCCGCAAACAAACCGCAAAACTTTTATATATACGACTTTAAAAGCACTTCATCTCCATTTTTTACGACACGGCATCAAAATAAAGCCGTGAAAAAAGTTAGAAAAAAATTACTACTTTCATGATTTGGCAAGTTTGCAACTATACTAAGGCCCCTGTTTTCCTAATAATCAAATATTCTTAGAATTTCGCGTAAAGTACTTCTATGCCCGGAAGATTCAAGCAGGCTTATCATTTAAGTGTTAAATCGGACTTGGCTCAATCAAAATCGAAACAAAAATCCAATACTGCGATAAAATTATAAAACGCACTTCAAAATAATTGTCAACAGGTAACATGCTTTGAATTTATTCCACTCAATGACCAAGCAATTGGGACCAATAAAAAATATATTCATACCTACATAAATTTGCAGAATAATTACGGCACGACCTCACTTAATCACATTTAAGCTGACCCAATTCGAGGCAATACAATCAATGTCTGTACACTGATACTAACAATGCACATGGAACTAAATATTAAATGAATCCCAGTACAAGCTGAACCAATTTAGTTTCTGATCACGTTTAATCGTTCAAATATTCATAACTCCAGTTTCCACCTGCTTTCATTCCACCAAATGACAACAATTTAAGAATCCTCCATGAATATATGAGTGTACACACATATGTACGTATGTATGTATGTGTCTGTTGTCACACATACATATTGCATCTAAGTACCCTGCAGGAAAAACCTGAGCTAGTGAAAAAAAGTTTGAGTATGATTTCACTATTTACGAATAATTTTCTGTACTCATTTTGCGAGTAGCGACATCTCTCTTCAGAATATGGCAGTGTCAAAATGAGAAAAGTATAAACGAGCATCACGACTGTCATATGCCATATTGTATGATGACTACGATTAATGGCAGACTAACTAGGAGAACTCCGTACTGGTAGGGCTTCACAATGGCAATAGCAGCGACCCATTCACTAGCAACGTTGGCGTAAGGTAAGGTTGTCCCCTGTCGCCCCTTTTCTTCGCAATCGACCTAGACGACGTCATGAATCAATTGATCTTGCTTAAAAGAGGTATTGTAGGCCTCAGCCTCCTGTCTCAGAAACTCATTGGCATGCAAGCGAACTATTGCCGAATGGTCGAATGGCACTTGACATCGCCGCGAATATTGATTTATAACACTTTGTTGTTTCTTGTTGTTTGAAAAAGCGAGAGGAAGCAAACCAGTCATGGCTATATACGCGCTTTAGTACCAGTAGGTTTTCTTACTGGGTACTTACCTGCCATATAAATGGGCCAGGAGTGGGCAGATCAACTACAGGACATGCATAAAAATTAATTTACGTAGCTGTTAAGTCACAGTTTTGTGTGCCGTCTATACGCACAATGGCAAACACCATTCATATGGGTATGTGTGTATATGAGTAAGTATTTTAGGGGTATGACCTTTTAGTTAGTAATTATTATTATTTTTAATTATTTACCTACCATATTTAACCACTACTTCAAAACTCCTAACATAAAAGCAAAAATTGTACATTAAATTACTACCTAAAGGGTGTTCAATTTAGAGGTATTGGATTTTAAATTGAAAATTCAACGAAAATTCAAACTGATTGGACAATCCAAATTATTTTTGTGTAGAGCCATTCATGACATTTACGTTTTTAGAGATAATCCCTTTCAAATGTTGGCCGTAACTGTGCTGTAATTCGGCCATCCGTAAACACCAATTTTGAATAACTCGCTGGAGGACTTCGGTCAGTATCTGGTGAATAAATTTAGTAATGTGGGCTTCCATTGTCTTAATCGAAGCTGGTTTGTCCACAAATTACATAAACTTTACATACCTCCATAAATAAAAATACACAGGTGTGATATGACACGATCTTGGTGGCTAATCTACTGATACGATACGAGCGATAAATTGCTCACCGACACGACGACGCTGTAAATCCATTGTTTCACGGATTGTACGGCAAGTAGCGCCGTTTTTGAATGGCTTGGGGTTGCTCTTCAGCCAAAATACGGCAATTTTGCTTAATGACGTAGCCATTAAGCCAAAAACGCACCTCATCGCTGAACAAAATAAGTTGGCTTGAGCGCGCGTTGAACATTTTTCATAGACCGTCGATTTTCGTAACACAATTTTACTATTTATACACGTTGTTGAGCGTAAGTCTTTCCATGATGAAATATCAATGAATACTAAAAAAACTATGTACTTAGTTTGACAGTAGTCACGCGTGATCTGTCAAAAAAACCTTATTGGAAAACGTACCACTAATCTGATCAGCCTTTATTACTAGGTTCTAGCTACAGTGCGATTTTTTGTAAGTTGATGTTCTGAACTATCCGTAGTTGAGTAATGGGGAATGTGCATATGCCAGTCTTCCATTAGACGTAGCATGCATTGCGTAACATATACTTTCAACCCTTCCATATTTTGGGCAAAGGCGAGGTATCCTATGGCCCAAATGGAGCGGCAAGTGCAAAATAAATGTTTTCTTGAGTTGCTCGGCTGCGGCGTGACTTCTTTTAGAAGCTGTGAAAGATATCCTAAAGCAATATATGTACGTATGTATGTATTTTGGACCTTTGCACGTTGGCAACGGCGAATATCGCAGGCGATGGAACGATGAGCTGTATGAGCTTTACGACGACATAGACATAGCGCAGCGAATAAAGATCCAGCGGCTACATTGGCTGGGTCATGTCGTCCGAGTGGATACAAACGTTCCGGCTTTGAAAGTATTTGATGCGGTACCAGCTGGTGGAAGCAGAGGAAGAGGAAGGCCTCCTCTGCAATGGGAAGATCCGGAGGAGAAGGAATTAGCATTACTTGATGTGTCCAATTGGCGCCGGTTAGCACGAGAAAGAAACGACTGGCGCGCTTTGTTAAATTCGGCCAAAATCGCGTAAGCGGTTAACGCGCCAATTAAGAAGAAGAAAAAGAATATATGTACGAACAGCGTGAAGTAAATATTAACTTCAAATAAACAATTATTTTCCCTTTCTTACTTTGTGCAACTATAATTGAAGAAACACTAAATTTTTAATTTAACAGCTTGACTAGTATGTGCCCATTTACACAGGGAAACATTTGGAAGGGAAATATTTTGTTCATAGGAGAAGGACGGACGCGGAAGTGAGACGGGATTTTATCTTCCGTACTGGCGACACGCTTTGCGCTTCTTATTCCTATTTCCAATCTTAAAGCAATTTTTGGCAGTTGCTTCATTCGTTTTTTTCTTTTGAGGGAGAAAGTTATGAGTTCTGTGTTGGTTTTCAATCAAACGGACGAAATGAACGAAGACAAACATTAGAACGCTGCTTCGGAAATACAGAATTATTTTTGCTAGTAAAGTTGGTATAATTTAAAAAAACTGATGGGACATGTTTATGTTGAATTCTAATTTTTTCCCCCCATTTCGAAAGATTCAGACGGCTTTCGGTGACGATGCTATGGGCATCACATTGATTAAGGAGTAGTTCAATCGGTTTAAAAACGGTCGCACATCGGCGGAGAGCGAGCCAGGCTCTGGTCGGCCATCAACGTGCCGAAATGAGCATGTCATTGCCAAAGTGAACGCTGTGGTGATGCGGGACCGTCGTTGACTATCCGATAAATTGCAGAAGAGGTAGATATCAACACTTTTTCGGCTCACTCCATTGTGACCGTAGATTTGGCCATGAAGGGAGTGGCGGTTAAATTTGAGCAGAAGCTGCTGACGGCGTAGCAAAAGGAACTTCGTGTTGAAGTCTCGCAGGACATGCTGGACTCCATAAACAGTGATTCTGACTTCATGAACACCATTATCACGGGCGATAAGTAGTGGGTGTACGGGTACGAGCCGGAAACCAAAATGCAGTCGTCACAGTTGAAGCATTCCATGTCACCAAGGCGTATTCAAAAACCCACAAGAGCACTAAATACCATGTTACGTTTACACTGCTTGACAGCAACTGACGCTAGCGACAGGCGGGAAAAAATTCACACATGTGCAGGAAGGTTAGGGGTCTGCTTATTCAAGCGCGCGTAATTCAAATTTGTCAGGTGTTAGAAATAAAAAACAAAGTCGGATACTTTTTTAACAGACCTCGTATATACGAACCAGAAGATGCTAAAGTAGTAAACGTCAAAATGTTGTCGAAAACAATTTTTCCCGTGTGACCGCATATGAAACATGAAAAGAGAATTTTCACTGTCTCCCTTCCAGATGTCTCCGTGTGTAAATCGGCTACATGTCTTTTTATTATTCTTCTTTGCCTTCTTCGCTCATTTTGATATTTAATTTGACAAAGATGCTACTCCGAATAAACAGAAGAACACAGCTGTTTAGTGTTAGTTGACATAAGTTTGTGAATAGCAAAATCGTTAGTTGAACGGCAAATATATATATGTACATATCATTGGCGCGTACACCCGTTTTGGGTGTTTGGCCGAGCTCCTCCTCCAATTTGTCGTGTGCGTCTTGATGTTGTTCCACAAATGGAGGGACCTACAGTTTCAAGCCGACTCCGAACGGCAGATATTTTTATGAGGAGCTTTTTCATGGCAGAAATACACTCGGAGGTTTGCCATTGCCTGCCGAGGGGCGACAGCTGTTTTTCTTAATTTTGGTGTTTCACCGAGATTCGAACCTACGTTCTCTCTGTGAATTCCGAATGGTAGTCACGCACCAACCCATTCGGCTACGGCGGCCAACGGCAAACACTCCAGACAAAAATAACAATTGTTGAATCGTTAAAAGTTAGTGAATCGCACTCCAGGCAACAGGCAACATGTGAGAGAAACTGGTGCGCTTTACTAAAATCCAAGAATGCTAGAATTGTATTCACTATATCGTGACTAACATAAGCATTACTACGGTAATCGATAGGAATAAACCATTTGCTCGATTAATTTTTCGGGAGATATGCATATAATTTATTTTTTGTAATTTCTCTTCATTCGACACAAGTCATACCCCTAAAGTGTTCACATCTCATCGTGGAATCACTGCTAGTACACAACGATTTAAGCAAAAGATGAGACTTAACTTTTATTATCATACAATAGCCACCAGCCAAATAACAACAGCAATAAAGGGACAACAAAAATGCCTACACCATAAGTGTGAGGCAATAACATGAAAGCCAAGGCAAGCCCAGTGCATATGCGAAACCATAACAGAAATGAGTATCAACACAACGACTTAGTCTATTCTTCCTGATCTCTTCCGCAAGATGCCACCACGCGCACATATAGCTTCACATACAATAGTTATACATTACATGTTGGCATCAGCTAGTTGCCAACAAAATTACGCACTTCCCTACGCGATAATAATCTGCCACAGACCATACGGCGAGACGGCCGGCCGGCCTTTACAATTCACTACGGTACACTCGATGACGTAGCTGTTGTATTTGCCTATGCAGGGGAGACCAAAAGTTGGCAGCACTTTTTGTTTGGACGACGCTGTGGTAAATGGCACAACATAGCCTGGTCATCCAGAAGTTGGCGGTACTCTTAGCAATGTTTAGAATTGGAAGGAAGGAAGGCATGACGGCATGACGGCCGAGTGAACGTTAAACTTGTTATGGCCTGGACATGAACAAGCAATAATAATAATTTCACGCATATAAATGTCAGTTTAAGTAAAAATAACTTTATTTAATGTTAACAAGCTTGCCGTAAACAACTGTGTGTATGTATGTAAGTGTGCTTGCCATTTTACACGCAAGCGAGTGGAGTAAATACCAGCAAACCGGTGCGTACGGACGCTTTACGCAGAAGATACAAACTAGTAAATATTAGAGATTTGGAGAAGAGGTGCTTTGCTTGCTGGCTGCTTAACTGGTTATACGCAGGGTAGCACAGTGCGTGGATGTTTGTTGATGAGTTGCCTAATTAAAGAGCAATTAAGTTGAATTGAGGTGCAGCTTTAAGGCTGGCAAAATTATTGCATGAAAAATATTTTTTAATGAGATATTTTATGAAAATGAGACCTGCTTTCAAATTGATAATTCAAATAAGCGAAAAGGGTTTTATTGGGTGAAGGGAACTCAGAAGTTTGCCGTTGCTTGGTTTTGGGAAAATATTAGGGCTGAAGATAATAGATCATAGGACTGGATTGCAGATGGACCTACTCCTGATACTAAGAGAATTTTCATCTAGGCAAGCTGGTGAATGATGGCACCTAAGCACAGTTTTTAGTTGACTCTCAACTCAAGTCAAACAGGGTCCCAATGATACCGGAATCGAAAACGATATTGGCACTACCTGTACGGTGAAGACAGATATGCAGTTAGCGGATCCCTTACAGATCACTATCTTCTAAAGAAGCAGGCGCAAAGCATGGCACGCCTTTGCGAAGATGCTGCCGAAGGGGCACGAATAATGGGGAGGAAGATCTAACGTATCAACTTCTCTGTTATGCACTTCATCAATATAGAATTGTGTTGCGGTATAGAAGAACACTTAGCTCAAACACTTTAAAGCAGATAGTAAATGTTTATTTAAGATTTAGTATACAAGTCTATGACCGCCGTAGTTGAATGCGTTGGTATATGACTACCCGAACTCGAAGCCCCCGCCAATATTTGATGTTTATAGAAAAGGTTTTTTTCCAAAAGCGATCACCCCTCGGCAGATAATGGCAAATCTCGCATGCCATGAAAAAACTCCTCATAAAAATCATCGTAGGTCTCTTCATTTGGGGAAGAACATCAAGATGTATGCCTTAAATAGGAGCAGGAGCTCCTTCAAATACCCAAAGAGTGTAAGCTCCTAAAATACGAATAAAGCTATAGCACATTTTGACTAGCTTTGGTAATTTTTCTGTTGTTTTTTTTTATTTGAAAATTCGTTATTTTTTATGAAAGTCTTGCAAAAATCGTTTCAATTGGAATTTCACACTCTATATAAAAAATCAACGAATTTGCATTACAGCAAACAAATTGTCTTGTATTTGTGAAGCAAAATGCGCAACACCGTCAAGGAAAAAAAAATATATGACATGAACGGAATTTTTCAGCAACTTCTAAGTTGCACTTTAACCCATTACAATTTAATGGGCAATGAAACTGCGTAAACAAATTATTTCTTAAAATTCTAAATAAAGAGTTTAAATTTTTTTATATTTTTTTTAAAGCTTGAACTTTGGATTTATGTGGTTGGCAAAAACGGCACATCCTGTGATAAAAGTGATTATAGGGTTGCCCATAATCGACGGACCCCTCTGGCAACCCTGTATCCTTTCATAGAGAAATCAGATCGCTTAATGACATAACACGTTGGGAGCGTCAGTCCAAGCAGATTTTTACCATGGAACAGTACACGCCACGCGAGCGCTCCCAAATTGTTGAAATGTACATTCAACAAAAGAAGTCAAAAGAAGAAGAAGAAGCCATGTGTTTGCACACCCATCCTCTTGGCGTGCCTGCCTATGTGCGCTCCTAGTTTGGTGTCATGCGTGTAAACGCCTAATCTCCTTCCATGATTTCCTATGACACAATGTTCTGTGGGGGCCCCTACTAAGGTCCTGATTTGAAGTCTACTCAGTTTTATAATACTCTTGGACAGACGTAAGTTTAGCCTTGGCCATGTTTATCTAGCAATTTCACAGGTGTTAGCGCTAATCCATCTCTGATTTGCAGAACTGATTAGGGCGTCCTTAATGAGAAGTTTACAAGTTGCGAGAGGTATCTCCATAAAATTACTTATGTCTGGTATACAGGTACCTTTTCTTGCAAGTTGGTCTGCCCTATAGTTCTCTGGTATATCTCTGTGGCCTGGAACCCCGCATAAGATTATATGATATTGTTTGGTAATCTCATTTAGAGATTGGCGACAACGTAACACACTCCTTGATGTTGTTTGGAATGCATCCAGGTCTAGTAGGGCAGCTTGGCTGTCTGAGAGAATGCAGATATCCGTTGATGATATTCTGTTTATCTTTAACGATTTTAAGTCTTCATGAATAGCGTTTATTTCCGCTTGAAAAACGCTACAGTGATGCGGTAGTTTAAAGGATTCACTAATAGAAAGCTCTTCGCAAAATAACCCTGGTCCTATACCGGTGTCCATTTTAGATCCGTCCATGTAGATCTTATCGGGTGTGCTAGGTGTTGGAACTTTTTCAAGCCATTCCAGTCTAGAAGAGATTTTCATTAGGAAATTCCTATTCCATGTGTGACAGTCCTATTATTAACTGTGCTGAAATCTCACAGAATCATACAATTACAAGGTGTTTTTACTTTCAAATAAACAAGTTTGTATATCTCCGAACCACTTTATCGACCTTTACTCATCTCTTATAGCCACAATGCGTCACTGACATTTTTTTCGAAAACCTTTTCATTTTCCCTATTAATGCTCCTTCTTATTACCACAACTCTTTAATGGCTCTTAGCTCTAGCATACGCGAATACCCTTACCACACAATCCAATCCAAGTCCAAGCGTACTCGTAAATGGTCTAAATGAAAACTGGCTGCAACATTTTTGCTTATATTAACAGTTGCCCTTGTTAGCCAAGTTACTACAGATGCTGTTACTGTTGTTTATTCGAGTATGCTCGTAGATCTTGTGTTGATTGTATTCTTATTCATGTTGTTGTTGCATTTTATTTTAGTGCTTATGAAGAGTGCTATTAATGTTGTTCACATGCAATGTGTGCGTGTGTGTGTGTATGTGTGCCTATCGCTGACGACTACTGGCTGTTGGCTCTTGGTTAGAGTTGATTGGAGTTGGCTGGACTTGGCCAGCTGCGACGCATCAGAGGTGGGTGGACGCTTGGAAGCTGGTGGTGAGAACCAGCCGCTAGCGGTGCTCATGCGCGCAAGCCATTACAATCAATTCTAATTGTCTTTAAATTGCTTGCTGACTTGCACTACATAACAGCCATATGCCCGCATACAAATACATACATACATTTGAGAGTGCACGTGTGTGTGTGTGTGATTGTGTGCTAGGAATCACTTCCTTGTTGCGCTGCTGAGTTGTTGGTTCCCTTTAAAGGTGTTTACGTTGCAATTTAGGTTTTGTGGGCATTAAATGTTGCAAACTGCACTCATATCATGCCATAATAACTACTACGAGTGCATATGTAGGTATGCAAGCATTTACAACAACAACAACAAGTAGTACAACAGCAATAACAATAATAATAATAACAAGCGGAATATTGCATGGCCATAAGTTAACCGCAAAGCGAGTGCTGGGCGTGGGCAAGTGTGGGGGGAGGTGGGAGGTGGGTGTTCTCTGTGCTAAACGTTCAAGTGCATGAGGAGTACGTGCGCATAAATATATGTACGCATATACTTTTATTCGTATACACACACACACACACACATACATACAAGCTTTATTTTGCCTGTGCAAGGAGAGTATTCAACTTAAGCTGAAATGATTTTATGGCTCTTGGCTTTTACTTTTTATGGTGTTTCTAAAGAAATTTCCAACGCTATAGAACTGGTCAAGCAGCCACCAGCAGCTGGTACTGTACAACTTTACTTACGTGTGTGTGTGTGTGTTTAGGCTTTCACATAAGTGTAGTATATTTTTGTGTAGATTTTCGTCTAGCTGTAGTGGCAGAAAAAGACTTATACGCTTGGCCTGCCACAAAATGTTTCCATCGTAATAAGTATAAGCAGTGCCTTGCCTTCTGTATGGGATTTTGCAATTTTTATATACGTAAAATGAAAATTGCTGCGAGAGAAACTGGTGGTATATGAAATTATATAAAATCGAAACTTTGTGCAACTTTTGACTCAAAACAAAAAAAATAAAATAAAAATTAAGTAAAAATTCAACTCAGCTACTTTGAATCAAATGTTGAAGCTTATCAAAGCAGCAGGAGCTATGCAACCTCAGGCTTTTATTTAAGGCAAGTGCAAATATGTAAAAGCTCTTTCTGTCATAAAACGGCTTTTGTGTTGCGTACAGGCACTGAAAACACCAAAACACCCATTCTAATCAATGAATGG
Organism: Anastrepha obliqua; assembly: GCF_027943255.1. NCBI lineage: Eukaryota > Metazoa > Arthropoda > Insecta > Diptera > Tephritidae > Anastrepha > Anastrepha obliqua. The sequence goes on from NC_072893.1 coordinate 66,068,273, forward strand.
AATTTATCGAACATTTTCGTGTGCTTATTTTCTTGACTTTTAACGTTAATTAAACTAACAACAATGGGCCGATCAACTCGCTTTGGCCTTTTGTAATGAAGCATCATACCATAAAATACGTTTTTTCCTGCAAACTTCGCGTACTATTTCGAACAATTTTCGAAATTTTTATAAGAAAAAATAATTATATTTTTTTGGCTCAAATTTCGTTTTTAATGAACACTTTTTACAAAGACATACAAAGAGTAGAGTTCGGAGATTAAAGACACTTACAAGAAAAAATAAGCATTTTTACGAGGCAGTTGGTCGAAAAGCGATAACTGGATTTTGGTGCAAAGAGAATTTGGAAAAAATTTGCGGTGTAGATACTTAAAGCATCCATGGCGAGCCTCGAAACTGAATCCACTTTTTGGTTAAAGGTAATATCTACCATTTGAGTTGACCATACTAGCTGTGGAGCGAGAGCGGAATACCAAATAGTAACCGTTTTGACACCATTGCCCTACACAGCACTGGTGCTGGAAGTCTGCAATTCTTGCTAAATATCATCTCTCGGCGTCTACTCTACTTAACAGTATTGCCCAAGAAGGATAGAAACAAAATTACGCCCACCAGAGAGTGCGTGACGTCATGTTTGCCGAGTTGTGCAGTGTTGCCAATCATTTACTCTTCGCAATAAATTTAGTGCTTTTTCATACCCACAATGCGAAAACTTTCAAGTTTGGTGTTTGTTTCTTTTTTTTAATTCAAAGCTAGCGAAACTGTAATTTAAAACAAACTGTATTATTAAACAAAAGAAGGTTAAAAAAGGTCATTCTGAGGAGATTTTAGTGCTAATGAAAATTTGTTGATTCTTATAAAATTTTATATTTTGAAAGTGCAAATTTAATTTTTTGTTCCTTTTAAGGTTATGCAAGAATATTAAATTTTCTTCTCTCAACTCTTCTTAAGATGGAAAACCTTTTTACACATTTTAAAAAGCGTTTGAATTTACTGAATGTGAATTAAAACCATAGAGGTGTAATCGTTTCTTCCGTTCATCAATCCTTAGTGGGACATAGGGCATTAAAGGGTTTATTTATAGTAAAAATAAGCAAAAAAATACCAGAAAATACTAAAGAAACCATAATGACATTTGTACAAAAAGAGTACCTTATCTAGTTACATAACCTCAAATATAGCAAATAAGTCGTTCCCTTAACAAAGGAGTTTCTTTTAGCAAAAAACTCATAAACTAAATTGTACATACCTAACCACAACACATTTATTTAAAAAAGCGCACATTTTAAAGACAATTTGTCTCGCATACAAAGTTCTTAAAGTAATTCAATAAAAATTTGGTGTTTTATTTTCTTTAAATGGGCATTTTAGTGCGTTTTTATATCCACAGCTAGGCAACACTGCAGTAGAGAGAGAGAGATTTGACTGCTGAAAGCAGAAGAATACCAACAACAACTGCAATCGCGGGCAATGCTACCAGATTTTAAAAAAAGTAAAGCTAAATAAAACTGAGTGAATTGTTGAACTAATTTTTAAAAAATATATATTATATTTTACAAAATTATAAGCATTACTTTTGATCAGAACAGAATAGAGAAAAATGTCATGAAGAAAGAACTAAAACTCCGCTGAGCCCAAAGTAACGGTACCACGATAGGCGCCATCTCATATTTTTTTCCATCATGAGTATTATCATATTTGGTGCTCGGAAAGCTCGCGCGTAGTCATAAGGAAAGGAATGAATCTTAAGACTGTAACTGTTTGGTTCAAATTCCATTTAAGACCACAACAAAGTTAAATTCGAAAGCTTCACATATTTTGCAATTAGTTAAACCTAGCTCAACTTATAAGCATCCTAATCAAACCATCCAAAACCAAAAGAAAAACAACAGGGTTCTAGAGAACAGCTTATGGCAAGGGATACAACGGAATAATATAGGTTTTAAAGTTTATGTCTGAATATTTTTTCAGCGCGTCAAAATATATTACGTTTATAAATTCCTTCCACTTGAGACATCAAATATATTTAAGAATACTGTGAGGATAATTTCTTCAGAATGTAACCTTTACTCTCTATCTCCTCCACATAGGGGGTTTTATACACAGAAATAAAACATCCGTGCTTGTTTTCAGGATTTGAAGTTTATTTGTGCCTCCATAGTCGAAGGCCTCCAATGCTATTGATAATTCTGGGGTTGTAAAAAAATATCAGTTTTTGTTTTTTTTTTGTCAGGAGGTGTAAATCAAAATATCTAAAACATCATCAAAGGTGCCGTCACACCAATGGTATGTAGGGCATGCTCCCACTAACACTATAACATTCCTCCTCCTCGGCTGACTTCCACCCTGGAACCGCGTTAGTATTTCTTCAAGGTGGAGCCGCGTTTATGTCTACTGACACAACAGGTTCCTGCGTTCAGGTTCCGCTCCTGTGGGCGTATGGAGATTTTACGCCATCGATAGTATTCACTCCTCCCACTGGCTTCGAAAGCGGTTGTGGGGGAATTAAACATCGGAGAAAATTCAATTGTCCGATACTCACAAACTATTGTCTTGTCTGCAGTTCGGTTCTGTTGTGAATGTCGCCTCCAGCGTCTGTGTCTGTCGTCAGTTTGTCTAAAACAGTTCATCTCCACTGTCTACCTGCTAGCAAAGGTATCAAAAACTTTGTAATCAACGCATAGGCTTTATATTTATAAGGTTGTTTGGTATTTTCCCCTTCCTTTTCTTCTAAGAGCTGTGGAGTTTTGACTTGGCTGGATTAAGTACACTGCTTAAAAAATAACCTAGCTGGTCTTGCTACCTAATTAATTTAGTATCTTAATAGTATTGAAGACTTAGTCTATCTTTCTGCGTCTACTGCTGCTGCCACTGTTGTTGCTGCAGTAGCAACTGCTGCTGTCGTTTCTGGGCTTTCCTTTCCCAGTCAATGCGGTTGAGCCGCGTCACGACTGTAGCCGCGAACGTTTTTGCGGCGTCCCATTTAGTGATGGTCGAGCACGTATCCTGGACGAATCTTGCGTGGAATGGCGGGTGTTCGAATGCCTTCGCCAGCATTGCTCGTTCTTCACTGAAACGTCTGCAGTGAAAGGCCACATGTTCTGCGCTCTCGACTATATTCTAGAAACTCGGGCAAAAAGGGCTGTCGGCCAGTTGGAAACGGTGTAGATATTCAAGGAAGCAGCCGTGTCCGGTGAGTATCTGTTCATCCACCCTTCAAGGTTCGGTATGAGTTTGTAAGTCCACTGGTCTTTGGTTGACTCATCCCATCTTCTTTGCCATTCGCACATATCGATCGCTTTCGTTCTACCGCCTTTTCTACTATCATCGGTTTCAATTCTTTTACTCCATAGAGACGATACAGCTCCATTGCATGAATATCCACTGGTATCTTTCTGGCAATAACGCATATTGCGTCGCCTGATTCCGTTCTAAAAGCGCATGCAGTACGTAGTGCGCTGCGTCTGTGGGTACGAGCTACCTCGCGCATATCGCTATGTTTAGCCTCAGCCCATATCGGCGCCGCATATAATACGTTAGAGTCCGTCACAGTCGATATAAGTCGTCTCCTGTGTCCTTGCGGGCCACCTATGTTAGGCAGAATTCTCGCTGTTATACAATTAACTGCTGCCAGATGATGCTTGATGCTTATCCTCGTGTCGAGCATGAGAATATTTCCTGTCCGCCAACCGTGATTCTCTTTTTTCTTCCGCGCGCTTATAAGCACGGCCTCTGTTTTCTGGGCTGCCAGCTCCAATCCCGCATTACCGAGCCATACGATTACCGAGTGATGCGAATAAATTTGCGCGTCCCTAATACATTTAATACCTCTTTGCTCTCCAGAGTTATTGAGGACTTGAACTCAAAGGATGGCAGTGCCTGGAATGCTGTTTAAACGTTTCTCAAAAGGGCAAAATGCTAAATTTGGAAGCTTCTTTTTAGATTCATCTCTGTGTACAGACAGGAAGATATATGAAATACTACTCATCGGCCTGGTAGTTTTGTTTTGAGGCCAAATCTCCTATTTCTTCGGGTGTTTTCAAGACATCTGTGTACCAATTCAGTGCAACCTGAAGCGAGTTTCCTCTGAAGGGCAGGGATACGTCTGTTTGCTTTATTGACCAGTGCAGTCCTAAACTTTTTTTCACATTTTATGACCTTTGCGATGTCACCTTTGGTAAGTTTAGCGGGTGGCTGCTGTAGGCTCAAATATTCTATACTCTTTCGCTAAAGCCTTCCCCAAAGGTGTAGGTCGTGTTAATATTTTTGCAAAAACCAAAATAAAAATGGTTGAATTTGGCTTGAAAAATGCAGTCCGTTCACCGAACTTCGCTTACCGTTAATATTATTTTATTTACTCGCACTTATTTACCTACATACTTCCTTAAACATTTAAAATTTGTATCTGTTTGCATTTTTTGCGTTGCCACTTTCCAGGGCCGCAATTACGTCGCGGTTGAATTGCTCCTGCAACCACGGCCCTTAATTAAGTTGTTGTTATTTCTGGTTACTGCTATGCAGCACGAGAACTTCTATACATATACGAGCATGCACGTATACATGCACATGCACGTGTGTTTATGTGCCTTGCCTAGTTGCGTTACTCGTTGATTTTCCGTTTTTGTTTTTTTCTTTGGTCACATTCTGCAGCGAACTTTTAGCTCGTCATACTACAAAGTCAACGCGTTTACTGGTGGTAATTAAAATAAATTAAATTAATTTTAATGAATTGCGCAGACGAAGCAAAGGTGGCCGCGCCTGAAAAGTGTTGTTGCAGATGAGACGAAAGGATAACTTGCGGTCGATGCTCGTAGGCGGGCTGAAGGCGAAAGGAGTGGAAATGGGGAACGTGCACAGGCAGTTAAATCGAAAAATTTTAATGCGAATACTACAACAAAAATAACAACAACAACATATATAGAAAACAATAATATTGACACAAAAACAACAGCAATAACAACATTTTGCGAACGAAATGTGTGTCAGTGTGCAATTTAAAGTTTATTTATTTCTTTTTGCTGTGTTTGTATGGGTGTGGCTGCGTGCTTGCGGCTTTGCTTCAGTAAACTTGGGCGGTTTCTTTGTTCGGTGTCAGTGTGTCATCAGCAGCAGCACAAGTACCAGCACCAGCAGCTGAGTGTGCAACAAGACAAAGGAGCTTTGAGTAGGTGACGCTTCGTCCTTTTGTTTGCCAGTCTAGATGGCTGTCAGAGCCAAGAGCTGTCAGTTCTGTGGCTGCTACTGGTAGTTTTGCCATTTTCGTCGTCTTTATCACCATTGCCAAAGCAAAGTTGTATTTAATTTTCACACACACATATATGCGCCATATACTATTTATACATATATACACATTAGGGTGTACCGCACAAAATAAAAATTTTTTTTTTTTTTAGATTAAAAAAAACAAAACAAAAACGGTATTCTTTCTCCAACTGAATTATTAAATTTATTATATTCTAAGTTTCTCGTAGATGGACAAAACTGATGTTATCTGTGATGTACGATCGACTGTCGCAGATTCTTCTGTCTTTAAGAAGAAGGGGCTGTAGGCAGCAGTTTGGACTGATGACGGGCCACTTTCTGTAGGTGAATCACATGGAAAAGGTAGGAATCAAAGACAGTGCACTCTGCCCAGCACGTGGAGAGGATGATGAGACGGCGGACCACTTCTGTGCGTCTGCCCGGCCGTCGCTCGAATCAGGCTTGAGATCTTTGGTGTGTTAAGGGGGGAGGCTGCTTTAGGGGCCTTAAAAAATCGATTTTTCGTGGATTTTTTTGGAAAGGAAGGAAATATTCGATTGAAACGAAACTTTCAGGCTTTATTGCTATATACTTCAATAGTCTTTTCAAATTTTTTCATTAAAATATATGTCATATTATGCCTGGTACAAGCATTTTTCCGAAGCGCCTCGAGTTTGCATGCGTCGTGCGACGGGAAAGATGCATGTCGCAATTTTCATCAGAAACCAAAAACCCAAAAAATTTTTTATTTTAGTATAGTATAGCTTCTATTTAAACCAAAGAAAAAAGAGGTTGTCTGTAAAGTCGGTTTACTGACGATAGTTTAACGTGAAAACGTCATAAGAAAATATTGATGGAATGGTTGCAATTTTCAAAACAAAATTTTAATTTTATTTGTTTGATAGATATTTTGTATGGATATAGAGTAGGAGGTAAATGGAATTGCAATGGAATAGGTCAAGTTACATTTACACAAACGTGAAAAATGACGAAACATTTATCAAATTCGTGAAAGATATCTTCAATTTCGATTGTGCATCAGACGTTAATAAGTCAGCAACACTAAGAGGCACCATCATCGATTTGCCTTTTTCAAGACACTTTACACTCGAAACACTCCCTTTCATTTCCTATTTTTTCTATCATCGTCCTATTCTCAACAGAGAAATGGTTCATTACCATGCACACAGGAAGAAGGCATATGCAAATACAAGTATGTGAATTTATATACCTACATATGCGCATATACATACATATATACGCTCACTTAAGTAGGAGAGAGCAAGATGTCGAACGTTGCCGTTCGTTTGCTTTGTTCATTCCGCGCTTTAGCTTGCAGTTCATTCAAGGTAACGGCAATGAGCAAGGTAACGACAAATAAGCAAGGTAACGACAAATGAGCAAGGTAACGACACATTTTTTCGTGCGTGCAGCCTGTTAAATCGAGTTATAAGACGTTAACACGTCAAAATTAAACAAAAAGTGAGAAATTCAACAATTTTTCGCTAAAAAAAAATCATTTTTTTTGGAAAAACAAATTCACTTTAGATTGTTTAAAATTGGGTAATCATAATTTTCTTAAGGTTTTTTATGTTCAACTAGAAGATAATTTAATTCCGAGTACCATCAATGTCATCTCGTTTCGATAGGACGTTTAACTTTTTCCCTATCTTTCCCGCCAATTAGGAAAAAATCGTAAAAATGAAAACCGAGCAATCGCACTTCGAGCGATCCGGTCGCTCGTATACCTGCTCGACGCTTGCTCACAATTTTTTCTGTAACTCCGAAAATATTTTGAATTTGCTTCTGAAATTTTGAAGACACATTCTTGGATTGTTTGGGAAAACATTTATCCAAAAAAAAAAAAAAATTAATTTTTTGATGCCTCTAAAGCGGGCTCCCCGCTTAAGAAGCGGCCACCTTGGCTCCTACTCCAAGATCTACTCAGTTTTCTTCGGAGATTGAGTGCAGTAGAATGGGCTTAATTTTGTCTGTGAGCTGTACTGGCTAGTTTGTTCCGACAAAAAAAAAAGGCTCTCGTCAAATATTTTGATTTACGTGAGCTGAATCGATTTGAAGCAGTTATCAAAAATCGCAATTTTTATATATTATATATTACTAGTGTTTAAAAATATGTTTTCCCTAAAATAATCTCAAATCATGGAAGTGTTAAAGCTGAAAAAGTCTGCATAAAAATGTCTAAAAAATTTTCAACAGAATCAAAATAGTGATTTTTGCGAACAATAAAATTTGAACGTGAATGTCTTAAGTATTAAAAAATGCCTTTCCAATGATATCTTAATAGTCTAAATGTGCCAAGATTGGGCTGAATAATTAAAATTTGCTTAAAAACATCTTCTAAAAAGGTCGAAATTGGCATAAAAACTCCATTGTTTTGATTCCGTTAATAAAATTTTTAACATTTTTATGCAGGCCTCTTTTAATTTTAACTCTTCGAGCAACTGAAGGTTTTCTATGGGAAAAAGTATTTTTATTAAATTTATTATATTATTAAATATATTTATAGATTCTCGGTTCATTGAGGTAATTTCGAACCGCGCTCGCTGAAGAGGATTTTAATATTTTTGTAAAATATTTTCGGGCGAGTCTTAGAGCATAATAAATTATATAGTTGCGATGAAAATCTCGCCACTTTTTTTTAATGAGGCACCCTAATATAGGTATACAAGGTGAAGTCAAAAATAAAAAAAGACTGAGCTAAAATAGAAACGACAGAAGCTTTGTATTGATACCTTCGAGTTTACTTATTCAAAATAGTCCCCTCTGGCCTCGATGCACTATTTTGCGCGATCTAAAAGCTTTTCGAAAGAATGTTTCAGGTCATTCACCGGAAATGTTCTTCAGGATGTCAGTACAAGTCCTTTGGATGGCCTCTACGGACGCAAACGTTTTCCTTTCATAGCCAAATGCAATTTTCCGAAAAGGTAGAAGTCGCATGGAGCCATATCAGACGAATACGATGAGGGGGGTTGATGGTTAAAATGCGATTTCTAGTCAAAAAATCAGTCACAAGAGTGGATCGATGAGTTGGTGCATTGTCATGCAATAAGCGCCAGCTTTCTCCTTCGCGGTATTCAGGGCGAATTCGACAAATGCGATGCAACAAACGCTTCAAAACGTCAAGATAGGAAATTGCGTTCACGGTGTGGCCCGTTGGCACGAATTCCTTGTGGACAATTCCTTGGCATCGTAAAAACAAATGAGCATCGACTTGAGTTTCGACTTCACCAAACACGATTTTTTGGGGTGGTGGCTCATCTGGGGCCTTCCATTCGGCACTTTGACGTTTAGTTTCAGGTTCATGTTGGAAACACCAAGTCTTATCACCAGTTACAATGTTTTAAAGGAAGTTCTCGTATTTTCTTGCCTCTTTACTGAGGTCTTTCGAATGTTGAATTCTGAGCAATTCTTGGTCCTCAGTCAACTTGTGCGGATGAAACGTGCACATACCTTTCGTAAGCCCAAATGATCAGTTAAAATGCGATAAATCGATGCCTTTCAGATATTCAACTGCAATTCGATGAATTTCAACGGTTCATTTTGGATAAATTAACGAACAATTTCGATGGAGTTGTCGGTGATTGCTGGTTTTGACACATGTTCATCTCAGAAACGCGTCTCATGAACTCTGTCGCGAGATGGACAATCATCGCCATAAATTTTTTTCATCAATTCAAATATTTCGGTAAACGTTTTACCGATTTTAAAACAAAATTTAATATTAGCTCTTTGTTCGAAACTCGTTTTTGTACCAATGACACAAACATTCTGACACTTATGACGCAATAACTTCGCTTCCACTGAACCGAATGTCACCAAGCTTTCACTGGAAGTCAGCTAGGGATGTAACTTCCAACGCACTAACTCATTAAAAAGATGGCGCCATCGAAAACATTTTTATGACGTCAGTCTTGTTTATTTTGGACTTCACCTTGTAAGTACATACATGTGTATGTATGAAAATCCCAAACATTTGAAATTCGATTCTAAGCTGGAAAATTTTTATAACTCGTCACTTAAGTAATCGTGTAAGAAATTTAAAAAGAGTTGGGAAACTTTAGTTCTCCGATAACTGGCAGAGTCTGCCATTTCCCGAAATCGGTTAAAAATTAAAATTATAAAATATATCAAAATATTGAAACTTAAATATTTTTCGCCTAATACAAACTGTAATAGGAACTCCAGCATTTATTTATTTAATTATTATATATTAATTTCATATAAAACTATTAAAATTTTAAATTAAAAATATTAAAATTAATATATAATATTTAAATAATATTAAAATTTTTATCAATTTATTTATCCAATTAACCACTCCGGCCACAGAATGCCGCAGTCAGCATCAAACAGTGTGCACCAGCTTTTCATTAGTATAAAATTACTTAATTAAAGCGCAGCACTTTTTAATAATTGTTCAATATGGTAAAGTTAATTGGAAACTCCTGCTCAATATTAAATAATCATGACACACGCTTGCGTTAAATATTCGCAAAGAAAAAACCAACAAAATCAACCAACCAAATCAAATTCGGTAAAGCTGAACTCAAACAGAGAGCACGTGAATGAATTAAGGTTAAATCGCATTGCCTCGTAACGCACAGAGTTCATAATTACATGTGATTTTGTTTTTGGTTAAGAGACACATTCAGTTGGTGAAATGGACTATAGTCGAAGCACACTCCCAACTGCATGCATTGTTGTACTTAATCCCGTACTTTATGTCGTGGCAACGTGAGTAAAATGTGAGCGAAATGCAACAACCAACCAATCTGTGCGAAGAGCCTCACAGCCGAAAAGAGCATACTCTGGTGCATTTACTCCGATGTTTTAGTTACTCACTGATTACGCTAAGTGATATGTGAGGTGAAAAGCAAGCTGACATTAATTGATTTCAAGGAGAGGGCTTAGTTGAGAAGGCAACACTTTAGAAGCCGAAGAGCTAATATTTTGTTGCTTATGGAAATATTCCAAGCCGGTGATGATGTAATAGAGCGACACATACATATGAGCGATAAGCGATTCCATTCAAGTGATCAACGTATTTCGAATGTTGTCGGCAATCTTTCTATTAATTCTTATTGTTTTTTTTTTTGAAGTGAAACTTCTTTTGTCTCGAAGGATGAAACGCTGTGAGGAGTAAAACCATAGCGTTTCATCGATATGTGACGCTACGCCAGCGCCATCTGTTAAAAGCGTGGCGTGGATGAAACGCTGTGAGGAGTAAAACTACGCTAAACTACGTAAAACTCACGCTATGCCAGCGCCATCTGTTAAAAGACTGGCGTGGCGTGTCGTCTTATCGAATGTAATTTGTAAATATGACATTTGATTGATGGCCGCCGTAGCCGAGTGGGTTGGTGCGTGATCACCATTCGGAATTCACAGAGAGGTCGTTGGTTCGAATCTCGGTGAAAGCAAAATTAATGAAAACATTTTTCTAATAGCGGTCGCCCCTCGGCAGGCAATGGCAAACCTCCGAGTGTATTTCTGCCATGAAAAAAATCTGCTCATAAACATATCATAAAACAAATTGAAATAAATGTATAAAAAAATAAAAAAAAAAAATTTTCTTGTGATTCGAACCAAGGATTTCGGATCGGAAGCCCACATTGCTAGCCGCTGGGCTATCGCGCTGTGCTGTCGCCGCAAAATAATGTATCATAAATCTGTTTACCATACCAAAGACCATACACTTTGCGAACGCATTTCGGTGGAAACAGTTGACAGTTATCCCAAACACAATATTATTAGTAACGCGAGACGCGTCATAGAGTGTGTGTGTAGTTTTGAGCAAATCTTACAAACATATTTTGTTTTGTTGATTGATTTCTGTTAAATATGGCATCAAATCAACAAAAACGGAAACCGAAAACAGGTGCTGAACGGCAACGTGAGTATTTGGAGCGTAAAAAATTAAGAGCTACTGTTGAACACCGTGACAGTGAATCCTCCGGTTGTACGATAAGTGATAATTTGTAGTACCAACAACAAGATGCGGAACTACCATTGATGCAGTATTTCATCGATACCTTGATAGATTAGAATGTAGATCATTTTTTACGTATTTCAGTTACCATAAAGCCCTTGTTTCATTTTTGGAAAACGAATCCAATAATGATAATGACAATGCCGAGAACCAAATGTAATTGAGTACAATAAATTCATTTCTTTTTATATTAAAATAAATAAATAATTCTGTTTAATAAAATTCCATTCCATGCTTTCCATGACTTCTGCATGCATTATATTGAAATAATAGTTAAATTATTGATTTGTTGATAAAAGAAGTTTCACTTCAATCGTGCGGGTTCCGTGAACTACCACACACTTTCTTTTTTTTGAGTTTTTGGTTTGAGCATAATTTCAAGTAAACTGAACCAATTTGAAGAAAATTTTATAATATTGAGGTTGATACAAGTTAAAAATTTTGGAATATTTTTTTAAAATGAGGTAACTTCGGTTTTTTTTAACAGAATTTTTTTTTTTATTTACGTTTAATTTAACATTTGCGTATTTTTAATTAATATATATATATACAATATATATTGACGCGCACACCCTTTCTGGGTGTTTGGCCGAATTCCTCCTCCTATTTGTGGTGTGCGTCTTGATGTTGTTCCGACTCCGAACGGCAGATATTTTAATGAGGAGCTTTTTCATGGCAAAAATATACTCGGAGGTTTGCCATTGCCTGCCCAGGGGCGACAGCTGTTAGAAAAAATGTTTTTCTTAATTTGGTGTTTCACCGAGATTCGAACCTTACGAATGGTAGTCACGCACCAACCCATTCGGTTACGGCGGCGGCCGTTTTTAATTTTATTGTTTTGTTAAAATTTTTTCTTTGATATTTGTTTTTCTTCATTTTATCAATAATTATTTTTTTGAATTCACTTTTTTTGAAAAACACTTACACTCTCACATATTTTTTTCGTTTTTTCATTAATACTTTTGTTTTTGCAATTTTTTTTTATTATTTAGTTAAATTTTTTTATTTTTCGTTATTTGAAAACCTCACATCTCACACATTTTTCTCGATTCCTTTTGTTAGTAGCTGAGGCTATGCTCAGTAATCTCTCAAAGTTTGATAGTCGTGTTTCCGTAACTTTTCGAGTTATACTCAAATTCGTAAAGCGAAATAGTAAAAAATCAGCGCAAAATACTTCTCACTGAGTTTTTTGCCTTCAAAAGTGTAGGAGAAAGCACCTTCACAGTAACGTGCTCTCTTTGGCCAGCATGGGGTTAATAATACCAGCAGCGAACTAATTTAGGCTCTCAATATTTCTTATGCAGCCTCTCATGGGAATACTTTGGAAGCAATGAATTATTAGTTAGAAGGCAGCCGCATTTTCGCGAACTCATTAGAATTATATCCGTGTTTCCTCTCCCTGTAAGGTTCCACTGGTAAATGTGTTTTCTAGACTAGTGATGCCTGGGGCCGCGGTGGCTACTCTGTTAGATAGAATATTATCTAGCCATCGAATAATCTTTCCGTTCGTACGTATTCTCGTCAACGCTAAATTTATCGATTTCACATCAACATTTTTGAACGCTCGTTGGGTATCCAGAAAAGCCGCCATAGTGAATTCTTTATTTTTAAGAGATTTCTTTATTGTTCCAACAATTTCGTGCAGTGCGGTTTCTACAGGCTTACCCTTCTGGCAAGCAAGTTGTGCATTGCTAAATTTCTCGGTAGAAAGAGTGCTCTTGGTGTGTAGGTCAATCAGTCTTGCCAATATTTTAAATAAAAACGAAGAGAGACTAATTAGTCTGAAATCTTTCGCACTGTTATGGCCCGGTTTCCTCGCTTTGAGAATAAAGACCACTCTGACCATCCACCATGAGTTAGTGATATACACTGAAGATAAGGAGGGATTTCCTAAAGACTTTAACGAACCATAAATTAATCGTTCCTTTTGACTGCTGTAACATCATTGGTATAAATCCGTTTGGTTCTCTAGACTTGTGGGGTTGGAAGGAGTTTACCACCCAGATTACCTCACAGATACTACACTTGCAAGATCATCTATCTGATTTCTAGAAGGGCTAGAACTTTGTACATTGCTCTTTCATTTTTGGCATCCCGGGAAGTGTGTTTGCATGAGATATTCAAGTGTTTACTGCCCCGTTTCTGCGAAGCTGCCATCCGGTCCGGTCCGGTCAATCCGGTCTTTGCAAAGAGCAAACCAGGGTTCCTTGGAGAGACATTCTCTAAGTCTTGAGAACGCAGATATGTCCTCCAATTCTTCAATCTAGTACAAGTAGCGTATAAATCCAAAGTTAGAAACTTTTTGTGAATTGAAAAAAAAAAAAAATTAAATTTGCATCAGAATTAAATACAATACTTTTTTGTCAGAATTAAAAAACCGAAAAACTGGATACGCAGTTTTATAGCGTACTGAATTTCAGTATAATAAAGTGCAAGTTTGAAGTGGCTCGAAAATCGCGTTGGTTTCAGAATTTCTTTTCTTGCTCCTTTTTTTTGAAATCGCAGTGCAAAAATGCTTCAAACTCAGGGTAGTACGACGAACTTTTTTTGCTTGTAAGGTGGTATGATGCAATGTGTACATATGTACTTAGTTTATGTATATTTGTATGTATGCATGTGTGTATAAATATATATATTTTTTAAGTTTTTCCTTTTCACTTTTTATCGTAAGCATTACAAAAGCGCGAAAATGCTTACGCTGACTGATTGTGAATGAGAATTCGAATACTGCAGCAATTGTCCTTACAAAAAGTATGTTGACTCTTCTACAACAACACTACAATACGAATGCTGTGCTTGCCATTTGTACACTCATATTACCACCGTCATGTCCATTTCACTCGCCGGTAGTTCTTCGCATAAAAGTCAACCGAAAGCACAACACTCTGTGTGTGACAAAAACTTAGTCAGAAATGGTGAAAATAGAGCGACACTTTTTTTTGCGTCGGAGCTTAGTGAGAAATAAATATTGCCAAAGAGCACGAAAATATGAAATGAAATACTAGTACATAACACACATGCATGTGCATGCAGGTTTTTTGCACTTTTATACTAATGTGTGTGTGTGTGTGAGCCAGCAAAACTGAATGTGGAATGAAAAGCGAGCACAGTGCATGCATACATAGGCGCTGTTGGCGATTGTGGTGGCATTGGCGCCCTTTGCTGAAATATGAGATGTGTGAAAGTCGCTTTGTCAGCATCAAATATGATACAAACTCTAATACCCACACACACACATGCACATATGTGCACTATTATACGGCTACTGCATTGGTAATAGTGGCAGCATGGCGCACTTCCGCTTCCCAACTTGCTTAAAAAAGTGGAAATATGATTGAAAGTGTGTGTGTGCGTATGCTTTCAAAGCAAGATTCGAGCTGTCAAAATACACATGCAATATTGCAGATATTTGCAGAATTTATTTATTTATTTATTTCTTTTCAAATAAATGTTTCATGTGTACGCGTACAATGTGTTGTTAATACTTTTCGGTTCCTCGCAAAGTAAAGCGTCTGCTAGTAAGGAATGCAGTCAATAAAATGGACAAATTCTACAGGTTTTTGTCAAACGATTTTGTGTGAAAAAAAGTGTACACATGTATGTATGTATGTATATATGCGTGTGTGTGTGTGTGTGTATAAGCAAACGCAACACGAAGCAATGAAAGCGAAAATATGAAACAATTTTAACAAAAGGAAAGCGCGTTGACATCCCTAAAATTTCAATGCAGCTCCAGCTGTAGTTCATATTTTAAGCGGGTGTTAGTAAATGTGTCAGCGTTGTCAGCGGCGTTGACATCGGTGTCAAAAGAGTTAACTGCAAAATAGCAAAATCAGAATCTTGAGTCCGTTTGAACTCCTACAGTGACAACACAATATATGGCAAAAAGTATGCTTGGCCACATATGCGCTGAACGCTTGACTATGCACAAAATACATACAGATATACACTTACGCACAAAATATTAGAATGGCGATATTTTAATCAGTTTTGACAATTTTTATTTTTTTTCTGTTCTCATTCAGCGATACCCTATGAGTCTAGTGATAGCACCAAGAAACGTAAAACTACATAACATCGCCGGTGAGGTGGCGTTTATAAAAAATAAAATTTATTTCGTAAAAAGAGAAACAAAAACCATTAATTTTTTTAATATCTAAAATATTTTACAGTGCTAGATCCCATTTTTTAATCGGAGATCATTTGAAGAAAAAAATTTTTAGTTCCCGTCCAAAATATTTTTGTATAACTTCTGTGGCTTATATATTTTATATTCAATTAACAATTAAAAAAATATTATTAAGTTTATGGTTTAGAAAAAAATGTGCACAGCAAAATGAACTTTGTGGTTTTTTACTAATTTTTTTTGTCACATTGCCAGAAGCTTGGTAATCTGTGCTCTAGGCAGTAAGTTTTTTTTGCATTTCATACGCTTCAACTTCGGATCACAGAAGTCGCATATTGATCTTTTGCCTTTTTTCAACCTCATTCTTCTGTATAAACGTCATTTATTCGAGTTAGTTATTGACACACGAACTCTTTTCTGCACACGTGACCCTTCTTCCAAACGGATGGCGCACCAATCGCTACATAAGTCCTTGCTTGATTTTCTGATCAATTCTCTTCTTGCTATTGGCTTCATTGTCAATGCTTTACAATCGGAAACATAGCTAATATATTAAAGTTGTTTAGTAAAGCCATATTCAATATTCCGTAAAACATGCAAAGCGACCAACTCTGGGTTTCACAGCCAAAGCTTGAGTGACCACACATCTAATCCCATGCGCCCATAGCCCTTTTTGTGTCATTACTCAATTATTCTTGGCTTATCGTTGATAAAACTTAAAATACAACAATATTCTGCGTCTTATCGTCTGAATTTGCGACGTAAGTGGGGTCAGCCACTACTCACAAATCGTCGTCCAGCTCACTTCTACCTAGCGATATCTTCTCCAGTCATTTTTTAATTGCGCTTCAGAAGTAGCCATCTCAAAAAACTATACTATTACAAAACCTGGAACGAAAATTTCCTTTATTGGTAATCATTGCCGCACAGGTGACACACGTACTTACTTAGTCCTGCCACAAGTTTTGTTACAAGCTAAGCTCGTTATAGATATGAAAATGATATATGAAATTATATAATAATAATTTTTTTAATGAGGTTATTTGTATTTAATCATGAAAATATTAAAAACGAAAATGTTAAATTTTCATTTGAAATGGTTAACATTTGCTTTTGCACAAACTTTCAAATGACTAGGCCATTCAGCTAATGCAGCACGCAGGGTTCCACGGATATTCTCGTCGCTGCTCGTACCAAAGATTGTTTGAGACTCTCCACATTTTTGTGAGGTCTTCAACAGGCCATATTCTCCAATTCTTACCATAATCTCTAGCTTAATGGTTTCAGTTCTGGACTTCCGGATGTCAGTCTTCTGCGGCTATGAACACAGGAATATGTTTTTTAGCCACTGCTGGGTGGTTTTTACCTTGTGGGCTTAAGCGGTGTCTTGCTGGAAGGTCAAACGCTGTCTATTGAAGAGAGAACTATTCAACTACTTCACCACGCCTTCTAAGACATGCTCCTGGAACACTCCTATCCCGGTCTTAACCCCTTTTTCGCAGAAATGGGGAGATGTAACGCCTTTACAAGGCACTCGCCACCAAACCATTACGGAACCCCTGGAACAATATTTTTTGTTTCTTTAGAAGTTTTAGTATAAATTTTGTTTAAAAACTCCTTCAACAGTGAACATTTTCTCATCTGTGAAATGAATATTTTCATGGCCTTTGACAGCTTCTTCGGGCTGCTTCTGTCGAGTCTAATTTTCTTCAAGCTCCTTTGCAAAAGATGACCAGTTGAGCGACGGCGGGGCTTCCATGTGGGGATCATCTCCAATTAGTGTTGACATGGCTCTGGTCGATACATTCATTTCCCTGGACATGATTTCCTGCGAGTTCTCTCTCGAAAGGCTTTTAAGACTGCACTGGTGCGAACCACGCGAGGGCGACCACTTCGTTTTCAGTCTTTCACATCAGACGTTTAGGAAAAACGATTGATTGTGCGGTAAACAAATATTCTCGATATACATAACAACTTACAATAATTCATTTAAATATATAAACACATAAAGAATGAAATAATAAATTTGTGGCAATAACAATGTTGTCTGTCACAGCTCAAAAATTAATGAAAAATTAAACTCCGGAATAAGAAATTCTCTATAGCGCAAGGCTGAGTATATAAAGCAAGTTATCTTTTCCAATTGCGGCCATTAAGTACATCTATTACTTTTGCTTCATTTAGCTTCACTGCGTTTAGGTATCTCGTTCTGATCTCATTAAGTACCGGACATCTTCCTAAAAAGTGCTGCATATCTTCTGGCTCGTTTAAATTGCTGAGGGTGCATATTTTCTGAGCATTTCCATACGTATTTGCATTTAGTTTCAGTAAACCACATCTTGCTTTGAAAATTGGCGTAATGCCAACTAGACGCAAATCTTCTTTAAAATAGATATGATTCCCCTTTTGAGTAGTCTAAATGTTTATAGCAGCCGCCGTAGCCGAATGGGTTGGTGCGTGACTATCATTCGGAATTCAGAGAGTTCTCTCGGTCCGGTCGGTCGGTTCGATAAAATGTGTGTGTATCGCACTATAAAACGTTACAATGATACTGATGGCATTGCAAAACGCCAGAAATGGTTCGGAAAGTGAAGGCTCGACTTGAACAAAATCCACGTCGAAGTGGGAAAAAAAAGAAGAACGCATATTGAAAAATGAGTTCAAGGTCAAGGCTTACAAGTTCCAAAAAGCTCACGATCATTCACCCCAGCAAAAAAAAGTTCGGTGCGAAAGAACAAAGGAGTTGTTGCGCTTGCATGAACGTGGCGAATTTCCTAACATTGTGTTTTCTAATGAAAAAAATTTCCCAATTTAGCAGTTCATAAACACTCAAAACGATCGTGTTTACTTGACCGAACGCTCATACGAGAATTTAAGCCTACGTGTGGGCACTCGAAGCAATTTCCCATCGCAAGTAATGGTTTGGGCCGCAGTGACCGCCAATCGTTTTTATCGAGCCTGGTGTCAAAGTGAATGCGACTTATTATCGGGAAAATGTTTTAGAAGCTGCTTTAGAGCCGTGGACACGCAAACATTTCGGTCGTAGACCATGGACGTTCCAGTTCGAACAGGACTCGGCACCGTCTCATAAAGCTCGTGTGAACCAAGAATGGTTAGAAATCATGTTCCACACTTCATTTCGTCCAAACAATGGCTTTCGAATTCGCCAGACGAAAATTCGGTGGACTATTCCATCTGCTTCATTTTAGAGAGGAAAGTGAGGACTAAAAAATATGCCAGTATGGATGCGCTGAAAAAAGCGATTAAACGAGAATGGGCCGAAAATACCTCAAGATCACATTCGTGCAGCATGCAACTCATTTTTGACCGTTTACAGGCTATAGTCAGGGCAAGAGGTGGTCATATCGAGCTAAAGTGAATATATGTTAAAATTGTAATCATTTTTGGACAATTTTGTCTTTGAAATCAATAAAAACTAATTTCACACAAAAAAGTTATGTTGTTTTGAATAGTTAACACTTCATATCGTTCTCCTTGTAGATATGTATATATACAATTATATATATATGTATATATAAATGTTTATAAATTCGCATCTCACTTGACTGTGCTTTTTGCCTAGCCATGTTGAGATCTTTTATTTCCATTTCGGTAAGAAGTTGCACACAGCGATCTTGCCAGGCTATAGCTTCAAACTTCAAACCAAACTCCTTTCCCATGTCGTTCAGATGCTTATGCCAAAACACATTTTTACTTAAGATGCCTTGTGTTAGTTTTTGTGGGAGTCTGTTGCAGTTGTATTTATAAATGGTTTTCCAGATATCCCTTCTGCTCAAATATGAACGAGACGTTATCAATAAAACGGTCCGCGGATGACATATGGCAAAAATAAATTTTTTGTTTTTTGGTAGGACTGTTATAAGCTTACATGGCAAATTTCAGCGTGATATGTCACATAGTTTGTTTTCTGTGCTACGAGTGTGTTCTTTGAATTTTCTTTTATGATTTCAATTGTCTCAAAATGTTTTCCACGGAGCGGCAACTTGAGCTTGGGAAACAGGAAAAAGTCACATGGAGCCATATCAAGCGAATACGGTGCTTGTGGAACGATATTAACATTATTTTTGTTCAAATAATCCCGAACAAGACGTGATGTGTGAGCTGGTGCATTATCGTGATGCAAGAACCATGACTTGTTGTCCCACAATTCCTTCCTTTTAAGACGAATGTTCTCGCGCAAACGCTTTAAAACGTCTAAATAATATTCAGGGTTAACCGATCGACCTTGCGGAAGGAACTCCGAGTGCACCACACCTTCGTAATCGAAAAAAACAGTCAGCATAACCTTAATTTTTGAGCGACTTTGGCGTGATTTTTTGGGTTGATGTACGGCCCTCTTTGAACGATTTGTACCACTGGAAAAACGTGCACGCGATAGAGCAGAGTCCCCATAGGTTGTCTACAACATTTTTAAGGCGTCTGAAGCCGAAATTTTGTTGGAATAACAAAATTTCAAACAAATTCTTTGTTCAACTTGAATTTCCATCGTTAAATTCGAAGAACACACTCGAGCTTGACTTGTTTACAGTAGCACAGAAAACAAACTATGTGACATATCACGCTGAAATTTGGCATGTAAGTTTATAACAGTCCAACCAAAAACAAAAAATTTATTTTTGCCATATGTCATCCGCGGACCGTTTTATTGATAACGTCTCGTTCATATTTGAGTAGAAGGTACTTCATGTGTAGTTCTAAAAAATAAATGGGGCTATCTTCTAAATTAGTTTCTAGTTTTATTGCATAATTCGGATGGAACTCCGGTAGTTTGAGGATTCTTTTGATGAAGTAACGTTGAAGTTTATTTACTTCATCAAATAAGGCATCACCCCACACTTGCGCTGCGTAAGTTTGTATCGCTCTGCATACCGCTTGGAACAGCTTCCATTTCGATTGTAATGAAATTAATGGCTTCGCTAAAAAATCGTTCCATGTGCAATTAATACCAGCTTTTGCTTTTGCTAGTAAAAATAGTTTCCCACCACGCCTCTTGCAATAAAATTTCATTATGCAGTAAATAAATCTATTAAAAATATTAGACATTAAATCAAAATCCATTTATTTTATTTTGTAATAACTTTATTTCAAAAAAAAAAAAAACTTCCCATTAGCCAAACGATTATCGTGACGTAGAAAAGTAGCTGCAGACCATCCCTGCCTTTTCCTTAGTTTAACCCTTCTGGCAGCATTTTTATTTTTTATATTTATTTCATGGCACGCTATGACATGAAGTAACCTCTTAATAGCTGCATTCATAAGTACATCCCAACGCCGAAATCCCCGAAATTGGCGGTGGCACTTCATTAATAACTCTAGCTTTAACTGTCGCAATAAAATTAAGAGAGCCTCTAACTGTGACTCAGATCAAATCTTTTCCACGTTACTTTGCACACCAGCAGCGTATCACTGAACACTGAACTCAGCACACACACACGCACATGGGAGTGTATGTATGCGTAAAGAAAGCAGTGAAGGGGACGCCTATGAAAGAGAAAAGATAATAAACAACAAAATGCCATTCATTATATCATTGCAAGTGTCAACTGTCACTTAGCGGCATATCCTTTCGTTTGAATATTGTTGACACCCACAGCCACCGACAATGTCGCTTGTTGCTATCAGTAGTGGCAATGCTGCGGCTGCTGCTGGTGCTGTTACATATTCATTAATACTGGCGCGTATCTCCGCATGTGTGATTATGGTTTGGTATCGCTGCGTCAATTTATTGATGAGCCACTTTCCGAGAAGGTCAAGCAGATATTTGAAAATTTATGCTAACATTAACATGAATGTCATACCAATCAACCAAATAAACCACGACAATCCAACAACCGACTGGCTAAGTTACAACCATCCAATGCTTGAATGCCTGTTGTTTGAATATAAGCATGCCTGTACTGAGTGTGTATGTGTGTTCCTGAAGCAAATACGCCAATTGATCGGATGCGCCGCCCGCCTGGACAACGATGACTCACGCCACTGGCGCGCATATTTATTTACACACATGCACACATGCAAGCACCGCCCAAGACACACTTACGAGGGGACTAACAAAAGTTCGGTAAGCCGATGGTAAAGGGTGAGCCATGTAAAATTTGCTTTTTGAATCGGCTATAAAAAAAAACTAATCAATATTTTTTCAAACTTTTTTTTTATTTTGAAGATTGAACATTGTCATTTATGAATGAAAAATAATATCGTTCAAATGACTGCCACGACTGCCTTTACAGTAGGCCATTCGATCAACCCAATTTTTAAGCACATTTTCGATTGTTTGGGCTCCAATTTATGAATGGCTACTTCGATTTCGTGTTTTAAAGCATCAATCGTCTCTGGATGGTTCGCATAGCATTTGTCCTTAACGGCTCCCCACAAAAAATAGTCCAACGTGCTTAAATCACAGCTCCGAGGCGGCCAATTGATATCGGAATTTCGGCTGATTATTCGGTTTTCAAAAACGGTAGCCAAAAGTTCGAGTGTAACTTTGGCAGTGTAACAAGTTCCACCGTCCTGTTGAAACCAAATGTCGTCCATGTCATCCTCTTCACTTTTTGGAAACAACTCTTTGAGCATGTCACGGTAACCCCCGCCATTTAGTGTAACCGCGGCTCCTCGCCCTATGATACCGCCAGACCAAAAACCGCACCAAACAGTGACTCGTTGTGGATGCATTTGCTTCTCTACAGTAATGTGTGGATTTTCTGAGCCCCAAATCCGACAATTTTGCTTATTGACGTAGCCACCGATGTGAAAATGAGCTTCATCAGAAAAGATAATTTTTAGGAAGAAGTCCGATTTTCTGCCCATTTTCCCAATTTTGTTCAAGCGTATAGCGTCCCATTTCGTAAATGTCAAACTTTTAAGTAAATTATGAATACTCTGCCGTGAGCATGAGGACACTGCAGAGCACTTTCTCTGTAGCTGTCCGGCATTTTCTCGAATCATACTTAGACTATTGGGTTGCGATGTAAGTCCAAAATAAACAAGGCTGGCGTCAGAGAAGGCATGGATGTCGATCCAACGATTCTCTTCATGCCCCTTGAAGTCAAGAGCCGTACTTGAAAAGAAATAAAGTGAAGTGCTACCAGAGGCTCAGTTGTAGGAAGACTCAGAAAATGAGCCCGGCAAATACTGTTTTCGCATTTTTACGTATGGCTCCAGGACCGAGCATGGCTCCGGCTCTGGGGTCTACGTGGAATTCAGCTGGACAAAACTGTACTTTGCTCTTGGAAGGCATGCATCTGTGTTTCAAGCGGAGGTGTATGCGGTTCAAGAAGCGATGAACTTTGTTGTGGAAAACCGATAGAAAAACAGATCTATGTGTGTCTGCAGCGACAGCCAAACTGCGCTTATGGCCTTAGACATCCCTCCAACCACATCAGGGGTAGTCAAGTCCTGTAAATCCAGGCTGAACTATGTCGGTAGACATAATAGCCTGATGTTAACATGGGTTCCGCGACACGTGGGTATCGCCGGTAACGAGAACTCTGATTCCTTAGCTAAGACGGGCTTTAAGGCCAACTTCTTTGGCCCAAAGCCCATTTTGCCACTCCCTTCTGCGACCCTCACAGCCACGGTTAGCAAATGGGTAACTACCCCCCACAAGCGAGCTTGGCAGGCTGAGGGAGGTTGCAGATGGATTAAACTGACGTTACTTGTCATGCCCGATCAACTGTTGCAAACCCTTCTGTCATTAAGCAGAGGGGCGTGCAGACGGCTGGTTGGACTGATGACGGGCCACTTTCTGTGGGCGAAGCACATGGAAAGGTAGGCATCTCAGATAGTGCACTCTGCCCAGCATGTTAAGAGGAGGATGAGACGGCGCACCACTTCCTGTGTGTCTGCCCCGCCTTCGCTCGAATCAGGTTTCGCGTCTTTGGCACTGATGTGTTAAGAAGCGACCATTTTGGCTCCTTGGCACCACAAGATCTACTCAGATTTCTTCGGAGATCAGGTAGATTTAAAGAAAATTAAAAGGGAATCCAAGTGTAGTAAAATGGACTTAATTAATGTCTGAGTGCTGCACTTGCTAGGTGTCCCGACAAAAAAACAAAAGTCTATCTCGCGCCAGAGCGAAGACTCCATCGAAATTGTTTGTGAATTTATTAAAAATGAACCGAAATCATCGGCGAAATTCATGGAATCGGAGTTGAGTATCTCGAAAACATCGCTTTATCACATTTTAACTGACCTAGGCTTACGAAAGGTTTGTGCATATTTCATTCCGCACAAGTTAACTGAGGACCGAAAATTGCTCAGAATTCAACATTCGAAGGACCTCATTAAAGAGGCAAGAAAAGGCGAGAAATTCCTTTACAGCATTGTAACTGGTGATGAAACGTGGTGTTTCCAAACATGCACCTAAAACTAAGCGTCAAAGTGCCGAATGGAATGGCCCCTACGAGCCAACACCCAAAAAATCGTGTTTGGAGAAGTCGAAACGCAAGTCGATGCTCATTTGTTTTTACGATTCCAAGGGAATTGTCCACAAGGAATTCGTGCCAACGGGCCAAACCGTGGAACGCAATTTTCTATCTTGGCGTTTTGAAGCGTTTGTTGCATTGCATTTGTTGAATTCGCCCTGAATACCACGAAGGAGGAAGCTGGCGCTTATTGTATGACAATGCACCATCTCATAAATCTACTCTTGTGACTGATTTTTTGACTAAAAATTGCATTTTGACCATCAATCATTCACCGTATTCGACTGATATGGCACCCTGTAACTTCCACCTATTCGAAAAACTGCATATGGCCATTAAAGGACATTCAAAAGACTTGTACCGACATCCTGAAGGATATTGCGGTCAATGGCCTAAAACACTCTTTCGAAAAGCTTTTAGATCGCTCAAAACAGTGTATAGAGGCCGGGCGGGACCATTTTGAATAAATAAACTCGAAGTTATCAGAACAAAGCTCCTGTCTTTTCTATTTTAGCGCAGTCTTGTTTATTTTGGACTTCATCTTGTATTGAGTGTGGATTAATTTCGTACTCTTCTTCTTCCGAACCTCTTAAGATTCGTCAATGAATCCAAGAGATTTGCGGGAGAGGGACCTCAAACCAAATTTTCCTTACCATCCATACTGTATCTATTCTGCCTCTCTTCTCCTTCCACTGTAATATATCCGGGAGTAGTACAATAGTTGTCCTGACTGAGTGCTTGGACCTGTCCAACCACCAACAAATCTAGTCTAATCTAATCTATTGGTGATTATATGGAGAAGATAGAAAATAATGAATACTAAAAAAAATATAGAAAAAATGTATTTTTTCGAAATACATTTACCGAACTTTTGTTAGTCCCCTCGTATGTGCATGTGTATGTATGCTCATGTGAGAAGATAGCATAGATAAAAAGGAAGGCTTGAGTCATTGCACTGGCGATTAGTTCACGCCACACATGCGAAATGTCCAGCTCATATGAATGTGCAGCGCTTATTTGTATGATTGCGAGTAGGCACAAGTAAGTATAGGTATTTGTGTGCAATGTGAGAACTACACAGATTTCCAATTCATCTACTTGTATCATTAGCGTTGGTAGGCACATAAAAGTCGGCATTCACTGCGTTACTCACCCATCCTTTGCCCTTTCCTCGCATTTACGTACAAAATGTTACATTTTTGTCTCGTTGCCTCATGGAAATGGGGGAAAAAATCCATCTCAGTAGCAAGTTTCATGGAAATTTAATGAAGTGAAATGAGTTGCTGTGTTTGAAGTTATCGAAAACGGATGGAAAACTTGCTCTAAACTAACACATACGTATACACACACGCGTGTGTAAGTTTGTGGATGCTGTAAGCAGTTTGGAATGTGTGGAATTCCTTGATCGCATACCTACTTAAATAATTTCAATATTTGACATGTAAATGTTTGTATGTATGTGTTTGCAGAAGTTAATTTCTATTTTTATTTCTACTTACAAACTCTGTTTCCGCTTTTCCGTTTATTTGTTTTTTTTTCCTTTTTTGTCTTTCAGACAATTAAAATATTTGTGGCATGACTCACGATTATTTGAGTTCCTCGACCCATAAATACTTATGGCATACCAATACATGGCAGCTCAATTAGAATTTCGTTGATTTGGCCTAAAACACTAATTTTTCAATGTACACACACACACTTGCATACACACGTACGTGCGCACATGTTAACTTGGCTAAGCATTAAATTAATAAAGCAAAGAACCTAAAAGAAAGTGAAGATTAAGTTTCTTGATTGAAAGTGAACGCCTTTGCATTCCAGCTGCCGCTGTTGTCTTTCACAAATACTCGTGCGTATGTAAATGTGTATTTAGAATGAGTCATATGAAAAGTGAACGCACTTGAAAGGCAGCAAAGAACCCATCAAAACAAAGTTGAGGCTTAGAAGTCAGATGGTGTTAGTGAATTAAGACATGGAGATCTTACTTTTCTGTAACTTTAGCCTGCCATTTTTGAACGAAAGTCAGTTTCAGTTACAAAATTTATTTAACGAAATTTTTTTTTTTCTTTTTTACGGTCAAAAATCAAAGCTTGGTAATAAAGAGTTCAGTTTAAACTTGTAAAATTATATAAACTATTCGCAAGTCGCACCAAATTCACGACATTTTTTTTTTGTATGGAGAAAATGACCACACGCTCAAGGAAAAAATTTTCAAAAATCTGCGAGAATTTTGAGTCAGTCCAAGTTTGTCTTTTTTATACTAGAATTTAATGAATTATAAACCTGCGTATCCAGAATTCCTTTTAAAAACTCTGATTTAAAATGTTTGAAATTTTTATGAAAATTTGTTGACTTTTTATACAATTTTTATAAAGTTGTAAACTATAATTTATATGGAATTTATTGTAGAATAAACAACGCTTTTATAAAAAATACTGAAAATTTAAAAATTGTAAGAAAATTGGGCGCAGTGATGGTGCAAACGTCTACAAAACTACATCAGTTGAAGGAATGGCGCCTATCGAATATTAGCAGAAGAATGAGCGAGAGTGTACGTGCAAAAGGAGCAGGGTCACACTAACATATCAACGATTGCTGAAACAAAGAAGGCTAAATCTTTACTAAAATGGCAGGAACGTTGAGAAAACTCGACAAGAGGAAGGTGAACCTATACGCTAATCCGATACATCGAAAGTTGGTTCAATGGAACCTATGGCGAGCTTAACTTCCAGCTAACATAATTGTATGCCCACGATTCGCAACTAGCAGGCGTGATTTAGCTACACTATCCCGATGACCCAATAACACCAGTAAACAGAGCCGACATCGTTATAACTTCAAAGCAATCGTGGAATAAGATTTCGTCAGCAATCAGCGATATGCCACATGTATTAAATCACACAGACGTGTACGTGGTCAGCGGCAGCTAAACAGACAATACTTGACAAGGCAACGCACTTTTAAGCCGACGTAAGACAAGTATGGTGGAGTTGGGTGGACAAGCTCAACTGCGGGTTTCTGTATTCGGAAATAAACAAAACTGTGGGAGGATTAAATTATATGCAATTTTTGACGGACAACACGGGAAGAGTAACTGACGTAGAGCCTAGTACTCAACCGCCTCCCGAGACAATTTGCTTAACCCAGAGGGGGCCGGTATATTGATGGCAGGAGGTTTGGTTTGAGTTACAGTCACACACTGACGGGGTAAAGGCTTTTGATGCTTCCTCCTCGTAAAAAATATAAAAATTATGTTGTGGGTAATATGAAGGGTTTGCGATAGTCGATCGGACATGACAGGTAGCATCAGTTTAGTCCATCTGCAGCCTCTCTCAACCTGCCAAGCTCGCTTGTGGGTGGTAGTTACCCATTTGCTAACCGTAGCTTTGATGACCGCAGAAGGGAGTGGTAAACCGAGCTCTGGGCCAAAGAAGTTGGCCTCAGAGTCCATCTTAGCTAAGGAGTCAGATGTCTCGTTACCCACGATACCCACGTGTCCCAGGACCTATGTTAGCATCAGGTTATTATGTCTACCGACATAGTTCAGCCTGGATTTACAGGACTCGACTACCCCTGATGTGGTTGGGGGCTGTCTAAGGCCATAAGCGCAGCTTGGCTGTCGCTGCAGACAAACATAGATCTGTTTTTCCATCGGTTTTCCACAACAAAGTTTATCGCTTCTTGAACCGCATACAACTCCGCTTGAAACACAAATGCATGCATTCCAAGAGCAAAGTGCAGCTTTGTCCCGCTGGATTCCACGTAGACCCCAGAGCCGGAGCCATGCTCGGTCCTCGAACCATCCGTAAAAATGCGGGGCCGTACCAGTTCCCATTGTGTTTTAGCCTGCACATGGCCTTCAAGGATTTCCTTGGATCAAGTGGTGGCAAACCAAGCAGAGCATCTGGTCTGAAGTAGTCGGAAAAGCTCCGTTAGACAAATGGCCACAGTGCGTTGTAATCTCGATAAGGTCCTCCTGACTCCCACTAGAGAGAGTCTACTCATCCAAACCACTTACACATAGGTGTTAATAGGTCGTATCATAGCCGCGTAGATCTATAGGACCTTGCTAGGAGAACCCCACGTTTTCCCAAAGACACCCTTGCACTGCCAGAAAGCTGTCAGTGCTTTGAATATCTTTGTTTTGAGGTGTGATTTCCATAGGATCTTACTATCGAGTATTACTTCAAGATATTTAATTTCCTTGGATAGCTGGATTGTGACTCCTTTTAGCTTAGGTAGAACGAGTCCATTAAGCTTCCTCCTTCTGGTGAAGAGGGCAATACCAGTCTTGGTGGGATTTGCCGATAGCCCATTCGCACAGCGCCAAGTGTCAATCAGACCCAGATAACAAAGCGTGCAAGTGGTTTCTTTTTTAAGCCAACGGACGGCAGTTGAATACACCAAGCGAAGCCAAGTGCTTCTCCCCCTGATCTTTTGTGACTTCGCGGTAAATCCTCTGAAAAAGCTCGTCTTATTCGTGACGAGATATACAATACGTAGAGCTCAACTCTCTTGAATAATAGCGCTGCTCTGTTGTTCTCTACTGAAATGAAGTACCTTGAACTTATCCTTGACAGAGAGTAAACGTGGAAGCCCAACATTGAAGAAAAGGTTAGGAAGGCGACAGTTGCCATTGACAAAATATGGGGTCTCACAAATTGCATTCTCTAAAGTTACATTCTGACAATATAACACAATTGTAAAGCCAATTTTGTTAATTGGAATTCTAATCTGGTGGAACTCGCTGGTAAGGACGACGTCGGCAAGAAGCTAGAGAGGATCCAAAGGGCTACTCCCATTAGAATCAGTGGTGTGCTGCTGACCACTCCCACTCTAGCGCTTAACTCAATTCAGAATTTCATACACGTAGGCATCACAAGCAAAGCGGAATCTTCTAGTATCGCAATTGAGGTTTTCGAGTCACAAGCTAGACTCAAGCTACGGCCACTCCAGTATCCTAAGAAGCTTTGAGCTCATCCCTTTAGTGACTGATCAATGCACATAAATACTTGCTAGAACCGAGTGGAACTCTCGAGACGGTTTGCCCCGAAATAAGAGGGTGCCTTTGAAAACATGTGATCTGCTTCTGGAAATATGAGCTTCATGTCAACTCAACCTACGCTGAGTATATCAGGTAGATCGAAAGCACCCTAGAGAACTTGTAAGACTAATAAAGAAGCAATTCTCGAATTTTGTGAGTATCCTTACCGGACATAGTTCGTTAGATTTCCATGGAATGGGACTTGGTATTGCTTCAAGTTCTTTCTGCAGCAGCTGTCTTGAGACTGAGGTATAATCAACTCAACACCTTCCCCTTAGTTGTCTTACTCTCGCTGGGCTAACATTGACGCATCTTGGCTCTCATTTTTATGCTTCGCCTGTGTATATAGCAGATTTAGATATAACACGTCTGATGTATTTCATCAGTATCTTGACGCGGTTAACACAAATTTTATTAATCATCATTCAGTCATCATGCTCCTCTAATTCAAAGCCCCCTCTTCCTTTTTAAAAAGGACGAATTCGATTTATTGTCCAAGTAAGCTTTTGTAAAGGCAGCCATTTAGCTCAACCTAATCTAGCCACTTTATGCTTCCACCTCAAAGGAGTTCTTCCACTTTCCCTGTTAACACCAGTGCATCGAGTATTTTCAGAGCTGGAGCGTTGATATCCATACGAGCGACTTGATATAGCCAGCGTGGCCGCTGGATCTTTATTCGCTGCTCTATGACTATGCCGTTGTTTTTGTTTTAGCAGTAATACAAGCCCCGTCGGTGTATGGACTTCGTCTAGCTTATCTAAAGGTAGCCCCAGGAAACATGCTGCTTCGTCGGGTTGGGTCCAGAGGGAGAGGGGTGTTAGATGAATAGGTTTTAGAGGGCATGTGAAAAGGTGGTTAGTTAGTCTGCGGAGTACCTTCACATGCCGGACATATGTTTGGTATGTCGGTGTCAATTCTGGATAAGTAGGAGTTTAACCTGCTACAGTATCCAGAAAGTAATTGTGCCAGTTTTACGCGTGTCTAACGGGAAAGCTGGAGCTCTTCAGCTGTAATAGGTGGTGGTTGGACTCCGATTACGGCATTCATAGGACAGGAGCTTAAGAAGGTCGTGACGGTCTCCCGGTGAATGTCGTTTAATGACTGTCTACATACTGTTTGGTCCAGAAGATTTCTGTCAGTTTTGTCCTGGATCTCGTCGGCATAGTTTAAAAGGTGTCTCCTAATGTGCCTAAGAGGCGGCTCTGGCTGAAGCAGTTGTCTGCAAGGGTGAAACCAACACTGCTTACTGAGCAGTTTATTGTGCTCCATTACAGGGAGCATATGTGCCTCATTGTGAAGCTGTTGAATAGGGGACATCAGGAGGCAACCGGTCGCTGTCCGAATGGTAGTATTTTGGTAAGTCTGTAGCTTTATCCACTGCGTGTCACTAGTTCCAAGCGACTAGACGGGCGCATCATATTTCAGAACCGGCCGACCAATTGCCTTAGATGAAGATAGCAAGAGTTCCTTAGTGGCAATTGCGGTTGTGTGCACTGAGAAGGAGAGCAAACTGTTCTACTTTTACCTTGACTAAGCCGTCGTAAAGCTCGTCGTTCTATCGCCTGTTTTGCTCGCCGTCGCAATGTACAACGGCCCAAAAATCTTTCTGCAAATTTTCTTATTATGACTATGACTTTTCAAAATGACAGTAGAAAGAGTTTTTCTGCACTTTTGTAGGTAAAGGGCCAGCGGTAAGTTTTTTAGAAGCATAAACATTTTTTTAATAATTTTTTGGTTAAATAACTAAATGCAATTTTCAAAGTTTTAGCTAAATTTGCTTGCAAATTTTATGGCATTCAGTGTTTACAAATAGTTTTTGGCATACAACGCAATCTAATACGTTTTGTGAAAACTATCCCGCAAATCAAATTTTGTATCAATTTTCCAGTAAAACCGACCTTAACTCGGTAGTTTAGATGGCTGCTGAGAAAGGTTAATAAGTATATCCATGTCTACCAAAAAATAGATATTCAATATGACAACACATCAACCATCACTTTGCATGCCCTAACATCAACTCATCCCCTCTGCCCCTGGAATTAAGATAATTTTTCAAATATTTTACTTATGCGGCGGCAAAAAACCGGTCAGGTGTTATGCAGTTAGCTAATATTGAATAAGCCAATACGGGCAATATTTTCTAAGCTTACATTTTCTTAATTAAATTTGTGATATCTTAGTTGGCTTATCTAATAAAAATATTTAAGTGCATATGTAAATATTTCTCAAATATTTTCAAAATTCAGCTCGTCCTGTATATATCTTCCCATAAATGCTATGTTTGTGTGCATAGTTCATCCGTATGCGAATATGCAAATATTTGTTGGCGTTTTTTTTTAGGTAAACAAATGTTCTTTAATTCTTTTCTACAACTAACCCTACATCAATCTGTGCATCCATCCGTATTGCCCATCAAATATCGAAATGCAAATTTTCAATGTTATCCGTTTTTGTTTCCGGCCAAAAACAGTTTGGTAGGAATTCAAGTTGGCAGGAGTAGAGACAACAAAACACACACACCTAAGCATATATATATGCATCTGTTTTTATTTGTATGTGTGTGGTAGTGCATACCCCGCAGGGAAACTCTGCTGTTGTGAAACAAAATTCTGGTAAAACATTAGCACTTTTGCGCCCGAAGCGAGGCAGTTCACTGATGGCTGAATTCTCAGCATTTCATAACTGTACTATAAATATATACTACATGCATATGTTTGTATGTACGAGTATATGTAACTGCGTAGAATTTGCCAACGAATTGCGTACGATAACAAAATAAAGGGTGGTTAAATATCAAGAGCCGATGTTGAATGTAAACCACATCTAAACGTCAGGCTTTTTTGTGCATTTCATTTAACATTTTTCAATTTCAGACTAACTCAATTTGAATCATGGAAAGATATATAATACAATCGAGCAATGCGTTAAAGTTATTCAGGCTTATTATGAAGACGGGCGTTCAAATCAAAATGCATATCGCGTACTTCATCTTCAGTGATGAGGCACATTTTCACCTCACTGGATTCGTCAATAAGCAGAATTGCCGTATTTGGGGAGTTATAGTATAAGAGTGATTGCCGAAAAACCAATGTACCCACAAAGAGTGACTGTTTGGTGCGGTTTATGGGCCGGCGGCATCATTGGGGCGTATTTTTGTGTTACTGTGAATAGTGTTCGCTATCGTGAGATGATAACGAACTTTTTATGGCCCGAATTGGAAGATATGGATATGGACGATATGTGGTTTCAACAGGACGGTCCCACAGCTAATGAAACAGTGGCTCTTTTGCGCGAAAAATTTGATGGTCGAATAATCTCAACTCGCGGCGATGTCAATTGACCGCCAAGATCATGTGATTTGACACCGTTGGACTTCTTTCTTTGGGGTTATTTCAAAGAAAAGGTGTACATCAATAAGCCAACAACAATTCAAGAGCTAAAGGATTAGATAATTCGGCACATTAACGGCATAGAACCTCAATTATGTATCAGCGTCATCGAAAATTTGGACTATCGGATGGAGGTGTGCCGCCGAGGCCGCGGCGGCTATTTGGCCAATATTTTGTTCAATAAGTAATTGAGCTATACCAGTATTATCACAATATAGAGAAATGACAATAATTTCCTAAAAAAGTTGTATTTCATTCAAAATCAACACCGGCCATTGAAACTTAACCACCCTTTATTACAACCTCTAACTTGACAGCAAAATATGAAGGCATTGAGTGGATGTTAAAAAATTTCAATAGTTTTTGTTCTCTATGGCATTTAAGAAAAAATTTCTGAAGTGTCGTGCATGCGTTAAGCGAGTGTGGAGAAAATGCGCAACACCGTCCGGGAAAAATATGATAAAAAATCAACGAGAATTACGAGTCACTTCAAACTTGCATTTTATTGCATAAAAATTTTGTTTTAAATTCTGTTAAAAAGTTTGAAATTTTGACGTAAACATGTCGAGCTTTTGTAAATGTTCTACAAATTTATATCATAGATTAGATTAGATTAGATTTGTGGGGGGTTGGACAAGTCCAAGCACTCAGTCAGTAGACTATTGTACTACACCCGGAGAGATATCAGTAGAAAGAATAGAGATAGGAAAGATAAAAGATGGATGGTAAAAACGGATAAATTAGTTTAAGGTCGCTCTTCCACAAATCTTTTGGATTCATTGATGAATTTTAAGAGATCTGGAAGAGGAAGAGTATGAACTTTGTGCATACTCAGTATATCGCAACCCAATATCCTAAGTCTGATTCTGCAAAATGCAGGACAGCTACAGAGAAAATGCTTTGCATTGTCGTCATTTTGAAGACAGGATAGGCATATCGGGTTGTCTACGACACCCATGGTAGCCATACGCTGACCACAGATGTGGTGCCCTGTGATTACACCCACCAGTACTCTCAGGTCCTTCCTGCTGAGTTTTAGGAGAAAGATCGCTATTTTCTTGTTTGTTCTTTCACAAAGCACTTGGCTACTTTGCACGCGAGTTCAACTCAGACCAATGATCTCTGTGGGTAGACCTCATGAAGTCGTCAATCCATATTTGAATCGATGCGGAATTGACACCTAGAAATGGTTCAGGGCCTAGTGGCATACTTGCAGAGTCTTCATCAGCCAGTTTATTAACTAACTCGTTCCCTGTAATACCAGAATACCCAGGCACCCAAATAAGAGCAACTTTGTTGTGTTTTGCAACACTGTTAATTTTTGTCTTACCTTCACCGACTAACATCGAAGAGCAGTGTGGCAGCGTTCATAGAATGAACTATTTTTTTATAAAACAAAGAACTAACTGCTCATGTCCGGCTCAAGTTTTAACATTAAATGTGAGAATAAACTCGCGTATACGCGGACGGTATTCCCTTTTAATTCATGTCTCTGAAACTGATGTCCCCATGCATCTCTATCAAGAATAATAGAAACAAGCTTGCGCCCATCAGAGAGTGCATGCCGTCACACTAGCCTAGTTGTGCATTGTTGCCAACCCTTTGCTCTTCACAATAAATTTAGTGCTTTTTTATACCCATAATGCGAAAAGTTTCGAGTTTGGTGTTTTTAGTTTGAAGCTATCAAAATTGTAAGTTCAAAAAATATTTGTATAATTAAAAAAAGGCTAAAAGAGGCCACTCTGAGAAGATTTTAGTGTTGTTGAGAATTCGTTAATTCTTATAAAATTTGAAAGTTTGAAAGTGTACATGTAATTTTTTGCTCCTTTTGAGGTTATGCATGAATATTGGATCTACTTCTCTCAACTCCTCTAACATTTAAAACCTGAGTGATTTATAGAAATAAATTAAAAAAATGTATTTTTTATATATTAAGTGCGCAACTAAGTTTTCGATGAAAAAATGGTTACAAATGAATCAATGAAAGTATTGTCCATCGCTAGCCACTACTTTTTCCCATCTTTCTGGGGTAGATCTCGTATACCGTCGCGGTAAAACTGTTCATCTTTTGAGGTTATCCACGGATCAGGCAATTTTTTCATGTCTTCATATAAATGGCACTGCTGGTCAGCTAGACCAAGTGCCATCGATCGGAACAGATGATAATCGGAGGGCGCTATATCTGGAAAATATGGCGGATGGGGTAGGATTTCCCATTTCAGTGTTTCCAGGTAGGTTTCAACCGGTCTGGCAACGTGGGGCCGAGAATTGTCATGCTGTAGAATCACTTTTTCATGCCTCTCCGCGTATTGCGGCCGCTTCTCGTGCAGTGCTCGGCTCAATCGCATCAATTCAAGTCGATACCCATCCCCAGTGATGGTTTCGCTTGGTTTTAACAGTTCATAATAAATAATACCAACTTGGTCCCACCAAATACATAGCATGACCGTCGCAGCGGGAATATTCGGCCGAGGTGACGACGTAGAAGCATGACCGCACAGTCCCCATGACTTTCTTTTCTTTGGATTGATGTAGTGAATCCATTTTTCATCATCCGTCACGTTGCGATAAAGAAAACCCTCCCTTAGCAGTTGTTCACAGACGATAAAACCACGTTTAACATCCATTGGTTTCAGCTCATAAGGAACCCAAATCCCCTGTTTCCAAATCATTCGCAAAGCTTGAAAATGGATTGCCGGGTAACTCCTTATACTGAAGCAAGCTTTTCGTGCGTTTCACACGGATCTTCATTGAGCAATGCCTCCAAATCAGCGTCCTCGAAGGGTTTTGGCCTTCCTTCACGCGGACGGTCATCAACATTAAACTCACCATCTTTGAAGCCACGGAACCAATCTTGGCACGTTGCTTCATTTAAAGCAGCATAAACTTTTGTAGCTCTTGATGCGCTTCAGCCGCCGTTTTTTTCGAATGAAAGAGGAAAGTCAACCTTTCCCGCAAATTACGATTATTCGCACAAAATCAGACATTTTCACAAAACCAAAAGTTTATGATACCAAAACAAAATCACTAATGTGTCCAAACAGTTTGTTTACCAATTGTCTAAGCTTGGTTTATGACGTTTAGGTTATATTAGAATCGACTAGCACACACTGCTGGCGGCATCCATTGACAAACAGCGGGAACT
This sequence comes from Anastrepha obliqua, assembly GCF_027943255.1. Taxonomy (NCBI): domain Eukaryota; kingdom Metazoa; phylum Arthropoda; class Insecta; order Diptera; family Tephritidae; genus Anastrepha; species Anastrepha obliqua. Next base: position 66,103,672 of record NC_072893.1, read on the forward strand.
TAGTTGCGCACCTAATAATTACAAATTTGTATTTAATAAATTATATATTTTAATTAGAAGAGGCTGGAAAAATGAAAATATGTTTGATTTATTTGAAGGCCTTATCACTAATTTGCTATCACAAGAATAGAGCCCTAGAATCTATAAAATTTTCTCTCGCATATCCCTCTTATATCTCCCACTTGTTATTAATTGTATTAAAGTCGAGTGCTGATGGACGATTCTGTCGCTGTCTTTTGTGTGTAATTTAATTCAAGGTGACATTGAATTCACGTTTTTGTTGTAACGCATTAACTTTTTTATTCTGGTGAGAACTTTACGAAGCTCTTACCCTTTTTATCTCAAGATATTCAAAACGAATTTCGAGTCCAAGGCATCTATTGCTCAGGCTCTGCGCGAACTTAATGGGATCTCCAATTCCATATCGTTAAATATTACAACAACTAAAAATTAATTTTCTTCTTTCAAGGTTTGAATTAGTTTCATCTCATTTTATTTGCTATTCTATTAATATATTGTTATATTAATATAGTACAGTCAGTAGTTAGAATCTGTTGTTTTTTACTAAATAAAATGAATAAAAACTTAGTGGATAGAGAACAAACAAAAAGCTAAACCAATTATGAAATCTGGTCACACTAATCACCAAATGGGCTAAGGTGACGTCATGACAATAAGCTGATATTGTCAAATTCGCGGAGAGCAAAGCAATGGAACTACAATAGGCGCCACCTATTATTACTCTCTCTATCGTGCAGTTCTAAGTATGTAAATGCTCATAGGGTTATGGCAATGCTATATTTATGAATATTGCCTTGAATTTGCGAGAAGGACAGGAGCGCGCGGACCGCTCTCGAGCTAGTTAATTGGGAATTTCTGCATGAAAATTTCACAGTATATTTTTAAGACACTATACTTTCGAAATATCGAAAAAAAATTATTTTTTTAATTTTGGACGTATGTAACCCCTTAAACTAAAACAATTCTAGTGATACTTTGAGTTCAGTATAATTAATTAATTAAAACTTAATTGTTTTAAAAATATTTATTACTAATCCTAATACTGTTATCGTAACGCTTGATAATAAACTATACTTCTTATTTTTGTGCTCGGAGAGAAAACGAACCGACTCACCAGCACGTCACGTACCATAGATAGACCTGACCATGGACAAAACAGAACATCTCTGGGATTACTTAACACATTTCTAATGATTGGTCTTGCAATTTATTAATCGATTCGAATACTGGGAAAAGCCGAAACTGAACACGTATAAATTGAAACCGCAAATCATTCGAAATTATCGGTATTCTCGGAATCAAAACATGTTCACCCTTATCCTTTCTTACTACATAAAATACTATCTTCGACTTCAGTTACATAGCACTAACAACACAATGGACATTAGGGGTCCTAGCAGGATATATTTACAGATCAGTCAGCACTACTTTACCTTTTCTTTCCCACTAAAGAGTTTCTGAAAACTGGGGCTTAGATGTCAGTAATGAACATTTCCTAGACGGCACCTTTTTTTATGTCGTCTTTGACATTTGTCCAGTAGACAGATGGACAACGATAGAACAACGCGTTAAAATTATTGAAACTTATAATGAAAAAGGTCGATTTCTAAGAAAAATGTATGGTAAAAGTCGTGATTTTTTTTATGGAAATAATCATCTGAATGAGTCGACAATCCAAAGGCTGGTGAAAAAATTTCAAGAAGTAAACAAAATTGCCGCATCTGAGGAGAAGAAAATCCTCGAGTGATTAAAAAAAATCGTTATGCCCACTAATATGCACTGTTTGGTGTAGTTTTTTGGGCTGGTGTATTAATTGGTCTGTTTTTCTTCGAAGATTGAAATAAAAAAGCTATTATTTCTCTCAAAGGACATCGCTGTAGACAACTAATTGAGGATCTTTTGTAGTTTCAGTTTGAAAGAATAGACGTAGACAAACTTAGTTTTCAAGAGACTGAGGTCACAAGTGACACAATACAGGAAAACTTTGCAATTTTCCGATCTCAGTTTCCCGCTCGCCTAATTTCACGTAGTGGCGACATAAACTGGCTACCTGGATCATGCGATCTAACTCCATTCGGATCGATATTGCTGAGCTGAATGCGATAATGAGTGAGTGAGTTCTTGAAAATTTTAATTCTCGTATGACAGCCTGTACATAATAAGTCAAGTCGTTCGAAATTTGGAACTATCACTTTAAATTCAATTCACGAAAATGTTAGTATCCAATGCAGAACGTTTTAACGTTTTGAAAAAAAAAAAACATCCCAGAAAAACCAGCGCTAACTATGACAATTTTTTTTAGATCTTTGAATTGTGGGTAAAACACTATACTTAGAGGAAGTTGCAAATTTATGTTTGTACATTTTGGAAAAGCGCTTTTTGTGAAATTAATGAGGCTTTTGGATTATGAGATACACACGCTTATGGTAGCTAAATATTTTGGTAAAGTTGATGTTTCGAAAATTAGCAAAATTAATGCCTTTTAATGGCCAAGTATATAAGTCTATTGCAAAAGTATTTATTTCTCTTCACTTTATATATTCCGGATATGAACTGAAACTGCCAATAAATACGAATTTTTGAATAACTCTACCCAAGCGTCACCTGGAGGGCAATTTCTTTCGTTTCTAAAGTTTTCTAAAGATCTAAAGTTTTAAAGTTTTAAGGGGTTATATATCTTGTGTTGGACTAAAAAATCGAAAGTTTTTTATGGCATATTCTAAAAGTTTTTTTTTACGCGATTATCTCGAAGTCTTGTTTTTTGAAAATTACCGTCGCGGTGATCATTATTTATCAAAAACTATTTAACCGATTAGCATAAACTTTTTTTTTAATTATTTGAAGTTACACCTCGTGAATCCGAACGGTTCACTTTTTATAAATATTTGCATAGTTCGCTGGAATTATTTTTTTTTTTTTTAATTTTTCAACTAGTCAAAAATCGTTTTTTTGGTACAAAGCGGTTTTCATATCGAGAAAATTTTTTTGGGTAAACAAACCGTTCAGATTCACTAAAAAACATTTTTCTACAATAATCATTTAATTTTTTTGATTTCAGTTGAGCTGCTCATGCGCTACCGTGATCACCGCAAGCCTATCAACAATATCAACAATAAATAATAACATTTTTTAAAATAAAAACTCCAAAATGTATTCTTCGAGAGTTACCCTTCAGTATGCCTCATATGCCTTAAATAAAAGTTCTAAATCATATTTAAAAAAAATTATGACAATCGTCCATGTTTTCGGGCTCACAAGGTACATAACCCCTTAAGATTACATGTCGTAAGAACCAAATGATTTTTATTAATAAGATAATAATTATAAATTATAATAACAAAATTAAAAAAAAAATTATTGTAATAATAAAATTAAAAAAAAAAATAAGAAAAGTGACAAAACCTGGTTAAATATTGCGTTGCTAATAAGATGCACGTCTCGTATTATCTCGTATGCTCAATTATTTTTTTTTTTGCCTTTGGCAAATAGAATGGATGAAAATTTGGAGTATTTCATTATTTCCGGCTTGGAGACACATTGTCAAAAATTCAGCACGCGTGTTCTACACGAGCTGAAACCTTCGTTTGACGATAAAAAAAATAAATTTTAGAACTACAAATTGTATTAATAAAAATTATTACAATAACATTTATAAAAATAAGTCTACCTAGCCCAATTTAAGCTCAGAAATGAGATAGAGGACGAAATAGGCGAACAAGGCGCGAGACTTGCAGGGGTTCAACAAATAAGTCAGGCACTTCAACCACTACGCACAATTCATACAGAACTAGAGGAGCGCATGATTAGAGAGGCAGTTTAGTTTAGTTTAAGATGCTTTCCATTTCAATTCAACCGGGCTATTCGGGTCATGTTCTTCGATTTCGATGTAACTCAAATATGTTGCTCTCTGGTCAAAATAATGAGACACGTATTTTTTTGTTCGCCCGAAAAAAATTTTTTTCAAGAGTTATCGGCAATTTTGTTTTTCGGCTCAAACTCGATTTTTTTTAATTATATAAGAAAAATTTTATGAACCGATTTTAAGAATTCTGGGTTCAAAATGATCGTCATTACTTACACGAGCGACTTAATGTAGAAAAAATTGCAAAAAAGTAGTATAAGAAAATTGTTTTTAATTACTCATAACTTAGTCAAAAATAAGCCGATTTGAATGATTCTGGGTTCAAAATAATCGTAATTACTTCAAGAGTGACTTCATGCAGAAACAATTGCAAAAAAGAAGTTGAAAATGTTTTATTTTGCAAAAAACAAAAAGTGCGAAACAGGGTTTTTACTCAAAAATTCATTAATCAAAAACAACTCATTTTAGCGGTTGAATTGAAATGGAAAGCATCTTAATCAATTGGAAAGCTGCTAGGATTATGTATAAAGGGGCGTATGATAACAGGTATACTACATTGCTTATATCTTTCGATAGAAGAAACTTAGTTGGTATATTAACAGGACTCTGCTTAGTTGCAACGCCTGCTTACAAGTTAAATCTAACTCTTAACAAGGCTTGCAGGAAAAGTAATGAGCTGGGTACTAGAAATACACTGGAACATCTTCCATGCTACTGTCCGGCTCTCTCGAAAACTAGACTGTGCTACCTGGGTGCTCATAGTTTTGACAGACTAGAATTTATCTCTAAACTGGTGCTTGAGCGACTCATAAAATTCGTGAACAGTACGCGTGTGATGCAGATTTTCGGCAAAAAAATAAATCTGATCTGGTATCATTATGCACTAAAATGGTCTCTGCGCGGCTTCGGTCAACCAGTATAACCTAACCTAGTTTTTAAAAATATTTGTTAGAAAATTGTATTAAAATAATCCTCATTTTTAGAGATAACGTTTTTAGCTTCAAAACAAAAGAAAAACAAAGTCTATAGCTCTTACAGAATCTAAATAAAATAGTAACTAATTTCCGAAAAATAATATCCAGCTAAACATCAGGAACTGCTCAACATTTTGATACCCTCAATTTCTCTTACTTCCAAAATACAAAATACCCGCATATAAAATTTCAAATTTCATAAAATTTTTGGCAAAATCAAAAATGTGTCTGTCAATTTTTCACCAAATCTGTCCAAACTGCCAACGTATGCCCTTTCTGTGGTAAAGAGAATGCACCAAATTCCCTAGAATTGCATTTGTTCGGCAGTGAAAGATTTTGCCTGCAGGGTATGTACGTGTATTCTAATGCATCTGTAATTCGATATGGTTTGCGAGCTGTTTTGTTTTCGAAAAGCCTAAAATGCTTTTATTTGACTCTTTTGTTTGATTTCATGCAAGCAGTTGTTATTGTGCTGTTGCTACACACAGTTATCGTTGTATGTATTTGTTGCTGATGGGAATTTGCGTAATTGTTGTTTTCTTGTTTCAGCTGTTGCTTCACTTTTGGCCTGTCCATCGATACCCTGTAGTCAAATGTACTGGTTGTAAGCCACCTCACAACCAGTCGGAGACGCAATTGCAACTAGTCGCGCAACTGTGTTTTTTACACACAAACAACTAGTAATTTTAACATCGGGATGTTCTGCGAGATACCAATTGTAAAATTTCGAAGAGAAATATGTTAATCTGACACTAGTTCGAAATAGGCAATAGATGGACTAGCCCAATTATGAACCAAAACCATAATTTTGAGATTAAAAAAGATAATCAAAAAATGAAATGGATTCATGAATACACAATAACAACTTCTTATCATTTCTTAGCAGCCTTAGATTTGCAAATAATATAATATAATATTACACCAAGTTTCAGCCAGATCGGTAAATTTCTTTGTGTTTGAGATTCGTTCGAATCAAGGAAGTCTAGTGATTTTCCTTCTCCATCACGACAACGCACCAGCTCACGCCTAAGCTGTGGGTTAATAGAAATAGGATGGGTTAATAGAAATAGGCTTCACATCCCCCTATACTCCACAATAGGCGGTCTTGTATCCTTCGGATTACATTTGTTCCCAAATTTGCAGAAATGGCTGGTGGGGAAAAATTTTAATTCAAACGAAGAATCGAATGTTTTTTTCAGACTTGGACAAATCCTATTATTCGGAAGGGATCAACAAACTAGAAGAAAGTTGGACTAAATCAATGAGTCTTAAAGAAGACCATGTCGAGAAAAAATTTTTTTAATTAATAATCAGGAAATTTTTATATTTCCAAGGACTTTTCAAGGCTCGTCTTACATTTTCTAAGTAAAAAATTTCTGTATTTACTTTTATTTATTTAAGAAATGCTAAAAATATATTGTTCAATATTTTAAGATCTTTGAATATCATCGGGCTGCCAGTTGCGGTCTCCGAGTCAGCTCTGGCAAAACGGAGTCGATGCTATTCACCAGAAAATACAAGCCGCCACCTTTTAAGCTTCCAAGACTAAACAACCATCTTACTCACTCATCGGAAGTCAAGTATATTGGTTTAATATTTGACCCCAAGCTCCACTGGAAGCTGTACATAGAAAATCGAGTTAAGAAGGCCAGTCTAGCCTTCTATGCCTGTAAATCTATGTTCGGCAAAAATGGGGTCTCAAGCCACGTGTCGTACTTTGGATGTACAACTTAGTGGTTCTGCCAATTTTGACATACGGTTACCTAGTTGGGTGGGTCGCTCTTCAAAATGGCTACAACACCACTAAACTAGAGAGAGTGCAGAGGACTGCATGTGTGGGCATCACTGGTGCTTGTAGAACAGGTCCCACTGCTGCGCTCAACGTTATTCTGCACTTACTTCCTGTGGATCTGCAGGTTAAATGCATTGCTGCTCAGAGCACTATCAGGTTGAAGGAGATTGACCTTTGGAGACAACTTCCTGTAGGACATAGTAGCATCTTCAAGCAGATCTTTCCTTCCTTCTCTGTTTTCCGCACCGATCTCTCCATCCGCAAACTGTGTTTTGAGGGTTGTGCTAGGACTATCTTTCCGAGCAGACAAGATTGGAAAGAGAGGAGAGTCGGTACGGATATAGATGCCCCTGTTTTCACTGACGGATCCAAAATGGAGTCTGGAGTGGGAGAGATGGTTTACTCTAAATCAGCCAGCATTTTGTTCTCCTTTAAACTTCCGGAAACAAGCAGCGTTTTTCAAGCAAGAGGTCTTCGCGATCCTGCAAGCATGCAAAATGCTTCGGGATCACTGTTTGAAGGGAGACATTAATATTTTTTCCGATAGTCAAGCTGCGATCAAGGCCCTGTCGTCGCCATATTGCAACTCTCTTCTGGTGAATTCCTGTAAGGAGGAACTCAAACGTCTCGAACGTGAAGGAAACAATTCCCTTATCTGGGTACCTGGGCACAGGAATATAGAGGGAAATGAAATTGCCGATGAGCTTGCCAGGAAGGGGTCGACAGAACCGTTTTCAGCTGTCCCCTTCTCAGACGTCGGTATCCGCTTGGCCGTCGTTAAAGGGAAACTACACAATTTCTTTCTAAAGAAAGCGCAAGACAGATGAATATCTGTCTCATCGTGTGCTATTTCGAAAACACTATTGCCTCAATACGATAGAAACAGAACGCTTAAGGCGATGGGGATCCCCCGCCATTCAATTTCCAAACTCATTGCGGTATTGACTGGTCACTGCGTGATTGGTACTCATGGGGAGAAGCTTGGAATTCCGTGCAATCCCTATTGCCGAAGCTGTGGCGATCCTGCAGAGAAAGAGACTGTGGAACACTCTCTCTGCAAATGTCCGGCTATGGCGGCTAGGCGCTTGAGATTTCTTAGCGTGCCCTTTGGGGATGACTTGAAAAAAATTCTCCATCCTAGATCCCTTTTCTCTCCTCCACTACATCAACAGCACTGGATGGCTGTAGACGGTTTTTCTCTTTCCTAAATCTTTTCACAGGTAATGGTCCACATTATGGTATCAAAACGGCACGTAAGTGCTACTTGAAGTGTACCGGGGGTACTCTTGCCATCTTACCTACCTACCTACTTACCTGAATATCGATGAAAAGGAAACCCAAGCAATTGAAAATTTATATAAATGCGTATTGTAGCTGATGGTGACCGCACTGAAGACATACCGATTTCGAAAGGTGTTCGACAAGGTTGCATACTCTCTCTACTGCTCATTAATATTTACTACGAAAAAAATATTTCAGGAAGTAAAAGAAAACATTGAGGATGGTATCAAAGTAAATGGTGTCATTATAACTAACATCAGGTACGCCGACGATACAACTATACTAGGTGGCAGCTTGGCTCGTCTCCAAAAACAGGTGGACAAAGTTGCAATGCACAGTCAAGTAGAAGAAATAAATACAACAACACTTATTTAACAATCAACAATGCTCCGGTATGTAGAAAGATTAAATAAACTTGCCTTCTGAACGAAAACTGGGATGTCTCAACAGAAATAAGATGTTGCATCGATGTGGCAATATCCACATTTCTTAAATATGCGAAAGCCCTAAAATGTTGCGACTTGAACCTTCAACTAAAAAAGCGCTTCATAAAATGCTATGTGTGGTCAGTTTTGCAATATGGAATGGAAATATGGACTATAAAATTCGCCAACATGAATAGACTGGAGGCATTTTAAACGTAGTTTCTCCGGAGATTGCTCAAGATACCATGGACCGACTACGTTTCTAAAGAAGAAGTGCTGCGAAGAGTTCACGGTGAGAGACAACTACTCAAGGGAATTTAACGAAGAAAAACTTCATATTTGGGGAATATTCTGCGGAACCCGATATATGAACCGATGCAACTCATATTTCACGGCAAGATTCAAGGAAGAAGAGGTATCGGGCATAAGCAGTTTTCTTGGTTGAGGAACATAACACAACGTGTGCTGCCTCTTCGAAGTAGCTAGAGACCGCGAATTATTTTCAAATGTAGTTCAACATTTGTATATAAAAAAAATTGTGAAAAACTTGGCGAGGGGCGACCGCTATTAGATTAAACTTTTTCTTCATTTTCGTGTTTCACCGAGATTCCAATGGTAGTCACGCCCCAACCCATTTGGCTACGGCGGTCGCATATTAAAAATCATATTTTATATAAATAGTCTTCCAAAAGACGCGTTGAAAGATATTGGTTTAAAGTAAGACATGCAAAAATTTATATTGCTTCAGGTTTCACAATTTTTATTGAAAATACGGCTTTTAGCAATTCGTCCAGCAATTGAGTCCAGCAATTCCGTTCCGAATGTCGTGCATCAGCTCTTGAATCTTTGTTGGCTTATTCACATGGACTTTACTTTTCAAAAAATCAACAAAAAGTAGTCCAGTGGAGTTAGATCGCATGATCCAAGTGGCCAGTTTATGTCGTTATGCCAGTTTTCATAAAAATTAATATAGTAAGTTCAGATAATTTTATCGTGTTGTTCAATTGTGTAAAATTGTACATCTGTGTACTTGACAATTGTCAAATATGTCAAAGTACCGTCTAGGTATCATTCACTACTGACGTCACTTTTGAAAGACTCTCAATAATGGAATATATGCTCGTTTTGATACTTTGCAATTCAAATAGGAATTTGAAAAAGGTTAGCCAAGAAGCACCGAGAGAACTCTTAAAACACTCAGGTGCTTAACCAAAGCCTATTGTATTCAAAGCTCTGGAAAGTAAAAGCGACAGCCAAGACAGCCAAGGAGGAAAGAAGAAAAGTCACAGAGAGAAATAGGTAGGATAGAAAAGAGACAGAGATAGCTAATCCTGTGAGAGTTTTCCAGATTCATTGATAAATCTGAAAATATCCTACAATTTTAAAAAACGAATTTTACTCGTTCGCATGGCATCGGAACCCAAAATTCGTAGCTTTGTTCTGGAAAAAGCAGAACGCTCAAAGAGAAAATGCTCAGTGCTATTCGGTTCCTCTAAGCAACACAAGCAAATCAGGTCTTCAATGACTCCAATGGTGATCATATGCTGACCTCATTGGTTGTGTCATGTAATAATACCGACCATCAACTGAACGTCTTACCTTCCAAGTTTTAGTAGAAAGTTCGAAAGTTTTCTGTTCGGGCTTGTCACAAAACACTTTGCAGTTTTACAGCATTCATCGCTCTTTATTTAAATTGCATACTTGTATTTGCTTATTTAATTCATGATTTCTGTAGAACTGATTCCGATTACTGGCTCTGGTCGCTGCGGAGTCACCGCTGATGCGAAGTTGGCTAATTCATCGGGTTCATTTGATAGTTAACATTATACCGAAATAAAGCTCATTAAAATATTGAAGTCAAATTAAATAGGCGTAAATAAATCGTTTTGCGATCGGCGCAAGTCTGGGCATTTTCGGACTAGTTCGATTTCAGTCAAGAACAACTAGTTGTAAACTAGTACTTTTCGGACTAGTTTGGTGTTTCACTGCAGGGCATAATGTATACTCTTAGGATATATGTGTGAGTATATGTATGTATGTGTACATGCACGCTTCCAATTACTGGGCTGAGCTAGGCTGCTGGACATTTTATGTTTTTGTTAGACGGTTGCTCCCAACGCCCCATTTCCGCCCCCCGTTTCCTCAGCACGGCTTAATGTTCGCACTGATGTGTATATGTTGCCGTTTCGTTACAGTGTTGCTTTTTTGTTTGCAATGTTGTTGGCAATGTTATTCATGTTTGGATTTCGGCTTGTCAATACGCTACGGGATTTTTTTCAGATTTTTTTCGCATTTTTTTCCCTCTCTTTTTTCTTTTTGATGGTTTGCTGCCATTTTTAGGTAGGACCTTTCCATTACACTTTTTATCAGCGCTTCGTTTTATATTTTTAACTTTGTGTGTGTACTTACATATGTAGGTATATGTATATGTATGTATATGTCAGTGGCTCTATGAGTGTGGTCACTCTTCACTTCTGGCGGTATTAAGTTGTCAATTGTCATTGCGCTGTCATGGCATTAGAACGTTTGATGCGATGCTTGCTTGTTGTTGCTACTCAAGTTACAACAATTGAAACAGGCTTGTTATTTTATTTACATTTCCTGTTCTTGTTGTTGTTATTGTTATCCTGGGTTTAGATTTGCCTAGTTAGCATGGCGGATTAGCTTTGATTTGGATCCGATCTGCCAAAGCAACGTCAAATTGAGTGTTTTATTGCATCTCCCGGAATCGCTTGCGTGTCTTTTCCCTTTTCCTCTTTTTTTAGAGGGCTTTTGGTTTCGTTTTCTTTTTTGGCCAACAAATTGTACCAACATTTTTGATTTGCAAATTAAAGGCTTTTAAATTTAAAATCTACCTTGAAATCATAGCTAAGCAATAAATATTTGCGTATTGCTTTGTAATTATGGCTGAAGGCTCGTGTGCAGAATTATAGATTTTCAATTATCAGAGTGGGCAGATCGTTCCACACTATTTACTGCATTTAGTTTCACTCGCAGGCGTATTTGGCAGCTGTTCACCTGGTTTCATGACTTTTGCACATGTTGCGCTTAACCAACCTACCGCCCACAATTTGATTTATTACAGTGCCGTGAATAGTACACAAACGTACATAATTTATGAAACATACGCATACAAATAGGTAAACATAATTGCCTGCCCAAACCCAGTGGGGGAATTCACTTTCTATATAGATATATGGACAGTGAGCTCAGGGCCTAGACAAAGTCGCGTCTACTTTGTGCCATATCAGCAACTGGTTAACTTTCCTTGCCTATGTCCTAAGGGCGGCCAATCGCTTGCCTGCTACATCACTTGTTGATTTGTTATATTATAACTAGTATGCAAATTTTTCAGTGTATTTGCATTCTATATCTAACTATAAGTAACTAATCCACTTATGAGAAGCACCAATAGCAAAATTACAATAAACAAATTTTAATTATATTTGGCATCTTGTAGCATCTCTACATAATTTAAGAAATTTACTGATCGCGTTGACGTTATCGATATTAGTCGTTTTGAGAAGGTGAGCTGGTTTCCTAAAGTTTCAGATGGTATATTTAAAGCAGGGCATACATCGATCACGGATAATTGGGTAGCAGCGTTGCAATGATGACAGCTTAATTGATCGTTTTTGCTAAGAATATGGCGTCGACACCTACTCATCTGGCTTAATCTAATCCAAGCTGGATTGCGGCTTGGCACCGGTATAACATAAAGGCTGAAAAGTCCCGGGCCTGATGCCTAAAAAGACAGCGGTTAAATTTTCATAATAATCTATTTTTTAGTTCGTGAGTTATTGTGCTAAGAGTAACGCTACTTTTGTGTTTTTCAAAATAATGTATTCAAAAGAATTTCCAGATTTACTTTCACACGGCTTCTTGATGGAACAAAATACCGCTTAAGCCAAGTAATGGCTTGGAAAGCGTTATGGAGACTCCGCTCCATCCGCTCCAGCAGAAACAACAATAAAACGATAGTTTGCTGGCTTCAAACGTGGTCGTAACGATACCGATGATTCTCAACGCAGTGGACGTCCCAATGCGCGCTAACACCGGAAAAAATCAAAAAAAATCTAGAAAGACGCTTTGAATGATTGAAAAGTGAAGTTGCGTGACTTAGCTGACATCGTAAAGTTTTCAAAAGAACGCGTTGGCTTTACATTGTATGAACATTTGACTATGAGAAAGTTCCGTTCAAAGTGGGAACCGCGTTTGCTTACTGTTCATCAAAAACAAAAACATGTTGATGATTCCGAGCAGGGTTTGGCCTTGTTTAAACGTAATAAACCGGATTTTTTGCATCGATATGTGACAATGGATGAAACATGGTTCCATCACTTCACTCCGGAATCAAAACGATCATCATCTGAGTGGACAGCAATTGGTGATCCTCGTTCAAAGCGCCCGAAAGCACAAATATCGGCTGGAAAGTTATGGCCCGTATATTTTGGGGTAATATTCATGCCCTATCTTGAGCAAAGAAATACCATCAACAGTGTATACTATAAAACGTTACTGGATCGTTTGAAGGTCAAAATTACAAAGAAACGCCCGCATATGGCAAAGAAAGAATTGTATTTCATCAAGACAACGCACCGTGTGTCACGTCAAGTCAATCAAAGCAATGGCAAAACTAGGTTAATTGAACTTCGAATTGCTCCAACATCCACATCAACGTAGAAGAAAATGAGAAAGCTGATGAACTGGCAAGACAGAGAGCATCCTATAACGAGTCCGAATAGAAATAGATTGTCCCCAAGTCTTGCGCAACAGGGAGATCTTCTCGCCATTCTAGAAGCAGGCCGTTGACAGATGGACTAACACGGCAACCAGCAAAATAACTCAACAAACGTGGTCCAATTTCAACAAATCCAGAACTGACGAGTTTTTCAGAGAGCCACAAATAGACATATTCAGAATTACGTCAACAATAACCGACTACTGGCCTTTGGTAGACCAGACCAGGAAGATGGGGTGGCCGTACAACGATAGGTGTAGAAGCTGCAATCAAGTAGAATCTAAGGAAACAGTATTTTGCTAACTCTGTGAGTGGCCAAGTCAGGGAGCTCTATGAATTGATAAACTGAAAGAAATTGCAGAAAATAAAATAGACGACATAAGCAGATTCATAGTCAAATCAAGATGATTCGACTAATGAAAAGCAATGGTTCTACAAGTGGTCTATAAGAATGGCATCTTTTGTGCTAATTGGGTATGCGAACATTCTGTTGTCGTCGCAACCACAGTCTGATGAGCAGATAGGTTTTATGCGAGTACCAAATGGGTGCTGATGTTTGTAGTGGTGTTGGTTGTTAGACCACTTTCCAAGCAGCCAATAGCGGAATTAGTTTTTTTATATGCTCTTTAATGTCTTTAACAGTAAGATGAGGAAAAAACTTAAGTGACTGCCTACATTCTTCTGCACTTTTATCTGCTATCTCATTGCCTTTTATATTCGTTCTATGCTGTTATTGTGAGGGAGGCAGGTGTCGCGTATATTCAGGAGTAACCATGAGTTGTTTGCGGGTTTTCAAGGGTATCAATAGACCATTTACTATCGCTACATATAATTAGTTTTTTACTCGATGTTACAGCAAATACGAGCGTCGTTTGAAAAGTCCGTGCAAAGTCAGAGAGATGGCACAACTGGCGCGTACCGAGGTTATGTTTAGTTAGCACCATCTCTTGGAAGGAAACGGTGTGTGCTCACCTGAGCCTGGTGTTCAGCCTGATCGGTATATTTCTTTGTGCTTGGCATAATGGAAGTCGAGTGATTTTGCTTTTCCATGACGACAACGCATCAGCTCACACCTCAGTAGTTGTGGTCGCAAAATTAATGGAAATAATGTTTCGACTCGTTTCGCAGCGCCTCTATTCTCTAGACTTGGCTCCCTCGGATCTCTCGGACTACTATTTGTTACCGATTTGAGCAAATCGTTGGCGGGAAAAAGATTTTATTTAAACGAAGAGATGATTACACAAACAAATGGCTGTTTTTAAGACTTGGACGAATTCTATTATGCGAAAGAATCAACCAAATAGAGCACAGTTGGGCAAATTGTATAAGGCTTAAAGGAAACAATGTCCGTGCAAAAAAGGACCCTCATTCAACCGATTCTTGCCGCTTCCAGCTAGACGTTCAGGCCAGGTATAGGATTATACCTTGAAAATGAGAGACATTACTTACACTATTCGATAGTCGACTGGGGAATGGATACAAGTAAATTATTCTATGGATATGGGAATAAGTTCCCGCCCTCGTAAAAGGAGGTGTCTCTGCTGATACTATTTTTGTATTCGCTCTAGGAATATACTGGTGGTTTGAGGGTTTATATGTGACGTCTCAATCGTAGTAGTTGACATTCGTTTGAAGCGTAAAGATCCTTTTTATCTGACGTCAAAAATGTCTATGTTCGTCCCGAAACAACAGCATTTGCGGGAAGTCATGCTTCATTATTACCTTTTCAAGAAAAGTGCAGCTAAAATGCGTCGTATATTGATCAATATTTACGGTAATCACGCTCCATCAAATACAACTTGTAAAGAGTGGTTTCTATGCTTCCAAAGTGGATATTTCGACGTGAGCGATGAAGACGCATGTCGAACCCTTAAGGATGAGGGTAAATGTTGTTTGTTACAGATCAACCGTCTGTAAAAGTTTGCACGAGATGGGGATGGGAATGGTTCAGAAAGCAGGTAACTGGGTGACACACGAATTGAAGGACAGCGATATCGAAAGACGGTTGGTGACGTGTCAGATGCTTCTTGAACGGCAGAATATAAAAGGTTTTCTGCATCGCCTCGTCACTGGCGATGAGAAATGGATCTATTATCATAACCCTAAGTGTCAAAAATGTTGGAGCCTGCCAGGTGAATCAGATGCATCGACAGCGAAAAAAATACGCATGCTCCGAAGGTTGTGTTGTGCATCTGGTAGAATCAGAGGGGTGTCATCTATTATGAACTCCTTAAACCATCTGAATCCATCACTTGCGATCTTTACCAACTGCAGCTAATGCGTTTGAATCGAGCTCTCAAAGAAAAGCGAGCGGAAAGTGATGGTAGCCATGACAAACTGATTTTGCTACATGACAACGCCAGGCCACACGTTGTTAAAACGGTTCAGAATTATTTAGAGTGACTGAGTTGGGAAATCTTGCTCCACCCGCCGTATTCCCCAGACATTGCACCTGCGGATTACCATCTGTTCATATCAATGCAGTCAGCCCTTATTGGAGAGCGGTTAACTTCATACGAGAGCATCGCAAACTGGCTCAATGAATGGATGAAGTCAAAAGAACTCGAATTTTTTGTCAGAGGAATCCGTACGCTGCGTGAAAGATGGAGTAAAGTTGTGGCTTCCAATTGCACATGCTTCACTTAATATCACGGACTATTTACTTGTTTGAATAATTCGCAAATTTGGCTAAGAAAAGACGGAAACTTATTGCCATATTAATAGTTTTGGGCTCTACATAGAAAAGAAATTTCTCAAGTTTTCGATTTAAAGTGGAATACTGTAAGGCATTTTTTTTGTATATCTTAATCTTTCAGTCTTTGCATATGGTTCAAGCAGCTCACAACGGCCGGGATTAGCCCACGTATCCTCTGGGTAGCTTCCGAACATCCGTTCGGGAGTGAGCTAACGTGAGAAGGCGAAACATTCCAGGATAGCTGGTTGTGCGTTGGGTTTGGGACCCGCCACTTAAAAATCGCCCCCAATGAAAAGTTTTAAAAAGCCTCGGATGAGACCTCCCTATACTGATGACGACCCCTGCAAACGAACTAAGGATTATGATTTGAGGGCATGCACCTGGAATGTCCGGTCCCTTAATGGGGAAGGTGCCTCTGCCCGGCTGGTTGATGTCCTCGTGAGAGTAAAGGCTGACATCACTGCCATCCAAGAGATGCGATGGACGGGGCAAGGAAAGAAAACCATGGGACCTTGCGACGTCTACTACAGCTGCCATGTAAAGGAGCGCAAATTCGGTGTCGGATTTGTTGTGGGAGAGAGACTTCGTCGCCAAGTACTGTCGTTCACTCCGGTGGACGAGCGTCTCGCAACAATCCGCATCAAAGCCCGTTTCTTCAACATATCGCTAATTTGCGCCCACGCCCCGACGGAAGAGAAGGACGATGCGACCAAAGATTCCTTCTATGAGCGCCTGGAACGTTCCTATGAGCGCTGCCCCCGCCACGACATAAAAATCGTGCTTGGCGACTTCAACGCCAGGGTGGGCAAGGAGGGAATTTTTGGTCCCACAGTCGGAAAATTCAGCCTGCACAACGAAACATCCGGTAACGGACAGAGGCTGATCGACTTCGCCGGGGCCCGAAACATGGTAGTCTGCAGCACCAGATTCCAGCATAAGAAGATTCACCAAGCCACCTGGCTGTCTCCTGATCGAAAAACGCGAAACCAGATCGATCATGTTGTGATAGATGGAAGACACGCTTCTAGTGTATTAGATGTACGTACGATCCGAGGACCCAACATCGACTCGGATCATTACCTTGTTGCAGCCAAACTGCGCACCCGCCTCTGTGCAGCAAAAAACGTACATCTACCTACGCAAAGAATGTTCGACATCGAAAAGCTGCAATCACAACAGACAGCCAGAAGATTCGCCACTCGACTCTCACTCCTGCTCTCGGAGAGCACTGCCCAACAACCCGGCATGCGCGAGCAATGGAGCAACATTTCTCGTTCCCTACGTACCGCCGCCGAAGAAGAAATCGGATTCCGGCGAGCCCGAAAAAACAATTGGTACGACGAGGAATGTCATGCTGCCGCAGAAAGAAAGGATGCCGCCTATAGAGCCACGCTGCGATCGGGCGCAACGCGAGCCATGTGGGATCGCTACAGAGAGCTGAAAAAGGAAGAGAGACGTATTATCCGAAAGAAGAAACGAGAGGCCGAAATACGTGAGTGCGAAGAGCTTGAGATGCTGGCCAACAGGAACAACGCCCGAAAATTCTACCAGAAAGTTCGGCGGCTTACAGAAGGTTTCAAGACCGGGGCGTTTTCCTGTAAGAACAAAGACGGCGAACTGGTGACTGACGTACAGAGCAATCTTAGATTATGGAGGGAACACTTCTCGAACCTATTAAACAGTGACAGCTGCGCATGTCACCGAGAAAGTGAAGATCCCGATACCCCAATCGTTGACGACGGAATTGTCGTTCCGCTACCCGATCATGACGAGGTGAGAATAGCGATAACGCGGCTAAAGAACAACAAAGCCGCGGGCGCCGACGGACTACCGGCTGAGCTATTCAAACATGGCGGCGAGGAGCTGGTAAGGTGCATGCATCAGCTCCTATGCAAAATATGGTCGGATAAAAGCATGCCTGCCGATTGGAATTTAAGTGTGCTCTGCCCAATCCATAAGAAGGGCGATCCTGCAATTTGTGCCAATTACCGCGGGATTAGTCTTCTAAATATCGCCTATAAGGTTCTAGCGAGCGTATTGTGTGAAAGGCTGAAGCCCACCGTCAACCAACTGATTGGACCTTATCAGTGTGGCTTCAGACCTGGAAAGTCTACCATCGACCAAATATTCACAATACGCCAAATCTTGGAAAAGACCCATGAAAGAAGAATCGACACGCACCATCTTTTCGTCGACTTCAAAGCTGCATTCGACAGTACGGAAAGGAGTTACCTGTATGCCGCGATGTCTGAATTTGGTATCCCCGCAAAACTAATACGGCTATGTAGGATGACGTTGCTCAACACCAGCAGCGCCGTCAGAATTGGGAAGGACCTCTCCGAGCCGTTTGATACCAAACGAGGTTTCAGACAGGGTGACTCGCTGTCGTGTGACTTCTTTAACTTGATGTTGGAGAGCATCGTACGAGCCGCAGAACTTAATCGCTCAGGCACAATTTTCTATAAGAGCGTACAATTGTTGGCGTATGCCGATGATATTGACATCATCGGCCTTAACAACCGCGCTGTTAGTTCTGCCTTCTCCAAACTGGATAAAGAGGCAAAGCGAATGGGTTTGGTGGTGAACGAGGACAAAACGAAGTACCTCCTGTCTTCAAACAAACAGTCGGCGCACTCGCGTATCGGCACCCACGTCACTGTAGACAGTTATAATTTCGAGGTTGTAAAAGACTTCGTCTATTTAGGAACCAGCATTAACACCGATAACAATGTCAGCCTTGAAATCCAACGTAGAATCTCTCTTGCCAACAAGTGCTACTTTGGACTAAGTAGGCAACTGAGCAGTAAAGTCCTCTCTCGTCGAACAAAACTAACACTCTACAAGACTCTCATCATGCCCGTCCTTACGTATGGCGCAGAAGCTTGGACGATGACAACATCCGATGAAGCGACGCTTGGAGTGTTTGAGAGAAAGATTCTGCGCAAGATTTTTGGACCTTTGCACGTTGGCAACGGCGAATATCGCAGACGATGGAACGATGAGCTGTATGAGCTTTACGACGACATAGACATAGCACAGCGAATAAAGATCCAGCGGCTACGTTGGCTGGGTCATGTTGTCCGAATGGATACAAACGCTCCGGCACTGAAAGTATTCGATGCGGTACCAGCTGGTGGTAGTAGAGGAAGAGGAAGGCCTCCTCTGCGTTGGAAAGATCAGGTGGAGAAGGACTTGGCTTCACTTGGTGTGTCCAATTGGCGCCGGTTAGCACGAGAAAGAAACGACTGGCGCGCTTTGTTAAACTCGGCCAAAATCGCGTAAGCGGTTATCGCGCCAATTAAGAAGAAGAAGAATCTTTCAGTAATATTTGACAAATTGCCACAGACACCCAGTGCAAGTTAATATAAGAGGCAGTGTTTGAGCGACATAGTTGAATTAGTTGGTGCGTAACTACCATTCAGAACAGTCGCGGCAGAATGGGGTGGCATTTCCATCCACCGGCAGGTGAGTAGGGGCACTCCGCAAGGTGGTGTTCTCTCACCTTTCCTCTGGGTTGTTGTCGTAAATGACTTGCTGGAGGAGCTGGTGAAAGGGGACTGCAGGGTGGTTGCCTAGGCGGATGACGTCGCATTAATCGTTAGAGGAAAATTTTTGGATACTCTGTACAACCTGATGCAGGGATATCTTAACGTAGTTTTTAGATGGGCAACGGGTTGTGGCCTGTCGGTGAATCCTCTTAAGACTGAGCTCGTCCTTTTTACGAGGAAACATAAAATACCCAGAGCTCAACTTCCCTTGCTAGGGGGCGTTCCTCTGATGCTTTCTGACAAGGTAAAGTACCTAGGTATTATCCTTGACAGCAAGCTTACAATATTGAGAAAAGAGTGAGGAAGGCAACAATCGCCTTTTATGGATGCAAGGGCGCAATTGGTAAAAGATGGGGCCTCTCGCCTAGAGTTGTTTTCTGGCTATATAATACTATTGTAAAGCCTATCTTGTTATATGGAGTCATAGTCTGGTGGAACTCACTAGAGAAGACGACATTGGTGAAGAAGCTGGAGAGAGTTGGGAGGTCGGCACTCATTGGAATCAGTGGGGCGCTTCGAGTGACTCCTACTCTGGTGCTCAATTGGTAGAATTGCCGCTACGCGTACCGCAATCAGACTGAGGGGCTGGAGCTATAAGCTTAACCTCACTTATGGGCACTCAAGCATCCTCAGAAACTTCGAGTTCATCCCTCTGCCAACGGATCAATGTGCACCCTCGTGTAGACCAATCGGAACCTTCTCCACTTATATTCCGTCAAGGGAAGAGTGGACGGAGGGCTACACTTGGGGGCAGGGCCTGGTGAACTTGTTCACGGATGGATCGAAGTTGGAAGGAAAGGTTGGCAAAGGAGTCTTTTGCGAGGAGCTCCCCATCAGACTCAAATTCAGGCTACCGGACCACCGCAGTGTGTTCCAGGCAGAGGTAGCCACAATCAAGGAGGCAGCTGATTGGCTGCTCAAATGCGTATTAACGGTCAAGAAAGTAAATATTTACTGGATTCCTGGTCACAGCTACATTGCGGGAAACTGTGAGGCGGATGAGCTGGCCAGACAACGGACATGTGAGGTGATTTCCCCGGGAAGGGAGAGAATTGAGATCCCCCTGACTACCTGCGGTCTGCTCCTGGAAAGATGGGCATCGCACCAACTCAGCGAGCACTGGGCAAGTACGCAAACGTGTAAGGTCGCGAAATCCTTCTGGCCACGTGGGGACCGGAGGCGCTCGGGCGAGCTTCTGAGGCTGACAAAATATCAGCTCTCTAATCTCGTGGGTTCTCTCACAGGACACAATGCGCGAGGAATGCATGCTGTGAGACTTGGAATCACCTCGAGTCCTTTTTGCGCTGGATGTATGGAGGATGAGGTGGAATCATCTCAGCACCTTCTCCTTGTCTGGCGGGGCTAAGATCTAGGCATGTAGGCTCCTGTTTCTTTGCCACGCCTGCTGATATAGCTGGCGCCGACATTAAAAATCTGATGAGTTTCATCAGCAGCATAAAGCGGTCGACGCAAACATAGTCATCGTTCGTAATCCGCACGCTCCTAACCATCCCAGCACCACCTCACCCCGCCCTCTCCCTGCATCCCATCGGTCTTTCTCTCCCGCCTCACCCCTTCATAATGGTATCACAAAGGACGAATCTTTCTTCGTCCAAGTGTGCCCATTCCCTGGGCAACCATACCAACCTAACCTAACCTAACTACCATTCTTAAGTCTACAGGTTCGAAACCTCGATGAAACACCAAATGATAGAAAATGTCGTTTTCTAACCATGCCTCGGAAGGCAATGGCAAACCTTCGAATATATTTCTGCCATGAAAAATCATCTAAAATTCGGAGGCGGCATAAAATTGTAGGTCCATCCATTTGTGGGAAAATATAAAGATGCACACCAGAAATAGGAGAAGATGCTCGGCCAAACACCCAGCAAACGATGTAGGCGTCAAATGTTATTGTTATTATTATACATTTTTTTTATTCAAACCTTATTTTGGGTCACTATCAACTAGTGTAAATGTAGTCACTCGCAGACTAGTTTGCATTTGAATACATATCAGCAGTTCTGCACTCTAAATCTTCTATGGTTGAATATATGTACATACTTACGCACAAACATTAAAATATAGGTACATATGTATGTACATACACACATAGATACACATAAGAATAACAGATGTTTGTTAGTATTCGCACAACCCACATCAACAACAACTGCTTGTATATACCTAAATTAAATATTTTGTGTGAAAACAATATCTGTTTTCATTGAATTTTGTGCGCCCACTTTCATTGCTAAAGCACAATTAAAATTCAATATAAAAGCTGCTTTAGAAAGTAGCTCTTATTAATTTTCAATTTTCCGCAGCACAAACAAGCTGGTCAAATGAAGGTTGTTGCCTTTCGGAAACACAAAAAAAGACCAAAAACCAAATTGAATTGGTATAAACATATCGATTTAAGTAGTCGTGAATGCACGTACACACCTACACACGCATTACATGTAAGTAATAAAAGTTGTAAACACAATTTGCTTTCTTGTGCAGAACGCCATTAAAAATGCGCAGATCTGCCGAATTCCGCCATAAAATTGCTGAAATGAAAATCGATCAGGAAAGTCATGTGAGAATGTAGACAAGTTGATAGAAAACAGATTTAAGTAAATTTAAATGAATTTTTAATTGGTGCCTAGGGAAAGTTGTATTATTCGGTATATTAGGAGAGCGAGTAAAATGCATTTCGATCTGAATAAAACTGCTCATTACGAGTGAAAATAGGAAAATTAAAAAAAAAATTAGTTCATTAAAGGTAAAACACAAAAAAAAATATTTTACTTTATTTTATTGGGGAAAACCCATCCTGAGATGCCAAAAATCACCGCACGTTACAAAAAAATTATGCTCCAATCCACTAAAGCTTAGCCACAAAATATTTAGTAAAATTCATAACTCGGAGCATTCATCTCATAAATTTTTTCAGGTGAAGACAAACCAACGTTTGTGGCACGGGAACGCGCCAACTCATGCATCAACACTTATGCCTGCTTTTATCATATCTAAATGTATACCTGACTTCCACTTTTTTAGTAATAAAGGGCCCTTCAAAAATGGCGCCGTATCAGTAGTGAATAATTCCTAAATTGAACTTTTTTTATGTCACCTTAGATATTTGTCAAGTAGATAGATGCACAATTTTAGAGGATAGAACAATGCACAAAAATTAGTGAAATTTATTTTAAAAATGACCGATTTTTCAGAACAACATATCGCTAAATTCGTGATTTTTTGTGGGAATTATCACCCGAATGAGTCGACAATTCAAAGGTTGGTGAAAAACTTTCAAGGAACTCGTTCTGTCGAGTATAAAAAAGGACTTACAGACCAACAACTGAATGTTATGTTGAGAATATTGCTGCTGCAGCGTAAACTGTTGCTGAACAATCTTCAACATGGATATCTCGACGTTCTCAACAATTAGGCGATCATGATTCGATTATTTGGCGAAGCGCCAACTCTAGACTTACTCACCGTGGACATTTCAATGATGTCACTTTTCTCTTTTCTTATCTTTCCAACGCAGAGGAGGCCTTTCTCTTTCTCTGCTACCACCAGCTGGTACCGCATCGAATACTTTCAAAGCCGGAGCGTTTGTATTCACCGTTATGTCTATGTCATCGTATATTAAAATAAAAAAATAATAGCTCAATGTTCCATCGCCTAGAATATTCGCCGACTTGAGCAGAATCTTTCTCTCAAACACTCCAAGCGTCGCGTCATCGGATGTTGTCATCGTCCACGCTTCTGCGCCATACGTTAGGACGGGCATGATGAGAGCCTTGTAGAGTGTTAGTTTTGTTCGTCGAGAGAGGACTTTACTACTCAGTTGCCTACTTAGGCGATATTTAGAAGACTAATCCCTCGGTAATTTGCACAAATTGCAGGATTGCCCTTCTTATGGATTGGGCAGAGCACACTTAAGTTCCAATCGGCAGGCATGCTTTCATCCGACCATATTTTGCTCAGAAGCTGATGCATGCACCTTACCAGCTCCTCGCCGCCATGTTTGAATAGCTCAGCCGGCAGTCCGTCGGCGCCCGCGGCTTTGTTGTTCTTTAGCCGTGATATTGCTATTCGCACCTCGTCATGGTCGGGTAACGGAACGACAATTCCGTCATCAACGATTGGGGTATCGGGATCTTCACATTCTCTGTGACATGCGCAGCTGTCACTGTTTAACAGGTTCGAGAAGTGCTCCCTCCATAATTTCAGATTGATCTGTACGTCAGTCACCAGTTCGCCGTCTTTGTTCTGACACGTAGGTATAATTGTTAAGAGCCGTATTTTGAATTTAAAAATAGTGACTTGCGGTTATTTTGGCCCACCCCCGGACAATGACTTTTTTCACCGTATAAGGGTATGTACACATGAACATTAGGATGAAAAAAAAAATTCCCTAAGTTTTTTCTGTTTCCCAAAAAGTAAGTTATAAAATTTTTTCATTTTTTTTTACATAATATTTACAACATTAAAACTTAACTAAATAGAGTTTTCTCTCAAAAATACACTTTTACGTAAATTTGCTATACTGTGAACATTTTAACCAGTTTATTTGATATAATTTTTTAATTTCCACAATTACGAAAAAATTGATTCACAAAATTATTATAGGTATAAGAAAGGACGGAAACTTATTCCCAAACCGAATATAATTTTAAGATCTTCTTGTTTTTTTTTTATGTTCAATAATATCAATTATTTGTCCAAACTTCAAGAAAATCATTATTCCGATTGATTCATTTCAACTGATTTGTTTACCTTCTCAATGCTAAAATACTCAGTGCGTCTTATCTTTCAACGGAAACCATGAAATTCAACTGTAAACAAACTGCGAACAAAATTTATGCGATTTTCCTGCAAAACGAAATCTCTGACATTAAATTTGTTTATCTTCGTTATTTAAAGTAAAAGAAAAAAAAAACACAATTAAAATAAGTTCCTGCATGTTTTATACTGAAGCTTTCAAAAGAGCACACAAAAATAATAATATAATATATATACTTATGCATGCAAAACCAAAAACAAAAACAAATAAACAATTAAACCAAGAAACAACAATTCAGCCAAAAAACAACAATTAAACCAAAAAACAACACTGAAGCCAAGCAAAGTGAACCGAAGTGAACCGAACTGAACTCAACTCAACTAAACTCAGTTGAACTTCTTCGGTGGTTAATGTTTGACCATAATGACCACACTTTGGCATGACAGAAACAACAACAATGGAAATACGTGTAAAAAGCTCTAAAACAAATTATAGTCGTTGGTGTGGGGAGTTGTGGTGTGCATAGACTTAGAAAGCCTTGCAGTAAAGCCAACGAAGACATCAACTGAAGTGCTTTGCATACAATTTGGAAATTCGCTTTTAATTAAAATGCACTTAAGACAAAGTGTACAAGTATTCGTCCAGCGAAAAAAGTCAGTAAAAAAGCAGCATAAAACAAACAACTAAGGCAAGCAGAAAGGAAAGAAAGAGGTGTGTCACTCGTACAGTTGTAATTTAAAGTACAAAGAATGCGCCTGCTTGTACACCGGAATTTATGGGGTACAAGCACACACTTATGTCTGTATGAGTTAGTGTAAGGTGAAGGAGAAACTTAAAACCAGTCAGAGTCAATAAATAATTAATTCTTATCCTTAAAATACGGTACACATACACAAATGCATTTATTTATAAGAAGTGTACTGTGTCAAACAGGCGAGCAGCTACACATAATAACTTATAAGTCCCTATATTAAGGACTCACTGTCCTTGTTGTTGTTGTTGTAGCAGCATAAGCATTCCCCATTCATATACGGGAATGCTGCTGAAGAGATAGTCCTTGGCCGGATATAAATCCGGGTCATTCCGGTTACGTAGAACCGAGTGTCGTGGGAACGGATTCAATTGCTGGACTGTGTATCATGAGATTAATCTCAATAAGGCAACGAACAAGCTAATTGCCTAGCAAAATTAGGCGCTACTTCAAAATTCCAAGCACAAGCATCCTTTTGTATGCTCGTCAAAGCACCCATAAAGAAAATCATCAATGACTAGAAAGATGTGGAATTCATACGACACTGGATGTAGCGAGCAGGGCTGAGGCAGGTTAAACAGTTTGACTTTCGCACTAGAAGAGCATCAAATGAGCTCCCAAAGCTGGATAGAGCGGAATTTTGAACTGCTACTGGATATTATACGGGATATTGTAGTTGTAGTATACGTTTTAATTTCTGGAAACTGTAACTATTGGAATCGAGCTTCTATCGTTTTCGCGAGCTTGACGATGAAACAGCATAGCACAGCCTCTGCAAATATGCGGCTGTTGCAAGACGAAAATTCACTCGCCCATGTGATGCCCCTAAATGCATCAGTAATATGGAAGAAGAATCCAGAGGAAGTTTCCAAATTCAGAATAAGTCCTTAATTATAGGCCCGCAGCGAAGCACAATCGCCCACACGGCGGTACCAGTGCATTACGCCTCATTAAAACCAACCTGACTGATGTTGTTTAATATTTTATTCCGATTTCATATGTAAAGAGTTTATTTCATTATAAAGAGGAAGGTATGCCGTTAATAGTGGAAAATAACATCAGGCAAATGACCTTCACGACCACGCTTACAGGATAATATTCTTTTCATTAAATTTTCCATAAGCGAATTGCAAAGTGGATGCCCTATGTCCTCGATAGCCTCACGAATTCCATCTTTGAGGTCACAAGGTGTTGAATCGCAAGATCTCGGTGGCCAATTGTGATCACCTCTTCGAGAGATAACACGGTCCGGAAACTTTCGCCGTTGTTGTTTACAGCCTCTTCCCACCCCTCAACCAGTTAGTTGATGCCGTTTCACCAAAACTCTCCTGGTCGTGTGTCAAAAAAGTTAGTGGGCCAGTTTTTAAGAATCTCTTTGTTATCGAAGATAACGTCTTTAATGTAGTTTGACAGGGAGCGGAAAAGATGGTAATCGGTCGGTGCAAGGTGCGGAGAATACGGCGGATGCTCGGATGCGAAAGGACCTACCATTCGGGTTCTTGGAGTGCGGCTTTGACGACTTGTGCAACATGGGGCCTGACGTTGTCGTGACGGAGTATGGATTGATCATGTCGACCAGGTGTTTTCAGTCGAACAGTCTCATTTACGTGGCGTAGCTGGGCAATGTAGAGCTCTCTGTTGACCGTGTCATCCTTTTCGACCATTTCCCAGTGAACCATGCCCTCCTAGTCCCACCAAACACATTTCATGATCTTCTTTGTATGAATATCTGGCTTGACTCTCGGCTTTGACCTATCTCCTCGAGCCACCCACTCCATTTTTTGCTTCATATTGATGCATTGCGCATCTCCCGTGACGATTCGGTACAAACGGTGCTGTTTATGACCGCGTGTTGCTCGAAGGCGGGCGAGATGCTGAGAAGGAATTTGAAGGCGACTTTCTTTGTTCTTTTCGTTGAGCTCCTGAGGCACCCAGATTCCCAATTTTTCGGAAAATCCCATTGAATGAAGGTGATTGAGCTTCGTTTTATAATTGGAATTCATTTTTTCCCCAATTCACGACAGGTCTGGCGACCGTTCTCCTTCAAAAGTGAATTGAGACATTCTTCATCAAATTCGTGTCATCGACGTCAAAGTCACCTTTTTTGAACTTTGCAAGCAACTTCCGTGCTGTAGACTCTACTATGACACCTTCACCATACACGTCGCAAATGTTCCGGGTTGCTTTGGAAGCTTTTTGACCTCGATGAAAAGCAAAGAATAATAGGTATCGAAAATTTTGATTCTTGCCTTTTCGGTATAGCATTTCTAAGCCTCAAAACTAATAAAAAATTAAGTAACTCCACGCAATTAACATAATTTTGTAGAGCAGAAAGAGTTCTGTCGAATGAGTACTCACCCTTTGCCAAACAGCAAACAAAAGAAAATATAAAAACGCTATGATCCTATTCCCCAACCCAATATTTATTTATCATAATCTTCAATATACACAGCTCCCCGTCACATGCAATGCTTCATGCGAATCTTTCATTGTTTCCAACAATACCAGCTTCATTGATATGCTGCTGACGGTTTCTTCGTGACAGCTTCAACGCACTCAATTTGTGTTATTTTGAAGATTTCATCATCAGTAACAGATAGAAGTAGCACGAGAAAAGATCAGGCGAATAAGGCGAAGTATTTATTATATGAGATCCTGTGATTTTCTAAGAACCTGCTTGACAGACAACTCAGACTGAGCAGGCGCATTGTCTTGTGCCCATGACTTCTGTTTTCGCGATTCGGCGCGCTTTTTCTGAATGCTTTCACCTATATACCTTCAGCCAGGTCGTGAAGCTGGAAGTTTCGACCTGGAGTTTGACCTTCAAAAACTCAGTAAAAGTGCGCAATTCCACGAATACAAAAAAAAAATTAATTTGAATTTTTATGTTGAAGTGTGATCAGCGAGGGTAGCATTTTCAGCCCCCTTAATGCCTTTTTAAATTTTTTTAAATATCTTTGATCATTTTTTCTGATTTACTGTCGACGTATTTCTGCCATGAAAAGTTGCTCATAAAAAGTTATTTGCCGATAGGAGGCTGCATAAAATTGTAGGTTGTGGGAATTATCAGGATGCACACCACAAATGAAAACCACTTCAACGTATGATAAAAAACAACAACAAAAAACAATAAAATGCAGACACCTTCCCTCAAGTAGTGTTTTCCGCTTACCATCACAACTCTGGTTCATCTAAAATCAATCAAACAAAGAAATCTCTCTACTTTAAAAGGAAATCAGGGGCTTGATTGAAGGTTACATTATTTTATTTTGCTATTTTTCCACACTTATGTAAAGGATTTTTCAATAAAAGGTGTTATTTTGATATTCAATAAATGGTTTCGTTGCTTGTTTGGTACGTAGCGGCGTCTTATTGAAAACAAACGTTGTCCAGATCAATACCATCGAATTCCGGCCATACAAAATCGTTAATCATCTCTCGATAGGGCAATCCATTCACCATAACTGTTTCTCCAGCTTCATTTTCGAAAAAGTAAAGTCCAATGACTCCGCCGGGCCATAGACCGTCCCAAACAGTTACACGTTGAGGATAGAGAGGCTTTTCAACAATAACTCTTGGATTTTCTGAGCCCCAGATCCGACAATTTTGCTTGTTGACGAAGCCACGGAGGTGAAAATGGGCCTCATCACTCAAGATGATCTTTCGATGGAATTCCGGATCATTTTCAGACATTTCAACGACCCAATGAGCAAAGACACGACGTCGTTGATGATCCTCAAGGCGGCCGATCTTGTGTTAGCTGGACTTTATAAGCCTTAAGACCCAAATCTTTATGCAAAATACGGTGTAATGACGTTTGTGGAATACCTAATTCCAAAGAACGACGAGGAATGGACAAACCTGGTTTTCTTCAACACTTTTGGCAACAACAGCAATTCGGCTGTTCTTGAGCGACGTGCACGGGTTTTCTTCTTCACGTCACTAACTTGTCCCAACAGCTCGAATTTTTTCACCAATTTCCGTATTGCGGTCCGACAAGGTGCTTCACGATGACCCAAAAATGTTCGAGTTTTACGAACCGTCTCTGCAAAATTTTCACCATTTTTATAGTGAATTTTAATAACTTGAATGCGTTGTTTAAGGTTGTATCGTTCCATTTTTATTAGTGGCGTCGGTTCTACTTGTCAAATATGAAAAAATGACAGCTTCAGAAGTAACATCTACCGAATTAGCGGGCTATTCAAAATAACACCTGTTATTGGAAAACCCTTTATAATGCATATATTGTGACTACCTATGCCACTAAAATTAAATGCTAAAGCAGTAAAAGGGCACCAATAAATAAAAAAACATACCACTTCTGATCTACACTCAAGTCTAGTGCCAATAAAATATTGAGCGGCTGTGAAAAAAAGTACTAAAATAAGAATTAAAAGAAAATCAAAGCCCCACTTAATGAATTGCTTAACTGCAGCTAAAAAATCGACACAAGAGGCGATGGCCAACGAGGCAAGAAGAGTAAAAGTAAACCATAAAATTTGCAACAGCAGCAACAACAGCAACAACAGCAAAAAGCTTTAATTGATTTTTGGCTGGCTACGCTGTTGATGTTATTGCGCTTGTAGGATATTTGTTGTTGTTATTGGTTTCTTCTCATTCTCAGCACACTCAATGCGGAAATGCTCCCACTGGGAAAATACTACCAACCAACAACAGCAACGTCAAGTACCCGCAAGCAGCAGTATCAATAAAATAAACAATATCGCATTGCCATTGCGAAAGAAGCGGAAGAAAGAAGGGCGAAAGAAGGGCAGAAGAAGTAGGGATATACGAGAGGAGTGCGCTGCAGAAGAACATGCAAGCACTTGACCATATTTCACACACATTGCGGTAATAAAAAGAAAGCTTTTGACCAGCGCGTAGGAAAACTTTCGACGCAACGGATCGCCATCAATGTGAAGTGGCATCAACAGTCAGTAGCGCAGGAGGTACCAAAAAGAAAAAAAAAAACAAAAACAAAAAACAGGTGGAGTCCCTCAGCAAAACAACTTTGCTCGCTGGCTTGGTGGCTGTCCAGATGACGGGTGGCCTGCGTAACATATAAAATGTGAATTACAAAATATTATGCGCAAACTTAAAGTGGCTCCAATGAAGGTAATGGAAATAAGAGGAAAGTGCTTGCATCGCCATACCGAAAGTTCCAATGAGCAGAATAAAGAAAATGGCTTAAGTGGTACAAACGCAAGTGATGCAAGCCTTAATGCACTAGCAATGGAAATGGGTGAAGGTAAAGGCTGGTATGCCAAGTATGTGGCCGTTGTGAGCAATTCAAAGTTGCAACAGCGCCAAGAAAAGCGAAAGCTTTTGAAGGAAGCTCAAGTGCCCTCTGGGATTGCTTGTTGGGATTGCACTGATAACAGAAAAGTCGCAATTATTGGAACTGCAGATATAATAATGTAATAATGAGGACAAGGTTGAGCTTCGTTTCGGATTTGGTGCGTACGAGTATGTCTTGTTGTTAACCTATAAATGCAAGGAACTGCAGCTTCGAGTCTTAGACGTTTTTTAAACCGAGTCTTTATTAATTTTTTTAATAGATTCCTTATTTGAACTTTTCTTTAGTATAATTAAAGGTTTCCCATAGAAATCAGAGGTTTTCGATAGAGTGATACCATGTCAAGTCAAGTGTGAATGGGCATAGCCAAGAAGTTTGCTGAAAGTTGATTTATTTGTAGACTTGAGTATAAAAAGAACTTAGCTGAAAGAATTTAAAAAAATATTATTATTCAGATATTTATTCAATATTGAAAATTTTAGTAGATATATCGTTTTTTAAAGTGGTTTGAGTGATTTGGAATCCTTGTTGTGGCGTTAAACGATTCATGATGGCTTACCAAATCTTCTTCTTAATTGGCGCGATAACCACTTACGCGATTTTGGTCAAGTTTAAAAAAGCGCGCCAGTCGTTTCTTTCTCGTGCTAACTGGCGCCAATTGGACACACCAAGTGAAGCCAAGTCCTTCTCCACCTGATCTTTCCAACGCAGAGAAAGCCTTCCTCTTCCTCTACTACTACCAGCTGGTACAGCATCGAATACTTTTAGAGCCGGAGCGTTTGTCTCCATTCAGACGACTTGACCCAGCCAACGTAGCCGCTGGATCTTTATTCGCTGCGCTATGTCCACGGCGTCGTAAAGCTCATACAGCTCATCGTTCCATAGCCTGCGATATTCGCTGATGCCAACTTGCAAAGGTCCAAAAATCTTGCGCAGAATCTTTCTCTCAAACACTCCAAGGACGGGCATGATGAGAGTCTTGTAGATTGTTAGCTTTGTCCTTCGATAGAGGACTTTACTACTCAATTGCCTACTTAGTCCAAAGAAGCACTTGTTGGCAAGAGAGATTCTACGTTGGATTTCAAGGCTGACATTGTTATCGGTGATAATGCTGGTTCCTAAATAAACGAAGTCTTTTACATCCTCGAAACCTTAGCTGTCAACACTGACGTGGGTGCCGCTATGCGAGTGCGCCGACTGTTTGTTTGAAGACACGAGGTACTTCGTTCACCACCAGACCCATTCGCTTTGCCTCTTTATCCAGTTTGGAGAAGGCAGAACTAACAGCGCGGTAGATGTCAATATCATTGGCATACGCCAACAACTGTACGCTATTATAAAATATTGTGGCTGACGATTAAGTTCTGCGGCTCGTACGATCCTCTCCAACATCAGGTTAAAGAAGTCACACGACAGCGAGTCACCCTGCCTGAAACCTCGTTTGGTATCAAGCGGCTCGGAGAAGTCTTTCCCAATTCTGAAGGCGCTGCTGGTGTTGAGCAACGTCATCTTGCATAGCCGTATTAGTTTTGCGGGGATACCAAATTCAGACATCGCATACAAGTAACTCCTTTCCGTACTGTCGAATGCAGCTTTGAAGTCGACGAAAAGATGGTGTGTGTCGATTTTCCTTTCATGGGTATTTTCCAAGATTTGGTCGATGGTAGACTTTCCAGGTCCGAAGCCACACTGATAAGGTCCAATCAATTGGTTGATGGTGGGCTGCAGCCTTTCACACAATACGCTCGCTAGAACCTTATAGGCGATATTTAGAAGACTAATCCCGCGTTAATTGGCACAGACTGCAGGATCACCTTTCTTATGGATTGGGCAGAGCACACTTAAATTCCAATCGGCAGAAATGCTTTCAGCCGACCATATTTTGTATAGAAGCTGATGCATGCACCTTACCAGCTCCTCGCCGCCATGTTTGTATAGCTCATCTAACACATTTCTTATCAAATCTTACTGACCAGATGTGTCAACACGGTCCAGAAACGAATCGCAAGCTGCCCGAATATGACTTGCGGGTATTTTGGCCCACTCTCGGACAATGGTGTTTTTTAGAGCCTCCAGACTGGTGAACCTTTTAGTTCAGATTTTTCTCTCCAAAATAGCCCAAAGAGAATTTGAGAGCCATTGTGTGGACGTTATGAAATTCGGAACGTTGTTTTTTAGCCATTCTGGGTTCACTCGAGCTTTGGGAGACGGTGCCGAGTCTGGTTGAATCGTCCATGGTCGGCCACCGAAATGATTGTCTGCCCACAGCTTTAAAGCAACATCCAGAAACTTTTCCGATAATATTTGGTATTTACCTTGACGCCAGGCTCGATTAAAACGATTGGAGAGCGCTCATCTGCGGTTACAGCCGCCCAAACCATTACCTGTGCCGAGTGCTGGCTCCTGGTGGCCAATCGATGACTCAAATTCTCCTATGAACGGTCGGTAAAATGAACTCTATCGTTTTGGCAGTTTACGAATTGCTCAATTTGAAAAATTTTCTCAACATAAAACACAGTGTTCGGAAATTGACGGCTTTCGGCAAAGCGAAGCAACTCCTCCGCTCTCTCAAGTCTGGCTTGTTGCTGCTTTGGTGTGAGATGACGCGTTTTTGGATCTTGTAAGGCTTGACATTGAGGGTATTTTTCAGTCTGCGGCGGATATATTCAGATATTTTCAGTTCTTTCGCCATTTGATTGGTACTTCGTCGGGGATTTCGCTCAAGTCGCTTCTTCACTTTTTGAACAATTTCGCGTGACGTTGCAATATTTTGATGACTACCTCGATGGCGTTTCGCGATGCTACCAGTATCACTGTAACGAGTAATGTTGCGATAAACAAAAACTTTATTTACTTTAGGTGCTCGAGCTCACGGGCAATCGCTGGTTGTGATTTTCCAACCAAATATAATATAATGCAATCACACTATTACGTTGGAAATCCATTACTGATTTTCTTTTTTCGCGTTTACTCTTGGCCAAATGCTTTCGCGCGCTTGTAAACAACACTCTGAACTGTCATTTAGCCAAATAACAGACGGGCACGGGCATCAGCTGCGCGAGCGGTCTGAAGTTGGTTACACTTCGAATGCCGGACCCTGTATATCGGGGAGAAAAGTATTACAAATAATAGGTCCCAACCTTGTTTTCGCTCTTTTGAGTTACTAAAATTTTATAATTGGCATTTTGCACCAAAATACAGCAAATTATAAGTGAACAATTTCACTGCTAGGATTTTCCATTTATGGCATCACAAAAATATGCTCCTTCAGCTGTTACACATCAACGCGCCTTGGCATACAAAAATTAAAATTGAAATATTGCTGCATTTCATTTTCCCAGTTTCATTACGCGGCTCTTACGTTTTTTATTGGAAATTTCCATTTAAAATGAATTGAAAATGTAAATTTTGCGCACTTTACAGCTGAGCGAACTGTCAGAGGATATTTGCTAAAAAAGGAACACAACCAATGCAACAAATGACAAGCAGCGAGGTGTAGGCAAATAGCAGAATAAACAAAAAACAGGAAAACAACAACAAAAACCACAGTTAAAATATAATATCGCGCCAATAAAATGCTTTGTTGGGAAAATCATTTCACACCAGAAAATAGACCACCAAATGTATGCAAATTTGTGTGTATGTATGTGTGAATGTTTGAATATATGTGTATATGTACATAGCATTTTAATTATTTTCATTCGATTTTCCCACAAACACCAACAACTTACATACAAAACATAGATAGATATGCACCATTGGAGGGTTATAGTTGTACAAGCGGGGGGAGTGGAATGAAGTTGAGGACATTTGTGGTATCTATATGGTTACCTACCTAGTGGATCTGATGTACATAGGGGCACTTTGGAGGCAAGCACTCGGAATTAAGCGAAATGCAGCAAAAGAGCGAAATATCAAGAATACTTTGTAGAAGCCCAACGCCAGTCTTCAGGGCAGAGTTGAGTGCGAGTTCGTAATAGCGGAAATTAAACACTCTGCCACAGAACTATGAATCCACAGAGCAAGTGGTATTTACCATGATTTTATCTACGCATATACTCGCATATAAGCACATACAAACATACGTTAATGAATGCAGACTCTGAGTAGCGGGTGTTTCAAATAGGAAAATAAAATAAAATCGATAATTTATTTTGGCGTGCGCACTTGCCGCTGTGTTTGCTTTCATTTATTTACAAACAAGCACACGCACACACTCATTTATGCATCAACCACATACACACATACAAGCATGCATACATTGGATATTATTAAATGGAAATTGCGCGAAAAGTTATTTGAGCCAAATCAAGCATTCAGGCAGGCAAGCAGGCAGGCAGGCGTATTGCTAGGGCGTTAATGGGTGGTAAGTGCTGATTGGAGGCGGTGTTCTCCAGACGCGGGCCAACTTTCGCACTTTGCCATACCCACACACACACACACTTGCAGACGTGTTGGAGCACAAGTACACGCACATAAATGCTATGGAATGAAAAAGTTGAGTAGCTGCTACAGAAGACGCAAAGAACACTTGGTTGCTTGTTTGATCTCTCTGACGGCCTGGTTGCTTTTGGCAAGTTGCTAGTTGATAAAATCAATGGAAAATTTCACTCATGCCACCACCTCCACCACAGATGGGTGCAAATAAAAATGTAAATGTATCTTGGCGTTTGAAAAGAAAATAAATAAACAACAAAGGAATGGTGCGATAAGTGCGAGAAATTAAAATAACAAAATTAGCTATCGGAATTGAGTGATTAATGGGAGGATATTGATATTGCAGTTGAATTTTTAATTTGTCGAAAGTTGATATCAAATAAAAATGAAAGAAAGGAAAGAGAAACGAAAATGTTTTAATGTACGAACCAGTCGTAGTCACTTTTTATGTCTATGAATCAAGAATGTAGGAAATTTTTGCTTAAACATAATAGGTATATCCATTTAAAGGCTTTTCCAATCACAGGTGTTATTTTGAATAGCCCGCTAATTCGGTAGATGTCACTTCTGAAGCTGTCATTTTGTAATATTGGGTTGGGGAAAAAGAAATGTCGTATTTGTGATCGAAATTTGACGCTTTATTTATCGTACTCAGAATTATCCGATTCAAGTCAAATATGTCCCGTTTTGTTCGCAAACTTGTTGCCATTTAGAAGACAACTTCATTATCTCCCCTTAATAAACCCCTCCCCCTCCTTATTTGCAAAAAACTCAGACAACCAGTTTTCGCAAGCCTCTTTTGAGGCCAACTTGGTATCACCAAGAGCGTGTTGCATGGACCAGAAAAGATGATACTCACTTGGTGCCTGGTCCCGACTATATGGTGGGTGCGATAGGACATCCCATCCGAGCTCCCGTAGTTTCTGGCGGGTCATCAAAGATGTGTGAGGACGAGCGTTGTCCTGTCTCGCCGCTTCTGGTCAATCGTCTGCTTGAAACGGTCAAGTTGCTCACAGTAGAGGACCGAATTAAGGGTCTGGCCATAGTTGAGCGGCTCATAGTGGATAACTCCCTTCCAATCCCACCAAACACACAGCAAAACCTTCCAGTCGGTCAATCCGGGCTTGGCGATGGTTTGGTCACCATCCGCTTCAAAAATGGGTCAA
This sequence comes from Anastrepha obliqua, assembly GCF_027943255.1. Lineage (NCBI taxonomy): Eukaryota > Metazoa > Arthropoda > Insecta > Diptera > Tephritidae > Anastrepha > Anastrepha obliqua. The sequence goes on from NC_072893.1 coordinate 66,139,441, forward strand.
GCTCGTTCCGTTTTAGCAGAGAATCGCAAGCGTTGATTCGGTCCAAGAGATTTTTTTGCGTCAACACGTGTGGCACCCAAACATCCAGCTTTTTTTGGAATCCAATCTTCTGCAAATGGTTCCAAACGGTTTTGTGGTTTACACCTAGTTCCTGACTAATCGAGCGAATGCTCACATGCCGGTCTCTTTGGATAATTTCAACGATTTTATCTACACCAGAACGTATTTTGCATACAGATTTGGGTCTTAAGGCTTATGAAGACCAGTTCACAAAATAACTCAAGTCGGTCGATCATCAACAACGTCGTGTCTTTGCTGATTGGGTTGTTGAAATGCATGACAATGATCCGAAATTCCATCGAAAAATCATCTTGAGTCATGGATGGGGCCGATTTTCACCTCCGCGGCTTCGTCAACAAGCAAAATTGTCGGATCTGGGGCTCAGAAAATTCAAGAGTTATTGTTGAAAAGCCTCTCTATCCTCAACGCGTGACTGTTTGGCACGGTCTATGGCCCCCCGAAGTCATTGGACTTCACTTTTTCGAAAATGAAGCTAGAGCAACAGTTATGGTGAATGGATTGCGCTATCGAGAGATGATTAACGATTTTGTATGGCCGAAATTGGATGTTATTGATCTGGACAACGTTTATTTTCAACAAGACGGCGCTACGTGCCACACAAACAAAAAAAGTATTGATCTTTTACGGGAATAACTCCTCTTATTGTAAACCCCTTTATATATAGGGTGATTTCTTAAGAGCTATAGAAAATCTATAAATCGATAGAACAGTCCATATAATTTAATGTTTGAAGATTATTTCATGCAAATAATGACCGCGACTGCGCTTCAAATGGTTCGCCCGCTTAGTCCAATTATGGCATACTCTTTTCAATGTTTCGGCCGGTAACTCACATATAAATGCTTTAATGTTGTCTTCCAATGCGTTAATTGAAGTAGGCTTGTCTGAATAGACATGAGCTTTAACATAGCCCGACAAAAACTAATCTAAAGGCGTTATATCGCACGATCTGGGTGGCCAATTGACAGGTCCCGAGGTGAAATAAAATGTTCACCGAACTCGCCTCTCAACAAGTCCATTGTTACGCGCGCTGTGTGGCATGTGGCACCGTCTTGCTGAACACACACCCCCACCACATGTCATGCAAGTCAAGCTCTTGAATTTTGGGCAAAAAAAAGTTGGATTTCATTTCATGGTAGCGCTCACCATTACGTCACTATTACAGTTACGTTACGATTCGCAGCATCTCTGAAGAAGTACGGTCCAATGATACCTCCAGCCCACAAATCGCCCCAAACTGTGACCTTTTCTGGATACATTGGTAGCTCTTGCAATTCTTCTGGCTGATCTTCACTCCAAAATCGACAATTCTGCTTATTTACGTACCCATTGATCCAAAAATGAGCTTCGTCGCTGAACACAATTTTTCGATAAAAAAGTGGATCTTCGGCCAAATTTCCAAGAACCCATTCACCAAAAATTCTGCGTTGCGGTAGGTCGTTCGGCTTCAATTCTTGCCCCAGCTGTATTTTGAAAGGCTTCACACCCAAATCCTTTCGCAAAATTTTTCACGTTGTTGAGTAACAGAGGCCGAATTGCTGCGAACGGCGACGAATCGATAATTGATGGTCATCATTAATACTGGCCGATACAGCTGCGATATTTTCTTCAGTTCGCACTCTACGTAAGGGTGTTGGTGGTTTGATGTCCAAAATGTAAATTTGGTTCTAAATTTAGTCACAATAGCTCGAATAGCCGCTTCAGTGGATCGATTAAACTGACCATAAAATGGAAGAAGCGCGCGATAAACTTTCTTTACAGAACACGCATTTTTATAATAGAATTCAATGATTTGCATACGTTGTTCGTTTGTAAGACGATTCATGGTTAAATTATAGACCAAACTGAAGATGTTTGACAGGGAAACAAAACACGAAATGTGCGCCAGCTGTTTAAACCAACTGTTTAAAAAGATAATACCTAAAAAATCACCCGTTATTTGCGGTAGCCGCCGTAGCCGAATGAGTTGGTGCGTGACTACTACTAGAAATTCAGAGAGAACGTAGGTTTGATCTCGGTGAAACACCAACATGAAGAAAAAGTGTTTTCTAATATCGGTTGCCTCTCGGCAAGCAATGGCAAACCGCTGAGGGTATTTCTGCCATGAAAAAGCTCCTCATAAAAGTATCTGCTTCAAGCTGTAGATCCCTCCATTTATGGAACAACATCAAGGCGCACACCAAAAATAGGAGGAAAAGCTCGGCCAAACACCCAAAAATGGTATACGTTATAAAAAAATAAAAAAAAAATGAGAGGTGTCGCAAAATTAGTCACTTTATCGGAAAATGTATAATTTGTGCAAATGACGTCGTACGTCAATCATATTTGACACTCGAGGAACTAGGCAGCTTCAGTAAACAAACGGACAAAGGAGGGCGTCAGGGTCAAAATCTCAATCAAAATCCCCTTTTTTGTGTGGTAAAAAAAATTATTAAAGAAAATATTTGGATGATTACTTTTGCGCCACCTATTTTGTCATCCATTTCTAAGCCTAAAGCATGCATTATTCTCGTTTTTTTTTTGTTTTTTTAATGAGGATATACAAAAATTATAAGAAAATAAACCACTGTTTTTACTACAGGGTGCGCCATCTTTTATGTCGGTATGTAAACGCTTAATAACTTTGTCATTTACCAACCGATCAACTTCAATATACAAGATCGCAGTTTGTGATTGCTAATAAAGGTGACCACTTGATAGATTTTGAATTCAAAAAATAGTTTTAATAAATTGTAAATAACCAAACCAAATAAAAAATCTCACTTATACAAATCAGTTTTTTTTTCAAAGTTGTTCAATCTTATCATACCGACATAAAGGATGGCGCACGCTATAGTTTTGTGTGCCGTTTGTTTTTATTATTATTCCATACTCCATTGGGAGCTTAAGGGGTCCGTAAGGTCTATAATTTTCAAAAAATCGATTTTTTGTTTTTTCGATATTTCCAAAGTAAAGGCTTTTAAGAATATAATAAAAAAAAAAATTTGGTAGTAATATACTACCAAATTTTTTAAAGGATATTCCCAGTATTTTCGATTCCCACTCTAAAAACTTTAAACTCAATTATCTCAAAACCACTTTTTTTGACCTGGAGTTGTTCCAAAAAAAAAAAAACAAGAAACTATTCAACCGCATCGTCTGAAACTTTAATATGTTGTTCACAGCATGAATGGCTATCACCCGTACTAAATATAATCATATTATTGTTTTTTGGTTAAAAAACTGAAAAAAACCCGATTTTTAGAGTGTCACTTTCAAAACCGCACAATTTTGTCGATATTTTTTTTATTCTAGTACGCGACACAACTACAGTCAAACTGATTAATATATTTTTTGGTTTTTGTTTTTCGGATGAATAGAAGAGCCAAAATGACAACACCGTCCAGGACCAATTTTTCGGGAGGCTCAACTTCAGCGCCATTTTTAAAATTATTAAAATTAAAAGAAACAAATTTCATTTTTGTATGTAAAAGAAGTTAATAAAAAAAAAAAATTATTTAAAAAAAAAATTTTCTGAAAGTACCGTCAATTTTCGAGCTCTAGAACACCGGAACACCTTAAAGAAAATGTCGTTTCGTTCACAGAAATAATCGAAGTTGACCGATATGTTAGTAGTCATAGCTTCGCTCAGGACCTATAGGTCAACCATAATACATTTTTTAAATCGTTAGGGCAAAAATAATGTATTTCTTTTCCACAAACTATTTTTTTACCCTTATTTCTGGAATAGAAAGTCAATTTCCGCAGTTCTGATAAAAGCCTTAAAAAAATGGCTCCACCCTAATGCAAATACATTTACACGAAATCTACCATTTTACTTGTAATACCTAATGGTCTGCTCTTGATGTTATTCATAAAGAATTTTCTCAAGCTAAATAACTTGAAAAGGCAAAGGCCTGGTTGAGGAGCTTACAATAAAAAAATGCATAAATGCCAACTGTGGCAAAAATAGATCCAAGCTTCGCAGGTGAATAACAACAAAAATGTGTTGTTTTTTGTTTTTAATTTTTTTTTATTTATTTTTTTTTTTCTTATTATATATATTAGTAGAAAAAATGCATAAATGCCAACTGTGGCAAAAATAGATCCGAGCTTCGCAGGTGAATAACAACAAAAATGTGTTGTGTTTTGTTTTTAATTTTTTTTTTTGTATTTATTTATTTTTTTTTATTACATATATTAGTAGAAAAAATGTATAAATTTAGCATTAAAATTCCTCTGACAGGTGCACTTAATCACCTCCATTCAGTTGGGTAGCTTGAAATGGCTCCGAACAATATTTGATAATAATTGAAAAGTGTACACAAATGAATGCTATGAAATTCCTTCAAACGAAATGCTTCAGCGCTTATATTGTTCGACCTACCGCCGCATTGCTAATTGAGGCTAACAAACCTGACCTTTCGCGATAGCATTTTTTCGAAGGCGAAGCACTTAAGAAAATCCCACTTTCATTACGTATTTCACACTTACATATATAGTTGTTTTCTTCTTCTTTCATACATGCATTCCTCAATTTGAAAAATATATACTTTTTTTCTTCAACAAATTAACACTAAGCATACCAATTAATGGCGTAAACAGTGGCCGATGGTGACGTGGAGGAAGACGTACAAAACGACGAGACTTTCAACAGCTTCATTCAAGTTCAAAAAGCAATAAGTGAAGCAAAGTGCATTGGTGTGGGAGCTGAGGGCTAGCGTGACGGAGGATTGACGTAACGCAGCGCAGCAATTTGTCATCGTTCATGAAAAGCAACAAACCAAATGAAGACGGACGTCTGGCTATGCAGTCACAAACAGGAACGCATTTAATTCATGCTTTAATATCAGCCCCATTACTTAGATTTATGTACTCGTAATCGCAGTCGTTTGTTTGATATACAACAAATGGCATCGCCTTAAGATATGCCTTCCCCCACGGCTACCGTCTTAGCAAACTGTGTGTGGGTATGGAAATGCCTGCATGTGCGCATTCATAAGGGCTTTTGTTGGGTAATGCATTTAAGTGATATGTTTGCGGCCTTTATGGCTTTGTTGGCAATTCACTCTGTATTTTAATGAAAATGTGTGGTTAATAATCGAAATTTGAATGCCTTGCTTGTTGTTGGTTTGCTTGTGCATGTGTGGCCACCCTCTGAGATGCGTCCAATGAAGTGCTCTTCTCGTTCGTTTGCTGCATTAATGGTTCAGCTAGTGGTTTGATGCATGCGTACACACATATTTTTCTTAATTGTATTTGAGTAAATAATTATTACTATATTCGTACATTAACTGCTACTCAATTTATATTATTATTATTATTATTATTATTATTATTTATTATTATTATTATTATTATTATTATTATTGACATTTTCTTTTTGTTGGCGAAACCCCAGTTGCCAACTATGACCCCATTTCCATGTAAATAATTTGCCGAATTTGTCAAATAGGAAATTGAAATACAGTGCATTCTCTCTTAAGCGAACACCTAAACACTGAAAAATTTGTCCTCTCATGGGAGGCATCCGCTTATCAGAAAAGCGTAAAAAAAGTTAAAAGAATTTGTGACTGATCTTTAATCAGTCTTTGATATTTAATCAGTTTTATTTCCAAAACCAAAACAGATGTACACATAAATATTTCACAAAATAAACAGAAATATCATTACTATACAAAAATACAGGTATGAGAAATGTTGCTATGCAAGGCATTCAAAATCATTTAAAAAAGTCAGAAATTTTAGCTTCGCGAGTTTTCCTTTAATTTTAATATTTTAGAGGTGTAATTGAAAATCAGTAAGCAATTCATGCCTTTGAGGTCACTGAGATATATTTGATGTAGAGAAATAGCGTTTAGTTCTCTCTTTGTTAAGGGGACAGATACATGTAAACGCCCAAGAAAAAAATGTTTCTTCCAAACCTAAAAAAAAAATGTTTCTTCCAGAAAATTCCTAAATTTGTTTTTTACGGAGAACTCCACAATTTTTTTTTTTTTTTCAAATCAAATGGAACAAATTTGAGAGAGATTCACATATGACAAAAAAAAATTTGAAAAAAAAATTAAAAATTAAAACTTTATTAAAAATTAAATTTGTTTTTTTTTCAGAAAATTTCCAAAAAATTTTTTTTGTTTACAGAAAACTCCAAGCTTTTCTTTTTTTAAACAAAAATTAAAATTTTTTTAAAAATTAAATTTTTGTTTCAATTTTTTTTTTTCACGACTTCCTAAAAAATTTCAAAAAATTCCTAAAGATAGACAACAATTTTTTTAGCCAAACAAAATATTTTCTTAACCCAGAAAATTCCCAAAAAAAATTTTTGGTTACAGAAAACTCCCAGAATTTTTTTTATACTTTATTTTAAAAATTATTCATTAATCCTATTAAAATAATCAATGTTCATTTTAAAAGCAACCGAAGATATTTAAAATTTTTATACCAAATTTTTCCAAAATTTAATTTTTGAATAAATCTCAAAATTATTAAATTTTAAGTTAATTTGTTTCGAATTTTTTCATTTACTTCCTACTATACTCAAGCCTACAAATAAATCAATTTTCGAACAATTTTACGGCAATGTCCAAAAAACTTGGATCACTTGATATGGAATCGCTCTTTACAAGCAGCTACAAAGCATTAAACTAGAAACATGAAAGGGGAAGATAGCGTGCTGCTCTATACCTAAAAAAAGGCCAAGACACTTCAAAAATACAACAATCCGAAGAAAGCAACCAAATATGTCAATTAAATCGGGCCTTACTGACTTCTACTATAGAAGAAATGGAGATGGGCAATGAAGTTTAAAAAAATTAAGAAGTCTTTGAAAAAGATAAATAAAAGATTTGGAAAAAGTTTGGTGGGCTATGCTGAATGCCTTTGACAGATGTTCGTGAGTATGGGTATCGTCTTAGTCCAATAATGTTTTGTAGTTCCTCGCAGTCGGATATTATATTTCTGTTCTCTCAGAGCGGTTCTTATCATCATCGTCGAAGTTTCTGCTTCTGACTCATTTAAGCATCCTTCGCATGTGGTTTTCGATCGCTCCGTTTCATCGTAGGTCTCGTCAAGCTATTGACGTGCTGCAGCTGCATTTTTTTTTCAAACGCCGAGTTTCAAAGGCAATTGCAGACAGCCTTTTATTTGCCATACAGCAATCTTTAAGAAACATCTGGGTAAGCAATTTTACAGCCCATTAGATTTTAGTGTAATAAAGTGTAAGTTTGAAAACAATGGAAAGTAGCGTTGTTTTTTGACAATTTGTTTTCGCCCACGATGTTGAGTTGTGCTTCTTATGCAAACAAATTTTGCATAAAGTTTTAAATTTTATTTTTTAAGGTTTTTGTTAAACAATCAACTATATTTTTATAAAAATTTAATGAAGTAGTTTGGGGACATTGTAGCAAGCTAAAGTGATTTAATACTCGTACAGTAATGATTTATTTGAGGCGGCCACCGTAGCCGAATGAATTGTAGCCGTGAATGAAACATCAAAGGATAACAGCGGTTGCTTCTCAGCAGGCAATAACAAACTTCCGAGTGTATTTTGGCCATGCTGGCAGCTGAGCCGCTTCACAAGCAAGTTAGGAGCCATCTCTTCAACCACACTCATTAGTGTTTAGGCTAGAACACACTTACAACAGCTCCACCCGACAGTTTTCAGACAGGCATTAAACGACATTCATCGGGAGCCGCTTACAACATTCCTAACTACTCAAACCCGGAATGTCGTTGTCGGAGTCCTACCAGCACCCATCGCGGACGAAGAACTTCAGGTACCACGTCAGACCCAGGTCACTTTGGCACAATTACGATCCAAACAGGTTATTGTAGTACCTTAAATTTCTACCTATCCAGAATTAACACCGACATACTCAACATATGTCCAGCATGTGAAAGTATCGCGTACGATACTGAGCACCTCTTCACATGCCCCTTAAATCCACTCATTTAACGCCCCTCTCCCTCTCAAAACATCATGTTTGCTGGGCTTACAGATGATATGACCACAACATAAGTATACTGGTAGGACTTTATGAACTACTACAATTACAACAACAATGAAAATGCAGCTAGACGCGCGCTACTGTCAACGGATTGCGACATCGAGACATGTTAAAAATTTTTCATTTTGGTTTACGCAATTACCATTGATAAGACGACGGTGCGATATGCCAACCAATCAGCGAAGTATTAAAAGTTTTTGCAAATTCCGCAGTGACTTGACAGCCAAGATCACCCGTTTTAATGCCTTTAGCCTATTTTCTGTGAGGCCAGCGCAAACGTAGAATTTATGAGAATAAACCAGACACTATTGAAAATTGCAGAGCAAGAGCCCCATTTATGCTTAAATGTCAGGGAAATTGTCATCAGAAAAATCAATAATTGTGAGCAGGTGCATTTATTTAAAATCATTTTTTTTCCTTGTTCACTCCTCTCGCGAGCATAGAGCCTCAACAAGACTTAGTCTTGCGTTGGATGGTGATTAGCCTGCCGCTATTAGTTCTAAGTAGTGAGAATTGCTGAGGAACGACGCCTTCTTACTGCTTTGAATGCCATCTGTGTTTCACATTTTTCTGCCATAAGGATCGCACCCATGGTTGAGGACTTCGCTGAATTTTTGTGTGTCTGTGTTATTACCGCGGTTGCCCGCTTCCTCTTGCTGGCGCCACTGATGCAATGTGTGTAACTGTGTGTTTTTCTTTGTTTTTGTTTTTGCTTGTTTTAGCAGCCACAATGCAAATAATGCGCAGACGATTGTGTGGAGGAAGGATGAAAAGTATAAGTTTTTGTGGTTGAGGAATGAGATTTTTTTTTTTGTTTTTAGAAACAGGAATGTATGTAAATTAGGAAAAGTGCGTGGATTGTGCTATACGTTGAATTCGAACCCACAATCTCTGGGATGGCAGGCTAGTGCACTTACGCTAGACTACCGAGGCCGCTCAAATCATTTATCTTTCATGAATTGTGGTTTCTTTGGATAACCCTCGTCGGCTCTTCGCCTGCTGCAGCATATGTCTCCATTTATCTCCCTTGCATGCCTGCGCCCTCCTGCGTTACTCCTTGGTACTTAAATTTCTTCACTACTTTAAGACTAGTCCCCAATAATCACAGATTTCACATGGGCCACCCCTTACTACACGGGTCAATAAACCGATAACGTCATCGTATTAACAAATTTTAAGTAATTTACTTGAATTCAAAAATGAAACTCACACTTGAAATATCCTGCAATTGCATTTGATATATGAACTATACGGAAGTATGTAAGTACATCAAAAATGCATAAATTAATATTTTATCATATTTTGTACTTCTACCAAAGTTGGTAAGTTGAGCTGTGTTATGTGCAGCTGAAACATTTGCATTGTAAACATACGAAAACAAAAACAAAAAACAAAAAAAAAAGAAATGTTTCCAGGAATTTGCGCAGCTGAAATAAATCGGAAAAATTTTCAAAACTTTTTGCTGAGTTTCCACTCGTCGTAATTGTTTTTTGAGCACGCTCTTCGACGCCTCGTAATTTATGAGCAGCAAAACCTCATTTCCTTCTTTATTTCACATATAAATAAGCATTTACGAGTGCTTTCCGCTGCCTGAAAAATTATGTTTTTATTATATGAATGCCATTTAATTGTTTCTTTTTTTTGTTTTTTGAATTGCATTAAGTTTTACCACTTAAAACTATTATACGAAATTACGTTATAAACAAATCCGGATATATTTATTTTCGCAATCTGCATAAATTGTTTGTTTTTTTGCTTTGGCTTACATATTTATTTATTGCAATTTATGTATAAATCAATTTTTGTTTTTGTATTTGTTTATTTGGGTCACGTTTTGAGCGTCCATACTGGAGTGAGTTGAAGGCTGGTTTATTTTTTAAGTTTCAGGTTTAGTAAATTATTGCTGCGCTAACGAAGTGATTGGACTGCCAGAAGGACATTTGGTATATCGAAAATATAGGAGCAATCGAAATTCAAAGTGGCGCGCGTTTGTGCATATTCTATGTACATACATACGGCCGCGAATAAGTAACCAACAATGACCCTCATGATGGTTAAAGTTAATTCCGGTCAAATGTTACAAATATTTCGTACCGCATTTCAGCAAAGAAAGCATGCGTTTTACGAAGTTGGGTTATGGAACTGTACAACACCAATTTTGGAAGAGAAAAACGAAAATACAAGTATACTCCTCAAAAGCCCCTTATGAGTAGACTACTTTTGTAGAATGAAGTTGCAGCCCAGCACTTATCAGTTTTTTCCCTTTTTACAGTGCACTACGAGGGGTGCCTTTTATATGTCGGGATTAAAGAACAAAAACAAATTTTAATCATCGAAGATAACTCTATTGTTTTTCAAAATATTCTTCATGAAGATCTATACACTTTTGCATGCGTTTGAACCAATTTTCGAAGCACTTTTGCCACTCTCAATGAGGTACCTCCAAAATATGCATTCTGAATGCCGCAACCGCTTCTTCAGGTGTCGAAAAACGTTGACCTCTCAGTTTGTTTTTTACGTACGGGAATAAAAAGAAGTCCTTCGGTGCCAAGTCAGGACTATACGGCGGACGACCCATTAATTCGATGTTTTGGGTGCTGGTGAAGAGTGATCCGTCTTTGGCGATTGGTTTTCCTAATTTCTTGGAAGACAACTGGCAAACAAATGGTTGTGTACCACTCAGAATTTGCTGTTCTGCGTTGTTCTAGTGGTACGGTTGCGACATGTCCAGTTTCTCCGAAAAAACAGGCGACCATTTGCTTGGAAGTGCTTCGTGCGCGAACAACTTTTGTTGGATTTGGCTCATCTTAAAACACCCATACAGTCGACTGCTGTTTACTTTCGGGCTCATACGCGTAAATCCATGATTCATCACCTGTCACGATGTCATAGATGTGTTTCGAAGCCCCGCGATCGTATTTTTTGAGCATTTCCTTCGACCAATCGACCCGAGCCTTTTTTTGAGCGATTGACAAATTGTGTGGGATCCAACGCGAACAAATTTTTTTGACAGTTTATGCAATATTGAATGTATGCTGGTCTTACTAAGGCCTAAGATTGTCTCAATCTCACGATAGGTCACATGACGATCTTGCAATATCAGTTCGCGCACAGCATCAATGGTTTTCGGAACAACAACTGATTTTGGACGACCTTCACGAAATTCGTCTTGGAGTGAACTACGACCACGATTGAATTCACCATACCATCGATAAACACTGGTCCTTGATGGAACTTCATCGCCAAAAAATGAATTAAGTTCATTCATGCAATGTTGCTGAGTTAATCCACGTCGAAAGTTGTAAAAAATAAATCGCACGAAAATGTTCACGATTCGATTCCATTTTTGGACCGAGATGAATTTTTTAAGTTACTGTAAACAACACAAATAGCGCTGGTATTTCAAAACGTTCTGAGTACGTAAAAGCCAAAAAATGTCAAAATTTGCGATACAGCTGTCAGTTGCCAGATTGCAACACCAGGATTGCCAAATCCCGAAATATAAAAGGCACCCCTCGTATCAGCTTTCTCAGTTGAATAGTGTGCGGCTTCTTTTCTTTTGCCAAATTCTGATTTTTCGCTGGATGGTACACGCGGACGACCAACAATGGTATTAGTTGCTTTTTTGGGAATGCTATTTACTACCAACTTTAACTCCGAATTTAGCCACATATGATTTTGATTCTTAAAGACGTTTAACTTTCTGTGGTATTTTTCCACTTTTGCGTTAATTTTACTAAAAAAAATGCATTTTTTGCATTAAATCCTTCTTCATTTCATCAGAAATATTAGTGTTCTTAATTTTTTCAAGAACATTATTAGAAACGGCATCAAATTTTTCTTTTTATGAACGTTCTTTTTGCCATATTTCAAACATATCATTTTTTTTATACCGAGGATGCGTAAAGAAAGTAGAGTTACTCTTAAAACGCAAAAAATTGCAATTTAAAATGAGTTGTCAATAACTCACTAAATAATATTCCATCCATTCCAAAAAGTTTCGTTATTTTTGCTTTTGCTCGAATGAATTGTCTATTCATGAATTATACTCAGTGTCGTAGTAAAAGTTGCGTTTATTAACAATGTAGTGGGGAGCTAAGGAAAATTGCATTGCAGTGATTGCGTTAGAGAAGTGTGTTAAAAGTGTAAATTAGATTTACGAACAAAAAAATAAATGATATCCTCGCGTGGTTCGACCAGTGCAGGCTTAAAACCCGTTCACGGAAGAATTCGCAGAATTTCCTTGGAAAGCAGAAAATCATGTTCAGGGAAATGAATGTATCGATCAGATCCATGTCAAGACTAATTAGGGATGATCCCCACATGAAAGCCTTCCGTGGCTCAACTGGTCATCATTTGACAACGCGCTTGAAGAAAATTAGACTCGACAGATGCAAGCGGCTTCTTCGGTGGCACGCGGTAAACGGCCATGAAAATATTCTTTTCACAGGTGAGAAAATTTTCACTGTCGAAGAAGTTTTTAATAAGCAAAACAACAAAATCTATGCTAAAACTTCTAAAGACGCAAAAAATGTTGTTCCAAGCGTTCAACGTGGCCACCATTCAGCCTCTGTGTTGGTTTGGTGGGGAGTGCCTTATAAAGGCGTTACATCCCTTAATTTCTGCGAAAAGGGGGCTTTAGACCGGGACAAAAGTGTACCAGGAGGATGTTTTAGATGGCGTCAGTCGGTTATACGATACCGGAAAGACCCGGATTTATATCCGGCCAAGGACTGCCACTCCAGCAGCATTTCCCGTACATGTACGGTGACTGTTTCTACTGCTACAACAACAACAACCGGAGTTTGTCAACAAATTTTTGGTTCGAGTAGCGACATCAATGGAACCAATGCGTGCTGAATGCTTAATGGCCAATCGTTTGAACCCTTGTGTAGCAGTAGCAAATGGTGACCATTTCGAATGAAAATTAAAAAAATTTTTGTTAATATTTACATGATTAAATAAAACTAACTTCATTAAAAAAAAGTATTATAATTTCATATCTATAATGGACTTAACTTGTAACAGAACTTGTGGCAGGACTAAGTATTTTTCGAAAGACTATTATGAGTATACCATTTTTCAGAAGAAACATTTTGAAATTTTGATGATACAGATCTTCATGTTATGCGTAAAATTGTCTTAACTCAATTTCTAATATAGTAAAAATATTATTGTAGATATTCGGGAGTGGAATTTTTTGAGGAATATTTTTGAGAAATCTTTAAATTACTTTCTCATTTTACGGGTCAATTTACCGCTTTTTTTAAGAAATTTCGAAAAAGTCCATTTAAATAGAACATTTCAGCACTAAAATGTTGTACGAAAATATTGTTTAGAAAATTTTTGTGTGGGTTACAGAAGACTCAAAAGCCGTCAATATACCGGTACGAAAAGAAAGTCTCAGTAATATTTTAAGTTGTATGCTAATAATATGCACATATGCTTTGTGAAACGGACGCGTAAATTATTAGGTGCGCAACTGAGTTCTCGCTGTTTTTTTTGATGAAAATAAAACTTTTTTCTGAAAAAATGATTACCAGTTGGATCATTGAAAGTATTGCCCATCGCTGACTACTACTTTTCCCCATCTCTCTGGTAGATCTCGTATACCGTCGCGGTAAAACTGGTCACCTTTTGAGACTATCCACGAATCAAGCTATTTTTTCATGTAGTAGAAGTATAAGCGGGCGGTCTCCATGACTTTCTTTTCCTTGGATTGCTGTAATGAATCCATTTTTCATTACCCTTCACGATGCGATGAAGAAAACCCTTCGTTTTGACGCTGGAGCAGTTGTTCACAGACGAAAAAAACGACGTTTAATATCCCTCGGTTTTAAGTCATAAGGAACTCAAGTCCCCTGTTTCTGAATCATGTAATGTAATAAAGCCATTTTTTATCACGATGAAAAAAAACTCTTCCTTTTTTGCCGCTGGAGAAGTTGTTCACAGGCAGAAAAACGACGTTCAACATCCCTTGATTTTAACTCATAAGGAACCCAAGTCCCCTGTTTCTGAATCATTCCAAAATCATGCAATCGCTTGGAAATGGATTGGCGGGTAACTCCTAATACTGAAGCAAGCTTTTCGTGCGTTTGACACGGATCCTCATTGAGCAGTGCCTCCAATTCTGCGTCTTCGAAGGTTTTTGGCCTTCCTTTACGCGGACGGTCGTCAACATTAAAATCACCGTCTTTGAAGCGACGGAACCAATCTTAGCACGTTGTTTCACTTAAAGCAGCATCTCCTTAAACTTTTTATGGCTCTTTGAATTGCTTCAGTTTGCTCCCTATGTCAAAAAATTTAACAAAAAAAATTAGACGTGCTGAACTAAAACTTTATTTTACAAAAATGGCTTACTCATGGTGTACTCCCTGAATTAAACAAGGTGGCACAGAATTAATCATCCAATTTTGCTTTTTAACACAATTTTTAGACCAAATAAAAACAATTTCATGGTATTTCGGGATTCAAATTCATGTCGCATAGTGTATCATACTTATTAAGGAATCATACTGAAATATGAAACTGTAATTATTTATCGTCAAAAAAAAAGGAAATTCTAGAAAATTATTCTGATTATTTGATCCGGTTGTTTTAATCCATTTAAGTGTTTAAAAGAACGAATTTCCAATAAATATCATTCAAATTTCCAAAATCCTCTAAGAATGTCAATACCGGTATCCTATAATCTCCAGATCTTGACATTACTTTAAGAATATCCCGCAATTGCGGTATTGAAATTTCCACTAATATTGGCATCCCTAGTTTGAACGTTGCACAATTATTATTTTACGATATTACAAACCACTGTAAACAATTGCTGTTAATAACAGACACTACTCACATACTCTCTGTTAAATGCGTATACTCTCTCTGATTTTTTCTGCACTCATTGTTAACACCCCCACAACACTTACCAATATTAGGGAGCTCTGTTAAAACATATGATCAAATAGTGCTGTTACTCAAACAAACTAGCGAGAATACCAGCCAACACACTCTGAGCTTCTGAGAAGAGAGCATACGCGTAATGTAAACAACTTTATGGTTTTGACTTAGTTTTTGATTTTGAGAGTTGCATTGTGGATGTACCTGTATGTATGTTTGAGTGTGTTCATGTATGCAGAACTGTTTATAGTTGGTAAACGACTTTCATCTCAGTCCGAGTACACAACTTTGTGCCTGTGCATGTTTGCACGGTATGTGTGTGTGTGTATACTTATGTATTTAGGTGCATATTCACGAGCATACAAGTCGCTTGTATGGCTGGATGGATCGCTCGTTGAATTTTCTTAAGCCGATCATTCGTTGATTGACTATGCAGGCGAGGCATTTCAACCAAGAGCTGAGAGACAGTTTGGAGCAAACAGCTGTGATGATTTACTTACGTTTTTACCTTTGCATGAGTACATATGTATGTAGGCGCATGTGTTGAACTGGCCATGTAGGGAAAACCTGAATTAGTGAAAATATTTATAGTACAGAATTTCCGGTATGACAGAGCGCGTGTACGAATAATGATGTTTCAAAATAGGAAAGGGGTTTGTAGGAGCTTCCGCATAATGTTAGAAAATAATACTTTATTAATACAGTATTTTCTATTATTTAACCTTTGAAATGTAGGCTTGATAGACAGAAAGTTTAAAAAAGGTCGATGTTAACCATATAATAATTTTATGTTATTTTATGAAAAGGCAACAAGGCGTATATTTTGCTTATAAAGGGTGGTTAAATTTCAAGGGCCAATGTTGAATGTGAACCACACCTAAATGTCTACGACACCGTTGGACTTCTTTCTTTGGGGTTATTTGAAAGAAACGGTATACGTTGATAAGCCAGCAATATTTCAAGAGCTAAAAGATGAGATAATTCGGCACGTTAACGGCATAGAACCTCAATTATGCCTCAGCGTCATCGAAAATTTAGACCATCGGATGGAGGTGTGCTGCCGCGGCCGCGCCGGTCATTTGGACGATATTTCGTTGCATACATAATTGAGCTTTACCAATATTATCATAATAAAGAGAAATGATAATAATTTCCTAAAAAAAATTGTATTTTATTCAAAATCAACACCGGCCCTTAAAACTTAACCACCCTTTATTTTCTTGTAATTTCGTTTTTCGCAGTCCAGCCCATAGGGCCTTTTTGCAGCAACAGTTTTAAAATTAGAAAATTCGGTATTGCTGATATATGTCGAGCCCCAACGGATTGCATTTGTTGTGGTGTGCGAAAACAACTGTGTTGCTAACTTCGCCTTTTGACGGTCTGCATGCTGCACAGTTAAATGTAGGCCCTGAAGCTTGACCGCTATTCGAGCATCGGACAATGACGTGTAACTAAGTATCTGAGTGATAAGTTTTGCTGTTAAAAGCGTGCCTTTGTATAAGCAGGACATGAAAAAACTTAACGCCCTTCTCTGCCTACGTTTTATGGAACAAAACACAGCTTGGTTTTGGCATACTTAGGTAGATAGGTAGGTCAAATGGTTGAAGTGCCAATCTGGCACGCCTCAAGTAGCTCTACAGCGCTTTTATGTACCAATCTGAGACCTTCATCGGTCAGCCAACCAGAGCTGTTGATGGGACTTAGGTTGGCACACTGTCCGAGGCTGTCGAAGAAAGGAACAACCAGTAACCTTAGTAATCTAGCAGCCAAACCCGCACATTTACTGAGAAAGTTCTTGAAAGTTTTCTCCCTGAAAGGTCCACGCAGCTTCTGTAATGGGTATTAAATGGTAACTCTAGCTTTTTTGTTTAGGCATTGCTTGGCATGGACTCCCCAGAACTTTCTACGTCCTGCGTCTATACTACTAGGGCCAAAGGGCTTTTGAAATATGTAGCTCTATCTTTTCTATGCTTTCCTGGGAAATAAATTCCCCTTGAACAACAGTCAGTGGGATGCCCCTTCCTGGCAAGACCATCAGCAATTTTACTACGCTCTATGCTCCTATGCCATGGAACCCAAATCAGAGAAATGTTACTTACCCACTCTAGAGATTTGATATCCTCCTTACAGGAGTTAATCAATTTGGATCTGCATCATGGCGTCGTCAGAGTCTTTATCGCGGCTTGACTAGCGGAAAAAATGTTTGCTCTGAATTTGCTATCGGAATTTGCACTGAAATAAAAAGTCGCATTTCCAAGAGGACACCACGGCTTTAATAAGTGCATAGCCCAAGATGGCCGACACAGGGTGGAAATTAGACATCTAACATTACCTTTAATTATGGCTTCATGAATTCGGCTGAAATTTACAACGAGAGCCGTGTGTATATGTATGCACGTTGCTAGAAATTTGCAGTACGAATAATAAATGTGAAAAACTTGTTTTTGCACAAACCTGGAATTGCAACAATTTTCCGGTATACCCGTAAGCGCTATATATCCCTCTATTTTCCCACCGGGTGTGCACAAAATCTCACTTTGAATGCATGGTTCAGAATATGTTTTATTTGACTTTTTTAACGAACGGATCGAACGCGAACATGCATGCATACCTAAGTAAAATATAATGGGCAATACTATGTATATATTTATGTATGTATGTAGATATGTTTGTGCATATGCGTATGAAGTTGCGTTGGCGTTGAAGATGCCGCTAAAAAGTGTGTTTGCTGAAAGCAGTTGGAAAGTTGTAACACGTGACGATTTTTTCGATTAGATGAATGAGTTTTCAATTTAATGGAGTTCGCCTTGACATTGTTTCCTCGGATTATAACAAAAGCGGTGAAATAATCAGCTACCGCCTTAAGAATTTCCGGAAAATAATAGAAATAACGAGATTAGCTTAGGTATGTTATTTTTTTTACCTTAATATAATGTGTTTCGTGTGTGCTGAAAATTTATTTCGAAAATTCTTCATGGTCATTCCTTTTTTAATTTTTGCTATTTTATGCCTGAATTACAAAGAAATGGTTACTGCTTCAATTGTTTTGTAACAATGCGCTTTTTAAAACAAAACCACCGTCTTGAAACAATATTTCTTCTTCTCTCCTTATCTCTCTCTCTCTCGCGCTCTCTCCCACTCGATCTGTAATTCTCCCACTACTACCATCTCGTAATTGCTTATGCTCTCCCGCTCTATGCACTGCAGATAGACAAACAACAGCCGAGCTAACAGAATTTTCCTCTTTTTCTTTTGGTCTTTTCAGTCTCTTCCGTGGGCGATCATCATCTTCGGCATGGCTTCGTTGAACTCCGCCAATGGACAAATTTATTATGCTCTGCCTATGCATTTCCAACACAACGTCAAGCAACTGTAATTCAGTCAAAAGCGAGATACCGTTTTGAACGGACGAAAAATCGGCGATCGTTACTCAAGCGAAACAAGTTGAAAGATTATTGATAATAAACAAAGTAGAAGCAGAAATAAAGAAATGCTATTTAGAATTCATTACAAAACAGAATAAAGAAAAGAAATCTAGCGGCAAATTACGTGTCTGTTTTAAAATACATCTTATTTAAATTTTCTGTTTTTGTGTGCGTGCAACTGTCCACGATAATCTGGTGTTAGTGAAAAAAAAAGAATAAAAATAAAAAATAGAAAATAGAAAAAATTCAATCAAGCACAACAAAATAACGATATGGCAATAAAAATCACGAATTTATTACAAATTCAACGTTTACGAGTGTTAAATAAGTGAAATTAAAGATGAAATAAAGTAAAGAAAAACAACAACAAGTTAAGTAGATTTGTGAAAAGGTGTAGAAGTGCGGAAAGCAGAAAAAGAGAAAAAGGCAGAAGTCTGAAAAAAATCGATGTCAATACGTGAATTTCGAAATTCAAGTGCGAAATTTTGTGAAATATTGAAATTAACAAAAGATTCAAAGGCCTATAAATAAAAAAAAATATATGTAATATATGTATGTAAAACACGAAAACGAGGTGAAAAGAGTTGTGACATAAAATTTGGAAATTTCAAAAGTGTTACTAAATCGAAGAATAGCATAAATAAATTGCGTTTTGCTAACGGTGGAAATGGAGTTTGAAAGGTAGGTAATAAAAAAAAGAGCTTAAACAACTTAAGATAAATTTTAAGAAGTTATAAAGGGTGGTTAACTTTCAAGGGCCGGTATTGATTTTGAATAAAATACAATTTTTTTAGGAAATTATTGTCATTTCTCTTTATTATGATAATATTGGTATGGCTCAATTATGTATGTGACAAAATATCGGTCAAATGGCCGCCACGGCTTCGGCAGCTCACCTCCAAAGACCACCAAATGCAAATAATTCATTATCTAAATGGTGGTTAAGTTTCAAGGGCCGGTATTGATTTTGAATAAAGTAGAATTTTTTTATAAAAGTACTGTCTTTTCTCTTCACTATGATAAAACTGGTGTGGTTCAATTACGTACAGAATAAAATATCGTCCAAAGTACCGCCGCGGCCTCGGCGGCACATCTCCATCCGATGGTCCAAATTTTCGATGACGCTGAGGCATAATTGAAGTTCTATGCCGTTAATGTGCCGAATTATCCCACCCTTTAGCTCTTGAAATATTGCTGGCTTACCGACATATACCGTTTCTTTCAAATAACGTCCATGTCCAACGGTGTCGTTGACGTTTAGGTGTGGTTCACATTCAACAGCGGACCTTAAAATTTAACCACCCTTTACTAAAATAAAAAATATTAAAAATTAAGTAACTCTGGCGGAAAAATAATTTTCGCGCTCTTAAAAACAAATTCTATACCAATCATACCTACAGTGGGTATCACTGAAAATCGTACTGACACTGCCTTTTGTTGGAAGGTATGCAATATTTTCATAATTTATTGATTTTTTGTGAATTTGCTGAACAAATTTAATTCATACACTAAAAAAAGTATAAATTTGTGACTCAAACTTTTTAAAAAACTTACAAAAAATAGAAAAAATTTAAGCAGAATTTAAAAAATTTTAATGATTCTTTTTTTTTTAATTTTCAAGTATGCAGTCCTGTGCTCCTTTAATTCTGTTATCATGCACCTCATTCTTGAAAAGTATACTTTTAATAGCTTAAAAGTTATACCAATTTTCGTTGAGTACGACTTCTTGTATATTTTGCTTCTGGAAAAGGCGCCTGTCAGCCTGTCATCATCATAACATCAAAACATATGATTTTTAGCGACACATACATACTGTATATTATATATACCTCCATGCATCCTGGGCGATACTTAAAATTCCGTTTGTTTAGCTGTTAACAAATTTCTACATTCTCCCTGAAGTCAAACCTAACCGAACTACCTTATAACCAGTTTGCTTTGCAGCTGAGGTACATCGGCTTCTACCTTGCTACCAATGCTAGCAACTGGTATTTTCCCATAGCGGTTTCCCACGAAATGTCATTTGTCAGCCTCTGCATCAGCTGCATGCCATTTTGTAAACAAATAAACCTAAACATCAGCGCTAATAAGAAGTAGAGGTCAATAACTGATCCTCGTTCATAATGGACGAGAGAGCAGATGATTGCCTACATCAACATTTATATGCGTAAAATCTTGCAAATAGCAAGCATCCTCAATATTTGAAGCACATTTAGTTATTATAAGACATATAACATCTCTCAATGGGCGTTTTGTAACTAGACCAGTACTAGTCACTTTCGTACTAGTTTGACTTCTACCGTCAAGTGACATATCATTATTCAGAATGACTTACAAGTAGTTTGACTTTTCCATTACTTGCTTTATTTGCATTTGTACATTGTATTTTTTCGTTGTGGGAAACGGATACGCCGCAATGTAAGACGTGCAACAGCGCAGTTGCAGCAATAAGAAGAAAGAAAGTACATACTTAAGAAAATAAACCAATTACTATTAATTTTATTTATGTTATCAGTTGAAGGCAACAATGAAGTAGCGCCCACGCTTCGTACGTCATTTACTATAGCAAAGTAGCGCGAGCGTTTCATTGGAATAAGGCGACAGATACGAGCATTCAAGTGATACTAAAAACTAACAGAATTTATGTATTGTAAAATGTTCATTTAATTAACAAAATGGGTTTTGCAAAAAGAAAAAAAATTAAGAAGATCGATAGCGAGCCTAAAAAAATTGTATGAGAAATTACACCATGCTACATTGTTTTTTTCCAAGAAAAGGTTGATTGGTTTTGGTATGTTTGGTTATAGAAATTTTACACTAGCTACAGAAAATTTTCTTGAAGAAGCGCATTTTCGCATTTTTTCACAAATGCAGGTAGTCAAAAAACAATAACTTTCAAGTTTGCAAGTATTGATAATTGAAGCAAATACTTTGATCAACTGCTACACCGGGAAATTAGCCCTATCTAGCCATTTGCTTCGTGCGGTTTCACGATGAAACCAGATTCTCGATCATCTCCTATGAAGTTTCAGTGATTTCCAAGAGATAACACGCGGCTCATGGCGGTTAATGCCAACAGGCTAAATTTTTCCATACCAGGAGCAGTTCTTAACAGAGCTGTTTGTTGTTGTTCTAAGAGCACAAATATGCCTCATAAATATTTGCGGAATTTCTCTTCAAAAATCTCTTGATTTATTATCAATCTGCAGGAGATAGTTTGCATAACAATAAAGGGAACATCAATGCGATGTGCTTTATGCAGTTTGCTTTAAGGATTTGCGTATAACCAGTAAAAAATAAAATATTTTATGGAATCTCATATTAAATAAATCTTATAAAAGGTGGCGCAAAATTAATCATCCATTTTTCTTTTTTAGTTTTTTGCTAAATAAAAAATGATTTTGAATGATGGAAATCTTTATTTTGACCTTTACGCACTTCATTGCTTGTCTCTTTGTATACTGGCGCAAAATTAATAATCCAATTTTGTTTTTGAATAACTTTTTTATTAAATGAAAAAATGATTTTGAGAGATGGAAATCTTTATTTTGATGTTTGTGCGCTTCATTGCTTGTCTCTTTGTATACTGGTGCAAAATTAATCATCCAAATTTGTTTTTGAACAACTTTTTTATTACATGAAAAAATGATTTTGAGAGATGAAAATCTTTATTTTGACATTTGTGCGCTCCATTTCCTGTCTGTTTGTGTACTCGAACTATGTATTTCACAACTGTCAAACCAGATTGCCTTATGACGTCATTTGCAAAAATTATACATTTTCCGATGGGGTGATTAATTTTGCGCCGCCTTGTACTAGCATATATGTACATTAACGAAAGTTGTGATTTTGTAGTGAAACCATAAAGATTTTGCAAAGCAAAAAGTATCTCCAATATTTTTTTTTTTAATTTTTTGCTAAATACAAAAATTATTTTGAGTGATGGAAATCTCTATTTTGACATTTGTGCGCTCCATTTCCTGTCTGTTTGTGTACTCGAACTATGTATTTCACAACTGTCAAACCAGATTGCCTTATGACGTCATTTGCAAAAATTATACATTTTCCGATGGGGTGATTAATTTTGCGCCACTTTGCACTTGCATATATGTACATACATACATTAACGAAAGTTGTGATTTTGCAGTGAAACCATAAAGATTTTCCAAAGCAAAAAGTACCTCTCATATGAAAAAAGATTTGTATGGAAATTTTTGCCATGACAAAAATAACTAAAATTACACTGCACAACAGCATTTCTGATGATTGGGTTATGATACATGTTTTTAATCAAATTTTTAATGTCAATTTCAAATATGTAACTGAAATTCCTGTATCAGCTCTATATGACTCTATATGACACATTTGACTTTTTGTAATAAAACACTATAGATTTAAAGATTATTTTATTTTATTGCCTTTTCTTTTATATGATTTCCTTGCTGAACTTGAAGGCATAGAAGTATTGTTAATGCTCCAACAATAGTCGGCCATCATGTGTGTGTGCCAGTAACCTTGATAGCGTTCCTCCATCGTACGAAGGTCCTGGTGGAATCGCTCGCCCTGTTCTTCGCTGAGATCCCCATGATTGGCTGGAAAATAGTCCAGATGGTTGTGAAGAAATTGTAACTTAATACTCATATTACATCCAACCCTTTGGAAGTGAGCCATTAGTTGTTGGACGTGCTGAGAATAGTCAGAACTTTTCTTATTTCCTAAGAAATTTCGAACAAGCCAAACAAACTCATTCCATGCCATTTTCTCAATCACTGTCATAGTGTCTATGAAATTTGAGACTTTTATTAACGACCTTATCTGTGGCCCGTTAAAAATACCCGCTTTTATCTTTTCTGCACTCAATTTTGGAAACTTTTTAGACAGAAAAAGAAAACAATTTCCATTTTTGTCAAGAGGTTTAACAAATTTTTTTATAAGCCCCAGTTTTATATGTAACAGAGGTAAAATTATACGATCCCTTGATACTAAAGGTGGGTTTATCACGTTCTGTTGTCCTGGTACTAACGCTTCCCGAGCAGGCCAATCTTTTTTAATCCAATGTTGATTTTTAGCTCTACTATACCATAAGCAAAGAAAACAGGGAAACTTTGTGTAACCACCTTGTTGGCCTAAAAGAAAGTTTACCATTTTTAATTCGACACATATGACGCAATTGTGTTCCGCATATTTAATTTTGTCTAAAACCAGAGCAATAGTTGTATATTCTTCTTTTACTTTAGTAGAATGTGCAATAGGCAATGAGCCCAATTTGTTCCCATTGTGTAAGAGAACACTTTTTAAACTCCGTTTTGATGAATCTATAAATAAACGCCACTCACTAGAAACGTAATTTTGTAATCCCATTGCAGCCATTAAACCAGGCACATTTTTACAAAATACGAAGTCATCTTCTTCAGCAAAATATTCAAGGAAAGTTTGTTCTCTTCTGCGATAGTAAGAAATTTTAGTTTCTTTTGTGACTAAGTTTCTTTCTTTTAATCTAGACGCCAAAATTTCTGAACCAGTCTTTGACAGTCCCAGATCTCTAATGAGGTCGTTTAAATCATCTTGGTTAAATGGTTTTGGTGTTCCCAGGTCACAATCAAAGTCACTATCGCTATTGTCTTTTTTTGCCTCAAAATGTAAAGGTTCTTCCTGTGAAGCACCAGGTTGAGGTTCAGAGGACATCGTAGGGCTCAAAACACGTCTATGTGCTGATCGTATGGAAGGATATTCCCATTTGCCTCGATTTTTTCGGTGAATGCCAGTTATTTTTACCATACAAAAATAACAGTCGTCGTGGTGGTTCACAGGTTCAATCCAGATCATAACAGTTTTGTATCTAAATTTATTCCTTTTGTTATTCGTCTACAATCGTAGAAACTCAACGCACCTTTTGCATACCTTTTGTGGAATCCAAAGCTTATTTTTCATTTCCATTGGGTGACAGAAGTAATTTTTATACGCCTCATTTACGAACGATGTCACATTCTAACGGTTTTCTTGAAACATATACTCTCCGCAAATAAAACAAAAACTATTCCGGCCATTTATATAAACTCGTCTTGACGATGCCATAACAAATAATATTAAGAAAACTTAATATTTGTTTAAATATTCGTCAATTAACACTGAAATATAGTGATTTTTTTGTGATAGCTATAACTGGCAAACTCGTAAACAAGAGCTGTTACAAAAAAAATTAGGGTATATTTAGAATCAGCGTTGTCAAATTAGTAAACATCAAGTATCATCAAGTATTTTGTTTTTTTGTGTTATTATAAACAGAAAATTTTATATTCAAAGGGTTAACAGCAAGTGTTATCATAGAGCTGTAAACTTACATGCATTAAGACCGAACGAAATGAGCTGGTAATGGTAGCTAAATTTGCAAATATTCTTAGCAAAAATTTTTGCCAATAGAAGATTTTTCATCTAAATAAATATAAACTGAATAATTTTACTTAGAAATACTTATTTACTTTAAGTAGGAGCTTCTTCGCTCTGTTTTTTATTCTTGATTTTGTCACACACCGCTCTTTCGCTTACGATGCATTCTTTCAACAATTTGTTGAGCTGAAAAATTTTCAAGGCTTTAGAAACTATCAAATGCGCCCAATCACTTTCCAATTATATAAAAAAAATCAAAATTTTGTTGCATAGTTTTATTAGAAATACCAAAAAATGCTTTTCAGTGCCCGATCGGCAAACAAAATTGAGCTACATCAAGAACGAGCAAAAAACGTGTCACTTACTTTGGTCTAATTTGCATTGCTTGTCTTTTCGTGTGTTGCCAATTTTGTTTCGGACTTTGCATTTATAATAAATAAATTTAGACGCGCTGATACGAATCATCAGCAGGCTGTGAATTTGAAACGCCACGGTAAAGCAAATGAATAAAATCAGGTTCTCTTGCGACGCTTCTAAACTTCGATTACTTTTTTTCATTCCTCATTTCTTCTCGCCCTATTTTTGTCTTTTCTTTTTGTCGCACGCAAAACTTTCAAAACGAAAGTTTTATACGCGATTTTGTCAAATGATAAATTTATACGAATTTAGAAGAAAAAAATTTAGTTGGCTTAAGTTTTTATTTATCTATTATTAAAATTTAAAAATTGCGTGGGTAACACTAATTTTTTTAATAGCTCGTGCATGTGATTTATGGTTTCGATCACGGACGCAGCTGTTCGGGGGGCACGAAAATTATTTCGAACCTGATATTTATAATAGGAAAATTTGAGTACAACGGCCCCTTTGTAATATTCTATACGTTTACCCGTCCAATGCGTTCCAGGATTAAGTAACATGCGAAATTTGCTCATATGTGTATGTTCCCTTGAAACTTTGTATTGTAAGAATAGATTCCGAACTACCTTCATTAGGCGTTAAAATAGTCATAAAATGACTACAAGGGTAGTAAATTAAAACAACAATAATTTTAAGAAGTGAGCTTTTCTCGCAAGTGCATATCAATTCCTACGACTGCCGGTTCTACGTTATCGTATTGACCCGTATTTATAATCCGGCCAAACCATTCCCTTCAAATCCAACTTTTTACCCAATTATGATTCTACGCACAAAGCAGCTTGTTCTGAAACTGACTTCTTATATATATATATATAAATAATTGGCGCATACACCCTTTTTGGCCGAGCTCCACCTCCTATTTGTGGTGTGCGTCCTGACGTTGTCTCACAAATGGGGGACCTACAGTTTCAAGCCGACTCCGAACGGCAGATATTTTTTATGAGGAGGTTTTTCATGGCAGAAATACACTCGAAGGTTTACCATTGCCTGCCGAGGGGCGACCGCTATTAGAAAAAAATGTTTTCTTCTTTTTGGTGTTTCACCGAGATTCGAACCTACGTTCTTTCTGTATTCCGAATGGCAGTCACGCACCAAGCCATTCTTACTTAAGCAAAATAATTTGAAACAAGCAAATTCATAGACTCTTCTTTTAAGATCTATACTCCCGAGCTGGAAACATTATTAGAGAAGCTTATCTTACATCATTTGCTGTTTTCATGGCCACAGTGGGTGTGACGCACCTCTGGAACTTACCATGCTGCACCGCCTAATAAATAAGGGAAATATTTTAATTCACGAAAAAACGTACTGACGTGCTTATGTAAATCATATGAGTTTCGCCTAAATATTAAAATGTGGACAAAATTTTTTGAAAATCGAAAAATAGAAAAATGTGGGAATTATTTTGAAATTAGGAAATAAAAAATGTGGAAATAGGGGAAAAAATTATGGAAATTAAGATTGAAAAAATAAATATCAGTCGGCAGCGTTCTTATTACCTTGGGTTTACACAGATTGAAAACATCACAAAATACCAAGGCGCTTTCATTAAAGGTGGTGGTACTAGACCAACAACTCTGTTCTATACGTTTGATTGTCACAGCAAAGTATTGGCAAAGTAGAAAACAAAGAATGAATTCGCCTCGTAACCATCTAAGCTGACAGCCAGGAAAAAAATAACTCAGCTGATTTACCAACATCACCCTTAATAGATTCGCTTTGGAAAATACGTAAAATTTTTTGCGCTGACTTCGATTCTTTCACGTATTACAACGAAACTTCGTCGAATTGCTCAGCTAAGTCAAATCATTTGCCAAATTTACTGTCTTCGGGAAATCGCAGACATTGAGAGCTTTGTGAATGGATTAGTAATCCAACAAACAAATAGGTTAGAGAACGATTAGAAAACGAGTTGAATTCTAAAATTTTTATATAAGGTAGAAGGTTAGAATACGATTCTCTACTAAAAGGGAACTTAGTTCTCGATATCGAGAAAAAGGTTAGATATCGAATCGTTTCCACGGAGTTTTCCACTCTCAGTATCCTGCTTCTTTTGTAAAACATCCTTTGAAGTTTTGTTCCATAAAATCGTTTTTTTTTTTTAATTTTCTTTATATTTTATTTATTTATTTTTTTTTTTTTTTGAAGAATACCTTTTTCTAATTTTTTTATAAGATTTATTTGCTTAGTTTGCAATATCCCGTTTTTGGAGGAAAAAACACATACATATGTATGTATGTAATGTAAACATAATTATGTGATTTGATTTTCTTAAAGCCTTATTGATTTCCTAAAGTCTAAATTTCTAGCGAAAATAGACTTCAAAATTCAATGGTGTTAACGATTATTTAATTGCATATATAGCGAATTTTTTTAATAATAATAACAATTCTCCATTACCAGGCCTTAAATCAAGTTTTTGTTTTTTTTTTGAAATTTTCTCTTAGAATGCTGCCTTTGATCTGCCTCCTCTCGTTGGGCCACAGCAACATTTGAGTTGACGAAATCTTTATTGCACTCATAGCCATATGACTCCCTTCGATGTCAGCCAGCAAAGTTAATTGGAAATCATTAGAACTGACTTACATGTGCAAATGAAAGACTTCCTAATTCTATTTCTATATTTTTTGTATAATTTAGCAATCCTTTTAAACATATTGTTACGCAGAACTGACCTTATTTTTACAAATTTTCTAGTTTTATATGTATTTCTAAATAAATTTGAGCTACTTAGTAAATCGTGAAAAAATGTTCCCCAATGCATAGTTGGCGCCATCAGCGCACACATCGCTTCATTTGACCCCCCACTGGCGTCTATGTATATAGGCGTGCATGCCCACTAGCCCACTCATAATTTCCATAAGTCAAATCATTGCTGGATTCAAAGAGTCGCGCCTGTCAGCATGCCGCTAAAATAACTCATGCATACATACATACATACATACATACAATACATACATACATTTTACATATATACTTGCCTAGAGTATTTTATAAAGTATTTATTTCTAACAAATAACTGTGTCATTTATCTGAAGAGAATAATATGAAATGAAAGTATTAATAAAAACAAAAACTAAAATTTTTGGACAGCTGTAAATAGTAAATATGAAAAATACGAGTGCAATAAAAAACATATGCATGCCGAATTAAGAAAAGATGAATTTGCTAAGAAGCTTGACGCAAATAAATAAGTCAAATATGCGCTCAAAAATATGATAGATATATCTACTTATACATAAATATCCAAATATGATTATATACCCCGCACATTTCCCGCAGTTAAATCTGCCAGTACTGAACCAACTTACAACCAGTCTACTTTGCAGCTGAAATAGTTCATTTTATAGCTTTTCCCAGCATTAGCAACCTGGCATTTTGATCAGCATCATACCATTTAACGAGTTAGTCGAACTCTGTATCAGTAATATGCCATTTAACGAACTTTTTAGCCCAAGCATTAGTGAGAAACCAGTTAATGCACAAAAATTCACCCATCCATTAAAATTTATTTGTGTCTAATCATGTGTAATTTCGCGCAACTCAACGTTTCAAGCACTCTTATTTATAACAACAAAATAATAACTCACCATTTTGTAACTGGTCCAATACTAGTCCCATTAGAACTAGTACGAATTTTGCTCTCATATACTTGAGTCGTGAATCAGAGTGTTTGCTGAGTAGTTTGACTTTTCACTGCAGTGTTGTATGAACAAATGCGCCACATCAAAATACGAAGTGGAGCAATCGTGCGATTATGTCACACCAAGAGGACTTCGGCGGATAAAGCAACCAACAACAACTAGCAACTAAACAACTCGATCCCACTACCCATCGACTTATTTACATGCTCATTTACCCGCGCACTCGTACGATTGGGCGACTTTCTATTGTTGTAAATTGAATGAAATATCCGCACTAAACATTCAGCTGGCATATCCATTCGTACATACAAACTATGAGCTTTTAGGTTTGAATTAAAGCTTTTGCAGTGAGCCATTTTAACCCGTAAACTTTAAATTGACACTGCATTTCCACTTAAATTGAAATGACGTCCACTAAATTCAATTCAATTGAATGCGACATGCACATACTTACATACACACATACACACATAAATACCAGTACACAAATATTCAAAATTAGCCTATCGGATGGGGTTAAATGGTTCAACCTGCAACTTACATAAATAAAAGTGGAAATAAATAATACATAAATTAATATTAAACCTCATCAAACGTAGTTGTAAGCCTCTGCATTTCCCACTAATAAAAGAAATATTCGAATCGGAAAATGAAAAGTAAATGAGACAATGACCTTAAAATTATGGTAAATCATTCAAAAATTTCTAAGCATTTACATTTTCGATAAGCAGCCACAATTTTCTGTACAATTGTTAAACAAATTTCCGCATAAAAGAGAGATCTTCAGAGCAACACAATTTGCGTACTTCGTAGGCGTTTGCCGTTTCCCTTGAAGCGATCCTTGTGATTTTAGGCACGTGTGATCACTTTCGCTGACTGACTACCTGGCAGGCGCGGACTTTGTAACTATGCACGTAAATGCTTGCGCATACATACATACATGCATACACATTTCCGCGCATACAGCTGTGTAAAAAATTATTGCAGCGCAACATATGGCAAAGTTTTGACTATTTTCTTTTATAAAAACGTAGTTTACTCTACAAAAAAGCCACATAAGTTAAAATTTGAAGCTATTCACAATTTAACAAAAAAAAAATTTAAAAATTTAAAAATTTTATCAAAATTTAATTACACCTGTTAATAAAATTTCGAGTATGCAATTTTATAGCTCATGAAAATTTTGTGCAATAAATGCAAGTTTGAAATAGCTGAAAAATCATGTAGATTTGTGAAATTTTTTTTTGGAGATGGCCTCTATATGTACCAAAACTTCAAACATTCGGTATACAGAAGACAATGCATAGCATTGACAACAAAAAAACTTATCAAAAATCATTAAACTGGCAAATTATCAAAATTGTATGGGTGACAAAACTGCAGGCCCGCAAAGAAAAAACTAAAAAAACACTTATATTAAATAAATAAACAGTCAAAACTTTGCAATATCGCGCACTGCTATTATTGCAAACACAAATGTACCTTCACACATTCTTATCTACTTATCTGTTTTATGATGTTGAGATTTCATATTTCCCCGAAGGTCTACCTCCTGCTGAAATACTCAAGCACTCAGCACTCAAGGCTGTTGGCGATCGACCAGATACCGTTATTTCAAGATAAGTGTTAAGTAGTATTTACAATAAAATAATTATGCAAACCTCAAAAGATAAAAGTCGTTTAGCTGAAGTGTTAACAACTCAACGGTGTTTTTGCGAGGCATGAAAATGTCGAAAGATTTGCCACGATGAAGATTTGCTTTGATGAAAATTATGCCAACTTATGCTGAGAATCACATAACTGATGGAAATGTGACGCGTGCTATTTGAATGCTTTAAAAGTGGTAACTCTAATGTAAGATGGCTGCCAAAAAAAGTTTTATATTGTAATACGCAACAACTAAAAGCATTATTGGATAACTTCAACTGAAATTAAAACCAACTGATGCTCTTGAGCGGAGCAGTCAAAAAAGAACACAAAGAAGCTTATACAAGACATGATTGCTTGACTTAACAGCGCGACAAATCTCGGCCGCTTACCTCATGCGTGGTGAAAATATTTTTAGAAACCCACAAAAGAAAAGCACTCACTACCCCGCCTGTCATACCTAAAATAAATCGCGGCTTCTCATAACTGGTTGTATTTGACGAATAACCGTTTCCATACTTTCGCAGGAATTATTGTCAAAAATCACCTTTAGGTCTGAAAAGTACATTTTTCGAAAAAATTGAAAATTGGTTCTTCACCCACCGACGTCCTCTTAGTGTGACGTAATCGCACCGTTTCGCTTTACTTCGTATTTCTATGTGATCGACTTGGTAATCAAATACTGCTGTGAAAAGTCAAACATTCTAGTTTATAAACTGGTATTTGAGAGTAAAATTTGTACTAGTTCGAAAGGGACTAGCACGGGACCAGTTACAAAAGAACCAATTGGTGGTGTATGCAAAGTAATTTTTTTATAGTTGCATACCTAACAGATGTTTGAGGTCCGATATGGAAGTAAGCATAAACCACTTTATTTAAAAATAAACATACTGAGAACTGTGTCCTTGGAAGATCTTAATTGGCTATCGGTGTATGTAGTTTCGCGCCCAGGCCGAATTATCGGGGTTCCTTTACCCTTTTCTATAGCAATGTGAAATGTGACATAGTAATATATAAAAAAAACAATAATATTGCCATTGGGAATACAAATTTAATTTTCACTTGATGAAACATTTTCCAATTTCGGGGATCTGAGCCCGATCTGATTTGTAGCCTGTCAGAAGTCTAACGGGTGCAACGCTTTATTACTACTACTCGACTTTGAACTCACGGAGCAGACTTCCGGTATGCCTAGCATACCGTTCTACCTCTAGAAACTATTCCCCTTGTTGATCATTGCAGTAGAAATCTAAAAAAGTTCTATGGTGGTAGATCGTCGTCTATCTTATCTAATGTAGGTCCAGAACACAGGCTGTTTCGACAAGGCGAGATCAAAGGGAGAGGGGTGTTATATGAGAGGGATTAAGTCGGCCTAAGAAGAGGTGGTTAGTGTCGTACGGGGTACCTTTCCACGACCCACATATGTTGAGCATGTCTGAAACGATTTTGTAATTGAACCTGCTACAGTTTCCAGAATGTAATTTTGCCAAAGTAACGCTGTTCACACAAGGCAGGTGAACATTTTCGTTTGCAATGGGTGATATTTGTACTCACAGGCTACATCAGGGAGAGTGAGTTCATAAAAGTAGGTGGTCAGGAACTCTCGATAAATGCCGCTTAAAACCTGTCTGTGTGGCCCTGGATGTCGTCAGTTCTGACGTACCTTACAGGTAACTCAATCTCCAGGAAGTGTATATTAGAGTAGGTCCTAGATAATAACCCAGCGAGCATAATATTGCACTCCTTAATGGGAGCATAGATGTCTCACTGTGCAGGGGCTTAACTGGAGACATCAGTAGCCGTTTATAGTAATTCGACAGGTTTGAAGTCCCTAGTTCTAGGATCTCAGATTGGCGCTGCATAGTTTCCGTATGCAGAAGGTCTTTAGCTCTACTTCCTAGCCGTTACTTCTTAGCCTACTAGTTCCCGACTCCAAAATTTGAGTACATAGTTAAGTACCTGCTGACCAATCGCCTTCTATGTTGCTTGCAATGAAGTCAAACCCCTTCTTCTTCAATAGACACGATTTTTTTAGACTCTGAACACTGACCACCGAATGTACTGTAGCGACGTTATTAGTGGCATTAGTTCTTAGCAACAGTTTAGGCAATGAGAAACAAAGAATATAACTAAAATAAATATTTAAGCCAGCAAAAGATGCTTACTGTGGATAATGTCTGAGAGAGTACACAGCCCTGCTTTAAAGATAAATAAATAAAAAACAAAAAACCGGAAAAAAAATTTGAAAAGTCAAAAGAAGTTGCTAGTGGGATTTCTGTGTTAGCATTCATAAGACTTCTAAGGCGACAAAACTTTGGCAGGTTCTTACTAAATCGCAGATAATTACTTCATTGATCTGCGAAAAAACCGTTAAATGGATCAATTATAGAGAGCAAACGCTCGAAGTGCTGCTGGAAATCCGCTTTTCTCGCTGCACTGACATTTTAAATGGCACAGCCCGAACAGAAAATTCGTCAAATGAGGGGTTTATAGACTTCATGGGAAAGAAAAAATTAATATGTGGCTTAAGACTGTTTACCCCTTTCTAATATCTGGACATGGGCATCTCCCTGTCGAAGGTGGGTTTAGGGAAACAGCAGTCGATTTTTTCGATTATAACTACATGGCAGTAGAATATCTAATTTGCTTTTTTCTTCTTCTTACAATTTAGTGGTTTCAATGCTTTTTTGTTGTTGCTTCGCTGGTTTGCTTACATTTTGATTAAACATTTTACGCTCAAATAAAATGCGTGCAAAAAAAAACGTGCAAATTTGGACTGCTTTCGTCTTGTATGGATTCGGCTTGAACCAAATAAAGAAGAATAAAATGAACCAACTGTAATGATGCTCACACTCACCAATGTAAACGTACGGCCGTACGCCCGTATCAGCTGACACGATGAAACAACGATCTACCTTACTATGGAACGGAACGGGGGTGAGAATGGATTTACATGGGGCTCTCATTAGTTTCATGGTGTCAGCTGATACGCGCGTACGTTTACTTGCTGAGTGTGAGCATTAGGGCGGGTCGATTTAAAAATCGCTCATTGCTCTGTGAAAATCGTATTCTAGGGATCAAAATAAGAAACTTTGCCGAAGGAACCATACCTCTAAAACGAATTCTGATGTCCCCCAATTTAAAAATATCACCATTTTTGGCCTTTATATGAAAAAATCAGCTAAATGGCTATGTTTTTTCTTTATTTTTATTTATTTATAATAATATCTATTTTTTCTCTTAAGAAATTTATTTAGTCAGAACATTTGTAAATGAAAAATTTAATTTAAGTGAGTTATAGAAAAGAAACTAAAAAGTTCGACCCAAATTTGAGGACATCAGAATTCGTTTCAGAGGTATGGTTCCTTGGGCAAAGTTTCTTATTTTGATCCCTAGAATATGATTTTCACAGAGCAATGGGCGATTTTTTTGCCTCCCCAGAAATCGACCCGGCCTAGTGAGCATTATAGGTAGATGTAAAATGTAACCGATTTCGTGCGTTCTTTTTGCAATGCGGATGCAAACGAATCTGGCAAATATGTGATGTACCCTTCTTTTGACGCTGACAGTACATACATGGATGACTTGCAGCTCATTGCATTATCTCAATATTTGTTTCAGCCAAGAAAATTTGTAACGTGCGAAAAATTAATGTTGCTTTTGAAATTTTGTTTGTAGGAAAATATATTTTTCACACCGAACTTTTGCCTTTTAAAGCCTGTGAACCTAAATTGGCACACAAACCATTGTATGCATATCACATATGGGTTCGTATGTACGTATGTATGTACTTGCACACAAATTCGCATATGAATATGTAATAGAACTGGCAACACTTCAATTTGCATTCAATTGCACTGAAAATCTATAATAACATTGCCGACATCCACTCATGCAGCGCAGTCACTAGGTAGCAATAATGTGTTGTTGTTGTTGTTGTTCCCATTGGGTTTTTGTTTTGTTTTGTTTAATTGCAACTGAGAACAATGACTTCATTGAAGTTGTAATTATTACTGTCCTACACTTCTTTGCACGCAGCTACAGAAATTTACAAAAATAAATATTTATGTTTATATGTATGA
The DNA here is from genome assembly GCF_027943255.1 of Anastrepha obliqua. Classification (NCBI taxonomy): domain Eukaryota; kingdom Metazoa; phylum Arthropoda; class Insecta; order Diptera; family Tephritidae; genus Anastrepha; species Anastrepha obliqua. The sequence continues at coordinate 66,174,000 of NC_072893.1, forward strand.
CTTTTTATTGTAAGTGAAGTATTGAATTTGCCACATATGCCATGTATGTATGTGTGTGATATCGGAGTGCATATGTCGTCGCGTACACGCACACGCATCCAAATCCAAAATACACCAACAAACAGTATTGAAAACAAAAAACAAAGTTTGTCTGTTTATTTTTCGAATGCTTTGGTTTTGTTGTATGCGTTTGTGTGTGTGTGTGTGTGTGTATGCTTGCGCGTGTGTGAGTACATTATGTTTTAATTATCATGATTATGAGCTCATTTGATTATGTTGTTTATTTTCATTGAAGCCGCATTAAACGACAGTAACAACAACTGTAACAACAATCAAGACTTCGCACATGCAAACATACACGCACACACACATACACATACAAATGTGTCTAGCATGTGCATAAACGCCCGAGGCAAATTGGCGGCGGCAACAGTAGCTTTAGCAGCTTTGGCATTAAAATCAGAAAATGGAAAGAAAAAATGTGGCAAAAATAAAAAAAATAAAAGCAAATCTGCAACGCGTCGCATAACGCAAACGCCGCATATGCCATTATTTGTGGCAGGCATGCTGCCTATTGTGAGGCACACATACACGCACACACACTGTGTAGGAAAGCGGAGCGCCATTTAGTTTTTTCTCTCCGCATAATTACTAACCTCTTTGCTCCGGCACATAGGAATATATGTATGTATGTGCGTGTATTGAAACATATACTCGTAGTAAGCGGCTCATCAGCCAGATGAAAAAGAAATTGCTATACATACAGACATATTGTATAACATATCGTGCATATGGCTGTGCAAAAATACATTTCTATATCCGCACTTCCTGTTTTTGCTTTCTTGCTTGCTTTTGCCAATGGTTTTTTTTTTGTTTTTTGTTTTTTTTTTGTAGCTCATTTTGTGTTTTTGCTTGCTTATAGAACATTTTTTTTGCTTTTATTATTTTGTTTTTTTATTTTTTATTTTTGTTTATGTTGCCACATCTGTCTGGCGGCGGCATATGACTGTCGCTTTAAGTGTCTTGCTGTCTGTCTAGCTTGGTGTCAGTGCGCCCATTGGATGTCATAGCTTTAGCGTGCAGTGTACGCGGGTCGGTCAATAAGTATGCGCAGATAAGTATGCAATGTATTGGACAATTTTTCTTTGACACATTTCACGTGTTTCTGTGCGTGTTTATAGCTCAGTTTCGCGACCGATTGCCATTTGCCGGGATCATTTTTATGGGTGTTGGCGGTACTGCTATGAAATAAAATATTTAGTAGCATGAAGAAGAAGAAATATGCAACTTTAATAGAGAATGAACGACCTGCAAATAATGGGCATCCTCAAGAAAATGTTACTTTAACTAAATATTGGCATTTTCCACGAGCTAATAATGGGGAAGAATGACGCCTGGATTCTGTGTGAATCCTTTTCGCAAAGAAGAGAAATGCACAGTCTGGAAAACTAAAATGGTCAAAGATACTGCCAATCTGAGCTTCAGAAAAAAGCCATTTGATTGTAAAGCAGCTCTTTGCTTTATAGCTCTTTGTGACTTAAAATATTTCATGACATGAATTTGCTGCTTTGATTAAATTTACCATTGAAAGCAATCACAAATTTAGTGTCGAGATGCCTAGTTAGCGAGTGGCGAATAAATGAAGCAACTGGAAGCAACTGAGGAAAACTGCAAAGGAACTGCCAAAAATTACATTTGTTTCGAAGCACTCAATGAGCATTAGTAAGACCAGGTTCATACAGGGCAACTTTTGTTGCTTCAACCTGTTACTTGTGATGCTTTCTTTCTGTCAAAATCTTTGTATTCTCGTTTTTCACAATGTTTTTGACTGTAGACTAAAAACTAACAACGGCAAATCAAAAGAGATGCAAAGTGTTCGCTGTATGAACGCTGTCTAATGAAACTTGCCAATATTAGAAAAGAGAGGAAATTGTGCGTTATACCAATTTTATGAAATTCGCTAGCGACGAACCTCGCTCGATAACTTTGATTTTGTTGTCACATGCAAATTTTTCGTCATGTGAACAGAGCTCCAACATAGTGAGTAGGGAAGAAGCGAATTGAAGTCGCATTTACATTCATGTATAGGGAATAATTCTGGAGTGATACTCCTTGGCCAGATATAAAACCGGTCTTTCCATTAACGTAGAACCAACTGCTGTACCAATGTATGCATGTTGAAGTAGCATTCAATTTTTTGCCAAGAATCTCACTCAAAATGAAGTTTATCTCTGAAATAAAAGCTTTTCTCATATAGTTCGTATAACTTCATGTCTAGGTATAGGAAGAGAGTAGACCATAAACCAGATCCGTGTGTGAATCACGTTATAACAGGGATACACATTAGACAGTGGATACACATTAGATCTAATTCCGTTTTTTTTAGAAGCAGCTGGTATTTGGACATATTTTGGGTCAGTCTTCATAGCGTTTAGATGATGTTTACGATTCCTATTCCACGGAGAGGTCAATTTCGTACAAAAACATCAAATGACCAAAAACCCTTCTTAGTCTTCAGTGAAAATGTTCATAAAGTGTGAGTAAAGTGAATAAATTATAGCTCTTCCATTCTTTCAGTATTTTGAACGGTTTAGAGAAGAGTGCTCCTATAATGCATTCAAGTCGCTTAAGCCTCGATTATGGATAAATTTTGTTTGGTGAACACCGTGCAATTGTGTTTGCACCGAAGAGTATTTGTGTACGGTGTGCGTTCTATCTGACATGATTTGAATACGTTGAAGTAGATCTCAGCACCCAACCTGATGAAGCTGACAGAAAAATTCATTTTAGGAGCTGTTTTATGGATAGCGGAAGAGTGTATATTAAGGTTTAATAAAAAATATGATATCAAAGTAATAATGCTATTTTGTATAGCCATTCCTCGTATGTGCAAAAAATTTTTTACAGACTTATTGCACGACCCTGGTATCTCACCAATATAAATACAAATATTATAACCACAGTTTTATTTATTATTATTTTTCTTTGCTGCTCCAATTTGTGTAATATGTGGGCATCGGGTTAATAAACCCACAGAAACTATTATTCTTGCTTGAATTTTCTGCAACAACAACAACAAATAGAGAGAATTATGCATGCATTTAGGGCACACGCATGCACGTGCGCACATAAGAGTGCAAAGTTAAATATATTTGAAATGAAAATGCATTTGTTAATTGAAATATATCTATAAATACGTAAGGCTGGCTTTAAGTTTTGTTTTTTTTTGGTTGTGAGCAACTCAAATAGGGGCTTCAATGGGCGAAAATTAATACCCATGTACTCATATAAGTAAATGACTACGCTCGATTGGTTTCTGTTTCGAAATGAAAGAATTTCTTTTATTATAAAATCCAGCTGCCTTACGAAAGCGATTTCACGTGGATTTATTTTTTTCTTTTTAATTTTAGGAATTTTTTAAGAGTTATACATTAGTTATAATATATTTTATATTAATTATAATATAATAACACTGTGGTACAAAAAAAAAAGTTGCAAAAAAACTTTGGATCGGACATGGTGAGGGTTGTAGCTTATGAAAAACTGAAAATAATGGTATAGTTGAAATTTCCAATACACCCCCAAAATCTCATTTTATGGCCATAAAACCGTTTTTCAGTAGGTTGATATGAACAATCACTCCTAACTTCGCCAATTTCCATCCGATTTCGAATTTGCTTTTTTAGTTCGAAAGAACAAAAACAAGCCTTTTTGACAGTGTGTTAACATTTTTTCTGAAATGACAACTGACGAGACTGTAGGCGGAAGTATTTGGAATTTTTTTATTTTTTCTCTATTTTTTCGACTTTGACATAATTTTTACGATATTATCCGATATTGAGGATTTTTTTTAGTACACTACTGTTATAGTAAATTTAATTTTGCGTCGAATGAGCTATATCTGACTGTAATTGAATTAAAATTAATAGAGTTGTGTGGGTTTTAAGATTTTTTCTTTTTTTACTACGAGATTTGGTATGCGTTTCGAAGCATGAAAATAATAACAAGTGTCATTATAAACGCATAATATTTATTGGAGTATTGTGCAGTGCAGCACTGTACGGTATGGTACGGTGTAGTACACAACGGTACTGGTTCCAAACTTAAAAATGCATTGGAAAGGGCCCTTTGGAGTTTAGTATGGTACGGTACATTTGTCATTTCTTCATCAGTTTTGAATACTTCTCTGTAAGAAATTCGATCATCATCATTCATCTGAAGTCGTCATCAACTAAATTCCATTGTTTAAATCGAGAAGCGAGCGTTTCAGATTGTCTTCCCGATAGAAGTATGTAAATCACGAGAAAGATCCTGAAAATCTGAATTTGATACAATGTCTCGTTCTGAAAACTTAGAACCAGACGGAAAGTACTCTTCGTCATCAGATTTATTGTTATCAGTTTGATCATCATCAGCAATGAGTTGAACTTCCTTCAGTTCATGACCTGCAGTTGAGTCAATCATATCGTCCAAGACTACGGGGTTCTTAACAGTTGCAACATCAGCATACTTTATGTGCTTTCGAGTTTTATAATGATGACCGTTTAAGTCCGTTTTGCAAAAATAACAATCATCTGGTTTATGATAAGGCTGATGATGCCATATCATCGGAGAATATTGAGAAATTTGACTTTTCTGGCAACGTTTTGATTTATATCTTTTGAATTTCAATGAAACAAACAATAAAACTTTGACGTTTTAATAAGGTTAAATTATAATAACAAACTTCTTTTGTTAATCAATGTACAGTGTGAACTTTGGCACACTTGGGAGCTTTTCCATATTTCTATTGAAAAAAATGTGCTATAATATGTCAGATATTTTCGTAAGTTCTAACCAGTTCTGTTGTATGCAGTACAGTGTACTCTTATGTATTCATATATACTCCAATAAATATTACGTATCTATAATAACGCATCAAAACACGTCCTTATTCCCATTTAGCGTAAGCTATACCAACATTCCAAATTAGTAAAAAAAAAAAACAAAAAATCTTAAAACTCGCACAACTCTATTAATTTTAATTCAATTACAGTCAAATATAGCTCATTTGACGCAAAATTAAATTTACTATAACAGTAGTGTACTAAAAAAAATCCTCAATATCGGATAATATCGTAAAAATTATGTCAAAGTCGAAAAAATAGAGAAAAAATAAAAAAATTCCAAATACTTCCGTCTACAGTCTCGTCAGTTGTCATTTCAGAAAAAATGTTAACACACTGTCAAAAAGGCTTGTTTTTGTTCTTTCGAACTAAGAAAGCAAATTCGAAATCGGATGGAAATTGGCGAAGTTAGGAGTGATTGTTCATACCAACCTACTGAAAAACGGTTTTATGGCCATAAAATGAGATTTTGGGGGTGTATTGGAAATTTCTCCTATACCATTCTTTTCAGTTTTTCATAAGCTACAACCCTCATCATGTCCGATCCAAAGTTTTTTTGCAACTTTTTTTTTTGTACCACAGTGTAATTTATTAATATAATTATATATTATAATCTTTTATTTAATTTTTTGGTCAAGGGTTTTTTGAATATAAATTTGGTGAATTTTTTAAGTCTTTCATTTATCTTGTTTCAATATGTGTTTTTTTTCATTTTAGTGTTTTAATTTTATAGATGTCTTAAACGTTTATTTTTATTTAAAACGTTGTTTTTATTGTTTTAATTTTGGGAATTTTTTTAAGCCTTTCTTTTAAATAACTTGTTGGATTTTTCAACTGTTTTTTCAATTTAAATTTGGTGGTTTTCAAGCTTTTCTTTTGGTTTTTCTTATAATTTTGTAGATTTTTTAGGTGTAATTTATTGAAACTTTTTTATTTTTCCAGTTTTTTGAAGTGTTTCTTGAATATGTGGATTTTTTTATAGTCGTTTTATTTGTATTTTTTTCTTTTAATTTGGTGAATTTTTTAAGCCTTTTATTTAATTTTTAATATGTGGATGTTTAAAGCGAATTTTATTTTTCTTTCAATTAATTTTGTTGTTTCATTCAATAAAATTTTTTTTGTTTTTGTAATTTAGAGAATTTTTTAAGTGTTTCTTTTATATAATTCAGTGGATTTTAAGCACTTTATTCAATTTGAATTTAATGAATTTTTCAAGCTTTTGTTGAATTTTATTTTTCTTTTAATTTTTTAAGTGCAATTTCATGATTTTTTTTTTAATTTTGCGTTTTTTTTACTATGCGGATTTTTTATCGTGGTTTTATTTGATTTTTTTTTCTTTTAATTTGGTGTTTTATATAATTTTGTGGGCTTTTTTAAATTTTTTTTTCAATTTAAATTTCGTGAATTTTTCAAGCTTTTGTTTAATTTTTGTTTTTTATTTAAGTTTGTGGATTTTATAATTTAATTTAATTTTTTTTTTAATTTTTTATCGATTTTTATTTGTATTTTTTCTTTAATTTGTGGATTCTTTTAAAGTTTTGTTTTTTTTATTTGAAATTTAGTGAATTCTTGTAAGTCTTTGTTTACTTTATTTTTCTTTTAATTTTGTGGATTTTTTTATGTGTAATTTAATTATTATTTTTTTAATATGTGGATTTCTTTTGAGCACTTTTCTAAGTTTTATAAAATTAGAAACCTTTTTTTTTAATATTTAAACATTTTTTATTATTTTAGAATTTTTCTTTTTTATCTGAAATTTGGTGAATTTTTGAAGTATTTTTTTTTAATTTGTGGAATTTTCGTGTTTTTATTTTTTGTTTTGGTGATTGTTGAATTTTTGTTAATCTTTGTTTTACTTTATTTGTCTTTTAATTTTGTGGATTTTTGAAATGTAATTTAATTATTTTTTTTTTAATATGTGGTTTTCTTTTGAGCACTTTTCTAAATTTTTTAGAATTAGTAAACTTTTTTGTTAATATTTAAACATTTTTTATTATTTTTGAATTTTTCTTTTTATCTGAAATTTGGTGAATTTTTGAAGTATTTTCTTTTTAATTTGTGGAAGTTTTGTGTTTTTATTTTTTTTTGTGTTTGATGAATTTTTGTAAATCTTTGTTTTACTTTATTTCCCTTTCAATTTTTTGGATTTTTGAAATGTAATTTAACTATTTTTTTTTTAATATGTGGATTTACTTTGAGTACTTTTTTAAATTTTTTAAAATTTGTAAACATTTTTTTAAATATATAAAGAATTTTTTATTATTTTTAAATTTTTCTTTTTTATTTGAAATATGGTGAATATTTTAAGTTTTTTTAATTTGTGGATTTGTTTTTTGCTTTTTTGGTGTTTTTTTTCTTGGTTTTGTGTTTTGTTTTTTCTTTTTTGAAATTGTGTGGCTCGTTTTAAGAATGGGTTTTATTTTTATGGCACATTTTACGAATTTTCAAGTGTTTTTTCTTAGTTTAAAATTTTCAATTTAGTTTTGTTATTTTTTTAATTTTCATAGTAAAACGAATTAATATGAGTTTATGTGAATTAATGAAAAAAAATTAACAAAAACCACACCCAGAAAACTTATACGACTTTCGTGGACTTTCCACTGTATATTAAATGTCAGAAGAATGCAAGGCTGTCTCGTGAGTAGGATTGAAATTAGCATTTGTTGCTCCTGCATTCAATACAAAATTTGAATATATACTGCTGCTTTTTTGATACCCTGATATCTACTGGTATTTTTTAGCTTAACTTGATTTACCTTACAAATCTGGTTTCTCTTTAGTTAACCTTGAGTTTTCCGTTTCAAGCTTTCGCATAATTGCACAAGACCTAAATTGCAGACACTATTATGGAAGATTTGTTGTTATTTCTATTTTATTAGTTATACTAAAGTAGTATAGACTTAGTCATAAAATAAATTTGTTTTTAATACGCAAATACAAATTTTTCAAATCCTACTAAAAAAGTGAAATTAAATCGTTGTCAGTTGTTTAGCAAAAGTGGGTAGACCCTTTTTAAAAGTAATGTTTAAATTAAAAAAAAAAATTAATCACATACATATGCACTGTAGAAAATATGTACACATGTCTAATTTCTGAAATGTATTTAGTTGAAAATAACTCCTTGGATCAGTAGCGTTCTAGAGCATAAATAGAAACATTTCTTCACATTTCTTACAATGGAATCTCGCTCTGGAAAACAATTCGCGGTCGCACGGTGCAAGATTTGGCGAACAAGCCGTGTAACCTATCACTGGGTGATATACTCAACCAGAACTTTCTTGGCAAACAATGCAGAATTTATAACATTTTTCCGGCGAAACAAAAAGCCAAGAACTTCAGTTCGAACGAGATTTGTGTCTACATTGAAGGCTTTAAGCTCCATGCGTATTTCCCTTATAACCTCTTCAGTATAGTTACTAACAGCCGCTCCTAGTGTATATGTATGTATGCATATTGCAGCTAAAAAAGGGTTGCGTAGAAGATATAAAACAGACGATATATCACGTAGATTAAAAATTTCATAATAGAGGTTATGGGAATGGAAGTGGTGATCAAATAAATTAAACCACCTTCACTAAAGCGCTCGTGAGTGTGAACCCATTTAAGCATACACGTACATATGCATTTATAACAGTTGTATACCAAATGCGTATTTTAATTTCTGTACACGATAATCTGTTGTTGCTTCTGTAATTTTTGTTTTATGCAAATAAGCGTGAAAATGAAAATGAAGTGCCCGCATTCAAATGCGGCTAGCGAAACCGACACTCGCGCTCATACGCATGCAGAGCCAATGGGCAAACTGACGGACATGCATATATGCGAGTGGTACGTACGTATGTACATATATACATATATTCTACATACACTCTGCCTATAGACAAGAGCAAATTAGAATTTTCCATAAAAATTCGCAGGAGGAAGCAGCGAACAAAGAAGGAAGCAAACAACGACCATCAGCAACACCAACTAGTCAACAGGCCGACACCGACTAACCAACAAACATGCATACAAACATTCGTGCATACATATGCGGCACGGATGCGATGTGTTGTTAATGTGGCGTGCGGATGATGGTGGGACGAAATGGACAAGTAACGCCAAAGTCACGCTAGTCGCGCTGCGGCTAAATTAGTCGTTGTTGCCGTTGACCAGCAGCACCAACACCGCCAATGAATTAGAGTGACAGACCGAACATAATGAAAACAACAACAAAACGCAACGATAAACCAAATCAGTCAGCCAGGCATGACTGCTGGCTGGCACCGGCAATGGAACAATAAAAAAGAACACGTCGTTGTGGAGGAAAATAAGTACAAAAAAGTAAAAAATAACTAACACTGAGTAGAAATAAAAGAATGTTCGATACACAAACCAATAAAATAAATGGAGAAGAGCTGAAACAAAAACATGTGGGGATAAAAAATTAAAATAAAAAAAAACTCAATTTTTTTAAGCTTCCGGTTTACGGTGTTGCTGGGCACTCTTCAATAAATCGCTTCTTACGCCTACCAACACATTTAGAAACTTAATGGGCCGCCAACCAACAAACCAACCAGCCACCAACCACCAACCGCCACCCCTTCACACACAATCATACACAATTTATTAGTCTACAAAGTGGTGGGCTGTTGGTGGAGCGGTGAGACGTTTGGTTGGCCGGTGGGATTTTGTACAATGTTACATTCTAATGACACGTCGTGTTGCACGTTGGACTAAAAAAACAAAGAAAACAACAAAAAAATAACAAGGAGAATAGTAATAAAGCAAAAACAAAAAAAAAACCGTGTCGGTAACTAGTCACACGCCAACGTTCGTCGACACTTTGACGAGACGTTGAACCTGACTCGTAAATAAATTGGTTGGATAAATTTTTGTTGCTCCGATTGTCAATTTCTGTGCACATAAATACATACGTGTGTGCCATAAATTTGAGTTTTTTTTTGGCTTTTTTGAGCTTTTTAATAAAATCAATGCAATTAAAATAAATGAAATAGAAGAAAATAAATTAAAAATAAATTAAATTAATGTGGGATAAACTGAATTAAATAAAAAAAAAAAAACAAATAAAAGCTGATTAAATAATAATAAAGCAAAACATGGAATAAAGAAATAGAAACACAATACAAAATAAAGGCAAGAAAACGAAGTAAAATGTAATAAAAAGGTTTTTTTTAATTAATTGAAAATTAATACATAACTTGAAGTTAGTCCTAAATTAAATTAAATAATAAAAAATACGATAATTAAAATTTTAATTGTGATTAGATTTAAATTAAAGTAAAATAAATAGAACGAAAAAAAAAATAAAAAAATAAAATGAAACAATATAAAAAACTTTTGGAATTAAATAATAAAGCAATGAAATAAAAACTATAAAAAAAGAAAACAAAGTACATTAGCCATTTTAAATTAAAATAAAATGAAGCAAACACAAACATAAAAATCAGAAAAAAATACAAAAAAATATAAGATTAATTTAATGTAATAATATAAAAAAAATTTTGAGAAAAATTTGTCGTTACGTAAAACCTTTAAGTAAAACAATAAAATAAAATAAAATGAAATAAATTTATAGAAAATGAAAACGAAAAAAATAAAATAAAAAATTAACACAAAAGGCAAGATCAAAAACAAATTTAATGATAACAAATCCATTTAAAATTGAATTCATATAAATAAAATTATTCAAGAATAAAAATATCCAAAAAAATTAAGCAAAACAAAATAAAAAACAAAAACAACTAATATAAAAAACTGTAAAAAATTAAAAAAAAAACAAAAACATAAAATATAAAAAAATTAAAAAAAGGTCAGAACAAAAACAAACACAAATAGAAAATAAATAGGAAAAATAAATACAAAAATAAGAATTAAAAAAAAATGAAATTAAAAAAAAAAATAAAAACAAACACATAAAAAACAAACACAAACAAAAAATTAAATTATAATTAAATTATTGAAAGGTCAGAACAAAAGCAAACACAAATGGAAAATAAATAAGAAAAAGAAATGCAATAATAAGAAATAAAAAACAAGGAATTAAAAAAAAAAACGAAAACATAAAATATAAAACAAAATTAAAAAAGGGTCAGAAAAAAAGAAAAACAAATAGAGAATATATAACAAAAGAAATAAAAAAATAAAAAAAAATTTAAAATTAAAAAAAGAAATTAAAAAACTGAAAAAAGGCAAAAAAAAATAAAAACATAAAATATAAGTAAAGAGTTAAAAAAAGAGTAGAAAACAAAGACAAATAAAAAAGTACAAAAATAAGAAACAAAAAATTAAATTTAAAATAAATTAAATAAAAAAAAATTAAATTAAAAAAAAATAAAAAAAAAATTAGAAAATACAAAAAATTATTAAAGCAAACAAGTACAAAAATAAGAAATAAAGTAATAAAATTAAAATAAGAATTAAAAAAAATTTAAAGAAATGCAAAAATATTTAATTAAATAAAAATTAAATAAAAGAAAAATACAAACATAAAATATAAAACAAAAATAAAAAAAAAATTGAAAAAAACAAAAACAAATAAAAATAAAGTAATAAAAAATAAATAAAATAAAAAAATAATAAAATAAATAAGAAAAAGAAATACAAAAATAAGAAATAATAAATAAAATTCAAAAACAAAAAATTAAAGATATTGGAAAAAAACAGAAAAAAACATTTAACATCAAATATAAAAAAAAAAAAATAAAAAAAGGATTAGGAAACAAAAACAAAAAAACAAAAAGAAATAAAAAAAGAAATACGAAAATAAGAAATAAAAACAATAAATAAAAGTGAAAATTAAATAGAAAAAATTAAAAAAATTGAGAAAAACAACAAATATAGCACATGAAACCAAAAAAGATTACAAAAAGGTCAGAACAAAAACAAAAACAAATACAAAATAAATGAAACGAAGAAATACAAAAATAAGAAAAAAAAATTAAATAAAAAAGTATGACCAAAAACAAAAATTAAAAATTAAAAAAAGTCTCAAATAAAATGGCATAGAAAGCAACAAATGTAAGAAAAGCAAAATTAAAATCAGTGAACTAAAAAATTGTAAATTTAACTGAAATGCTATTAATACTGAACTTCATAAACATATAAACAATTTCTAAATAATTTCACTCTTTGCCTATCCCATTTTCGCATCAAAGACTTTATGAGATTCTTTCAAGCCAAAACAAAATTCATACGTAGATGTGCATGAATGCATGGATGTAAGTATGGATGTATGTATGAATGTATGTATGTATGTTTGTACGTACGTATGTCTGTATGTATGCATTTACGTATAAAGAAGCTCCCTGCCTCACCCAAACCACTCTCAAATTCCGCGGGCTGGCAAATTTGCATGTGGCAATTTAATTTACTTATCTCCGCCTCAGATCGCCAGCATAGGTACATACACACATATTTCTCACGTCTCCAGCTCCGCAGCGCATTAGTGTTTATTGCGCTTTCCAATGATTTCTTTCAAAGCCAAATGCTTTGAAGCTCTGCTCTTGTTCTCCCATTTTTTTTTTGTTATTAGACGTTTTTCCTTTCAATGCATTGCAATTTTTATTCGAGTTTTTTTCCAGTATTTTTTCTTTTGTTTTGTTTTTGTGTTTTGTTCTCAGCATGTTACACTAATCTGGGCATTACATCGCGCTGTTGCAAGTGCGCTTGCACATGCGGCATCTTGATGTTGCGCTGCAACATGCTGGCGCCAGTGCAAATTTAATTTGATTCTTTTTATTTTGCTTTCAATTTCATTTTAATTTTTTCTTTTTTTGCGCGCGCTGGCAAATTTAAATGCAGCGCAGGATTAAACTATTAGAAACGCTTACCAAATGCAAAAGCCACACAAGCAGCCGCTCGTTTGGCGCTCCCAGTCCGACAATCAAGCAGTCACAGTCATAGTGGCAGTCGTAGTCATTTCCAGTCCCAGTTGGGCAGTCAGTCCAGTTTCAGAAAGTTTCATTTGTGTGCCGCTGCACCTTTGTGGCACATTTGCTGCCCCTTCGTATCGTCCCAGTTATTTAGTTAGTAGTTGGCTCTGAGTTCGTCCGCAGTGCCGGTTAGTTGGCTGTTCAGTCGGTTAGATGGTTGAACGGTTGGATGGCTTGTTGTTGCAGCTGCTTTTCAAGCGTTTATCTGTTGGGATCCCTTCATGTTTTTGTGCTTCGATTGGCAGCAAAGTCAGTTGGTTTGGTTGGTGTCTGTCGTTTGGGTAATGGTCAGATTGTAGTTACATTGTTGTTTTTGTAGTGATTGTTTTCAACGTTGTTGTTGGTGTTGTGCACAAAATTTTCCTTAATCGCGATGCACGTTTTCCGCTTGCACAATCAAAGCATATATTTTCCTCTTCCATTCCCAGTATTTGTTGCAAGAGCTAGCAGCTGGGCATATGCTGGAACATTTTTTTAATCTGTTTCTATTTGTTTGAATGTATGTTCACATGTATATATATGCATGTACGTATATATAGAATGAACTAGACACTTCAGAGTGTGCGGCTGGCTAGCTTGGGATACGCATGAATTCAGCTGCGTGAGCACAGGAATTTGTAAATTAGAAAAATTTGCATAGCTGGCTGCGAAAAATTCAATTTCGCAGTTCTGGACCATGCGCATATTGCCATAAATGAACTGATATCGAGTTCAAATACTTCAGAATAGTATCTGCATAAAGCGTATTAATATCTAATTAATATATACATAAATATATGAGATTTTAAGAACCCGTAACGCCATTATTTTTTCTCATTTCAAATCCTTTGGATTTCACTCGGTAGCAGCAACATTCAAGCGATGAAGCGCACACTAAGGAGTGATAAGTAAAGTCAAAATTCGAGCGTAAAAATCACTTTATGTTGTAGTTTTTTAGATAATATGAAATTAGCTTTTATCACATTTTATTTTTTTTTTCTGAATAGTTTTATAAGAAAAAATACTTCCTACCTGCTCAGTAGTCATCTGAAGCATACTCTACGCATCAACTTTTATTTATTTCCGCGTATTGCTGCTATTGAAGTTACCGAATATTATTTCAAACACCAAATATGGCATAATGATGAATGAAAGTGATTATCTCAACAGCTACCATTTCTAGTAATTTTCTGACGCACTGGTCTTGCGGTCAAGACTGGATGTGGTGACGGGGGGTTTTAACTCTTTGTGAAGCTTTAATAATTAAGTTACCATTTACTTATTTATAAAAACGAAAAAATAATAAAAAAAAATTGAAAATGTTTTATTAACACCTCAATGGCATTATCACAACTTTATCAAATCACTACTATTACATTCTGCCTTAGTTTATATGCTTGTAGAAGGATCGAGATATCTTATTAACCCTTTAGTAGCTCTATTTTATATATGACACAGCTAAAAAAATTATCATAACTCTATCAAATCTCTACTACTAGATTTTATATGGGCTTGATTTTTTGTTTAATGCTCAAAATTCTCTTATTAACCCCCTAACGGCTCTGTTATGTATTTGACCCTTCCACAAATATACTCATAACTCAATCAAATCACTGCTATTACATTTTGCCTTAGCTAATACGCTTGTAAAAGGCTCGATATGTAACATTAACCCCCTAACGGCTCTGTTGCATATGTGAACAATCTACAAATATAATCATAACTCCATCAAATCACTACTCCACTGAATTCCACCTTGACTCATATGCTTCCAGAATGCTCGAAATGTCTTTTTAACCCTTTAGTGGTTCTGTTTATCCCTTCAATGGCAGATAAAATTTGCTGTCTTCAAAATTTTGCAGATTTATTGGAACCCTGATTCTATAAAATTTGAATCTCATAATCTGATTTGTGATCAGCAATCCCGAAGAATACAAAGTCTACATTTTCGGCAAGAAGTAAAGAATTCCAAATCGATATTTTAAATTTGTTAACTTTGACCATAGATTTAAGTGCAGCGCAGCAATAAACGTCTATGTTTTAGAGTCGGAGCAGTTGCAGGGTTAATAGTAACAGCAATTGATAGAAACAAATCTTTTCAGCTTTCAGGCAATTTGGTGAATACCTCGCTTGAGTGATTTTTGGTATTTTAAGGAAACCCATTTTCCAATTTCATTTTCTTGAGAATCGAGATGCTGCGTTGCAAGTCCGTGTTCCCTCCATGAAATAAATGAAATGAAAGTAGAAATCAAGTAGCGCCAAGACTGGTGGCACACTTCGTTCAATGATTTGGTGAATTGCTTTGATGGAAAATCCAAGATCATACTTTAAGGCACAAAATTTGGGTTAATTAGAAATGGAAGAGATGCGATGAGAAACTCCTAAGGTTGTGAGCTAGGAATTTTTAGCAGAGGTTGAAATTATTACCAGGCAGCTAGTCGTCGCATTTGGGAATTTTTATGAATTTTCGCAGCGTCATCTATGTCTGAACTGCAGTTTCGATAAAAAAATAATCAACTAAGGGATTCCCACGGCATTCTATGTTATTGGAACGACCCGGATTTACGCCCGGTTCAGGACTATCACTCCAGCAATACTTTCCGTAATTGTATGGATAATGTTTATGGTGCTATAATAACAAAAACATTTCATTGAGGTTTTTTTTTTAATTATGAAAATGCACCAGGTCCAAAAATTTAAAATTTCATGTAAAATTTGGTTATCGTACAAAAAATTCTATGTAGAATTAACTTTCTTTAATGAATTATTTGATTTGTAACCTCAATGTGCTCTCAATCTCAACTCAACAAAATTGGCTATTTTATTTTAGGTTAAAATCGCATAATGTGGCAAATCTCATTTTCAATTAAACCTTTTCAGCAAACCTTAACCTCGAAGAGCTTAGCTGTCAGTCAAGCCACATTCCCGTAAACTTATTGTAAAAGGACAACCCTAATGTTTGCTTGTATATATAATATAATATAATACACCATATAGTCATACAGGCACACAAAAAAATTGCCTTCAATTCATCTGTTCTGCTGATGTATTTAAGTAACGCAACCGTTAATAGCTCGCCAAGTTCACATCAAAGCAAAGTTGAATTCCATATTGTAGGCAATTTTTTCACATTTTCAACGGCCAATTAATTTGGGTCAAATACGCTAAAAAATTATGCCAATTTGGCACTTAGCACTTTTTGCGCGTACACTATGTTGGCAAAATATTTATGTTCATGTTTATTGTTTGGTTTTATTGCGTTCCTCAATTTCTGCTTGTGGTTTGGCCGAACCAAAACCAGGAAAACATAAAAAACCAAAAGGAAAAAAAATAATTATTATTTCGACTATTTTAATTGTTAGGCGGCAAAAAAAAAGTAAATTGTTATTTACGGTAAAAAAATAACAATTAATATAATTTGCTTCGGACAGCTTTAACAGCTGACCATAAGCTTTTGCTACAGTTCTGCTGCCTCAATTTTCAGATAATTCGGTTATTAATGGTTTTTCTATCGCTAAACATGTGTTTCCCTTTATTATTGTTTATTACATAAAACTGTTAGTAAATTCATACAATGGTAGTTTTCAACAAATTAAAATCGGTTTCTTTGTTGTCTTGGTTAAAGCTAATAAATTCCGATTGGAAGCAAGTTATTGTTACCAGCTCGCTGTATGTGTTGAGGGAGAAGCTACAGGGGTATTAAAAGCGCACATTTCAATATTGATCGGTGGTGGGCTCACTTATGCATATGCGGGTATGGTTGGCGACGGTAAGTGGTTAACTGCTTTTGTGTGTATGTTTGTAGGTACAGTTGTGGGAGCAATCATGGAAACAGTGGTAGGCAGTTTCGAGATTTGTTATGAAAGGAAGTCGAACTAGAGAAATTTAGCGGGTTCACTAAAATAAAACTCTGCTTATAAATTACAAAAATTAAGTTATTTGATTTTTATCCGCTGAACTAAGCTCTTAATTAACATTTTTTTATTAATTTATTTATATTTTATTATAAAAAGGGTGGTTAAGTTCCAAGGGCCGGTGTTGATTTTGAATAAAATACATTTTTTTTTAGGAAATTATTGTCATTTCTCTTTATTATGATAATACTGGTATAGTTCAATTACGCGTGGAAGAAAATATCGGCCAAATGGCCGCCGCGGCCTCGGCGGCACACCTCCAACCGATGGTCTAAATTTTCGATGACGCTGAGGCATAATTAAAGTTCTATGCCGTTAATGTGCCGAATTATCTCATCCTTTAGCTCTTGAATTGTTGTTGGCTTATCGACGTACCCCTTTCAAATAACCCCAAAGAAAGAAGTCTAACGGTGTCGTAGACGTTTAGGTGTGGTTCACATTCAACATTGGCCCTTAAAATTTAAGCACCCTTTATATAATGTTATATGGTTTTATGGAAAACTTTTGTATAAATTTTTCTTTCTATTAAATTTTTTTTTGAAGTTTTCTTATCGAATTTCGTTTATGTTCAATTTTTTTAGTAATTTTCCTTTATGCATTTTTTTAAATTAGACTTTTTGTTATTTTTGATTTTTTTTTATAAATTTCATTCTAATAAATTTTTTTCTAATACATTTTTTTTATTAAATTTCTTTCTAGTGCTTTATTTTTATTACATTTTTTTATTCAATTTCTTTCTAATAAATGTTTTTTATTAAATTTCTCTGTTAATTTTTGTTTATTAAATTCCTTTCGAATAATTTTTTTGTATTTAATTTCTTTCTAATAAAAGTTTTTATTAAATTTCTTTCTAATAAATGTTTTTTATTAAATTTCTTTCTAATAAATTTTTTGCATTCAATTTCTATCTATTAAATGTTTTTTATTATATTTTTTTCTAATAAATATTTTTGTCCATTTTCTTTCTAATAAATGTTGTTTATTAAACTTCCTTGTAACAAATGCTTATTATTAAATTTCATTCTTATAAAAGTTTTTTATTAAATTTCTTTCTAATAAATGTTTTTTATTAAATTTCTCTCTAAGAAATGTTTTTTATTAAATTTCTGTCTAATAAAATTTTTTAAATTAAATTTTATTGTATTAAAATATGTTTTCCCCAATTTTTTATCTATGTTTCACATACTTTTTAGTAAACTGTGGTACTTTTCTAGGGCTCGGAGCTTTCATGTTTTTTTAAGCGACTTTTTCGATTTGTTGAGGTATTTGTATAAGCTTCTCTATATTATTGCAATAGTTTTCTGTTAAAATATTTTTTATTAAATTTGTACTCTTTGTTTCACATATTTTTTAAGTTAACATCGGTAATTTCTGCCGGTTAGGTGGTATAGCACACACTCAAACTCATAGCCATTGTGATGTCGCGTAAAATTGTCCTCTTCTCTCCTAAAACCAATGTGAACCGTTCAGACATTTTAGAACTACCATCTAACTAAGATTTGAGAAATGGTCAACTTAAAATTTTTAATCTGCGTTTGGATAGAGCACATAAGGTGCGGGATCGTCTCTTCCTCTTCCAAACTACTTGTGAAGAAATCATACGCTTATTTCGACTTAGCAGAAATTCTGCACGTTCAGCATTGAGAATTTGCCACAATTGTCAGTCGATACTGCAGCTGCGTTCGTTACGCCATATTTCGGTCCCCCTTCTTACAATTTTCCCAAAAATAAGTAGTTTTTATGGCTCAAGGGTATGCCTGTGCCATTGTTTATGTATTCATCAGCCAGCTTAGTGCCAAGTTCATCAGCACTTCCCCTCGATGACGCAAAGGCCAGGAACCCATATTACTTTTGGGTGAAGTGACTCAGCCATCTCGTTAAGGGATGTGCAGCATTTTATAGCTACCTTCCGGTTTTTGGTATTGCCAGGTGCACTTATTAATATTTACATAACTGTCTACACGAATGTGTGTGTGCCTGTGATGGGATGAGCTGTGGCGTTACCACAATCATCAATTCACGGCTTTATAATTAGCAGCTTGGACAGCAGCTCAATGTTTCTAACTTTTTTTAATTTTTTTTTTAACCGCTAATTATTTAATTATAATATTTTTTGCTTTAATTTTTTTCTGTTACTTATTTGCGTACAAAGCTTTAATCTTCTTAGTTTTTGCATAAGCAACGACTGGCAGAAGCCACATTTTTCTGTGCCTTTACGTTTGTTAAAAACTGGATTCTTTCATTTTTTTATTTTTTATTTTTTGCTTATAAAAGAAGTACAAATATGTATTTATTGGCAACAGAAGTGCCATTTGGTGCGCATTTTCTGTGTAAGCTGTTTTTTCTTTCGATGATGAAAGCGACACTGAAGCAATTAAAAAAAAGAAACATACACACAAATGCGGTATATTTGTCTGGCACGCCGTTGGCAGTTGACGCCAAAACGAAAATTTATTAACCAGCAAAACACGTTAACTAATGCACAAGTTATATTGTTGTGGTTTGTATTATTTCATTGTTGTAAAGTCGGTTGACAGGTTTAGGCCCTACTCTTCCCATCAATTGGCGTCATTAAGTTTGACGTAGTTAAAAGTTCGTGCCGGTTGGGAAGGAGAATTAAATTAAAATTTATCGAGCGAAATTTTATGCTAAGCAAATGGATATCTGAGATTGGAAAATTTCTGTTTCAACTGAAGCCGAAATATTTTATGTATACTTGTTTTTATCTTTCACTTCTCGCTTCTCGGAATATATGATTGCTTACCTCTCACAACAAGATGATCGTTTCAACATAGTTTTTTGGTAATTTTTTTTCGATCATTTACAATTGATGTAAACCTGTAACCGCGACGTCAGTAACCGAGTGATTTCGTAGCCATGGATTGGTTCGATGTCCCTTTTCTCTAAAGGGGTCGCCTCTCGGCAAGCATGTAACAGATATTTCTCCAGACTTTCTACTTCTTCACTGCAAGGAGCCTCTAACTTTCCCCCACTAAATCTACTGCGACTCTCTTCACCAACTGAACGTAAGCGCTCAAACTACAAATCGAAATCGATGGTATACCAATACTGAGTGTCAACAACCCCGAATTACTGAGTGTTACCATTAATAGTTTACTCTCCTTCTCGGCGCATACAACCGCAATTACCACGAAGTTCCGAAACTCTTGTCCGGTCCTTAAATCGCTAGCCGGTATCAATTGAGGTAAAGACAAAAACAAGTGGTTGGGGACATTAAAACAAATGACCGACCGGGTTTGTTAAGGAATATAGTAGGATGCTCCACTAGCAATCTTTGCTGAAATGATACCGGAAAAGCCACCCCCCCAGATATTCCTTCGACTTAATTGTCGAGATTCATTACCGAACACAACTACAACTATTGAACTAAACTGTTATGGACTAGCCTTAAACGACATTCATGGGGAGTCTCGTACCACCTTTTCAAACTCGTGCCCGCCGAAAGGTGTCCGCTGTCTCTTGATAGCCGCGCAAAATCTACCTCAACATATTTTGGGGGCACATAGAGGCTACTGAGAAGGAAAATGGCAACCTTCTCATTTATAGGCTCAGAAAGGTTACTTTTCCTCTCTTATTCAGGAAGTAGGGTAAAGACATAGAAGATCATACAGGGATAACCTAGCCAGCTTATCGCAATCAGAATCAATGATCCACCTAAGCCGATTTAAAGATTGCAGGGAATTAAAAAAGAATAGTTTGTGAATCTTCACAGAAATTCTCCTGGGAATATACTCCAAAGGAACTTGCAGGTTACTTCTGGCTGGTGATTTTCCTGTACCCGGCAGGGCTTACCGAACTGCAACAACAACTACAGCACACTAATTTCGGGTCACAGTTCATAGGTACGACAATGAAACCACACTCAAACTGTCCCTTCCTATCCCATATATCCTTTCTCTTAGCCATAACAGTAATGGGTCATAAGAGCACTCAGACCCTTGGAAAAATGTTCGGCTTTTCTTCATTTGATTCCATTCCTTATCTGTACACAATTTCTTCACCGAAATTAAGCGGGAAAGTGGTCAGAACATTTAAGTCCTCCCAAGATCTTGGAAGGGCGATAAAAAAAATTTGAATGAGTAATACATATTTTATTTTCCTTATGTATGCTTCGTAAACGTATAAGGAAAATTTTTTTTTTATTACGAAATCACTACCGAAGCTATAAATAATACTCATTAAACTGTAATTTATTTTTAGCTTGAAGCGACTCAAAACCAAACACGAACTATTGAATAACTCTAAGTAAATTATTAAAATAACTAAAATTTATGTATACACTTTAGCATTTATTAATATTTATGACTACCAACTAACAACTTTGAATTAGCGGTGTTGCGCTGTCGGCATCATCAAGTGATGTCCGCTGCTGATGATTATTATAGAAGTTGAATGCTTAGAGCACACAAAGCGACTTTACATCATAATGTCTACCGTAATCAAATATTGAAAGATTTGTGATGCTGCCCAGGTTGCTGGGGGCGCACTGAATTATTTTGATTTAGAATTCTATTTAACGCTCAGTGGCTAAATTTATAATGGATATGCCTCAAAAGTTTTGATAATTGCAGCGTATTATTTTCTAATAATTCATTATTCATGGTGGTCTCTACTTGCTTTAATTGTTATAATTACTTCTAAGGAATATTTAAAGGTATTTATGAATGTTTAAGCTTTTTTGGTAGTTGGCAGGTCAATGGACGTACTTGTACATGCAAGTTTGAGGAAGAAGCCTGGAATATACAAGTGCATATCTGTACATACAAATACATACATATATACATACATACATACATATACATATACACCTGTGTTCACTACAATAGCAGCCCGTCATATTGCAAAGTTTAGACGACTTATTCCTTTTTTATATAAGTTTTTTATTAATTTTTTTTAATATTATTTTTCACAATACTTAACTTTTTTAACTTTTTTGTTCAAGTTTTTTATTTTAGTTTTTTTCTTAAGGTTTTTTATATAATTATTTTATTTGATTTAATGTTTTCTATTTAATTTTTTTTTAATTCATGATTTATTTAAAGTTATTTAATTAATCCTTTTATGTACTCACTTTTTATTTGAGTTTTTTTATTATTCTTACTTTAAAATATAATTTAAATTTTTTTTTAATTTGCCTTATTTAATTCTTTTACTTATTTATTTCTTATTTAATTTTATATATATTATTTTACTTAATCCTTTAATATAATTTTTTTATTTAAGTTTTAAACTTTTTTTATTTAAAATATTTCATTGAAGTTTTTGTATATTTTTTTATTTATTTCTGTTTCATTTAAATGTTTCCTAATTCAAGTTTATTTACTTTGATTTGAATTGAATTTTTATTTAATTTTTTGAATAAAATTTGTTTATTTTAATGCAAGTATTTTTTTATTTATTTTATTTTTGGATTAAATTTGTTTTTATTTAATTAATTTTTCAATTATTTATTTTTTATTTTGGATTTTATTCCTTTATCTAATTTTTTTTATTTAAGTTTGTTTATTTAAGTTATTTTTTGGTTCATTTTCTTTATTTGTTCTCTAAAATTGTTTATTTAATTTATTATTTATTTACGTTTTTTTTATTTAATTTGTTTTTATTTAATTTTTGAATAGCATTTTTATTTAATTTTTTTAATTCAAGTTTCTTATGTATTTAATTTTTGGATAACATTTATTTAATTAGTTTCTTACGGGTTTTAAGGTTTTTTTTAATTTTTTTTTTTTTGGTATTGTTTATTTATTTTTTACATCATTTTTGAATTTAATGCTTTTTTTAAATTGTTTTATTTAAGTTTGCTTATGTTTTTTTTGCTTAGCTTTTTTATTTATTTCTTTCTTATGTAAGTTGTTTTTATATTTTTATTGACTTTATTTTTTTTTTGAAGTTTTATAATTGAATTTTTTATTTAATTTCCTTAATCCATTCTTTTGTTCTATAATCCACACTACAACAAAATCCATATAGCTTATAGTTTCAAACTTTGTGCAAATTTTCAAAATATTCCGAATCTGCTCACTAAAATTTCAAGTTTTTTAGTAAGAACCTTTGAAAAATTCTGGGTATGCAATTTTATAGCCCATACAGTTTTGGCAGTTTTGTATTGATTTTTCATAATTATTTTTTGACGATATTATTCTTGTTATTCTTTCATATAACAAATGCTGGAAATCTCTTGTATATGGAGAAAATGGACACGATCCTCACAAAAAAACAAAAATGTCAAGAATCAACACGATTTTATAGCCATTCATATTTTTGTAACAAAATCCAATGAAATATAAAATTACATACTTAGATGTTTTCCAGAAACTTTGATGCTGTTGAAAATTTGTCAAAACGTTCCTGTATGAAGCGCTGCTATTTTTGTGAACATCGCTGTAAATATATGTAAAAGTATCTGCATAAGCAAGTGCCTCTTCTTATTAAACTTTGCTTGTCACAGGAATTATGCCTTGCAGCGTGCTCTGCAGTTTAACCCACTAGCCGATACTGACTTCTGAGAAAAACAGCAGCACCAGCCCACAGACTTTGGACCCCCAACCCATGGCATCTCCACTAATCGTTTTTCATCTTTTTCAATGCAATGAATTTTTGTGTCAAGTCATTTAACTTGTTGCCTTATCATTTTATTGCTTTGTGAGTGTATATGTGCATACATATACATATATACATATATAAGTATCGCACGGAGTTGTTGTTAATAATACGTTTTTTAAGGTGGTCCAAGTGCACGCCAAACACTTAAAATCACAAAACAAAACAACAATAACGTCAATAAATTCTCAGGCAAAAAAGCTACAACAAAGCAAGGCAGGAGAACAAGTTGGTATATAAAGATACATAATATACATACATACATATAAATATATTTTTTTATACAAGCAAGTGTATATGTGCATAGATATATACACACACTTACACATACTCGTGTATGTAGCGTGGCGCTATAAATATCAGCTTCTTTTGCGCCGATCTCTTCTGATGGCTTTACTCTGGCCTCTGATCAAAGAAAAAGGGGAAAACTTCATCATCTCCAAACTCTTAGAAATTGAAAATTTCCCAGCAACGCAAGTACGCAGTCAAGGCGCCAGCAGTGATCTTCAGAAAAACTCATTAGATCGATTTAAGGTTCGCTTATTGGTTAATGATATTATTAGTTTAGCGTTATTCTTTTTCTTAGCTGCTATGTATGCTTAGTCATCTGTTTTTGTTGTTTTTGTTTTCTTCGTGCTTCGTGCATAAATAAATCGGTCAATGAATGCAAATCACGCGCAAAAAAAGCACAAAAATTAATAAAAATAAATAAATAAAAAAGAAAGAAAATTATTTTATTGCAGCACTGTGAGGATCAGCAAAGAATAGCAGCCATTTTGGCAGACAGATGGCATTTATACACACAGAGAATTGCGAGAGGCCCCAGTGGTGAATAATTGCGCACCTCAGCTTCCAGCTCCTCAATGAAAACAAAGCAGCTATCCCATGTTGAGCTGTGATGCATACAAAACCAAGCTATTCCCTAGAAAAACATCTAAAGAAAATTTGCCATTATTCACTTATTCTCGCAACAAAGCAGCCTAGAAACCTAGCAGAGAACATTTCATCTAAATTAGTTAACATGGCATTTGTTAAATTTCTGCATATTACTGGATGAAGTAAAGAGTTCAGACCATTTTTCGCTGGACGCCTTCACTGCGCCACATTTTCATGCCTCAAAAGTGACATTACACTAAAAAAAGGTGTTGTGTTTCATAAAGCAAGTACCACTACAACCAATGGGAAGAATGTTAATGGGAATGATCTTTCTCTCTCCTCTTGTCTTCTTTCGTTTGACTTCTTAATTTGTTGTAGCACAATATTTCTATTGCTGCAGAATGAATTTGCTTAGGCGATATTTTTCATACGAGACAATGGGTCTGGAGCTGAACAAAGACACGAAAACGTATTTGCAGTCGACTTAAGGAAGAACAACGGAATGCGGGTACCCTCCTCCAAGAATTAACTTTGTAGAGGCAAGGCTCTCAGGAAAGCACCTCGAGTGGATCCAATAAGTCAGAACCCTTGCATCTTGCCACCCGCATAGCCGGAGGCAGTTCGAATTTTGAGGTAGTAGCGCCTTATTGCTAAGTTCAAAACCTTACACGACGACAAAATCAGATGAGAAGGTTACTTTATGCAATTTTTGAGTCTTTGCTTGGTGGCAACGTCAAATATTGCAGACTGTGGTACTATGGATTGTATGAGCTTTTCAAAGGCGTAGACATATTATAGTGAATAAAAAGCCCGCGGCTTCTCCAGTTCGTTCATACTGTACTTAATAAAAAACTCCAGTTCTGGTTTGGTACCAGCTGGTGATAGCAGAGCAAGCGGAAGACATCCTCTGCGCTGGACTCATAACTGCAGATAAACATGGTTTCATTCCCATGGCAGTTCGTTCAACGTTTCTAGAACAACCACGATTCATATCAGGCCAAGTACTATCAATTTAAAAGCATCTTCATAAGATTTATAGGGAATGCTTATGCTGCTACAAAAACTACTTATATATATATACATACATGATTTCATATGGAAGAATAAGTGACTGGCCCGCTTGGATGAGCTCGAGCAAAAATGCTTGGGCGGTTACCGCATCCATAAAGGAAATGACGAAGAATCTGTCCCACCACCGTTAAACCTAAACTTAGTGTAATATTTTTAGAACTCAATTTTATATATTTTATATTATACTCATACCCCTAGAGCTTGTCTGTCGCTGTGAATGACGTGATGTTTTGCTAAAGATCTAATCTTAAACTTTATAGCTTTTCAGTCACCTATTCCTTATGCGAAATATTTCTGTTTCTTCAGGTCTTTTTAGTGCACGGGCTCCAATGAGTTGCGTAGAATGGAAGAAAAGTCTGGGTAGTCCTAAATTCTTGCAAAAGAACATTAGGTCTACTCAAACCGCAATGGGGGGGTTTACTCCTTGTGATTCATATTAGAATGTACTCGATTCCCGATTTTTCACTTTTTCCAGTATCGGAACTCAGAAATTTTCAGAAAATGTCCACTACAAAAGTAGTATATCATTCCAAACAAAACATACAGGCAGGAACTCGGTCAGTGTGCAAGCCGCAGTAGCGCCTAGAAAGTCCTACATAATGGACTTTCTCATTTTTTGTTGTCTGCATCGCGTCGCTCTCTCGAAATAGCTATCTTAAATAATTTCAGGATTTCAGTTATCCCAGGCATGAATGTATATACATACATATACTCCTAAATACGATATAATATTCCCCACATGTTTGTGACGTTTTATTGCCCACTCATCAATAAGTTTTTCAACACGATCATCATTCGCATCCATTGCCTTGGCATTATGACTGTCAACAATGTCTATTATATAAAAGTAGCAACAATAGCAAAGTATATACACAAAAAATAATAATTAAAAAAAAAGAAAAAAAAATAAATAAAAACAGAGAACAGTAGCTTTTGCGGCGATGCTTGAGTTTGAGTATCGTTACTATCAGTGATCGTGACTTTTTCTTCATTGTGATTGTTGGTTTCAGATAAATTGTTGTTAGCGCTATTGTTGCTTTTATTGCTATAGTTATTGCCTCTCAATGACTTGTTATACTTGCGTATTTGTCTTTTCTTGTTTTGTTATTGCATGCATTGACTTTTTGTTGTACAATTTTGCATTTGACGTGAAAAGCCATCATATGTGACCGAGTGTCTCCAAGACCTATCAAATATCTAATGATGTCTTGAACTCCAAATTCTTATACAAAAAAAAGTCGTAAATGCGAGATTAAAATATACTTTTTTAAATAATACACTATATAACTCCTTTTAATTCACTGTTTTGGGGCATACCTGTAAATGCCAAATGTGTCATGTAAAAATCTTTAGAAAAATAGAAATATTTTCTTTTATTTTTTATAGCGTGTTTTCCATTCTTTATAGAGGACTCCGGGTGAACTTGTTCGCCAAGTGTGATATTTCAGTTTAGCATTTTAGCCCGCTTTGATGACTTCCAAACTGAGTTCTAGAACAGTTTTCCAACAGAGTACCGAAAATATCACAGGTCTGTAAAATATATATATTTTTTTATAAGGGACCAGCCCGATATATATTTGTATGCTGAACACGATTTTCTGACCCGAAAGTGTCACTCACATCCTGGTTCTGAGAAAGTGGTTGACAAAAGCCTATAAAAATATATTTTATGGCGTTTTAACTCTTATTTTAAATTGCCATTACAGCAATCAAAAATCGAGTTTGTGTATGTAATTTCCTCTATGCTGTGAAACTTACTATTGCTAGCGGGGGGTACCATAGACCGAGTAGGTTAATTTTGTAGTAAAATAATCTACTGACAAACAAAAAATTTACTCCAAAACCTTATCATGCGTGTTCCATAGGATGAGGCACAAACTTGGCCAATGAGATCAAGTAATGAGACGGCGTTCGAGATAAAAATTCTTGAATGAACTACTAATCTTGGTTGGATGTTTGCGCGTTAGTGATGAGAGATACCACATAGAATTGAGATTTGAGTCGTATAAGTGGTAGAAATGGATAGAAAAACCCAGCTGGTGGTAGCAGAAAATGTGCAAAGCCCCCTGCGTTGAAAAAAGAACAAGTGATAAATACTTGGCATGACATGGTGTTAAATTTAGTAGGCGTCATTTTGTCTGCGAAAAAGAAAATACGGATTGCGTGAATTTTTAAAGTCGGGCCACTAAAGCGTCATTTAAAAGATAAAAGGCTTAGACGCCATACCAAGGCCAAAGTGGACGAAAATGAATGAATGGATGAATGAAACGGGAACTTTTTTTTATAAAATTTGTTAAAAAAAAAAAAAAATCATAAAATTTTCATCATAATCATAAAATTTTTATTTTTGTTTTCTAATTTTTTTTTTTAATCTCGCCAACTTTTATTTTGTTTTCTATTGTGCTGAAATGCAAGTGGAGCTTATGGTTTAAAGTAGTATTTATTTTTTTATGAAAAGTTAACATTTGTTGATTGAAATTGGATCTTGAACGCACTTTTCCGGCGGAAATTTCTAGTTTTTAAATTTTTTTTTCAAACTTCAACAGTTTTGATCTTTTTTAATTATGCTCAAATGAACGCTTGGACTTTTTCTTTTAAAATGGCATTTAACTTTTAATGGAGAGATTAAATGTCGTGATTGAATTTTGATGCTGAAGGTACGGGCGCTACCGCCACTGGGCTGTGCAATAGATCCACTTGCAGTTAAAATATTAATTAAATTTTTTAGGTATTTTTTGATAAAAAATTAAAAGAATTTTTTTTTTGGCTACAAGTTTAGAAAAAACGAAAAAATTTGTTTCGCAAATATTAAAAAAAAAATTTTTTTATTTAAAAATAAAAAATAAAAAAAACAAAAAATTTAAAATGAAGTAAAATATGTGAAATGTCGAAATTAAAAAAAAAAAATAATAATAAAAAAAAATTAAATTTAATATTATTTAAATTATTAAATAAAACTTTTTAAATTTTGAACTTTTTTTCAGTTTTTTTCTAAATTTTTACCTCCTTCAATGCGGAATGCAACGCACAGTTAAAAAAAAAATAAAAAAGGAAAAGATTTGTTTTGTGTTTTTTTTTATGTTTTTTTCTTCAAATTCCAACACTTATCCTTCCATTGCAGAATGCAACGCACATGTAAAAAAAATTAAAATTAAAAAATATTTACAAAATTAAAAAAAAGGGAAAGAATTGTTTTGTAAAAAATTTAAAAAACACATTTAATGAAAAAAAAAAAACAAATTATTAAAAAAAATAGTTATTTTTTGTTCTTTTTTTAATAAAAATGTTAACAAAAAATTTAATTTTTTTATATCTAATTTTTGAATAAAATTTTTATTTATTTAATTTTTTTGAACACTTAACATTTTTTTATCCTTCCAGTGCAGAATGCAACTCACACTTAAAATTAAAAAATATTTAAAAAATTAAAAAAAAGGAAAAGAATTGTTTTGTAAAAAAATTAAAAAACACATTTAATTTAAAAAAACAAATTATTAAAAAAATTGTTATTTTTTGTTCTTTTTTTAGTAAAAATTTTAACAAAAAATTTAATTTTTTTATATGTAGTTTTTTAATATTTGTTATTATTTATTTTTTTTTTATGTTTTTTTCAAATTTGAACACTTAACATTTTTTTATCCTTCCAGTGCAGAATGCAACACACATTTAAAAAAAAAAAACTAAAATTAAAGAATATTTAAAAAATTAAAAAAAGGAAAAGAATTATTTGTAAAAAATTTAAAAAACAAATTTAATTTAAAAAAACAAATTGTTAAAAAAAATATTGCACACAAGTTGTTAAAAAAATTGTTATTTTTTGTTCTTTTTTTTTAATAAACTGTTAACAAAAAATTTAATTTTTTAATATTTAATTTTTGAATAAAATTTTTATTTATTTTATTTTTTATATATTTTGTTTTCAAATTTGAACAGTTAACATTTTTGTATCCTTCCAGTGCAGAATGCAACACACATTTAAAAAAAAAATTTAAATTAAAAAATATTTAAAAAGTTAAAAAAAGGAAAAGAATTGTTTTGTAAAAAATTTTAACAAAAAATTTAATTTTTTTATATTTTTCAATAAAATTTTTATTCGTTTTATTTTTTATATTTTTTTTTCAAATTTCGAACTTTCTAATGTTGTTTTTTACCTATGCTCAAATGAAAACTTAAAAATTTCCCTTAACGTAAGTCCGAACTTTTTATGGACTGATAAAATTTCACCTGAGCTCTTCAGTTGCAGTGTGGCGCAATGGATCAACTTGCAGTTGTTTTTCATTCATTTTCCATTTAAAAATTCATTAAATTTACACATTTTTTTCCTAACAACTGTACGTTGATCAATTGCACATTCTTATAGTCTTCACTCAGTTTGTTGTCTATATTTTCTGCTTGCCGCCACATCTTTCACTACCGCTGTGACGTTCTTAAATTTTATTCATCTCATAACCGTCAAAAATTTCCATTGCCCACAAATGAGCTACAGTTTTGGACAACAATTTCTAAGAGAAAATTGTAAATAACATCTTCTTGAATAAAACCACTGATATACCGTTAATTTTTCATACAAGTGCACACATATAAGGTGCTCGTATATGCAGGTGTTTTATCTGATCTAGATGAGCATAGCAGACTTTTGGATGCTTCAGATGCTCCATAAAACCAGATGCAACTAAATTATTTCATTGTCAACAATTGGTTCTGCTTATACAGCCCTGACATCAAGTCACTTAAGACATATGTATACATATATACAAATGAACATAGATATATGTATACTTAATAAGTAAATAAACGTTTTAATGCTACTAATCACCCACACAAGTATTATCAAGTGCTAAAACGCAGCTGTTTACAAGTGCATGCTGCTATTTCCATATTCATTTGTGTACAAGTAGATGGGCGATTATGTGTGTTTACACACAAATGCATTAAGAAGATAAGTATGTCTGATAGGCCATGCTTGTTTACCAAATAAGTTAAGGAAAAAACTAATTGGTAAAGGTTTTGATGACTTCCTGTTGTCTGACAAGCCGCGAGTAGAGACAAGAATTTTTCGAAATGAAAAAAACCAAACAAAACAAAACAGCAAATCGGAAGTTCGTTTGGCCAAGTGCCTGTATAAGTTTTCGAAAAAAAGCTATGCTATTGACATTTCTAAAGCGTTGTTGAGCGCGTGCAGAGAAAGTTAAAAGCAAAAGGTAGAAATGTTAAATTATCGCCACCATCACTACAACCGCCTTTGGCTATTACTTAATATATTCATACCGCTATCGCTGTATGTATATCTTCATCATATGCGGGAAACTAGTAAAAGTGGCAATGGACGCCGCTCATTATAACATTGTTTACTCGACAGCAATGCAGAGAAGTGCAAAAGAAACAACTGGTAAAGGTTTTTGGGGAATACAAGCAAATGCTGATAGACAAGCAGTTCTATAAATCAGCATACATACTTATATATTACACATACATATATACATACGTACATATATTCATGCTTTGTATGCGCACTAATCAGTTAGAGCAACAGATACCCTGCAGAGAAATCCATAGAAACCAAACAGATGTGTTGATTAAGTCCTAATTACGTGCCACCTTTTTTTACATGCAAATGAAAAATTGAATTTTGCATATTTAGGCATTTCGAAAGCACACAATCTAGTCAAGTTTTAAAGAAGGCAAGAATTAGCTGCATACATAAAAATATGAAATGTAATAATAAAAATATTAGATTAGTAAATATTTTTGTTAAACCAGCATACACAACAAGTGGTTTATTGCAGTAAGCAAATTTTTTTTCCAATTCTGTATGGGTTATCAGAAGCAACGCACCTTAAACCTTTTAAGTCAACCCCCACTTATTCTCATTTTATGTATATTTAAAAATATATTTATGTTATTGCACACATTTTACAGCTTCGAGTTTTTCCAACAGGGCAGTTATAGTCTATATTTGCACATTCATATTTGCATTTGCATTAGCGCACTACAAAGCCAATTACAATGCAGATGTGTGCAATATACGTTGATGCTCCTAATTAGAATTGCATTATCAGCGTGGCAATCGTGTCGCGGCAGTTGAGTTTAAAATATGTAAATTCATTTGTTTTTGTACCAATTTTGTTGCTTTGTTGAACATTGCTCTCTGTAATAATAACACATTGTACACACATACATACATATGAGGATATATACGTGCATATGTAGGTTTTGCCGCCTTTGGCCCTGTACTGTTGTCCGTTGTCTGTTTTCTCGCGCCGACTGCTTTTTAACTGATAAGCGACAGCAGCATTTGACTCATCCCCTACTTCGCCATCAGCAACTGCAGAAGCCCCTGAGGCCGTAGAAGCCCTGGAGGCAGCTGAAACCGCAGCTAAAGCAATACATTTGCCAGCTGATAAGGTATTACTATACCCATATATATGTATGTATGTTAAAATTGGACCTTCAGTACGAATGCACCAAAGTTGTAGCTTAGCTTTGTGATCGTGGTGCGGGCTTTGGATGAGCTGGCAAATGGCAAAATGAGACTGGAGGACATTGTAATTAAAAAATTTGTAAAGTAGTGCATTCGAAAAGGCTGCGATTTATGAGGCATATTTGAATACACACAAACATACATATGTATATGTATTTTGTACATTTCTGGGAAGGCAATCGAATGGAGGGGAAAAGCTGGAGCGTAGAGCAAAAATTGCGCACAAAAAGCTAATGCATTATTGTGCTGATGGGTATACAGAGGGTAGCTTTTCAGTGGGCATGTATGAAGTAAGGGGAGTGAAGGGCGTACATACATATGGAGGTCCCTATAATGCACAGCCAAATCGTTCAACAAATATTATATTTCATGTATTCAGGTATTTGTCCCGATTTACATAGAGAGACATTTTTCGTTCGTGAGAGAAGAACGGACGAGGATGAGAGAGGTGTTTTTGCTTCCCATACTGGCGACACGTTTTGTGTTTCTTATTCGTATTGCCAATATTAAAGAAGTAAACGTCAAAAGCAACGAATGTTGCCGAAAGCAATTTTGCTCGTGAGATCGCGAATGAAACGAAAAAAAGAGAATTTGTATCCCTTTCAGATGCTTAGTGTGTAAATCTGGACTTAAATGGCAGAAGTCAAACGAGCTCTAAAGTGACTAGAGTTATGCCACTTCTAACTTGATCAGATTTATTCTACCAGCTTCGCTTTCGTGTAAATGAAATACTTAGAAATTTATTTATAATAGTTAATGGCATTAAAATCGACGGTGGAGTTCATCTAATGTAAAGTTGCAAAAAGTCTGTGCATATATTTTATATTAGAAATTAATTCGGAATTAACTTTCGGAATTAAAAAAAGTGGCAACGCTACTCAAAAAATAAGTTTTATTTAAAACGTTTTCCATTATAATTTACTTGATACTCTGCTCCTAATACTGAATTAATCTGTATTATTTTTTACTACTTTTGCCTTAAAAGTTAGGTGGCAACACCTTAATAACATTCATTGACCATTTGTTTATTTTTTTCATCAAAATTTGGTTTGATACAAATATTCTATCAATTTAAAATTTTCTTTAAGACTAGATGGCAACACCATATAAAAAAGTGGCAACGCTACAAAAAAAATAAGTTTTATTTACAAGGTTTTCCATTATAATCTGCGTAATACTCTGCTTCTAATACAGAATCAATCTGCATTGTTTTTTACTATTTCTACCTTAAGAGTTAGATGGCAACGGCTTAATACTTCTCATGAAACTTTTGTTTAGTTTTTCGAACAAAATTTCGTTTGCTATAAATATTCTAAACTCTTATTAATATACGTTATCAATTTAAATTTTTCTTTAAGATAAGATGGCAACCGTCGTTTAAAGAATAGGTGGCAACGCTTTTCAAAAAATAAGTTTAAATTAAAACATTCTTAATCATGATTTGCGTCATACCCAGATCCTAATACTTAATTTATCTTTATTATTTTTCACCACTTTTGCTTTAAAAGTTAGGTGGTAACGCCTTATCATTTTCCATGAAACTTTTGTTTATTTTTCGCGCAAAATTTGATTTTATATAAATATTCCAAGCCCTTATTAAATTATTTTATCAATTTAAATTTTTCTTTAAAATTAGTTTTCAACGCCGTTTAAAAACCGAAGTGGCAACGCCATTCAAAAAATTAGTTTTAATTAAAACATTTTTAATAATAATTTGCGTGCTACCCACATCCTAATCTTTATTTAATCTGTACCTATATTTGCTATTTTTGACTTAAGTGTTAGGTGGCAACACCTTACAAATTTTTAATTAAGGTTCTGTTTATCTTTTTCAACAAAATTTGCTTTACTACTACTAGACTTTAATTAAATTATTTTATCAAAATTCCGTAAAATTAGATGGCAAAGTCACTTTAAAATACTGTTAGATTAAAGCTCTCTTTATCTGTAGATCGATACTTATACATTTTCTGAAATATGTATCCATTTTTAAACAATTTTTTTAATATCAAGCAAAAAAACAGAAATAGTGCCAATAACTAGCGGCAACGCCAACGAACAAACTTTTTATAAAATTTTTTCAAAATTCTTTCATTTAATATCCATACCTTAGGTTAGGTTACGCCATCTTTCGTTTGCTTTCCTTACGATTTCTTCAAGGATAAGTAGCTTACATGTTTGTAAGGGTATGCCTATGTCATTGTCTATGTACTCATAGGTCAACTTGGAGCCGAGTCTCGCTAGTTCATCGGCTCTACTCAATGTCGCGATAGCCAGGAACCCATATACCATATAACCATACCTAAAAATTCAAGTGAAATATGTGATAAGTTGCTACTTTTGCATTAAAATTCAAATCAATTGTCTGACTTTGGTTTTGCCCATTGTAAACTAGTTCAATAACTGGTTTAACACTGATGTGCTGGGCTTACTAGTTCGTTAACTGATATTATGCTGATGTACGAGTATAGGCTGACAGATTATAGAAGAATAACCTACTTATCTATGTAGTTCAGAGCCAGCAGTTTTGACTGTAGAGATATTTATCTTGATATGAGCCGCAGTTGCAGCTTTCTAAAGGATCCTTGCTTAATGCGGAATAAGTAACTTGAAGTTCTTTGCGCCCTTAGAAAACTAAACCGAATCGTTAAATCAATATCAATGCAATTTTGTTATACTAAAAGACAGTATACTTAGAATGCTGTTGTGAAAGGGTTCGGGTACAAAATCTCTAATATGAAAATATTTTTGCTGACTTTGTGATTTAACTGGAACTGATTTCCATGTAGCGCCACTGATGCATGTACGAGCACGTCTGTATGTATGTAGTTGTAAATAAATTACTTACAATATTTTTTAGTTTGGTGCTGATAAGCAAACAATCAGTGATTTGCGTAGGTGAATCTAGTAAGCAAAATATTATTTTAATAAAATGGCGCGAGATTGAAATAATATTAATGAAACTATCCATAGAGGAGAATTAAGGAATATTTTGTAATAAATATACATATTTGACTTTTACACTTTACTTTTTCATTGTGAAATTGTCTATGCAATATTAAAATATTCAAGAAATATGTACTTATACATTAGGGTACATCACTCTCCATATAAAATAAAAATATTACTATTTTTCCAACGTAATAACAAAATTTATTTTATTTGAAAGCTTCCGCGAAAATATTCGGGGAAACTTTAAGGTTTAAGTGAGCTGAATCAATTTGAAAGTGACTCTAAAAATAACGATATAGGTATGCGAAGGCTCTGAAAGTATTCGAGGCGGTACAAGGTGGTGGTAGAAGAGGAAGAGAAAGGCTTCCCTGCGTTGGAAAAATCATATGGCGAAGAACTTGGCTTCACTTGGTGTGTCCAACTGGCCTTGGTTAGCAGGAGAAAGAAACGTGCCAATCGTTTTATCAAAGTGGGCCAAAAGAAGAGTAATGGGGTAATTCCATATTATTTTATTCTTATAAATAAAAAGGGTGAAACAGTAACTTTCCAAGGATACCTTCGGAGTCTAAGACTTGGCTGAGTTCTTCAAGTTTTGCTTAAAATTTTTTCCGAAAAAAAAGACCAAAAATAGCATACAAGAATTTATAAGTTTTACTCCTTTGACAGAATCAACAGTTTCATGCATACCTTTTAAGCTTAATCATTCTGTCATCTCAAATGTTGTAATAAAAAAATAGTTTTGGGACTTAGAAAGGACTATATTTGGACGATTATGAAGCTGAATTCGTATATATATATATATATAAAAACTGTCATAAATCAATGCGAAGGTAAAGATTTTCCAAAATTTATTGATCATTTGAAAACTTTGTACAAAGTTTGACGCTTTGATTTATATGGGTTTTGTCTAAGAATGAACCATATTTAAAAAACAAAACAAAAAAAAATGAAACTAAAGAATAGAAAAATTAAATACATAAAATATAGGTACATACATATATACATAAATAGTCCAAACTGTGCAATACGTCGCGTTGCTTTTATTGTGAACACCGAATGTATATATGTAAGTGTCCAAGCCGTAAGTTTATTTAGACAGCTGGATTTGCAGACATTTCTATCGAAAGTTGAAAACATCTAAACAGCAACAAAAAAAATCCCGTTATTAACGTGCGTGTGCTCCTACATTTAATTTCCCGTTTCGATCCACCTATCAGTTACTTTTTTCCCAAAGTTGTTTGCTCTTATTTCCGAGATTATTGCCAAACTGATGCGGGTTCATTCAAAAATCGATGTTTGTGAGTATCTACGTACAAATGCTTTGTCTGCCGCCCACAAAAAATAATCAAAAACCCACTCTAATTTGTTGAAATTGACAGTTTAATTCAACGCATCAATGCATCTTTGGTGATTTGGTTTTTTAATTTTTTACTTTTTTCAAGTTTTCTTCCTTTTGCTATTTCAACTTTATAAATTTCATTTTGTTATGTTTGCTCGGCTGCTAGCCCAAACAATGGTCAAGAACCTGTAAAGTGTAAAGATAAAAATCAAGCGGTGATGCGGTCATAAAATGTGTGTCTACCCTCTGTCAGTTGCAAAACAATGGCAATTGACAATTTCGGTGACATCCAATTCGAAATAAATTTGTGTCAATTTCGTTTGTGGCATGTAAAATCATATTGCAATTTATACGGGGCAAGATGTTTATGTGTACATGCATGTGTGGGTCGAAAAGGGTCGGATTTATTTACATATGCATGTATGTATGTATGTGTGTATGTGGGTGACTAATAAAAATGTTGTAACGAATTTGGTAGTTTTTTTTTTGTTCTTTTAAATTTGTCTTTATTTTCCCTAAAGTTTTTCTATCATAAATTAGTTCGCATACGTAGATTAGGGATAAAAATGTTTTTAATGGCGCCATCTTATTAAGGAGTTAGTGCGTTGGAATCTACATCCCTAGCTGACTTTCAGTGAAAGCTTGATGGCATTCGATTCAGTTGAAGTGAGGTTATTGCGTCTTAAGTGTCAGTATATTTGTGTCATCGGTACAAAAATGAGTTTCGAACAAAGAGCTAATATCAATTTTTGTTTGTAAAATCGGTAAAACGTTTACCGAAACTTTTGAATTGATGAAAAAAGTTTATGGCGATGATTGCGTATCTCGAGCCAGTGTTCATGTGTGGCTTACACGTTTCCGAGATGGTTGTGAGGTCATAAATGACATTCAACATACGGGCCGCACAAAATTGGTAATCACCGAAAACTCCATCAAAATTGTACGTAAATTTATCAAAAATGATTGGAGTGGAATATCTCCAAAGCATCGTTGTATCGCAGTTTAACTAAGGACCTAAAATTGCTCAGAGTTATCGTCTTTTATGGCCTCTTTAATCCGTGATTGACCTTGTGCCCTGCGGATGCTCATTGAAAACGCAGATCGAATTGAGAACTGCAGTCGTTTGAAAACAAACGGTATGTCTGTAGGATGGTGCGCAGGTCGAAACTAAAGACATATATATACATATATATATATATATATATTTTTGAATTAGACTGCCAGTTTATGAACCATTTATGGATTTATCGAGTTTATTAAGCGATCACCCCCAATAGCGGTAGGCAGGCATGGGCAAGCCTTCGAGTGTATTTTTGACATGAAAAGCTCCTTATAAAAAACTATCTGCCATTCGAAGGCGACACAAAACTCTAGGTCCCTCCATTTGTGGAACAACATCAAGATACACACCACAAATTGGAGGAGGAGTGCGGGATTTTTCGTTAATGATATCAACTCTTGCTTTTCATATGCTAAGTTTCTGTCGTACGCTGATGACTTGAAAAGTTACTCGTTAGTAGATTATGCAGATGACATCTAAGTTGAATCTTTAAGCTGAGATTGAAAATCTTTATTCCGTTGTGCTAGATCTCATCTTTGCTTAAATATACGTTTAATATTACTGCTTTGCTCTCAAGCCACGTACTCAAAACCGCGTCCTAACTTTAAAGGCTGCTATGGCATTGCTAGCCATGTCTTGCTGATTGTTGAACATTTAAAAATTGCGAGATCTTTTTATTTTTTGATACGAAATTTTAATTTCAGTAATCTTATGCAATGCTGAGTTTCATTCTATGGAATAGCTCAGAGTTCTCGGACCCATACACATTCAAATTTGTTTTGCAACTCTTTTGTACGTTTTCACTTTGAGTATCCCCACTATTATTTCGTGGCCTTATCAAGAATTTTCAATCAAGAGGGTTGGGAAAATTCAAAAGGTTTTTCTTAAATTTACTTTGCGGTCTTTCGAATTTACTGAACCTCTTCAATCATATAATATAAAGCTTGTTTACCCCGTTTAAAGCTCAAACCTCTAGAAAGTAGAAGATATGTTCTCTGCTTAACTTACGTATATGGCATTATAAAGAGAGATTCTGACTTTGCTGCGCTTTAAAAAAAAAATATTTTAATGTTCTAAGAATAGAACTTCGAAATTGCTACCCTTTTTATGGAAGCCAATACAAAACAAATTAGGCCCGAAGCGCGCCAATTGCTCGCGCTGTTGATGACCAGATCTCTTTTTTATGGAGGTAGATTTTTCTTAGGATTTTTTTTATCCTTCCGAAATCCTGTATAGGTATAATCTAATCTAATTTGTGTTAGTAGTCCTGATGAATTTGTTAGTCATGGACTGTATGTATATACAAATAAATAAAAATAGCCAACAGGGAATAAGCGCCAATTACGTGAATTTTTAACAAAATTTCACACAAAAAATTGAGTTTTTCTCTAAATTACATTTTAATTAAAAATTTATAAATATTTTACGTTACAAAACAAAAGAAACTGAGAATCTGTTTTGGACATCAATTTGTCATATGAACTCTTTTAGAGTTAAAAAATCACATAAATTGTAACTTTTTTTTTTGTTTTATTTTTGTTTTGTCGTAAGCGTATGATCTTTTCGGAAGAATTAGTATGGAGTATAAATGAATCTTGTTTGAAATGGTTGAAGCTTTGTGCGCTTTAGTAAATGGTTGAGTTTTTGGAAAATAAAAGGCTACCGAATATAAAAAAACAGCTTTTTTATGTTTTATCGACCCAAAAAAAAAAACATTTGTTAATGCTTTGCTTAAAGATGTAATTCAAATTCTCGAAAAACGAAATATTGACATCAATGGTCTGACAGGAATTAGACATTTGTAGACCGAAAACTCCACCACCGCCGGCAAGACTATTAATGAAATATCAACCAGAATAACGGTGGCAACAGAAATAAGACAAGTCGACAGCATAATTCCTATCCTATTCAATCTGATTATGAACGAGATAATATTTGCTGTAAAATCTACACCGGCAAGAGGATATTTGCTGAGGCATGAAGCTAAGATAATATGACGATTGATTACGCAGTTATAATGTCAGACAACGAAGACGACCTTCAGCGGATGTTGAATGCCTTCGAACAAGCTGCTTCTGCATTTAAAATGCAGATATCGATAGCCAAGACGAATAGCATGACAATATCTACAATATCTGAACAACAGCTCAGGTGTAAGCACGCAGTAAGTAGCAAGAGTATCGACTAGGTTATGGAATTCTGCTACTTGGGTACCATAATTACATCATCCAGGAATAACAGGTGAAGTGAATAACCACACGAATTAAGCAGCACGAAACTTCGGATGTTTACGCGATATAATATGGCGAAATAAGCATTTAAGCTTAAAACTTGAGCATCGGACTTTGTGAGTTTATAAAACATGCATTCGACTTTACTTCACTATGCCGTTGAAACACGAGCAGATACAACAAGAACAAGGTTGAAATAGCAACACTGCGATCAAGCACAGGGCATATTCGCAGAG
Source organism: Anastrepha obliqua (assembly GCF_027943255.1). NCBI lineage: Eukaryota > Metazoa > Arthropoda > Insecta > Diptera > Tephritidae > Anastrepha > Anastrepha obliqua. The sequence goes on from NC_072893.1 coordinate 66,213,580, forward strand.
ATCTTAGAAGGGAATCAAAAAGTCACGTACTACGCTTGTCCGACAATAGTAGCCAATCAGTAACGACCGGAAAGCCGATGACTACGAGGTTACCCGGACGCCTTCCCAATCTTTGGATTCAGTTTTGAACATCCAGCTCGATCGATAACTAATATTTTTTTACAAACAATATAATCCAAACAAATTGTATCTCTTGTACCAAAAATTGTTGAAGAACAGGATTTAATGCTACAATAAAGAAAAAGAAACTGAAGAAGAAGAAAATAAAGATTTGGTTATTTTAGTGTAAACAATAAAATTAAAAAAGGTGTATACTCGTATTTGCTTTTCCTCAGAGTAATTTTGCTGTTTTTTAACATGAGTGTCATAATCGAAATAAACAAATGTGGAGAAATACGAGTTCAAAGTTTTGAATTTACTCTGCTTCCCTAAGCAAAAGATGAAACATATTTTCATCTAATGTTAACCGACCCTGCTCTGCAGAAGAGCTTGCGGTTATTTCTGCATATTTACTAAGAAAATGAAAAACAATAATTTTTTTGTTATGCCACTCTTGCAGCAAATGAGCGATAAATCCTCAGGTATATCTTTTCATAAATTAATAAAGTGGATTAGTTTAGTAAAAATATATTAACCTTTTACTATTTGCGGGGTATTTGGTCATAGCATTTGCATTTGTTTGTAGACACACACACACACACACACCCACACACAACGTGGTTTGGGAAAAGTGTGGCTTGTCTAAAAATTATGCTAATTTAACAAAATCAACGTTGACGCAAATATGCAAATATTTTTTTTAGCTGAACAAATAAATCAGATTGCAAAATTTAACAAATACATGGATTTGGATAGATAAATCAAATAAGATTGAATTTTGAATTATTCGTATTTTCATTTTTAAAATCATTTATAGAAGTAAATGCAACTGATTTATTATTAAATTTATATTTATTGTTTATTTAAGAAAATATTGCAAAAGTGCATAATTTAGTTTGGCAATTAAAAATTGATAATAATAATGTTTTTTTGTTTTTGTTTTTCTTTACAGCATCCACAAATTAGTTCAACGCTTGCAGCTGTGAATTTTTGCAACCACAAAAAATTAACAAACATTATTGGTGCCTTATCAGTACTAAAGGTATGTATATAGTAAGCACAAGTAGTTTTTCATGTAAAACAAATATGTATGTATGCACACAAGTAGCTTTGCATGTAAAATACATGCATATACAAGGTGGCGCAAAATTAAGCGTTCATTAGTTTTTGAATCACTTTTTCACTAAATTAAAAAAAAAAAACGATTGCGAGTTATGTAAATCTTTATTTTGACCGTTAAGCGCTGCATTTTTGTTTCCAATATACAAGACGGCGCTAAATTAATCACCCAATTTTGATTTTGAATAACTTTTTACTAAGTAAAAAATAAATGATTTTGAGTAATGAAAATCTAGATTTTGACCTTTACGCGCTTCATTGTTTCTCTATTTGTATGCAACAGCTGTTCAGTTCGCAATTGTTAAATATGATTGACGTATGACGCCATTTACATAAATGATGAATCTTTAAATAGAGTGATTAATTTTGCGCCACCTTGTATGTACTGCGTGTGCGTAGACAATATACATTACCTATTCATGCGAATCTGTGTTAATAAGTGTTTACATATACCCACGTTCACAATAATAGCAGCGTGAAAGTTTTCATTGTTTTTTTTATTTTTTATAAATTTGTTTTTAATTTTTTTTTTTTTTATTTTTTTTATTTTTTAATTTTTTTTTTATTTTTTATAAAAATATAGTTAATTCCGTATAAAATTCCGTAATTCAGATAGCGTGCAAAATAAAAAATACCAAAAAATTTTTATCAAAATTTTGCACTTAAAAAACAAATTTTTTGAAAAATTTCCAGTATGCGTTGTCATTGCTCATTGAATTTCGGTATAATAAGGAGCATGCTGCTTTTTTGATTTACAATTTTTTTTGCGTCACTTTTCCATTTTCTTCTTCTTCTTCTTGATTGGCGTTTTAACCGCTTACGCAATTTTGGCCGATCTCCACCTGATCTTTTAACCGCAGGGAAGGTCGTCCTCTTCCTCTGCTACCACCAGCTGGTACCGCATCGAATACTTTCAGAGTCGATGCGTTTGCATCCATTCGCACGACATGACCCAGCCAGCGTATTCGCTGCGCTATGTCTGTGTCATCGTAAAGCTCATGCAGCTCATTACTCCATCGCCGTGCCTAACGTGTAGAGGTCCAAAACTCATTTTTAAATAGCATAAAAAACTCAATACCTTCAGTAAAAAAAAGAAAAAGGCGTTTAGCATAGTACGCATATGTAACAGAAATGAAACTTTCAAGGCAGACAAAGAAAGAGGGAGAGACCCGAGAGAGAATGAGAGAAAGAGAAAGAAAGAATATATATCTAAATAAATTCACAATATTTGCAGAGAATGCAAATATACAAAATTTACAAAAAACGGAGAAGGGTCTACCGGTCTAGGTAAATGCCAGACACAAACTGTGGCAACGACGCGCACTACTCCGAGCGTTTATCACCCGCACATGCGCAGCGATTCCAGGACCGCAGCAATGGCATAAATTACCGCAAGGCAATACTATAAATCCGACGCGGGAATGGATAGCACTTTATATAGTACGCGCAAGCACTAGCCAGGAAACGGAAATAAGCGTCAAAAAGTAGGATCCATAAAAAAAAAACGCCAAAAAATTGGGACCCAAAAACGCCCAAACAGTAGGCACCAAGGAAATGTAACGCCAAAAAGTAGGCACCAAAAATATATTTCCTACAAGTTTGCACCAACAAACAAGCGCCGAAAAGTAGGTCGTGTTATTTTTCACTAGAAATTAGCAACCACAAGGAAAAACTCAGGAAAAATTAGCTAAAGTGTATCTAAGATATATATAAGGTATAGCTCTCTTTCTCCTTTTCCCCTACTTTATATCTTTTCTCTCTCCTTGTTCTCTACTTCATATCTTTTTTCTCTCTCGCGGAACGAAAATGCTCGAAACGTTGCTTGATCTTGAAATTTTACTCTCCATTCTCGCTCGTCCATCGACGCCAAAGAAGTTTCAGTTCAAAAATTGAAAAATCAACACGTTTTTTGAGCCACTTGAGACTTGCACTTTGTTGCAGCAAAATTCAATGAGCTATAAACCGCGTACTTGAAAATTTTCTGAAACTTCTTATCAAAAAGTTTAAAATTTTGTTGTGATTTTATTGATTTTCTTAATTTGCCAATTTCAAAATTTGAATTTTTAGGGTCAATCAATGGTAATTTCATTAAAATATTTATTAAAATTCAAAGAAAAAAATAAATTGTCAAAACTTCTCAGTGAGCCCTGTGCCCTACATAGTACAATAATTTAATGCAGTGTATTTGCGCATATACAAATATATATGTATGTGTAAGTATATAAGTATATATATGTATATATATATGCACACACGTATTCACACTCAGTATTTGCCATATATACCTCATTAAAACCGCCATTTCAACAAAAATTGAATATTTTCCAACCGACTTTCTATCTCTTTCACGCGAATATTTATTGCTGTGAATAATTCAGCGAACGTTTACTCTCCCATTCATTTAGTTATCTGATGCTATGTTTTCTTCTTATTTTTTATTTTATTTTTTTTTTTTTACTTTTATTTTTTTTATGTATTTTTTGCCATGACGCACTGCTTTAATTTATTTATTTTAAACTGACTACTCGAAAACCGAATCGCATTATAGTCGCACATTTTTTTTGCTCACACATACGTATGCAGGTTTGTATGTATGTGCATCTATTAGTTTTTTACTTTCAAGCGGGTAATAAATTTTTTACCATTGGCATTTGTGACATTGTCAAAAAACTTTAGGCAAAAACAAGTGTTTTTTTTGTTTGTTTTCAAACTATCGGTAATTTTTAAATTTAATGCATAGTACTGTAAATGCTTTGCTTCGGTGCAAAAACACATGTATTTGCTTATGTATGCGTGTCCAAATGTTCCGTAGTTGCGAAAAGTTTCATTGACAATTTAATTCGCGCAGTGATCAGAAATTTGTACAAAATATGGTTATTTTCAACTTCATTTGAAAAAAAATAACAAAAAACATTCCTATGCATCTACTATGGACATACACACGTACATGCATAGTTAAAAAGTACGGCAAACATATTTTGCTTAAAAATAAAAAAATTTTACAATATTTATGTGACTTTAACTTTGGCGCATCGAATGTAATTTGAATATTTGCGCAATTTTCACAGGCATTGCTTTCGTGTTTTTATAAAAAAGCTAATTAAATCCAAACGCATACATACGTAAGCTTACTTACACAGTTTCAAATGATTTGCCGGGTTTTGGCAAGGATTTCCATAAATGACATTTTGCGACTCACCTGCAAAGACACAAAAGAAGTAATAATTGCATAAACAATTCAGAATCTAATTAGTGAATAGGTTTAAATATTTTTTGTTAAAAACGGTTTTCCAAAACGGGCAAAACGAAATAAACTAAAAAACTAAATACATACGTTTTTTTTAATTGAAACTCATTTTTATGTCACGACGAGTGGCTTGTATGGCTGCCGCGACTTTGAACGGTGGCACTAATCCGAAATATTAAATTTTCAATAGCTCTGCTGCATAGATCCGACTGAATTTGAGCAAATGCTTGTTTTATATTGGCTTTGAAGACTTCGGTGCAAGGCTTTTTCTTTTACAAATTATTTTAAGGAATTTACGACTTGGACATATTTAGGTCACGTTTAATTTGTGTTTATAAAATAAATAGATAGATATTTCAAACTTTGTAGAAAAGATTTTTCTCAATTTTTTTCTGACTGTGCTAGGCTCTTCCGCCATATAAAAAAATCGATCGTGTAATTAGTAAGGAAGAAAGCGCCTAACATCTCGACGACAAAAAAATGTCAAAATTCATCGCTATTTTCCAGTCACTTGAAACTTGCATTCCACTAAAATTTAATGTACTATAAAATTGCATACGCAGGAAAATTCTGAAAATTCTGAGTAAAAAGTTGACAATTTCGTTGAAATTTTTAAAATTTTTTAAAAGTTTTGAAAAATTGTGTACAAAGATTGAAACTTTGCTGTATATTGTTTTTGTTCTAATATGAACTTCTTCTTCCTCTTCTTCATCGTCTTCTTCTTCTTTCTCTTCTTCCCCTTCTTCTTTTTCTTCTTCCTCTTCCCCTTCTTCTTCTTCTTCTTCGGCATCACAGTCCTTAATGAATCATTGCTTCATTCACAACCTTGCGCCAGCTGTCTCTACCTACGAGTAAGACTACCTCCTTCCACTGCCGAACGTCTTCGAGCCGTCTCTTTTTGGGGCGTCCTATTCTTCCGCCACCAAAAGGGCGTAGTTCAACTACCTTTCAAGTTGTTCTCTCCTTGGGCGTTCGAAGCACGTGCCCGAGCCATCTTATCCTCTAAGATTAGCTCGTGATTATATCTAATTCGTTAAGTATCGTCCTGCTGTCTTAGAAATAATTTGACAACGATATACACTATCAGAAGATATCGTAGGGGTACAATTTACCAGAGAGATTTTTGGCCTGTACAGTCAACCCGCTATTCAGTTCCCAAACTCATAGCGATATTCACCGGCCACTGGGTGCTCGGAGCTCATGCGGAGAAGCTTGGACTTCCATTGCAGAAGCTGTAGAGATCCTGCAGAGAAAGAGACTGTTGAACACTTGTTCTGCAAATATCTTAGCTTGGCGGCTAGGCGCTTGAGGTTCCTTAGTGTGCCTTTTGGGGATAGCCTGAGGTGGCTCTCGTGTCTAGATCTCTTTTTTCTCTCTCTACTACATAAACAGCACTAGATGGCTGTAGATGGTTTTTCTTCCTTTAAGTTTTGTAATTTTTTGCTGGTAGTGGTCCACATTATGGTATCAAAAGGATACTCTAGTGTTACTTGGTACTCTTGCCATCTAACTTACCTGCCAACCTGCATAAATTAAAGTTAAAGCAAAGATCCTTTTGGCGCTGTTCTGTAGTTAAATTAAAATACTTTTGTATATACGAAAGGGTAGCAAGCAGCGCAATAACAAATCAGGAGATATGGAAATCAATACCTTTTATGTTGTTGTTATTGTAGCAGTTCACTAGGCCCTGCGAGGGCGGTGTAATCAACGTTCGTCAATATCGAACTCATCTAACGGTAGACCCAGGATACGTGCAGTTGAGTACAGAGCGTTTAAGAGGGCCTATGTATCCTTTTCACGACAGTCGGTTCAACGTAACCGGAAAGATCTGGATCTATATCCACCCAAGGACTGTCAAATTAGTAGCGTTCCCTGTATTTGCATGTTTATGATGTTATATCAACAACAAGGGCATATGAATAAAGGGCTCGTCAGCACCTAAATAGCGCTAGTTTGCTGCCGCTTTGATCGGGAAAAACACCAGTCCTTCTGGTACATAGAACCGGCTTCCATGTGAATGCATCATCTTTCATCTTCATCATTGCTTCACCTCGTTCCTGTCTGCATTGCACACAAACAGCAATTTTTTGACAAATGTTTTTTTTTTAATTTTAGTAATATAATATAGTTATACAAAACAATTGATAAATTTATTTATGCAAAATGAGAGCTACGATTTCAAACTTTTATACTTAAAAAAAATTCTGAATTTGGTTGAGTGAGTTTTGATTTATCGCAGTTTGAAAATTAATTGTGTGATTTTTTCACAGTTTTTTGCTCACGATGACGCCATTTTATGCAATTTGTGTATGGAAAAACCTTTCAACAGAAACTGGCTGCCAAATACAAAACACCCTGTTCAAATCGATGAATTCTGCTAGAAGTTATTAAATTACATTCCTTCACACGTATTTTGTAACTTTAATCTATAAGATGTAGATGTGTCGGAAAGTCATGTATTGGCAGAAGTTTCGAAAAAAAGTAAAAAAGAAACTAAGTATTGCATTCTCTTCTATAGGAACTGTATGGACCCTTGCGAAAAAGCAAGGGCTTTCCAGTAATGCAATGGAAGATTAAGTTCGCTTTGGTCACCACAAACTTTTTACTTGCTCAATATGCCACAAGTGCATCGCATCACAGCGGCGATAAAGTTCTTATAAAAGTTATGCGGAAATATTCGGAGCTTATCCACAATTCATTCTTATCAACATTCCGGTTCTGGTAGAGGAAGTAAATTTTTGTGCCAGCAGATTTAATTTTTACAATGAATTTTTAATAATTACTTCATATACTATAATTGATAAATCATATGCCGGCTTCGTTGGTTTAATGGAGAAAGATTTACGTATTTATATGTATATATGTGATTTATTGGGGAAGAACAAGCGCTTCTTTTGACTTTACTTCTTTGCTTGCATTTGTAAGGATTTTTTAAATAGAAAAAAAATAGTTTAATACGAGTATTTAGCAGAAATAGATTGCACAAAGCAATCCTCAGGAGCGGTATCACAGTGGATACATTGGTACTAAATTAAGTTTGCTTTTTTAATGGAGGAGAATGAAGACAGCGACAAATGCCAACCGTTGTCGCGACAGGCATTTCTGCCTCATCGGAACGACCCGGATTTATATCCGGCCACGAAGCGCTGTCAAAATTCGGAAGGACCTCTCCGAGCCGTTTGGTCCGTTTGATACCCAACGAGGTTTCAGACAGCGTGACTCGCTGTCGTTTGACTTCTTTAACCTGATGCTGGACAGGATCGTACGAGTCGCAGAACTTAATCGCTCAGACGCTGTTAGCTCCGCCTTTTCCAAACTGGATAAAGAGGCAAAGCGAATGGGTCTAGTGGTGAACGAGGACAAAACGAAGTACCTCCTGTCTTCAAATAAACAGTCGGCGCACTCGCGTATCGCCACCCACGTCATTGTTAACAGTTATAATTTCGAGGTTGTAAAAGACGTCGTTTATCTAGGAACCAGCATTAACACCGATAACAATGTCAGCCTTGAAATCCAACGTAGAATCTCTTGGCAACAAGTGCTACTTTGGACTAAATAGGCAACTGAGCAGTAAAGTGCTCTCTCGACGAACAAAACTAACACTCTACAAGGCTCTCATCATGCCCGTCCTAACGGATGGCGCAGAAGCTTAGACTATGACAACATCCGATGAAGCGACGCTTGGAGTGTTTGAGAGAAAGATTCTGCGTAAGATAAAGATCCAGCGGCTACGTAGGCTGGGTCATGTCGTCCGAATGGATACAAACGCTCCGGCTCTGAAAGTATTCGATGCGGTACCAGCTGTTGGGAGTAGAGGGAGAGGAAGGCCTCCTCTGCATTGGAAAGATCAGTTGGAGAAGAACCTGGCTTCACTTGGTATATCCAAATGGCGCCGGTTAGCACGAGAAAGAAACGATTGGCGCGCTTTGTTAAACTCGGCCAAAATTGCGTAAGCTGTTAAGAAGAAAAAGAAGAAGGACTGTCACTCTAGCAGCATTCCCCAAACATTTATGGAAAATATTTATGTTGCTACAATAACAACAATGGACCTATTTTTTTAACTATAATGGAGAGATCCAGGACCAGGGACTACTGGATCGGACAGATTTAGACAGATATTGAACGACATTAATCGGGATCTCGGCAACGGCCACTCATCCCAGACGAAGAGCTTCAGCTGCCTCGTAAGACGCATAACTTTGGTGATTATATGGCGCTGGCGGGGCTTGATGTTGTGTGTACTAGATTTATTTTAGTTCATATATCTGAGCATCCAAAACAGTCTTGAACTAAACCTATTCACAGCTAAATATTCGTCACAATCGAGGAAATTTCCTCGTCCACGTCTTACTTTGCTAAATAAAAATGTCTTCATCTCATTTCATTAATTAATTCTATTATAAAATAAATTTACATCTCTCTCTCTTCCTTTGCACCTCTTTGGCCTAGCCTTTCTGGGTTAATATGTAGTGTATTGTTTCATACAGAGTAAGCGGAGGATAAAAAAGAAAACAAATGTAGAAAAGATAGCACCAAAGTGACCAGTGAGAAAACAAAGGGAGAAACCAACTTTCGATTTGGCGCTGTGACAGGTTTACACAATAAATTTAATTTACCTGTTTTATCGCTATTTGTGTGTGTGAATCTTATTTTATTTTTTAATTTTTAATTTTTTTATCGGCGCCTGCCATATTTAAAGCGAAAATATGCGCGAACATTGCTTTTTATGCCAATGAGCGCGACTTTTTTCTCGCGCATTTCCGTTGCTCACAACTCGACAACTTGTCGCCAAAGCGAATGTGAATGGCCAATGAATTAAAGCGCCCTACTGCTGCAGGCGGTCGCGGTGGCCGCAGTAAATACATGCACATATATGTACATACATTTGTATGTATTAACAATTATTTTGGTGTACGAAATTCAGCAGCAGTGGATTGGCGTTGATAGCGCAGTGTAATCAGCAACGCAATCAGAAACAACAAAAAAGGGGGAAAAACAAGCGGATGGTACGGCAACTTTGGCAGCTGTGGCGGCTACAACAACACCGTAAACATTACATATACATATATTACATACAATTACAAATACCAATAAATGGTGTTGTTCTTGCGCAAAAAGCAGCCAATAAATATTATAAAATAAAAATTAAAAAAAAACAAGAAAAAGACATGAAGCTGCAATCAGCGCCAACCCTGCTAGCCATTAATTACAAAAGCGATTTTAATATTTTATTTATTCTTTATGACAATTTCGCTTTTTGGCTGGTTTAATATAATTTCATTTCGTGGAAGTTTTTTTTACAGCAACTTCAACTGGATTAAGAAGATTGCAAATAACAATTAAACGAAATACGAATTGAAAACGTCTTGATGAGAAACTCGTATGCCTTTACGTAAAAATTAATGTGACTTTTTTTTCAATTTTAAAGCAGTGCTAATGAAGCAATAATAGCAGATATTTAGTGGAATTTTTTTTCTGTGCTATATATTTAATAAAACATTTTGTGTCTTGCGCTATTGCATATGAACCGGAGGACAGATTTTTTTAAGCTCAATGTACTAATTCATACACACACATAAATATACATATGTACATATGCACATATAAAACTTTGTCTCTTCGATTTAAATGAACTTTGGCGAAGATGCGCTAGAAGACTTTACTGTAGCAAAAATAGTGCAAAAGAAGTTAAAGATTAACATTTTTTTGTGCGTTTTTTTTAATGTACGACAAATGCTTGGTTTTAAGGACTTTTCACGTATTTTCTGATAAAGTATATAAAAAAATTTAACAAAAACAAAAACAGTTACAGACAAAATTTGGAAACATGTTTGGTCAAAAAAAGGCACAATAAAAATAAAAAAAAATTAAAATTAAAAAAAAAAACTATATTAAATATTAAAAAAAATAACTAAAAATTAAACATTAAAAAAGAAATTAAACTTAAAAAATTAAAACTAAAAAAAAATTAAAAAATAAGTTAAAAAAACAATTGAAAAAAAAAATTTAAAATGTTTGCAAATTTTTTTTTTATAAAATGTTTACAATTTTTTTTTTTTTTTATTCTTTTTTAAGTTTTAATTTTTTTTTAAACTTTTTCCACATATTTTTTTTACATTTTTATTGTGCATTTATTTAATCAAAAATGTTTGCAATTTTGTTTGTAACTCTTTTTGCTTTTGTTAAATTTTTTTATATATTTTATCAGAAAATACGCGAAAAATCCTTTAAAAACAAGCGAAATATTTGGTTTTCTGTTTTATTGAAACTTTTTCCTTTTAAAGTGTAACCCCACGTTTTATGGAGAAACACATTTTCATGTTTTAATTTTGATTGTGAATGCACTCTTCCATTTGTTCCACTTTTCCCGGAGAGAATACCTGTATATTGTGATCGCTTGCCAAGATATAGGGGCTAATAATTAAGATTTTTTTTTTGCAAGTTTCTATCTTTGAATTGTAAAGTCACGTAATTGTCTCTCTGAAAGAAAGCGAAAAAAAATTATTTATTTAGTTAAGGGATATTTTTGGTATTTTCCGATAAATTTTTTTTTTTAAATCGAATGTTTTTGTGAAACTTTTTTTTTTAATTTTTTCCAAATTTCCACATTTATTTTCTTTTTATTTTAATTTTGATTTTTTGTCATAAAATTTTCAGCATAAATAGCTTTCAACCACCAAGTGTTCGTGCCGAAAGAAAATTTGTTAACCCTATAAGACTTTTAAAATCCTATGTACAGTGCAGCAACAAAACAATAAATAACAAATAATTAATAAAATGCAGTAAATAAAATTCATAATCAAATGTAACGGGGTGATAGTATTGTAATTGGTTATTCTACGATCTTCTACTGTTAACGTACGCATGAAACAGATGCTCAGTGACATGTTAAGTAACATAACAGTCATATGTTATGTAATTTAACATTAACATAACTTCGAAGTAGTATGTTAAAGAGTTAACAGTTCTTCAAGGATGATTGATTACCGGGTGTGATCATACGAAGCAAAATTAAGAGAGTAACTTCGGCGGCCATGTCACTGGGTACTCGGTAGCAGAATTCTGTCCACTCATTTCGTCTTCGTATACACACACTCGTCCAATCAGCCGCTGTTCAGACGGCGACGAGGTAACATGAGTGGAGACTATGATAATTTTTTCATATATCACCCACACAACCTCAAATTGTTCGTAAACCAACCAATCAGTTGATTCCTTCAAAATCGCTGAGTGCCGGTCGAACTGTCGGACACTGGCCACACCTTCGCGTTCTATACAGGGGGAATTGAACCGAATTTCTGAATTGCAATGCACAAAGAGGAACATACCCTTTGTTGTTTCCATCAGGACTTAATGGATATCACCTCAATATTTTGCAACAAAATATTTCTAAGCGCAATCAATCAATAATATTCTTACTGCAAATAGTTTGAATCATCTGTACTTCTTTAAAAATTTCTTTACATGCAAATCAATAAAAAATTTGGAATAAAAAAAAAAGAAGTTAAATATAATCCCCGAAGTACTAGGAAATATATAATAAAATCTGCAAATAATAAAATATGAAGTAAAATTAAAAAGTAGTGTACTTTGATATCCTTTTGCGATATTAAATAATATCCCATGACATTAAATAACTTTATGGCTAAAATTTTTGCAGCCCTGTGTTATTAGATTTAGATTTATTGGAGGTTTGCACTTCGACCTCATGGTCTTTTGTATCCTCTACTCATTACACTACCTCAACCAGACCCATTTCCCTTATTAAACTTAACTAAGTGAGTTATGCAAAATTAATCACCCTATCGGAAAATTTATAATTTTCGTAACTCGCGTCTTACGTCAATCATATTTAACACCTATGAGCTAGACAGCTGCTCTACACAATCAGATAAGTAATGGAACGCGTAAAGGCACATAAGTATTTTCATCACTCAAAGTCATTTTTTGTTTCATTTAATAAAAAAATGTATCCAAAAATATAATTGAATGATTAATTTTGAGCTACTTTGCAGTTTATACCAAAATCTGCCCACTTCTGTCTTCCAGCTAAGTTATACCTTCCTGCATGGCAGGGCATACGTGTATATTGTAGATATACCCGACGTAAGTGCTTTCGTATTTATTGCAGAATGCTGTCATAAAGAAAATATAATGCAATAATTAATTAAATAATAGCCAAATTGAAGCCAAAAACGTCGAGGAAGTGTCAAAGAGCTTACATCCAATAAGTGCAAGCTTACGTCAAATAAGCACAATGAATACAAAAGCACGAAATATATGTACACATATTGTTTTTATTAAATATATATACATACATATATGGATGTACTTACGTACACACAAACCAATGGCGACACAATCGAAATGGCGAAAAGCAATCAAAGATTGTTGTAACTATTGTGGCAACACCAGTTGAATGCAATTTCTGCTGCTTGATTTTACGCTTATCTTCACCAACAACAGTTCCGTTCGCTATTGTGTCACCTGTTAATGGTTAATAAAATGGCTCAATAGTTGGCTACTAAATAAATAATCAACGATTGTCGGTTACTAGCGCCTGATCGGTGATTTGCGCATGCGCACATACGTACATTTATAGTTATAATATAATAAAAATACATGCGAGCATAAACATACAATACATATATACCATTAGCGTCAAAAGAAAGTGTACACCACATATTTGTTATCCATAATTTAAATAAAATTTTTTTTATTTAAAAATTTATTTTTAATACTTTCATTTCACAATTTTTTTTTCGCTGAGGTTGGGCGCATTTACTCCATACGCCGGAAAAACTGCAAAACCTCAGAGAAAAACAATAAAATCATAAAAAATTAACAAAAATTTCGAGCACACAAAAAAAGCACTGCGTACTCCAAATTTTTCTAAAGATTCTGATTTAAACGTTTGCGATTTTGGTAAAAAATTTAGAATTTTTTAACGTGCAAAGCTGAAAATTTTGTGTTATACGATTTTTGCTGCAGTATAGGCTATATTTTTATAAAAAAACTTAAATTAAAATTAAAAATAAATAAATAATTAGTCAAAACTCATCAATATGTGGTGTAGACTTTCTTTTGACGCTGTTAGTATATCTGCACACACATACATACAGACATATGAATTGCTCAAACTCGGTCAATCAATTTGAGTTATTGTTAGTTGGGGTTACCCAGTTTCATTGTTGTTAGTGCATTACTAGTTAGCTTAGTTGCTTAGTTGCTTAGTTGGGTGTTTTGAGGTGGATACGTGCTTTTGTTTACAAACACCATACAGGTGCATGCGGATATACATCGGTACGAATGTGTGTGCGTTGCGCTGATTTTAGTGCGCTTTAAAGCAAAGAGTTCATGGTCAAAACAGCGAGTGTGATGTACTGGTCGGCCGGCTGGTCTCACATTTAAAACACTTTGGCCATGGATTGCATCATCTGGGCGTACAAACGTGGTGTCAGTGACTGTGTGAATTTGAATTGTATTTCTTTAGTGTTACACTAACCGTTTCATTTTTTTTAACAAGCAACACAAACAAAAGTGGCAATGATGGAATGAAGAAGTGGGTTAAAAATAAAGCCAAATCTCTATTTACATTTCAAATTAGCGCAGCAATAGAATCTAAATGAAGTACGAATAGGGAATTGCCTAAATTTGGTCAATAATTTTTGTCTTCACAAATCGCAAACTGACTTACAATTTTATGTCATTTAAAGTTGGTGTTTGTCTGCAATGTTAAAGGGGTTTTCACAATTTTGATTGCAAATAAAAATGGGTTTTAAAGCAGAAAAAAAGCAATGGAAATGGGTGAAAAAAAAACTGTCAAATCTAAGTTTTTTTCGTCCAAAATTTAAAACTTAACGCTTTAACGCACAATATGCTTAAGGGGGGAAACCGGTTTAACAGGCCAAAATTTTGGTGTTTTTCGAGAATTTTTTGAACAAAGAAGGAATAATCAAAAATTGTTTAAGTTTAGAGGACATTTTGTTTATAATTCTAGGTACACTTTTAAATTTTTTTTTAAGCTATTTCCGCGGGAGATAGTGGCGTTAGAGCGTGCTGTCCGTGGACGATCGCCCTCCGAGTGTCTTGCTGGTGGGAGTTCCTGAAGTTGCAATTTTTCTCTGAAATCAACAGCAAATTTTTTTTTTATTAACAATATATTTCCTAAGAATATGAACCTAATTGTGGTAAAAAAATATTGAAAATTACATGCTTTTGGGGCGCTTGAACACAAAGTAGTTTTTTCATACCATATTTTTTCATCTATTTTGCTTAAAACACCACATTTTAAATAATAATATAATCCCAGAATTAGGTTCATATAGATTAGAATTGAATAAAGAAAAAAACCCGAAAAATTTTAGAACGATTGGTCGATAACTTTTTAAGCTAGAATGCCCACCAGTTGAAAGAAGTAGTTTCGAGAAAAACGTTGTTCTAACTAACGCGCGCTGCGGTGCGAAACTGAGGGGCAGTCACTTAAGTGCTCATAGAATCGGGAATAATGCTAATTTCGCTTTAAAATTTTTACCACATATTCTTGAGTAGTTATACTAACGATTTACGCAATAAAAAAGTCGATTTTTTGATCGATCTAAACCGGTTTCCCCCCCTTAAGTGAGGATTTTTTTCATTTCATGTAGTTGAAGCAAAAAGATTCAGCATCAGTTCACTTCATTTGCTTATGGTTTGCAATATCACGGATTTAATCTATTAAGCATAAAAAGTTTCCACTCAGACTTCTACCGTCTTATAATAAAGGGTCATCCAAAAGACGCACCTAGATATTGTTTTAAAATAGAACATGTTAAGGCACCTTTCTGGCCTAGAGACGTGAAAATTGAAGGCGTTGAAAATTCAAGCAAATCAAGCGGTATCAATTGAAAATCGTTTTTATTCATTAGATCAATTCTTTATTTACAAAAAATTAATAAAAAAAAATTGCTTCCCCTGACGTCACACATGCCACTGGCGTAACTGATTGGGCTGTATAGCTACGTCCGAAAAAAAAATTGTTCGATTATTCATCAGGAGATATGTCACTATGGGGGATAACAGATTTACAAAAATTCTTTTTTTCTAGATATTTTATCTGTTTATTAGAAAAACCAGAAAAAGGGATTTTTTCCACGTTCTCGCTCTTAGAAAAAAAAATAGAAAAATTGATTATAAAATTAAAATTTTGCTATCCGCGCGAGCCACAAGTGTGCTCAATAACATATTCAAAATTCAAATCAATCGGTTTAGTACTTTTTGACAAATTACCACCGCCAACTCGGATAAAATAGTTTCGAGAAAAACACTGTTAACGCGCTTATACCTAGGCGTCGTACTCCAAGCCGGTCTCTTTTTAAAAGATTGTAACGTCTAAACTAAAACGAATTTCAACGCAAAAATTTGCAATTATATTTTTAAAAGTATAAACTATCATAAAATGAAAAAAATCGATTTTTTTTCGTAATTCTAGACCAGAAAGGTGCCTTAAAATTAAAATTATTTCAGGTTTAAAAATTTGTATTCAAAGTACGGCTCTTAACATTTATAAGCGAAAAAATGACATAATTTAATCGTTCATGATGAGTACGTCTACAGGCTGTCATACGAAAAATCAGCCAAACCTAATTGTTGGGAATTTCGAAATGTCGATGTTCAAGGCTGCCCAGCAACACCTTGCGCTACAGCATCAATAATCTCAAGAGATCATCCAGTCACCAAACACAATTACAAAGTTTTCGATATGTTTTTCTTAAAGATCGACCATTTAAAGCGTTATTTTTTTTTTTTTGTTTTTAAATGGTACATCTCTTTGCTTTGCTGTGGCATCACTCATCATGAATATTTCTCTGTCATACAGACAGTGACTAAATAGTTCTTTTTTTAGCAAACTGTAATAGCTGAGATCACGTATTTTCCGCCAAAAATAGGTGGATCTTGCGACACGAGAACGCACACGCTGATTCCTCATTCATTATGCAGAAGTTATTGGTGAAAAAAATGAGTTCAAATATGGCCACATTCTTCTAATAGCGCCGATATGATCTTCTATCAAAATGATGACAGAATACAAAATTGCGACATCAGTGTGAATTTTTCTGGCTGTGACTTAACAGGAAAGTGGTCGGCGTAGTACCATAAACTCGCTCGTACAGTAATAGATAGTCATTGAATGGCATTGATCGCTTTCCTAAACTCTCGTCACCGAATGGCGTCATCGCAATTTCAGCTACTTTATGATACGCACACCTGCAGCAAATATCCAATCAGTACGTCAGCAAATCAACTGATTCTGTGAAATTTCACAAAGAGCAGAATAACGGTTCGCCACCCTCCTTATTCTCTGCATGGTGGCTTTCGTAACCTTTCCATGCTGTATGATGAATTTTACCTCAACGACATCGAGCAACTCCAATATAAATATATACGTTGACAGTCAAGTGGCAATAAACTCATATAAAATTTCATCTATAAATGTTTTTAGGACCAGGGAAGCCATAGAGAGGCTAGTAGCAAACAGACGGTTACACATCTATTGGGTACCCGGACATAAGGGCATGGCAGGAAACGAAATTGTAGATTCGAACAAGAAAACACGATACGGAAACCTTTAAATACGGTATACAATGACATCGTTGACTTTTTTTACTTATATAATAAACACAGAAGGTTACTCAAAATGAATCAGGATTTTTTCTTTTTGAACAACTTTTTAGTAAAAACAAAAAAATGACTTTCTTTATTCTGAATTTTGCCTGCTCTATTGCTTGCCCTCTTGTTTGTTGCAGCTGTTTAGTTCACAAGTGTCAAATATGATTGACGTATGACGTCATTTGCAAAAATTATAAATCTCATTGTTAGAGCAAACTTTTGCTAGTTTCGAAACTGTTAGACTTCTGTTGCGACCTTACATAAGCGTCATGGTCAATATTTAATTAAAAATGTATGAAGTCATTGAATAATTCAGAACTTCTACAAAGATAAATATAAAAGTGTTAATTTCTTTTGTTTTTTTTATGAAATTGAGCATTTTCTCACTCTTATAAGTAAACATCTATATATTATACAATATATTTACTGATGTGCTTGTATTTTCCATTCCCACCGCTTCCGCAGTGAGCTTCAATTTTCTCACGCTTTAGCAATTAAACTCTGACAACCACTTCAAAATAATAACAACAAAAATGGTCTAACGTAATTGGCAGACTGGCGAGTAATGTGACACTCAACACCTCTGTGACATTTCAATCAATTTAAATTGAACCACTCACCGAAATGTTAGTGCTGCTGAAGCCCTGCTATTGTGTACAGTGAATATCCCACAAACAATGCATAACATGCGAGCATAGGTGACCGACTATGTGTTTATGCGTTATAATCACCCTGTAGGGAAATTCACTGGTAGCCTACTAGCGTTAGTGAAATTAGCAACATTACTAGGTCACGTCTTTTCACTCTGCCACATAACATAAGTACTTTGTATGCCATAGGCCTCTGGGCAGTGCCCATTGCCTATCGCTGCAGCGCTTTTTCAATTCCTTGGAACTGGTATAAAATTCGACAGATTATAGCTAGTAATCTAACTTGCGCTGCTGCCAACTGATGAGGTAGGGCATTGGCGTGCCGGTATCCAGGTTTCATCCTGGGAACAGCAAAACAGTTATTTTTTTTACCTTAGTCATTTAATGAATTTTAAACTTAATCGTGTACATATGCAGGCATAAAAAAATGTATTGTGGAAAAAATTTGCCATAAACGTAATTTTTTGAGTTTACTGAAATACTAACATGATTCGTGTCACGAGATTTGGGCTTAGAAGTCCTAAAACCTACAGAAAATCAGCTGTCAATATCAAATAATAAGCAAAAACAAAAAATGTTGGCCTGTTCTGTTCTTTTTCTTAGCATTTCGATTTTCCCCTCGAGTCTTGAACGGTTTATTATTATTTGCTAGAATAATAATCCCCCAGTAGCAAAAGATCGACCATGAAATAGTTTTAAACCATTTGAGCAAAATAAAAAATAAATTTTTTCTCCAAACTAATATAATAAATATTTTGTGCATTCCTTATCTACTGCTCCAGAAATGGTCGTTGGGCTTACTTTGCCGTAGCCACTCTGCTAACAAATGCCTCTTCTCACAACTGAAGTAACGAGGTGCTTCGCAATTGGCAGAATCGCACTAGTTCTGGACTAGAAATTGATTGCACTAATTCATATTTTTTCTACAAGGCATCTGCTTGCTTGTGTATTGCATGTGTATGTGTGTAGTAAAAACATTTTACGAGTGATTCGGTTTCAATCAAAACAATATCACACAAAGAAAAATTCGTAAATAAAAGATTCATTGAGTGAGTGAATACATGAACGCATGAACGCATGAACTTTGTTAAATATGTAGAATAACAAGCGAGACAAAAAACAACAACTTAATATGTGCATACATATGTTTATTATGTATATTTCCCATGAAAAAATAAAACAAGTGCTAATAAAATATTTTGAATAATTGAAAAGTAGTGATATGCGCTAAGTGTGACAAATGTGCGTGCGTGTGTGTGTGGGCGTATGGTTTGGTAAAAAAATGAACGGTTACGAACTCGTTACTCGGCTAATCGGCAGCGAAAATAATGCTTAGCTGTCAAATGTCTAGTAAATCCGCAATAACTGAAAGCTGAAAACAATAGAAATGTAATACAATAAAGAATGTCATGGCAGAGCATTGACAAAGGCCATAGAAAGTCACACATGAGAGGTGTAAACAAAGAGAGAGAGAGGTGCGTTTTGTATATGGAAGCCGCTATTGTTTTTTTTCATGTTTTACGTTTCAAAAATAAACACAAAAAATAGTTATCAGTTGCATATTAGAAAATGCCAGAGTTGTCATAATATGCGGCTTTCAATTGTTTGTTTTTTTTTTGTTTGTGAAAAAATTATGTTGTATATTTGTACGAGTGTGTTTGG
This sequence comes from Anastrepha obliqua, assembly GCF_027943255.1. Taxonomy (NCBI): domain Eukaryota; kingdom Metazoa; phylum Arthropoda; class Insecta; order Diptera; family Tephritidae; genus Anastrepha; species Anastrepha obliqua. Next base: position 66,233,005 of record NC_072893.1, read on the forward strand.
TATTATGTATGTTATGTTAACTTTGTTATTGTGTATGCAAATTTACTATCTCGCTATCTGCGCAACTTTTTCACACTTCACCTATTTATTAAGTGATGTTTTATGATCACATGCAAAGGTGCAAATAAGCATAATTTAATTGAGATATTCAATTTAACATGAAAGCGCTTTTTTATTTTTTATTTTTTTGCTTGTTTTGTTTTTAATATATCAAGCAACAAACTAGACGCGCTATTTGACAATTCAGAAAATTTATATTGTTAATAAATTCAAAAGCACGATATAGTTTTTTATGCGGCTTCAGGCACAAATAAAATGTGTATGTATGCATGCACGTAAATTATTGAATATACATAGGCAGGTAGGTGAAAAGGTTGAAGTGCCAGTCTGGCACTCCTCAAGTAGCACTGAAGCGCCGTTTTGATACCATTATGAGGCCTTCCACACTCAGATATCTAAAGCCAGCAAGAGCTGTTGATATAATGGAGAAGATTGATAGTATTTAGGTTGGCGCACTGTCGCATGCTGTCGCAGAAAGGAGCACCCAGTGATCTTAGCCGTCTAGCTGCCAAATGCGGACATTTAAAGAGAAAATGCTCTATAGTCTCTTTCTCTGAAAGGTCCCCACAGCTTCTGCAATAGGCGTTAAATGGTAACCCTAGCTTTTCTGCGTATGTGCCGATCGTCCAGTGACCGAAAAACACAGCTACGAGTTTGGAAATTGAATGGCGAGGAGTCCAAACGACTTTCTGAGTCCTTCATATATTGTACTCGGACCAAAGGGTTTTCGAAATCGCAAATGAAGAAATGGAGCTCCATCTTTTCTGCGCTTTCCTCAGAAATACAGTTCCCCTGTAACAACTTTCAGGGGGATGATGCCGATCCCCGGGTAGGAGGTTTCTGAGACCAATTCAATCCCATTCCTCAGCAATTTCATTTCCCTCTATGTTTCTATGTCCTGGAACCCAGATCAGAGAAATGTTACCTGCACACCCAAGATATTTGATTTCTTCCTCACAAGAGTTTATTAATTTCGTTCTGCACCATGGCGTCGTCAGAGCCTTGATCGCGGCTTGACTATCGGAGAAAATGTTAATATTCACCTCGCTCCCGTATTCCCTAAGCATTTTGCATGCCTGCAGAATCGCAAAGACTTCTGCTTGAAAAACTCTAGCAGTGTTCGGCAGCTTAAAGGAGATAGACAAATTGGCTGATTCAGAAAAAACCCCTACTCCGACTCCTAATTCCATATTGGAACCGTCAGTGAAGACAGAGGTGCAAGCTTCGGTGCAGATTTTTCCCTCGATCCAATCCTGTCTATTTGGAAAGATTGGCCTAGTACGACTCTCAAACTCCAGTTTGCGGATAGAGAGATCTGTACGAAGTTGAGAGAAATACGGTGTTAACTGCCCATGCTTCCATGTCCCTTGAGAGATTGCCTCCAGGGGCCAACCTCCTTTAACCTGATTGCACTTTGACATGCGATGGAAATAACGTAAAGGTCGATGGGAAGTAAGTGGAAAAGACATTCAGGGCGGCAGAGGAGCAAGTTTTACATGCGCCGGTGATGTCAATGCATGCAGTCCTTTACACCCTTCCCAATTTAGTGATATTATAGTCCTTCCGAAGAGCGTCCCACCAAACCAGGCATCCATACGTTAAAATTGATAAAACACCTGCGTTGTACATCCACAGTACGACCTGTGGCTTGAGTCCCCATGTTTTCCCGAACATAGCTTCCAACGAAGTTTGGAGTCAAGTATCAAGATACCAAGATAATTAACTTCTGATGAAAGCGGGAGAACGTGGTTATTTAATTTGAGAAGCCGAAGGTTTGGAGGTTTATATTTTCTGGTAAATAGCACCAGCTCCGATTTGTCAGAGTTGACTCGGAGGTCGCAAGTGCTAGCCCAGCGACTGAGTACAGCCAGCCTTTCCAATATCTCAGCCATAACTGATGGAAACGGTCCCGATATCATTAGGACCAAGTCATCGGCGTATGCTACTACCTTAACCCTACCCTTATTTAGCATTATCAGAACTTCGTCAATAGAGTTGAATATAAAATCAATTAAAAAATTTAAAAGCGCCACACACTGACAAGTTTTGATTTTTTTTATTTATTTTTAAATTTCAATTATTTTTTCACAAAAAATAGAGTTCTTTCTATGACAAAAATCAATCAATCCTAGTTTCAAACTTTGTACAAGGCATACAAAAATTTGAAAATTTTTAACCACAAACTTCAACTTCTTTCAGAATCGTTAGAAAATTCTTGGGTACGCAGTTTTATAGTTCATTTAGTTCTTATGTAATCACGCGCAAGTGTGAAGTGACTAAAAACTCTCGTTGATTTTTGATAATTTTTTTCCTGGCGGTGTCGTGAGTTTGCTCCATACTCACTCATATGGAGAAAGAATGTGCGAAAAATATTGAAAATCAATGGGAATTTTGAGTCACGATAAACTTTCACTACCTATCACTATTTTCACTAACTAATTAATCAACTAAAGTTTTCTGAAAAATTCTGAATAGAAATTGCGAAATTAAGTTCAGGATGTCATGTGTTTGTAGCAAATTTTTAGCAATTCCAAACTTGCCCTTTATTGTGATGAAATTAAATGAATAATAAAATTGCATACTAGCTGTTTATATTTTTGCCGGCAGAAGAAAAACTTTTCAATTAATTATTTTATAACTATTAACTGTTTTGGTATATGTAGTGTAGAAATTTTAAATTAAAGCGGCTACAAATAAAAAACTCATATATGTATATTTTCCAATGAAATTTTTATGCAAAATAAATGTAGGATAAATTTATTAATTAAATTTAAATATTAAACAAAGTACCTTTGGCGTCAACGCCAAATTATTCAGTACATATTCGCGAGTTTGGTAACTGCTAAAACTAAATTTTTAATTTATCGCGGTTGTTATTTTAGCTGCCAAAGTCCAAACAATCAATACTTCAAATGGCAAAGGATGGCACATCTAATCCTGTACAAAGAAAGAAGGTTTTGCAACGCGAAGTAAGAAAGCTTTATCGGTGCATGAACTAAATGTATTTTCACATTTCCGACTAACTGATTTAAGAAGCTGTCAAATTTTAACAGAGATTGGGGAAATCCACTCAAAGCAACAAGCAAGCGCCCATGTAATGTAACTTTAAAAATAAATTTTTTCAAAATTTTGTTACATTTCATACTACAAAATGGTAATTTTCGATCTTGAAACGATTACCAACAACTATTCGATTAATAACAAACTCGACTGAATGCTTGAATGGGAATTCACTGTCATTTTGAATTGGACACTGAAAGAGCGATTAATTGTTTTGCTGCTAAAAATACTAGTAAAATTTAGGTATTGCTGTTGTCATTGTTGTAGTAGCATAAATATTCCCTGTACATGCACGGCAAATGCTGCTGAAGAAGGCAGACCTTAAATTTGGTGCGTTCCGGTAACGTGGAACCGACTGTCGTGGCAACGAAAATTTTTGCATCTGGACCTACGATGGAATTTATTTAATTAAAAAATAATATTTTTTTTTAACCTTTTTGGTCGCAGATATTTGATAATTTTCTTAGCAATCTCTTAATTTTATGATTTCATCCAATTGCTTTTGTAAAATACTTTAATATTTTAGTTTCCTTTTTGTTCTTATTTCATTGTCATTTTCACGGGGCTGTTAAGAAATGTTAAAACGACATAAAATCTGGTAAGAAACTGTTTTTTGCACGAAGCTCCGATCTCCTCCTCGCCGCCAAATTGTGTATATCAACTTTATATACAAATTTATCTGGTTTGCAATGCATCTGTGCTTTAATTTCTTTATTTTTTTCCACATTTGTTGACAACTTGCCCAATTTTTTCCATGGGCTAGTTGGCTCAGCAAACTTTAATCACATTTCGTTGCACATTGCAATTCATCTACAACATTTATTTATTTTAAATTGGATGCATTTATAGCTCTTTAAAGTAAATAACAACATATTTAGCCGTAGGTGTTTTTCATGTAGCAAAACCAAAGTCAATAGTTAGCCCTCAGCTAAAATGTTGTTTGGCTTGAATTGGTTTTGCGCTATCCAATAAAATAAGTTTTTAGAATTTTTTAATACGATTTTTTACGCCAGCTAGTAATTATTGGATTGCTCTTAAGTTGAATTTGTGGGTTTTTATATCAACCGAAATTGGTCGCACTAACAGCATTGCAATCAATCAATTTTTTTCCTCAAAATATTTGAACAAGTGTTGTTTGTGCCTTGTTTACTGTTTGAATTGTTGCAATTACTATTTCCTGGTCGCTTTTTAAATACAATTTGTAGCAGTGCTCTATTTTTCATTGAAGCACTTTTATTTGCAGCTTTAGAAGCATTTATTTGTATATGCATGTATGTATATGTGTGTAGTTGTCAATGGCAAAGAGGGAAATTGCATTGAAAGAAATTTAAACTGGAGGAGTTCAAACGTAAAAGCAAGTCGTCACAACTTGCATTAGTTGAATGGAGTATTTGGTTTGAAAGAGGTAATGCATATTTTTATATATTCAATTTTTTATATTATATAACTGCTGCACCATTTAGTTAGTGTGCAAAAATATTTTATGAGTTGCATTCAGTAGTCGAATTCGTAATGGATACAAAAAAAAGATGGTACTATGTAAAACTCTGTAAAATTTTAGTTTCTTCATGAAATGAACGAATATGAAAAGTAGTTTTGTGGTAGATCTTTGTGTGGTATTATCCACAAAAAAACGTTCAAATTCAATAAAAATAAGCCTCACCCAGAAATATGGCATGCATTTTTACTACTAAATCAATCTCTTGCATGCGTTGATAATAAAATTGTTATGCCTTACTCGGTAAAATGCCATATACCATATAACATGCCTTGCATAAACATTTTGCCTTGTTTTCGCTGTATTGCTATATCAATACAGATCTTACAGGAAAAATAAAAAAGTTGAAAAAGTTGGCAACCCCGTTCAGAAATATATCTGTATTTTATTTATTTTTAAAATATTTTGTATTACTATATGGATATTTTAATGCACAACTCTTGCGAAAGTAATTAAAAATAAAATATTTATTCGATTAAAAGTTATGTGGCAACTCTAGCACAAAAATATTTTTCTATCAAAGCTATCGAAAATAGCTAACAGTAATAGACTTTGGTTGGTTGGTTGCTTAAAGTGGTAATTCCCCACAAATCCAATTAGCGCTTCACGACCATTTTGTTGCCACATACTCGCTACCATCAACTTGTACGGTTGTTCCCTCACGACTATATCCAGTGTGGGATTGAGAAACCTCATAAGGTTCTTTACGCATTTTACTTACTTTTGAAATAATTTAAAAAAGTGGTGGCCTTAATTATGATAAATATTCTCGGGGACCCCTACAAAAAGTAATGAAAAACAAAATAATTAATTTGTTAAAACTGTCCGGCAACTCTACTCAAAAATGTAACTGTATAAAAACTGCCAACATATATTTTCGCTATGATGGTATCTTATTTACTTTTTAGTTTTTAAAAAAGAGGTAAAATTAAATATATATTTTCAGGGATAACACCTAAAAAGAAATAATAATGAATTACAATTAAAATTACTTATTCAAACTATGTAGCAACTCAACTCTTCTGTCCTTAATTTGATATGATATGATTTGAAATGATAGTCCTAAATGAATATTCTCAGTGGTAACAGCTAAAAATTAATAAAAGAACAAAATAATTAAGTATTTGATTAAAATTACCTGGCAACTCTACACATTCAGTACTCTACTTACTTCTTCAAATTCTTTTTTGAATAATTAAAAATAGATATAATACCTAAAAAAGTTAAAATTTTTAATTAATTAAAATTAGGCGGCAACTCTTAGCAAAACCATTAACGTCAAAAATAGGTTATGCATATTTTAGTACTTTTATCACTTTTTAAATTATTAATATCAATTAATAATTATCAAAAAAGAATATTTTCGGGGTAGCATCTAAAAGATAATAAAAGAATAAAATAATTATGTAATAATTTAAAATTATGTGACATTTGATAAAAGAGTTTATCCATAGTTTAGTATTTTATTGACTTTTAAATAAATTAAAATTATATTAAGTGGCAACTCTATTCAAAATCATTACCATATTAAAACTGTCAAAATAGATTATCCATAGTTTAGTATTTTATTGTATATATTTTTAAATAATTTTTTTATTAAATTATGGGGCAGCTCTAATCGAAAATATTATCGTATTGAAGCTGCCAGAAATACATTACCCCTATTTTAGTATATTATTCACTTTTTAATACATTTTTATTAAATTATGTGGCAACTCTATTCAAAGATATTATCGCATTGAAGCTGTCAGAAATAGATTATATATATTTTAGTATTTTATTCAATTTTTAAAATAATTTAAAAAAAGTTGTAATCTCTTCCACGCATGCTCACTGGTATAATACATAATTTGCCAGATAATCCTCGCTTAATATCTCAATATATGTATATACCATGTATCATTGTAACCCCATTTAGTTTACTAAATAATTTATCAAATTTAAAAAAATCATTAAAAAGTAAGTGGCAACCCTACTCAAAAATACACCTAAATTAAGGCAAGAAAAAGCACCTTGCATTAGATATTTTTATTGAGAGATTTTATTCAATTTTAAAAATTAAATAAGTTTGGTAACACATTATCTATGCACAGAATAGTAGACAAATCATTGGAGTCGTATTATATAGAAGAGTTCATCGTATAATAATATGTTCACATAAAAGTAGATTATCTACTCTTTCGTGCTTAACTCCCAATCCATAATTAAAATGCAAAATTTTGAATTTGAATTTTTTGTTAGGTATTAGTAACTATTCATTCTATTAACAAAAAAAAAGCTTGTGTCCATAACCGCTTTGCCCTTATTACTTATTAAAAAATGTACTATCGAATTTCGAATGCGTATTGCTGCCATTTGAGACCGCAGTAGACGGGGTTTACGGGTTTTCCCCAACTGTTTATTACTAATAGCCAATTGCGCAATTAAATTAGCTATTCCTTCTCTTTGTATTTTCTTCACATCGTTAATAATAATAAACAATCCAAAAACTCCAAAATATACCACGAAACCCATTTCCATGATGAAAAACCTTTTAAAGCAGTATTGACAGCTGATTGTCAATTTTGGAGGTAATCTGCCATATGTGAACGGGCAGATTAATTTTGTGGATTTATTGCTAATTACTGCACATGTGAACATCCTTTAAGTTTAAAGATGTGAATGTTTCGTATTTATTCAATGCCGTTAAAATGTTTTCTTTCGTTGAACACAGCAAAGCGTAATCTACACAAGAACAATAGAATTTAAGATTACGCAGAAAGAAGTGAAAAAATTAGTATAACTACCCCATGACGTAATTGTCGATGAGGAAACAGATATTAAAAGTTAGGTTAGATTCATGTGCATACGTATGCATATGGGAAAGATAGCACAAAAGAGAATAGAATGGAAATGTTGTTTGCAAGTAAAAAAAAATGTTATCAAATCTTTACAACTAACTCAGTGCAATAATTAATTCTGTGGAACTCCTGAGAGCCGAGCAGCAATGGTGCAATATGCGCCGCCTTCTTAGTACTCCCTACTGGGTATTGTACAGGTACTACGATCACCGAAAAACCTATCCTATTCTTAATTTTCTAACTTTTCATTCAAAAGTTGCTAGGAGTTGAAAGTTTTTCGCCTATGAGTAGAGTGAAGTGAAGTGGTATTAGTGTGGCAGAAATGCAAAACTGCAAAAACGCAAATACTTCACGCCATCATTTTAACGGCTTTCTCTCTGGCGTCAACATCAATCAAAATCTATTGTGCAGTTTACTTCGCTGCCTAGACTATATTGTTGGATGCCTGGCTGTCCACTGAGTGATTCGTAGTGGTGGCACAATGTCGCCACTGGTATTTAATGAGTCTATCAAAGTGATGTGCGCATGTGCCACTGTCACGGCCACCAGTTAGCCACATTTAGCCACAATAGAGAGTGACTGAATTGGCATTAAGCACATAAAACAAATATACATACATATCTACACACACGTCTGCACACATATAAAAGCGCACTCATTGTCAGTGCAATTCATCGAACGCTTTTCAACTTAACACAGAACTTCAATTGCAACAACACCCAAACTCGTACGCTCGCATACATACATACACGCGTTCAATGACAGCAGTGGCCAGCCACAGCGCTGTGGTTATCGTGTAACTGTGCATGCCGTCTTCAATGTTGTCGCTGCATGCGATACGCACAAACACACTTACATACGTAGAAGCAGAAATCATTGTCTACTTGACCGACTGTCTATCAGCACATTTATCTATTCTTTATTCCACACTATTTACCCAGTCTTCGATATTGTTTGCCAACAAACAGCTCACAAAAACTAGACAACTTTGGCTTTGGCTTTGACTTTGTCTGGCAACGCGCAAACGCGCCATACGTATGTATGTGTGCTTGTGTATGTGCATACGTATGATAACACTCACTCACCTACTAAAGTGGCAGACCGCCACCGTTGCACGATTGTAAATACTATTGTGTAAATACATACACATCCACACAAGCGGGCATTCATACATACACATACATATGAAGAAACGTTGAAATAAATGCTTAACAATTGCATTGTCTTCCAAGTGCCAAGCAGCTTTGACTGCTCTTAAGTGGAGATAAGCGATGGCAAGAAAGCGGTGCAATGAAATGACACATCGCGTGGCTCGTTTATGTTGCATTGCATTGTTTACATTATTTCTCATTATACCTCGTACATACATGGTTTAATGAGCCTTTTGTTATAGCTCTCGGCAAATAGTGACATTATAAAAAAAAGTACTTTTCTTTTAATTTCAATTTTATTTATTTTCGTATTCATTCTAAGCTGTTGGATCTGCCATAACTTTATTATCTTTCGCCATTTCATTCTCGGTCTCGGTCTCGGCAATGACATTGACTGCTTTAATTAAGTTGCAAAACATAAAAGCAACAACAAAACTGAAAAGTAATAATACAAAAGTTACAAAAAAATGCAATAAGCTATAATGATATGAACAATAAAGCAACAACAATAACAATTGCATTACGGGAATTGTGCTTTTTCTGTTTATGCAATGGAAAACGCTGAAAGTAGTAATTTAAGTCGATAAGCAAACCGAACATATATGTACATGGAGTATTCACACATACATACATACGCATATATTTGCACACAAAAATGTGCCAATGTGCATGTCATGTAAGCTTTTACCGACATTTTCCCTATACAAATTGCATAAATATTGGTAAATTGCAGCAGCGAAACTATCTTTCTTGCAAAATACTCGTACGCAAATATTTATTTTAGTGCGTCTTGCAAAAGTTTTGCTACAGGGTGGTTCAGCTGAGGTTTGGATCAATGAGCTATCGATTATTTGTTGGCTGTAATAGCTAAAATAACAGTCGTGTTGTATTAGATATTGAGTTTATGGTTAGACATTAAAAAAGGGCCCGCTTTTTGCTTGAAAAAAGTTGAGATATGTACATTTGTGCCCATAACTATGAAAGTGATCTAAGTCATATATTTCTTGTTTCGAGATTTTTAATGAATTGCATTTGAATAATTTAAAACGAATTGTTACATTCTGCGTCCTTTTTCTTTAGAATTTTATTAGTCGTAGTTAACAGAAATTTCATACGAATATAACACTTTGCGTGAATTTTATAAAAAGGTTGATTTTTAAAGTTGGAATTGACTTAAACCATTTTCAAAATTAGCTGAATGCCCTATAAATGACTTAGAGCAATGAAAACCATGAGATTTATTTGAAAAAAATAACTTAAATGTAATAATTCATGAACGCTTATGAATTATTTAAAAAAAGTAATCCATTTTTATCATTTCGGGTTCTTAAGATACTTTAAAATGTTCCTAAAAAGCTTTAAGGATATATGAGAGGTAATGCATAACATCTTTATGTTTTTCTTCCCCTACTGCTCTGGTGGCATAGTGGTATAGTGGAAGTAGCTTAAGATTTCCGTATGTTTTTGGTCTTCCTCTTTTAGGCGAAAAATCCAAAACGTGCAATTTAGAATCATATAAAAAAATTGTATAGCACTATTCGTAAGATTCATTTTTCAAGAATCTCATCTATTGCATTTATAGCCGAGAGACAGTTTCGCCTGCGGTATTTTTTACTTTCTTCTTATCGTTGATTCTTCTAGCGAATTCGTTGATATAAAATAAATTAAAACAATTAGTTCCGAAGAGCCTCACTGAACTTTATCGTCAAATAAACACGATTGAATTGTCGGATGAATTGAATGTTATTTGATTGCGATGTATCGTCTTATTACATCGTTCAGAAACGCATCAAAGAGAGCCACGCGTCATTCTCAAGTTATGTTTGTATAATTTCTTTAAATATTTGACTTTGACCACTTTCATAATTAACACTAAATGGATGCCATGTAATGTTGAAATTACAACCACCATCTAATGGTTAATTTTTGGCGATATCGTAAAAATTACATTGAATAAATTTAGTTTAAAATCAGGTGGTGTAAAATAAGTGATAAACAATTTTTTTTTTTAATTTTGACCAAATTGGCTTCAGGTTTCAATGGTATATGAACCTTGTGCCGCTGAGGGCTTATTTAGCAACAACATTGTATCATTTATTAAAATGGTTCGATCTCGATAGTTTTCAGAAATGACTAAGGTTATATTGGAGATTAGTGTTGTACAAAATTTTAGCAGAATTTATCTGCAAAAATTTTTAGCAGAATAGGTTTGAGACTGGAGAAGTTATCTGCAAAAAATTTTAGCAGAATAGGTTTGAGACCGGAGAAGTCATCTGCAAAAAAGTTAAATTTTAATGGTTTTCCATTTAAAATTTTATGATTTAAGATTGTTTCTTAAGGAGCTCTCAGCTCAAATTCCACTTTGAAATTCCATATTGAAAACTGGAGCTAATCTGACCAAAGAAATTACTCAGTTAAATTGAGAAGACCTCAATTAAGTAAAATTTTCCAAGAACATTTTTACCGAAATTTAGAATTTTTAATACTTGAAAAATGTCATTCACTTTTATATTTATAGCCGAATTAAATCAGCTTCCAAACGCTAGATAGGCCATCCTATGCTTCGCTTCTAATAGTAGGGTGGAATTTTAAGTAAGTACATTCGGTTGGGCCCAGATGCGAAGCCTATTGTGACCAAATGGCATGAAATGATAGAAACGTCAATCTAAAAACGATGGCACCTCGGCAGGCAAGGGCAAAAGTTAAAATTTAAAGAAGAAAAAAAATTAAAAAATCCATTTGTAAGGCAACGTTAAGCCTCACAGCATAAATTGAGCAGAAAACTCATTTCAACTCCCAATAAAGGACGTAAGCTCCGAATATACTCGTCTAAGTATATATAAAATTACTTCTGATCGAAAAGAATCCAAAGTTTTTCATTAGCGGTAAAACCGCTCTAAGGGTCTAAAACATATTTCTTCGGTAAAAGGAAATGTAAAAGTAAAATCGTATTAGATAAGTATATATCGTGAAAATTTCTTGAAAATATCTAGGATGTTATGAAAACCTACGTTTTTTTTTCGAAAATTCTTAAATTTGTATTATCTTTTGTCATCTTGACGCATTTGTTGGTCAAATTAAAAAAAAAAAATCTAACATTTTGTAAAATACGTTCCATTAAGTTTTTATTTATGGGTTTGTTAGGACATTTATTAAAAACAATGATATAAACTATTATAAAAAAAAAATAAAGATATATTTCTAAACGCTTCTAAAATTCAGAAACAAAATTTAACACAAAAGAAATTCTATTCATCTCATCACCCGTCAAGTGCTTAGGCGTCGATTTTCAAATTTCTTATGGTTTTTTGCGTGTAACAAAATAAAAAAATATTATGGAGGATTTACAACTTCCAAAGCCAAAAAAAAATATTTAGTCCAATGGTGCACGCTTTTCTACTGTGCAGCAATGTTACTGTTACTGTCTTTGTTTTTTTTTTTTGTTTGAGCTACTCCACGCAAATAAATAATTCAACCTTTTTGATTTGCTTGGCAAATTCCTGGTACTTTTTCAACAGAGGGCATATTCGTATATGACCTATAGATACTTATGCATACATATGTACATATATTATTATTTTAGTTTTCTTTGACGAGCAAAAGATGCATACCTCCCTGCAGGAAAAATTGGCATTAGTGAAACGAGTTACTGGTTAACAAATAGTACAACCTTCGCCAATTGTCAACCACTCCGCTATAACTTTCGGGAGTAACGCTAACTGTCCTCTCAGTTTGACGAAGTAAAGGACAAATGTACGCGTTGTGTGAATCTATTTTTTCTCGCTCACTTAAGCTGCTAGTTTGAGGAGGCCTGGTAAATTTTACTACGACTTGTTGACAAGTTTTGACAACTTATTTGTTTGTAATTTAATGTTAATAATTTTTTTTAAGAGTATATATTATAGTTTCTTCTGTTACAAAAACCATACAAATTCATTTTCAAAATTTTTCGCAAATTCAACAAAACTTCAAAAAAATTGCATCGAAATTTCCCACATTTTACTCAGAATTAGATTTTGAGTTTAGAACAATTTTGGGTATGGGTTAATAGCCTATCGAATATTGATTTAATAAAAGGTGAGGTTGAAATGGCTCTAAAATAGCGTACAATTTATTGTTTCTTAGTTAATTCTTATCGTTCTTACAGTTTCTTCTCCTACAAAAACCATATAATACAAGTTTAAAGTTTTTAAAGTTAATAGAACTTCAAAAAAATTCATCAAGATTTCACGCCTTTTACTCAGAATTCTTAAAAAAATTTCGGGTATGCGGTTGTATAGTCCATTGAATTCTGATTTAATAATAAGCGAGTTTAAAATGGCTCTAAAATAGCATAGACCATTTGTGTATTTTATCTATATAACGAATGCTGGATAGTTTTCAAACTTATAAATAAATAAAAAATAAAAACTTGCCTTCCCCAAGAATCGAACAGAGTATTTATTTTATGATACACAATTGCAGTACCCTCTTGACTGCAACTTCACTACAAATACCGCGAATGAGAATATATCATAGCTATGTTTCTCTTAGTTATAATTTAACGTATTATGGAAAGAGGGAGGCATTGCTTACTAAATCTCATCTGCTGCATTTAGTATTAATTCCAAACTATCAAAGAACTAAGTAAGCCTTAAAAATGTACACTTCTTAAGAAATCCCTTTGTAAAATTTACTTGTAACTTAAATGGTCAAGTGAGGAAACGTCAGACATTCATAGTTCTAAATTCACAAAAATGTAACCAGTTTATTACCTTTGGATTTCCTACAGAGTACAGACACAAATGTATACACCACACACATATTTACGTACTTACATACATATATTAAGTTTGGTCAAGCGCCCATACGAATTACTGTTGCGCTGTGCTATCGGCGCTGTCCGGTTTCGTATTTCAAGGTGGCACTTTGTAAATTGAAAGTAATTTTAAAATATGTAACAAATACCATAAAGAGAATGTCAATTGAGTGCTAGCTAAAAATAAATGCACATGCACATATGCATATTTTGCACATTAGGATGGTTCGTTACTAAGTGTAATTTTTTTTACATTTAGGTTTGAGAGAAATTCGCACAAAAATATGCTCTAAAGTTAAAAATAAACATGTGTTTGAAGTTCTCTTGCTTCTTATCCTAGCTGCTCTTCCTGAAACCTTTAGATTTTGCTTATCTATACTGATAGCCAAAGTCGAACTCAACCTTTTCAAGTCATTACAAAAAAACACAAAACCTGATAGCTATAGGCTTCAGATCAAAGAGGATTTCATTGATTTGGCAGATTGCAGACCAATCCGCCAATCAAAATATTGTGAAAATTCTATCTGTTCACCTAACACCCTGGACCCAACCAGGTGAAACAGCATGTTTCCTGATGTTTCCTGAGCCTAACGTTAGATGAGCTAGACGATGACGATCGGTGACTACACTGCACTGACAGGGCTTGACGAACTGCTACATCATTAACATACTGAAAATTCTGGTTGAAAGGTTGATTTTTTTTTTACTTTTTCTTCGACAGAAGTCAGTGCTTTTTAATTGCTTACCAAGCCGAACATTTAACTGTTAATCTTACGATTGTTCTTCTGACCTCACGGCTGGCAGTGTTGTTGATTTTTCTGTTGGATGTAGACAAAATATAGTACATCCTTCATTAGTTCGAAGTTATAACTTTCCAAAGTGACATGATTTGTAATATCCTATAGGTCTTCGCAAAATATATTTCCCGGAATGTTTTCGTTTTCTTGTTCTCGCTCCCTACTAGACCAATTTCTTTTGCCTCCTTCTTTAAGCTCAAAAGTTTCGCGCTTAGAGTCTTGGTGATGAGGCCAACTACTGCGTCAATAACGTCTGTGTACGCCAGCAACGTAGTAGTATTTTAGTTGTATGGTACCATTAGGGCGTAGAAAATGAATCGCCTTGGTCCATAATTGGCTTGCGCGAATTTTTTTTAGTTTCAACAGATGTTGATGTTCATGCCTAATGTCGTTCCACGTAAGCATGTCAATTTTCCAGGGATGGCAATGCCATAGAGGCTACTTCTCTTCTTGCCATCAAGTGCGGATTTAAAGTATAAGAAACGGTGGTGGGTGTTGATTTGTAGGTGTAGAATTTTTTCCCATTATTGGCCTCGAAAATAGGTTTTTTTATCTTTTAAACTCACTTAGTGAAAAATTTCGACCAAAAATTAGTTGTGGAATGAAAGCGGTAAAAAGTTAATATAATCTATTCGTTATTCTTCGACAAAAAAAAAAAAATAAATTGAAATTAAAATTGAAATATATGGAAAGAATTTTAGAATTTTTCTAAGTAAATGTGAGTTAATATTTACTTATATATCTTATTGACACTTAGTTTCGCTTCTTCGAATGAATTGGAAACACAAGTCAACTTTTGGAAAACTTTCGAATTTCGCTAAAACGACTTTAAAGGAATGTCACACTTACATCGTTTTCCTTTAAGCTATGCAACTAATAGGACTATGAATAAGTTCCTTGCGGTTTTACAACAGATGGCGTAACTTGATTATTATTCCATCGATCCACATTTCCAAACATTCATTGGAGAGCTACTGTCGTAAGGCACAAACGTCAGTATAAGTTTTTTATTTGAAGCGTAAACAACAATATTTTTACCACACTTGAAAATGTCGAATTTCGTGCCAAATAATGTGTTTTTGCGGGGAATTCTTTAATATGAAGAAAAAAGCAGCCGAAAGTCATCGTATCTTGGTGGAAGTTTATGGTGAGCATGCTCTAGCTGAGCGCACGTGCCAGAAGTGGTTTGCACGCTTTAAAAGTGGTGATTTTGGCTTGGAAGACGAAGAACGCGAGGGTGCGCCGCCAAAGTTCATGGATACCGAATTGGAGGAATTGCTCGATCAAGATCCGGCTCAAACGCAAGAAGAGGTTGCAAAAACTTTGGGAGTTGATCAATCAACCATTTCCAAACGTTTAAAAGCCATGGAAATGATCCGAAAGGTAGGCCATTGGGTGCCGTATGAATTGAAGCCAAGAGACGTTGAACGCCGTTTTATGGCATGCGAACAACTGCTTCAACGGCACAAAAGAAAGGGTTTTTTGCATCGAATTGTGACTGGCGATGAAAAGTGGGTCCATTACGACAATCCAAAACGTCGGGCAACGTATGGATACCCTGGCCATGCTTCAACATCGACGTCGGCGCAGAATATTCATGGCCTGAAGGTTATGCTGTGTATCTGGTGGGACCAGCTGGGTGTTGTGTATTATGAGCTACTGAAACCGAATGAAACGATTACGGGGGATGTCTACCGACGACAATTGATGCGTTTGAGCCGAGCACTGCGAGAGAAACGGCCGCAATACGCCGATAGACACGACAAAGTTATTTTGCAACATGACAATGCTCGGCCACATGTTGCACAAGTGGTCAAAACATACTTAGAAACGCTCAAATGGGATGTCCTACCCCACCCGCCGTATAGTCCAGACCTTGCGCCATCCGATTACTATCTCTTCCGATCGATGCAACATGGCCTGGCTGACCAGCACTTCCGTAATTACGATGAAGTCAAAAAATTGATCGATTCGTGGATTGCGGCAAAACCGACCGAATTTTTCACAAAGGGAATCCGTGAATTGCCAGAAAGATGGGAAAAAGTAGTAGCAAGCGATGGACAATACTTTGAATATTAAATTTGTAACCATTTTACGTCAATAAAGTTTCAAATTTCGAAAAAAACCGCACGAACTTAACCATAGTCCTATTATATATTTTTTTTTCATTCTGATCTCAAAGTGCTTAGGTCACCCTAATGTACACGTGTACGCGTTCCAGTGAGTACTTAACTTGCAGCAATTGAACTATAAAAGTTTGAATACATTTTTTTTAGAAAGTTGTTATTAATCTGAGTATTTCTGCAAGAAGTATTTTATAAAATTAGTGCGCCACTAAAGTATATATTTTTAGTATTTAATTAATTTTTATAATACAAGTAATTACTGTAATGATGTAAGTAGCGATAATCTTGGCTACTGTGAACAAAAGTTTGTTGCCATGCTGAAAGTGTCATAAGCCCATATTTTCCCATACTGAAAATTGAGATTGAGAACTAATGTGGTCGGGCCACCGTTAGCCTGCGACATTTTGGTTCTTTAAAGTCAATGCCAAACATTTTATGGTCAAAGGCTCCAGCGATGCAACACTCCAGAGATTAAAAACAATCACTTTAATGAGTTGAATTTGTGGCAAGACTGTCAAGTTTTCGGCTACTATATATGGTTTTTTTCCATACGACTTTTTATTTAAAACAGTTAAAAAAAAAATGTTTAATAGAACTATCCGGCATTTCGCTTTAGCTTTTCCCTCTAGCTTTCCAAATTTGTTGGGGAGGTACCTGAAATCGGCATTTTTTTTTAAATATATGTTAAAAGCTGTTACTTTTCCTTTCAACTATTTCATTTTTGCATTTTCTTCTAATTTTGGCACAATTTTGAAAAAAAAAAATATATAAAATGAAAGATGTATTTTTTGGAGACCGGCAATTTCTCCATACTATCCGAAGGAAAAATATAAGCTATGCTTATCACAATTTTTTTTGTTAAAATATTATGCCGCTGCAGAAATTTCAAAGTATAGATATTTTTCCTAAAAAAATCCTCAATACCCTGAAAATGAAATTCTGAAAGGATTAGAAAAATGTACCTACTTTTATTTTGAGTCTGGCTCAGTCTTCTTACGTCGTGGACTTGAAATGTGGCAACACGCCAGAGACTGAAAATCAGCATAAAGCTGAGCTTGTGGTGGCTGAATTAAGAAACGTGACTGTCAAGTTTTCGGCTTTGATATATGATTTTTCTCTTTTTTTTAAGGCTGGCAATTCTTTTAAGCGATCTGAAGGAAAAATTTTAATTATGGTTATCATAATTTTTTTTTTAAGTATTTATGGCAATGAAAAAATTTCCAAAAATCGATTTTTCTCCCCTTAAATTCTTCAATACTATATGAAAATAAGATACTGAAAGGATTAGAAGAATGTGGAAGTACTATTATTTTTAATCTAACTCAGTCTTCTTTAACCGTTGCTCAATCTGCTGGAACCTCTAAATGCGTTTTTCTCGAATTTGAATTTTTCAAGTTGGTCAAACTTACAACTCGAACAAATCTCGAACGATTAACTTAATATGTTTACTTTACTTCCACAATTTTATCCTACATGGTGTATTTATGTACCTATGTAAGTAAAATATACGATTAATATAATATCAATTTTATAAAAAAAAAAATTTCAACATTTTTTACTGAATCTCAACATTTTTTTTTTTGACCTTTGATCAATATATCCAAACCATAAATTATTATAATTAAAGATATATTGTACCCCCTTTATGTATTCAGAGTATTTCTCAGAATCCAACTTCCTCAATAAATTTTAGAATAAAGACGACAATTTCCCATCGTGATCAAGCTTATTCTAAATCTGCGTCGTACTCCCTATTAGTGTTGAGTTAGTCCTCATGACTAACAGGCTGAGGTGTGAATTTGAGTCGCCTCTTACGGCAAGTATCCGTTACTGCGGCTATTTTTTTATTTAGTTTTTTTCTTTTTTATAAAATTAAATAGATATAAAATACGGACAAAGTTTTTCAAACTTTTATCTTTATTTTTCGATTTTTGTATTGCTAGCGCAAGGGTCTTTCTTCCATATAACAAAATGCGCGTATGAAAGAAAAGGCGTGGTGCTTCAGTGGCAACAAATTATCAAAAAGTAACGGTATTTTGCAGTCACGTGAAATTAGCAGTTTATTATAAAATTCAATGGACTCTTAAACTCCATACCCAAAAAAATTCTTAAGAGTATAATTAGGTAATAATTCGACAATTTTTAATAACTTCTTAGAAGTTCTATAATTTCACAGGATGACACTGGCATAATTAGAATACTGCGATTTGCGTTTCTGAAGTACTGTTCACGGGCTTGTGAATGTTTCATATTAAATAAATATAAAATCACCATGTTTGGATTAAAAAATAAATAAATATCGTATAAATTAATACAAAAAGCCGTGAAAAGTGTGAAAAATAGCAAACGAAATGTTGTTTTTTTTTTGCTTGGGCTAAGACTTGAACTTGGGCTAAGACTTGAGCTTGGGCCTTACGCTAACGGCTACTGCGTTGCTAAGAGATTTCAGTTTAGTTTCGCATGGTCATGAATTTCGAAAAGGACTAGTCCCGCTTCAAAGTCGTTCGGATACAAAAAGGAAGAATCAGCCTTCATAGGACATGCTCAACTAAACGGGAGCAGGTCCTTCCATATAAAGAGGTCCAAAGTGGTGACAGTTGCATGCTCTTTGGGACTAATCAAATTTGAATAACTTCTTACATTTTCTTTAGTTTAATATCCATATTAATATCACAGAGTAAGTAAAAGTATTTAAAACTAATTTTCGAATATTTTGTTATTTGAAACATTAAGACCTTTAAAAAGTTCAATTGATGACGAAATGAAAAACGGAGTATGCAGCATTACTTCATAAAATCTATAATTTCACGGGCATATGGAATATCTCTCTTGGGAATGAGAAAAGTTTATTTTATCGCACGGTGTCATCGAAAAGAATCAAGTAAAGACGTAAGAAAAATTTCCAAATTTACACGTATGCTCTGAACATGTGCCCTCTATTAATATGGGCCTTAAATTCGAAGCTAGCCAAAATATGTACAATATATGCATACATGCATAGGTACTTTCAAAAACACTCAAACATACTTAAATATTTCTTTTCAAACTGCCACATTCCTTGCATATCTTGCATTTCTACCAAATTTTTCCTCAGTAGATAGTTTGTTTTTTTTGTGAGGCTAACGAAAAAATATCCAAAAATTGTCGTATACAAAAAAGTGAAGCAAACAGACAAAACTACGAAAAGCAGACTACATATTATCAGGCATGAATACCCCTGCCTGTGCGTTTGACGAATACGCCAAGCCAGACATTTTGACATTTTAGCTGTGACAAGTGGAAGTGCTCAGGCAGTACTTAACTGAAACAATAAAAAAATGTGGTGTGTGAAGTATTTGTTTATATTTTTGTATTTCCCTTTACATACACAAAACATTCCACGAGTGCCCAAGTAAACGTACGAAGGTATATAAATAGATACTTTTACAATTTTAATGGATATCAAAAATCACACAATGCTGATTTATGTATGTATGAGAAGGGACACTTCGACAAATGACGCTGACGTTAAAAGAGCGAAGTGGCCTAATTATATCTCAAATTAAATCACTTTCTAAATATTTGATCACTTGCAAGCGTGAATAGATTTGGTGAGCAGGTATTTTTCCATTGTATACAAAGGTCAAGTGGTGGTTATCGAGTTGCTGGTTATGGTCAGCTAAGTGCACCAATAAGATAACAAAAGGTAAATGCAATGGTTTGTTGTTCTATATATGCCACCCTCGGAGTTGAGTGCGAAATGATAAAACTGCAATTCAATTTGATTTACTGCTCTTCAGTTGCAGTAATGGCTTCAAATTGTTTTGGATTTTTTGTAAAAGGTAGCAGATAAAACTGAACATAATAAAAATTCAGCAACGATTTTATGGAAGTTGGAATTCTAAGTGCCTACCTGTTGATGCTACGAGCCACTGTATTCGTATATTCATACACTAGAGTTTTAAAAAGAAAAAATAATCACTCATCAGAATGCTTTCAAATAATGCTCAGGGTTAGTTTTTTTGTTTTCCGCTACTAAATTGTGTATATGGCTCTTTGTTCTATACGACATAATTTTTTAGGAAAAATTCTGTCTTTTTCTTTAAACAGTCGGCAATCAGCTTTCACTACTTCCTTGTATTTTGCTTTATATTTTTAGTTTCCTATGCCATATATTAGGTTAGGTCAGGTACAGTTCAGTAAGTATTTAGAAATATTTCTATACTGCCAATTATTTTTTTACTGTATGATAAAATCAAACTTTTTCCGAAATTACAAGATTTCGGCAATAGATTCTGTTGGAGGGCACAACAAAAATATATGTATCCGTATGGCCGATTTGAAACTTTACGTCTTAATTTTATTTTCGATCAAATATTTCCCCTTTTTGCATATTCTTATGGTAAATCGGCACAGGAACTATGTGAACCTTAAAGTTTAGATGCATACTGTGTTCAGCAGTTCTATGCAAAAAACACGGCTAACATTATTGTGGAGCATTTTAACCCTCTAACGCCTTAATAGATTGGCCTTTTTGGCCTCTTTTATGGAAAATAGAGAGAAATTCTAATAACAGAGCTATATAGCGGTTAAAAATCTACTACAAAAATATTTGTATGTATATAATGTATGTATGTAAGTGAGCGTATACTTCTCTGGCATTCAAAAATCTTCAGATAAGCAGAATTTTCGCAAATCAGTACTCCTCACGAATGCAATTCAAGCATTTTAAAATTAACCAGCTTTCGATTTTCTGGTTATGCGAGGAAGAACTAAATAAATATTATACATATTTGAACCACGATACTTTTTTTTAATTTTCACGATACGTCTATTATTTCAATCATGAAAAAACTTCTTGTGTTGCTGACCAATTTGAGTACATCCAAAGCTTACTCGATCTTCTAAGTTTTGCAGAGACCAAATTTAATCATATATCTTTCGAAGACACAACTCAGGAATATCTGGAGGATGCATTAAACCTTCCCAGTCAAGCGCTGCGCCGTCCCAGCTAAGCCACTGGCCTTTTTTTACCATCAAGTCTGGTCACTTCAGTAGAATGTCCTACTTTAATTTGATTAACTGTTGAAAGAAAACCGCCATCGTTTGGCTAGATTAAAGCAGCTGTTCATTCTGGAAACCACGCGAAATATATATTTATATATAAATTAGCTCATAATTTGCAACGAGTTGCGGCTCCTAAATAACAAAATCACAGCATACGCGATTTTACTTTCATTCCAAACGTATTTACCTGCATGTTATCGCCTCTAATATATGCCACTCGTCCTGTAGCGTTTCATTACAAACCTTTCTTTGTTTGAAACAATGTCGGCATAATTCTTCGATCAGTTACTTAATGACTTGTGCCACTTTTCTTCCACAGGTTTAGTTTGAGTAGAGTTTGGCATAGGGTCTTTTAGTTTCGCCAAGCGTTAGCAAGTGGCGAATATATTAAGCAACTGGTATAAATAAACATATTTGGTAGCGCTGGAAAAGAGCTGTCAAAAATTACATTTCTTTGGAAAATAGTGAGTTAAACCACTTTTATTAGGTATAATCATACTCGCTAGCGGCAAATCTTGCTCGATAACTTTGTTGCTGCTTTCACATTCAAATTTTTTGTCAAGTGAGCAGAGCCCAGAGAAAGCGAGCGGAGAAGTGGCGATTCGAACACGCCTATTATAAAATTAAAAAAAAAATTATTTGTTTTTTCTCATTCTTAAACTTAGGATTTTCTTTAAGAAAATTATATGCCGAGAAACTATTTTGTCACAATTGAGGGATGTGACCAACCTTTTCAACTGAGAGGTGGCAGATCGATGTTTTTTTAATATTTCAATTAAATAAATAATAAATATGATGTATTTTTTCTCATTTTTTTAATTAGGCTTTTCTGTAAGAAAGCTATACCTCATGCATCTATTTCTTTGTTAATTAATATTATTTTTATATAATTAAATTTTTTTGTTTGATACAAAAATTAATTTCTTTTATTTTTTAATAATAATTGAACTTTTTTTTATTTTGTCAGCTTATGCTTTAATAAAACCATAAGCTGTGAAATTATAAAATAAGACAAAAAAATTGATTTTTCTAATTTTTCCTTTAAAAAATTAAATTTACATACATACACATATTTTGAGATTATATAATAAAATAAAAAATATATATATTTCTTTCAAATAAATAAATAAATGTTTTTCCTATTTTTTAGGGTTTATTTTAATAATATTATTTGTCGTTGGGTCTATTTTGAAATTATGAAATGATAAATAAAAATTATTCGTGTTTCTAACTTTTCGAATGGGGCTTTTCTTAAAAAAAAAAAAAATATCGTGACTTTATTTACATACGTATTTTAAGATTAAGCATATATTAGAAAAAATATTTTTTGTTTTTCATATAAATAAGATTTATTTGTTTTTCCTAATTTTTTGCTGCTTAGCTTTTCTTAAAGAAAATTATTGATACTGCATTTATTTATTTTTCGAATGAGAATCTTTTTTAAGAAAATCGCATATCACGGAACTATTTCGTGATTCTAAAATTAAAAAAAAAAGTGTTTATTTTTTGTTTTCCTAATAATAATAATAATATGTTTTTTTGTTTGTAATACTTCGACTAGGTTTCTCTTTAAGAAAAACATGTTTCGTAAGCCATTTTGGCATTCTAATATTTCTTATACATTAAAAGTATCCAAAGATTTCGGGATCGACATCTCTTATTACCATACAAACACATAGAAAGTAGTGGAAGGCAAAACCAAATGCATCATAAACGATTTTTTTGTATTTTACATCGCATGGGAAATATTTATACATACAACTTATACAACTTAGAATAATATTTCTAGGAACTCCAATTCTTAATTTTTCTCACTACAGTTTTGCACTTTATGCCACTTATACACTTAAAGTCATTAAAAATTTAAAACAAATAAATGGTAGAAATTGGAGCGCCAGAAAAATCTATACTCAAATATACATGACTGTTATATCTTAGATTAAGTGATGAAAATAGTTTTTGTGAAAACCTCCAGTAAATTCGGTAAATTCGCGCAGCATTCAAGCGCTACGTGACTACAAAGGCGATCACAACACTCAAAACGAAAATATAAATAAATATTTCTCAAATAAAATTCAAAACCATTAGAAAAGTGTTAAGAAAATCGCAAAGAGCTGAGTGGGCTGGGAAACTTTGTGGTTGCCATAAAATACTAACATCTAAGTTGAATAAACAATTCGAAGTGAGAAGCAATTTTAAATTTCCGCATGCCGGCAAGCGAAGCCTGAATAATGATAGGCGAGGCAGCGGGGGAAGTGGGGTATAATGCCTATGGACTGCATGACCGCCTGTTAGTAGCCAATAAAATACAAAACAAGGCAAAAAAGGCTATGTTGCAAGTGGCTAACTTAAACACCTCCATATTTGTGAGTCTGTTTTTTCAGCATTTTTCCTTCCTCACGCTCATAATGTTTAAATTTCTTTGGTAACACAACACCAACACCGTTAGAGGGCGGCAGCACAAAAATCAACACCGAGAAGAACAATAAAAATTACCATTTTAAGATAGAGATAAAAAGAAGAGTGTTGGCCAAATGGGTTAAGCGTGGCCAAAACAAAACAAAAAACACAAAAACGAACATAAAAATTCAAAATATTCGTGAGGCTCTAAACATGCAGACATTGTGGCAGACAAAAAAGTGCAAAGCAACCAGAAAATAAATACATTTAAAAAACAAACAAACTAACAAAAAAAAAGCAATTAAAATTGCAGTCCAAATAGGAGATGAATTGCCAAAATAAAAAGTAGCTGCTTGAAGCGCGGTAGGCAGGTTGCGGGCAAGGCAAAATGTGGTTGATGGCTGCCGCTAACAAATCCACATAACAAGAACAGATGTAAGCAAATATTCGATTTATTTGCAGAAATCATGAAAGGAGGCATTAAATTGATTGTGTGCGCACTTTTAGCATACAAATGCACAATTCACAGGCACATAAGTGCAGACGCGAGCACATACATAGCCGCATATGGAAAGTTCCACCAGTCGAGAGAACTGAAATTCCGAAAGAACAGTAAACATCAAACTACAGGTATTAGCTGATATCCATCAGAAACAAGCTGAGTAAAAATGGAAAAAAGCAAAAACAACAAAAATGTACAGTCTGTCACTTAAGAGCGTAATCTCGATTAGCGGGAATCGATTATTCGTTGTATAGAATTTTTTTGTCTTACACTAGGTGGCGCAAAATTAATCATCCTATTGGAGAATTTATTTATTAAATCAAAATATCAAACTTATGAACTAGACAGCTGCAGCACACAAACAGGCAATCAGTGGAGTGCGTAAAGTTCAAAATAAGATTTTCATCGCACAAATTTATAATTTTTTTCTCATTTAGTAAAAAAGTTGTTCAAAAATCAAATTGGAGGATTAACTTTATAGCACCCTCATACAAGGTGGCATTGTTGAGGCATTTAAAAAGCAAAAGAAAAAAAAAACAAACAGCTGTTTGTTCTATTGATTTAGTTAAGGCTTCTTCTATTCGCCACTTCCCTGCTCGCTTAATCTCTGCTCATCTAACTTAACGAAAAATTTGCATATGAAAGCAACAACAAAGTTATCGAGCAAGATTCGCCACTAGCCAGTATGGTTATACCTCATTAACCTGGTATAACTCACTTGTTAACGCTTGGCGAAAAGAAGAAGTACACGATTTTAGCAAGTTGAGCGCTGCTTATGTTTCGCGCCTTGACGTAGTTTTTTTTCTCTCCACATCTCAAATTACACAAAATTATCTCAGGTAGCAAATGGAATAAATTTAAGAATTTTCTAAAAAATTTCTTTTAATTTTTCATAAAATTGGCTACCTTCTTATGCTATCGACTGTATGAACGCCAGTTTGCACCGAAAGTCAGAAGCCACCATGAAAATACTTCAATTCGATATTTTGTTTATAAATTTCGGTGGTGAACGCGTGCCGAATTCATAAACACTGCATTGTTATTTCACGTACTGCATTGTTGTTGTGTTGTACGGGTACTTATAGAACGTACTTGCTGCTATAACTTTGTAGGTATCAATGCGTTGTTGTATTTATTTACCACATTCTGACTTTCTAACACATGTTCAACTTGCTAATACTAATAATAAAAAAAGTACAAACCCGTATTTTTAGCTTCTGCACTTTTTACATTGGCTGGCCTTTTCACCTATTCTCGTTCTCTTCACTGGTCGCACCCACTCCTCTAACTGCACATCAAGTACATATGTAAATCATAAAAGCGCACCAAGTATAAGCAGTGATGTATGCATGTGTGTGTGCGTATGTGTATGTTGTACCCTTTTGTTTTGTTGTGTTACTTGCGGCTCTCGTTTCTTTGATTTTCTATTTCCATGTCATGGTACGATTTTATTTATTGGACTTGAGGCCTGGTTAAGAAAAATTGTGTTATGGCAAGTTTTCTTAAAAAATTCCCATAAATGAAAGGTGTATTCTAAATATATACATATATTTGCTTGTAATGTGACTTGCACAATAAACTTTTGTTTGGCTAAGTGAGAAAAAGTGAAATTATGTGCACAAGTAGATATGTATACATGTGTGCACAATAATAGCAGTGTAAAGTATTTGAAAGTTTAGATCATATATGAATTTTTATTTATTTAATTTTTTTTATATAACTTTTTTCTTTTTATAAAAATGTATAATAAAAAAAATATATATAACGGGGCCACGTGAAATAAAAAGGTCTACGCCAACAGCCCAGGGTCGATGCAAGACTTCAAAGATGGAATTCGTGAGGCTATCGAGGACATAGGGCATATCTTTGAATATCAAAATAACACCTCTTATTAGATAACCCTATATTTTTCCATTTCGCGTTGCGCGACTTACGCTTTTTGGATCCTACCCCTTCATATGAAGCGCATTGCTTGTTGATCAACTTAAAATCATTGCAGATCAGGAGAATAATCCTATCTTTGTCTTATTTTCCTTTCTTTTTTAATACCTACAGGGTTTGATTGAAAAGTAATGAGCCTTCCCGCGTGGAGCGTCTGACAAGCGATCAACCGAATCGGCTGGTGGGGGAAAATGATCGTTGGATCTTCCCCTTTCACTAGAAACCGGTCCCAGTTCGCTGGCAACAGCGGTGCAGTCAACATCGCTCCGCGCGTGAAAGCTGTTTTAAAAGTGTGTTAGAATTTTGCAGTGGCGAAATTGCAGCGATCGTTGGAGCAACGTAACTCGATCAAATTTTGCGTAAAGCTACACAAAAGGAGTACCGAAACCATTGGGCTACTCAAAGAGGTTTACGGGGACCAATCTCTGTCTAGTGCCCAGGTAAAACGGTGACACAAGTCGATCAAGGAAGGCCAGGAGGACGTCGAAGACGAACAGCGATCTGGAAGGCCTTCGACGACGCAAACAGACGAAGATGTGAACCGGGGGAAGATGGGGTTTCCGGTGCTTCCCCATCCTCCCTACAGCCCAGACCTGTCCCCTCCGGACTTATTCTTGTTCCCGCGCCTGAAAAGAAAGCTAAAAGGGAGGCGTTTCGACTCAATCGAGGCGATCCAAAAAACTGTGACAGCCGAATTGAACGCGATTCCGTCGGATGAGTTTAAAAATGTTTCCTGCAGTGGAAGGACCGTTACCAGCGGTGCATTGACGCTCAAGGGTCCTATTTTGAAGAATATTGATTGTATAAGCCAAAAGATTTAATAAAACTGCTTAAAAAATATAAGGCTCATTGCTTTTCAATCAAACCCTGTATTAACCTTTAAGTGTGTCCAGTTAGCTTGTGCTTGTTAGAATCTATTATATTCGTTGGCTTAATAAATAAATAACTCACCAGTAATACCAATATAAATTTTTGGCTTCCAAGGCTGCGGAAAATTAAAAAATTAAAAAAAGAAAATATCTTGTCGGGGATAACTCGAGAAACATCGCCTATAACAAATGTAATTTACTTTTGTTTTTTACTTCAGATGATTCTGTTGCGAGTCCTGATGTATAAAATGTAACAACTTTTTTTCGAAGCGTCTCCGGAGATTCACTGTCACTCAACTGCCTCGCTGAATTTTTAATGTTTCGCAATACAAATTCTAAAAATATTACTAAAATAGTGACTACACTAACATGAATTCACTAACACTATCTGTATCTTAATTTTAAAATATTTATTTTCCCCGAATTAACCTTACTCTACTTAGGTCTGTATCGCCGAGATTTTTTTAAGTATGCCTATCTTCACCGAATTAACCTTATCCACTCTTTAAAGGATTTTCTTTTACAAAAATGGGGCTTTCAGCTATTAGCCCATAGATGTCGCTAGAAGTATTTTTAAATCTTCCAAATGTCTTGTTTTTTTCGTCTGTCATCTGTCAACAATATTCAGTTCATTGTTTGTTACGTTTAATACAACAATGCATTTTTGTCGCTCTTAAAAATGTTGAATTTCCTGCCTTCAAACTACGATTTGCGGACATCGTTGATTTTCTGTTATCAATTGAAAAAAAAAAAAACGCTTCTCAAGCTCATCAAATGCTTATAGAAGCATATGGTGGGCATGCTCTAAGCAGAGCACAGTGCTTCAAGTGGTTTGAAAAATTCCGAAGTGGTGATTTTAGCGTGGAGAACCAGGACCGTGGCCGGGCACCGAAAAAGTTTTAGGGCGCCGAATTGCAAGCATTGTTGGATGAAGATGATAGTCAAACGCAAGAAATGATGGCAGAGCAGTTGGGAGTGAGCCAAAAACCATTTCCAAACGTTTAGAAGACGTGGACATGATTTTAAAGGTCGGAAGGTGGCTGCCGCATGAACTGACTGAAAGGTAGCAAGAGAACCGAAAAACCACTTGTGAAATGCTACTCTTCCGGTTCAAAGGGAAGTCTTTTTTGCATCGAATCGTTACGGGTGATGAAAAATGCGTGTATTTCTCCAATCCCAGGCATAAACGGTCGTATGATCTCCGCCCGGCCACAAGCCAAAAACAACGGCTAAACCAAATCGCTTCGGCCGCAATGCAATGCTGTGTGTTTTTTGGGATCAGCGGGGTATGATTTGGTACGAGCTATTAAAAGCAGGTGAAACAGTTGACGGTGCACGCTACCAACGACAATTGGCCGATTTGAACAGCGCTATCCACCGAAAATGCCCAGAATATGCCGATCGGTGTCACAAAGTAATTTTTCTTGATGACAATGCACCGCCACATCGAACAAGAGCGATTCGGGAATTGATGGAGACGTACGATTGGGAACCGCTGGTGCATGCGGCTTACTCACCAGACTGGGCGCCTTCCGATTATCATTTGTTTGCATCGACTCATTTCATAGGTATCTACATGCCACATATCTGTTCAATCAAAAAATCAAAATTTTATTGATGTGAAACTAACACTTTTTTCAACACTACAAATCGATACACTCCATTCGATACATAGCTGTCTTGACTGATTCCTTCTAAAACTCGTACATACATACAAATGTGTGCTTATCATTTCAAATGAAATTTTCCGAAGCACCGAAAGTACATTCATATACAAAAAGTATTTATTAATTTCATATGTACCCTCATACAAGTACATATGTATATACATACATATGCATGTATGTACCCATTGGAGCTCCACAGACTTGCTCAAATAGCAGCGATTTTTCATGTCCACATACATATTTTCAAATGAACACATTTAAATAAATCACAAAAGCAAATCTAACATGCGCACTTTAATCTCACTTCAAAGCGACCAAAGTAATTAATTCCCAAGGTTAAGATTTTCAAAGGAAGATTATTTGTAAAATATTTTTCAAAGCAACGTACATCCGACAACAATGACAGTGTTTCAGATATTTCCAGTATTCAATTTAATATTAATGGGCCGGAAAAATCAATTTAAAATAGAAATTGCAAACAAACGAGTTTCATCTGCTAGACAGTATTGGACATTTTCGTGTAAAATGAAACGTTTGGGGCCACTGTGCGGCATTTTTTGAGAATTTATTTATGAAATGAACTTGTGAGATTCTCGTTTTTGCTGCTACTATTTTCTTTACTTGATTTCTAAACTATCTTGCATGCACGGAATTATCGCCTGATGGCCTATTCAAACAGACATTTATGTATTGATGGTTAGGGGAATGCCCCTTACTTACTAGCAAATTTTCATACTGGGCTTGTAATCCCATTCAGACACAATGTAATCAATCAAAGTGTGCTTAAATAAAGTATAGCGATTGAAAATTGTATTTTGCTATTGGACTTGAAGAGCAGAGAAAATCGATGGGCCCCTTGCGGTGAAAATTCATCCAAAAATGTTCAGAGTTGCGTGAAATCCTCTCGAAATTGTGGACATAATGACGGTACGTAGATAAAAGTTGTCTTTACAAAGAAATTTAATCAGTTCTCTTGTTTCATGTTCATAGGAAGCCTTCACTTAAACAAGCAGACGTATGCAGTTGGCGTCCTGAGGCAAAGCAGCTAAAATTTTGTTAGATCACCGTCGAATTTTTCGATTGGTTAGTTTTAGTGTCCAGATTTTCTGCCTGTATAGCGTTAGAAAAAATTGTTATATATCAATATAAATACCCTGATTAACATTTTCTAGAGCTTTACACATTTTGGAAGCACAACTTGAACCTGAATGGAAAAAAGCCTATATGAGGGCTAAACTCTTCTTCTATAGTAAATATATGTAGGTCTCTCGTATTAATGTTGTGTGTGAACGGAAGGCAAATAAAAAAATTACTTACAATTTACATACATACATACACACATATTTTATTTAGAAATGGTCCCTTTATATTATTTCCACGCTAGTAAATACTTTAGTTACGTTTTGACATTACGAGAGGATTCAATGATGCTGCCATTCTATGAATTTCAAATTTAAATTCGGAGCTGTTAGAGTTCAATGATACCATTGCTATGGTTGTAGTTTTTACAAAAATAATACTATAATTAGTTCAATGATAGGTTGTATCACGCACGTTGTCTTAGTTCCTAGACACAGATATATCCCTGAAAATGGGATCGCGGACGACCAGGCTAGGAGTGGAAATCATCTTAAATCCGTCAATTCTGCCCAATATGTGGGCATCTCTTTATCCTCAAGCAAGCTTTGGATTAGGTCGGTCTGCATTACACAAGCCAATATTAGATGGACCGCTGAGCCCACTTGTGAGATAACTAGACAGATTCGGCCTAGAAAAAATGAGCACAGAACTAGGCCCCTTAACCTTAGGGACACGTCAATTTACCTCTGTCGCAGCTGCAGGAACGAGGCGGAGGTGAATACGGTTAGATATTTCCTCTGCCACTGCTCCGCTCTTTCCAGAATGCAATATCGCTGCCAAATCTATTACTTCTTTGAATGTCTAGCAGACTTGGAATCAGCAGCCATCCACAATATTTTATCGTTTATTAGAGCGATGAAGTGGTTTTATCACATTTGTAATAAGAGGCGGAACTTGAGTCCTAACTGGTGGTATTACAATGATATTTCAGGCACAAGTGGGTCCTCTCCACACCCTCCATTAGATCATTAAATTTTGGTTTTGATTAACTTTTTTACTAAATAAAAAAAGTGATTTTGAGTGATAGAAATCTTTGGTTTGATCTTTCTTCTCTTCTGTTTATACACTGCAGCTGTCGTAGACGTGCGCCGTCATTTGCTAAAATTATAAAACTTCCGATATGGTGATTAATTTTGCGCCACCTAGTAGGCATGCATATGTAAGAAAAAATATATTTTTTTCTTTAAGGTATTCATAAAATATATGGCAAAACAAAAAAAAAATCATTTTTTAAATTTAATATGTGGCAACAACGCTTTGAAAAATGCCATTGAATTCCAAGGAAAATATTCACTCTTCTGCAAATTTGGTCATTATTTAATCTCCTTTTTTTACTTTCTCTTTAAAGATGTCCAGCAATGGTACTCTATGATTTATAAAAAAAAAAAATAATTAACTCAAACAATTTTTTATATTGCCCTATGCCAGGTCATCAAGAAATCCTTTATTTTTTTTTAGCCATCCCAATATGTATATAGTATGTATGGGCATATATATGTACCTTAAATTTCACTGATATACGATGCCTTAGCTTATTTTGGTCCCATTTATGCAACCAGATATTCGAAATTTGGACCTTTGGACCTGAACTTGACGAAATTCCGCTTGCCATTTAATTAATATTAAATTACATTCGCATCTAATAAGTTTTCTAATAGTTGAAAATTTTGGAAATTGAAGCCCAAACGCCTACATTGCCACCGGATGAGTTGCAAGTAAATGCCAGCTTGGTGGGCTATTCGACCGCCACGCGCTGTCTGGCGGCACTCAGCTGACATTTACACCAGCTCCGCATGAAACTTACAAAAATTATGTATAATTATTTACTTTGTAATTATATATATTATATATATATGTAGTTGTTGGTACTTTTTTCATTACCACATACAAATAGATATATACTGGTACGCACCTACCTCACTACCGTGTCACCTCACTACTGTGACTAATCCGTGGCCAATTATAATCATTGTTTTCCCATTCTTTATCGGTCATTGTACGCTTTTGTGTGCTCATATGTGGTTACGAACATATGAACTTAGCTTTTATTGTGTAGCGTGCTCCAAGATGCTACTGACTGAATATGGCTCTGCTATCTAAAGCGATTACTTTATTTTATTTCACGGTCTTCTGTAATCAGTTTATGAGATTTTTTATTTTGGGTGGGCTTGAAGCTAATGTATTAAAGCATTAAACAAATTTTTTGTTAATGAAGATTACAAGAAAAGTCAATGTCAATATGAAAGATATCAGCTAGAATATGGGAAGCACTATTTCTTTGTTAAAACTATCTAAGAAAATAAATATATAATTGGCGCTTATACCCTTTCTGGGTATTTGGCCGAGCTCCGCCTCCTATTTGTAGTGTGCGTCTTGATGTTGTTTCACAAATGGAGGACCTATATGGTAGTTATAAGATATTTTTTATGATTATTATTTTTTAATACATACACATGTATGTATATGTATGTGGTCGGTAGTTGCTAAACACAACAAATTCATTTAACCATAAAGCAGGCAGTTGACAATAGGAATACTCCATTATAAGGCTATTAAAAACAAACTCAAGATAGGAAGGAAGTAAAAATAGCCTTTGAACCCAGTACTTGTCACTGGCTGGAACTTGCGAAAGTGAAAATACTGCGTTGGTATAGAGCAAATTCAACAGACGGCTGATAGCCATATCTGAGAGCTACTTAGCTTTATAGCTGCAGGTGGTTGAAACGGTTGAACTACCACTCTGGCATTCGTCAAGTAGCACTACAGCGCCGCCGTTTTGAGACCTCCAAAAAGCAGATATCTACAGCCAACCAATGGAGAAGATTGATGGGATCTAGCTTAGAGTACAGCTTAAGGCTGTCGAAGAATGGAGCGCCGAGTGACCTTAATCCGCCAGCTGCCAAACCCGGATATTTACAGGAAAAGTGCTCAACAGTTTTCTTGTCTGAAAGGTCGCCACAGCTTCTGCAATGGCGATTAAATGGTAAACATAGCTTTTCCGCGTGTGTGTCCATCGTCCAATGATCGGCAAACACAGCTACGAGTTATGAAATTGAATGGCGTGGAGTCCTCAGTAATTTCTTAGCCCTCCGTCTATTGCACTGAGACCAAAGCGTTTTCGAAATAGCACATGAAGAAATGATCCTTCATCTTTTCTGCGCTTTCCTGAGACATAAGTTCTGCGATTCCCATTTAACAACAGTCAGAGGGATGCCCATGACAAAGTAGGAGGTCTCTGAAACCGATTCGGTTCCCTTTCGGACAAGCTCAGAAGAATCAGAGAAATGTTACCTTCGCACCCAAGAGATTTCATCTCCTGCCTTGCAGGAGTTGACTAGTTTGCATCCGCACCATGGCGTCATCAGAGCCGGCTGAACTCGGCTGGACTATAGGAAAAAATGTTGAAATCCCCCTCTCTCCCTAAGCATTTTATATACCTGCAGGAGCGCAGATATTTCTATCTGGAAAACCTTAGTAGCACTCTGAAATTTTTAAGAAATATACTAATTGTCTGATTTAGAGAAAACGCTTGCTCTGACTCCCGATTCCATCCAGTGTTGTAAATAAAAAGATATATTATTATTAGATTTAAATAAGTCGACTTACAGATTTTGTAATGCTTAAACACGACTTTGATAGGAATTTTCAATAAGCTTCAGCTCACCTGGAAAGACACAAAAGAGGTAATAAATGTATTAATATATAATTATATAAATCAGACTTAAATTAGTGAATAAACATAAATATATATTTTATATACTCGTACTTTGTTATTAAAAGGAAAGGAACAAAACACGCTGCGGGTCCGAAATTCTTTTTAAAGGACGAAGTATAGAATGTGACATCTTTTAAATAGCCGCCATGGGGTTCGTAAGGCGCCACAGCCTATCAACATCGACTCGTTCTTTTTGGGAAAACCTTATTGTAAAACCCCTTATATAAAGTAAAGGATTGTGCCCTCAGGGTCTCACGACCTTTCTCTTTTCATCATTAAATATTGATATGCCTTATTATTATCCAGGCCCTCCAATAGGCTTTTTCATTTTCCATTTATGCATTACAGATCGTTCTTAGTGAATTTAATTAAAGGTAGTTGCACGAAATTTCAAAAAAAAAAAAAAAAAATACTACAGTACAGGCCTATTTGTATTACAAAAATACTTAATTTATTATAAAATAGACCTAAGTTTCACAGCACGGACTTCTAGGCAAAAGCAAAAATTTAAAAAATACACTTCTACCTTACCGGAAGGACCCGGATTTATATCCGGCCACGAACTGTCACTTCAGCAGCATTCCGAAAAGATATATGACGAATGTCTATGCTTCTACAACAACAAGATCCCGTCTAAATCACATTTCATTGATGACTGTATGGAAGAGCACAAAGGTCCAAAGTGTAGAGTGTGGAAAGCATTAAAACACCCGGAATAGTCACAACTATTGTAGAAACGTGAATGAAGTTTGACTTAAATCATCTATACATTTGGATGGTAGAGCCGTGTTCGTGTGGCACGTAAAATAAACCTATTGAGAGCGCAAGTGCTGCTAGGCATCAGTGAAGACAGCACTTTGAAAATGAATTACCATGAAGTGGGCCAAGAAGAGTTCTGGGCTTAAGAGTAAAGTAAATAAAAAATAATGAAAGGCCGACATATTGACAATATTTAACCACTTATTTTGTTTTATTTTATGCATTATATATTATTTTTTTCTTTTTTGCTTAAATGAAATTTTTTTTTTATAAATTATGGTTCATTATAAGTCATTGCGTATTATTTTCATATGGAGAGAATGCGCTACACATGCAAAAAAAAATGCATTAAAAATCAATGAGAATGTCAAGCCACTTCAAACTAGCATGCTATTGTCTAGAATTAAGTAGGCTAAAAAAATGCATACCCAAAAATGTTGTGAAAATTTTGATTAAAAAGAAATTTAAATGAACATTTGATGAATTTTTTAAAATTTTGCATAAAGTTTTAAAGTTGGATCTAAAAGGTTTTTAATAAAAAAAATTAATTAATTTGCAAAGAGAAATTTATATTAAAATTAATAAAAATAAAAGTATTTGTATATATATAGCCAAAACTTATGTGGGGTCCTTATCAATATGTTACTCTTCTTATGCAAAAAACAAGGCAAGATCGTCTTAAAAAATCTAGTGAGAAAGCTTTCAGCGTCACACGAATTAGGGTAAAGTTAACAAAATTTCTCATAAACTTGAAGAGAATAACGAAAAGTGCATTAAAACAGTTGCATTTTTATGAGCACAAAATTTTCAAAGCTCGTTTTTTGTAAGCACTCAAATTAATTTCGTTTTGTTTTTGCAAAAGGCTACCAAAGTGAAAAAAGTTTGAGAAAACCTGCGTTGTATATATGGCTGACCAACTGACTAACTGACTGATGACTGACATCAAACGCGAAAAGTTGGCTGCATGAAACGGATCAACGGACAGACAAATAAGCAAGCTGGACGCTCTCTCACCTGACCGATTCTCTAAATGAATGTGTTGAGCGTGTTGAGCATCTTACCGAACAGATGTATGTATGTATTTGTTTGAATGTATGTATGTACATTTGTGTGTGTGTGCATACAGTGGCTTTGGCTTAGCAAATGCGGTTTTGCACAAAACTTTTTGATTGTGGTATTTGGCGTTGATGTGCTTGCCATCGGTAGATGATTGCTAAAGCTGTGGCGGTCAATAGGTGTGGCAGCTAATACCGCTGTGTATGTGTGTGTGTATATGTGCAACTTTTGGTGACTTTTATTTGCGAATTTTGTAAGCTATAGATATGCCAGTGCTGGTGTTAGTGCTGCTGCTCTGTTGTGGTTGCGGCTTGGCTAGTTTGTGGCAGCGCTATTGCTGCGGTTTAATAACGCTAATGTCATTTCAATTAAATTGACAAAGAATGATTAAATGCTTAAGTGAATGCATGAAGGGGTAAAATGCATAATTGACTGACTGACTGACTGACTGGTTTACATTTTTTTTTTAATTTGCTTTGCTGGCACACTAAAATTTGTAGCCACTTGACTAACTGACTAACGGATACTTTGATGTAAAGCTTCTGCACACCGTCTGGCTGGCTGACAGATTGACTGACTGTTCGCCTCAATGTCCGACTGCCTAACTTGATTATTGTCCGCGTGGTAACATTTCGATTTATTTGCTGGTGCTAATGATCGCCTCCGCGTTCGATTACTCGTGCCCACACACACTTGGGCATACCAGTGCAAACACATGAGAATATATGCTTATACATGTATGTATATATGTGTGTGTATATGTGCACTTTTATTGAATTAAAAATGAATGGCATTGCAAATCGGCTACTGCAGCTGCAGTTTTAATTAAACATTTTTGCATCAGCCATTAGAATTGGAAAACATTCTTCGCTAGATGATATTTTCGATATCTGCGTATTAATACATATATGTACGTACGTACGTAAGTATGCAACTACAGCACACAACTTAATTAAAATATCGAAGTTTTTTGACTGAATTGAATTGGTATATTAATAAATAACGCGTCGAGTGGCACATCATTGTTTTAATCATCGACAGATACCACTTTATGAAAATATTTGTAAATATAGGTATGTAAGTACGTACGTGGTGTGGCTAATAAATAATTAGGCTGCCGCTAGAAAACCATTTATTTTCATATTTCATAGTCATTTACTTATTATTAGCCTCAAAATGTGTCACGCCTCTATAACTACAGCATTCTACGCGAAACGAAAGAGTGCTTTAAGTCTCCTCTAACAGCTTCTCCAAGATGGACTTAAATAAATCTTTCAATTCCTTTCATGGTGTAATATTTGAATAATAAGTTGGATGATCTAACATTAGGGAGCTGAACTTGGCTAGACACCGCTGGGCATACAATGCTGAATGAGCTGGTGCATAGCTTTGTAAACTTTCCATTTATACGCTGAAAGAAAAAATTAAAAACGAAAAAACAAAAAATTTAACGCAAAAAAAAATAGTACATATAGCAGAAGTGAAAATTTCAACGGAGACAAAGAAAGAGGGAGAGACCCGAGAGAGAATGAAAGAGAGAGAGAGAGAGAGAAAAAGAATGTATATCTAAATAAACGCACAACATTTACAGAGAATACAAATACACAAAATTGACAAAAAACGGAGAAGGGTCGATTGGTGTAGGTAAACGCTAGACACAAACCGAGGCAACAACGCGCACTACTCAGAGCGTTTATCACCCACACAAACGCAGCGATTCCAGGACCGCAGCAACGGCACAAATTATCGCAAGGCAATGCCAATAAATCCGACGACGGAATGGATAGCACCTTATAGTACGCACAAGCACTAGCCAGGAAACGGAAATAAGCGCCAAAAAGTAGGCAGAAAAAAACGCAAAAAAAAAAACTCAGGAAAAATAGATAAGATATATATAGGGTAGAGATAGCTCTCTCTCTCCTTTTCCTCTACGTTATATCTTTTTTCTCTCTCGCGGATCGTAAATCCCCAAAACGTTGCCTGGCCTTGAAATTTTACTCTCCATTCTCGCTCGTCCATCGACGCTTAAGACGTTTCATTTCGAAAGGAAAACACTTTTAAAAACGAATACTATGACTCTGCTGAATTATTCACAGAAACTCGAGATGCTGTTTATGAAAGAGAAGGCTTCCCCATAAACACCGTGCGGTTGCTGGTATTTGAGACATGTATACTTTTTCTCTACCAGCGTCAGTTTACTTATTTTAAAGTCACACCTCGTATTTTTTTGTTTATTGTGCATTAACTGATATGCGTGCATATTTGACGAAGAAAAAACTTATGGAATATTACAAAAAAAAAAATGTTTATAATATAAAAAAAAAATTATATAGCTAAAGTATAAAAAATTTAAATATTACCAGTTTTATTGAAATCTAATCGAAATACTTTAAAAATGTCATTTGCATGCGCATTTTCGATTTATAAAGCAGTTGAAATATATTTAGCCTTTTGGATTTAAAGCACAGCTGCTGCGAGTAACTAAGTTTTTTATATTTTTTTAAAAACTGTTTCAGCGAACAAATTTCTTTTGTCTGTGCGTTCGTTCGTTCATTCCGACACTTGCCACTTTCTTTATTTGACAGCTCACAAATTGCATAACATACACAATTGTGCGCATTTACATGCATACATATTTACATATTTACTACATCCACATATTAATATGTATGCTAGCAGACCGTTATATGAACAGCAAGTTCAACAACATTAAGTTTATGCAGAACTGGCTTGCATAATTGAGCCATAATAGCTGTTTGAGGTATGGAAAAGGGAAGTGAAGGACAGATGACAGTCGTTAAAGATGTGACTTTGACATTCCCAGAATTCTAAATTTGGAATTCTGGCATTGCAGTAAGATTAAGAGCCTCATGTGGAGTGCGTACGTTTACTTATGGAGATATACAACTGTGTTCACAATAATAGCAGCGCGATATATTGCAAGGTTTTGCTTGGTTATATATTTTTTATTTTATTTTATTTTATATTTTTTAAATAAAAAAACTTTGGTGCACAGTTTTATAGCCCATATGTGAATTTTGGTATAATAAAGTGCCGGTTTAAAGTGAAGATTTGCTCTAAAGATTTGCGTAGATTTTTTCTAAAGTTTTTTCTTGACGATGCTATGGAAGAAAAACCATATAACGAATGATTGCAAGATATTTTTTATATAAAAAACTTCCAAAAAATCTCCACAATTTTTGAGACACTTCACACTTGCACCTTCTTGTAATAAAATTCAATGGGCTATAGAACTGAATACCCAATATTTTCTTAAGAATTCTGATTAATAATTTAAAGTTTTTCCAAAATTCATTGATTTTTCTTTAATTTTGTACAAAGTTCGAAACTTCAAGTTATATATTTTTTTTGCAATCTAAACTATATTTAAATAAAATAAGTAAAAAGTAGTAACAAATTTTGAAAATGCCAGTCTGCTGTAATTGTGAACACAGGTGTATGCTTATATTTGTATGTATGGGTTACATATATCAATGAGCTCTAAAGTATATGTATGTATGTATACATAGGTATATACTTACATAGCAGCACTTTTAACTAAGAACTCCAAAATGTGGTGCAACAAGTGTGTTGCACGATTATATGACAAGCGACAACAGAGCTTTCAATGTGAATTAATACGCATGTATTCACATATATCTGTGCATGTGCTTGTATGTATGCATATTAGGGCGTCACACAAAAAAAAAACGGATTTTCCACCGAAATTATATAAAATATTTTATATAAGACTTTCGTCCAAAAATTTCGGAAAAATAAAAATATTGAGCTATTTACGTGAGCTACACTTATTGGATTCAAGTATTTTCCTACTTGTAAAAAAGTCGACAAACTAGTTTTTAAAAATATTTATTTCCGAACAATCAGCTCAGATATTAGAATAATTTATGCTTA
Organism: Anastrepha obliqua; assembly: GCF_027943255.1. NCBI lineage: Eukaryota > Metazoa > Arthropoda > Insecta > Diptera > Tephritidae > Anastrepha > Anastrepha obliqua. The sequence goes on from NC_072893.1 coordinate 66,272,345, forward strand.
AAAATCAGCTACAAAATGCTTAAAAATTGTATCAGCAGAATCAAAAAAAAAAATTTTTAATTTTAAGAGGTACTTTTAATTCGGTCCCACTCACGAGAGTCTAAATATTTTTCTGCAATATTTTGGTTGAAGTCTTTCGATTTAAAAACAGTGCCAATTTTTTCGAATAAAAAGTAATGCACCCTAATGTGGTGAAGGTGTTATGAAACATAATATAAAAGATAGTTCCTTCTACAAAGCCTCGAAAGCACAGAAAACAAATGAAACAATAAAACAGAGTACGCACATAAGTATGTACATATGTATGCGTGTATAGCAATAACAACTCAGATATAAAAAAAAGTAAAACCAAACAAAAGCACTGTTAAGTAGTTTGGTTTTATTCTATTTTATTTACTTGAAGAACAAGCAACAACTCATTTCTCTCACTCACTGACAACTGTTGACGTCGATGATGAAAACTTTTCTTTTCATGGCTTTTTTTATGACTTATGCAGCCGCCGTGGCTCTTGGTCTATGTCTGATGAAATGCGTCAAAACAAAAATATAAATAAATGAAATGGAAAAGTATCAAATATGTTTTTCGTTGAATGTACATTTGTATATAGTTTCAGCTAAATACAGTGGCGGCCAGCTTATTAGCAACGATGATAAGCAAACCATCAACATTAAAATATTTGAAAGCAACCAGCCGGCGCCTACTTTTTTCTATGTAATCAAGATTTACCTTACTGCCCTTTTGCTTATACTTTAAAGCACTGAAGTGGGATGCTTTATCCCATGCCCAGCATGGCTTACACTACTTCGGACTACCACTTTTTCGGTTTATGCAGCATAACCTAGTTGAGCAGCAGCTACATTCTTTTGAAGATATCAGCAAGAGAGAAATTAGTGCATAAAAGCTCGACTGTTGGAGGGCCATCTTGAATAATGGTAACGGTTTTTGGCACTATCTCACAAATGGTTCGTTAAATTTTTGAAATGTGTGTTTTCGACGGGTTAGGTCCAGGTGGAGAGATGTGTAAGGTGAGTGCGGTGTGCCTGCACATACTAGACATATATTGAGTATGCCGAGGTTCATTATGGATACCTGTAAGTAGGAGTTTAACCTGTAAGAACATCATGAACGGAATGGAGCCAAAGTTAGGCGGACCTCACGATGCATTTGAAGATCTTCGTCTGCGACGAGTAATGGGTGAACTTCTATGATGTCATTCAGGGGTCGCTAGTTTAGGAAGGCGGTAAGAGGCTTCCGATGAATTTTGTTTAATATTTGTCTGTAAAGTGTCCGATATCGTTAGCGCTGTCGAAAACATGTCTCCTAACTCAGCCTGGGAGGTGATTTCTGCGGCGGAACCTCAGCAGGAACTACTTGTTGAGCATCTTATTATGCTTCTTAACCGGGATCTTGAATGCCTTGTTGTGGAGATGTTGCAGAGGAGTCGTCACAAGGCATCTCGCAACTGACAGGCGAATAGTTTTAAATATCGTCAGCAAGATTTCTTTGCTTTTGCCCCAAGAAAGACTGGCGAGATAAATTCCCACTTTGGAAAACAGATTCTCAATGTCATCGCCGGGCGCCACTATCGAACAATCGTCAGCACAGGACACCCATGAAACCCCTTCTGATGGTTGCGAAGCTTTGAAATATATGTAGAAGTAGAAAAGCGAGGATGAAAGGACACTACTATGCGGTACTCCTCATCTAGTAGCATGGTATGGTTGACTGTATGGAAAGCATTTGATAGGTGTAACACTACTAGGACAGTTCTTTCGCAGTGGCGTTTTTGGTTAAACCCGCTTTACCTGCGTGTTTATGGCGAAACGTGTTGTGGAGGTACTGTGCATTCTAAGCTAGCTATGATGATGCGTACCTGGGATTAGGTGTTTCGTGAAGAGTGGAAGTAGGACCCCACAATATCGGTATTTCATGGCGCCGCACCAGAAAAAGTCTTGCAGTGTTAAATTGCACCTGCGGCACGATTACCGAACTTAGCGCGCAAATGATCGATTTTGGCATGGGCTGGCGTTCTACTGAATTCAAAGTTCGTTGAAGTTCATGCCTTCAATTTTTGTCCACTAAAAATCGTTACCATGCATCACTTTTTCTCAAAGCTGCCACATTGTTACCCACTGCAAACTGTACAGGTATTCTGACACTAAGAAAATCTATCAGAATAGTTGACCTGATTTCTGATTATCACTATGATGTGATAAATATTTTCTTCTATCACTTTGGATATATGTATACATTCTATATGAAATCTATAAAGCAATTGCTCGATATCCAAGCTCAATTATTTCTATGCTGCTTATTATTAACATATTTGGTAGAGAATTTCTGTACTGAATATTGAAGTCAATAAATCGAATTGTACAATGCCAATAATTAAAATCATTCCACTCACTTACCTGTTGCCACCATATAAGTGTTGATTATACAAGAACGCAAGCCCGCCTTTAATCAACCATTAAATTCAAATATCTTTTATTCTACTAAAATTATATTAAAGCAATTAATTCAACTTTTCAAACTGAAAAAACTTTCGAAAAGAATGCTAATTGAAGACAATTATTTCCTCTTATATTTGCAGATCAAGCAACTTCAAGCAGCAACAACAACGAATAATACATAAGTAACCACCAACAATTCAACTCACGCCATAGTAACACTGCAGCAATATTTGATACGTTTAAATGAGTTACAAAAGCAGCAGAGTGAGGCCTTAGCGATATCGCAATACTCGTACAAAACGCTGATCGCAATCACATGCCATGATTACAAGAATAGCAGCGACGTCAAAAGTATCATTAGAAACACCTACATGTAACAGATCTAAGTCAAGAGCAACAATGCAACAACATACGAAAATAATAACAAATTCAACGACCACATCGATACCAGCCGGTCAACTGATCACAATGCCACATACAAAAACAAATCGAACAGCAACAACAATGCGTCGTTTTTGTTTGGCCGTCTTGCAAGTTTTAGTGCTCGCCTGTGCGCTGCCACCACCACTTCAGCCGCTACTGCCGGTAGCACTTTTGCCACCGCGGTGGTCATTCGTCGTCGAAGCGTTACCGATTACCTCGAAACCCATCGAGGGCACCGCTGAAAATCTTGCCTGGCAAGCGTGGCTGATGCTGCCGCCCGAGCAAAAGCAGTTGGAGAAATCGCGCAAAGTCACGCCGAAATCGATATTTTCGCTGCCGTTTCGTGATTGCCCGCCCGGCCATCAGCTCTTCCAGTCGCGCTGCATACCAACCGTGAACATCAATCAGAGTGATTTGCTGACGCAGCAAGTGCTGGGCTTGTTTGTGGGCAATGAGGGTACAGCAAGCAGCGACAATGCATACGAATTTGATTATGAGGACGAGGAGTATGGATTGGGATATGGTGAAGGCGAACCAGCGGTGATGTATGAGTCGGCACAGTCTTTCAACGCCGGCTCAGCTGCTGGGTCGGGGAATGCACAGCAGCCGCCTGCACGCGATGAACCGCTGAAATTTAATCTGTTTCAACAAAAGTATCCAACAAATGATTACGAAGCGGATGTTAGTAGTGGCGCGGTGGAAGGGAGTGGAGGTGCTCGCCCATTAAATGAAATGCTGCCAGCGAATATGTCTGAAGGCGATCGCATTGGCGGAGTTGCTAGCAATGACAATTATGCAGGCACACCATTTTTCAATACCACACAGCTTTTAGATGCGGTGCAGGGTTTTTTTCAAAGGCATTCCGCGACAAGCAGCGGCATCAGTAGCGCCAACACCACAACGGCTAACGCCAACACAGCCGACAACAATAATCGCTTTACCAATGCGAACAGCACCAACAGCCACAGAGTGAGCGATTTGCATGCGGCTAGTAGCAACATATCGGCCTTTGCAGTCGGTGACATCGATGCGATTATATTGTCGGCCGCTAGCTCAGGCATATCGGCAACAACGGTGAGAAGTAGTGGTGGTGGTGTTGGTGGTAGTGCTGTTGGTGGTGACCTTGAACCGCACCGCATATCACTTTTCAAGGACGATAGTAGTGTACAGCTGGTTACAACGGTAATTGCCCATTCGAACAACAGCAACCACACAAGCAATGAAGGCGCAATGCGCGCCAAGGATGGAGATTTGGTAGCAGCTGCACAACAGCAACAAAACAGTTTTGCACAATTTTTACGCGCCGATGCGCTCTTGCCCTTGAGCAGTGTTGCTCCATACATTACAACAACAACAACGTCTACATCGACATTTAGAGCAGATGCTGCTGGTTATGCCACGAAAACACCGCCGCCGGCCACAAAAGATGAACGCCCACGCAGCGTGATGCAGCATAATTCGGCTGAAGCCGCAACCAATACCGATGCGCAGGAGCTGAGCTTCACGACGACTACAGAAGCTGAAGGCACCACAAGCTTTCAAATCGACGACACGACGGTGGTCGAGGAGAATGCTGAGTTCGCCAATGCGCCGGAGGGCACCTCCTTACTGGAAGCAATTTCGAAGCAGCAGCAATTGGAGTTTCAGAAATCGAAAGTAGAACCGGTTGAAGATTTGGCGCCAATAACAGCAACTACACTCAACGAGGAAACAACAACAGCTGGCGACAGCACAACAACAACCGAAACAACCAAAACAATTGTAAACGAAACAGATGAAACAACAACAACAACAACTACGACGACGAAACAAGCACTCGAAGTGAGCGAAAAATCGGTAGAAACAACAACACGTGCAGATACAACAACACAACCGTTACCCAATGCAGCCGCATTGCCATCGAAAATAGTCGCAACCACTACTGCAAAAACAATTTTAACAACCACACCAAACACGAACCGGTTGCGCAGTACTCCCGTCGCTGCCGTCACACCAATCCAAGTGGCAGCAGGTAAACAAGTATCGGCCGCAGTCAACTCAGTTGCCCCTCAAGCCGCAAACATAATTGCCGGAGAGGAGACAGCGACGTCAAGCACCGACATCGTGAGTGATGTGCCGAGGAGTGGCAACGGCGATTTAGTGAATGTCGTTGCTGCCAGCAGCGGTATTAACAGCGACACCAATAATGACAACAATAAGAATAACAACAATAAGGAATCGCCAACACGCAGTAAGACGGCGGAGGCAGCGGCAGCAACGAGTGTAATAAATATCCAACAAGAATTGCGAATGATTAATGAATTGGTGAAGGGCAATCGACAGTTGGCCGCGACGAAAATGCCAACTATAAAGACAACAGCATCAATAGCAACAGCGACTTCTACGCTGCCAACTGCAATTGAACCAAAATTGGATTTGAAAAAATCTGCAAATGTAGTGGAGAATGAACAGAATGTGAGTCGCGCGGAAACGGCCGGTGAGGGTGAGGTTGAGGAGAGGCGTGATGTTGATGCAGCGACAAAAACTCAGCTAGCCGCAATAACAGCTGAAGACAAAATGCTGGACAAGGTGTCCGTGTCCGTGACTGGTGGCAACGAAGACGAGGGTCTACAAACAACAACAGGAGCTGGCGGGACCACAACAGCCGCACCACAAGCACAGACAGCAACTAAAATGGAAAGTGGCAGTACGCTAACAGAGGCCACAACTGTGGAAAACATTAAAACTGCGGCTGCGCTTGGTGAGATCATTGAGCTTGCGACAACAACAAGTGCACAACCTTATTTCGAGACCGAGACCGAGGCCACGGCGGCAAGCACAGAGGCAACCGGTGGGACACTTTGGTCGCGGATTATGCCTTTATTTGGCTTTGGTGCCATTCCACCGGCAGTGGAAGACGAAGCCAAAGACGAAGCCGAAGCCGAAACCGAAGCAACAGCAGCAACAACCACAACAATAGCAACTACACCAGAGGAATTTTCTGGAAGTTCTTCATTTGGTAGTATTAGTAGTAATAGTAGTGATAGTACACAAAATAGTCACAGTAGTAGTAGTGTTAGCAGTAGTAGTACTTTAAGTGATATTAGTAGCGTTAGTGAGAATGTTAATAACAACAATATAATTAGCAATAACAACAATTTTGTTAGTCATAGTCGCCGAAATAGTAAAATTATACGAATTGATCAGCTTAGTGATGATAGTGTGCCAGCAGCAACAACAAACACGCTCGAAGATACAGCAGCTACAAATATGTATACAACAACAACAACAGCAACAGCTGAAGCGGAACAGTCGACCTATTGGTGGTTACCAACCGGTTGGCGTACCAATCGGGACGCGAACAAAGAACAATCACTACTGTTCCGCCTGTGGTCAGCATTTCCCGAGAGTCAAATGAAAGCCAAAGTTAGAACATAAACCCTTAAATTTCCTCCACAAGTAAATATGTACGTACCACCTGTGTGACCTGTGTATAACGTGTACAAAAAAAATAAAACAAACAAAAAATAAATAAATAGAGGAAAGTTGGCAATTGAGCAAGAAATTAGTGAACAATTTTTTAGTGAATTTTTTAAAAGCTTTTTTAGTACCATTTCAAGGGTAGTGAAGCGGGCAAAGCAAAAGCTGTCATTGAAAGGGGCGAGCTTTTTCCGAAGAGCACTCGTACAAATTACCTACATATACCAATAAACAAAGTTAAGTAAAGTAAAAAAATAGAAAATAAAAAAAACAACAATAACAAAGATATGTATCAACAAATTAACGCTTAGTAACATAAAGACCACTGAAAAGAACAAAAATAGAACATTTTTAAATAGCTAAATAGTACACATCATAACTTGTATTGCGGAAATTTGACGAGGGCACGAATGAAGAGAGTTCGGTCGGAAGTTAGTGCAGGGAAATGTGCGCCAAAGAATATTCTTAGGAAGTAAATGGATTTCACTTTTTGTATGAGCAACATTTCATTCAGTTTTGAAAGCTGAAACTCGACTATAGCCGCTAAAGCTTTAACATCGGGTAACTACTATCACACAAATTTTGGTTTTATACGGAGCCTGTGTGCGCGAAAGTTGGTAAAGATAGGGGTCGGTACTTGAGTATAAAATTGACAGAAGAGGACTGGAGGATAAAAAAATAGAATACAGCTAGCAAGGCAAGCTAGAAGAGGTTGGTAAGTCTCTCTTAGTGTGTGCTGCTCAATTCTCATAGCTCAAAGTTGGTAGAATATAAAGATGAGCCGCTTGAGATTGTAGACATTGCCAAAAGCGCGTCGCTAAATGAGTAAATTGGGTTAGAGCGACCGACTAGAGGTGGTTAATGGGGCCGGATGATCCCTTATAGTAGCTGAAACTCTTCACTTTAATGTGAGAAAATATAGAGATGATGCACTTGATTTTCAAAATGTTGGTATATGGTTGTTTCTAGATGGATAAATGGAGTTAGAGATGTAAGCAAGAAAAATTTAATGCATCCAGCTGAACCCTCGTAGCGTGTGCTGCTTTATTTCTCATGGACCAAAGTTGGCAAAATATAGAGATGAAGCGCTTGAGATTGAAAATATTACCAAAGGCTGTTTGCGAAATTAGTAAATGAAGTTAGGGAGGCAGCCTAGAGAAGGTTGGTGGGTCCGGCCCTGCTTCGTAGCTTAAATGAGAAACAATATAGAGACGAAGCGCTTGAATTTGAAAATATTAGTAAGGACTCGTCTCTAGATGGGTAAATGTAGTTAGAGGGGCAAGCCGGTAAAGTGTTGCATGTCAAGCTGAACCCTCATAGGTAGCGTTACTGAACATTTATACGTTAAAGTTGACGGAATATTTAGATGAACCGCTTGAATTTCAAAATATTACTTTGAAACTCGTCTCTAGGTGGGTAAATGGAGCTCGAGTGGTAAGCTGGAAAAGTTGAATGAAGCCAGTTGAACCCTCATGGACAGCATTGCTAAACTTTTATAAAGTCGACGAAGTATAGGGATGAAGTGGTTAAGATTTAAAATATTTGTATAAGCGCGTCGCTAAATTGGTAAATGAAGTTAGGAAAGCAGGTTAGAAGAAGCTAGTGGTTCCCGCTGAACCCCTAAATGTCCGTAGGAGGCACCGCTGAATTTTCATAGCTGCAAGTTGTCGAAATATAGAGATAAAGCGCATGAGTTTCAAAACATGAGCACAGTTTGGTCGCTAAAACGGCCGAATGGAGTTAGCAAAGCAGGCTAGAGATTGCTAGTGAGTGGGTCCTGCCACGCCTACATAGCGGGCGTTAAATACTTTCAGCACTAGTGAAAATCTCTAAGGCACACCCTGGGGCCCATGTAATGGCTTATAGCTGTGAGTCATATATATTAGTTAACCAACGCTGTGGCTGACATGAGCGGCCACGTATTGTCATTTGTAGCTCTAAATAAAGGATTCAGGCGTACCAACTGTGCTTGATTTGTTTTTCTTTTCTAAAAACAAATTCAGTAAGCCCTTTACGCAATGTGAATCCTAGTTAGGGTGCACGCTAGGATAAAAAATATATATTTTATGAAAAAGTTTTATTAAAAAATAATATTTTATGAAAAAATTTTATGAAAAAATAATATTTTATACAAAAATTTATTGAAAAAATATGTATGAAAAAAATATTTAAAAGAAAAATGTTTTATACATTAATTTTTGCATAAAATATATGTATTTTTTTCAAGCAACTAAAGTTCTGTGAACTGTATTTGATAAGCCAGTACCAGGAAATTATTTTGAAAGCTACCAAAGTATGGGCGCGCATCAAATACTCGTACAAGTAAAGACGAGAGGGCGTTTGGGTGGGGCGCGGAATTCGCGCACACAAGTCGAGGTTGCCTGATAAGCTTGAACATTTTAAGAAAACAAAGTAAAAGAGTAAAAGAAGGGGAAAAATAAAAAAAAATTAATAATACAAAAAATATATGTGCATACATACGTATTGCTGCATATGCAAAACGTCGATGTATTGATGTTCACTTGAATGTATTTGTAATTTATAGTATAGGCCATTGTTGCTGTTGTTATTGTATTGTTTTTGTTGCTGCTGTTATATTAATTAATCATTTTACATTAAATACATAACTGTAATATAAGATAATTAAAAACGCATTATTTTTTTATTAAATTTTTTTTTTTATGTCTAAGGCTAATTTCGTACGTAGTACCTAGTGTTGTAGTGTTATTGTTGTTGTTGCTGTTGCTGCTGCTGCTGCGCATATGCAGTTAAGGTTTCACAAGCTAGTAGTGCATAAGTACACACATACACACACACACACACATACATATATATACCTACCTAAATACAGACGTTTTTATAAAACTGCACGCATTTCGTATGATGTCATTCGCCGTTTTGCATTCCCGCCACCACAAAATGATTTGGGAAAATTTCCAAATGATTTGAACATCGTAAAGCTCACTCCATTCTTTCCTTAAACATATGTACATACACGCGTATGTTTTGTCTTCCTCGTATGAGTTTTTGCACACGTTCCATTTTAAATGCCGAAAGTACGCATCAATTCGTGCGCCCAGCAACTTGGCTGTCGCGCCCAAATATTTGCGTGTATTTCCATGTTTCACACTTTATCAATAATCGAACTTGGTTTTGTTTTTTATACAAGTTTTTTGTTTTCATTTTTCTGCTCTGCGCGTTTTCTGTTGTACAGTGGCACAAAACGGCGAATGCCATTGCAATATTTACCAATGTGATGTAATGCAAGTATAAGCAAACTAATTTGTGTTGATCGAACACATTTTTTTTTATAAATTTAAATGTATTTCATTTTGATGATTCGATGTATGTAATTATTTATGCAATTTACTATGTAAGTTTGTATGTATTAGTTCTAAGCGATATACATAAATGTAAATTATTAACTACCAACTAAGTTGAATTGTGTACTATAACTTTTGCATGTGCATAAAATCGTAATTATTGTGAAATTTTAAACAGAAAAATATTGTTAGTAACCGTCATACTTAAATTATACTACACACATACACATACATATATATTATACATAATCAATATTGTAAAAAACTATATAACACCATTCTTTGTATGTATATTTATGTAATAGGTTAGCGTATGGCCGGAGTTTAGATAAGATTTCAGATAATATATACAGATGGGCTCCAAAAAATAGGCGCGCGATAAATTGCAAAGTTTTGAACATTTTGCTTTAACTTTTTTTATAAAACATTATAGTTAATACTGCAATAAAAACTGTATAAATTAAAGTTTCAAATCGTGTGCAAATTAAAAAAAAAAAAGACAAATAGAAGAAGATGAACAAGAAAAAAAAAATAATACTTGAAACTTATAAACTTTTTAATTATGGTGCAGATTTTGTTCAGAAAAAAGTTTGAGGAAAATTTGGAGTATGGAGTTTATTAGCCATTAAATTTTGGTGATTTGTGAAATTTTTTTGCTGGCGGTTATGTGTATTTTCTCCATATAAAAAAAAAGAAATTGACCAATTATTGTATGGAAGGAAGTGCAACAAACTGAATCCCTAGCCACTTTAAGCTGCCACAATGTTATACCAAAATTTAATGGCCTACAGAACTTCATACCCAGAATTTTTCTGAAATTTATGACTAAAAGGTTTAAAAATTTTTTATGAAAGTTTTGATAGAAATTTTGAAATTTCGATGAAAATTTTGAACTTTGTTGAAATTTTAAAAATTTTGGTTTTTCTAATAATTTCGTATATAAATTGAAAGTCTCATTGATATGGTTTTTATTACAGTACGAACCATATTTTTCCAACAACAATAAAAACAAATTATAAAAAATATGAAAATAGTTAAAACTCTGCAATATGCCGCGCTGCTATTATTTTGAACTCAGCTGTATAATCTAAAGATATCTAAGGATATTCTAAATATTCACTCATCATTCAAATGGTGGCCTATTATCGAAAAAAAAATTTTTATTGCATGATACATCACAAATTGTTAAGTATTTTTGGTGAAAAAAAAAGGTTTACAAATATAGAGAAAAAATTACGCTGTATAAGATTTTTAAAACATTTTGTAATGCAAATTCAGATTAAATGAAAAAGTAGCTACTGAGAAAAAAAATTGCTTGATTAATTGATATTGAGAAAATGCGCATATGCGCATATTGAATTGATAGAAAGTCTCTGTAATCCTTCTCGGCAGGCAATGGCAAACCTCTGCGTGTATTTCTGCCATGAGGGAGCTTCCCATAACATAAAAAATCTAACAGCTATCCACAGTTCGTTCAAGATCAAGACGTACACCACAATTAGGAGGATGAGCTGGGCCAAATACCCGAAAAGGGTGTAAACGCCAATTATATGTATATGGTATTCAAATGAGTTATGCTGCTCTGCACACTCCTTGCGGAGTAGTTGGCTACTGCGTGAGGGGCTGCGGCTTTGTACGCTTTCCACTCTTTCCGAGATAGGTCAGAGCCGAAGCTTCGCTGTTAATAAAACATTTATATAAATGCATCAAAATATCTGTTAGCTCCTGCAACATTTTTGGCCATTCTCTTCGGGGGTTGGTTTTTTGTCTTCGAACTTACAGCGAGCGTCGCCTACTGCGTACAGTAGTGCAGCCACTCTAACAATTCCTCCTCCTCTTCTGGGAAGACTCAATTCCCGGGACTATTTTTTGCATTACTACGGAAGATCCCAGAACGGCGTCTATAAAATGGACCATTTTTGTTTCCCCACGTCTTGATCTACCATATTTGTTGTAGCCAGCTTTATGCTATAGGTTCGTCTTCTTATCTTCGTCTATGTCTGTGCGGCCTCGCTTTGTTGTACTGTGTCGAGGTATATCTCTTAAGTCTTCAATGTATCTTTTAACCGCCGAGTTAAAGGAATATGAGTTTTAAGGGAATATAATTCGAATTACTCGTACTAAATTTCACTAAATATTGTGCAATACTGTTAGCCTATAATTATGCAAATATAGCGCACATATTGAGAAAACCTTTAAACCTTTACAACCATAATTGTTGACGAAAAACTGAAAATCTAATATTTTAATTACTGTGAACATACAAATGTAGGCCCATTTTTTTACTGAAGTATGCAAAGTTCTCTTTGATCTCTATTTCAGTTTATGTCTTTTTTTAATTTTTTTGCATGGTAATTATTTTTAATAATTAATTATTTCTATTTAATTTTTATAAAAACTACATGAAATGAATTGAATCAAATTAATTTTCTATAATAAGGCTAATATGTATTTCCAAATGGCATTCGAGAAAAGTGAAGCGAATAGATTTAATTAAATAAATACTTTTATAATTTGAAATACAAAGCGACATCAATTCCATACATAACTTATGGTTTTTTAGTTAACAAACCTGAAGTCGGTTTAATTTAAAATTCACTAGTACCATGACCCAAAAAAAAAAATAATAATAATAACTACAGCTGCAATTAATATTTTCATTTTAATTAGTGAACCATGCAAAATAAAGGGCTTCGCTAACTTTCACAAAACAAAAAGAAAAAGTTTTAATATTTTCATGATAATTTATGTATTAAATTTCCATAGAAAAATCATTTTTTTTTTGTTTAGTCATTCGCAGCTATTCCTACCTTCCTTTTATACATACAAGTGCGTATAAAATTCACAATGGAAGTCAGTCGCTGTTCACAAAAAATTATTGTTAATGTTTTATTAAATCGAGTTCGAAAACAACAAAAGAGGAGATATGGCAGAAAGCATTTCATAGCAAAACTTTTTTACAAATATTATGCATTATTTACGAGATTTCGGGATTTATGAATCGTGAAGAAAATATTTCATGGCATACCATTTTTCAAATATTAGCCATTACTATGAAAATTTCGCGATTCATAACATTTTTGTGTGAACTGAGTGGAAAATATTTCACTTTCCAAATATTGGCAATTACTATGAAAATTTCGGTGTTTTTAATAAAATCGGGAACAAAAAAATATTTCAAGGCATACAATTTTTTCGAATAATAACCATAACCGAGAATTTGTCAAGTGTGAATCGTGGAAAAAATAGGCCACAGCAGCACATTTTTATATATTAATCATTACTGAAAAATTTCGAGATTTATGAATCGTGAAGAAAATATTTCATGGCATACCATTTTTCAAATATTAGTCATTACCGAAGAAATTTCAAGATTAGATAAAATGTAGAAGAAAATATTTCATGGCATACCATTTTTCAAATATTAACCATTACTGAGTAAATATTGGGATTTATAAAGTGTTTAAGCGAAATGAGAAGAAAATACTTTAAAGCAGTACATTTTTCGAATGCGTTCAAAGCGTTAAGCAAAGATTTTATAGCATAACATTTTTGAAATGTATAATATATTACCAATTAATGAGAATATTTCGCGATTTATGCCGGTCTGGAAAAAATCGAAAAAAAAAATATTTTGTGGCATAACATTTTTCAAATATTGTCCATTACCGAGGAAATTTTGGTAAGGATTGTAACGGTTTTGTGAGAATTGAGAAGAATAGATTTCATAGCTGATAATTTTTCAAATAAAAACCAAATAAAAAAATGTTCATGACACAACATTTTCTCGAATATTAAACATTACTGAGGATTTTTCAAGTGTGAATCGTAAAGAAAATAGTTCATGGCTTAATATATGTCAGAATCAAACATATTTTATTGTTGAGGAAATTTCGGGTTTTATGAACCGTGGGGAAAACATTTAATGTCATAACACTTTTCCAATGTTAGCCATTACCTTGAAACTTGCACGTACTGCAGATGTTTGCTTTTTACGGAGTGATACAATAAAATACAAGCCAATAAATATTTGGAATAACCAAGTAAAGAAATGAAAAAATCTAACTTTTGCTAAAAAAAAAATTGAAAATCTTTGAGAATAAAGCGAGGTTAAATAGAAATGGTCAATTGGCTGCAGTTTTTCATGCAAATTTTGTTAGGAAAAAAATTCAAAATTTTTATAACTTGTAAGTCAATTTTAAAAGCGGTTCATATATTTCTAAAATATTTCACAAGAAAAATAGCGGTCGTTTTTTAATCTTCGCTTTAACATGATTTTTGTAATCGTTTACAAACAACTCATAAATTAATTAATATATTTTTAAACAATATATTAAATTTAATTATATGGGAAATAAGCATACACTCACATATCTAAAAAATCTCTAATAGCAAAGTAAATTATTCAAACTTACTCAATTCTGTGTATTAGAGATGACTCTTGCGGGGACAGGTAGTACCCTGGTCCAATTAAATTGGTACTGAAACCAATCTGCAGAAACTAATTCCTAGGTTGTAGTACATGAGTAACACCTGCTGTGGTGAAACGCGAAAGCTTAGCTTTGAATGGATGATTTTTATGCGAGACTTTCAAAGGTCTATATCCAAGAAAGCAGATAGACAAGGAGCTACAATCTATAATTTTATGAAAACTCACAAAGGAAATTTTAACCCACTAACAAATCTTCTTTTTTATTTGTATTGTCACATGCGCTCTAATAAATATTATCAGTACCATCAAGCCATTGTTAAACAGCATATTTTAGTACAACAGTTACACCTCCTCTGTTCCGCACATTCGCTGCATACATACGACAACTGCACACAGAGTGATATGCAATATGTGGATCAGCTTTTCATTTCGATGCTGCAAATTTAGTGAATGCGCAATGCTCGCTATTTCAAATCCGAAAGCATATTTTGGTTTGAAAAATGATGCCTCTGTGGAAAGAATCAATTTATGTACAGTAGAAGGCATCACTTAGCATACAAGCAGACAAGAAACAAAAAAAAAACAAAAAAAAAAAATACCAAGAAACCAAATAAAAACAATATTTTTCCGTTGGAATTATAAAATTTAGGTTTTAAGATTATTTCCAAAATATTTTGGACAAATATTAATATATATTAAAATTTACGTGAGCCGCACCGATTTGAAAAATTTAAAATACCTCCAAACATCGAGTTTTTTTAATGAATAAAATTGGTTTTTATTTTATTAGTTTATTACTTCAGATAGAAGAAGAGGAGTTCAAGCGTAAAAACTCTGCCTAAATTTTTTTTTAAATATTGTCCACATAACCAAAATAATGATGTTTCAGATGTGCGTTGGTTAGTTTTCCGAGAAACGGAAACGAAAATACTTTTGATGCCTTAGAAGTCTAAATCTAACAAAATTTGTCTGAAGTTTTCCTTAAACCAAGTTTTTTCTAATAAGGTTCACAAATTGCTTTAAATACCTCATTCGTTTGATTTTGTCCATACATTTTTTTAACATTTTTTAGCAGAGGCCTATTTAAGCTTAAACCAGCTATTATCTGAAGAAATTTTTAGGGGAAAATATTTTTAAAAATTAATTCTTAAAAAACTCGAATTTTTCAGTTATTTCCAAATAAGTCACTTTCACGGAAATCTTATTATTTTTTTTTCTAAATATTCTGGTAGAAAACTTAAAATTTTATAAATTTTATAATTTCGTTGCTAAAATTGTAATTTTTTTGAAAGGCACTCTTAAGTATAGGGCAGTCAATATAAATAAAAACAAAAATGACAAGAATGGTTATCTGAAGAAAAATTATGTTCTTTCAAATAAAAAGCTTTTGAACAAACGTCAAGTAAATAAATATTATAAAATAGGGTGGTCGCCGTAGCGCAATGATTGATGCGTGAATACCATTCGGAAGTGCGTAATTTCGAAATTTCTTGCATGAAACATCAAAAATGATAGAAAAAGTTTTTGCTACCAGCTATCGCCCCGCGGCAGGCTTAGACATGCCTCCGAGCGTATTTCTGCCATAAAAAAGCTTCTCATGAAAAAAACATCCACCGGTCGGGGTCGACTTAAACTGTCGATCCCTTCGTTTATGGAACAACAAAAAGGCGCATGCCACAAATAGGAGCAGGAGTTCGATCAAACACTCAAAAGGCGCCAATTATATGCATATTTAAATAAAATAAAAATGAATCATTACATTTTGTTTTTAAATAAAAAAAAAATCTCTTTCAATGATGGTAATCATTATTTTTACCTTTACGCACTCTATTGCTTATCTGTTAGCCTACTGCAGCTGTCAAAAGTGCAAACGTGTCAAATATGGTTCTCGTATGAGTAATTTCGGCCACCTTGTATTTGAACTTACGCAGCATTCACAGGTACCGAAAATGTTAGTTTTATTTAGAATATCAGAAGGAAAAAACAATATTTGTAAATCGTAATACTAATTCCGCAGAGAATCTTCATATTTTATTTCCCTTAAGAATATAAAAACTAAGCTTTAAGTTAATGAAAGCCAACCATTTTATTTGGTGTAATATTTACTAATTTCAAATGCATTTGAGTGCATTTTCGAACGAGCTCTAACAGTGATTTTATGCATCACAGCAATTTATAGTCAGCGAGGTACTTGCAATTATGAATTTTCAAAGGCAAATCAAAAACAAAAAAAACCTAAAAATAAGAAATATGAGTGTATATAAACTGCTTTAGAAGATAATGTAAAAAATGTGTAAATTATTAATCAAATTGACGTTAAAAAAATTAATTTGTTTGTAACTATTAAAAATGAAAAAAGCTATGCACAGTCTAAATTAGTTCTTACGTTCATAGCTGTACCAAGCATATGACCCAAAGTGTATAATTATTTATTTATTTTTCTATTTTTATTTTTAATATTTCTCTATTTTTATTTTTCATTTTTTTATTTTATTTAATTTTCTTTATTTCTTTTTTATTCTTTTATTTATTTTTATTTCACTTAATTCATTTTTTAATTTATTTCTTTGCGATTTTTCGATTGCATTCACTGCTTTGTTCAATAGAATTTTATGATGTTTTACTTGTCTGTTTAATTATTTTTCTAGCTGACCTCGATTTTAAGGGTGAACTATTTTTTTTTTTTTAATTTTGAAACGTCACTGCTTACTAATATTCGATGTCCATTATTTCTATGCTTTACTTTATTACTAAATAATTAAAAATTCACAAGTACTCGTGTAAATAAATAAACAATAAATATGTAAGTTTTAGTAAATAGCATGAAGTAACTGTTCTTTGTAAACATATGGCGTATTAATATTCATATATGAGGATATAATGTGTAAGTCTACACACATACACACATACATGCATATGTCGGCTACTGTTTGTGTCCATCTGTAAAACCATAACAAATAAAGTGAATAAAAAAGTGTTTGTTTTTTAGTAGAAAAAATAAAAAATAAAAACAAATATTAAACTGAAATGAAATGCTGTTTTATTTAACAAACAAAGATTGCAACTGGATATTTGTTTAAATTTTACATTCTTAATGAACTTTATGAAAAAGTTGGTAAAGAGTGAGTGTATAGAAGTACTTATTAAAAAAAAAGAAAAAGAAATTCAAAATTAAGAAAAAAATAAAAAAATAAAAAATAAAATATAAAAACATAAAAAAAGTTGATATAAAAAAATTATATTTTTCATACTACTGTGGGCAAAAAGTAAGGTGAATTTATTTGTCAAACTTCGCGGGATTAAAATTTCGCTCTAGTTATTTTTTTCGTGAGTTGGCAGCACTCTTAATAACATCTGGGCCAACTTTCATGTGAATGCCATTATCAGTAACATAATATATTTACGCTTGTGTTTACCAAACGACCAAGAGTGCATTTTTCGATTTTTACAATGTCTGATTTGATTGAGCAGAGAAGTGCCATCAAATTTTGTTTGCGGAATGAAATTTCGGCTGCGGAAATATGTTGTAGAAGGCATTTGGTGATTCGACCATGTGGCAGAACAATGTTTATGAGTGGTACAAAGACTTCAAAGAGGGTCGAGAACGTGTTGTTGACTTGGAGCGCTCCGGTCAACCATCGACGTCAACAGATGATCAACACGTCAATAAAGTGAAGGAGTTTGTGCTCAAAAATCATCGGTTGACTATTAAAGACCTTAGAAGGATCTGTGAAAACCATTTTGAAAAACCATTTGAGCCTACGAAGTGTCAAATCTCGTTTGGTACCGACAACTCTCAATTTCTTGGAAAAAAGTCCTCGCGTTGATGTGTGGGAAACAATGCTTTCAGACTATCAGGACAAGCTCAAATGCATCATTACGGGAGATGATACTTGGATTTATGCTTACGACCCTGAGACCAGCCCGAAAAGAGCACGTCCAAGTCGTTCAAAAATAAAGGTCATGATGACGGTTTTTTCGATTTTCGTGGTGTGGTGCACTATGAATTCCTTCCACCTGGCCAAACTGTTAATAAGGAATATTATGTGAGCGTTATGCGTCGTTTACGTGAAGCAATTCGTCTAAAAAGACCAGAATTATGGGCCAACAACTCTTGGTTTTTGCATCACGATAATGCACCGTCTCACACTGCACTCGTTCTTCGTGACCATTTCGGCAAAAATTCCACGCATATCGTTCCGCAACCACCGTATTCGCTTGATTTGGCTCCGTGTGACTTCTGGCTATTCCCAAAACTCAAGAGACCACTCCGGGGAACGCGTTTCGAGTCGATTGAGGAGATAAAAGCTGAATCGAAGAAGGTGCTGATGGCCATATCGGAAATGGACTATTTGGCATGTTTCAGGGTAAGGTGGATTTATTAAGGTGACAGCATTCACCCAGCTGAATTTTTCGGCGTAGGTATGGCTTACGTCAAAATGATAAGCTTTGTTTGTATGTATTGGTATGTTTACATTTTATTACTGATTTTGACGTGATGCTTGGACCAAACGCAACAACAATTACATGTAGGGTTTTACTTATATGTGTTTGCTGTCACCTGTAATAAATTCGCCTTGTTTCAGGGATTGGAAAAAACGTTGGCATATTTCATCGAGAGGGGATTATTTTGAAGGGGATGAAATTGATTTACGAGAATAAATAAAGATTTTTCATTTTACAACCAAATTCACCTTACTTTTTGCCCACAATAGTAAATGCGCCTTGACTGCGCTTTGCCCACGTAAGTTTGGAGTCTTAACCCGCACGATAACTCTTACATTAAGAACGACTTGGCAAACTTCCTGTACTTATTTAAATGAATTGTTTTTATATTTAGAAGGCTTTTTATAATATTAAAAAAAATTTTTTTTTTTCAGTTTATTTGTGTAAATTTTTAATGGATTTCGAAGAAAGACTTGTTGTCGTCGGCGTTGGCATTCACTGGGTCTGGACAGGCAATACTTTTTTTCCAGTCGCTGCCGTTTACCGGTTGGCTTGAAAAACTATAAAATTCATAGGCTAGTTGAGAAGCTCAGACATACCCGCATACTTATGTGCTAATGAATGCAACTTTCTATTGAGAATTGCATACTTATAGGCGAGTGAATAGAACTCTCCCCAAAAATATAGCAATCGCTATTTTATATATCCTATTATAAATATATATCATATGTATATAAAAATATATATTATACTTATTCTATATTAACCACAATAAAAGAAAGAAAAAAAATAGAACCAAATCGGACAATCACTGAATTATAGCTATGGAAAAATTTAAGTAAATATATACAAAAGGGGGGAAATAATTCTTAAAAATACAGCAGACACATGCAACCCTTTCAGACCACACGTAAAATTATCTGTTTGTCTCTCCTGCACTTCATTATATCAATATTTTCCTGCAGTACTTCTGGGTGGAGGAAGCGGTTGTGCGACAAACGCATGATTTATGACTTTTAAATACCACTGTAGGCACATTAAAATTCAGGCAGCATAGCAATAAAAGAAAATAGTGAAAGTAAAAGTAAGGATATGGTTCAGAGATGAAAGCAGGATGTGCAAATATAAATGGTGCCACTAGAGTATCGACAATCCGCAGAGCCTTCGCTGAATGCGTGTGTGTAAGTATATATAATTACATACATACATATCTACATAAATACAGAAACTCTACCGATAAAAATACTAGACATAATTCGGGTATTTTATTTTTTGTTAACAAATAAAATTTAACCGAATTCATGTTGGGCGAAAGTCGATACGGTGATTGCCACTTATAAGAAATTGTTTACCAATAAACGTAGAGTAGCGAAAGGAAAAGTTAAAGAGAAATTTACGTGTGTATGTATATATGTTATATTTACCAAACAAATGACAATTGAAAAGCTATGAAAAAGTGAAAGAACGACAACAAGGTACGTAAAAATTGGGGTAAGTAAATGTGACGAGAGCAAAGGGGGAATATAAAAGCACACACATTGGCAAAACAAATACACACGTACGATGTACATATATATTGCATGATTTTTATACTATATCTATAGTAGATGTATTGCCATTTGCGGAAAGAAGAATAATAAATGTCGTACACTTAAGTACAATACGAACTCTTTAAATGTAACTAATGTTTAGAACTCATGTAATGGGTTATTCAATAGGTGCGCTTCAACTTTTTTCCGAGAGGGCGGGCGAACGACGCAATATTTTTGTTTTTGCTTGTCATTTGTAAACTTCATTAGTATACATTTCATCATGGAACGCTACACACTTGAGCAACGATTGTAAATCGTGCAAATTTTTTATAAAAATAATCGTTCTGTTGCTGCTACTTTAAGAGCATTACGGCCATTTTACGGTCCATTTAACAAGCCATCTCGTTTTGGGGTTATGTGAAGTCATTGGTCTACAGTAACAAGCCGGCGACGATTTGTGAGCTCAGAGCCAATATTGAACGCGAAATCGCTGGAATTTCAGCCGATTTATGCAAAAGAGTGGTCGAAAATTGGATTCAACGATTGGACTTCGTAAAACGTGCACGCGGTGGTCATGCAAAAGAAATCGAATTTCACACTTAAATGTGTATGTTCAAACTCGACAATAAAAAAAAATTAGTTAAAAAAGTCAAGCCGTTTGTGTTTTATTCAAAAAAGTTCAAAAGTGGAAGCGCTCTTACTGAAAAACCCTATATGTGTGTATGTCTAATTGGCGCTTTAGCGTTTCCATGGAAGAACTTAGAACTCACTTGTAATTATCGAAAAAAATATTTAGATGAAAAATTATAAACAGAACACCCTTTAAGGAACATAGAAGAATTATTTTTTTTTATGTTTTTTAATCCTTTCTTGAGTCATCACATCATATTTAGCATAGGACGATTATTTAATAAGATTATTTGAAATACGTGCAGAATAATAAAGATTTGTCTTTAGGGAGGGTCTAATACGTTTATATCATACTCCTAGACCAACTGGTGCATGTACCCAATTATAAACGCGAGTTTGGACCAGTTTTTATGATTTTTTTTTCTTTAATTTTTAACATCTTTTTATAAAAGAGTTCATATTATAGAGTTCATATTATAACAAAACCCATAAAACTCAAAATTTCGAAGTTTGAACAAAATAAAAATAAATTAAAAAAAAATCAACAACAAGATTTTTTATGAAGAGCTTTTCCATCGCAGCAATACTCTCGGAGGTTTTCCATGGCCTGCTGAGAGACGACCACTAATAGAAAAAACTGCCTATCATTTGATATCTCACGCACGGAGATTTGAGCTTACGTGCTCGCGAATCAATGAATCATAATATATTATTATATTTTTAAACAGACCGTAACTTCTGCTCAAATATGAAAGAGACGTTATCAATAAAACGGTCCGCGGATGACATATGGCAAAAATAAATTTTTTGTTTTTTGGTAGGACTGTTATAAGCTTACATGGCAAATTTCAGCGTGATATATCACATAGTTTGTTTTCTGTGCTACTGTAAACAAGTCAAGCTCGAGTGTGTTCTTCGAATTCTCTTTTATGACTTCAATTGTCTCAAAATGTTTTCCACGGAGCGGCAACTTGAGCTTGGGCAACAGGAAAAAGTCACATGGAGCCATATCAGGCGAATACGGTGCTTGCGGAACGATATTAACATTATTTTTGTTCAAATAATCGCGAACAAGACGTGATGTGTGAGCTGGTGCATTATCGTGATGCAAGAACCATGACTTGTTGTCCCACAATTCCTTCCTTTTAAGACGAATGTTCTCGCGGAAACGCTTTAAAACGTCTAAATAATATTTAGCGTTAACCGATCGGCCTTGCGGAAGGAACTCCGAGTGCACCATATCTTCGTAATCGAAAAAAAAACAGTCAGCATAACCTTAATTTTTGAGCGACTTCGGCGGGGTTTTGGGTTGATGTACGGCCCTCTTTGAACGATTTGTACCACTGGAAAACACGTGCACGCGATAGAGCAGAGTCCCCATAGGTTGTCTGCAACATTTTTAAGGCATTTGAAGCCGAAATTTTGTTGGAATAACAAAATTTCAAACAAATTCTTGTGTTTTTTTGTTGTAATTCATGTAGTTAGTTGCTTCCATCTTCTTTCGGCTAAAGCAAGATAGTGTAAAGCAATGGATGCTTTTAATGTGTTCAGTGGGGTGGAGACTGCCACCGCCTCTGCTATCTCTAGTGTCGAACCTTTTCTTGCTAGCTCATCCGTTATCTCATTACCCCGTATGTTCCTATGACCGGGAACCCATATCAGAGTGATTTCAAGCCAATGACTAAGCAATTTCAGCTCTTCTCTACACTATAAGACCAGTTCGGATGAAATGGAGTTGGAGTCTAAGGCCTTTATAGCTGCTTGACTGTCTAAGAAGATAGCTACTCTTGCACCAGCTTCCTTGTAGAGTTTTAGTGTTTTGCATGCTTCTATGATCACTAAAAGTTCTGCCTGGAACAGGCTGGCATAGTCAGGAAGATGAATTGACTGAAATAGGTTGAGTGGCTCCGAATGGAAGCCAGCTCTCCTACCACAGTTCATCTTAGAACCATCGGTATAGATTTTGATATCGTATCTGCCAATCACCCTCCGTTTGCTCTATTCGCCTCTCGGTGGAAAACGCACGGTAAAGTCTATCTTAAAGTTAAGGTCGGGGACAGTGTAGTCTGATTTGTTTTTGAGCAGCGAGGGTCCTTGTAGGAGAATCTTACTGTGACCGTACGACCTTGTTGTCCAACTTCCTATGTCTCTGAGTCTCACCGCGCTGCAAGTAGTGATTGTTCTGATGTGTAAGCCTAATGGTAGCAGATGAGTTAGTACATTGAGCGCTTCAGTAGGACTGGTGCTAAGCGCTCCTGTAGTTAAGATATACGCTGTTCTTTGTATCTTGTTCAGCTTAGTTTTGTGGTATTTCTTTTCTGTTGCAGGCCACCAAACTAGTGCCGCATATGTTAGTATTGACCTTACAATGGCTGTGTAGGACCAATTGGTTAGTTTTGGTTGGATACCCCATTTTTTACCTAACATTCTCTTAGACGTGCAAAGAGCTATATTCGCTTTCTTTACCCTGAACTCTACGTTGGACTTCCAGCTGAGTTTTGGGTCTAGAATAACACCTGGTATTTTGCCTGTTGGGTTAGCCTGAGATTAACGTCGTTTAGTTTTGGGAGATTAAAGTTTGGTACCTTGGTTTTCTTAGTGAATAGTATCAGTTCAGTTTTTCTCTCTACTTAAGATTCATAAAACGGCAAATTAGCACTTTAGGTTATGTTAGGTTACAGTGCTAACCATAAGAAATTAGCGTTCACGCATTTAGGCCTCGAGAACCACTGTGATAAAAAAACTATGGCCTTATATAAATGTTATATTTGTACCGTAGTGGCCCACTGTACGCATAAATGAAAATTTAAACGAAAATACAGCAACGAAGTTTAACGAGCGCCTATATGTATACTACATTATGCAAACTCAAATTCATGGATGAATTGTAGCAAAAGAATAAAAATATTCATATGCGAAGCTTCTCTTACATTGCGCTTTCATTTGATTTTGGAAGGGTGAACCACCCAAAAGGAATATATTATCTTATGTACCACATAAACACATGTTTATATTTTTGGCATACATACGGACACGTGTTTACATTCAAAATAAAATACATTTTTTGTTTCAATAAAAGAGAAAAAAATAAACAATTATATGCCAGTTTGCCAGAGATGGCATTCGACGTTGACTGAAGACTCCAACATTTAGGCGTCGTTACATGTCTCTTCATGCATACATACATACAAACATGCATACATACATACATACATACATACATACACGCACGCATACATACATACAAAACAGTCATAACTGGCAGAAATCAGAATGAGTTTTTAGGGAGCAAATAACATAAATAGCAAATGTTACTCAAAGGCTAAAGACAAGCATTTGGGCACTCAAACCTCTGCCTCTACATACACACCCATAATCATCACACACACACACATACTGTATGAGCATCAGTAGGCACATAAGGCCGGATCGATTCGCATATAAAAACAGATAATTGAAAAATGTTAAGGTAAAAATAAAGCAAAATAGTGCTCAAGAAAAGTCGATTTAAAAAAGAGTTCTTGTTGTTAGACTGTCAGCCTTAAACTGGGGATAGTATAACGTGCGTCTTTTAACTATTTTCTAAGGAGAAATTTGCGCTATTTGGAAAAACATTTGAGAGCATTAAAACAGTGAAATAGAAATCGGACTTGCCTCCTCTTTGAGCAAGTTAATCAATGTAGATGAAGACTTCCAGCACAGTTTCGAATATTGCAAGATTCACATGAAGTTTTGAAGGAAGCAGAGAATTGTAAACTGAATTATTTCAAACAGTTTTTTGACTTACTTTAAGGACAAGTTCTCAATGCAGCATCACAATGGGCCATGAGCCTGAGTGTGCCCCCGAGGAGACAACCGCTTCAACCTAACCTAACCTAACCTTGGCTTATCTTCAACTCCTAATCAATGGAAGAACCTTCAAATACGGGCCTAGCTTCACGAATTCTGTCGAAATTTATTAATATTTTCGATGATCAGCCCACTAGAACAGAGGCCCTGAAATAACCGCGTTGCTACTGCATTCGATGCTGTATTGGATTTATTAACAGCACAATTTTTTTTTCGCCGACTGCTCCGACTTTTCACTTTGCCTGCAATTGTAATGAAGAATGTATCGAAAATCTCAAATAATATTTACAAATGATTAGTTTAAGCGTGCCTTTTCAGAAATTTTACAGCCTTTATCAAACCCATATCTTAATATTTCCGACTTATTTGTAAATCTGGCTCTCAAAGGTATAAAACCGCTGGGGAAAGTATTTTAAATTAATAAGTCTTGCTTCTTAGCTTCCTCATCTGCTTGTTACATTTGCCCAGTCAGTTTGCCTCACTCAGCTCTTCAGAGATGTCTCACTCGCACGCACGTGCCGGTAAGCCGGTAAGGCGCGTTCCCCTGCTTGCTACCCTATACGCACCTACTTACTCGTCCGTTCGTTGCTCAGGGCGTGTGCTTGTGCTTGTCAAGCATTCCTTTGGGAGCAATCTCGACTGTAGGGTTGGATGGGTTTTTCTCAACACTAATGTGTTTGTAGCCCTACATTTATTTGGCATCCGAAAAAGGACGTCCGAAAGCAAATACGTCACCATTTCGCTAATTATTCCACTAATTTGCGAAATACAACGAAACATAAAAAGAATGGGCAGTGAACGAGGCCATGGGCCAAGCAAATTAAACACTCAGTTTGCTGCAGAAAAGGGCGCCAGTAAGGTTTCGAGGATAGAAATAATTAAATATCCCTGGAATCAAAGTGTATACTTTCAACGGCCCATCCCTCCGACCCCAGAAAACAGAATTAGTGCTGCTTTCGAGGAAATACTAAATTCCACAAATTGTGAAGTCAGTTTAAAAAAATGTAAGGCTAGAAGAAGGCGATAGCGCCAAATATTTAGGTGTAACTCTTGACCGAACACTAAATTAGAATATGAATGTAGAAGGCAGAGGAAGGAAAGCTCTATTTTTATGTCATAGGAAGCAGGTGGGATCTATCTCCGAAGAACCCTCACTGGCTGTATAGGGCTATTATCAAACTTATCCTCATTTACGGGATTATAGTCTGGTGTAGGCTCTCGACAAAACTACGATTAAAAACAAGCTTCAGAAGGTTCAACATTTGGTGATTATTCTGATGTTCAGAATAATCTTTTCTTCTTCACTCCCCTAGACTTGGTTGGTAAAGAGAATGACGGTAACTCTGCTGCTTGGCTTGCGGAAACTAATCAATGGCGCGAGTTAGGTGTTGGCCACTCGGTCTGGGTCCAGTAAATCCTAATGATTATTGTTGGAATAAACCATACTTTAACAGATTATTTAGTAGATACTAGAATTCCAGTGGATTGACAATATACCTGTTCGGAAAAACTGCTTACGGTGCTTTACTGATGGCCTAAAGCTTGACGATGAAGTTGGTTAAAAGTAAGTTCGTCTTCCTAACCTGTAGCGATTTTCATGCTAGTTATTAATGAGATAGTTATCCGGTTAGACAAAAATGTGACTACCTTCAGAGAAATCTATATTTATTCCAATAGCCAAGCGGCGATTAAATGCTGGGGTTGTCACTAATCCCATCACTGCTCGCAAATGCGTTTTGGTGGAATATTTCCGCATCCATTTGATATGGGTGCCAAGGCATAGTGGCATTCAAGGGAATTGTAAGGCAGACAAATTAGCGAGAGAGGGCACTACCACTCGCACCCCTCTTCATATGGAGACTTTAGGTATACCTCTCTGAATCTTAAAATTGCGAGGTACAAGTAGCTTAGTCACTTCAGCCAACACGAAATGGGTTGATAATCTGGCATGTAAAAAAAGAATTTGTCCAAAATTGAACTCAAATGCATTCAAAGTCGCTACTCAATCGGCCAATCCATGCTAATAATTTTGGTCACAGGCCACTATCTCCTAGGTCGACATGCTCAAAGTTTGGATTTACCTTTGTCGACTATTGCAGAAGCTGCAATAATGAGGAAGAAAAAAACTCTGTTAGACATCTAATTTGTCATGCACTGCGTGACCTTCCAGTTGGTTTAGATAGGTTAGCTCATCGCTCTTGAATGCTACTAATGCCAGACCAAAGGGTTTGCACTTAAAACAAAATAGTTTAACGAGGAGTAGCAGACAAGCTACTACTGGAGTATCACAATGGATCGGCAATGCTTGAGTTGGGTGGTTTAGTGAGTTGGTTCAGAGACCGATTGCCATTTATACCTACCTGCCTACCTACCTATGATTCGTCCAAAGTGCTAGGGCAAAAAATATGCGTCACATACGCTATATTAGCCGATAATTCTCAACTACTTCCAACACCACTGCATACATAAACAGACGATTCACAAAAAACAAAATTTTTCTTTCTGATGTAAAAAATTTCGTGTAAACAGAAAACTTACAGAGCAAGCAATATTTTGAGAAATGCCTGCTGTCCAAGCACGAAGATGTCTCAATTACTGGAAGGTATTATTCTGGTTTTCATAGGTATAATCGACAAAATTTTATTTTTTTTATGGATGAACACTGATGCTGATATGAGGCCACTAAAAGGAAAGAATATTTATTTATATCAGAAAAGCGCACAGCATCTGAAAGGATATTTAGTAGAGCTGGGTAGGCACACATAGACACTGCTCCGTAAAATGTTAGATTGTGGAACATTTATTGCTTCTCAGAAAAAATCTGTATGGTTTTTAAAAGATTTATTTACTTCATTTATGAGTAACTTTTGGACTCAAGGTAATTTTTAAATATGTAATTTTTGAAGGCGCAAAAAACATTCCAGTGTGTTATAAATAATTGGCGCGTAAACTTCTGTTAGATGTTTTGCCCAGCACCTTCTCCTATTTTTATTCTACAAATTGAGGTAGCATTGCCATTTGATAATCATGCACAGAATTTCGACCCTACGCACTCCCGAATGATAGTCACGCACCAACCCATTCGACTACGACGGCCGTTAGTAGTAGACACTCAGAGCAAGTAAAGTGAAATGGTTGAAGTGTCAGTCTGGTACTCCTCTAGTAGCACTGCCCCAGGCTGTCGAAGAAAGGAGCACGCAGTGACCTTAATCGTCTAGCTGTCAAACCTGGACATTTACAAAGAAAGTGCTCAACGTCTCCTTCTCTGAAAGGCCCACACAGTTTCTGTAATGGGGGTTAAGAAAGTCCTTTGGACTCCTCGGCAATCAATTTCCAAACTCGTAGCTGTGTTTACCAGCCTTTCGACGAGCTATGATAGACCTAGCTTTTCCGCGTGTGTGCCGATCGTCCAATGGCTGGCAGACGTCCAACAGCTACGAGTTTGCAAATTGATTGCCGAGGAGTCCAAAGTACTTTCTGAGCCCTCCGTATATTGTACTGGGGGTACTGGGGGTACTGGGGTTTTCGAATTAGCACTTGACGAAATGGAGGCCCATTTTTTCTGCACTTTCCTGAGAAATAATTTGTGCAGCTCCCCTTTAACAATTGTCTGGGAGATGCCGATGCACGAGTGGATGTCTCTGAGGTGAATTAAGTTAACTGCCTGAAAATGCTACCATATTCCTTGAGAGATTGCCTCCAGAGGCCAACCACCTTTAAGCTGATCACACTTTGAGCTGCGATGCAAATAACGTAGAAGTCGATGGGAAGTAAGTGCAAAAGGACATTAATGGCAGCACTGAGGCAAGTTTTACAGTGAGGGGCTCAGGTAAGAAAAATCCCAAATTTGCTTAAAACTAAAAGCAATTTTATATTTAGGCGCTTTAGGTGATTTTTTTTGAATCATAGATATCTTTAGCTCAATATTTATTTTATAATTTCAATTCAAGAACATTAATTTTTTGTACCACTTTAAAACCGTCAAAAGAAGTCTTTTCGTGGAACTATTTCATTTTTGCCTGATTTTCACAAACCATTTAAAATTGATAATCAGGCCGATAGCTTCTACTGCTGGTTGCCTTGATTTTATGATATGAGTATTTATAATTATACGAGTACTTCAAGTAAATAAATAAAAAACAGTCGCCAGTTGGCATATCCATCTTCGTATTCATATTTCCTTAGTGAGCTTTTTTGGTCTAACATGTACTGTAATTATTGCTTTTTCAAAAAATTAAAAGCATTTAGCGGATATGTCAATTAAAAAATATTATATAAAAAGTTGTGTCTAAAATTAAATTTGGCGTTCCACAACTTTTTTTCTTATTTTGTGATACTCTTCGCCGGCATTTTCACATAGTAGCTGATTTGTGGGCATTTTCGTCGACCCGCTCTAATGTGCAAACTCGTATGTGTTTTCAAATATATGCCCTGTACTCTTTCAGCAAATCTAATGTATGGAATACAATGTTCTTAATGTTGCAGAGACCATTAGTGAAAGTGCAACTGTTGCAAAAATAGGTTAAAAGGAATACAAAATTGCCGATGTTTACATATTGTTTACATGTACGCATTCCCAGTATTTCGGCAAGCCCACATGGCTAATTTGTGTAAGTTTGTGCTTTGCATAAATATCTGTTCGTTAGCCAAAAATTACAATGATGTTAAGAGCGAGCAACTTTAAGCTCTTTGAAGGCATTCGGAGGAGTAGAAGATTATTTCGTTTGCTATTTTCTTTTTTCAAAAATGTTGTGTTAATCAGAAAAAGTCCTATTTAGACAAATCTTATGATAGTTGTGGAGAAGGTCTTTGCAAAAGAGTAAAGGAAAATGATAAATGGCTTTTAAACTAATTTGCGCTTTTCTCAAATTTTACACTAATATTAATCCAGAAAGGAGGATGGTTCTATATGTAGAAGTCCACGCAAGTGGGAAAAGTTACTGAACGCCATTCACTTGGGAGTGGCCAGGACGGTTCTTCTGGATAGATGGTTGTGCGCTGAGTTTGGGACCCGCGACCAAAGATTCCTTCTATGAGCGCTTGGAACGTTCCTATGAGCGCTGCCCCCGCCACGACATAAAAATCGCGCTTGGCGACTTCAATGCCAGGGTGAGCAAGGAGGAAATTTTTGGTCCCACAGTCGGAAAATTCAGCCTGCACAACGAAGCATCCGGTAAC
Source organism: Anastrepha obliqua (assembly GCF_027943255.1). NCBI lineage: Eukaryota > Metazoa > Arthropoda > Insecta > Diptera > Tephritidae > Anastrepha > Anastrepha obliqua. The sequence continues at coordinate 66,302,071 of NC_072893.1, forward strand.
GGACAGAGGCTGATCGACTTCGCCGGGGCCCGAAACATGGTAGTCTGCAGCACCAGATTCCAGCATAAGAAGATTAACCAAGCTACCTGGCTGTCTCCTGATCGAAAAACACGCAACCAGATCGATCATGTTGTGATAGATGGAAGACAGGCTTCTGGTGTATTAGATGTACGTACGATCCAAGGACCCAACATTGACTCGGATCACTACCTTGTTGCAGCCAAACTGCGGACACGCCTCTGTACAGCAAAAAGCGTACATCTACCTACGCAAAGAATGTTCGACATCGAAAAGCTGCAATTACAACAGACAGCCAAAAGATTCGCCACTCGACTCTCACTCCTGCTCTAGAGAGTACTGCCCAAGAAACCGGCATGCACGAACAATGGCGCAACATTTCTCGTTCTCTACGTACCGCCGCTGAAGAAAAAATCGGATTCCGGCGAGCCCAAAAAAACAGTTGGTACGACGAGGAATGTCATGCTGCCGCAGAAGGAAAGGATGCCGTCTATAGAGCAACGCTGCGATCGGGCGCAACGCCAGCCACGTAGGATCGCTACAGAGAGCTAAAAAAGGAAGAGAGACATATTATCCGAAAGAAGAAACGAGAGACCGAAATACGTTATTGCGAGGAGCTTCAGATGCTGGCCAACAGGAACAACGCACGAAAATTCTATCAGAAAGTTCGACGGCTTACAGAAGGTTTTAAGACCAGGGCGTTTTCCTGTAAGAACAAAGACGGCGATCTGGTGACTGGCATCCAGGGCATTCTTAACCTATTAAATAGTGACATCTGCGCATGTCACAGAGAATGTGAAGATCCCGATACCCCAATCGTTGGCGACGGAATTGTCGTTCCGCTACCCGACCATTACAAGTTGAGAATAGCGATAACGCGTCTAAAGAACAACAAAGCCGCGGACTGCCGGCTGAGCTATTCAAACATGGCGGCGAGGATCCGCTAAGGTGCATGCATCAGCTTCTATGCAAAATATGGTCGGCAGACATATTGGAATTTCAGTGTGCTCTGCCCAATCTATAAGAAGGGGGATCCTGCACTCTGTGCCAATTACCGCGGGATAAGTCTTCTAATTATCGCCTATAAGGTTCTAGCGAGCGTATTGTGTGAAAGGCTGAAGCCCACCGTCAACCAACTGATTGGACCTTATCAGTGTGGCTTTAGACCTGGAAAGTCTACCATCGATCAAATATTCACAATAAGCCAAATCTTGGAAAATACCCGTGAAAGGTGGATCGACACACACCATCTTTTCGTTGATTTCAAAGCTGCATTCGACAGTACGAAAAAGAGTTATCTGTATGCCGCGATGTCTGAGTTTGGTATCCCCGCAAAACTAATACGGCTCTGCAAGATGACGTTGCTCAACACCAGCAGCGCCGTCAGAATTGGGCTGGACCTCTCCGAGCTGATGTTGGAGAACATCGTACGAGCCGCAGAACTTAATTGCTCAGGCACAATTTTTTATAAGAGCGTACAATTGCTAGCGTATGCCACGCTGTTTGTTCTGTCTTCTGAAACGAGTGAACGAGGACAAAACAAAGTACCTCCTGTCTTCAAACAAACAGTACCAGCTGGTGGTAGTAGAGGAAGAGGGGGGCCTCCTCTGCATTAGAAAGATCAGGTGGAGAAGGCCTTGGCTTCACTTGGTGTGTCCAATTGGTGCCGGTTAGCACGAGAAAGAAACGACTGGCGCGCTTTGTTAAACTCGGCCAAAATCGCGTAAGCGGTTATCGCGCCAATTAAGAAGAAGAAGATTAATCCAGAAATTTTTTAAATTTATTGATTTCATTAATTTAATAATTGTGTGAGAGAACATAGTTCATTCGCCTACGAAAACCATATAAATCCAGGTTTCAAACTCGATTATTCTAAGTTTTTTGTTTTTTTTTTGCCTGTGGGTTTTGTGGAAGACAACACCCAAGCCCCATCAGCAAACCAAAAAACAAAATTTTCGAAAATCTACGCAATTCTCGACCCACTTAAAACTTGTACTTTTTAACATTAAAATTGAGTATACTGTAAAACTCTATAGAGGAAATTTTACTAAATCTTTTTATTAAAAAATGTGGAATTGTGATAAAAATTTGTAGAATTTATTTTAATTTGCACAAAGTATGAAACTTGGTTTCGTATGCTTTTAGAGAAAAATTATTAAACTGAAACATTTGCCATCCAATCTGACGGTATGGTTCGTACTGTAAGTCGAATTTTTAGGTGAAATTGAAATTTGAAAAAAAGTTCTTTGCCAAGTTTGTGTCTTTGTGCTGCCAGTTGTTTGTTAAAGCGTCCCAAAGAAAGGTAAACGGGTAAGGAAGTGTTTCTGGTAATTATCCCTAAATTGCTCCTTTAGACTCCCAGACCGGTGTAGCGTCTTCCAAGCTGAGTTCTACGCAAAACAGTAAAAACGATTAAACTAATGGACTTACGCCCACAAAAGCTTACCATTTCTGTTGATAGTCAAGCAACGATCAAGACACTGGCCTCAAAGCGTATCAATTTAAGATGTGTTAAATAATACAGGAGGTCGCTCTCACTTATCCAACAACAAAACACCACACTTTGTTGGATCCCCAACTATTCTGTACTGGAAGGAAATGAAAGAGCGAAAGAAAAAAGGTTCTGAGCTTAACCTTCAGCGAGTGGTAGAGGACATATTCATTCGAACTATACATTCCGATTGACATGACCGTAAACGCGGAAGCCAATGGTAGGTGGTCTTTGGCTACTAACTGCAGGACCCCTAAAGCGCTCTGGCCAAAACTGAATCTTAAAAGGACAAAATGTATACTCAGATTCAACAAACCATCTACCAGCATCCTCACAGGTGTTATAAGGGGTCTCTGCACTGTAGGCAAAGAATATGGCGGCACTTTATGTTTTGTATTATTTCAAAAATTATTGACCTACAGTCTGTGTCAGAAGAAAATAACCGTTTTTTTTCTTGTAACTTCAAGATACATTTCACTCCGCTTTTTGCTGCGTAATAGTTCCACTCAAGGGCTTCGACGCCAGTGCTAACTCAGGTTATTGTCGTTCGAAACTTTCCCGTAAACGCAACCAAGCAAAAGTGAGTGAGAAGTACACTGACGGTTTCGAGGCGGTATTTTTATACACGCATTCGAAAGGGCCGAAATTATCTCACGCCGCGGCTGCAAGGTACTACGAGTATTTCACTGTGAGGTTCAGGACAAACATACCGTCGGTGATGAGAAGGGGTTTAGTTGGGCTTAAGTCCCACATCACGGCTTCGGGCAATGGTTTTTGATGCTTCCCCTCTTCTACGAAGAAGAAAATCAAAACAAGGGTATCAAATATGCGGCCGAATACGGGTCGGGGAATATTTAACTTTGCTCTCGACTGCATCCGAATACTCGAAGTATTAGGTTCATTTTTGTTACTGGTTACGGTGACATTCCTAGCTAGACCGCAGATCCTTGAGGTGTTTTCTCCGCGTAATGAAAGTATTGGGATCCGTGGTGGGCTTGGAGTCAACTCAGTGATCACTGGGTAAGTACTTAAACGTGTGAAGTTCCCATATACTTCTGGCAACAGGCATGTCGAAGGCACACGAGGAGGCTTCTAAGGCTAACAAAGCCGCAGCTCTCGAAGGGTACCCTTTTCGTATGTTATCCGATAAGAATTTACGCGGTGAGCTTTGGTCCTTTAGTCCTTTAGGCATCAGCCATCTAGAGTATGAGATTACACCAAAGGATGAGATTAACACTTTTTTCTCAGCCGCCCTGCTCTCGCTGATCTGAGGTTGGTTTAGATATCACACACCTGATGAGATTTGTCAGTAGAATGAAGCGGTTAATATAACCGTAAGTAGCCATCGTTCGGTTTGTTCTCTTATCTTTTTCTGCCTTTTCCATTTAATCCTCTCAATGATTACACAAGGGACCAAATTTGTGTTGCGCCTATGGACCAAATACAGTAACGAATGCAAAATGATATTAATTTGCTATGAGGATCGCACTTATCTAAATTAACCACAATTTCAAGAGCTGGCAATTAACGAAAATCTCTTTGTTTTCTCGCTAAAAACTTAACAATTGCTAAGTCATTATGCCACAACTCCTCAATATTTGTTGCGCAATTCACTCAAGTGATACTATTTTCCAATAGTTGTTGTTATGGCGGCTGTTCATGCGGTGTACATGTATTGATTTTGGTGCTTTGGATAATTGAAACTAACAGAGAGACTTTGCATTAATAGAAATAAAGAAAAAGACGAAGTGCAGTTATGGCAACAAACAGGAGGAAAAGTAATGGATGCAAGCAGTAAAACACTTAAGAAGATTTACACCTTGGGGCGTGGCATAATGGCACTGGGTTAGTTAGTTGGGCTTAGTTGGAATAGGTTGCTGGCGTTAAGTGCTGGTATTACATTGGATTTGGGCAGTTTCCATTAGTGGATGTATCCGTGTAAATAGCTGTGTAAGTGAGCATGTTAATATTAGTGCATGGGTAACAAATAGGGTCTTACAAGTTGGAGTTAATTTTTTACTATGATACAATTTTGTCTCTTTCGACTGATGTCAAGAGTTTAGGGTCGTGCAGATGCGAAAAATATGAGCTGTTGGAAATTTTTAGCAGTAGAACAATGAAATGTAACAAATTGAAATGCTGTATTTATAAAGAAAAGAAAATTACAGCTTCTCTGCGACGAAGCCATTATTTGAGCAGCGCAAGTATGTATACAGATAAGTATGTATACAGAGTCATTCCATATAAAATTTAACGGAATTTGCTGCCTTCCTGCAATATTATTTGCGATTTTGCGCAAGTTTTGCATATGAGCTGAATTCATGCTCAAACTGACGGATATGGACTCCACCTCGAAAAATATGGAAGGCATACGAAAAATTTTGCAGCTATTTTTTTCAATATTTTGGATGCGTTTTTAAAACTTTTTGGGAATATGAAATTTTGAAAATTAAGAAGTAGATTTTTTTTAAAAGTATTTAGTGGGAAAAATTATAAATATTTATAATCAAACGACAATACTGCCTAACCTTTCCCATGACTAAGAACTATTTTGATTTCCACTTTCTCCCATAACTTCAGTGAAAAAAATGTCAAACGTTTGTTTGGTCCATTTCCGTCAGCTGCAGCATGAATTTGACAAATTTGTAAAACTTTTGGGTAATCGAAGACCCAAAAGTTTTTTACGAATCACTGTACTCTACAATGTAAAAAATTATGCATCGTGGAGAGACCGAATTAATATTTTTGAAAGTTTAAAAGCAAAGGAAATTCATGAGCTAAAGTTGAATGTGTAAAAAGACTTTTCAGCATCAAACGTGGCCGTACATAACTTGAAGACGATCTACGTCAAGGACGTCCAAAAATAGCAACAACACCAGAAATTGTAAAAAAAATACAAAATATCGTATTGGAAAATCGTCGAGGGACTGCAAGGGATTTAGTAGGCATGCCATTGGGCAGTGTAAGCAATATTTTAGCTGACGTATTGGGTTTCACAAAACTGTACGCCCAATGGGTGCCACATTCGCTAGAAATGGAACGAAAACACATTGGAAGGCGACTTTTTCAGCAACATTTAGAGCTTTTTCGAAAGAATACAGTGGGTTTTGTGCATCGATTCTTTATAGATTCTATAGATGAGACTTAGAGCAATAATTATGATCCTAAATCAAAGCAAGAGGGTGAAGAATAGTGTGAACCTGGTTTTTCGGCTCCGAAACGAGTTTGTGTTCAGAAATTGGCCAGTTTTTTGGGATGCGAAAGGAATTTTGTTTCCGGATTACTTGGAAACTGGCAAAACATTGAATTCTGAAATTTATTGTAACCTTTTAGAGCAGCTGAAGCAAAAAAATCGTAAAAAAAATTGTGAAAAAAAATCTTTTTGCTTCTTGTCTCTAAGCAATTTCTTTCTTAAGGGGGGAGGGAGCCTGCTTTAGAGGTTGCAAAAAATCGATTTTTTCGTGGATTTTTTTTGGAAGGACAGAAATATTCGATTAAAACGAAACTTTCAGGTTTTATTGTTATATATTTCAACAGTCTTCTCAAATTTTCTCATTAAAATATATGTCATGTTGTGCCTGGTACAAGCATTTTGCCGAGGCGCCTCGAGTGTGCAAGTGTCGTGCGGCGGGAAAGATGCAGGTCGCAATTTGCATCTGAAACCAAAAACCCAAAAAAAATTTTATTTTAGTATAGTATAGCTTCTAGTTAAACCAAGAAAATTAAACAAAAAGTGAGAAATTCAACAATTTTTCTCTAATTAAAAAAAACAAATCATTTTTTTGGAAAAACAAATTCACTTTAGATTGTTTAAAATGTGTGTTAGTCATAACTTTCTTAAGGTTTTTTAGGTTCAACTAGAAGAGAATTTAATTCCGAATACAATCAATGTTGTCTCGTTTCGATAGGACGTTTAACTTTTTCCCTGTCTTTCCCGCCAATTAGGAAAAATCGGATAAATAAAAAACCAAGAAATCGCACTTCGAGTGATCCGGCCGCTCGTATACTTGCTCCACGCTTGCTCTCAATTTATTCTGTAACTACGAAAATATTTTGAATTTGCTTCTGAAATTTTGAGGACACATTGTTGGATAGACATTTATGCAAAAAAAGAAAAAATCGATTTTTTGAAGCCTCTAAAGCAGGCTCCCCCCTTAAAAATTCTGAGTGGACCATGTTTTATGTTTATGTTTTGTCCCTTTATAGGGGGTTCAAGTTCTACTCTTCATTAGGACTGAAGTCCATTCATTAAAGTTCGAATTGGTGAAGCATCTACCGCATCATCACTTGAGGGCCAATTGTGACTCCCATCTGTTTCCAGACCTAAAAAAATGCATGCGTGTAAAGCATTTCTCATTAAATGATGGAGTCATAACAGCTGTGGAAGCATATTTTGCAGCCCTTCCAGATTCTCAGTTCATCGATGGAACTCATAAATTTGAATCTCGTTTGAAAAAATGTATTGATGTTTAGGGAGACACAACTGAATAACTAATAAAATGTATTTTCAACCATCTTATTGAACCACAAAACTTATTGAACAACCTAGTATATGGCTCCTTCATAAACTTGGCGTATTTGAAGAAAAAAAAATAAGAAAAACCGTCCGAATAGTGAATATAAAAAAAGTTGGTAATATATTGAAGAAAACTAAAAACTAAAAAAATATATGGAAAAAGATAAATACCTAGTAAAATTTCAAGCTATTCAGTCAACATTTTGTCGTGTTGTAAAAAATATAGTTTGGAGCAAAACTCAATTAGCGTTCGCTATGCCTAAAAATGCAACTATTTAGTACTCCTTCCCATCTTAATTATTGATCATGTCATTTGCAGGGTTTTGCGGCAAATTTTTAACAAAATAAAAATAAAAATAAATTTTTTTTTAATACATAAGTGGAAATAATAATAAAAATAAATAAAAAAATAATGAGTAATAAATAATAAAAAGAATTAAAATCCCTACACAAGAAAGCGAGATTGTTTTGCTAATTCTTGTTCTCTCAGACGAAGCTCATATCCATTTAAACAAGTACACTAACAGAGATTTTCGTTATTTGGGCAAGGGAAAATTCCCGCAAAATGCTGAAAAGTCTTTGCATTTCTTTTGTACTCTAAACATTGAGGTTGTAGTTTTAACAGCTTAAAAAACATTCCCCGAAAATGTTCAGGAAATGTTACAGAAGTGGTAATTCTTAGCCATATAAAATGCCGGGTCGTTCCGGTAATGTAGGACCTACTCTTGTGGGAACGCCATGGTATGATGTTTCTGATGTTATTGATGTTTCTTCGAAAATACATCTGGAAAAGTGTTTACTATCAACGCGATAAGCGTACAATGCCGAAAAAATGGCTATTGGCGATATGCGATTTCAAAAAGACGGTGCGACATACCACATAGCCAAAGTGAAACCCAGTTTATGGCGAGTGAAACTCATTTTTCGTAAAAACCGGAAACAACTGAAGCCTTAAGAGCTAAAATTTGGTTCGAGGTTATTGAAATGTACTCCCAAATATGTGCCAATGTCAAGAGTCGCGAGAGAGAAAATATAATTCATCATTCATTCAATTCTTTATTTAGGTCAAACAGATAAGCAGAATTTGAATTCGCATTCCAAAAGTGAAAAAAAATAAGCACGAACTTGAAACACCCTTTGGTAATAAGTGCATATTATATCGTAAGCGCTTGTGTTCGCGCTTATAATCACACTTAAGTGTGTGCTTGTTGGTTACCACTCAAGGCAGCAGCGCTAGTGAGCGTAATACTCGTACAGTAGCACAAAAACGTTAGCAAACGCAATCGGCCGCACAAGAGAAGCACAATTGAAGCACAAACGTAGAGAAGCTTATCGTAAAGTGCGAATGTGCTTCTAAATGTGTGCGTTACAAATACAGGTAAGTGATTGCCTAGCTTCATATGTATGAATGTATTTAGAGACGTGCCAACACATACATACACATGCAAGTACATGTTTCGGATTGAATCAATACAAGTTAAGCATTCAAGCAGGGAACATACCTTCAATTTTCGAGCTATCCGTGATATGAGAATAGGCAAATTCCTATGCGTATCTACTTACACCCTTGGATATACGTATACTGTGAAAGTTTAGTTCTGTAAGTGTGCAGAGGTATGCCAATTTACTCGTAAGCGAAACAATGTTAAGGATAATAAACCTTGTCGCAGTACAAATGACGTGGGGTATAAGAATTTGGTAAATTTTCCGACTTACCGGCAAATTACTATAAGCGTGCATTTATTCATGGATGCACATACATATGAATAAAGATGTAATGGGTGTTTTTTTAGGGCAAAGCAATTAAACTTTTTTTTTATAAAATAACGAAATAAGTAAAAAAAAAATAATAAATTAATAAAATAATGAAATAAATAAAAAAAAATGTATAAAATAATGCAATATAAAATATAAAAAAAAAAATAATTTTAATAAAATAATAAAAAAACAAAACCCTTTTAGCACGTTTTTGAATCTAGTTTATTAGATTTCGGTTTAGATTGCTTCGAGGAGTCCACTTCGACCAGACCCAATTCCCTTATTAAATTCAATATAGAGCTGGGTTGGACTGAGTGCTTTTGTGTGACTTTCTTCTGGCTGCAATTGGCTGAGATGTCTCAACCTCTTCCGCGTTATAGCGATACACTCAAGGAGAAGGTGTATTGGAGTATTCGAGGGTTGATCGCAGAAATGACACGAATCAGTGGACCAAATCCCAATACTGTGCAGATAACCACACAATTTCCAATGACGGGAGCATTATCAATTTATTCTTGGGGTGAGTTATGAGTTTTCCAAACCTCTTTTGTTTGTACTCACCCAGTAAGTATTTCGTCTGACTTAGCCCCATAGTTTGGTACCAGCTTACCTCCATTAGTCTTCGCTCTTCACTCTAAGCTTCTCCTTGATGGTGTCTTGTCGCCTATGCGCCCGCCACTTTGTTCCCAACTATAGTGCGTTTTGGAACCCAAATCAGCCGGATGCAATTGTGCGTTCCTAGTAGATTCAGTTTCTCGATACAATCAAGACCCAGGAGGGCTTAATCTAACAGAGTGACAGTACCTTGAGTGCCGCCTCACTGTCGCCCAGAATGGCAATTCGTTCATTCCAGAAATTTCTGTCTACGTTTATCTCTGAACATAGGCAGATGTCATACATCATCGATTGCAGGATGCTTGGGAAACTGCTCACCGCCACAGAACGTTTGATGATGGGGCTCAAGAAAAGTTATTCAAAAACAAAAGTGGATGACAAATTTTGCGCCAGCTGTTAGTATTTCTTATTCAGCATGTACTTAGTAGATGGTTTTATTTATTTCACTTGCTTTAGAACTCTGCACTTGGGTAATTGACAAGTTTAGCACAGGTTGTGCAAGCTGATTAGGAGGCTCGTACTTGGTCTTCCTGCTTATTTTTATTAAGAGAGGATTTAGCACTGCGATCTGAAAGATATATTGGGCGTTTGCCTGCTTATTGCTGCGTAATGGATTGGGTTATATTGAATATATTTTATGATAATATATTTATGAAATTTTATTTTGCTTTCCTCAAGCATCTCGTTTATATTTTGGATATGAGTAAAATCGGGCTGTAAATATTATTTCTAGAAATATCACGATTCTAGCGCTACTTTTCGAAAATTATTTATGTTCTGAAGGTGAACCCAATCGGATTCAATCGGTGCAAGTTTCAATGGTTCTTTATTTTTCTCAAAATCTATACTTCGAATTTTCTCCGAGACATTCTAAACGTTCACACTTTTGCACTCAAGGAAAAGACAATTTTCAGTTTGCTCCGGTATAGTCATAAATTATTTAAGCCGAGATACCAAAAAATAAGATTTATAGGAAAAAATTAAAAAAAGGACTTCATTTCATTGGATTGAGATGATCTCTGTTTAGCTATAAAGCAAAACGAGACCCTCATTAAACTTTTTATACAATTTAAAACAAAAATACATGAGCCCCAATGAGTCTCATATAAAACGCAATTCGAAATCTTTATGGAAATTCTATACATCCAAAAGCATTATGAATGGTATCTTCATTCATAGCGCCCTTGGAATATAGTGAGTGAAATAATGATAAACTTTTACTACATTTGTTCTTAAAATAATTTTAATATTTTTTTTAAGAAATATATTTCATTCTAACTATAACAAATCTACATTTTACATTTTGTGCAACATTTTTTAACATTCATCCAATTACAATCAGACCTTGAGCATTTTCAGCAAACTTTTTAGAATATGGTTTATAGTCTAGTTGAAATTGGCTCAGCATTCTCGTTGGCTTTTGCAAGTTTTTTTCTTAGGCGGTGTTACGCAGTTTGCCCATATTGGAAATGCAGGATTTTTTTTTTATTTCAGAAATATACGCAACAGCTTCAGGGGAAAAATATAAAAAATCAACGAACCATTTGAACAATTTCATACTTGCACTTCATTATACTAATATTCAAAGGGGTGTAAATGTTTGAAGTTTCGATGAAAATTTGCCAATTTTTTTATAAATCTTCTCCAAAGTTTAAAATTTGGATTAATATGATTTTTTTAAAGACTGAATGGAAGTGCATATAATTTTATGAAAAAATAATTGAACTTAGAAAATGAACATATAAATAAATAGACAAAACATTTCATTATCGGATGGTTTTATAATTCTGTATTTTTGAAGTGGAACTTCTAAGACGTCGATGGACGAGCGAGAATGGAGTGTAAAATTTCAAGGCCAGGCAACGTTTTGGGCATTTTCGTTCCGCGAGAGAGAAAACAGATATAACGTAGAGGAAAAGGAGAGCGAGAACTATACCTTATATATATCCTATCTATTTTTCCTGAGTTTTTCCTTGTGGTTGCTAATTTCTAGTGAGAAATAACACTGCCTACTTTTTGGCGCTTGTTTGTTTGAGCAAACTTGGAGGAAATATATTTTTGGAGCCTACTTTTTGGCGTTATAATTCCTTGATGCCTACTGTTTGGGGCAGTTGTGGGTCCAAATTTTTTTGGCGTTTTTTTGGTGTCTACTTTTTGGCGCTTATTTCCGTTTCCTGGCTAGTGCTTGTGTGTACTATAAAGTGCTATCCATTCCGGCGTTGGATTTATTGGTATTGCGTTGCGGTATTTTGTGCCATTGCTGCGGTCCTGGAATCGCTGCGTTTATGCGGCTGATAAACGCTCGGGGTAGTGCGCGTTGTTGCTTCGGTTTGTGTCTGGAGTTTACTTACACCGGTCGACCCTTCTCCGTTTTTTGTAAATTTTGTCTGTTTGTATTCTCTGCAAATGTTGTGAATTTATTGAGATATATATTCTTTCTCTCTTTCTCTCTTTCTATCTCTTTCTCCCTCTTTCTTTGCCTGCCTTGAAAGTTTCACTTCTGTTATGTGTACTACGCTACACGCACTTGTTTTTTAAGAATCATTTGCCTTAAGCACCTTCACATTTATTTGTCTACTTTTTTGGTCACATGCGAGTATTTCATGGTCTAAAATATACGGTAATTGATATCGAAATTGTGAGTTTGATGGCTGGTGGGAAAAATATCCTTTTCAAAAATTTGATAAAACTAAAGTGATACCCTTCTTTATCAATACGCAAAATCAGATTTATGTATGACTGCTGCTACCAAAGAGGGAAGGTGCGAAACGTTACCGTTTTCAGTGAAGGTGCGAAATGCTCCCGTTAAACCTCCACACGACTATCAGCTACTTATGTTTAATTTTGGTAAATCCGCCTACAAAACATCTGCTTCAGCAATCTGTGTATGTGTACGTGTATGCCTTTCTTTCAACCATATCTGTTGTTGCTAGTCAGCAACTCATTTGAACTTCTTGTCTTCATTGCTTCTTTCAGCTTCTCACCTGCCTTCGTTGTTAAGCTAACCTAATGGGTTCGGTTATTTGTTAATATTAGTGAGGATTTTTTTAGGGTTTACAACCGTGCTAATGTACGCTGCGTTAACGTAATGAAGCTGCGAATTTTATGTTCTTATTTGCGCGATTAGTAGACTTTTCTCAGCCATTAAAAAGATTTCTCAGTAATGTTTCAACGAAATGTTAGCTTATTTCTTAGACAAACTGATAGTTTTTGCTTTTATTGGTATTCTAAAGTTCCGTTTAAATAGCATCTGCCGTAAAGGTGAAATAAAAGTAGGCTAAATGTATAAAGTTTAGGTAAGACAGCATAAAATTAGGCAAAGCGAGACTATCAGCTCACTGCACTTTAGAAGCAGATGAAGTAGAAGTAAGCAGATTCTCAAATGGGAAAATTTTTGCTTGAATGGTAAATGAAGGCGTTCTCTTGAAATACGTAGAAATGGTTTTATTTGCTTTTACTTTTTTCTTAGTTTGGATTTCAAAGAGCCACCAAAAATAAGTGGTAATAAAGTTTTTCCACAGGAATTGCAATGAAAAGTTCAGCACTAATTTACGATCCATTTGTTTACTCTTAACATATTTCTTTAAGCGACTTGTATTCACCAGACAGACGAAACCATCTTCGAATCCATTAAAGAACATTTTTGCGGTATCGCCATTTTTTCCATTCGCGCGCTCGAACTTTGCCAATATATGTCGGCCACCTTGGAAAAGTTGCAAGTGGAAGAATTGGCACTGATTTTTTAATAACAGACCTGGTTTTAATTACATTTCTTGTAAGGTCAAAGCGTTCAACAGTTTCAACTTTCAGTCTATATCTTAATTTGTTTTTTTTTTAGAGCTGATACTCAAACATAATTTTAGTACTGGTATTCATACCAGTCACTAAATAATAATAATAATAATAATAGTAATAATAATAATAATTTGTTTTTAATTAGATGCATTTCCGGAAACTTCGATTTTAAACTAAAATTTAAATTTACTAAGGAAGGAAAAAATCCTCCAGACAGCTGACTCAAAAAGGACTCAAAGTAGTGCCGAGTTGCTCAGCAATGTACCTCGCTAACAGAGTACTGCATGGCACCCACAAAATTTAAAAGCTGGGACTTTTTTAACCTCGCAAGCTACCTCGAGCGCTTCCGATGCACATACGGGCAGAAGGATTTCGAGACCTAACAAGTTTGTGTACTTACTCAGCGATCGCTGAGTTGGCGCCAAGTTCACTTTTGCGGTAGCAGACCACAAGTAGTTATGAGATTCCAATCCCCTCATTAATATTATAATAATAAACCATCCCACAGGTGCTCTGTCTTACCAGCTAAACTGGTTAAAAGATTTTCAACTGGCTCTGATTTTAGCTAAATTTTGACAATTGCAAAGGAAGTATTCAACTGTTCCTTACTCTTCCTCATCTCTACAACATCTACAATATTCATAGGAGGAATCTCATAATCTTAAGGAATACCTTCTAAACATTCGAGATATCATCTCTTGAAAGGCCAAACAGTTCCTTTGCCTTTTTATTACTTATTTGCGGCAACAGTAGCCTAGCCCTCATCCATCCATGACCGATTGGCCTTTTGGATAATATTGTTTTTAATTCTTTTCTTGGCCGCTCAATGGCTTTACAATTTCCTTCAATATCTCTGTGGTCCGGAACCCAAAGGAGGCTAACCTTAAAACCATTTAGGGCTACCTAGCATTCCCGTTCACACGTTTATCTTAGTGAAGCCGTATTTATTCGTTTAGTGGCCAACTGGCTATCCGAGAATATAAAGGGTTGTTAAATTCCAAGGGCCGATGTTGAATGTAAACCTAAACGTCAAGTTTTTTTCTGCATTTCATTTCACATTTTTCAATTTCAGACTAACTCAATTTTAACTATAGAAAGATACACAATCAAAAAAAATCAAAAAAAAAAAAATTATCTTCGGTGATGAGGCACATTTTCACCTCAGTGGATTCGTCAATAAGCAGAATTGCCGCATTTGGGCGAATGATAATCTAAGAGTGATTGCCGAAAAACCAATGCACACACAAAGAGTAACTGTTTGGTGCGGTTTATGGGCCGGCGGCATCATTGGGCCGTATTTTTTCCAAAATGAGGCCGGTCAGGCAGTTACTGTGAATAGTGTTCGCTATCGCGAGATCATAACGAACTTTTTATGGCCCGAATTGGAAGATACGGATGTGAACGATATGTGGTTTCAACGGGACGGTGCCACATGGCACACAGATAACGAAACAATGGCTCTTTTGCGCGAAAAATTTGATGGCGGAATAATCTCACGTCGCGGCGATGTCAATTGGCCGCCAAGATCATGTGATTTGACACCGTTGGACTTCTTTCTTCGGAGTTATTTGAAAGAAAAGGTGTACGTCGATAACCCAGCAACAATTTAAGAGCTAAAGGATGAGATAATTCGGCACATTAACGGCATTGAACCTCAATTATGACTCAGCGTCATCGAAAATTTGGACCATCGGATGGAGGTGTGCCGCCGAGGCCGCGGCGGCCATTTAGCCAATATTTTGTTCCATGCGTAATTGAGCCATACCAGTATTATCACAATAAAGAGAAATGACAATAATTTCATAAAAAAATTGTATTTTATTGAAAACAATACCGGGCCTTGAAACTTAACCACCCTTTATTTATAGTAGTTTTTATTACGGCATGCGTATTTAGATACGTAGACACTTCTTTAATGGCAAGAACTCCTACATGATAGACGCTGCAGTGGTCTGGTAGTCGAATTGATGGTTACAGTCCTAGTACTTTCCTATATACTCCATAGCCAACCCTATCGTCCAGCTTGGAATCATCGGTTAAAAAATTAAATTTAATTCCCTTCTCCATGACATTGGTGTTCGTTCAATCGAAACATTTATTCATTTTAAAAGGAAAAATATTAGTTAGCATAAAGCCCCTGAATTAGAGTTATTATTTTTTTGATTTTTTAAGCATAACTGTTTTCCAATTACAGTTAAGAATAGTTTTCAAATCTGAACTATTGACTTCTTTTGCGCTACGGTACGATCGCAATAATCAATACTGATTTTTACCTTCACTAGAAATAGAATTTTCAGGGGTTTTTGTTTTATTAAAAATTTAATTTCAACGATATTTCCACAAATAGTTGTTTAATATTTGCTCTTCGACAGCAACGCACTGCGCACTAGAATAAGGTTGAATAAAAACAATTAATTTCATTCCGATTTGAAGAATTACTATCTTTTTTCTTGCTTTCATTCTTTTTCAACAAACCTGCAATTCTTAGAACATAGCTCTAGTCGGGCATGACGAAAATATCGAATAGCTAATTTTTTATGTTAAACAAATTACTGGACCTCTATCTACACTTACCGATACTATAATATATTACTGACTGAAGAATTTGAGTGGAAAATTGATAACTAGTTGTGTAAATGGCGAATTTGAGTGTCCATGCAACGTCTACTAATGCTAGAATACATTTGGATATACAAATAATTTGAGCTTAATTAATTGGGCCTACGTACGCTTGCAATATCTGTAACCACCTGACATTCGAAGGTGACTGCCGACAACTTTAATTTGATGCAGTCATATGCTTGTGGCACTTACAAATATATATGTATATATATGCCTTCTCTAAATACCTGTTACTATATGTGTTTGGGATTAAATGACTAGCACACGCGTATTGTCATGAAGATTGTCATAATCATAATTTTCTTCACATACCAATTAAACTGTCACATGGAAAATGTTATCTGCTAATTAACAGTACGACAAATAATTAACAGGCTGACACCAAAGATAACCAGATTGCCATATCAGCAAAGAATTGCTACACAACATAACAAGCATACACCATATTTAGCTTACAAATAAATAAACATACATACAGTGTTGTAAGTTGGCGCTGAAGTGACGACTATGACTGTCCATATGGTAGGCTGAGTGAGAGCACATTTAATGAATGTATACATGCACTAAATACCATTATGTTATGTTGCTGACATGTGCAAGTGTGTGTGTGCGCATGTATGCATGTATGGGAAACACCTGGCAGCAACGGAACCGCTATGATGTTTTACACAGCAAGTGTAATAATTTAGATAGAAAGGCAGAGCAATAATTTTGCGCCTGACAAAAGCAATAACAACGGCAATCATAAGTACA
Source organism: Anastrepha obliqua (assembly GCF_027943255.1). NCBI lineage: Eukaryota > Metazoa > Arthropoda > Insecta > Diptera > Tephritidae > Anastrepha > Anastrepha obliqua. Next base: position 66,318,639 of record NC_072893.1, read on the forward strand.
GAGATATACATCTGGGCCTGCCTAAATTATGGCAACATGAAAAGCAGGCATATTAATAAACACAACAAGAGTCAACAACAATGGCACACGAAATGAAGTAAGTCCGAACAACCACAGTTGATGTTGTGTGTGCATATGTTGCGTATACGCCATGTCGGTGTGTTAATCTATAAAAGTACCTGTATGCATGCGCGCACTTCAGTGCTCCACTACCTGCTGGAAGTGTTGCTAAAGTAAAAGCAAAATAAATTTATTAATTGACCACAAGAGCGCAGCGAGCATGCCAGGCAGGCAAAACCAACGTAGCATAGAAGCCCACAACGAGAAGCAACAAAGAAACAGGGTATACCAACATATTCATAATAATAATAATAATAGCAGTAATAACAATAATAGCATAGCATATAACAACTTAACAGACAAGCAACTAAAAACCGCACAACCATCCTACCGCAACTACACAAATGGCAAAATTGCAAAATGGCTACAATAATGACAAAACCAGGCGGCAAGCAAAAATGAGTAGCAACACTATGACATTATTTTGTGGCCGTGTAAGCCACAAACATACACACACAAATATGCATGTGTGCAATGTGCAACACGAGCGGCGTTGACAATGTTAACGGTAACATTGATGTTGGTGGCGAGAATAAAAAACACATTAATAAAGTATTTATTTACTTGCTTGTGTTGTATAGTGGCTAAAGATGTAATACGCTTCAGATATTACATTTGAACAATTTTTCACATATATATATGTATGTAAGCGCAATATTGTACTACATTAACAAGTCGCTTTTACATGTACAGCCTGCGTCAAATGGAAGCACACCAATATTTTAACAGGATTTTTTCTTTCTATGTGGGGAAAATGCTCAACACCGTCTCGGAAAAAAATTACAAAAAATCATTGGAATAAGTATGAAAAGTTCGTAGAATTTTTCTAATTTTATCATTGAAAATGATTAAGGGGGGAGCCTGGTTTATGAGGTCTAAAAATTGCATCTCTTTGCGACTTTTTTTTTAAGGAAAAAATTAATTTAGCACTGCAAAGTTTTTTCTATATTTTAATGAACATTTAAAAAGTATCAAAAATTTTTGTAGTGGTTAAAATAAGTTGAAAAAAATGTTTAACATAAAAATTAGTAGAGCGCTGCAATGCTGGAGTTTCCAACTGGCGTACAAAACACAGCTCGTAATTATTATCTAAAGCAAAAAATTGAAATGGATTTCTAATTATCATGATTTTTTATTCTAGATGAACTAAGAAAACTGAGAGAAATTCCAAAATTTCAACTTTTTGGAGGTTTTAAAGAAAAAACTGCCTTTCTATAAAAAAAAATTCACTTCAACTTGGTATAAAAATCTTGAAAAATTTTTTTTTATCTATTTTGTTAGTTCAAATAGAAGAGAATATAATACTGAAGGGAACAAGCTATGATTCATTTCAAAAGGTTCATTAGTTTTTTTTTTAATTCATGGACGGCAATTCAAAGAAATCATAAAAATGAAAAGTCGAGAAAAGAAGATAAAGTGTGTACTATAGCTGTCCGGTCACAGCGTAACTACCTAACGCTCGCCTACCTTTGGCTTTATATCTACGGAAATATTGAGAATTAGGCTCTATAACTTTGTGTGAATATTCTGAAATATATTAGCAGCCGCTTAAAACGAAAAAAAAATTGATTTTTTTGACCTTATAAACCAGGCTGTCCCCTTAAGCGTTTGAGAATGAAATATGCAAAAGCGACACGTTCGAATCTATCAAACACTAAACTCTGATAAATATACTAATTGTATTTTTTGTTTGCTGAAATGGATTTTCAGAACACGCAATTTTAAATATATAGCATTTACAAGTTCGAAAGGAAAATTTTTGATTGTGTTGAATTTGGATGATAGAACGTCCGGTGTAGATATAAAGTCAGATGTCATAATAGTCATAATAGACAGTTAAACATGTGAGAAAAGGGGAAAATTCTAGTGCAGTATTACAAGATTATTTTGTATGACAATCAATACTGGAAAATTTGGAAAACCTTTGAGCATGCCAAAATATATAGAAACAAAGAAAGCAATTAATAACAATAAAAGGGTACAATTATCCTATGCCGGGCGATGTAAAAATTATCGTGAAACTAAAAAAAGGATATTAAAGATTTGTAGCTATTAAACAACAATGCCCACACATTTGAAACACAGTAAGAACTAAATGGCTTAGAAAGAAACGACATCAGAAATAATTTTGAATTAGCCGTCAATAGTTGTTTAGAAAGTGACGATGGAGAATCCAGTGAAGTTAATAAATACAAAAAATATATTATGTAATAAAGTCAGAAAGTGGAGATTTTAATTTCGATATTCCAAATGGTTTTTTGACAGATGTAAAAAAATTATCCCAGTCTTGTTATTGATAAGACGGATTTTGCATACGGCCATAAAAGCTGAAAATTTAACAAGAAAGCATAAATTTGCATGTATTGGAAACATGTTCGATATTTGTACAAGTAATTCGAAAGACTTTGCCTAAAAAAAAAATTATGCTTAACATCAGCGTCTTAGAGGGCATATATCGGGTCTCCATTTTGTTGGCAACTATTCACTAGCATAAGTGCACTAGCCTGCCATCCCAAAAGTGGTGGGTTCGAATTCGATGTAAAGCACGGTCCTCGCACTATTCCAAATTTACCTACTTTCCCTGTTTCTAAAAAAACAAAAAGTCCTCCAATTCCATACCTCAACCCCAAAAAAAAATTATTCTTCCCATCCCTGCTCCCGCACAATAGTCAGCGCATTACTTGCATTCTGGCTAGTAAAACAAGCAACAACTAAGAAAAACACACAGTTACAGATTGCTTCATTAGCGCCAGCAAGTGGTAGCGGGCAACTGTGGTAATATCGCCGACACACCAAATTTAGCGAAGTCTTCAACATCTATGCGATCATTCTGCCAGAAAAATGTGAAACACAGATGGCACTCAAAGCGGTAAGAAGGCGTTGTGCCTAAGCAACGACAGATGGGCATTCCCACTACTAAGGACTGATAGCGGCAGGCTAATCACTTACCCTGTCAGAAACCAAAAACCAATTAACGAAACCAACGCAAGACTGAGTCTTGTCGAGGCCCTATGCTCCCAAGAGGAGTAAACAAGAAAAATAAAAATTGAATATAATTAAAAGTGGTGAGTTGTTTGAGGCAAGATTAGAAGGTCTTCTGTGTACAAAATCCAATGAATTCCAGAAAATAATCTGGGATGGCAAAATATTCCAGTAGATATACCATAGTTATATATATTGGGATGTGTTGGTATGGTATTGTGGAAAAACTTCGTACTGAGCACATCGACTATTTATATGAGCAATATAAAACCAAATGTATTCGGTATACAAATTGGCAAGACTCAAGTTGTACTAGTCAAAATCACCCCAACTGTTCTGGCGTTCAAGAGATACAAATTGGTTGAAAGTAAATGGAACAATTTTGCACAACCAGCTTACGTTCACGCGTTGAGCGCTTTAAAATTCACTGGTCGCAAAATAACAAAGAATTGCATTTTCTTGGATTTAACTCTTGATTTCGTAGGCTACATTCCACTGAAAGTCATAGATATAAGCAATGGAAAAACTAAATCTATATACAGGTATCTGACATCTGAGTATGTTCAACCAACCAAAAAATTTAAAATTTCTAATGACGATGGAAGCAAAGCGATAACGGTAGTACCGATATCTATTTAAAACATTAAAAAATATTGTAACGCTTTTAAAGTTTTAAAATAAAAATAAAGTGAAACAAAATACATTTTTTTGTCTTTTAAGGGGTTAGGGGTAGTCAGAGACCCGAAAAAATAATAATTTTCAATAACTTTTTTCCAGTCACTTGCTTTATTTTACAAAAATAAAAACATAGCATTAATACACCATGTATCGACTTGATTTTAACAAAATTTCAAAAAACAAAAAGTTAATTATTGTAAAAGTTATCGCTATTTTTGTGCAACTTTTTCTCCAGCAGTCCCTTGTGGTGAACATCACAAGTCCTTGGAGATTCATCTAAAGTCAATCGGACAAGAGAAATTAGTTTTATTAAAAGATAATATTGTGCCTGATCGAAGCTTTTCTTTCGCAATTGACAATATGGCGGCCTCTGGAAATATTTTTCAGATTTCCAAAAAAAAAAACGACAATTAATTTTTAGGAAAAAATCGATTTTTTTTTATGTTTTTCGAAACCAGTATAAATTATATTGAAATCTACCACGTAGTTTTTAAGGTACAGTGATCACCAGTTCAAAAAACATAGTTTTGAGAAAAGCGCATTTCAAGTTTTGCTATAGATTTTGTTATCGATTCGTTAATTGTTGAATAACTCGAAAAGTATTTGTCGCATTCACTTCAAATTTTCACACAATATTTTTAAGATTTTATACTTTAAGAAAATGCAAAGAAAAAATCGAAGTTTTTGAAAACTCTGACTAATCCTAATTCCTTAAATTTTGTGCACTAATAGCAAGCAAAATCATTTTCAGTGATAGCGCCGCTTGCAAAAACAAAGCAAGAAAAAAGAAATAGTCAAAACTCTTCAAAATATTGATGTGCTATCTTTTTGTCGCGGGGTGTACTCATCATAATTGCAGTTGTTGTTATTCACAAGTGACCGTACATCATAGTTTGGTTGACCTACGAGTAGGAATGGAGTGCTGACAAGTATTTCCAAGAGATTGTGCAAAATAAAACTTATTAATAAATAAATTAGGCTCAGTGTATATATGAATTTATATGTAGTTCCTGGGTACTTTACAACATTTGCCTAATTATTTTATGGCTTCTAGAGTAATAAATTATTCTTTTAGATGCGTTAAATGAGCCAATGCCTTGTAAATAAATTAGTTGTGAATGCTATTTGCTGAAGCGCGCAAGAGCCAGAAAATATGAGAAATTGGGAAACCCAAAGTAAATTGTCACAAGTATGGAAAAGTCTAAGTTCGAGGGAAAGCATATTTGGTAGCTAATTAACTCTAAATTATTCACTTTAATTTACTCCTTTATTAAGTTTGAGGTTACGTAAAAAGCCTGAGCACTAATTATTACAGGTTAAAAGCTTGAACTAAATTAATTGGTATAAAGATTCATGCGTATGCAGTAATTGAGAAATAAGAAAACAAAATCAAAAGATTTTCGAGAAATGATTTATCTCATTTAGTGCTTTGTAATGTAGTAGATTGAACCTGAATCTGGTAGTGAAATCGTAATGCTCTATAAGAAACACTAAAACTTATCTGCTGTAGTGGCTGTGGACAATTAATAGTACCATACCTGTAAATAAGTATCGTAACATAAGAGATTTCTGAGTGCTGTTGACACATTGGATTCTTTCTTGTAATACAATAGAAATGAGTTTTTCGACGAAGCTTTTCTCCTCTTTGTAGACAAAGACGACAATCTCTCTGCGCTGTGAGAGTAACGGCTGCGGTTGGTTGGTTACCTACAATATTCCTAGGGATAATAATTGGATTGTTGAAAAATGATTTCGTAGCCAAACGAGTAGTGAATTGAGAAATAATGGCTGTATTTTTTCATACGACCGATGCTTGGAAATGTTCCGTTTTGTTGGAAAATGTGTGATCGAACATTCGTTATATCGAGTAAAAGGCACAAGACCGCCAAGGAAAAAAATCTCAGTGCGTTTTGTGATGTACTTGAAATTTGCACTTTATCACACCAAAATTCAATAGGCTATAAATTTTTCTAAAATTCTGATTAAAAGTTTTTAAGTTTTGATGAAAATTTATTAATGTTTTGTCTTAGTTCCTAAAAAAATTGAATATTGAATTTATGTATATAGTTTTTGTAGAAGAATAAACTATGTTTTCATACACAAATTATTAAAATTAAATAAGCGATAAGTAAATTGCAAAGTTCGTCAACTGTATCAGGCTCCGGTTTTTATTCTTATTTGTTTAGGTTTTAACGGGGAACACCACTGTGAACGCGTGAAAATTAAGGGATTTTCAGGAATTTTTTTTATAAGTAGGGCTGATTATTTGGGGATCAGACAATTTATAATTTATTTAGCATATATTCAACTATACTGACACAAATTTTTATTAAAAAATATTAAAAATTACAATTGTTATTAACATTAATGCAATGATGTCATTAAAAACTGATGCACCCTGGTGGCCACGATACAGCGGTGAAAAATCATCTGAAAGCAAAAAACCAAAAAAATTCTTAATCTATACATTAATGGCTATAGTCGTACGTGGCGGTTTTTAAATTTTTTTTTTCGAAAAAATGGTGCAGTTTTGAAACATGAGTTTGTGTTTTTACCCTTTTTTTGTTTTCGAAAGACTTGAAAAAATATTAATTTTTTGAATTATTAAACGGCTATGTACCACTGTAGCCAATTCATGTACAAAAATTAAAAAAAAAAATTAAAATCGGTTCATAAGACTTCGAGAAACCGAGGCCAGCGTGTTCAGGGAAGTCGTTTTGAGCAAAACGCGTTTAAAGTTTTCATTGGCCGCTGTAACTCACTACCTGCACTTATTTTATTGGGTATAGCTTCGTCAGTTTTCAAGATTTTAAGTTAATTTTTTTTGTGTATATTTCTGAATATACAGGGTGGGCCATATAGCGTTTGCTTTTTGAACCACCTATGTTTTTGAGAATGGTAACACAAATGACATGTCAAATGTGTTCATAATTTACTTAAAGGTTTGACATTTACGAAATGGGACGCTATACGCTTGAACAAAATTGGGAAATATTGAAAACCTATTTCCTACGTGGTGAGTCTTCTTCTTCTTCCGCAGTTACAGTAAATGGCGAGCGTTACCGTGACATGCTCAACGAGTTTTTGTTTCCAAAAATTGAAGAGGATGACATGGACGACATTTGGTTTCAACAGGACGGTGCAACTTGTCACTCTGCCAAAGTTACACTCCAACTTTTGGCTACCGTTTTTGAATTCCGATATCAATTGGCCGCCTCGGAGCTGTGATTTAAGCCCGTTGGACTATTTTTTGTGGGGAGCCGTTAAGGACAAATGCTATGCGAACCATCCAGGGGCGATTGATGCTTTAAAACACGAAATCGAAGTTGCCATTCATGAAATTGGAGCCCGAACAAACGAAAATGTGCTAAAGAATTGGGTTGATCGAATGCCCTACTGTAAAGCCAGTCGTGGCAGTCACTTGAACGATATTAGTTTTCATTCATAAATGACAATGTTCAGTCTTTAAAATAAAAAAAAAGTTTGAAAAAATATTGATTATTTTTTCTTTTATAGCCGATTCAAAAAGCAAATTTTACATGGCCCACCCTATATCTACTTTAAGAAAATGCAAAAAATATCAATTTTTTTGAAAAATCACAGTTGTGTTCCCCCTCTAAAAGTGGGTAGGTTATTGGCCTACTGCACCCGTCTGAGAGCTGGAGCTGCCATCTGCGTCATCAGACAGGCTTTGGTTCTGCATTTCCTCTGGATGATTGTAGGTTATACCGCCTTTTCTTGGTCAACAGAGCCTCGTTTGTTTAGCAGGGTACACCACGTGCGGGTGAGGTTGACAGTTGAAAATTAGTGGCTGTGTTTTACGCATAGCTTTCCCATTAGAGTTTTGCAGATCGAACAACGACGCCGCAGAGGAAGCGGAACACATGGAGACGGATGATAGAGATGGTGATGGAGAATACGAATAAAATAGGGAACGAAATTAAATTACTGGCGCAAAATCGTGCCCAGTGGAAACAAGACGTTGAGGCCATATATTCCATATAGAAATAAAAGGATCAAATATATATGATATATATTAATTGTTAAAGTGAAACAAAAACTACAATCCTGGAAGCAGCGCCGTGCGAAGATCGCTTGACAGCAAAATACCATTCCGTCAGCCCTAAAAGTGTATTTCTCGAAACACAGAACGCGATTAAGATATTTGGTAATTCAAGTTATTAGTTTATTCAGGTAGTATTTCTTTTGGTTTGCTTTAAGTCCTAGAGTGGATGATGGAAAGAATCATCCAACTTGCTTGGAACTTTTAGCACTTCAACTAATCGCTTTTTCCTTAATCATACCGCTTTATTTACTTCTTAAGAAAGAATTTAGATTTCATGAACAGCAGAAATTAAGTTGAAAGTTGAATAGAAAATATGTTTACTTGGAAGTTCGTGCAATAAATAGCGCACTGAAGATTTCATAATTTTTTCAAAATATAATCAACGACCAGATGTGCAATCACGAAAGATTCTCTGCACTTTTTGGGTAAAGCTACACCCACGTGCCTGTGTGTAACAGCACCACACTCTTACTTGTAGTCTCAGCGTACGTGAATACTTTAAACGATAAACAACCATTGGCGTTGTTGGTGTAAGCGCGAAAACTATTTAAAGTCAAATTTAAAACCATGTACGAAATGCATGGAATTTGTTTGCACCCTGTGAGAAAAAGTGAATTTATGAGAAAAAATCCAAATGACAAATACAATCGATTGGATGGTTACGGTAAGACGCCACAAAAATATGTTTATATTCACTTTCAGGAAGGCTGCATGGTTTATAGGTAGTAGTAATAGTAGTAGTAGTTGCAAATAAAAGTGTATTAAAATATGCAAAATTTTGATAATTACTTATTCTAGTATTAAGAAAAAAAAAATGGATATTTACAATAATTTAACGGCAATGGCATGAGCTGTCTGCCGATTTGTTTTTCGTGCAAAACAATTATCCAGTTTTCGGTTTTTAAAATCAGTTAAACCCTTTTCTTAAGTAATTTTTGGTAAATTTAATAGAAAGCAAAAGTATATCCCAACGCTCATTTTGCCCATTGAGATTCTCAATCAACTCTGAGTGATTTAGTGTAAATGTTCCCAAAAGACTTTGCTGTATCCTCTCACTGTTGGGCAGCACGTCAGGAAATGTTCTAGGTTTTCAAGCTGGTATAAATTACACTTTGACCACGTTTTATTTTCTGTGTTAAAACTGTTGTTATTTAAAATTACCGTGCCACCTCTAACGCTCTTTAACCACAATTCTGTTTTCTTTATATTTGTTTTTGTCGGTACAAACTAGCAAATACAGCACTCAGAAAATATTAAGTCCATTGTACTGCACTTGGGTGTCTTTTTAATATTTTTTAAATCTACCCGCCCTTCGAAGAAATCTGAGAAATCAGTGCCAAAGACCTCAAGCCTGATTCGAGTGAATGCCGGGCAGATGCACAGAAAGTGCTCTGCCGTCGCATCCTCCTCTCCACATATTGGGCAGAGTGCACTGTCTGCGATGCCCACCTGTTCCATGTGCTTTGCCCATAGAAAGTGGCCCATTATCAGTCCAACAACTCTCCTACAGTTCCCTCTGCTTAGTGACAGGAGGAACTGCGACACTCGCTTACTAAACGTGGATTTGATAGCAACTCCCGGGCAAAGAAATTGGCCTCAGAGCCCATCCTCAGAGATTTTTCGTTACCCACGCGTCCCGGGACCCATGTTTGCATTTGGATACTATGTCTACCGACATAGTTCAGCCTGGATTTACATGACTCAAATACCTTTGAAGTGGTTCAATGGCTGTCTAAGGCCATGAGCGCAGCTTGCCTGTCGCTGCATACACACACAGATCTGCCTCTCCATCTGTTTTCCACAACAAACTTCGCTCAGCATCGCTTCTTGAATAGCATAAACCTCCACTTGAAACACAGATGCGTACATTCCAGGAGCAAACTACAGGTCCCGCTAGATTCCACGTAGACACCAAAGCCGGAACCGTGCTCGGTCCTGGGACCATCCGTGTGACTTGATTCTAAGTTATATTTTCTAAATAAACCAGACCTTTTGACTAGTCTAATTCCTTATTTATTCCGCTGGTACGCAAGGCTTTTCGTATGTACACATTCACTCTCACCTGGTTGTGGTTTGTTAAAAGCAATTTTGCATCTTCCTTCTTCTTAGCTGACTATAAATAAGCAGCTCTGTTTGGCACCTGAGTCATCCCGCACACCATCATCAAGCCGCACACCACAAATCGTAGGATGAGTTCGGCCACATACCGAGGAAAAACTCTGCTCATTCGGATGTAGATGGGCTTTCGGTAACTTTGCTTAAAAATTGTTGCTCTTTGGTACAACCTCTTAAGCTAATTTTTAACAAATCTTTGGCTGAAGGAATATTTATTGATGATTGGAAGCTGACTTCAGTCACTCCTATTTTCAAAAGCGGTAATAAAAGCGTTATTGCAAATTATAGACCAATTTCCAAATTATCTGCTGTATCTAAACTTTTTGAATGCATTGTTAAAGAAAAGTTATATTTTAGCGTTAAACATCTAATTAGTCCTCGACAGCATGGTTTTGTTGCTGCAAGATCTACGTTATCTAACTTATCCGTTTTTACCGATGATTGCCACAGAGGCTTCCAGAAAGCCATTTACACGGATTTCTCTAAAGCCTTTGATAAAATCTCTCATACGATTTTAGTAACTAAATTGGATTGTCTCGGTTTTCATTCTACGTTCCTTGATTGGATTCGATCCTATTTAATAAAGGGATGCTGTACTGTAGTTATCGATGGAGTTTCTTCGAAACAGTACACTGCCACCTCTTTTGTACCTCAGGGGAGTATTTTAGGACCTTTGTTATTTGTTTTGTTCATTAATGATATTTGTTCGTGCTTTTCCTTTGCTAATTTTCTTCTCTATGCTGATGACCTAAAAGTGTACGCTGAAATAAGAAATTCTAGTAATTCAGCCGCCCTACAGTTCGAGTTGAATAATTTATTTTCCTGGTGCCTTATGAATCGTATATTTCTTAATATTGAAAAATGTCATAAAATCTCATTTTCTAAGCTTCAGACCTCTCTCTGTACCTCTTATCATATAAATTATACATATCTTGCTTCGTCTGATGTGATAAAAGATTTAGGGGTCTTCTTTGATTTTAAACTTAATTTTATCGCGCACCTAAATTATGCCATTTCCAATTCACTTGCTATGCTCGCTTTTGTTAGACGTCACTCATCGCACTTCACTGACCCATATACTTTTAAGATTTTATACTCCGCGTTTGTGCGGCAAATTAGATGATGCCTCTTTTATTTGGAGACCTTATCATGCAGTCCATATAAATCGAGTGGAGAGGGTTCAAAAAATTTTTGGGAGTTTCGCGCTACCAAACCATCATACGACTCACGCTGCCGTTTGATTAGTCTCTGCCCATTAAGTGACAGAGGTACGTTTCAGGCAGCTTCTTTTATCTTCGATCTCGTTAATGGACAAATTGACTGCCCGTTTCTTCTAGAAAGAATACATTTTAATGTTCTTTGCAGGAATTTTCGGCGTTGCAAAATTTTTCATGTTGGCTTTAGAAGGACATTATATAGTGCTGATGCGCCTCTCGTTAGAGCGCTGTCTGACATTAACTATCTCGCCTCCCTTTTGGATTTAGACTTTTCCAGGGCGAAACATGTATTTAATACCTAATTAAAAAATTTCTTTCTTTGTAAGAAATCCAAATAATTATCTAGTATATGTATATTTGTTAATTTAGTTTCCTAAGCTTTAATTTTGTTAATTACTTCTATATAAATACTCTTAGTTCAATGTAGTCTGTAAGAAACTTTGTATTTCTTGACTTACCATAATGAAATAAATGACATAAATAAATAAAATGTGTAAGCGCCAATTATATATACAAATATATATGAAATTTCCAAAAAAAGCATTCGTTGTTTCATGCAGAAATTAATTTTGAATATATAGTTAATATTTATTAGGTATAGTTTATCGACAATCAGTTTTTCTTGTTATAAGTCTGACCGACTAGAAAAATGTGGTTAAGAGAAAAACTCGTTGGTAGTTTTCGGCACGGTACTCATAGGGGACTGCATAGATAGAATGGGAATGCATTGAGATGAACAGCGCCAAAAATCAAAGTAAGGGTATTAAGGCACTTTCATCACCTTAATTCCTTGAATATGTAATTTGTAAGGTATCAGGGCATATTTTGAGCATGAAAAAAATTTACCTTTTCAATATTCTACAAATATTCTACATACACTATTCACTTAAATCCCTTAATATTGAAATTTGTACAAAGCACTCCCCATCAACTATATTTTTGTGTACGTAAAACGCATTAACTCGCCACGATTCGCTTTCCGGCAAGGCACAAGAGTGAGACTGCACACACATGTACAATAAATATGACCGTCGGGGCGTATACGCAAAATTCATGCACATTCTCAGATTGTATTGAAAATATATATGCGCATGTAAATAAATTGCCCTGGTGTGAATGTATGTGCATAGATGTAATCTTTATATGCATATGTTGGCACAGATGTTTTAAACTTTCAGCACGGCAATTGTTGCAGTTTTCTTTGCATACTTTCAGGGTTGAATGCATACATACGTTGTTGCGTATGAAGTTAGGCGCTAATCGCACATTGCGGAACGACATGCGGATAAAAACTTTGAAAGAAGCGATGAAAGCTGAAATACATAAAAATAAATGCATAGAAGCGTTTAACTGTAACTTTAGCCAGCATTTCCGCACACTTTTATATGCATACATATACGAGTATAGTCTAATGGTGCTATGGTGATCTGGATAAATGGAAATATGTTTTTATTTTTGTTTATGCACAGGAAGTTTGTAGTATAAATACGTACGCTGTGTTTAAATAATGTCAAGAATTTAGCTGAGTGAATTTTAGGAAAGTAAGTAGATTATGAAAGCCAAAAGTTAGTCAATAGCTATTAAAGCTTTTTACTTCGTTGGTGGGAAAGAATAAAACCCGCGTAGGTTCCAATTACATAAGTAAACATTTCTTTACTTTTGTTTTAAATAAAAGCAAGAAAATAAAAAAAAATTACAGTGGAATATGAAATACCTACATGAATTTGAAAATCAAAAGAAATATTGTCTTTTTTTCGATTTAATTTTTATATTTCACATTTCATATTTTATATTTTATATTTTATATTTTATATTTTATATTTTATATTTTATATTTTATATTTTATATTTTATATTTTATATTTTATATTTTATATTTTATATTTTATATTTTATATTTTATATTTTATATTTTATATTTTATATTTTATATTTTATATTTTATATTTTATATTTTATATTTTATATTTTATATTTTATATTTTATATTTTATATTTTATATTTTATATTTTATATTTTATATTTTATATTTTATATTTTATATTTTATATTTTATATTATATATTTTATATTTTATATTTTATATTTTATATTTTATATTTTATATTTTATATTTTATATTTTATATTTTATATTTTATATTTTATATTTTATATTTTATATTTTATATTTTATATTTTATATTTTATATTTTATATTTTATATTTTATATTTTATATTATATATTTTATATTTTATATTTTATATTTTATATTTTATATTTTATATTTTATATTTTATATTTTATATTTCATATTTTATATTTTATATTTTATATTTTATATTTCATATTTCATATTTTATTTTTCATATTTCATTTTTTATATTTTATATTTCATATTTCATATTTCATATTTTATATTTTGTATTTTATATTTTATATTTTATATTTTATATTTTATATTTTATATTTTATATTTTATATTTTATATTTTATATTTTATATTTTATATATTATATTTTATATTTTACATTTGCAACTCCCAGTTTTCATTTTATATTTTTTGAAATTTCTTCATTTCTTCGTTCTTCTCTATTTATGGAATTTCCCTTCCCAATGTGTGAAACTCCCCCTTCAAACTCACAATTACGACGCAGGGAATCACGAACACTTCCGCTGCATACCTTACAATTATCCACGTGTTAATAGAGAATATTTGTGGTCATTTTGAGGTTTCGACACCTTTCGACCAGCAAGAACAAGCCACTATGGCCCAAAAAGTGAATCGGCCAGAAACAATGCCATTACCATTAGCGGCAGCAGCAATTTGCTCTTCATTAGCTGAGCTGCATTGTTTGTTGAGCGCAACCCACATGTGTGTATATGTAAATGTATGTATATATGTGTGTGCACTCCACATGTATGGGTATGTGTGCCTGTGAAGTTTTCGCTTCCACCTGATTGTATAATTCATTGTTTAGGCTCAACTCCTTTTGCCCGGCCAGCATTAATTTCTTCCTTTTATTACCTACAAACATCCGTAAAAAAAGATTTTTTTTTGGTAGTTAGGGGTACTCGCATACAGAAAATAACTATCTACATGCAGAAGTGTTGTAAACGGTTGGGTGCTTCTGTATGCTGCTTTCATTTTTACGTTTTCCGTTACATTTTTATTGTTATTGCTGTTTGTGGTGATTTTTTTATTTCTCTATTGCGACCTTAAAGACTAGGTAGGTACACGTTGGTTCACTATTACATGCCTACTATACTTGTATGTATACAAATAAGGGTGGGTCGATTTTTTTGTATGAGTTTTCGTGAACTTATCGTTTAAAAAATTTTACCAATAACTGAGGTTAGGTTCTTGTCCATGAAAGGGACACTAGGTGTGCAGTGGGCCTATTTTTACACTCTTTTTATGTCTCCTTCTACTTTTACCCATACACCTGGAAATAAAACCAGTCTGTAAGCTTAAGCAAGCTAGGAAAGGCGAATGAGCTCCTCTCTGCTAAGCAACTGAATAAGTGGTCATGAAAAGAGTGTCTATTTGTCCTTGCAAGTGCAGAGAAGCGATAGAGAAGATAGAGTTAGTGTTAGAAACTATTGACTTTTTCGAAATTGTTATTGTAGCAGCATAAAACAATTTCATAAATTTTTGAGTACCGAACTACTGAAGTGACAGGCTGTGATCAGGTGTGCAAATCCGCAACGTTCCGGTAACGAACTATCAGAACGGACTACAGTGGGAGCGATCGATTTCTTCGTCGTCACGGTAGCTGCATAAAAAAAATACATTATTTGGGGATGTGTTCGCACAAGATAGCGACCAGTGGTAACTGCGTCGACTCAGACTTTTGTCGATTACAGGTCAGGAAGGTCTTACAAATAGGTTTCACCTATTATTTTTTATTTAACTGTTCGAGTGAATTAGCTCTAAGCCAGACTTTGTAAGAAGTTAGCGGCACTCTTTACATATGAGGGTTATGATGTTAGAAAGTATAAATGGGCTTCTTCCCACACCAATTTATTTCCTACAAAATCATCTGAAGAAGATATACTATAGCTTCCATATCCCCTGGCACCCATTATACTTATGCAGCTTATTTCGCGCTTTTCATTTAGTGCTTGTTTGAGGTTTTCCAGCAGTCAAATGATTTGATGGTTAATTAAACATCGAATAAGATATTGATTGATTATCGATTGTGTGACGAATTGATCAATCAGAGTGTAGCTTCCCTTTTGGGCGATAATATCAGCATGAACGCGGAGTGGGTTGGATAAGTAAAGTTATCTGGACTCAGGTTAAGTAAAGTTATCTGTGAGTCTATCCCACTTTTCTGTAATAACTTTGAGGTATCGGTGTAATTGACCACAGGTCTAGTACTACGTTACCTTCCCGTTTGGTTGAAAGTGGCAGGCGGGGTTGAATATACATATATCCATTTCCGCATTTAGCGAGGCAGTTGAAGTCCATTTTTAAATCAGTATCTCCGTTTCTTATTACTTTGAAACTAACATTATTACAACGCGCTTAAAGTTTCCTTGTATAGCTCAGGAATGAAAACATTTCCAAAGGCTTTTGTTAGTATTGAGGGTGAATTAGCATACACGAGACTATAGCTATTTATCAAGGAGGTGATGTGAATTGGCAACTTAGATCAACCACTTACCTCTAAATTAACATAACTTAGACCATTACTCAAACTCGGCCGGATCAAAAAAGCAGATTCATTGAGAATTGGAGCTATCGGTTTCGTGCCATCGCGGCTTTGAACGATTTCTCATTATTGTTCCCATATAAAAAAAGTACCTCACCCCTTGTGACTATGAATTTTGACAATACAATTTTTTTTAGTTCCACTGTTTACAAACTTAGTTTTTAATTCTAAATCTTAATCCTTTCTTAAACAAAATCCAAATAAATGGAAGTTCCTAAAGTTCTTCTAAAGTTCGGAAAAGTACATCAAAACGTCCAACCTCTTATTTAGGATGTTTATACAATTTTTGAGTATGCAGTTTTATAACCCATTACATTTTTGTACAAAAAACTCTTCCTTCATATAAAAAATATGTTTTATATATATAGAAAAAACGCAGTTGTACCAGCAAAAAAAGAAAATTATAATCAAAGCGATTTTTTAACCACTTCAAACCTATACTTTTTGCTCTTGAATTAAATGGACTATAAACCGCGTATTCCACAGTTTTATTAAAATTCTGATTGAAAAGTTAGAAATTTTGACGTAATTTTCTGAGCTTTGTGCAAAGTTTTCAACCTTCGTTTATTTGACGAATGTTAAAGAATGAACAATGTCTTTATTGGAAATTAGGGAAAATTGAAAACCCTTTGTTCGTAATTGTTTTGATATTTTTTACGTACATACATTGACTACATTTTCGTTTATATCCGAAAAACTATTCAAGAGGGATGGTATATACCTATGAAATGATACTTTTAGCTATTAGTTGCTAGGAGTATTTGTAAACCTTCCCAAATGTCTTGTTTTTTTCATGTGACATCTGTCAATAATATTCAGTTAATTCTTTGTTACGTTTCATACAACAATGCATTTTTGTCGCTCTTAAAAATGTCGAATTTCGTGCCTTCAAACTATCATTTGCGGACATCGTAAAACCACTTGTGAAATGCTGCTCTCCCGGTTCAAAAGGAAGTCTTTTTTGCATCGAATCGATACGGGTGATGAAAAATGGGTATATTTCTCCAAGCGTAAACGATCGTAGGGTCCGCCCGGCCACAAGCCAAAAACAACGGCTAAACCAAATCGCTTCGACCGCAAGGCAATGGTGTGTGTTTTCTGGGATCAGCGTGGTATGATTTGGTACGAGCTATTAAAACCAGATGAAACAGTTGACGGTGCACGCTACCAACGACAATTGGCCGATTTGAACAGCGCTATACACCGAAAACGCCCAGAATATGCCGATCGGCGTCACAAAGTAATTTTTCTTGATGACAATGCACCGCCACATCGAACAAGAGCGACCCAGGAATTGGTGGAGACGTAAGATTGGGAACCGCTGGTGCGGCTTACTCGCCAGACTTGGCGTCTTCTGTTTATCATTTGTTTGCATCGATGGGCCACGCACTTTCCGAGCAGCGCTTCAATTCTCACGAAGAAGCCAAAAAATGGCTCGATGATTGATTTGCAGCCAAAGACGGCAAATTTTTTTTTGCGCGGCATCCACAAATTGCCTGAGATATGGGAAAAATGTGTCGCTAGCGATGGCTATTATTTTGAAGATTAAATTTGTAACCATTTTTTGTTAATAAACGTTTGAAATTGAAAAAAAGTCTCATTTCATATGTATACACCATTCCATTATATGGAGCTGCTCATTTGTTTTTGAATAACTGTTAATAGCAATTTGATGATAAAATATTGAAAGCAATTTTTTAGTAAGTTTGGATATACTTCTCAAAATTCGCAAACACACAACCACTCTTCTGTTTATGTATAGTCGCTTAATCACACTAGCCCTCAAACTATACGTAATCGTTTTTATTAATATATATAGTATTTCGGCCTGCCCTAATACTTTTACATGCTTCCACTTAACTTATTGCATTATTGGCTTTCACTACAGAAACTCCTTGGCCAGCACCAATTCAAATGGTAGCCCACACACTTGTTTAGCCGTCGACTACATGCACACATCCAAAAGGCAATTCCTTGCTTTCGATTGAACTGGCCTCCTCATTTTTATTGCGCCATAAAATTTTATTGCTGTCCGATTTTTCGAAATCAGCACTGCATAATTCTCCACATCGGCTTTTCAATTGCTTGTAAACTGTGAAAATTGGAAATTGTTTTCCGGTCTCGCCTTGCATGTCTCCGTTGCCGTACATACCAAATGGACTACACACACCTACACATATATGCACGTATGAGAGTGTGAATGTGTATGTAAAATCTACATCAATTGCCTGGTGAATTGGTCGATGCTGTGTATAGTTCAAATTATTGTTGTTGTCACTTTGTAGCTGTTATGGTCTATTGTTGTCGGCATGTTATGGTGATTAGATTCGTTGCTGCATGCCACTTGTCAATTTGTTGCGCTTAAACCACCCGCACACGCTGAGCTGGAGAAAAGCAGTTAGCAGTAAAACAATGGCACATCAACTGCTAGGCGTCGAGTTTGCTATTAAAAGGATATAATCGCTAGTCTACTGGGGATGTGTTCCAATTTGATTTCATACACAAACACGCCATATACGTATGTATGTAAGTGAGGTTGAAACATTGTATGCATAGATCAGTTGAACAAATGTTTAGTTGTATTGACTACTCAAATTTTGTTTCAAAAATGTCCTGTTAGGCTTAGGCGTAATTCGAACACTTAAGGTTGGGGGTCGTTTAACTTGTTTGGGGTCATACAATTTGCAGACTAAATTAGAGGATATCCACATTTTTGACGTTGGAAAAATGAAATAAAATCATATTAAATAGATCAGTTGAAAAACTTTTAGAAAATGTTGAGTAATTTTTATCTTTGAAATTACAAGAAATACTAAGCTGCTGCTTCCGCGGATGTTGCAACACGCGGAACAACTGTACGAATATCAACACCAAAATAGACCGCTCTCTTAGTCACCAGTAACATCCGGTACTGTTCTACAAGCCGTCAAAAGAGGGTCTAGAGGCAGTGGAGGCACGTCACTCCATCTAGTTAAGGTGAGGGCTTACCATGATGAGATCTACAAAGTATGTAACCATCCTGCTAACATCTGTTCAGTCAGTGGTATTAGATATATAGGGCCCGCCATCTATCGTACGGATTTGAACTAGGTATTATTTGAAGAATAGTAACACTTAGCTGTCATTTGATTTGACAGAAAATTAGTTTTATTCTTCCGCTGAACGAAAATGGTTGTGTAGACGCTCAAAGAACGCTGGGAAGTATTGCGACATTACTTTGAAAATCATGGTCATGTTGCAGAATGTGTACGAAAATTACGTACGGCAATGGGAAGAAGAAAAGCACCGAATGAAGCGTATGTGCGTTACTTTGCGAAAAAAGTAAGAGAAACTGGGTTGCTTTTTGACAAACCAACAACGCGTGACCGACCAAAAACCGTGCGTACACCCGAAAATATTGCTGCTGTGGCCGAGAGTGTTCGTGAATCACCAGGAACATCAGTTCACCGTCGTTCTCAACAATTGGGCATTTCGGAGACATCATTGAGACGAATTTTGCGTAAAGACCTTGGTATGACGCCGTACAAAGTCCAATTGCTAGCCGAGGCAGCCATATAAATGAAGTTGTGTTCCATTATTAACCGGAAGGATTGTACTTCAAAATAAAAAAAACAGTTTGCAAAAATATTGAGTAGTTTCTTTTTTAAAGCATTTTTAATTCTGTAAAGTTATATGGAGGATGGTTCCATGTGTAGAAGTCCACGCAAGTGGGGAAAGTTACTGATCGCCATTCACTTGGGAGTGGCCAGGACGATTCTTCTACATATGGTTCAAGCAGCTCACAACGTCCGGGATTAGCCCACGTATCCTCTGGTTAGCTTCCGAACACCCGTTCGGGAGTGAGCTAACGTGAGAAGGCGAAACATTCCAGGATAGCTGGTTGTGCGCTGGGTTTGGGACCCGCCACTTAAAAATCCTCCCCAATGAAAAGATTAAAAAAGCCTCGGATGAGAACTGCCTTTACTGATGACGACCCCTGCAAACGAAATAAGGAATATGATTTGAGGGCATGCACCTGGAATGTCCGGTCCCTTAATGGGGAAGGTGCCTCTGCCCGGCTGGTTGATGTCCTCGTGAGAATAAAGGCTGACATCACTGCCATCCAAGAGATGCGATGGACGGGGCAAGGAAAGAAAACCATAGGACCTTGCGACGTCTACTACAGCTGCCATGTAAAGGAGCGCAAATTCGGTGTCGGATTTGTTGTGGGAGAGAGACTTCGTCGCCAAGTACTGTCGTTCACTCCGGTGGACGAGCGTCTCGCAACAATCCGCATCAAAGCCAGATTTTTCAACATATCGCTAATTTGCGCCCACGCCCCGACGGAAGAGAAGGACGATGCGACCAAAGATTCCTTCTATGAGCGCCTGGAACGTTCCTATGAGCGCTGCCCCCGCCACGACATAAAAATCGTGCTTGGCGACTTCAATGCCAGGGTGGGCAAGGAGGGAATTTTTGGTCCCACAGTCGGAAAATTCAGCCTGCACAACGAAACATCCGGTAACGGACAGAGGCTGATCGACTTCGCCGGGGCCCGAAACATGGTAGTCTGCAGCACCAGATTCCAGCATAAGAAAATACACCAAGCTACCTGGCTGTCTCCTGATCGAAAAACGCGAAACCAGATCGATCATGTTGTGATAGATGGAAGACACGCTTCTAGTGTATTAGATGTACGTACGATCCGAGGACCCAACATCGACTCGGATCATTACCTTGTTGCAGCCAAACTGCGCACCCGCCTCTGTGCAGCAAAAAACGTGCATCTACCTACGCAAAGAATGTTCGACATCGAAAAGCTGCAATCACAACAGACAGCCAGGAGATTCGCCACTCGACTCTCACTCCTGCTCTCCGAAAGCACTGCCCAACAAATCGGCATACGCGAGCAATGGAGCAACATTTCTCGTTCCCTACGTACCGCCGCCGAAGAAGAAATCGGATTCCGGCGAGCCCGAAAAAACAATTGGTACGACGAGGAGTGTCATGCTGCCGCAGGAAGAAAAGATGCCGCCTATAGAGCCACGCTGCGATCGGGCGCAACGCGAGCCATGTGGGATCGCTACAGAGAGCTGAAAAAGGAAGAGAGACGTATTATCCGACAGAAGAAACGAGAGGCCGAAATACGTGAGTGCGAGGAGCTTGAGATGCTGGCCAATAGGAACAACGCCCGAAAATTCTACCAGAAAGTTCGGCGGCTTACAGAAGGTTTTAAGACCGGGGCGTTTTCCTGTAAGAACAAAGACGGCGATCTGGTGACTGACGTACAGAGCAATCTTAAATTATGGAGGGAACACTTCTCGAACCTGTTAAACAGTGACAGCTGCGCATGTCATAGAGAATGTGAAGATCCCGATACCCCAATCGATGACGACGGAATTGTAGTTCCGTTACCCGATCATGACGAGGTGAGAATAGCGATAACGCGCCTAAAGAACAACAAAGCCGCGGGCGCCGACGGACTCCCGGCTGAGCTATTCAAACATGGCGGCGAGGAGCTGGTAAGGTGCATGCATCAGCTCCTATGCAAAATATGGTCGGATGAAAGCATGCCTGCCGATTGGAATTTAAGTGTGCTCTGCCCAATCCATAAGAAGGGCGATCCTGCAATTTGTGCCAATTACCGCGGGATTAGTCTTCTAAATATCGCCTATAAGGTTCTAGCGAGCGTATTGTGTGAAAGGCTGAAGCCCACCGTCAACCAACTGATTGGACCTTATCAGTGTGGCTTCAGACCTGGAAAGTCTACCATCGACCAAATATTCTCAATACGCCAAATCTTGGAAAAGACCCACGAAAGGAGAATCGACACACACCATCTTTTCGTCGACTTCAAAGCTGCATTCGACAGTACAGAAAGGAGTTACCTGTATGCCGCTATGTCTGAATTTGGTATCCCCGCAAAACTAATACGGCTATGTAAGATGACGTTGCTCAACACCAGCAGCGCCGTCAGAATTGGGAAGGACCTCTCCGAGCCGTTTGATACCAAACGAGGTTTCAGACAGGGTGACTCACTGTCGTGTGACTTCTTTAACCTGATGTTGGAGAGCATCGTACGAGCCGCAGAACTTAATCGCTCAGGCACAATATTTTATAAGAGCGTACAATTACTGGCGTATGCCGATGATATTGACATCATCGGCCTTAACAACCGCGCTGTTAGTTCTGCCTTCTCCAAACTGGATAAAGAGGCAAAGCGAATGGGTCTGGTGGTGAATGAGGACAAAACGAAGTACCTCCTGTCTTCAAACAAACAGTCGGCGCACTCGCGTATCGGCACCCACGTCACTGTAGACAGTTATAATTTTGAGGTTGTAAAAGACTTCGTGTATTTGGGAACCAGCATTAACACCTATAACAATGTCAGCCTTGAAATCCAACGTAGAATCTCTCTTGCCAACAAGTGCTACTTTGGACTAAGTAGGCAACTGAGCAGTAAAGTCCTCTCTCGACGGACAAAACTAACACTCTACAAGACTCTCATCATGCCCGTCCTGACGTATGGCGCAGAAGCTTGGACGATGACAACATCCGATGAAGCGACGCTTGGAGTGTTCGAGAGAAAGATTCTGCGTAAGATTTTTGGACCTTTGCACGTTGGCAACGGCGAATATCGCAGACGATGGAACGATGAGCTGTATGAGCTTTACGACGACATAGACATAGCGCAGCGAATAAAGATCCAGCGGCTACGTTGGCTGGGTCATGTCGTCCGAATGGATACAAACGCTCCGGCTTTGAAAGTATTCGATGCGGTACCAGCTGGTGGTAGCAGAGGAAGAGGAAGGCCTCCTCTGCGTTGGAAAGATCAGGTGGAGAAGGACTTGGCTTCACTTGGTGTGTCCAATTGGCGCCGGTTAGCACGAGAAAGAAACGACTGGCGCGCTTTATTAAGCTCGGCCAAAATCGCGTAAGCGGTTATCGCGCCAATTAAGAAGAAGAAGAAAGTTATATGGCGGACCCTGTATAAATATCTTTTAGACTAACGAATCGACTATTTATTTGGTATAGTTTGTTTGATTCTCGGGTATATAGCCCAAAAAAGTTCATGCTTAAGCTATCTAAATTATATTGTACAATCTTACATCTGAACAATCGTATGATCTTATGCCACCCAGGTTTTGTTTGATTAGAAAGTTTAGTGTGAAAGATTTTATGCTTTAACGTTTATATTACACATGGACTGAAAAGTCCCAGAACTAACACATATAAAAATATGACGCTAGTTTTACTGTATTCACCTCTTCTTCAGTTAGTACTAACCTTAAAAGGCAGCTGTGGAAATCGCATGATATTCTATCCTTTAGTTCGTGAGTTATTGTGCTAAGAGTTACACTACTTATGTTATTTTCAAAACAATGGATCAAAAAGAATTTCGTGTTTTAATTTGGAACTGATTCTTTATTAGAATAAAAAACTCCGTTCAAGCGAAGGAATGGCCTCAAAAGTATTATGGGGACTCCTCTTCATCAGAAACAACAATAAGACTATGGTTTGCTGACTTCAAACGTGGTCGTATAGACACTAAACACCTGCAACGGTTCACTCATTTGGTGTTCTAAGTCACTCGCATAAAACTCTGCTACTTGATCTACATAACGCTAACTCAACATCTGAACTAAAGAGCATGTTTACGAAGAGAGAGAGTGATCTCACTACACTGCAATAACGATAGATGTTTCATTTATTATTATTGTCCATTGTGTTCATAATTCGAAAAGCAATTGATTTGAGTGGCAAATGAATCGATTGGCAATATGGTCGACTTCAACAAATTACCGTTTGTAAATTAGTTTAAAAATATGTAAACATGTAATTGATTTTACTGTTGAGTACTTAGAATATATGTATACGAACATAAATGTAATTAGGTATGTATTAGAAAGAGGTGGAATTTTATGTACATACATATGTATCTAAAAGTTTTTTATTTCATATAACAAAAGTAAATTTAATTCATGAATAAGTTTAATAAATAACAGAAAACATTAGCGTACACTAATTTAATATATTCATATCCATATTATAATGTAAAAACATTATTTGATGCACAGAAAATGAATTGGAACCGATTGCACTTCGCTTCTCTGATATTAAGTTCCTTGCTTTCGAGAAAAGCCTTTCCGAAGCGGCACTACTGGCTGGAATCGCCAGCAGACTATTGGCTACTTTGAAAAGCAAAGGGAATTGTACTTGGTGTAAGCGCCACCATTGAAGGACGTCGAATTCGTCATAATATATGACGCTAGTTGATTCGTATCTGATAATCTCATTATTTATATTATCTTCTTCATTAGAACTTTCAGCTGGTTGTAAAAATGCTGTGAAAAACTGCGTTTTCCGAGTGGTGGGCGGGTTTTCAGGTGTAGTTTGATGGTCTTGGATGGTCGTATCGTTAAAGTAGCTAACATTAGAGTCTTGCATTCATCTCTTATGAGAGTCTTATCATTTTCGTTGAAAAATATTAACTTGTTTTTTGGCGGGAACAGAAATACGGCAAGTTTGTGATATACTGTAAGATTTTCAAAAACAATGGTGTCCAACAAATTATTTAACTTTTCTTTAAAGTGATTTATGAAAGCTAAGTCACTTTCACGAACTGAACAAGTACTTTTTAGTCTGTTTATGTGGGGTAGTACCAAATGCAGCGTTGGATACTTTTCACCTTCTAGTTCCTTTGATGCTTCTTCGAAAATCTCTAATACTTTTAATATTTCCTCTATATAGCTTAAGCTAATACTATTCAACTTAGACAGTTGTTGTTTGGCTTGTAAAATATCAGTAATTTCTGCCCAGTTTTTTTTTACTGAGCTCAGCAAATAAAATATTGAGTTCCACCTGGAGGGTGAAAAGCTTTTTAAGGTCGTTTGTAAACCGGAATTCTCTCCAGATTTCTTAAAAAATTTAACAAGCTTGGTAGCTGCATCACATAGCTCATTGAGCTCAGGAATACTTGTTATTGCTTGTTCCAACACGTTATTAATTAAATGGTTTATGCATGAAATTCTTTTAAAAGGCTCAAAAGCCTTCTTCATATTGCTACCTCTATCAGTCACAAAAACTGATTTATCAATAAGTAGGTCATGAAATTTCAAAATTTTCAACACCTTTCGTTGGATATTTTCCCCTAAAGACAAAATCATAACATAACCGACTGACTATTAAAATAAACTTTACCTGTACATCTTTGTCCTTCAAAGGCGGACAATCCTAATAGCCGATTTATAAGTTCACCATCCTTTGTATAATGTATAGTCAGGGAAACATACGATGTTCTAATATAGTTATCTGTCCAAATATCGGATGTTAAGCCAAAACCAATCTTATTTCCAGTTACAAACTGTAAGTCATTTTTAACTTTTGCCAGAGTTTTGTCATATAAAGTAGATACATTTCTTGATATTGTTGTTGGGTGAGGTAGTAAGGCTTCAACATTGACGTGGAGTCCGTATTTTGCGCCGATTGATACAAGAAACTCTGAGAATTTCAGTAAACCCGAATCCTTTACTATTTGAAAGGGACGGCAATTTGCAATTACCCATTCTGTTAAAATATTTATTCCGACATGCTTCAAATCAGCACTAACTTCTATCTTCGATACAGAAACACTGTCTTTAAAATTTTTATAGCACTTATGTCTTACTAAATTAGAAGTGCTATTTTGATTGAACTTATATACGTTCCAACAGGTTCTGCACGCAACTATATTATTTAGTTCGTCACCAGTGCTAGTCTTCACCTTGCCAAAAATCTGCCAAACAGTGCTACGCCCTTTTTTATTGCATATTTCGTACTCTTTATTTAAAATTTTCAATTTTATTTCCGAAAAATTTACTTCTTCACTGTTTTCCACATTGCTTGATAATGTGAGGCTATTAGACGGTAACTATAACACATAATTTTAAACACTTAATACTAATATTTTACCAAAATTTGTTTTTTCATCAATAAAATATATGTATATACTTACATCTTCTTCCATTGTAGCGTCGTTATACTTTTTGTTTGAAAAGCAAACGCCAAAGGCATAACAATAGCAACTGTGCAATCGAATAATTCGCGAAGTTTATGATATTCTCTTCTGTTGCAGATGCTACCTCTGTCGTAACTCGAAAGGCAATGAAATTCAGTATAAGACTAAATGCTCACATTTAAAAGAGAAGAGCGCGCTACATTGCATAGCAACTCTTGCTAACACTTGTTGCTGAGTGAATACAGATCGCTGGCTAAACTAACTCAAACCTCACTTCGGCAATGACAACGAATCACAATGTGTTAAAAAAATACGAATTCGCTTATGCAGGAGTTTAATAGACACCGATGATGCAAAACGCAGTGAACGTCTAAACGAGGCAGTAACACCAGAAAACATCAAAAAAATCCACAAAATCTTTTTGAGTGATCGAAAAGTGAAGTTGCGTAAGTTAGCTGACATCCTAAAGATATCAAAAGAACACGTTGGCTTTATATTGCATAAGCATTTGACTATGAGAAAGCTCTGTTCAAAGTGGGTGCCACGTTTGCTAACTTTTGACCAAAAACAAGAAACAGGCAAGAAATTTCGCTCGAATGAAGAGGTTATCGCTAAAACTGAGGTTTAGTTTTAAGCAAAAGATAAATCGTTCTACAAAAAAGGTATTGAAATGTTAAAGCGGCACTGGAATGATTGCGTTGTGTTTACTGGAAATTACGTTGATGAATAAAGCTAATTTGAAGCAAAAAATAAAGGGTTTTCTTTGTTAGACCTGGGACTTTTCAGTCCATGTGTTATTTGTTTATTTCTCTTTGAATGGGTACATTTTTATAGACTGTGTTAAGTTAATGTACAGCGGTTTAAAAATTACTAAAAAATACACTATTTAAGTTGGTTGACTAAGACCATGTAAAATTAGCATCAGAAGAATTGAAAAACAAATTTAAAGAAATCAGAGCATACGGGGTGAATGAGTGAAGGCAAATTTCAAGGTTTTATACTATCGACGATTCTTTTTAATAAAATTAAATTGTATTTTACGCAGAAAGGAAGGCCAACCTATAGATTCAGTAAAGATACTAATAATAATTGATCACGAGAGCAATGAATTGCTGATACCGTCTTCAGCTTCACTCTTAAATATGGGGGTAACGGATGTGGATTTTCAGTCATGAACAGAGATACCAGAGGACAACGATTTATTAAATATGATTGCAAGAGGCTCTGCAAGACACAAACAGTTCTTCATCAAGATAGGTAGAGGTCAACTGAACCAGTTTTAGAGCTTTGGGGTTTGTGGGCTTAAGACTCCTATTACCGCTGACGACATCAGTAACAGATAGGCACAAGGACCGTCGAAGGACTGTCACTCCAGCAGCATTTCCCTAACATTTATTTATGCTGTTAGCTCTTGTGGAACTACCTTACGACGATTTTCAGTCAAAATTCTATTGCTATTCTGTTCTCTTGATACTCTGCGTTTAACTAATGTTTCATTTTCCATGCTTTTATGTGCCAAAAAAAATGCTGTGAAGAATACATCCCCATATGCATAATTATACATATTTATTGCCATATAAAGGCTCTAGAAAGTAAGAGGATATATGACAAAAGCCGAAGCCTTGGCAGGTCGTTAATAGCTGAGGAGCGCAAAGAAATCAGATACGAGAGTCTATCTAACTGGCCAAGACGCTGGGGTATAACAACCAAAGGGAGATGAACACATCGACTCATTAGAAATATGCAGGCATGGGTCGATAGAAAACACGGTAATGTTGACTTTTATATGACGCAGTTTCTGACAGGACATGGTTGTTTTAGTGAATATCTCCACAAGTATGGCCATGATGATGGAGTTATATACTCATTTTGTGTCAAGGCTAATGAAAATGAGGAGCATATTTTCTTTCACTGCCAAAGATATAGTAAAGAACGAGAGTTTTTGGAAAACCAAATAGCAGAACCAATAACACCGAACAATGTTGTTCCGCACATGCTACAATCTGAAGAAATATGTGATTGTATTAAAAATTTGTCAGCGTTCGTACTCAATGATTTGAGACAAATGGGGAGAAGGCGAAAAAGCGAAAGCATAGCAGTAAATAGCTGAAATTTTGTGGTATAATAGTTTTCCTGTAGTAGTAGATGTAGTAACTTGCGGTTGTACCATAGGACCATTTTCTAGATAAATTCATTTGGATCCAGGTAAACTGACGATACCGGACATAAAAACTTACCTTTCTATGCTATGAACAGATACATGGTGGGTGGGGGAGTATGGGAGTTATGACAGGGGTGGTGGCTCTCTCATCAAATGATCTAAACAGTGGGTGGTGACAAGCAGATACTACTTTCAACGTATTGCATCAGGACAATAACGGAAGTTTAGTTTAGTGCTCAAACCACCTCCCAACGAATGCTTAACGGTTGTATCGGGAGGATCGGTACTTTGACGGTAGGAGGTTTAGTTCGGGTTAAAGTCCCACAGTGACGGGGTTAGACTTTCGATGCTTCCGCCTCGTAAAAAAAAAAACAAAAAAAAAACATATTTATTGCCCCTACCAAAATAGAAGTTCTAGACGAGTACTGCCAACACCCATAAATATGATCCAGATCGTTCCCATGGGAATTTATTGGCATACTGAGCGCGATAAGCCAAAAAGGCGTACTAAAAATAATAAATTGAAAACGTACACTGTTTTTGATGCTTGTTAAATTTTTCAGATTTTAATTTCCTTCTAAAAGAAGACCCAACGCTATTTTTTTGTAATATTCTATTACAAGTCTTTAAATAATTTTTCAATGAAAACGAAAATGGCTTAAGTTTTTTGAGAGAAAAAAATATTTAATTCTAATTTATGTTATATGCGAGCTTTAAAAAGAGCTTTCGTTTGAAAATCGCCAACACTATGAAGACTATTATTAATTGGATTTTAACGGAACACTTTACACTAAAAGTTTCCTGTTAATAAGTACCGTTACTTTATCTTTCTTCACTTACTGCAGCGAAGGCGAAGCAAAGAAAAAATGCAGAAAAAAACCAAGCGAACTTTTCTTGTGATCCACATTTTACAATGCTAACATGAAAACGGGACTTTTTCTGCGTGCACCGCAGATGCGTGTCAAGCAAAAATACGACTGACACTTATAAAGAGGCAGAATTGTGGCAATGTACATACATGCATACATGCGTACATTTATTCGCGTTGACAACCCATTTGCGTGAAGAACCGCCAAAGAGGAGTAAATGAGTTCGGGCGGAACCATGTGTCAAAAGAGCAACAACTCCTCCGAATGACAAACTGTAAAATGTTTGATGTGAAAACGGCGACTGGCCTTAAGTGAATACAGTCGCATAAGCATGGAAATATGCGCCCAGCAGGGAAAGCTTCACCAAGCGAAACAAATTTCTTATTCAGTTAATACTATTTCGCCTGTAACGATGGCTGATTTCAGAGTGTGGAAGCGTCAAAAACTCGAAAGCTTAGAAGAAAGATCGCCAAAATAGCAAAAATGCAAAACTGCGTAAACGAGAGCTCACTAGAGAGTCACTGCAATAAAGAGTTTATGTGGCTTGCGAATTTTGTAATTGGCTTGACTTTCATATCCTAACTGTATTATTATTATTATGAGGGGATTAGCACTGCGACCAGAAAAATCTGTTGGGCCCCCTTCATGAATTCAGTGTATTTCTCAAATTCCTCAATAGATTTTAATATTTGTCCAATTTTATTTAGTTTTATTTCCTCCTAAGGCGGCCGCCGTAGCCGAATGGGTTCGTGCGTGATTACCATTCGGAATTCACAGAGAGAACGTTGGTTCGAATCTCGGTGAAACACCAAAATTAAGAAAAAAAAAAACATTTTTCTAATAGCGGTCGCCCCTCGGCAGGCAATGGCAAACCTCCGAGTGTATTTCTGCCATGAAAAAGCTCCTCATAAAATATCTGCCGTTTGGAGTCGGCTTGAAACTGTAGGTCCCTCCATTTGTGGAACAACATCAAGACGCGCACCACAAATAGGAGGAGGAGCTCGGCCAAACACCCAAAAAGGGTGTACGCGCCAATTATATATATATATATACGGTAAACTATGTTTACTCAGCTATTTATTCCGATTATGCATCAGTGCTGGGTACAATGGTGCCGGACTACATGGCTTGCAAGTTCCATTGGACGAATTGAATTATTATCTTGCAAACCTGAAAGTAAGATAATAATTCAATCCCCAATGCCCTATTAGTTCAGATTCTAAAATTTTTCTTATCTAATTCATGCAATTCTTAAATAGCTTTACGAGAAAGCTATCTGTGATAAATCCGGTAGATTGTTCCAGTATGATCTCCTTTGTCTTTCGTCTACTTCCTGAACAAGAGAATAAAAGTTATCCTTCCCTTGCCCGCGAAAACATTCCAGCACCAGTTCTTCTATTATGTCGAAGTTGCTACAGAGCAGTTCCTGTTGATCGCCCAAATCTATATCATCAAGGTCCTGATACAGCTCTCTACTACTGTTTGTATCATTTTCAATGTAAATGAGGTAAGACAAATTGGTTTGAAGAATTGAAGTGGGCCCTTTTTTCTTGACTGAACTAAGTCGTTAGTCATTAGTCATGAATGCATTTTTTTATTAGTCTGTAAAGAATTTGTTTGTGCTTCATAGACTAAATAAATAAGTAACTAAGTATTATTTTTCATTTTTGCAGCAAATTAGAAAAAAAATTAATACCAAAAAAAGTTGGATCGGAAAATCAAATCTTGTTGTTTTGAAGAGTTACCAGACTACTGCTGCAGTGCGAGCTTGGTTTCTATTTTATTGTTTTAACATATACCTATAACAGTCTATCCGGGCTAGACCCTGTGTTTAAGAGTGACTTTAAAAGTACTGCTTCTGTTTGACAGAGACCCGTGAATGCATTTGTAATAGTAATAGTTACATTTTGTAAAGCATTAAAATAAAATGCAAAATTTTAACAAAAAAAAAAAAAACAAGTATTTAAAAAATGCCTACAATTTCAGGAATTTGCTTGATGTTATCTGTTGTGCGAAGTTTTATACACTTTTCTTGCCCGCATGCATTTAATTGAAACTGTAGAGGAGGGGTATTGTGATCAATCAAGAAAATGTATGCTAGTTTAATGTATAATCTCTCTTGCCAACAAGTAGTAAAGTCCCCTATCGACAAATAAAACTAACACTCTACAAGGCTCTCATCATGCCCATCCTAACGTGTGGCGCAGAAGCTTGAACGATGACAACATCCGATGAAGCGACGCTTGGAGTGTTCGAGAGAAAGATTCTGCGTAAGATTTTTGGACCTTTGCACGTTGGCAACGGCGAATATCGCAGACGATGGAACGATGAGCTGTATGAGCTTTACGACGACATAGACATAGCGCAGCGAATAAAGATCCAGCGTTGGCTGGGTCATGTCGTCCGAATGGATACAAACGCTTGGAAAGATCAGGTGGAGAAGGACTTGGCTTCACTTGGTGTGCCCAATTGGCACCGGTTAGCACGAGAAGGAAACAACTGGCGCGCTTTATTAAACTCGGCCAAAATCGGGTAAGCGGTTATCGCGCCAATTAAGAAGAAGAAGAAGAAGTTTAATGTAGGCAAGGAAGATATATGTAGAAAAAATAGTTTGTAGACAAAACTGTGGGTGCTTACATTTGTAGGACATTATAAAGGGCCACATTAAGGTACAAATTCGGCCAAACCCTAATAAAACCTAATAAAAGTCGAACGAGCCAGCCAAATATTTAAAAAAATCTAGAAGGATAACAGCTCAAAACTTGTAATAGACGTTTTGCAATATGCGAAATTTCCTGTAACCTTTTAAAGTTAGAAACCTGTTTCAGTGTAGCGCTTTATCCGTTTTACTAGCTGTTTCGGGTAAAATAGAAGATAATTAAAGTCCAAGACGCTCTAATTTTGGCTCTCCAATTCTCACTCTGTAAATGATCCGCGACTATATCCAGTCTGTGTAGTTTAATAACTTTACTAGGTCGTTTATATTATATTTAAACCTGACAGTTGTTTGAGTCTATCGAACAGTGATTTGTCCAGTGTTGACATTCTCTCCTTCCATAGGGCAGGGAATTCAAAGAGGAAATGGAAATTTGTCTCTGCTTGTATGCAACTGTAACAGTGTGTGTTGTGAGGGATGCCAAGATGGGCTGCTTGTTCACCCCTAGACCAGAAGCAAGTTATCGCCGCCTTCGTTTTATGTTTATCAATGTTGATGTTTGTTTGTGGTTTTAGGTGGGTCATAATGTTCTGCTAACTTTGCATGTTGTCTGGTCTCTCCATCTGCTTTCCGCGATATGTAGATATTTTACGAAAATTGCATTCTTGATAGCACCGGCAAGAATGTATTGATTGCAGATTTCCTCTTGCCAGTTCGTCCAATTTTTTGTGCTCTTCAATGTTCCTGGACGCAGGTTAAGGTAACTTTATGCTTTAGACTCACGTTGGTGAGAATATTTCTGCTTTATTTCACCAGTTTAGAGGTTGTTGCAACTGAATCCAGTGCTTGAATTGCTGCTTGGCTGCCTGAAAAAATGGTGATATAGCACTTAAAAGAGTAGTATGCGATTAGTAGCCTACAATCTTCCCCTATTGCCAGACACTGGAAGTATTCCGAAGACGCACAGCTCCAACATGATAATCCATTTTTGAACCATCTGTATAGATTTTAGTGTCGTAATTGTTTAGTAAAAGACCCTTACTCCACTCTCCCCAAGAGGGAAATGGGGTGGAAAAATTCCTATTGCATGTCACCGTTGGGACGATGTAATCAGTCCTCTAAGAGATGTTCTGAGTTTGTGTACTGAGTCGCATTAATAGACTGGCATGATATTAAGTTTTTTCCTCCAGGGACCCTATTAATTTATTATAAATGCACTCATGAACTGCTTAGGTAGTGCTGTACCTTTTTTGTGTAATTGCATATACTCTTGCTCCGACAGCATTCTCTGTGAATGCCGAAGGGTAGTCACGTACCAACTCATTCGGCTACGGCGGCTGCCCGAACCTATACAAGGTCGTATTTTTTCATCAGCTTATTGGTGAACGTAAAGTGAGAGTATTTGTAGTTATTTTCTTTGCCATATCTTATTTCAGCTGATATTTTATAATAGCCCACCAAATTGGAGTACTTATAGAATATATTTAATGCCTTGTTTTTCAGTAACAACTTTTCGACTTTTTCAGCAATGGCTGATGCTGATGCTGGTAGTTTGCAATTAACTCTCTACTGAGATTACTAAGAGCGAGACATCAGCAAATTATTATTTCACTATTTTTCCTAGTCAACAGTTCAAGCAAACAGGTAGCTTCTCCTTCATAATGAGCTGTGGTGTTTCTCTTTGCTCAGAGAGGAATAATTTACGGTATGTAAACTTTTTTTCAAAAATACACTCCCGATTGACTGAATCGGTTTAATTGAAACCTATTAAATCTTGTTTATATAAGAAGCCAAGTAATGCTAAATAAAAATCTATCCCCTCTAACCACTACGTAGATTTTCTCACCTATCCTCGTGGTAACGAACAAATTATGTTCAGAAGACTTATAGTCTAAGTATCCCATATCAAGACAAAATAAAACACGATCTGGAAATGATTTTAAATTCACCAGCACCACACCACCTCAGAACCAGCGAGTTTTCCTGCAGGAATCGCACGCACCTCGCCCACATTGGCATTCAAACATCCATTCATGGTGATGTTCAATATTTACGAGCCCGTAGAATGTAAACAGTCTGCGTGTATAAACGAAAAGAGTTTTTAACATTAACAAGAATAAATAGGCATCCATTTGGGAAGAGAAAATTGCAACACAGCAAATAACGTAAATGACGGATGGAAGCGGGTGACAAAGGCGTTTGCTTAACAAACGAAAATGTGCTTGATGAAGGAAAGCGTAAAAATATGTTGTTTGAGAAACTCACCTACGAAGAAAGGCTCGCGCAAACGCGGCTGGAAAAATGGACCTATTTTATGTGCATATGTACAAGTATATAAGTAGCGGGTGTGTTTTTAGCTGAATGAGAACTATTGACATCGATAACTATGGTTTGGCAGCTGATAATGAATGAATTGCTTTGGCAAGTCATCATGATTCGTTTAACGCCATAACAATGCTCCAATTTGTGGAAATTTACTTTGAAAAAAAAAAAAAATGTCTTCGCAAAATTTATAAAGCGATGTGTAGAAATAGACGCCGAAATGTTGATTAGTCGTCGATCTTCACTTAAAATACATTCACATATAAGTAGATAAGCTACTTTTTCGGGCATAACCCCCAATCCGTAATTAAAAAGCGAGATTTCCTATGCGAAATTTCTCTCCCAAAATCTGAGATTATAAAGTAATCCTAGATAATAACCCTACTTTTTGACATACAACCCTTTGTTTTCTGTGTAATAGATCATTATTTTTACGCGTGTAAAGAAAAACGTGAAAGTAAAATCTAAATAAAGTGAATACCGGCAAATAATACAGGTTTGTGTGTCGATAAACGTGTATCCTCTTATTACTTATTATAAAATGTAATATCGAATTTCGAATGCGTATTGCTGTCATAATTTTTTGAAACCTCAGTAAACGTCGTTTACGGATTTCCTCCAACTGTTTAATATTAGCAGCCAATTGCGAAATTAAATTGGCTCTTTCTTCTACTTGTAATTTCGTCATATCGTTAATAATAATTTAAAAAAAAAAACCAAAAACACCGAAATATTCCACCAAAATAATTTCTATGGAGAGAAACCTTTCACAACAGTATTGACAGCTGATTGACAATTTTGCAGGTAATCTGCCGTATGTGAACGGGTAGATTCATTTTGTGGATTTACTGCACATGTGCACATACTTTAACTGGCCTTTATTCTTTGACTACGTTTTCACGTACTCTTGGCTTGCATGCCTGTTAAATACAGCTCGTGCAAGAATTCAGAGGGGAAACCGGTTTAGGAGGCCAAAATTTTGGTGTTTTTCGAGAATTTTTTGAACAAAGAAGGAATAATCAGAAATTGTTTTAAGTTTAGAGGATATTTTATTTATATTTTTAGGTACACTTTTAAATTTTTTTGGAGCTATTGCCGCGGGAGATAGTGGCGTTAGAGCGTGCTGTCTATGGACGATCGCTATCCGAGTGTCTTGCTGGTGGGAATTCCTGAAGTTGCAATTTTTCTCTGAAATCAACAGCAACTTTTTTTAACAACATATTTCCTAAGAATATGAACCTAATTGTGGTAAAAAAATATTGAAAATTTCGTGCTTTGAGGTGCTTGAACACAAAGTAGTTTTTTTATACCACATTTTTGCATCTATTTTGCTTCAAAAACCATATTTTAATTAATAATAAAATACCAGAATTTGGTTTATATTGACTAGAATTGAATAAAGAAAAAAATTTAGAACGATTGGCCGATAACTTTTTAAGCTAGGATGCCCACCAGTTGAAAAAAAGTAGTTTCGAGAAAAACGTCGTTCTAACTAACGCGCTACGGTGCGGAACCGACATGCAGTCTTAAGTGCTCATAGAATCGGGAATAATGCGAATTTTGCTTTAAAATGTTTACCACATATTCTTGAGTAGTTATACTAACGATTTATATAATAAAAAAATCGATCTAAACCGGTTTCCCCCCTTAAAGTCAAACTACCATCGTTCGCGTTGCATTTTCGCTGACTGGTTTAGTTTTATTAATCCGATTGGATAAAGTAGTCAAAACTTGGATTGATCGAATGGACTTGTAATTCGTAGCTGCGACAGGCATATGCTGTGTAAGATATTAAAACAATAAATGACATGAAATTATCTACCAGATTATAATAAAAAACATCAATAAAAATATCGAAAAAAATCCAATAATATTACTATCTTGTAATATCATTTTAAGTTCTCAAGCTCTTAAAAAATCACTCGTTATATGGATGTATACTCGTACATTTACACCTATTCCCTTACAATGCAGCTACACTTTTCAGTTACTACTTGTCTATATGAAAATACATCGGTGCTTACACTAGGGATGCTGATATTACCGAAAAATGTTGATCTCGGGATTTCGGAATGTTTACAAAGTAATCCAAAGTTACCGCGACTCATTTCGGGACTCCTCTTGGGACATAAATTTTTTAATTTGAGTACAAGTAATACATTTTTTTAATTGTATTTAAAAAAAAACCATCTGATTCAGAAGCGCTAACACCACAAATAAGAATGCAAGTAAAAGGTATTATTAAAAGTAATAATTAATACAAAAAAGTCTTTAGATAAAAATTGATAAATACAGTAGAAACACGATTCTTCCACGTAATGAAAACCGG
The DNA here is from genome assembly GCF_027943255.1 of Anastrepha obliqua. Classification (NCBI taxonomy): domain Eukaryota; kingdom Metazoa; phylum Arthropoda; class Insecta; order Diptera; family Tephritidae; genus Anastrepha; species Anastrepha obliqua. The sequence goes on from NC_072893.1 coordinate 66,354,829, forward strand.
GCTCGGTGAAAGTTTTTAGTTCTCGTTTAATTCGTTAATTAATATATTTCTTTACTGATAGCATCCAAGTTGAACTTATTTTATTAAATTAATTACCTACAGTTTAGAGTGATAAGTTTCACTTCAAATTAAAGAGATTTTAATTTTTTTATATTTAATTTTACTCCTTTTTAGCATCACGTCGTTAGTTCCTTCACCGACACTTTCGTTGGCTTCATTCCGACAGTATTCTGTGGCTTCCGAATGAGGTTCAACAATCCATTGCTCGATTTCAGAGTGAGAAACTTGCCTTAAGGCTTGCACTTGCTGAAGCAAAGTTGCAATGAAATGTGTTTTGGATGCATCATCAGCTATATGTAATCGTAACTCTGAAAGAGGAGTAATATCTCACAATCCCAGTCTGACGCTTTTTTAAACAGTTTTTGAAATGATGTCTGAATTGAAGTTGAAGTAAAAGCACGCCATGCACTAGCTAAAAAGCATATTGCATTTTTCAGGTCGATATTTGGCAGTGAGTAATCGATAGTTGCTCCACGAGCAATAATGTGTCTTACGAGAGATTTTTTGTAGTTCAATTTAGAAAGCCTTATAACGTTTTGATCCATGAGATGTAATAGAGCCGAAGAGTTTGCAGGAAATCACATCATCGATATTTGGCGAACGGAGCTCTTTAATACAAATGTTCTGTGAAACCATTCTTCAAATAAAGCTAAGGTCATCCAAGCTCCTTTATTTCCTTTGTAGGCAACAGCCATACCTGTGACAAATTTTTATGAACGCCGATTCGCCGAATTCCTAAAATTCTGTATTTTTACTTTATGATTTCCAGCAGAATTTGTGCAAGCAAGAAACTTTATTCTCTCATTACTGATCTTATGCCCCGGAGCCGAGGTTTCTTTTGAGCGCACAAGAACTTTTTGGGGTACGAACTTCCAAAACGGCGCTTTAGTGCTCTCGGAGGAGTGCCAGACTGGCACTTCAACCATTTCACCAAGAGCTTCCAAATTAAGCCTGACTCATTCGCAATTTATATCTTCTCTTTTGTCAAACTTAAATCCATCATTGTTTTTTTAAATCTGTCCAAAAAATGGTTTATGGAGTCTCTCGTATTTGATAATTTTTTTTTCGCAAATTTTTAGCCATCGCATTCAAGGCCTCTTTTTAAAGTTTGCAACCCAAGCATTGCTAGCATAGAACCCTCCAGGCTTTTCCTGAATTTTGGCACGTAATAACTTGGAATATCGTTATCTTAGCATATGATTTACAATAGGCAAGTGTTTGGCCCTGTGATCCGGAATCCAATTTAACAACGCGTTTTTCCATATTTGGAAACTGAGAAATCTTAAGAGCTTTCCTTTTATCTGGACTGAATTCAGATCGCGTAACAAACTTGTTTATGAGTTATTGTTGCTCTATACACGTGAAAGTGCATTTGTTTCGAAATAATTTACGCCAGATCTGTGACTACAATCTTTGACTCCTAGATGAGCCTTAAATCTTTCAATTTCGCCATGTTGATACTTTTTAGGCTAAAGACCCATTTACAGCCAATGGTTTTCTGCTTTTCGGGTAACCTCGTCAACTTTCACGTATTAATATCAATAGGAGAAGAATACTCTTTTTGCATAGCAGATGTTTATGATATGGGTTGCTCATCACATCTCCAGAGGATTGCGGAATATCGATTTTAATAATCTTAGGCCATTACCAGAATGACATCGACGGTACTTCCCCGTGCTTAATTCTCAAAAAGACAACGTGAAAGGAGCAAAAGGGAAGACCAAAACAAAAAAATGTTTCCTAGCAGTTTTCGCAAGTATCGAGTTTATATATATATACACAAAAAAAAACAAAAAACCAGTCTAACTACTCTTTAAAACAAACATGCGATAATCGTTAATAACTAACGTCGCATTTAAAAAGAAAACTTTATTATTATTATTGCTCTGAAAATATTTGCGTATGCAGTTTTAAATCCCATTAAATTCTGAGACACCAAAATGTTTTCCTTGATTTTTGATAATTTCTTTCTCTGACGATGCTTCGCATTTTTCCCTTATAAAAAAAGTTGGATATGGAGAAAATGCGCAATACCTTCAAAAGAAAAAAATCATCAAAAATCAAGGAAAATTTTGAGCAGCCTCAAACTTGAACTTTGCTGGACTAAAATTTGATAGGCTATGAAATTGCATGCCCAACATTATTTTTGATTTCTTTATTTATTTTTTTAAGTCTATGATTACAAGAACCTTACACACCAGATACAGATATTTACTTATATTTATTTTAAGCCTTGAAGTACAAAATATTCTTATCAACATTAATTTAAATGTAGATCAGTCTTAAAATTAGGACAAATATAAAATACCTGTGCAAAGATAAAATACTAGTGATTTGACGCATCGAAAGTCAATCGTAAATATTTAACAAAGGAAGGGCTTGATTGCGTGAAATCAAAATGAAAAGCATTGAAGACTAAGTTTAGTTCAGCGCAAGTTCTAGATATGGGAGCTGGTGTCAATGCTAACTATGATACTTCAAGAAAAAGAAATTTTAAAGAATTCCGAGTAGCGAAGAATTCTTGGGGGAACATTAAAAGATATATTTTTTAAAAGAGAAGGGAGGTCAATAGAGCCACTTATGGTATTAATGACAAATGAGCACGCTAAAATGCATCGTCTGTCCTCAAGTCTAGAATGGCTAATTAGTCGGCTACGAGAATAGTAAGAAGATAGTGAGAGTAAGTAAGAAGATATTGGAAAAATTTAGTAAGCGGAGAGCAAATTTAAAAAAAAAACTTGCTCAAAGCGGTTAGAAAGAATTTTAGTGTAAGGCCTCTAAATAAACGCTGCATACTCCAGTCTTGACCTAACCAATGCACAATGCAAAGACTTAGAAATTTAAGTGCCTGACAGTTTCGGCGGACGCGAAAGAATATAGTTGTTATGACTGTTGAATGTCAGCTTCGAATGAAATACAATGTCAAGATTCTTCATTTGGGTCACACATTGTAAGACAGAGCTTGCAATACTATAAGAAGTATGCAAAGTGTTGATATGCTTACTATAAGTTACACGAAATCATTTATTGATTTTAAGCGTCAACTGATTTTTGCGGCACCATTCATTCACTCTATTCATGTCGGATTGATGGTTGGCAGAGCTGCATAAATCTGTGATGGTTATACATTTTTTAAGCACGGGCCAATATCGTTGATGAAAAGAACAAAAAATAAGGGCCCTAGGATGCTACATTGGGGGCACCTCAGGGTGAGATGAATGGTGTTAAGGGGTTAGGCGTAGTCAGAATTTTCAAAAAATTTGCATTTTCTTAAAGTAAAATATCTTAAAAATATTGGGTGAAAATTTGAAGTCAACCTGACAAATACTTTTCGAGTTATTCCATAATTAACAAAGGGCACTCGGGCGCTCGATAGCAAAACTTTAAATGCATTTTTCTCAAAGAATTAGTGATCACTGTAACTTAAAAACCACTTGGTAGATTTCAATAAAATTGCTTTGAAAAACATACAATAAAAAACTCGTGCCTGATCGAAGGATTTTTTTTTTCAAAAATTTCGATTTTTTTTAACAATAAATTCTCGGTTTTTTTCTCGAAAATCTGAAAAATATTTCCTGAGGCCGCCATATTGTCAATTTAAAAAAAAAGCTTCAATCAGGCACAAGATTATCTATTAATAAAAATAATTTCTTTGGTCCGATTGATTTTAGTTGAATCTTCAAGGGCTTGTGATGATCACCGCAAGTGACTTCTGGAAAAACGGGCTCCACACAAACAACGATAACTTTTACAATTATTAATTTTTTTTTTTTGAAATTTTACTAAAGTCAAGTCGAAATATGATGCTTTAAGGGGTTAGGTGGGTTACAGAGGTTCAAAAAAAGGGTATTTTTACAATTTTTTTTTTAATATATACAATCATATATTTTATTTAAACAATTCAGCATATCAAAGATACATATTTAAACAGTATTTTGTGAAATTTTTATTTAAAAATTCCGAAAACTCAGCCGTTGGTACCTCATCTCCCTTAACGTCTCACAAAAAAATGCTCTTGCCGTGGACAGCATAACTCATTATTGGTTCATTTAAAATCAAAAAACCAAAAATATTTCGTTAGTACATGGATAAATCTCGTTACTGGACGAAGGAAAAAAAAATAAAATTTAATTTGAATTTTTGACAGACTTTGAACAAAAAAACACATTTTTTGGTCAAATTTTCGTCATGTGTTGGCTCGAAAAAATTAGTTGTAATAAAAATAAAAAAAAATCCTTCGTTCAATAACTTGATAATCTTATTCCAAAGATGTGTGCAAAATTTGAACAAAATCGCTTCATAACTTTTCGAGAAATCGTGTCCACCGACTTAAAAAATCGAGTTTTGAGATAAACGCGTATACCTGCGAAACGCTGCACTGACATGGCCTGATGGGCGGAACTTCTGAAGGGTCTATCTCGTAGAATTTTACTCGGATCAACTTGAAATTTTAGGAGAATATTTTAAACATATTATACTATTTAATAAGACAAAAAAAAAGAAATCGATTTTTTGAAATTTTCAAACCCACCTAACCCCTTAATGTTATATTTTTATTTTTGTAAAATAATTGCTTTATTTTAGCAAAACAAAATTATTGAAAATCATCGTTTTTCGGGCCTCTGGCTACCCCTAGTCCCTTAAAATAACGTTGTCAACAGGCGCAAGGCAGCGCCTATCAGTTAAGTAGGACACGAATTTTGAATGAAAAAAAGTGGTCAATTTCAGCAAAAGCAAACGATCTGATACTTTGTCAAAAGTTTTCTAGAAGTCAATGTAGATAGTATCCACATGAGACTTACATATTTTCAAAAGCAGAGAGGCAGAAATCTCTGAAAATAGTCGGATTTTTGAACGTTAAGCGATTGACGACGAATCCATGTTGGTTCGTAGAAATGGGCTTTTAAGCGGCAAGGGACAATTTACAGTTTACAACCAACTTCAAATAATTTAGAAACTAAAGATAGCTTTTAGATCGGTCTACAATTGCGGACATCATTTATGTTGTCTCTTTTAAAGACAGGGCTTATAGACGTTTGTTTCCAAGAAAAAAATTTTAATTTTAATAAAAAATTTTCGAATTTTTATAGATCTTGTACAAAACGTGAAACTTGGATTATTACGGTTTCTACTAAAAGTGAACTATATTTTTCCCAAAAAACATTTGGCATTAGAAAATAAATAAGTAAATGAGAAAAGAATAAATAAGAAACATTTGCAATGTAGCAGAAATGAGAAATGGGAGAAACAAAATGGGTCCGACCGAACTGGCAGAAAGGCATGAAGAGACTACGTCGGAATAATGGCGATTGGACGCTTAGCTCATTTAGCTTAGCGAAGATAGCATTAGGCGGCAATTTTAATCGACGCAGACCACCCGGAAGGCCGTCAAAAGGCTGGAGGTCGAGATCTGTTGATACGCAAAACTAGTCACACAATGTATGTAATAAAATATAACTGTTGTTGTAAATAGGATAAAATGCTAAAAGAACCAGAGGGGAGATAGTTCAACCCTGTTTAATTCTATAAATTTCCTCATTTTGAAAGGATTTTCTTCGAAATGGAAAACTTTTTATCGTAATAAGATTTTCTTCTTCCTTGTTTTAACTCGATAATTCCAAATTTTTGTGCCATTCCGGATTTTCAAAACCCCTAAAAACACCGTAATCTCGGTATTTACATCCCTAGTTTACAGACCTTTTCACATTTTTCCGCTTTCACATTTTTCAATTCCATTTTTCCTTGCGTGTGAATACTCGCGCTTGCGGTCGTTCGCATCCGAACAGGCTTGTTGGAATGTCTGCCCGCCCATTCAAGCATCCGACAACTAGTGACGACGTTAATATGTGTTGCTGCAGGCAACACGACGATAAGGATGATGATAAAGGCGAGCAATATACGTGCATGTATGTATATGTGTATGTACGTATGTATGTATGCATATGGGAATGCAATGAACTTGGGATGGAACACTGATATGACCCCGCCCTGGCATATGCACGCAAGCAAGTGCATATGTGTTGAGTTAAATGCAATACACACACATATGTTACTGCACAGCGAGGTACATACCCACATATGCGTTCTCTTGCTCTTCTGTAATTTATGGTGTAAATATTGAGTTGAAATTGTAGCCGTAAAGTGTGTGGAAAAAATCATGAGAGCGCATAAAAGCTCATGCAAAAAACACAATCGAGAAATAGACGGCAAAATGGACAAATTGCGCTAAAAAACTGTGCAACAGTGCGGGTGCATGAATGCATTTTCAAATTGCTATTCAAAGTGAGTGTTTGCTTAGCCAACAGTTTGTTGTCGGCATATGATTCACTTATAAGCAATTTTTTTTATTTTTTAATTATTCCATTTGCACGTTCGTTTTTTTTTCAGTTTTGTTTTTTTTTGCAGCTTAAAGATTTGCGAATTCGTTTGCGTAGCAATGTTAGGCGGCTTCGAAAGCGAACTGGCAGTGTGGCATGTGTTTGAGGCAACAGAGTAGTTTGTGAAAATGTACTACAATAATATCCGGTATTAGGCTTTGAAGCAATGAAAATAAAAATAGTTATGTATGTATGTACATAAAATGGGTCATATCTCAGCATACTTTTTTCATTTCCTTTATTTATTGAATCTTTCTTGTTTAAGAAGCTCAGTATCATTTGAAATATTTTCCTTGAGAAAAACGATATTATCCTCTCCCAATAAATGATTGACGAAGGTATATTTCTAGTTTTTTATTCCGCTGATGATTTTTTTTAGTAGCTGACTAGTTTTAGACTGTCTTCCTTGGCTCAGTGATAAAATAATAAACCTTTGTGTCATGTGGACTGCACTCCGCGTGTCTGTTGTGTGTGATGATTGCAACCAAGGATGATAGATTACTAGGTGTGTCCTACCGAAGTAAAATTGTGGGAGTAACTTCGGCTGCCACGTCATAGGATATTTGGCAGCAGAATTTGGCTTGCTCATTTCACACAAATCCAGGCACTCGTCCAATCAATCGTGGATAAAGTAACGTGGACGGAAGCTGCGTTGATTTTTTCTTATATCACCAACACAAACTCAGTTTTTACGTAAACAAACCACCGGCACATCCTTTGTTACGTTAGCGAATCAGCTGATTTCTTCAAATCTGCTAAGTGTCTAATAACGGTCTATGTTGGCCCCACCTTCTGAATTATTTTCACCTTGATTTCAACTTGAGTTAAATTATAAAAGCTCACAAAAACTTGATTCCACTTTTATTCCTCTATGGAATTAAATTGATTAGTTCAGTGTTGTCCTGCTTAAACGATTTATTCGGCAGTATGGCATGGTATTTGATGCGATGCTTAAGCAATTCGATTAGCAAAAAGTTAAACTAATAAAACGACATTTTCACTAAGAGAATCTGAATGGGCATGAAGTCGGCATACAATATTTTATTGCCGGGCAGTAGCCTATTGGCCATACGAGTGGGTATAGATAGACGAGAATATCTCTGTATGACTGTGAAAATATACTTGCTTCGAAACATACATAAAACTAAAAGTCTTGTCAAATATCAAAAAACTAAAAAAAACTCAGAATTTATAGGTAACCTTCCGAATTTGGACTAAGGTCCGAAAAAACAATTTTTCAGTATAACCCTGTTATGCAGTACTTGACTAGAAGCCTCGTGACAGACAACATAAAATGAGGCAATTAAAGGAGTTTGCTTTCCGTCTGCAAATGAATCACTTTCCTCTAATTTAATGTGAATACAATTGATTTATGCTTTGAAGATATTTAGCTCTAATTCAATAGCGCCTTTCATAAATAAAATTATTCGAATATCCTTTTTTCCAAATGAGTGAAATAATACCATAAACAGATTATTACAAATAATTTAATAGCATTTTTGCATTCATCGATGAAATTATGACTATTGGAGTAGTTGTGCATTGAAGAAGCTTACTTTTTGTTGCGGAAATTAGGTACCGTTGAAGGTTTGTCGTCACACCTTGCATGGTTTTAATAAAATATGGCGAGGAGGTTAAGAGGTTAAGAGCTAACATTTTGTAAGCTTTAATTTAATCGCTTTTGATTTTATTAAGAATCAATTTTATTACTGTTCCGTTAGGCATCTCGGCCTGGCCAGACGTTTTTCGACTTCGGACGTGAATTTAACAAATTTCAATTACTGCTAACGTCTAGAGCTTCCAGATAGTTTAAGTTTCTATCAACTTACAGATATAACTTTTTAATAAGGATCCTCGAGCCGGATGAAAAAAGGATTAAAAAGTTACACCTGCGTTTGAGCACCTCGGGTCTGGCTAGAGTCCTATGTATTTACATGCATTTGTATGGCAATATGTGGCAAATGCGGCACATTTATAAATTATTTTTAAGTATAGCAGGTATATATTTTTAATTTCTTACCTTTTCCGTTTGTTTCGGCTGAAAATATTTTAGTTTGTGAAAAAAAGGATTTTTTCGATTTATTCTTTATCTTGACTCTTTTCGAAGAAGGTTGAAGAGAAAAAAGTTGATTACAATGAAATTTGTGGTAAAATAAAAAATGATATTTACTTATGGAGTCGGTCGAAGGTAAGCAAAATATTATATGTGTAAGTGATTTTTGAGTGCTAGATTCTTGCATGAAATAAAGGTTGATTTTTTAAGAGCTATAGGAAAGTTTTTCAAAAAAACACACGTAAAATTCACAAAAATGCATGCAATTTTTACTTAAACCGATAGTACAGTCCATATAATTTACTGTTTGAAGATTATTTCCTGCAAATATTGATCGCGACTGCGCTTCAAATGGTCCATCCGCTTAGTCCAATTTTGGTATGCTCTTTCCAATGTTTCGGACGGTATCTCATATATAAATGCTTTAATGTTGTCTTCCAATACGCTAATTGAAGCAGGCTTGTCTGAATAGACATGAGCTTTAACATAGACCCACAAAAAATAATCTAAAAGCGTAATATCGCACGATCTGGGTGGCCAATTGACAGGTCCCGAACGTAAAATAAAATGTTCACCGAACTCGCCTCTCAACAAGTCCATTGTTACGCGTGCTGTGTGGCATGTGGCACCGTCTTGCTGAACACACACACCACATGTCATGCACGTCAAGCTCTTGCATTTTGGGCAAAAAAAAATTGCATCTCATTTCACGGTAGCGCTCACCATTCACAGCTACGTTACGATTCACAGTATCTTTGAAGAAGTAGGGTCCAATGATACCTCCAGCCATGATATCTCCAGCCCATAAACCGCACCAAACTGTGACCTTTTCTGGATACATTGGTAGCTCTTGCAATTTTTCTGGCAGATCTTCACTCCAAAATCGACAATTCTGCTTATTTACGTACCCATTGATCCAAAAATGAGCTTCGTCGCTGAACACAATTTTTCGACTTTCAACTTTCTTAACAGAACACGCATTTTTATAATAAGCGTTGTTCGTTTGTAAGACGATTCGTGGTTGAATTATAGACCAAACTGATGATGTTTGACAGTGAAACAAAACACGAAACGTGCATCAGCTGTTTAAACCAACTGTTTAAAAAGATAATAGCTAAAAAATCACCTATTACAATAGAAACGGGTTTTTTCGACGAAGCTTTTCGCCTCTTTGTAGACAAAGATGACAATATCTCTGCGCTGTGAGAGTAACGGCTGCGGTTGGTTGGTTGCCTACAATATTCCTAGGGATAGTAATTGGATTGTTGAAAAATGATTTCGTAACCAAACGAATTGTGCATTGAGAAATATAATAGAATAAATAAATAGACTGGATTGTTCATACGATTTCCGATGTTTGCAAGGACCCGAACACATTGGCCATCGAAACACATAAAGTCATCAAAAAATTCCGTCTCGCATAACTTTTTCTGAGCCCATCAACTTCCTTGCAAATACAAAACGTTTCCGTTTGCCACGACATCCAATAAGTTGCAAAAGAAAGCAAAAGTCCATTGACTTTCTGGTCGGTTTAAGGAGAAAAGAGAGACCATTTGAGCCAAGCCCGGGTGCCCAAGCAAAGGTTTTACAAAGTTGTCCAACGGAGGGTAAAAGTCTGATTTTGGACTTACGCAATAACTTAACGTAAAATGTGGATATTGAATATTTGAATTGGGCACACAAAAAAACAAAGATTTTCTAACTAATTTAATTTAATTTTAATTTTAATTTCATGGAAGGAAGCAAGTTACTATAAGTCAAACACAAAATTTGCCATTTTCATGTAATTGACAAAGTTCTATAGAATTTTTCTGCTTTCATATTTCGTTTAGGCAATAATTACATAAGGCAAGAAAGTAACGAACCACTTCCATTTCATTTACTATGACGGAAATAGGGGATCGTCATGGATTCACAGCAGTCCTCAATACAAAAAGAGAACAAATAAAGTTAAATGCATGAATACATGAATTTATAGGTGTGTGTTCGCAGAGAAATATGTATGCATGTGTGTGTGTGTTTGTATATAAAAATTCGTTAAAAAAATCTAATTCATTTAGGCGAAATGAAGCACGAAATTGTGTTGAGTGTTTGAGGAAACGGGATTAAAAGAAATTGCTTTCAGGAAGTTGCTTAATTCAGCAGAAAAAATGCTCAATCCTTAATGAGAAAGGTAGCAAAAAAATAAAGCATAACAAAAAGCCACAAAAAAGCAAAAATGTACAAACAAAAGTATCGTAAAAACAAAAAAAACACAAAAAACGCAAAAGCTATTAACGCATTTTTGACGCGTGGCTGTTTACTATATCGCATAAGCTGTTGTTGTTTTTTTGCAATTTTGCGTTTGCTTTTTTGCTCTGTAGATTTTACTTTCTGAAGTAGTGACTACGCGAATTCTTATAGTCCGTTGCCTTTTGATTTTTTGCGCTTTTGTTTTTGCCACAATCGATGCTAAGACACATCTTGCGAAGCGTGGCAAAATAAATTAGCAAATAGGAGGAACAAAAAGTCTTGCAAGTATGACAAAAAAGTGAAAGGGTTAGAATCTATGCAAGAGAAGTTTGGCGCTGCAAAAGGACGAAGTGAGCTGGTTATACAAATAAACGTCAAATATATTACGAGTCATTGCCTTGATCAGGAGCGCGGCAAAGTGATTTTAACATACAAAAGATACCAACGAAGTGTAAGAGGCGAATAGCAAAAGAAAACTGAGTAATTAAAAAATAAATAAAAAAAGAAAACGCTCAGTAGCAACAATCAAAAAAGGGGCGAAATGCTAGAATCGCAAAAACCTTCATCAATGCGGGCAACCCTTTTTTCGTTTTTAAGGCATTAAATTACTGTAGTTATTTTGTTTTTGTTGTTGCCCTTCCAGCTGAGCATCATTCTGATTGTTTGTAATGGTTTCTGTTTTTATTCGGTTGTCGCTGTTACGTTTTTCCCTATTTACTTCTTCTTTGGCTCTGTTGTTTTACCTTTTTTCGTTTGACAATTTATTTCAATTTGAAGCTTTTTTCATTTCCGGCGCACAAAAAATCCACAAACAAACACCTACACAATTTTAAAATAAGCAGCTAACTGTCGCTCAGGAAACTGCAGAACATTGGCCGTGCAACAAGGCTACATAGTTGCCTGGTGAAGGTGAGCGTTGAAGCGGAAAGTGACAGCGAGTAAGCGACTGTATGATTTAGCCACGACTATGGCACGAACAATAATAGCAGTGGCTGGTGTGTTTTTGTGATTTTTTCTATTATTTTTTTTTGCTTTTGGAACTCCACTAAAGTGTTGCCGTTGGAGTTGACACTAGCTGGCCAAAGCTAAGGCTTGTTCGCTGCTGACTGCTGACTGCTGGGTGCCAAAGTGAAATGCGAAAATGGGAAAACGGGTTTTCCAATTACAACACGACTCGCTGACCAGCAAAAACAAACTACAATTCAGCAACACAAATAAATAGCACAAGCTACAACTACAACTATAACTACAGCAATTGCGCTTGTGAACAAATAAAAATCCATCTAAATTGTCAGCAATGCACCAACGCTTCACTATCTCCAACTCATAGCTAGTGACTCCTTTCACGGACGTCATTGCTACTGCTGGTCCAGTTTCACTGCTGGCGCCTCCGGTTACCCCTTTTTATTGCAATTTCAGCACTGCTAGTTCACGAAAAAACAAGGAATGCAAAAAATACAGGAAAAGTGATTAAATTAAAGCAAACAAATAAAGTCAAAGTCAAACTCCAGCGGAAGATAAATGAAAAATGCTGTAAAATATTTGCAAATCGAGCTAAATTGAGTGCGCAGGGAAGGTGGAGCAAAGGACATGGAACTGCACATTTCAGTTGGTGGTAGCAAATGACGATATCGTTGCGAAGTGAGAAGCGGTTAGAAGTGTGGATAATAGCATCATCACCGGAAATTTCTTCAATTAATTATTTGCTTGTTTTCGTTTGGTCACTTTGCTTTGACTCTCTTTTTCGTCGGCAATGGGTTGGAGCTCACATCAGACGTGTGCAGGTATGTAGGTATGTATGTATATGCGGCAGTTGGTTCGTTCTATAGTTATTTTCTATTTAAATATATAAAACGTTTGCAAATATATTCGAATCATGGCAGACATTTATTTGCTATTGCATAGCTGCTTATGAAAATATTTAATTTTGAAATTTGTATTTATTTTGTGTGCATGCAAGAATATTTTCCTCCTAATGTTATTAAAGTTACTTTTGTTGAGGAATTTAAACTTTCTCTTAAATTTTCGTTTTTATAAGAGGTTCACTTAAAGCGTTTTTTTTTTATTAGTAAGGAAGCTCGTTTGCCAAGAAGTGCTACTTTAGAATAAGTAGCCAATTGAGTAGTAAAGTGCTCTCTCGACGAACAAAACTAAGACGCTATAAGACTTTCATCATGCCCGTCCTGACATATGGTGCAGAAACTTGGACGATGACAATATGCGATGAGGCGTCCGCTCAACTGCTTGAGAGAAAGATTCTGCGTAAGATTTTTGGACCTTTGCACGTGGGTTTCGGCGAGTTTCGTAGGCGATGGAATAATGAGCTGTATGAGGTTTACGGCAACATAACACATTGGCTGCAAAGTCAAGGGCCGACTATATAGATGGCACTAGTTTTATTACGTTTACCTCTTTTTCAATTAATACTAACGTCAGAAAGACAGCAGTTCAAATTTCATGATATTCTATCCATTTGTTCGTGAGTTATGGAGCTAAGAGTGACGCTACTTTTGTTATTCTCAAAACAATGGATCAAAAAGAATTTTGTGTTTTAATTTTAAACTTCTTCTTGATGGGAGAAAATATTGTTCAAGGGAAGCAAAGGCTTGAAAAGTTTAATGGGAGCTCCGTTTCATCAGAAACGACAATAAGACGATGGTTTGCTGATTCAAACGTGGTCGTAGAGACACCGATGATGCAAAACGCAGTGGACGTCCAAATGAAGTTGTAAAACCAGGAAATATCAAAAAAATCCTCAAAATCGCTTTGAATAATTGAAAAGTGAAGTTGCGTGAGTTAGCTGATATCCTAAGGATATCAAAAAAATGCGTTGGCTTTATATTGCATAAGCATTTGACTATGAGAAAGCCCTATACAAAGTGGGTGCCACGTTTGCTCACTGTTTTGTTTCATCAACACAACGCACCGTGTCACACGCCAATCAAAACAATGACAAAACTATATGAATTGAACTTCGAATTGCTCCCACATCCACCATAATCGCCAAATCTTTCTCCCAGCGGCTATTGGCGACTACTTCGATCAAATGAAGAGGTTATCGCTCAAGAATGATAGAGAAGAAGATTGCGCCTTCCGAATTCGCCGTATCGTAAGAGTCCATCAATGAACAAACAAAAGGAATGGGAATTACTTGTTTGTGAAGAAGAAGAGTAGGCGAAAGCAATAGAAACAATCAAACACAAGAAATTATACGCACACACACATACTTTCTAGACACGGATTATTCTGCATAAAAACGCAAAAACCTGCATTTGGAGGCTTTATATTCATTTGTGCTTAACAATTTAACACGCGGCACTTCGTTTGCATTAGTTTGTTTAGTTTTAATCTCTCGAATCACAATATTACCAAGCCATTCACTGAATTTTCACAAACATGCAATTTCTTCTACTTCTTCGTTGTTTGTTTTGTATAGCAAAAGGAGCTGACGTCAGATTTGTCAAAATCGCGAAAAATAAAGTAACTGCTTTTTAATGGCCACACCTGTACTTCAATTCGCCTTGGTTATCGCTGATACTGATATTTTGAAGCAAAAGGTAAATCGTTCTACAAAAGAGGTACTGAAATGTTAAAACGACGCTGGAATGATGGCGTTGCTCTTTAGTCCATGTGTTAGACTTCACACAGTGAATACAGGTCCAGCTTCGTGAGGTAATGTCATCCAAATGGATACAAACGCTCCGGTTGTAGAGGAAGATGCGTTGCAAATATGGAAGAATGGAGAAGAACGTGTCTTCGCTTTACTTGTACAACTGGCGCCGGTTAGCACAGAAAGAAACGACTGGCGCGCTTAGTTAAAATCGGGCAAAATCGTTTAAGCGGTTATTGCGAAGACGAAGTAAGTCCGTCCACGCCATAACTCAAAATCCACTGCACCAATCGAAATTTTGAACATGTTTCTTACATAGTTCACTAGATTTGCATGCGAACTTTTTTTAATAATTCTTAATCTTACAATAACAAATTAAGCCAAAATCGGGTTGTGGCTTCGAAATACTACGGAAATTTAAAAAAATTGGGAAAATCGAAAAAGGGATCGCATGGAACAATAAATGCATTTTGCGATTTTTTTTTCATATGATTTTATTGCGAGTTTTGATGTACACCACAAAGCAACTTTTTGTCCAGACGCCCCTAGGGTTTCACTGTCCATCATTCAAAATTTAATATTCTGCAATGAACACACAATCCTTCCGACTTGCTAATTCTGGGCGCTCACGGTCCACTTCGTTACGCTTCAAAAAGGAATCGGTGGCGACAATTCGTTAAAATATTTTATTTGTCACCAATTCGTTTGATGCTCTTACATTTTGCTTTTTCTTGAGATCTGCTTTCTTCAAATGATCCCAAATGACATTTTAGCTTGTTTTAAGTGCCCGGCTATTAGATAACGTAGTCACATGCCAGCTCGACTCCATGATTACGCACAACTCATTCTCGACGTCTATATGACCAAAACGGAATCAGTCAAACAATCACTTTCCTATTGCATGCGATAATCTCCTGCGCCCATATACAACAACATTTTCTTGGCCGTCTGCTCTGACTTTTGAACTTGGTCGCAGCGGTACTGAAGAATGTAATGAATTTTATTTTGCTTTACAACCAATTTGGAGCGCCGTTACACATAACCACTTCGTCGTGTCTAGGAAGGGAGATACTTTAATTCTCATACTGAAATTTCTTCAATTTGGCGCTTGACAATCTCGGATAGTTGCATTGATAGTGAAAGGGAGTTTTTTTTCACTCCCATCTCTCCACAACTACGGCATATGTTGTTGTGCGATATGTTTAACCTCACTGCCGTGCTACCCTATCTTCCAGTCTCTTGTGGGGAGACTGCGGTTATTATCGAAATCTCGGTTCAACTATACCCAAACTGTTGTTTGATCTTTGATGCGTTATAGATCTGTTCATATAAAACTCATTTTGGCCTTCAGGGTGACGCATATTTACCAGAGATTTCGAATACAAAAAATCAAACGATTTCGGTGGTTGCCACGCGCGGTGACGTTATCTTGGCTGAAAATGTAGCTTCTTGCCCATCTTCGAATAAATAAAGACCGATTATACCGCTTCAACATCACATCAAGTCAGGACTTTTTTGGAGTAACAAGAAAATCGATGAATTTTACGTGAGTTTTCTTCGCTTCAAATACGGCAATTTTTTTTGGCGTGCACCGCATTTTTTTTTCTAACTATCCACAAGATTTGACACTTCGACCTATAGTTAACCGCTACGTCAGTACATGCGAGAACTCAAAAACTAAAAACGATTTCTACAATCGAATCGAATATTCGGATTACGTTAAGAATAATTCCCCTATGTTCGAGTCCAAAAATTGGCCGTTGGGTTGGAAGCTTGCGTGCTAATGTGAAAAAGAACTTATTTCTATGCAGCATTAAAAGCACCGTTGTTTACTTTGCCTCGCCAAAGAAGAAAGAGTACTAAGTTTCATTGAAAAGGTTAATTTTAAAATAACTTTAGAAATTTACAAACAGTAATCAAGAAAGCAAAGCAACGCAAGTTAATGAGCCTTAGCTCTCGGAATTGCATTTATCTCACCTACTCGCCACAAAATACAAAATAGTCCAAACACCTACAGCCATCAACAAAGAAAGTGCGAAAAATCCCTTTGAAACAGTACCCTATTCACTAAATATTTAGAGATTAACAAAACAAAAATAAAAAATATCAGAAAAAAATACAAAGTACATTTCACTAATGCCCATAGAAATGAAAGTGTAATACGAAAGAATAAAACTTAATTGCTGGTATGAAGCAGTAAAGTAATGCTAGATGTGTGAGAGATAAGTTGTTGGTAAAAAGATTCTAAAGCTTTTGTAGGCGGGCACTGATGTTTATTGACTACTTTTTAGTTTGCTCATTTTCTAAGTGAGCCGGCGGGAAATTTGATATAAACTAGGAAAGCGTCAGGTTTTCATTATTTGATAACATCTAAGTTCTCCAAAAAAATTTTTAATTTTCCTTTTTCTCTTTTTTTTGTGCAATAAGTTCCGAAATAGTTAATTATTTTTTCTAATTTTTAATTTTCATATGCCTAACTTTCTTATCCTATTGGATACGGAACAATTCAGACCGAAAGAGGAAGGGAAAAATTGCCAAAAACCAATGTAATTTTTGAGTCACTTGAAACTTGCACTTCGCTATAACAGCGAATGCGGGACTACAAAACTGCATACTTCAAATTCTTCCAGTTTTGATGAAAATTCACCGAATTGTTATAAATTTTGTAAAAATTTTGCATTATATAGTTTTTGTTGCAGTATAAACTATAGTTTTATTTAAAACTATTTAAATAAAAAAATAAATAAAAATGTAAATAAAAAAATAGAAAAAACTGGTCCATATGGAGTGTCCACTTTATTTTGAGGCTGACTGTAAACATATTCTGAGTATGAAGCGAAACGTACTGTGTCAAGATTTCTACTCCGGCGTTACCAAAATTTTATCGCCAATGAATAAAATTTATAGGATAGTATAAAACACAAACTTTTTCGAGAATTTTACTTTAAATTATAATTCGAGATTTAAATTATAATTGGAGATTTAATTAAGAGAGGTCTGACTGCCTCGTTCCGACGGTGACATTCTTCCAAAATCACTATCTTTCCATCTAAGTAGTATATATATATATATATATATATATATGATTGGCGCGTACACACGTTTTGGGTGTTTGGCCGAGCTCCTGCTCCTATTTGTGGTGTGCGTCTTGATGTTGTTCCACAAATGGAGGGACCTACAGTTTCAAGCCGACTCCGAACGGCAGATAATTTTATGAGGAGCTTTTTCATGGCAGAAATACACTCGGAGGTTTGCCATTGCCTGCCGAGGGGCGACCGCTATTAGAAAAATGTTTTTCTTAATTTTGGTGTTTCACCGAGATTCGAACCAACGTTCTCTCTGTGAATTCCGAATGTTAGTCGCGCATCTATCCATTCGGCTACGGCGGCTGCCGTATTTGGTCCTATCATTATTGCGTCCCGTAATATTTTTTAGTTAATTTTTATTGTTTAAATGCACATTCTAATTGGTTTCTGGTTACAATCAAAAAAATCAATAAAAATAGCAAATAATTTTGTAGGAAATAAAAAATACAATTTTTTTGTTTACTTCATTTGACCCTATCATTATTTCGTTAAGAGTATTAATACGCCGATTTCGAATCCATTCTTCAAAATTTTATATCAAACAATTAAAAAAAAAATTTCGTAAAGAATTCCATTTTTTCCCCCAATTGATGGTGGATACGTAAATTGTTGCTGAAATTTTAAAGCTATTGAAAATCCGAGCTGTCGGTTGCTTTCATTCTCAAGTAATGTAAAGCGTCAAATGCATTTAACAGCAAATGCTAACATGAAGCTGTTAACCTACATGCAGTGCAATTGAACGAAATGAGGTGCAACATAATAATTAGCTGCACTTCGTTTCATTTACTATTTTTTAAACACTTGAATTTTCCGATTTATGACTTAGAAGAATTTCCACACTTAAGATAAATTTTCGCAAAACTCTGAGGACTCACAGCTATTAAAAGCGACAAATCATTTCCTACAGATATTCAAAAAATGTAATTTTGTTGAGCAGAGTAACTACAATTTCGGTCAGGTTAGCTGAAATGGGAAGATGAACTTTAGTAGAGCCGATGCCGCGTTTCGATTGAAGCGCTAGTCAAGATGCGGCGTAGATGCTGTTGCGTGAGACTGTGTCTTGTGAAGTAAGCTGTCCGCTATATAAATGTTCCCGATGATAATTGTGGATATTAAAGGCGGCTAAGAAACAAGGGTGCTGATTGCCTGCTCTTGCTAAGAACTGATAAGCCCTTTCGATTATTATATTTATTTCATAAGTGTTCGTCAAGAGATTAAATGCGAGGTGAGGCACTTAACTATTAAGGCCTGCTCGGCTTTATTCTTGAGCCCGGAAATTGTGCGAGAGGTTAAATGCATACAAACTGAGCAAGCTCGACAGGCACAATACACGGGCGACAGGACATTCAGATGTCAAGTGCAACGAAAAGACTGGCATAATTGCTAGGGCTGGTTTGGTAGGGAGTTTCACTGATCGTTAAGTGGACGCATAAGAACGTACTCAGCCGAAAATGATACAGAGAAATAATCACTATGGAATATACCATAGTAATTTTACTCGCTTCGGGAGTTACTGTAACATGAGCACATCTTAGTCTAATATTAGGTAATTACACGCAAGTTACACAAGGACTAATTTTTACAGTTCAATTATGAATATACTTCATTCTTTTATATATAAATATAATATATATATTATATATATTTTTCCCCCTTTAACTTCTAGTGGAGCATGGGGTGTGAACTACTCAAGAACGCCACCGGATTCTGTTTTGCCCTATGATTCTTAATTCCCTGCATGATAAACCGATAGTTGCCATTTCGGATACGGTTGATTTTCCCCAGGTTATACGAGGTATTCCAACTTCCACGCCCTACATATTTGTTGAAACAACTGCTGGCAACAACTGCTATCCATATAAGGTGTTTAGTGACACCTCACTTCTGGTGACTTTGTGCAGTTTTAATTTCCGCGCTATTATTGGGCTAATCAATGGATTTATTTTCTTCAACCAGTACCTCTACAGAATTCCGGTATGAAAAGATGAGACAGTGTTGATTTATATTTTTGAATATCCAGTCTTCGGTGAGATATGGTACATTTCCTTTGGCAGGATGATGGACGTACATGGCTGCCAATCTCATGGAACTCAATCCAAATAACCCTCTTCGTTTTACGAAAGTCAAGCTTTACTTGACGCAGCTTCGAATGATTTGAAAACTTTAGCAGAAGCGTTTGGCTAGCGAAGTGAAGAATGGATTACTTGCTTATCAAGAGAGGGACACTTTGGCATAGTAATGAGCAAGCGACTAAGTGCCTGCAACTGTGAGACGTTCTTACTTAATTAAAAAAAAAAATAATATTAAAAAAATATGTTTAGTTTGCCTTGGCAAATACGTATGGGAATGAGGTCATATACAAAGCCAAGATTCGCAACTTCATTTTTTCCCTCGAACAAATTAAGCTTTTGATTTTAGGTGACTTTGGAACGGCAAATGCTCTTTATAAGAAGTTTTTTCGTCGGCTTAAAGTGTAATAAAATATTAATAATTTTTTTTGTTTCTGTTGTTGGTGTGAAAACTAATTCAATAATAACTCTCTTTTCCATTTGGACTACTTCCGTATTCCTTTTAAGCCTATGTGTGTGTGAGCAGATTTTTTGTTTGGTTTTTTCGCTTTCACTTTAATTATACCACACTTTATATGACGCCCTATGCCCCCATAGGAGTTAAAGGAAAAAATTAAAGTAAATCAAGAAAAAAACAACATTACAAAAACAAAAACGTAAATGAATAAAATGACTAATATTAATGTGTTGGCGATGAGTTGAAATGTTTCTGGCGTAAAGGACATGGACAGCATACGGCGAGTGAAAATTAAGCAATGAATACAAAGATAATATGTATGTGTGTGTGTATGCATGTATGAATGTATGTATGTATGTGTGGCAAAGCAAAAGAAAAAAGCAGGGCTGCAGCTGTAATGAAAACATGTTACTTGTAAGTAATGCAACAAGAAGAAAAGAAAATATTGCAAATACAATGAAAAAGTAATGAAAAGAAAGGCAAACATATAACACAGTTTCATTTTTACGCCATTTGTTAAAACCGAATGTGTGTAACGAATTGGAAGACCCTGCAAGGTGATAAGCAAAAAAAGTAAGAAAATATTCACTTATGCATGCATATATATATGTGTGTGCGTGTGTAAACTATATATGTATGAAGCTGCATAAATACACGAAAGGAAATTTAACATATGAAATTCGCGCTTCAGCGAATTTTAGTTTAATTAAAAGTCAACATCAACTCTGGCTACAATTCAGTGAAACATATGTGCGCGTGTGTGCGTGCACACATACAGATATACATGTATGGAAATACATACATGATTTCGGTCTATCATTTAGTGTTTCAATTTTGTTTCTGTGAATTTTTATTTAATTTAAATGACAGTGAAATTTTTCAAATATAACACTTTTACTGAAGAAAGCAAAAAAAAGTCGAGCGGTAGTCAACCAGAGAAAGGGATATTGCAATTGTGTTGAAAGAAATACCATTTCAAATGCATATGTAAGAACACATACATTCTGTCACAAAAGTACCAGGAATTGTTCATTTAAAAAGGGTGCGTTAGACATATGTTTTAATTTTTTTTTTTGCTGGAATATTAGTACAACTGTCCTCTATAGGGGCGCAGAGTTTGCGCATGAACTGCGCATTTAATTATATCAGTCAACCACAGGTGCGCTCTGCGATTTTCACTATGGATAAAAATATCGAACAAAGAATTTGTGTTAAATTTTGTCTTTTTAACGGGTTTCGTGTGTCGAATTATTGAAAATGTTGCAGAAAGCTCATGGCGAGGTGCTTGAGTGGTATAGGGCTTTTGCAGAGAGGCGAGAAGTCGTGGAAGATCTGCCCCGATCTGGTCGCCCATTAACGTCTTCAACGGATGAAAACGATGACAAAGTCAAGTAAAGGGTGTTGGAAACCATGATTTAAGTTTGAGGTCACGAGCTACTTAGCGTGTCTCACGAATCAATTCGCAACATTTTACACCATCAATTGGGCATGACACCCGTGGCTGCTCTACTCGTTCCAAGAGAGTTGAATTTCTTTCAAAAAATTCATCGGAAGAGGGTGGCTGAAGACACGCTTGAGTAAGTGAACTCGAACCCAAGGTTTACTCAGCGTATCATAACAGGTGATGAGACGTGGGTAAATGATGGGTGGGTTTGACATGCAAACCAGTTAACAGGCGGCTGAATGGCGCTGCCAGATGAGCCGAAACCCAAAAAACTACGTGAAAGTCGGTCAAAAGTGAAAGTTATGCTACTCGTTTTGTTTGATTATCATGGTGTTGGGCACTCGGGCACTTATTTCAAATGCTTCTACGGTAAATGAATTTATGCGACGTTTGAGAGAGAATGTGCATAGGAAACGGCCCAATTTGTGGAAAGAAAACTCATGGATCTTGCACCATGATAACGCACCATCTCACAAGGCTCATATTGTGAACACTGTTTTGACCAAAAACTCGACAAATATCATCGGTGGTTGTTAACCATATTCACCGGATTTAGCCCCTTGTAACTTTTTCCTTTTCCCAAAACTTAAATTGCCACTCCGCGGATGCCGCTTTGAGTTGATAAAGGCCTTTAAGGAGAATTCGTTGAAGGAGCTGAAGAAGGTCTCTTCAAACGCGTTTGAAAAGCGCATTGGAGACTGGACTAACCGTTGGCATATATGTATTGGTTCGAATGGAGCCTATTTTGAGGACGACAAAATACATTTTGATGAATAAACTATTATATTTTGTGTTTTATTGAACAATTCCTGGTACTTTTTTGACAGAATATAGAAATGCGCTACTGCTAAAAAATATTACATATATAAACTTATATTCATATTAATAACAGCGCAATTTATTGCAAAGTTTTGACACTTATTTACATATTTTTAATAAAATTGCTTTTTTATTTTTTAAAAACATATACATAGTCTATACAACAACAAAAACTACAAAACTTAAGGTTCAAACCATGTAAAGCATAAAGGAAATTTAAGTAATGTTCGTCAACATTTGAAACTTTTTAATCAGAATATTGAGATGTGAGGAGGTTAAAGAAATCTAAGGAAGCAGCTAGCAGCATTCTATAACCTCAGCATCTACTTTCACCTCCATCCGGCACACCCTGGTAACCTAGACAAGTATAATTGAAAACGAGGTATCCAATTCGTGGTGGAGGCATGATCAGGGCTAGATTAGAGATTTAGGTTTATTTGAGGTTCGCACTTTCCCTTCATGCTCTTTTGGACGCTTTACTCATCGCAGTACCTCATCTAGACCCATTTCTCTTATTAAACTTGTTATATAGCTGGGTTGGACTGAGCGTATGTGCCTTTCTTCTGGCTGCAAATGGCCCAGATGTGTCAACCTTCTCCGTACTATAGCGCCGCACTCAAGGAAAAGGTATATTGGAGTCTACTGGGATTGGTCGCACAAACGACAAGAACCAATCTGCAATGTCTGTATCTAAGCATCCTCAGCTTATTCTTGGGGAGAGTTGTGAGTTTTCTAAACCTCTATTGGTTTGTCCCCTCCAGTAAGGATAACCACTCCTAGTCTCATGGTCAAGGCTAACGAGAGAGAAAGTTTCGGGATGGGCTACTTTCACATATAAAATTTAAGGGCCTCCCAAAGTTCGCTGCACCTGTCTCTGAGCGAGTGGCTGCAAAAGGAGTCTGTGCTTCGGGTGAGAAACGGCCTCACGCTATAAAGTATCTGACCATCTTACCCATGGAGCTCACCAGTTCTTCCTTAGGCTTGTTACTTATGAATGTACTCCATGTTCTACAGCTATACAAACATGAAATTAAACCCGCGAGGAATACAGTCTCCAAGTGGTACCCATAGAAATGTGTAAAATCCACCTGCTACCGTAGCCTGCACGTCGAATTTGGAGGTGCCGAATTTATGTTTATATGGAAATAGTTCTACATCTGAAACATTTGAAGCCCTACGGTCCATGCAGAGCAAATAAATGATGAATGGACTACAAACCTGTAACCCCGAATTTTTGTTAAGGTAGCCAAGGCTTACAAGTATCTCATCTGATTTTATTATCGCTACCCTAGACTTTAGATTAGAGTTTGAGGTAAGCTCCCGACGCGAAAGGAATGGGATTTGAATAGAGCAATCAAAGAGACTGTACTGGACTGTACACTGACAAATGACAAGATGGACTGTGGCGTCGGCGTAGGTGTATATTCGAAAGACCTCGAATATTCCAAATACTTTCGTCTGGAGAATTGGAATAGTATCTTTCAAGCAGACGCTCTCGGGATAAGATAATTAGAAACCATCTACAATAACTATCGGAAGTAAGTATTTTTTCAGAAAGTCAAGCAGGCATCTTAGCTTTAAAGTCACTCATACCCAATTCACAATCGACAGGCAATGCAAAGAAGAGCTTAATGTCTTAGCGGGCACGACAGACATCACTTTCATCTGAGTACCCGGCCATAGGAATAGAGACGGAAATGAGAAAACTGATGAACTGGCACGACAGCGGGCTTCCTATAACGAATCCGAAGCAGTAGAAATAGGCTGTCCGCAATAAGTGCACAAAGGGAAGATCCTCTTGTTATTCCACTCGCACGCCATTGACAAATGGACTAACACGAATACCTGCAAAATATCTAAATAAACGTGGCCCAATTTTAACAAATCCAGGACTGACGAGGTGGTTTATTAAAATGGCATATTTGTGCTTTGAAAAGCTTAGAAAATTTGATTAACAGTTTCAGAGTTTTTCAAATTTCGTCTGAAATTGAAGTTATGCTGTTTTTCTTGTACTAACAACTATAATTTTATAAAAAAAAATTAAAAAAATTAATAAATAAAAAATAAATAAATATTCAAAACTTTAGTATATGTCGCACTACTAACATTGCGCACACAGGTGTATGTATTTTTTGCTTTTAGTTTTTTTACGGCTGATCAAATTTCGCAGCTAAATTGATTAAGTTTCCATTGGCGATTAGATTCGATTTGTCAAGCCACGACACAAACACCAGCCACAAATTGCACACTTCAGAATATTCAAAATATTTCGCACTTGCCAAATTCAGGCGTATGTTTGTATGCCTGTGTCTGCACATGCATTAGTAAAAACTAAATACACATCACTGGCAACTGGTGGCAACCGCAAAGTTTGGGGGCGTAAGAAAGGATCCTTTAAATTAGTTTCGTTAATAATTTTTTTTCAGCATCCGGCAAAATATTTTTTTAGCGCGCAAAACGAAAACGAATTCACGGAAATTAACAGAACGAAGCCACAGTTGCTCTGGGCAAAAATGCCTGCGAGTAGGTCGCGAAGAAGCATATACATACGTATGCGTGTGTGTAGGTGCGTACAGTGAGCGGCAATGGAAATTATACTGCTTTACTTTTTTTGTGAGTCGGTGTGAATGATTGCTTATTTCGGCTGGTTTTATTTTTACAAATATTTAGTACAGTTTTTTGTTCTTTAAAATTAAGGGCGTTTTTTAACATTTTTAGCAGTACCGAAAGAGACTAACGGTATGAAATTTTTTATTTTAAATTTTCACAAACATGTTGTAAACTTCTTTTAAAAGAAAAATAAACAGGGACATTTTCAAACTCTTTAAAAGAAAAAATTTTAGGAATATTTTCAAACTTTTCTAGCAGAATTTTAGTATTTTTCGATATGCCATTTAAATAACTGAATATTAATATACAGTTCGTATTCTGATAAGAGTGATATATATGAAGATTCCAAATTTTTTGAAACCATTTAAAAATCAGCTAAATTTCAAACTCTTTCCATCGAATTTTTGAATTCTTTCCATTATTCGTCCACTAACTTCATTCGACTCATAATCCAAAAAATAAAAAAAAATAAAGTATGATAAATATGAAATATGTCTTTACCTTTGCTTAGAGAGGCATCGTAACTTTGAAAACTTTGAAGCTGTTTTTCTCAACACTTTTGTTTTTTTGAATTATGATGCCTTTACAGTAAATGAGCGATAGGCAGTTTTGTAGATCATTCAGTTCTACTGTAGAATGATGGAAAGAAGAATTTTAAAGCTTGTAAGCCAATACAGGCTGGGCCATATAGCGTTTGCTTTTGAATCACCTATTTCTTTGAGAATGGTACCACAAATGACATGTCAAATGTGTTCATAATTTACTTAAAGGTTTGATATTTACGAAATGGGACGCTATACGCTTGAACAAAATTGGGAAATATTGAAAACCTATTTCCAAAGTGGTGAGTCTTCTTCTTCTTTTCTGATTTTCACATCGGTGGCTACGTCAATAAGCAAAATTGTCGGATTTGGGGCTCAGAAAATCCACACGTTACTGCAGAGAAGCAAATGCATCCACAACGAGTCACTGTTCGGTGCGGTTTTTGGTCTGGCGGCATCATCGGGCCATTTTTTTTTTTTTCGAAAATGAGCGAGGAGCCGCGGTTACAGTAAATGGCGAGCGTTACTGTGACATGCTCAACGAGTTGTTTCTAAAAATTGAAGAGGATGACATGGACGACATTTGGTTTCAACAGGACGGTGCAATTTGTCACACTGCCAAAGTTACACTCGAACTTTTGGCTACCGTTTTCGAAAACCGAATCAATTGGCCGCCTCGAAGCTGTAATTTAAGCCCGTTGGACTATTTTTAGTGGGGAGCCGTTAAGGACAAATGCTATGGATGCTTTCCATTTCAATTCAACCGGGCTACTCGGGTCATGTTCTTCGATTTCGATGTAACTTAAATATGTTGCTCTCTGGTCAAAATAATGAGACACGTATTTTTTTGTTCGCCCGAAAAAAATTTTTTCAAGAGTTATCGGCAATTTTGTTTTTTGCCTCAAACTCGATTTTTTTTAATTATATAAGAAAAAAATTTTTTGAAATGCCCATAACTTAGTCAAAAATGAACCGATTTTAATAATTCTGGGTTCAAAATGATCGTAATTACTTACACAAGCGACTTCATGTAGAAACAATTGCAAAAAAGTAGTTCAAAATTTTTTATTTAGTAAAAAAGAAAAAAAATTTAAATTTTTTCAAAATTCAATATTTCAAAAAGTGCATTTTTTTTTTTTATAACTTTTTCCAAATCAAAAAAACAT
Organism: Anastrepha obliqua; assembly: GCF_027943255.1. Taxonomy (NCBI): domain Eukaryota; kingdom Metazoa; phylum Arthropoda; class Insecta; order Diptera; family Tephritidae; genus Anastrepha; species Anastrepha obliqua. Next base: position 66,381,354 of record NC_072893.1, read on the forward strand.
CTCAAACTTTAATTGAGCTGCATGCCTAGTAGCTAAAATGCGTTGTTTTTGAGTAATGAATTTTTAAGTAAACACCCTGTTTCGCACTTTTTGTTTTTTGCAAAATAAAAAATTTTCGACTACTTTTTTGCAACTATTTCTACATGAAATCGCTCGTGTAAGTAATAACGATCATTTTGAACCCAAAATTATTAAAATCGGTTCATTTTTGACTAAGTTATGGGCATTTCAAAAAATTTTTTTCTTATATAATTAAAAAAAATCGAGTTTGAGGCAAAAAACAAAATTGCCGATAACTCTTGAAAAAAATTTTTTTCGGGCGAACAAAAAAATACGTGTCTCATTATTTTGACCAGAGAGCAACATATTTAAGTTACATCGAAATCGAAGAACATGACCCGAGTAGCCCGGTTGAATTGAAATGGAAAGCATCTATGCAAACCGTCCAGAGACGATTAATGACTTAAAACACGAAATCGAAGTTGCCAATCATGAAATTGTGTTTGGGCTCCAATCGAAAACTTGCTTAAAAATTGGGTTGGTCAAATGGCCTACTGTAAAGCCAGTCGTGGCAGTCATTTGAACGATATTATTTTTCATTCATAAATGACAATGGTCAATCTTCAATATAAAAAAAAAGTTTGAAAAAATTTTGAGTAGTTTTTTTTTTTATAGCCGATTCAAAAAGGAAATTTTACATGGCCCACCCGTCGTCGCGCTCAGCATTTTGGCGTCAAGGAAACCACAATGCGACGCATTTTAAAGGATGATTTAAATTTGTTTCCTTATAAAGTGCAATTGACACAAAGAATTTTGCCGATAGACCATTCACGTCGCTTGGAATACGGCCAAACAGTCGCTCGAATGGACATTGAAACATTGAACCCAATTTTTGAAAGCAAATTTTAGTGACTGACGAGGCACATTTTAACCTCTCTGGCAGCGTGAATAAACAAATTTGCCGCATTTGAGGAACTGGGAATCCACACGAGATCCATGAAACGCTATTGCATGACGGGAAAGTAACTGTTTGGGCCGGCATTTGCGCCAAAACCATCATTGGGCCATATTTTTACCGAGAAAACAGAACCCGAAACGGTTGATGAAAACCGAAATCGATGGATGTTGGCTCATTATGTCTGCCAGCAAATACGTGAGAAAGGCTTATACGGTTACTGGTTTCAACAACACGGTGCGCCATGCCACACTGCGAATACAACAATTGAATTTCTGCAACGAAAATTACCGGGACGTCTAGTGTCAAAAAGAGGCGACATCGACTGGCAGGTGATCAGGGGACCTGAATTAACCCCCCCGGACTTCTTTTTGTGGGGTTATCGGAAAAGTAAGGCTTACGCCAACGAGCCGCAGATTATTGACCAGCTTAAGGCAAATAAAACTAAACGCTATAAAACCCGAAATGCTTGACAAGATGATGACAAACACAGAAAAAAGATCGCAGTTCGTGATTGCTAATAAAGATGGCCACTTAATTGATATGGTATTCAAAAAATAGGTTTAACAAATTGTAAATAACCAAACCCAATAAAAATATCTCAGTTCTACAAATCAGTTTTTTTTTCAAAGTTGTTCAATATTTTCATACCGACATAGAAGATGACGCACTCTGTACCTATACCGAAACCAATTTAAAAAAGTCTGATTAAATCGCAAAAATTTTTATAGAACTTAATTGTTTCTTGTTTTTGATTTATTTTACTTTTCTGCGAATTTTTTAATCCCTCACAGCTCTTCAAACTATAAGAAAATATTTCCTAATGATGCGTGTAAGTGTTAATCAAAAACAATTCTAAGCAAATTTGTAATATAATTTTTAAGAAATTTAATTAATTTTAATTTTTTAACCTTTTAATAGCTCCCTAAACTCTTTAACAAATTATCAAATAATGTGTGCGTGATGTATAGGAATTTTGAGCAAAACCAATTTAATTTTTATGGAATTTTATTGATTTTACACAAGTTTTTTTACCCGTTAGTGCCTCTACCAACTCTGAAAACAGTATTACAACAACGTATTAATAAAATAAATTATTAAAGTTTATTGCTGTGCTGAGTTCTAATGTGCGGTCAAAGTTAACAAATTGAAAATGTTGTTGGCCTAATTTTGTTTTTTTTTTGCAATTTTGATGAATTTGTGCTAACAGACATCAGTGTGAGACTTTAATAGAAACATTTTTTCATGTCATACTTTATCTACCATTTTCAATGTGTTCCTTTTGCTCACTCATTGAGATTCAGTAGCTTTGAAAACCCCAAATTGCGTATTTTTAATTGAAAGTATTCTAAGTGAATTAAAATAATCCCCATAATCAAACTAAAGGGACAGTACAATTCGCACGTTTTTTAGCTGCATGAGAACTATCGATAAGTACAACTATGACTTTACAACTGAAAATAGCAAACTGAGTTGACAGTTCTGCTGAGTAAGGTTTGGTAAGTCATAAGGAACCGTTTAGTGCCAGAACAAAGCTTCAAAATTGTGGATATTTCCTTTTACGAAAAAAAAAAATATGTTCGAGGAGTTCATAGAGCACTGGAGAGATCATCGGCGCTTTTCCACTCATTCGGCTACGGTGGCCGCTTGATTATCAATAGTATTTGAGACTATTTTAGTTGATTGAGATATTGCGAAAAAAAACATTCGCTCTTTTATTACACCCTGCGACAGTAAAAGTTATTTAGAAAAAATTGCATATGCACGTAAAACAATAGATTTTACATGGTAAAGCTATTTTTTCATTTTCTCACTAATTTAGTTTTTTAAAGGACTTTAAATTTCCAAAGCACTAAAGATTCAAAAAAATATTTGAGTTATTTATATTCACATTACAGTATTAATATGTTCATCAAACAAAAGAGGAAGTTTAGAAATAATTTCGGTTACTTTTCGCCAGGACAAAGATAGTAAAATAATGTCTTTTGCAAAACGTACCCTTAGAAATTGTTGAAATTCCCTAAAGTAATTATTTTGAAAAAGAGGTTGTCTGTAAAGTCGGTTTACTGAAGATAGTTGAATGTGACAATGTCATAAGAAAATACTGATGGAATGGTTGCATTTTTCAAAAGAAAATTTTAATTTTATTTGTTTGATAGATATTTTGTATGGATATAGAGAAGTAGGTAAATGGAATCGCAATGGAATTGATCAAGTTACATTTTTTTGTATAATGTTCATAGAAGTCCTGCAAAATGAGTCGTCGTTCGAAACAGTTTCATTATTTTTTAATAATACATTTTGTATTGACATTATTTCTTTCAGCAAGTAAACTGAATAAAAGTTGTTGTTCAATTAATCTTAATCTCTTCTTCTTAATCTCTTTGCTGCTCATTTATTGCATATAAAAGCGATAGTTCGCATGTTTGTTGTTAATTTGTTCACATATTTTTAAGTGAGTAAAAGTACACACTCATTTGGCTCTTGGAACAAAGTTCGTTATTCACTAACGTACATATCTGTATACAGGTATGTTTATGTGTGTATGTACTTTCCCATAGGCTTTGAATTAGTCTTGTATTATTGTATAGCAGCTGTAAATTTAATCTTTGCTAGTAAATTTAGTTCCGGTAGATGACGTTTATAAGAAACATTTGATTAATTTCACTCTTTAACTAAAAATGTAACTAATAAAAGTATATTGAATATTTTTTTAAGTTTCTTAATAAGTACAAAAATTTCAATTTTTTTTTCAAAATACATTCTCAGAGAATTTCTTATGGAACGTTTACGAAATTAAAAATTAGAAAAAAACTGCATGCTTTATAAAGTTGTAAGCCCTATTTTTCAATTTCGACCCACTGCGCAGCGTGTGCATAATACACACGTTGTTTTACTGACTCTATTAACACGGAATTAAATTCACCAAAAAGTTTAAAATTTTGCATGTGGTTTTCTCTCAGCTTTTTTTCTGCAATTTTTTCCCCCAAATTTACTGTTTTACTGTTTTCTCGTCTAATTTTACACATTTTGGTTGTTAGTTTTAGTTTATGCTTGCTTTCGCATATTTGTGTAAGCCATGATGGGCGAGTGGTGCTATTTGGCAAGCATGTCAGTGCAAGAAATTACTTAATTGCAATAGAGTTACAAATAATTTAATTTAACTTAAATTAAAATTATGCACCATCAGCATTTATGCTCATTTTCGTAACCCTATTTTGCATTTTACCTAGCTATAAATTAATTTTAAACACCAACTGAGCTTGTTGCGGCTCTTTAGAGTACATGTGCGGATTTCCACTGGAAGTTGAGAAATATAACGACAGGATAAGAGCCGCGTATAACTAACTCTGTAGAAGCTGTAGAAAGAGATATAGGATGCATTCACCAAAGTATGCGTGTCAGCTTATTTAAGAGCCATTTCTTTCGGGACCTGCCTGAAAAACACTAGCGGTATTTGGTAATTGTAAGGAAATATATTTAGAAAAAAACCCCTGATCCAACTCCTGATTTCATTTTCGAGCTGCCCGTGAAGACAGAGGCACCAGCTTCGGTACAGATTTTTCTCTCGCTCCAATCCTACCTACTTGGAAAGATTGCCCTAGCACAACCCTCAAGCTATACTTTGTGAATGGAGAGATCTGTGTAAAGTTGTGAGAAATACGGTGTTAACCGCCTAAAAGTGCCACCCTGTCCCTTGAGAGGTTGCTTGCAGTGGCCATCTCTTCAGTTAAGCAGGCTGCGCTGGAGATGAGTTAGATTGAATGTGCTCTCGGTTTTGATAATCGATCAATTTTTCAAACACCTTTAGAATAAATGAGGTAGGACTTATATACAAGAAGTTCTTGGCCGAGTTGTGACCTCTTCTCCACGCATTGGGTATGAAAACAACCTTCGTTTTCATCTCTTTGGTGGGGACGTAATTAAGAGTGATACTCGCCATGCATATTTATTGCAGGACAGGAACCACCAAGGTTCTTGTTATCTGAAGCATCACAGGGAGAATATCGTCAAAGTCAGGGGACTTAAAGATGAAAAAGCGATTGATTTATCAGGTGGTTCTGTCAACAGACACGTATAGATTTGGTGGAAATATCGAGTAACCCTACCTGCCGATTCGTGTCAACAATGTCACGTGAAACAGTAGAATTTTCCGTAAAACAATTATTTGTCATGATATTAAAGGACTATTCTACAGAATCAGCCTACTTTCCATTTTTCTTTTCACAAGAGCTCTGCAGGAATGGCCTCTTGAAAGCAACTGGCTTAGTCTGGCAGAACCCTTGACGGATTCAATGGATTCGAAGTACTCTTTCCAGCGATACGTTCCCCGGTGGTCTAAAACTCGAAAATATAGGATATTTTCAGGATTTTTTCTTACAATAAAAACAAATAAAAAGCGATATTTAAATTTTTTAGGCTCTTTATTTACTTCTTTTTTTTAATTTTAATTATTTTAAAAATGTCGCTGAAGTTGACCCTCCCGAAAAATTGGACCTGGACGGTGTTGTCTATTTTGACTCTTCTATTTATCTAAAACACAAAAACCAAAAAAAATATTAATCAGCATAACTGTAGTTATGTTCCATTGAATTTGATACTCTAAAAATCGGTTTTTTTTTCAAAGTTGTTTAATCAGTTTTTTAATACAAAAATGAAATAATTAAAATAATAGTATGATTCTGGTACGGCCGATATCCATTGATGTTCTGAACAACATATTAAAATTTCAGACGATTCGGTTGAATACTTTTTTGTTTTGTTTTTGAAAACACCAGGCCGAAAAGTATCTAGCTTTGAGATAATTGAGCGTTGAGAGTAGCTGCGTAACGAATCTGACTCTACTTGCTAAGACGGCTGTAGAATCCAAAATACTGAGATATTCTTTTAATATTGTAGTTTGACAGTATGTTCTTAAAATCCCATACTTTCGATATATAAAATTTTTTTTTTAATTCAAGACCACCGGGATCCCTTAATGGCTTCTTTATCTGTTATTCGTTTAATAATACACTGTCAGCTTGAAAGTTTTTAATTTGGTAGCATTCATTGAAATCCTAACTAACCTTGTCTTTCAAGTTGGTCAGAGTCTTGCTCCATCAGGGAGCAAAGTCTTTCTTGCTTAAAGATACTGGACAAGTCACTTTAAAGGCAGTCCGATAGGACCGCTCAAAGTTTTCCTGGGTAATGTATAAATAAGAAAACTTAGCGTGGGGTAAATAAAAAAAGATACCATGGAAGTGTTAGATTTTAAATTCTGCATTGTCGATTGCTTAATTGCTGAAGCAATACCAGCGACGGGCGAAGAATCTTCATCAGATACAGAAGATGAGTCACCGCAAAAAAGCGCAAAAAGAACAATAAAATCGCTAACACCTATAGATGTACTTTAACTGAGGAATAAACATTTATCTATTTGTAAAATTTCTGATAAAAAAAAGCTTATTCGCTGTCGTAAAGAAGGATGCAATAAAAAAACATGTTTTAAATGTATGTCTTCTAAGATATCCAGGCCTTCCATATGTTCTAGAACATAACTTTTCTTCTAAGGTTGGTACGAAAAGCATGAAAAAATATTTTCGACATCTTCTAACTTTTAGTTTGCTTTTGGGATGGATGCTAATATTCTACATAGTGCACCATCTTTTATGTCGGTATGAAAACATTGAATAGCTTTGAAAAATAAAACAACTGATTTGTATAAGTGAGGTATTTTCATTTGGTTTGGTTATTTACAACTTACTAAAACTATTTTTGAATTACAATATCAATCAAGTGGCCATCTTTATTAGCAATCACAAACTGCGATCTTTTTTCTGCGTTTGTCATTACCTTGTCAAGCATTTCGGGGTTTATAGCGTCGATTTCGCGTTGTTTCGGTGTAAAGGTATACGTTGTTAAAATTGCACTGAATTGACGTATCGAAAACATGTATCATATGTTGAAGTCGATAGGTTGGTAAATGACAAAGTTATTCAGCGTTTACATACCGACAAAAAAGATGGCGCACGCTGTACGTAGGTATGTTTCCTCAGTTCTTACATAAATGTAGTTTCCTCCTATCAATCCTTAAAACCTTGTTTACTGCAATTCAAAGTTAACAGACTTTAATCAATTTCACCGCAAACTGCCCGCAACTGTTCTGTTAATGCCACTCTCTGCAGGAATGTAATGGCTTGGACATGTATCAATTCAAAGCCCGGTCGGTGAAAAACGATGTAGTGTAATTTACTCAACTCAGAAATAACAATGGCAAAATGATTTCAAGCATATAAGGACATCCATAGACGTACATAAAAAAAGTCAAGCAGCTGGGCCACCCACTTTCAATGATAAAGGTACACACATTCAAACATACAATAACGAAAAGCAACGTTCGCCTTCTAACTCATTAAAAGCGCTTTGAACAGCCAGCTAACAGTTTTGTGGATTTTTTTTTCAAACATTCAAACATTCACTCATTTACACCACTCCCATCTTCCCAACACATTTTTGTTAACTCGAATTGAAGGATTTCGCTTAATACATTTCTCTCTTTTTCAAAACACAATGAAATTCCTGACAGGATAAACATTAAATTCCCGCACAAACATGGCGAACGAGCTTTAATAGCAGCCAACAGTAGCTTTGAAGCAGGAAGAGGAGGATGAAAAAAGAAATTAACCAAAAGCACTAAGAAAAAAATACTGAAATATAAGTTGCAAGATAATAGAGAGTGCATAGTGGACTTTCACACACACGCACAGACAAGGATATATACATATACACCACATCCTCCGCTAGAAGCACTGCACAAGCGCTAAACGAGAAAAATATTGGCTTGATGCAAAAAAAACAAAAAAATCAAAAGAAAATCATCCTCGCAAAAAGCAAGATGAATGAACATAAAATTCGACAAGTAAACCGGTAATAGTGGTGACTTGGAAAAATTGAATGAATTGCGTTAGCTGCTGCAATAGCGACAGTCACAAAACACACACAGAAAAAAACAACTATGCACATTGACAATACCAGCGGGCGCCGATGATGAAGTAAAGTGTGAGCTTTAGGATGAGCGCTGCGCGTTGGCGAGGACAGCCGCATAGAGGAGTGTGCGAAAAAAGCTGGACAAGCGTTGAAATTAAATGGTGAAAATACTGGAAAATGGCAGTCTGAATGTATTACAAGCGATTTTCGATAAATGAGCACAAAAAAGTTGCATATAAAGCAACAAAGATGTGTGCAGGACTTTGCTAAGTGTACGTCCGTATGTATGTATGAATGTATGTAGGTGTGTAGGAGAAACGTTTTCGAAATGAATGTCAGCGTGACGCGAAGTGGAGTTTTCTATGATTGGTGTGCTACTGCATGTAAGCACACAGCTATTGGAGTTGCTCACGTAAGATTAAACACTTCCTGTCTTTCGTTAGGTAAGCTTCATCTATCTGCCAAAGAAACTGCTGTCAGCGGAATAACATTTTTATCACTTATTTCGAACTTGTAACGGAATAATAATAAACTATTTTCTTTTCAACAAATTCAGTGATGACGTTAGTCGCTAATTGCTTGGCGGTGTGTCTGTAATGAATCAGTGAAAAATAACACTTCAGTGCGGCTATGCTTTCGGCAAATTAGCAAAACTTAAAAAAAAAAACACAAATTTTATGAAACTGAAAGCTTTTTGGAATTCAGTGCCAAGATTTTAACTTTCACTCCTGTACTTTTAATAAAGCGGACGCGTCTTTAGAGTTTAGAAAATGTTACTAAAATCTCTCAATAAATAATAGACGATGGTGCACGAGTATCTCTAACATTTTATGCAGCTGATGATGTTTGTTTGGTTGTTTTTCCTTTTGTTGTTTTTTGTAACTGAACAGTTTTCGATTTCGACGCTTCACAAACTACTGCTTTTTTTGACCCAGCGCCAAGGCAAAAATTATCCATACGCCTTGCGAACTGTGCCACTCGTGTCGATTGGGTGAGAGGAGCTCAATTCGCAGATTTATTATAGTTTGAAAAAATCAAATGCTTTTGTATATTTCGATATTTAAAATAAGAAAATCGTTTAAGCAGTTATTTTAATGTTTTAAGTAGTTACGCCCCTCCGCAAGGCGGTGTTCTCTCGGCACTACTCCGGGTTGTTGTTCTTAACGACTTACTAGAGAAACTGGAGAGGAGCGACTGCAAAGTGACAGCTTACGCGGATGACGCGGCACTTATTGTGAGAGACAAGTTTTTTGATACTCAAATGGAGCTGATGCAGGACTATCGAAATCTAGTTGTGAAATGGACCACAGATTGCGGTCTCGCGATAAGTCCTCTGAAGACCGAGCTTGTCTTATTTACGAGCAGATATAAAAGCCTCGAATCTTTCTCCTCTCAATAGTGAGCGTTACGTTGGTGCTTTCTGACAGGGTGACGTACCTAGGACTCATTCTTGACAGAGGGCTAACGTGGAAGCCCATTATTGAGGAGAGAATTAGGAAGGCAACAGTCGGGTTGAATGGATGTAGGATCGCTATCGACAAAAGATTTGATCTCACGTCTAAAGTTACATCCCCCTGGAGCCTTTATCTGGTGGGGCTCGCTGGAGGGACGACATCAGTTAAGGAGCTTGGGAGAGTCCAAAGTTCTGCTCTCATCAGAATCAGTGGACCGCTTCGTACTACTTCTACTAACGGACTAACGCTATGCTGAATGTGACACCCGTGGACATCGCAGGAAAAACTGCCGCTGCACGCACGGCAATCAGATTGAGTTGTTCGGACCATAAGCTAGACTTAAGCTACATACACTCTAATATTCTTAAAAACATTGAGTTCATCCCCATTGTACTGGATCATTGTACACCCTCGCTGGGTCCGAACGGTCCTTTTTCCATTCATATTCCCTTAAAGGAGGTGTAGGCGGGTTGTAACATTTAGAGACAGGGTATGGCGAATATATTTACAGATGGTTCGAGCTTGGCCGCAAGGGTTGGTGGGGCAGTATTCTGCGAGTAATTCTTCAAGCTCAAATTTAGGCTTCCGGAACACTGAAGTGTTTTCCAAGCGGAGGTAGCCGCTGATTTCTGTAGTTACTTTAGAGGATGTAAATACTTACTCCAACAGCCATGTGGTAGTTAGGCTCGTTGTTTGTGCGTTCGAAATTAGTCGGGAAATGCCAGATGTCTCTCTCTATTGCATTCGAGTACTTCGATATTAGGCTCATTTGGGTTCCTGGTCAGAGCGGCATAGAGGGAAACTGCTGTGCTGAACTGCTGGCTAGAAAGAGGAACCTGGAGACGGTGTCATCGCAAAATAAAAGGATTGTGGCTCCCTTGAGAACCTGTGGTCTACCCTTGGATAGATGGGCTTCACGTCAACTCAGCAAGCACTAGGTAAGTGTGCAAATATACAAAGTAGCGAGAGCCGACAGGCTACATATAGATTGGGTACGCTGCAGAGAATTTCTATGTCGAACAAAGCAGCAGCTCTCGAATTTGATAGGTATTCTTACCGACCATTGTCCGTTAAGTGTACATGCGATGAAACTTAGAATTGCTTCAAGTCCTTTCTGCAGAAGTTGACTGGAAGATGAGGAAAAATCATCTCAGCACCTTCTTCTTAGTTGCCCTGCTTCCGTCGTGCAAGGATTTAGGTATCTGGGCTTTTTGCTACTCCTGCGGATATTTTGGGTTTAAATATAATGCATCTGGTGAAATTCATCAGTAGCTAAAAGCGGTTAATGCCAACGTAATTAGCCACTGTTGGTCATGAACCTCTAATCTAAATTCCTTTCTTGCTTTTTTCACCATTTCCTTCTGTTTTCCGCATGAATTATAATTATTTGTCAAAGTGGTCCCCTCGCAAGGGTAGCCATTTATCCTATCCAGTGTAGCGGGAGAAAAATTAAGAAATTTGAAATATTAAAAATTCTGAAGAAGGCTTTTTGTTGTGCCTATTATATGCTGTTTTGGAATTGCGATGGGTCGAACCAATTTTACCTTAATTTGCGTTAAGCAAAGGAAATTCTATTTGATTATTGAACACTGGCATTCTTTACCGCGGGCTTATTCTAACCCCCTAACCCGCTGGGGGTTCTGTCCGTCGATACCACTAGCATTAATAGCAGCTGGTCAATCAATTAAAGTTTCAGTGGCGAATACTATCAGTTTACGGACACTCGTGTGTTTGAGGTCTCAGGCGCTTTGTGCGCTCTCTCTTAACAAGAGACTTGACCCATTTGTTTGTGCAAATCGTTACTCATCCGCATAATGATGATGATGATATACGAGTATGTAATAATTGTGTATAAATACATACATTCATTATATTTGACCTTCGAATCGCTGCGTGTATTTTACGAAACGACCGTTTAAGAGTTGCCGTTCATATCCAACTTTTGTGTGTTTTGCTTACAAGTACGCCAGAGCTGTTAGTAAGGGACTGATTTATAATACGAACACTTTTACTGATTACAAACATATAAAACTATGCGAAGTTTCCATACGAATAATATTTTATGCTCTCAATAGGCTTTGTTATGATTAATGACCACTCAAAGCGAAATAAGATTACATCAGGCCCCATACCTTTTTGTCCGCGCTTTTCACTATTTTGTTATGTTAAAGTTCTTTCCTACAAAATATTTTCCTCTGCATATTCATATGTAGGTATGTGAGCACAAATACGTACGAGCGGTCCATTTATGATATGCAGCGGCAAACAAAGCTTTCCAGAGGGAATATCATTGTTTTCTATTCGTGACTGTGCCACTGTTGATAAAATATTCACCATGACAGGCTCCGTGACATATTGTGATTGCTGAGTGAGGCGGGCGTGAGAGTGCGCTTGTTGGGATTCAGTCAAATATTCCTCGAAACTAGTTTTTGCATGTCTAAGGATTTGACCGGGCGATTATGTCATCAAAAAAAATATATAATAACTTTTACCATTTCGTTTTTTTCTAGTTTTTAGGGCAATATTAAAGTTATTCAGGGTTTTGTCTGGACTTATTCTGAGTTTCATATAACCAGCTTTGCAGGTGAAATTTTATATTATATATGTTTTCTCAAATTTGAAACGTTTTATATGCGCATGTAAGTAACTGATTTTTTCTTTTTTCAATACAGAAAACATCAGTAACAGTTTTAATATTAAAAAATATTTAATTAACTGGCAAATGTTTGCATTTGTTTTCCAAAATCGAATTTAAATTATCAATAAGTTTTTAGACCATACACTGCTGATTTTGACGCTGCAAGCCATTTGCGTTCTCCATTTTTTGTTTTTTGTTTTTTGTTCCAGGAGTGCCAAAAGCCACAAAATTTTGTGGAGAGAAATTGTGTCAGCATTGAAAATGCAAATTTACATGAAAATGTGAATTTTTGCAAATTTTCGAGTGCCAAAGTGTAATAAGGGAAAGAGTATAAGCGAAGTTTTGTGTGCGGCTGAATGCCTATGCCAATGTTAGCGATAATTCCTGGTGCTGGGATTTTGGGATGCTTTTAATGTATTTCCAGGGCACTGAAATTTGTCTTGGAAGCTAGCTTCTTTAAGTTCAGTAAAAAATTTAATCAGCCTAATATTTTTTCCCACCAACTATAAGCCTGGAGACTCACGGCAGTCATAACTGGCTTTTGGTGGGTCGGTCACTCCTAGTGGGATCCCTAAAATTTGTTTTTAATTGATTAATTATTTAAGAAACCTCAAAAATTTACAACATGCAATCGAAGATTTGCCGACCTCTTTTTTATTTTCCTCTTTCGAAAAGAGTAGTAAAAGTAATAACAATAAATGCTAAAGAAACTCCAAAAATATATATTATCAATTGAAAAAAGTAATCAACCAATTTCTTTTAAAGTCTCAGACATAAATAGTTTTTTCAAATATTTTGGAGTTAAGTTATACCACTCGTAAAAGGTGGTGCAAAATTAATCACTCCTTTTGAATAACCCTTTTTACTAAATAAAAAAGCTATGTGAGTGATGGAGATATTTAGTTTGATCTTTACACATTCCATTACTTGTCTGTTTGTACTGTATTGCCCATATTCGACGGAGCCATGTGTTGTTTTTTAAATAAAAGAAAACCACAATTTTTTTGATGTTGACGATAATAATCATTTTACTTGGTTCAAGTAGATTTGTTGACATCACTTTTTGAATATGATATCTCTCAAATGGCCACCCTGAGCCTGTACGGCGTATTGTGCCCGTTTTGCACCATTTTCCATAGTTTTAGCTAACATTTCGGCTAGAATAGCCGCAATTTCCTCACGGATGTTATTCTTGAGCTCTTCTATGGTCTTTGGCTTATTAATATAAACCTTTGATTTTAAATATCCCCACAAGAAGAAGTCAGGTGGCGTTAAATCGGGCGAACGCGGTGGCCAGTCAAAATCGCCATTTTTCGACATCAAACGATGAGGAAACAATTTCTTCACAAAATCGATTGTGGTGCGAGCTGTGTATGGTGGAGCGCCGTCTTGTTGAAACCAGAATTGCCTCATACACTTTCGAGGAATAATTGGCATCACAAAAGTGGTTATCATATCCTGATTGACGGTAACAGCTTGACCATCTTCATTTTCGAAGAAAAACGGCCCAATAATCGTTTTCGCACTAACGCCGCACCAAACAGTGACTTTTTCGTCGTAAAGAGGTACCTCTTGAATTTCGTGAGGATTTTCAGTGGCGTAAATACGGCAATTTTGCTTGTTTACCGTCCCATTTAATAAGAAATGAGCCTCATCGGACATGATGATTTTGTTCCGAAAATGCTCGTCATCTTCAACCATTTCGATGACTCTTTGGGCACATTCCAATCGACGAGGCTTGTCCGCAGACAACAATCTTTGCGTCAATTGAATCTTATACGGGAATAAATGCAAATCAATGCGGAATATTCGTTGTAAAGTGGCCCGAGCAATGCCCAACTGCTGAGAACGGCGATTTTGGGATGTCCTTGGCGACGTCTCAACACTGGCCCGTACAAGAGCAATATTCTCATCCGTTCGCCTTGGCCGGTTTTCGTACAAACGTTTAATGTTGTACTTAGAAGGCGCACTTTTCACCTTATTTAATTTTTTATACGCACGTTGAGTTTTCACAATTGACTTCTTTTGTTGAATGTAAATTTCAACAATTTGGGAGCGCTTGCGTGGCGTGTTCTGTTCCATAGTAAAAACCTGTTTCAGTTACGTATACGTTGGGTATAACGTCTATTGGCGTAACTGAAACTGTTAATTTCAAAATGTCATAACTTTTTTTAAAAAAATCGTACAATAATTTAAAAAATGGGTTTTAAAGCTAAAGAGTTGTACTATCCGACCTTTTCGTCGAAAATTAAAAAAAAATTTTCTATCCCAAAAAAAATTATCAAAAATGGCTAAAATGGCCCTTTTTTGACCTTTTAGGCTTCATTTACCAAAAATCCTGACGTGATGGAGCATTTTGAAGGTCAGATTCGTTTTCAGCGCATAAAAAACTACAAGAAACAAGTACAGCCATTCTAGAAACTGAAAAAAGTTAAATTTCGCAGGCCTGTGTTATTTGAAAAACGGAAATGCAAAAGAAGTCATGAACAAAATATTTGTTTAAGCTTTTTACGGATTACAGATTCAAACCTGTAAAAGCAAGAAGTTTTTTCATGACCGAAATACTTTTAAATGTTTGCCATTGCCTGCTATTAAAAACTTTTCTATCATTTGGTCTTTGAACAATGGATTTCGAACCGATTCTTCTTTATTTGCAAATTCTTAATACAGAATTAAGCGAACACAATGTCAAATTGTTCACTAATTTTAATATAAATATCATAAATAAGTATTTATTCTGTTTTACATTTAACAAAAATATAAAATAATAGCTATAATACTATAGTAATTATCCTTGCTTCGTGCTGCTTCAACCAACTTCCAAATAGTCCTTAATCTATTAGGTTAGGATAAATGGCTGCCCTTGCGAGGGGCCCACTTGGAAAAATATTCAAAATTTGTCCATTGTGATACCATACAGAGAAAAAGGAGAAGGAAATGAGACGCACAGCTGGAAAATGGAAGAAGGCACTTTAGAATTAGAGGATGCCGCCCAACAGTGGTTAATTTACGTTCGTATTAACTGCTTCAAGCTACTGATGAATTTCACAAGATGTGTGATAACTCGCAATATCCGCACATGTAGCAGAAAAATGAGATCCCAGCTCTCTCAATCTTTGGCTAACGAGAGCAAGCAGCTGAGAGGAAAGTGTTGAAATGATTTAACCTTTCTGCAGAAAGGATTTAAAGTAAGACTCACCACGTGAATACCTAAGAGACAACACCCAGTAAGAATACCCACCTAATTCGAGAGCTGTGGCTTTGTTAGGCTTAAAAGTTCTCTCGAGCGCCCCTGATCTACCCTTGACCAGAAGGATCTCGGGACTTTGCACGTTTGCACACGAACCCAGCGCTCACTGAGTTGACGCAAGGCTCATCTTTCTAGGAGTAGACCACGGGTTCTCAAGGGAACCCCAATACTCTCATTTTGCAACGAAACCGTCTCCAGGGTCCCTTGTCTTCCCAACGATTTCCCTTTATGCCACTGTGACGGAGAACCCAAATGAGCCTCAAATCGAAATATTCCGATGAAATCGAGAGAGACGTCAGGCATTTCCCCAATAATTTTGAACGCACAAATAACAAGCCTTATTGCCGCCTGGCTGTCGGAGTAGATATTTACGTCTTTTATACTAATTACAGATGTAAAAAACCAATTCACTGTTTCCTTAATTGCAGCTACCTCTGTTTAAAAAACACTACAGTGGTCCAGCAGCCTAAATTTGAGTTTGGTGGTGAGCTCCTGGTAGAATACTTTCCCACCAACTCTTCCGTCCAACTTCAAACCATCCGTTAATATATTTGCCATGCCCTGTCTCCAAATGTTGCACCCCGCCCACTCTACAGCACTTGCTCCTCCTCTCTTATACCATATTACGTAAACAATTCCTCCTTTGCCTTCGATTTTACCTTGCACAATCAGAGTAACAACTTGTATTTAGGACCATGCACAACATGATCAAAATATGCGGTTTTGCGGCACTTTCTCGTTAGTAAAAGTCTCTATCTATTCTAAGTTTCCTTAAGACTTGTTTATTACTAACTTTGTCTGCCAACAATATTTTCAACATCCGCCGATAGCACCACATCTCAAACGCCTCTAATTTAATCATACTCGTAACCTTTAGTGCTCACGCTCCCACCCCGTACAACAAAACAGAACAAATGTAGCATTCAAGTGCTGAGCACGTAACTCATATTCAAGCTTTTATTGGAAAGAACTTTCTTGTAGTGGAAGAAAACTTCCCTCGCGGTTTCTATCCAACATCAAATTACTCTTTCATATGTTCACGTTTCGCTAAGACCACATCCTAGGTAATTAAATAACGATACTCTTGGGATCTGCTGGTCATATGCATAAATGTTTGACTTGGTGATTTGTTGAGAGTGTTTTAAGACAACAAATTTTTTGACTTCTTCAACGAGATATTGCAAGTCATTAATTTTTTCAGCCAGTATAGTGGTATGAACGGCAATTCGTATATTATTTATTATTTCGCCGTTGGCTTTTATTCCTAAGTTGACTGATGCCAAAGCTTCTTTAAAAATAAGGATTGATTATGGGTATAAGTTTTCGTCCTTTCTTAGCCAAAGTTTAACAAATAAATACTACATGATATTATGTGAAGTATGTGTCATTGGAAGCAATAACTTTACTTGATCTTTCAGGCAGCATATGGATTCCTTTGACGAAAAATTCGCAATCCTTTTGACTTGATCCATTCATTGAGCCAGTTTGTGATGCTCGCGTATGAAGTGAACCGCTCTCCAATACGGGCTGACGGCATTGATCGGAACAGATGGTAATCCTAGTGTGTAATGTTTGAGGAATTAAGCGCGTGGGGCCAGATTTCCCAATTCAGTCTCTCTAAATATTTTCGGCCGATTTAGCAACGTGTGGCCTGGCGTTGTCATGCAGCAAAATCAGTTTGTCATGTCTACCGTCCCATTCCGCCCGCTTTTCTTTGAGAGCTCGATTCAAACACATTAGCTGCAGTCGTTAACGATAGCAAGGGATAATTTTAGATGATTTAAGGAGTTGATTATAGATGACACCACTCTGATCCCACCAGATGCACAACATAACCTTTCTTTCGCTGTCGATGGACCTGGTTCACCTGGCAGGCTCCATCACTTTAGATGCTTAGAATTATCATAACAGATCCATTTTTAATCGCCAGTGACGATGCGATGTAGAAAACCTTTTCTACCTACGGTTGATCTGTCACCATTCAACTCCTTAGACATATCATCAATGGTTGTACATACATGCATCTTCATCTAAAAAATGTTGTACGCGATCTTTATCACCCACGTCGAAATTTCCACTTTGGAAGTGTCGAAACCACTCTTTACAAGTTGTATTTAATGCAGCGTGATTACCGTAAATATTGATCAATATACGACACACGAAGAAGGCTCTGACGACGCCATGGTGCAGAACGAAATTAGTAAACTCACATATACACCTACAAATCACCAGTATATTACTAGAGCGAATACAAAAGTACCTACTATTAGCAGCGACAAATCTTTTACGTAGGCGGTAATTTATTCACATACTCAATATTTGGCGAACTTCCCTCTCGATTTCAACATCACTTTATAGTCTCACGTTCGCAGTTTGGCCCCAATACAATTTGGAAATGTACCTTATTTCTTTTTTATCAATGTCTATTCGTCTGAAAAAAATCATACAGTTTTGTGGGCAGTACCTTATCAGAAGCGTTTTCTTTCTTTCCTTCGGGACGTCTTTACAGCTTTGAACTAGCTTTTCCATGGCCTGGTTGAATCCAAATTGTGTTTGACCCATTGTTCACATTTTATAAATAAACGGTTGTGGGGAATCTTAAGAAATGAATCTATGACTCATTAAACTCATGCGTGGATAATCATCGCATTTGTCAGCTCTGGATTTTTTAGGCAACGGTCCGAAGGTCATCAGCAGCCATTCCTTTGGATAGACACCATAATCTTAGATTTTATTAAATGCTTGAACCATTATTCCTATATTTTCCTGACCTAAAAGTTTATATAACTCAGCTAGAATTTTATCGGGTCATACGGACTTAATATTTTTTGCAAAAATTGTTGCTTTTAACACCTCTTCTTTAGTTATACTTTGCTCCGACAATATATCATTTCTAATGTTCACATCGAAATCCTGTCTGGACTCATCATTAATAATCGAATCCTGACTCTACCAAATTAAATCTTATAGTAGAAACATAATTCTGTGCATATCACATATTTGTGGGTGCGCGAGTATTTCTATCATTTAAAAGAAAACCTAATTAATATTGGGGTTTTCTAAGGTGTCTCCAGCAACCTCCACCGAAATTTTCTAAAAAATTTTAGTCCTCAAACGCCGTGCTTAAAAGGAGTTTTAAGACCTGTCTAAAAACCAGTGTAAAACAGGGAAGCTAAAGGGAGGTTTACTCCTTTCTGGATTATATGGTTGCTTCATCATTTTTCCAAAAATGACAGTAGAATTAATAAATAAGCAAAAAATTTCACACGCCTAATGTACATATTTACATAAACTGTATTGCGTGCCAAGAGTGTCAATTGCTACTATTCTATACCAATACTGGCAAGGATTTCATTGGCAAACGAGTTATTAAAAAATATAAGCAATAGCTTTCGTATTTTATGGGCACATGTGCGAGCCTGGTCGGTGTTGAAAGGAAAACCATAGACCTAGAAATATGTGTTTGCGCAAATTAGTTGGTAAAAGTATTTTGTTATTCTACTTATAGATGTGTAGTTGTTGGGCTTTGGCCAAATAGGTGGTCGAATTTTATATGCAAATAAATTTTAAAATTTTTTCTACTTTCATATATACTTGTACATTTTTATATCTAGTACAAGTATATGATCTGTAGCAGGATATGGGGAGCCAATAAAATCATCTCATATAAAATAAGGGGCAAAAAGTAAAGTTCCATATTCGTCATCATCATCATGCTTAGCTTAACAACTTGGCCCCGGTGTTTGCTTTCTGTAACATTTGTGTCCAGTTCTATTTATTGCTCGCTTGAGTTCTCCAACAATGCATACCAAATAACTCAGCGTCCCGATCTACGCATCGTAGATGGTTTAGCTTTATTTTCGTGACAATATGCGGTGGCTTTCATAGTCTTTGAAGCTCGTGATTGAATCGTATTCTCCAAGAGCTCTTTTCGTAAACAGCACCAAATAATTTTTGTGGGACTTTACGCTCAAAACCGTTGAGTTTTTGCTCATCGATCTAAGTTTCACTAGCGTATTTAAGTACGCCAAGAGTACCACAAATTCTTATTTTTGTTGGTCATCTAAGAATGCGACGTGTATTTGTAATACAAAGTAACATCGATTCACGGCAAGTGCTCTTTGATCGATTTCAGTCGTCATTTAAATTCCTTAACAATTTTGGCCGATGTCTGCACTGCTAGTCCTTGTGGTGACGACACCATTGCCTTCGTCTTGTCTGTATAAAGTCCCATTCTTCAGGCCGCTCTGTCAATTTTTAGGCTTCCTTAGGGTCATTAAGGGATGCCGCGGTAATGTCCAAATCATCTGCATTTGCCTGGACTTGTACCGACTTAAAGAATTTAGTTTCGTCTATAGTTACGCCAGCTTCACTTGTTACTTTTTCAAGGGCATGAAAGACCATCATCTTGTCTGAGGCCATTTCTTGTTATTATGGCAGTAAATTTCCAATTTTGACGTTGTTTCTAACATTTACTACTGTTGATTTTGTTAGTCGAATAAGTGTAGCCTGATAATTTTCTTAATATTTCGCTCAGTGATATTTGGCACATAAGTTTAAAAATATCTGGCGGTAATTCATCAAAATTTAATTCTCTTCAGTCGATGAAATACTGTGGATTCGAAGTCTGTCAGGCATCCAGGAAGTAAGAGCTTAGACAGCGATATGACATTCTGGTAAGAGCCGGACATTGGCAAAGGAAGTATTCGATGTTCACCTCCTCTTCCTCGTTTTGCATTTGTTCCCATTACGTAGTGCCCGGTGATGATATCAACTACTAAACCAATGGAAGGTGAGTCAATATTGAAAAGGTACTTTTTTTATCGGGACAACTAGCAAGCACAACACACAGGCACAATTAAGTCCCTTGTACTGCATTAGCATGTCATCAGCCCAACCAGCCGTCTGCACTCCCCTCTGCTTAATGACAGAAGGATTTGCGACAGTCGGTCGGACATGGCAGGTAACATCAGTTGAGTCCATCTGTTGCCTCTCTCAGCCTTCCAAGCTCACTTGTTGGTTGTAGTAACCCATTTGCTAACCGTGGCTTTGGTGGCCGCTGAATGGAGCAGCTGAACTGGTTCCGGGCCAAAGAGGTTGACCTCAGAGCCCATCTCAGCTAAAGAGTCAGAGGTCTCGTTACCCATGATACCCAAGTATCCCAGGACCCATGTTTGTATCAGATTGTTATGTCTACCGACATAGTTCAGCCTAGATTTACAGGACTCGACTACTTCTGATGTGATTGGGGGGTTGTCTAAGGCTGCGAGCGCAGCTTGGCTGTCGCTGCAGACACATATTGATCTGCTTCTCCATCTGTTTTCCACAATAAAGTTCACTTCAACATCGCTTCTTGATTAGCATACACCTCCGCTTGCAACACAGATGCATGCATTTCAAGAGGAAAGTGTTTTCCCGCTGGATTCCACGTAGACTCCAGAGCCGGAGCCATGCTCGGTCCTGGAACCATCCGCGAAAATGCAAAAGCAGTATTTGCCTGGCTCAATTTCAGGGTTTGATCACAATTGAGCCTCTGTCAGCACCTCACTGTATCTCTTTTCAAGTACGACTCTGGATGGCATGGAGTCAAGGAGTATGGAGAGCATCGTTGGATCGAAGTCCATGCCTTCTCTGTTTTCCAATGCCGGACCGGGGCCGTACCAGTTCCCATTGTGTTTCAGCCTCAGTTGATGAAAGGATTAAGTGGTGGTAGACCAACCGGAGCATCTAATGCTGGGTCTGAAGTAGTCGAAGAGGTACTTAGTTCAAAGTTCATTCCTCCTAGGCCACACTTGTCTAGTTAACACTTTAGTGTAGAAATTTTGCAGTTCTTGCTATTCTGCAATTTCTCAAAGCATAGATAATTCTCCTATTGCTTAAATTAGTGACAACAACTCATGTAATTTCGTATAATTTATATTCTAATAAATATCTAATGAGCAAAAAAATAGTAATATCAAATCGAGTTATTGATGGCGATAATGTCAAAATATTATATCAACTCACTGACAGCCAAATCAAACAATCACGGCAATAAGTGGCATATCGCCAATGTGCTCGTGAATAAAAGCCCAGCTCCTCCCACTTTCCGCCTATCAACGAAAAAAATGTAATTTCTCTTTTTTCACACTCTGACCATGCACTGTTTCACGCCACTGGCGGCGTTCACTTATGGCCGGCCGAATTTTCGCTTGACCATTTCCATATGGTTCATATCCCATATTTTTGTGCACGAGGCACTTGTGCTTGATGACATATAGGGGGAAAAAGTTGAACTTAGCTTTTTGCTGCTGATGACTGCGTCCACCAATCGTCCTGTTCAAACTAATTCAAGTCATGTGCGCCCAATTCGCTTGTTTTCTTTTTGCTGAAATTTTTTTTTTTATTTGTGTGAGTATTTGGCGGTTATGTACTGTTGCTGTCGCATTCATGGCACACAGTTGCTGTTCAATTGCATTGTTGTTGTAGTTGGTTAGTCATTACTGACTTTTTTTTGAAGTTGTCGTCTAACTTTAACCCTCCAACTGGCGGTGAGTATGCATAGGTATCAGATTTGTTTTAGATTATATATTAAATACATGCATTGAATTTAGAAGCAGATCTACATCCATAGAATAAATATTCTAGAAGTTTCCGATAGCTTTCGAAAATTGCAATACACTACGTTAAACCACTATAATACTGGGCTTGTTAAAAATGAGGTTCATTCTGTTACAAAAACCATATAAATCTGGGAAATTGCGAAAAATTGTAATTAAAAAGGTTTAACAAATTTTCAAGAAAATAATAAATTTTTTAGGAAGAGCAAGCTTTAAGAGGATGAAAAATTTGAGCAGATTATCAAAACGTTTTATTAGTATTTTTGGACAAATTTCGGGAATGCAATTTTATAGCCCATTAAATTTTAGTGTTTTAAAGTATTAGTTTGAAGTGGCTGAAAAATCATTGAAATTGATTTTTGACAATTTGTTTCTTTCTCGGTGTTGGGTATAAAAGCAAGTCAAACATTCATTGCAAAGTATGTAGAAAATGCACAAAACGGCCGGCAAAAAAAAAAGTTTCAAAAACCAACGCCACTTTTGCGCCACTTGAAAGTCAAACACTAAATCTTTCGGCTACTTGCAAGAGATTTTTGATTTACCAACAACCAGCGAGTATAGCAATATTGATAGGGATTATCAAACTGAAGCGGTTGAAGAGCGAAACGAGGAGGACGGAGGCCAAATCTGTCAGAGGGGAGGCATAAAAGTTGATTCAAGAAAATAAAAGCAACTTTCAATTTAAAACTTGTGTCCAGCAGGACCTCTAGATCAAAGAATCACTCAACAGTAAAAAGGTGCCAACAAGTGCTACTTTGGACTAGATTAGTTTTGTGGGGGGTTGGACAAGTCCAAGCACTCAGTCAGGAGACCATTGTACTACACCATAGAATTCAGTACACGACACGGATAGAATTCAGTAGAAAGAATAGAGAAAGGAAAGACAAAAAGTGGGTGGTAAGACGGATAAATTAGTTTGAGGTCACTCTTCCACAAATCTCTTGGGTTCATTGATGAATCTTAAGAAATCCGGAGGAGGAAGGGTATGAACTTTATCCCTACTCAGTATATCGCAACCCACTATCCTGCTATAAGTCTGATTCTGGAAAATGACGGACAGCTACAGAGAAAAGGCCTTGCAGGGCCTTCCAATACTGCCGTCCTGCCACTTTTTCTCAATTAGCCAGTACGCCAGATTCAAGATGTCATAGACTTCCGTAAGGAATACCGTGGCCATCTGTCCTGGGGCGTAGGAGTACTTAATGTCTTCGCCTAAGCACCATCCAGATCCACTATTATCACTGGTTTTGGATCCGTCGGTGTAGAAAGTATGCTGATATCCCGTTAATAGGTTCTCTGGACTTAACCATTGATCTCTATCTGTCAACAATACATCATACCTCCTACCGAAGCCAACGACAGTTCTTCATTTCCCCAGACTCAGTTTAACTTGAGCCTGTACGCCGCCTTCATCGCGTCCTTTCGAATTCGAAGATCTAGAGGTTGCAAGTTCAAAATGGCATTAAGGGCATCACTCATGGCACCTGTGATAGCCAAGCACACACTTCTCTGTAGCCTATTTAGGGGTCTCACTCTGGAATTAACCATTGTAGTCTTCCACCATACTACATGTAATGATGGGTCTAATTAGGGTGATGTACAAATAGTGTACTATCGCCGGTCTTAGACCACATGTCTTGCCAACGGTTCTCTTATACTGCCAGAAGACGTTTAATGTTCGAAAGACCTTTTCTACAACGTGTTTCTTAACTATTTAACCTCAGAAGACAGGTGCAGTGTTACCTCTTTCAATGCGGGTAGTAACAGGCCTTCCATATTGCGTTTTCTAGTGAAAAGCACTAAGGTATTATTCTTTTTGGAGGATTCACCGAGTAGGTAACTGAATAGTAAAATCCTCTGTCGACGAACGAAACTAACACTCTACAAGGCTCTCATCATGCCCGTCCTAACATATTGGGCAGAAGCTCGGACGATGACAATATGCGATGAGGATTCCTTCGAAGTGTTTGAGACAAAGATTCTGCAGAAGATTTTTGTACCTTTGCACGTTGACGATGGCGAATATCGCTGGCGATGAAACAATGATCTGTATGAGCTTTACGATGAAATAGACATAGCGCAGCGAATAAAGATACAGCGGCTTGGTGATATCATCCAAATGGAAACAAACGCCCCGGCTCAGAAAATATTCGATGCGTTACAAGCTGGTGGCAGCAATGGAAGAGGAAGGCCTCCTCTGCGATCAAGTGGAGATGGACTAGGCTTCACTTGGTGTGTCCAACTGGCGCCGGTTAGCCCGAAAAAGAAACGACTAACCGTTTTGTTAAACGCGACGGTTATTGTACCAATCAAGAAGAAGAAAAAGTTTCTAGTTTAGTATGGAATTACTTGTGGCGCATCATAGTAGAACAATAAGTTGAGTGGCACTTCCCGTTTTATACGCTATTTGTTGACTTTAAGAAGGCATTCGACACAATCAAAAGATACGCAACAAGCCTGGTGTTGAGTAAAAAGGGAGTTATCGTCAAGGTAATCTGCCTCATCGAAGACCTTTATGAGAACTCCGAACTGGCAGTTCTTCACTATGGCAATATCTGCCTCCTTTCGCCGCTTCTCCTCACCATCGTCTTAGACGACGCCGTGAGCCATAAACCCTGCACAAAAGAGGCATCCGTATGGAGTTCCACATCTCGAATACCTGGACTTCACTGATGATATCTGTATCTTCTCTTTTAAACTCACTGGCATGCAAATGAAGGCGGACAGACTAGTCAATGCTGGCACGCAGTATTGATTTGAGGTCAACATCGTTGAGACCAATGCTATGAGAGTCAACCACAATAAAGCGAGACATATAATGTTTAATGCGTTGCCGTTGGAGTTAGTTGAAAGTTTCTCCGATCTCAGCTGCACTATGACGGCAGATGGCGGAGCAGCTGAAGATGTCAGCTGCAAGGTAAACAAAGCAAAGGCGGCGTTCGGGCGAATGCATACAGTGTGGGGGAGTTGGCAAATCTCCAGGTGCTCTAAACGGCGAATATTCAGCTCATGTGGGGAGTTAGTATTGTTGAACGAAAGTGTAACAATGTCTGGTCTCTAACACCATCACCCAGAGGCTACGATCTATCGTCAATAAATGCCTCCACATCATCCATATATAGAATATTCTAGCCGCACACAAACAGCAACGACGCGCTGAGGAGTTTAACGAATGAGCAATCCATCCAATGCAAAATCAAATTAAGAAAGTGGCGATGGATAGGTCACACACTTAGAAAACCACCAGATAGCATCAGGAAAATGGCACTGGACTGGAGAGCCCGCTCGGCCCAAAAATGCTTGGAGAAGATCGATGTTGCAAACAAAAGCCTGGAACCATGTACTAGAGAAGAGTTTTGTTGTGGCCCTATGCTCACTAGCGGAGTGAATAAGAAAAATTAAATAACTCTTCCTGTCCTTTGTTTTATATCTCTTAGCCAGGATAGTTGCTTCCCGCCTATGTCAAATTTTCCTCCTATTTTTCCTTGCAGGATTAGTTGAACTACATAATATTCATTGTTTCTCATAACATTACCCGTTTGAACTTTTCAAGGCAAAACTGTAGGCTCAAACAAAATTTGCTTACTCACAGCTCATGAGAACAACATTTGCCTGACAGAGGGTTAATCTGTTATTCTTCACTTTTTATGTATGGCTAAAAACTTTTATTGTACGCTCAAATGCGAAATTGCTAGAGGCTAAAAACGAATATTTTGCCAACATTCAAAAAGAAAAATATATGTATGTGTGTATGGGTATAAACAAAAGCGAAAACAATTCGTGAGCTGATGTTTACAAAATATCGGAGTGCACAAAAACAGTATTAGCGATAGGGCAATGAATAACCAAAGCGATGTATGTAAGTAACTAAGACCCTAGCAGAATGGGAATACAAATACATTGAAGAGCATTTAATTCATGGAATCACGTGGAGGTAGCATAAACCAAAATATTTATTATACCAGAAAATACTGTGCGCATACATAAATATTTGTTAGAAGCATGAAAAACTGAAAGTTCATGCTACCAATGGATCATGCAATTTTAATGAAGACACTAAAAACAATGGATTAAAGCTGATTGCGTTGTGTGCTTTTAGTGAAATAAAGAAAATAGCCGGGCTAGCTAAAAATGAAATAAAATCGTCATTTGGGTTCTATTTACATTAAATGAACTTGCTTTACTTGCAGTTTTAATATTTTTGTCACACAATAAACTTTTTCTCTTTCTTCCTTCACCTCGTGGTTACCGAGACCAATAACCTTTTCCTACTTCCTTCTGAAATATGCCAACCACAGAAGCTTACAATAAACCACCACATCATCCAATTCCCAAGTAAAAGCGGTCTGCAGCCCAAAAATCTTCATAATTTTTTTCTTGGGTAGTAATTATATCTACATATTAAAAACACCTTTACAACATTTTTTCAAGTACAGTAAGAATGCAGTTTGAACAGTAGAAAGATGAACTAACTTGCGTCCCTTGAAAATTCCAAGAAAAACAGTAAACATTTATTTGAAACTTTATTTTTATTTATTTATAAAACCTAATGTATATTCAAGAGATATAAGATGCCGCAAAATTGTTCATCCAATTTCGTGTTTGAATAATTTTTATACTAATTTTATTTTTATTTTTTACTAAATAAAAAAAATTATTTTCACTGATGAAAATCTTTATTTCGACCTTTACGCGCTGCGTTGCTTGCTTGTTTGTATACTATTGCAGCTCTTACAAGTGTCAATATGGACGTCCAATGTCATTTGCAAAAATTATAAATTAAATAAATAATTCCGATAGCGTGATTAATTTCGTGCCTTCAGCTTCACAAATACAAAAATGGAAAAATAATGTAGGCCGATCAACTCCCCATCGGTACTCGAGAAATTGCATTTCAATACTCCTCAACGAAGCTGTCTGAGGGATGGTTAGAAGTAATTATGATTCCAATGCTCCGACTTCTAAAACAGTGAGAGAATTTAACTGGCTTTCAAATCAGAATGGTCTAGATTTTTCTGCCACAAAGCATCACTTCTAAATGTTGCTAAATGCCTTGTTCAACTAGGTTCAAAGTACTCTTTGTTATTCTTTCTTATATAAGAAATGTTACATTTTCTTTAATTCATTAAAATGAAATAAGTAAATTATAAGGTTATTTTCTTTTTGATTGAATTATTTGATTATGTAAACATTTTTAATAAATAATTATACACCGAAGAATTTCATATCTTAAAAAAACATTTTTTAGCGTTGTAAATATTTTGAAAACGTTAACTTGTAATGAAAAAATTATTATACGTGAAAGATAGCAAATTCAATTTCCTTTAATTTGACGAATCACTTGTTTTGATGGGATAACCGATTCCTCAGATATGTGAAACTCCTATGGTATACCTTTTTTTGTTTAATCGAAAATAAAAAATGTGTCTATTTGGTGATACCTAGGAATCTAAACTACAGAAAATCGGGCTCAGCGACCGATTTTGCGTAAGAGCGATTCCATGTTAAGTGATTCAAGTATTTCAAACATGGTGTGCCCATCGCTGGCTACTATTTTTCCCCATCTTTCTGCTAAATCTCGCATACCGTCGCAGTAAAACTGTTCATCTTTTGAGGCTATCCACGAATCAAGCCATTTTTTGATGTCTTCATATAAATGGAACTGTTGGTCAGGTAGACCATGTGCCATCGATCGGAACAGGTGATAATCGGACGGCGCAATATCTGGAAAATATGACGAGTGGGGTAGGATTTCCCATTTCAGTGTTTCCAGGTAGATTTTAACGGGTTTGGCAACGTGAGACCGAGCGATGTCATGCTGTAAAATCACTTTTTCGTGCTTCTCCATGTATTGCTGTGATAGTTTCGCTTGGTTTTAACAGTTCACAATAAATAACATTAACTTGGTCCGACCAAGTACATAGCATAACTTTCGCAGCGTGAATATTCGGCCGGCGCGAAGACGTAGAAGCGTAACCGGCCAGTCCCCATGTTTTTCTTTTCTTTGGATTGCTGTAATCAATCCATTTTTCATCGCCCGTCACGAGACAATAAAGAAAACCCGTCCTTTTTTGCCGCTGGAGCAGTTCGTTACGGACGAATAAACGACGTTCAACATCCATTGGATTTAATTCATAAGGAACCCAAGTCCCATATTTCTGAATCATTCCCAAAGCATGCAATCGCTTGGAAATAGATTGGCGTTTAATTCCTAATACTGAAGCAAGCTCTTCTTGCGCTTGACACGGATCCTCATTGAGCAATGCCTCCCGTTCAGCGTCTTCGAAGATTTTTGGACTTCCTTCACGCAGACGGTCGTCAACATTGAAATAACCGCATTTGAAGCGACGGCACCAATCTCGGCCAGTTGTTTCACTTCAAGCAGCATCTCCATAAACTTTTTGTAGCTCTCGATGCGCTTCAGCCGCGATTTTTTTCGAATGAAAGAAGAAAATCAACACTTCCCGCAAATGACGATTATTCGGCACAAAATCAGACATTTTCACAAAACCAAAAGTATATGACACCAAAACAAAATCACTAATGTGTCGAAACAGTTTGTGTACCATATGGCTAAGCTTGGTTTTTGACGTTTAGGTTATGTTAGAATCGACTAGCACACACTGCTGGCGGCATCTATTGGAAACTTAGTTCCGCACCTAATATTTGGTATTTGTTCAATGGTATGAAAAAATTTTTTTTTAAGGAGAAATATGTCTGGTTCGTTTAAAATTTTTTTAAAACTCTTTCGAAAAAGTTTTTATACATTTTTTTAAGAAAAAAAACTTTTAAAATAATTTTGTTTACGAAAAAAATACTTTGAAAACTGTTGGAAGCGATTAATGAAAAGTGTACAAAAAAAAATCGAAATTTCCACGAATAAAACAACATTTGATTATGCCAAATCGTCATTATATTCAGCCAAAGGATTATTAAGCTTAAATTTTATCGAACAGTCTTTTTTAACTGTGAAAGCTTAGCTCAAACTTTATTGATGACTTTTGTAATTGATATACCCTTTGACTAAAAATAAAGAAAATAGTTCCCTTGAGCTATCATTTAAAAAATTTGAAGTTACGAGCATAAACAAGTTCTTTTTAAGATAGGACTAAAAAGTCCTACAGATACAGGCTAATTTCTTAAATAGAATAAAATAAATTTGAAATTATAAAAAAATGTCTCTCAAACAAATAAAAAAATATTCTCTAAACTCGAATATCTCGGCAACGGTTAAACTTTCGACATCTTTTCATATAAACAAAGTAATCAGAAATTACCGAACTAACAATGTCCTTGAGTATGTAAATAATGTTTCCGGACCAAATTTAGGTTTTCTTAGTTGTGCTTTTTTAGTGGAAATATCTATTTCGACGCTTAGCCGCTCCGCTGCTTGGTGGTTTGTATGCTGCAGCTGTTCAGTCTATAAGTTTCAAATATATTGAGAAAAATAAATCTTTTCCCGAAGCTCGTAGAGCAAAGTGTTGAGGAAGGCCGGAATATGTATTCGTTGTCATTCTCAACTTGTTGGCCTTTGTCCTTCGACTACGTGGCTATCAAATACAACTTGTGCAAGAATTGAAACTGAATGAGCATCGTTTGCCTCCCATATTTGCTGATTGAGTTCATTTATTATTATTTTTCAGGAAAAATTATTAGGAAAATTATTCAAAAATTAGATATATGCCGGATATCATATTTAAAGAATAAATGCCATGATATTAACTACCAGATTCGAATACAAAAACAAAATAAAATTCAACAATATTTTTGTTTTGTGTTATCATTTTTTGTTCTCAATCTCTGAAAAAACACACTTTATAAGAAGGTTAAGTTTCAGATTACCTGCTTCATGACAGAAATTTATTCAGAAGTTTGATATTACCTGCTGCGTGAGAATCGCTATTGGGACACATTTTTACAATAATTTCATGTTTTGTGTTCACTGAGAGGCAATCACGTGCTGACGTACTCAACTACAGCGGCTGTCAGCAGACTACAGGCTTGTCGAATAGTAAGAAAGCAAAAATAAAGCATGCACTGTCCGTTTTTATTCGAAATAGTGGACTGCTCATTCAAATGGCTTATATGTCTGACTCTACAATTAATTTTTCACTCCATTCGTCTCCCTCGACATGCAATGTCTAACCTCCGAGTCTATTTCTGCCATGAAAACGCTCCTCATAAAGAACCATCTGCCATTCGGAGGAGGCATAATAATCAAGGTCCCTTCATTTGTGAAAAAATATGATATTAAGATTCACACCACAAACAGGAGGGCAGCTCAGTGAAACACCAAGCAAAGGGTGTAAGCGCTAATTACTCGTATATATTTATACATATTGTACATTGCTAACTGGATTGATCTCGTTTCCTAAGCTAATAACTTGATATGCTCCCGTAACAAAAGCAGTCCAAAGGTAACAAATTTCACGTCAAATATACAGAATTATTTTTTTGTCAAAGATTCGGTCTTCAAAATTAAGCATTAATAAAGTGATGGTTTCATGCGTTAAGCGACATGCACGGCACTGCTGTAATCAATAATCAATCAAAAAGAAAAGGAATTTTCTTTATTTACAAATCTTATGAGCCAGAATGGAGCTTCACAACCAAACATTCAACACTGAGCATGGCACTCACTGATCATTTTTGATTTAACGCTGATTTTTGAAATTCCCACGGTTTCACGTTCCATGTTGTTCGAAATTTATCTATGGCAACACCCTTTGTAAGTTCGTTGATTGTAATGATTTTCTTTTGTGTATACAGCCAGAGTTGAATACGAAATCATAAAATTATACAATAAATAAATTTGTTTATTATTTATCTGTTTATCGTGGTTCGTTGGCGACTGCTTTCGTGTGCAAGTTGCACTGTTAACGCCGTCATCCGCAATGATATTTACATAATTCTTATAAATACCTACATATTTATTGTATAGTCTGTTCAAAAAGTAGCTCAAAAATGTATCAATAAAATGCAAACGGTTCAATTATTCATTAATATTTGCTATAAGTACTTATATTCTCTTCACAGTAAGCCGGAGTTTGGAATAACCTTCAGTTCTCCGCGAAGTAGCAATGGAAACAAGAAAAACTCTCACGGTGCCCTGAGATTAATGGGCGTTACAGGTGAATGGATTGCGCGATCGAGAGATGATTAGCGATTTTTTATGGCCGGAATCGGATGGTATTGATCTGGACAACGCTTATTTTCAACAAGACGGCACTACGTGGCACACACGCAACGCAACCATTGCTCTTTTGCGGGAAAAGTTTCCGGACTGTGTCATCTCTCTCGAAGAGGTGATCACAATTGGCCACCGAGATCTTGTGATTTAACACCTTGTGACTTTTTTCTTTGGAGCCACGTGAAAGAGAACGTCTGCGCCAACAGCCCAGGGTCAATTCAAGACCTCAAAAATGGATTTCGGGACGCTATCGAGGACATAGGGCAGCCACTTTGCAATTCGGTTATGGAAAATTTCATGAAAAGAATATTGTCCTGTAGGCGTGGTCATGGAGGTCATTTGACTGATGTTATTTTCCACTATTAACGGCATACCTTCCTCTTTATAATGGGATAAAGACTTCCGATCATTTATATGAAAAAATTGCATTTTTCTTCGAATATCAAAATAAAACCTCTTACCGGAAAACCCTTTATAAGAGGAGCAAATGTAAGGTGGTGCAGAATTAATCGCCCAATTTGTTTTGTTTGAATAACTTTTTCACTAAATAAAAACAAACAATTACTTTAACTGGCAGAAATCTCTGTTTTCACCTTTACGCACTCTATTGCTTGACTGCTTGTTGGCTGTAGCTGTCTGGTTCATTGTTAGAAGTATATATCTTGCGACAGTGTGATTAATTTTGCGCCATCCCATCCGTATTTGATCGAAAATTTTATGAAGTATTTAATTTTTTAAAGTAGAATCACTTTAATCAAAACTAAATTGGAAAAATAAACTAAATTGGCAAATAACAAAACTTTGTATAAAGCATTACAAATAAATTATTTTTGAAACTTTCTATCTACTTTTTAGCTAGCCGAAAACTAGACTAGTTTACTTTTAATTTCTATTTACTTTTTAACTGGCCCAGAACTGGTGGCCTTCGGACCAAATTGGACTAGAACTTTCTATGTCTTAACGCCGGATAGAGGAATTTCGGATAAGCTACTTTATCTCAGCGGAAAAGGCTTATGACTTTTAGCTGGTTACTTTACATGTCTCTGTAGCCTGAGATTTAAAAAAGAAAATCGTAATTAGCGCGTACACGTCCGTTTAGTGTTTGGCCGAGCTCCTCCTCCTATTTATGGCATACGTCTTGATGTTATTCCGCAAATGAAACAATTAACAAAATTGGCCTTTTACTTAAACAAAATTATTTTTTTTGAGACCATCATCTGTTGATTCTGTGAAATAGACACTGAAAGTTCACAACAAATTCTTTACGAATGTCTTTCACTCGGCAGAAAAGGACTACACCACCCTGGTGGTGCATTCATATAAATTATAGGACAATAAACCCCAGAATGTGCTAAAATTTTTAAAAATCCTTAAAATATAGGGTATCCCACAACAAGTTTTTCACAAAAGATCTCTTTCGTTGCAGTGCGCAGTAGCCTAATAATGATAATGACTATTACGAACTAGTTCAATAACTGGTTTAGAACTGGGGTAAAGGCGTACTAGTTTGCAAAATGGCATGATGCTGGTGAAGAGGCATACATTTGATCTTTCGCAGAACATCGCCATATTACCAACACCAGTTGCTGGCATTGACAAAGCAAGCTGGTAGTAAAGTAATTCAAACCTAGTAGATAATATTGTATCACTGCAGATTTTGTTAAATTTGAAACGCAGTTTGAACCTGCGTTTTCGGATACTTTTGGGACAGAAGCTATGTACTATATATATAGTTGACTGTAGACTCAAATGCACGCCAACCGTTATAACTAGTTAAGCGAAATTGCTTTTTGATGATGTAGTCCAAGCGCACCAGTACCAATTAGCTGGTAGAGTACATACAAGACAAACTGCATTTATTTATATAAATGGCTTTATATGTAAATAAAATACAATAACTGGCAAGGCTTTTGCATATCCAGAGATGGATATTTGTATGTGTGCAAATGTGATTACCCATTGAACACATCGAGGAAAAAAAAATTCTCAAACCTACGAAAATTTAATATACAGCATTATATGTGACCTGGTCTATGAAAAGGTACCTTACGTGTCAAAAAATCATTTTTCACTTTTCTGTTGATTCGAATAGTGTGTGGAAGGCTCTTTAAAATGGTGAAAACCAGAAAGTCATAATTTGTTTAAAAGTTTGTTAAAAGTAAAAAAAAAGAAAAGTGCAAATACGAAAACGACTGAATTTTTTGTCATGATACAAATTAGAATAACGAAGACAATAATTTGTACAAATTAAAAACTGCACCATTCCTGGACAGTCTGAGGTGTAATGAATACGATACTGAAGTCTGTTTTCAAAAAATTTGTTACAAAATATGTATTCATAACTTTATAAATGGTGGTTTTTAAGGATTTGTCAAAATTTTTGTCACGAATTTTGGCATTGTTTCAACATCAAAAGTTAATTAAAATATTTAAAAACTATTATTCGGGGGTTTGCGAGGTCGCTGAATGTGAATATGAAGTGAGATTATTTAAAATCAAAATGGCGGATCCAATATGTCGGACATGTTTTTTTAAATTTACCGGATCCTCTTAAGATTCAATACACGGGGGTTTTTAGCGTTGCTGATTACGAATCCGATATCAGATATCAGAAATTCAATATGGCGGATCCAATATGGTGGACATATTTTTCCAAAATTCATCAGATCCTCTTCATCCACAGTAGATAAATCTATCTTAACGAAAGCTTTTTCCATATCATCTTCTGAATGAGTCAAATATAGTTCACCATCGCTATTCCAACTAACATCATCGTCTTCATTGTTTTTAGGAAAATATTTACTGTAAACCGCACTAAACTCCTCGTCCACAGTCATTTTTCACTATTTTGTGAACAAAAGACTAACAGAAATGATTACATAAACGTAGTAACAGAAAAGCCACGAAGTAGAATAAGGAGACGTAACGCAGCTGTCAACTGTAAAATGGTCAATTTGACATCATATTCGTAGTCAGTGGCTTTAAAACCCTTTACAAACATGTGTCACTTACTTATAGTTATTGTTGCTATTTGGAAAACTTAAATTATTTTTTCTATGTTTGGAGCGCCATCTTGGACATGCCATTTAAAATTTTTCAAATTTGACACCAGAATCGTATTCAGTACTTCGAAAAATGTTTGTCACCGGGTCTTATAAGTTTTTTTTGGCATGGATGTCGGTACAAAAGCTAACTTATTTTTTAAAACGATTTTTGCGATTTGCATTAACTTTTTCATATTTATTTATATATAAAAAAATATTTTTTTCACTGCTTCTGTGATTTCATTGATACTGTGATCTATGCTGAAGAAAATAAGCCAAACAGGGTTGAAAAATATTAATATTTAAAAAAGTTACAAGGGTTTTTAGAAGTTTAAACTTTAACTGCTGTTTTCTCGAAAACTTGTTTTCGCACGTAAGGTACCTTTTCGTAGACCAGGTCACATATATCATTTTAAACTAAATATGTTCTTAAATTTTTCCCAAATGTTTGTTATCAAATTTCGACGACTTGAAAAGAACTTGAAAAAATATCACCTTAATCAAAAAGTTACCGGAACAACATTCAGGTGACGCTCTAAGTCAATTAATTTGAGTTATATTTTTTTCGATAGGTTGTCACATCCAAAAAAAATTTTATCGCCATGGCTTGACATTTGTAAAAGTTATGCCGTCTTGAGTAAATCTATCTCCGTACACGTTTTCGCTTTTTTACGATTTTTTAAAAATGGATTTGAATTTGCAACTACGAGTTTTTATTAAAGTTTGCATTAAAAATATATTCAAGGTTCAAAAATCTTGGAAATGTGGGGAAGCTGTTGCGGTAATGATATTTACAGTAAAGAAAAATGCCGTTTATATGTGGCATGAGCGCTTAAGAAGAGATTCTGAATCCACCGAGGATAGTGAACGCAGTGGCCGACCGTCGACATCGAGACCTGATGAACATATCAATAAAATGAAAGAAAAGTTACCATACATAAGCGCAAATTAACCATAAGAGAGCTGGCAGAGGACTTGAGCATTGCTTTTGGATCCGTTCAGGATATTGTAGTTAATGATTTGGGTCTGCGCCGCGCTGCTGCAAATTTGGTCCCAAAGAACGAGTACGACCCGCAATCCAGACATCAGACGAGTAAGGGAAGAGCTCTGAATGAACGAATACCAAAGAAACCACAGAAGACCAGACTCTTAACAGAGACTATTATTTGGGTCTATGAGACGTTTACGCAAAAGTCAAATTAAAGATTTCCATCATTCATAATATTTTTTTCTATTAGTAGAAAGTTTATTTACTAAATTAAAATAGTTAAATAAAGTATAGCCAGTTTTGCCTACTCTTTGTTTTTTGAGCGTTCAGTTTTTTTTATAAGATTATAGATCATTGTTTAACAAAATCCATATAGACCCGATCTTCAAATTTTATATAAATATTAGAAAAAATAAACGAGGTCCCATCACAATTCGGAGATTTTTAATTAAAAATTCTAGAAACATTTCTGGGATGCAGTTTTATAGCCTATTACATTTTAATATAAAAAAGTGCAAGTTGGTGAAATATCCCGTTGATATTTTATATATATTTTTTTTCAATAGAAAAAGTATGTCGAGCAATCGTTTTATGCAGCATTATATGGCCTCTGAAGGTTCGAGCGATGATATCAGAAGCCGAATAAAAAAAGCTGTGGCGGCATTTGGCTCTCTGCAAGCAATCTGGAACGCATCACAAATTTCACGGTGCACAAGGCTGCGAATTTTTAACTCCAATGTAAAGTCGACTTTACATAACCATGAAAACGTGAAATGTGACGTCAGCTGACACAGCTCATTACAAGTTTTCGCAAGCAGATACCTTCTAAAAATTCTCAAATACTCTGACCAAACCCAGCAGAAGCCAATACTATTAGAGATCCGAGAGAGAAAATGGGGCTAGATTGGTCATGTTCTGCGCACAGGAAAATGGTGATTTAACAAAGGCCGCCGTTGAATGGAACCTCCAAGGAAGACCAGCGAATACCTGGAGACCACTGCTGAAGTCAGAAATGCATTGCAGCTTAGTTGGAATGAAGTTAAGAGATTGTCGTGAAACAGATCCGAAAGGAAGAAATTCGTTGTGGTCCAATGTTCCACACTGGAACTCTAGCAATTTATGATGATGATTCGTTATATGGAGAAAACGCGCAACAACGCCAGTGCAAAAGAAAAATATTATAAATCGATGATTTTGAACCATTTCAAACTTGAATTTTCTTATACTGAAATTTAATGGGCTATAAACCGCGCACCTAAAAAATGCCTATAAATTCTGTTTAGAAAGCTACAAATGTTTATAAAAATTTATGGAATTTTTATAATCTTTCACGAGGTATGAAACTTTGATTTGTATGATATTTGAAGCAACATTGAAGCAATATTAATTTGTTATCAAAAATTGGTATTATTTCATATCAATGGCAACGGTTGGACTAAATATTAGAGCAATGTATTCTATGTCGCTCCGTCCATGTTTGAGATGGAGTTGAGAATAAGATGTGAGCTTTTTAATAAATAATAATATATAAATAAAAGGCCCTTTTCAATCTGAGGAGTAATGAAAGTTCCCTATTAAAGTTGTCCCTTTTAGTTCGCATTTGCGAGCTAACCTTTGGTATTTGAAAAAGTTATTTATTTATCAAATGCTTCTCAACTTGAGGTCGCAACAAAAATGCTTATTGGGTATGAATATGAAATACTTATGGCAAGTAGTAGTTTTTACGTTATCTCGTTCAGTTCAGCACATATTTGCATATATTTTTTTATTAATTAATTACGTATATGTGTCCTTAACAACCAGTCACAAGTCATTTGGGCTGCTTATACAATAAGCCATTGTCGCTTGATGTAAGACCAATCTGTGAGTTAATAGTATCCATTCATATGCATATCCTTGCGAAGTGCCATATCCCAGGGGCATTTAAAAAAAAAAAAATACACAAATTTCATAGTGAAAACACTCACCTTAAATGGTTGTTGCAGTAACGAAGTATGTTTTTAGCTGTAATTAAAAAAAGAACAGATACTTGAATTCAATCGTATTAAATTTCGTTTAAATTTTAAATTGAACAAATAATTTTTTTCTTTAACATAAAGAAGACGCCGTGGTTAAGAAAATGTTCACAGCTTTTTATTTAATTCAATGCAAATTCATTTATATAATTAATTTGTTCAAAGTCCCAACCCTTAGCGCCAATGCAACAATAGTCCAACTTACTTACTGCTCTAAGCTTCAATTTGTTTCATTCGGGTGGACACAGCCAACTGCTTGCTGTTGATTTCTCCATTTATTCTCATTCATTTATTTATCTAGTTTATTTTATTTGTTCAATGCGTTTAACTAAATTATCTCTATCTGCATTTTAAGAATTCATACAAAAGGCAGATCCCCAAAGATTGCTGCCATGCTAGCCGAGCAGCCAAGCAGCCAAGTAGTCAAGCAGTCAAGCCTGCGCCAACTCAATCCGCTTTATGCCTTTCCCATCTTCTGCAGTGGAGCAAGCAAAAGCAAGACCAACACTTCTTAGACAACCAAACTCGTACCACTTCCCCTCCCCAAGCAACGCTCACTCAACCATATCCCTCAAGTATTACCAACAACTTTTGTTGGTTGATGAGCCTGAGGCAAGATGAATATTTTGCCGCGACAAGTCTTCCTTCCGTTCCTTTGCATATAAGCAAATCTTAAGAGATGTCAGACGAATATATTTTACTATGGCGCGTCGTGACGCTGGCAAGACGACCCACTTTTGTAATAAAAACAACAAAGAAGGCAGCAAATTTGCTCAGTTTAGCTGCACATTAGACGTGCTGTATCTGTCTGAGAAAGTAGCTTGTGATGGGACGTTGTCGATTATTCAACTGATATTGTTTGTGTGGATGTGTTCGAGTTGAGGCTTTGTATCCGGTGTTGCAACTGGGTGGGAGAGAGGAAATTGTTGTCATACTTAAGGAACATAACAAATGTGCGATTATTTGTTGCTTTGCTTATTTATGAGCGGATGAGCGAACGAAGTTAGCATATTTGCATATAAGAATTATATAAATATACATTTAGAAGGAAAAGTAAAGCACCAGGGCGTATGAGTAACAGATTAGCGCAATTGAGTGCGAATATCAAAGCAAAAATGCCAAGCTTTTTTCGTGCCTGTGCGTGTGTGTGAGGCGGAGAGATCTCTTTATATGAAAAATAACGACTTGAAAGTATTTTGAAAAAAGTTTTCGCCCATGTAATTGAAATGAAATTACGGCACAGTGGGCAAAGTGCAAATAATATAAATTTTAATATAACTTTAAAGTGAAACTGAATTTATTTAATATACAAAATTCTAATAAAACAAAATTTCTAGATATTAGCGACGACAGTTTTTTTATTTTTTACGATTCTGCGGATTTCGGGATCCTTTTTTTATTCCAGGATTTAAATATTCATCACTTTGTTGTAGCTTAACTCGAAAAAATGCATCAATATAGTTTGAGAAGCCTCTTTTGGGTTAAAAAAAGTACACAAATTTACATATTTTCCGGTTAAAATAAGTTCACACATTTTTATTAATCTCGCACAATTTAAGCGGAATAAGCGAAAAGTAGTAGTCCATTTAAAGTAATAAATAGACCCTGTTTAGCCTAGACAAAAAGCGAAAGATCAAGGATAGCGAAAAGAATAACAGAGGCGAGCTCAGCTAAAGAGTAAAAGTTTCAGAATTCGGAGTTCAGGATTCACTGCATGTATTTTTTTTATTTTTGTTAGAAAAAGCAAATAATTTTCGTTATTTATTTCAAAGTATGCACATAGTTTACATCATAAAGCAATTCTAATTCTTTTTGAAATAAAAAAGTAAGTGACAATGCCATGCAAAAAATGACTTCAATTCATATGCTCCCAAATATAAGTTGCATGATACCCACAGCCTAAGACTGTTATTTACCATTTCCGCCTTAGGAGTTAGGTGGCAACACCACAAAAAAGTTTTAATTAAAGCTTTGCTCGTTCCTTCTTTTGAACCCATATCGTAACTCCTAATTAATGGTTTTATTAACATACATTTTTTTTAAATAAGATTTCTTGATTTCCAAATATTTTGTTTTGATTTAAAAAAAAAAATTGGCAACACCAGCGCAAATATTTTTTATTAAAGCATTTTTATCTGAAATCCATTTTATGCTACTAAAATTAAATGTGTCACATGGTGGTAATTTTTTTTTAAAACTCATTTGGTAACACCAGCTAAAAATATTTTTTTGTTAAAGCTTATTCAAGCACCTTTTATCTGATATCCATATTATCGCATTTCAATTAAATGTTTACGTTCGTAATTTTTCAAAAATTCATATGGCAACACCAGCTAAAAATATTTTTTTGTCAAAGCTTGTTTAAACATCTTTTATCTTATATCTAAATTATGGCATTCCAATTAAATGTTTACGTTCGTAATTTTTCAAAAATTTATGTGGCAACACCAGCTAAAAATATTTTTTGTAAAAGCTTGTTTAAACATCTTTTATCTGAAATCCATTTTATGCAATCAAAGTTAAATATATCACATGATGGTAATTTTATAATCATGTGGCAACACCAGCTACAAATATGTTTTGTTAAAGCTTTTTTAAACACCTTTCATTTGAAATCTATGCTATGAAATTAAAATTAAATGTGTCATATATTGCTCTTTTAAAAAAAAATTCATGTGGCAACACCAGCAACAAATATTTTTTTGCTAAAGCTTGTTTAAATACCTTTTATTTGAAGTCCATGCTATGAAATCAAAATTAAATGTGTCATGTATTGATATTTTTCAAAAAAAAAAATTCATGTGGCAACACCAGCTACAAATATTTTTTTGTTAAAGCTTGTTTAAACATCTTTCATTTAAAATCCATATTATTAATTTTTCGAAAAAATTTATGTGGCAACACTAGCTAAAATTTATTTTTTGTTAAAGCTTGCTTACTCGCTTTTCACTAGATACCTTTATTTCAATACCTTTATTATTGATTAATATTCAAGTAAAATTTGCAACAAAACACAGGTGGTTACGTTTCTTGACGTCTCGATACCCACGCTTTAATACTTATACCTTTTTTTAATAAATTAATATTTTTTAATACAAACACATGGCAATACCTTGCTTTGTTGAACACGTAAACCATCCCAGATCCATAGCCTTTAAAACGGTGGAAAAAATTTTAAAATCTACAGCAGTTTTTCCTACGCTTTGAGAACTTGATTGTCAATTCAATTAGTCCCCATTTTCCCAAGGCTTCACACTACGCACTTATTTCTTGACACCTCACCGCATACATACAAACCTTTCATACATTTTACAAAACCACAAAAATTTAGTGCCACTCTGTAGAACAAGAAGGGGCACTAATGTTGAGCTCCCTCCATTCCAAGTGATACCTAAATGTAATTCTGCATATGTGGCAGCTAAATAGCGGAAATTAGTTAGGAAATTTATTTTCTTTTCTTCTTATGCCTTCAAACATATTTACTTATATGCCTTTTGTACAATAAACTTGACTCACACTAGTCGCGCAACTGAGTGTAAAATGAACAACGTGCCATAAAAACGCACATGCAACCACAGTTATGAGGACTAACAACAAAAGCTATCCATTCACTTAGTGTCTGTGGCGACGGCATTTTCCCCATTAACTCAATGCTTGCTGCCAGTAAAGCTAATCTTTTCAGTCGCTTAAGTACCTCGAGAAAGTACAAAAGCGTTAACCGTTTTCGCACAAAAGGCAAAACGCATGCCACTTGAACAAGGTGATGACTTGACTGAGTCATAACTGACATAATTCAATTCTCGAAATGGAGGAGAGAGGGTATACTTAGGTGTTTCTAATTCTCAACCTTGTTTATGAAAAAAAAATTTTTTTTGGAATTTAAGAAATGGAATTTTAAGTGGAAAATAAATTTAATGAAT
This sequence comes from Anastrepha obliqua, assembly GCF_027943255.1. Classification (NCBI taxonomy): domain Eukaryota; kingdom Metazoa; phylum Arthropoda; class Insecta; order Diptera; family Tephritidae; genus Anastrepha; species Anastrepha obliqua. The sequence continues at coordinate 66,422,373 of NC_072893.1, forward strand.
GCAAAATATTTACATGAAATGTGTTCAAAAGATAATGGTTTTAATTTAGTTTTTTATTTTATAACAGTTGGTTGTACATTTTTGCTCAATATAGTTTGGAGGATAGATGTGTTTTAAGAAATCTCTCACAAGTTCCCATAAGTTCGTGCGTTTTTAAAGGTGATTTTAAAATAAATAAAAAAGATGTTTAAAGTATTTCCTAATCAATAATATATTTTCCTTCATTATTTACAAAGTCTTCCCAACGTTTAGGCAAATTTTTAGTTCCCTGCTCAAAAAATTGTTTGTCCTTGGAAACAAAATACGCTTCGATTTCCCTTTTTATAGCTTCTTTTGAGGAGTAGTTCTTGTTACTCATATGGGATTGAAGTCCACGGAAAAAGTGATAATCACAAGGTGCAATATCCGGAGAGTGTGGTAGATGCGGATTTAGCTCCCATCCCAGCTCGTTCAGCTTGCCTAATGTTTGCCTTGCGGTATGAGGTCTTGCGTTGTCATTGTGAAACAAACCTTTACGTCTATTCACTAAAGACGGTCGATTTTTTTTAAGTGCCTCATTCAGGTTTGATAGCTGATGGGAATACTAATCAGCAGTTATCGTCTGGTTTGGTTCCAGAAGTTCATAATAAACAATACCGGCCATATCCCATCAAATAGACAGGAGAATCTTCTTGGGATGAAGGTCATATCTAGGGATCGGTTCTGGTGTTTCATCTTCATCTAACCATTAGCGTTTCCGAACAGGATTATTGTAAAGGACCCATTTTTCATCACCAGTTACGATACGGTTAAAAAAACTTTCATTTTCAAGCACACACATTCACTCTCTGCTGAAGGCTGGCGACGGAAAGTCTATGCGGAATCCATTTTCCCAGCTTTGAGACCTTTTCCAACTGAACCAGATGCCTGTGAACTGTTCTATGCGATGAATTTAACCTCTGAGCTATCATATCGACTGTCAAATTTGGCTCAGCTCCCACGAGTTCGACCAAGGCGCCGGAGTTAAAGAGTTCAGGACGACCAGCGCGCGTGGCATCTTCCACGTCCCACTTACCCTTTCGGAATTTGAAAACCACTATTGCGAAGTCCTTACACTCACGGTATCCTCTCCGTGAGCAGTGTTGTTGCATTTTTACCTCTTTTATAAAAAAAATACAAAATATGCCTCTTATACGCGTTCGAAGTTTCCATTTTATTTTTTAACAACACGTGCTTCTATCCAATATTCAATATATCAAAGAAATTATAAATAGTTCCGTTATAATCCGCGAATAATTTTTGTATGCAAAAATCGTACAAAAGTGAAATTATGGGTAAAATACGCACGAGCTTATGGACTGACCGGTATGTAAAATTTCATTCATATGGCTGTTTTGATTGGCCTCACAATATGCGCTAAGTCGCACTAGGGCCGTACTTTCAATGGAAAAATTACTTAAAACTCATTTCAAAAAATTGATTTGTATCGATTCTTCCTAATTCTCATAATTGTATGTGTTTATAATGCATCTATACCAAATGGGCAAAGTTTAGTTCGGACAGGGCTTTCTTGCCCGCTCACCTTAGCCTATACGAGTTTTTCGTCTTAAATGATTTCCAGTAAAATTGTTTCCTTATTCTTTGGAATAATTTTGTGGAATAATTTAGCCCCCTAAGTGACTTTTTAAATTCACATTTCTTGTAGCTATTTGAGAAAGCGTCAAAAATGCCCGCTTATATGGAATAGAGGGTTAAATGTACTGCCAAAATTTCCTCCATACATTTTATTACAAAAGTCTAAAGAGAAAAATTATATTTGAGGCGGTCCAATACTTAATGTTTTCGATAAACTAATCGCACTTTCACCCAAAAATTTTATAACATCAACTCTCAGTAAAAAACAGAGACTTTCGAAAGAGAGAAACTAACTAGTACTATCTTTGGCAAAGTTGATCGGGTTCAGTAACATTTTCCTAAAATTATTGGACCCCGGAATCAATTCGCAGTTAGTTTTGGTTTTGTATGTTGTTTTGGTTTGAAATTTAAAATTTAATTAGGCCAAATATAAAATTATTTCATCTGTAAATGCTTTGGGGATTTGACTATATGGCCTTAGTACTTTTATGCTGAGTTGAAATCATTTCCCCCCGAAAAGTCTTCAGAAATTTCTAAAGTGAACTACTCTTTGTTCCATAGAAGATGTTTTCAAATCATTACGAATTGTGCCGCCAACAAAAATTAAACTTCAAAAAATTAAGCTTGAAGAAATAAGAATTCCATCTATAGGGGCCCACTCGAAGTGTAGACAACTTCAGATCGCTCGCGCAGCTGATGTATCAGCTGTCTGTTAGTTAGCTAAATGACAGTCCAAAGTATTGTTTACAAGCGCGCGGAGGCATCGCGAAGAAATGGATTTCAAATTTAATAGTGTGATTGCATTATATTTGGCTGGAAAATCACAACCAGCGATTGCTCGTGAGCTCGAGCACCTTAAAGTAAATAAAGTTTTTGCTTATCGCAGACCATGGGCGTTTCAACAGGACTCGGCACCATCTCACAACGCTCGCGTGAACCAAGAATGGCTAAAAAAAACAATGTTTCGAACTTCATAATGTCCACACAATGGCTCTGAAATTCACGAGACGCGAATCGGGTGGATTATTCTCTTTCGGCCATTTTGGAGAGTAAGGGTCGAACTAAAAGATTCAGCACTCGGGGCGCTGAAAAAATCCATTGTCTGCGAGTGGGCCGAAATACCTGCAAGTCATATTCGGGCAGTTTGCGATTCGTTGCTGGAACGCCGCAAGGCCATAGTCAAGGCAAAAGGTGTGAAATCAAGTAAAAGTTTTATTCTCACACATTTTTTACTTTGAGTTGAGTAAAAGTAATTTTCCTAACTAAATTTATGACCTTTTTAATTGGTTACACTTCGAGTGTCGGACCCTGTATTTTATTGTGATCTTAAGTCTTCTGAAATTCGAATACCTCATCTAGAACCCTTAGTAATTTAACTTTGTTCTATATTATATTTATAAGAACTCTTTATGCAAGAAATGCGCCCATCATGAGAGCTCTAATAGAATTTAATACTGTCTGCAAATCTTTTGAGATTGACTTTGCTTCCTCTATTTGATTAAACTTTTTAATTATTATTTTTTTAAGGTTTTAATAATGATAATATAAACTTTTAGATGGTATTTTTAAGAAAAGTGTACTTATGAATACTTGATTTATTATATATTGTTTTATTTTCTTCTTGGGTATTAAGTATAAGAAATGAGTAAATAAATTTGAGCTATGTACATGCAATGGTTATACGAGGGAAGGCTGGCTCTTAGTCATAACCATTTGGCCACTTTCAGAAGATTCACGTTAGTATTCACTGGGTATGCTGGCAGTAGCGCGCTCACCCTTCCTTGCATACAACTACAATATGCGTACGCAACAGCCGGTAATTGCTTGTTTGGCTGCATGGTTCGCATTTCGCGCATGCCTTTGTGCGTACTACATGTGTGTATGTATTACATATGTGTGTGTGTATTACATGCTTTCGTATGTGCAACCGAGTATTTCAGCAGGCTTATATGCGAACGACTTGTTTGACATGCTCTCATCTGTGTTTACATGCACAGTATCGTACCCCACCCACCCATTAATATGCACCCCACTTAATGTGAGTTCCATGCGCGCCTGAAAGTATGCCAACTGGAACGTTGTTAACGAACCTCAACTTCCTGCGCTTTTGGCTTTACGGCACTGCGAGTTTGGGTGCTTGAGTCTACCGAAAATATACATGCGGATGAGTTTTTATCAAACAGTGCGTGCGTATGTGTGTGTCGACCAAACATTTGCTAATATGACAATATTGACGCATTTGTTAGGCAACAGCAGTATTTACAAGTGTTGTATTTTTTTTTTACCAAAATAGACTGGTTAGTTTAACTTGGCTGTGCGCTCACACAAAAAAGCTTCTGGTATAGCAGAGAGGGTGTATGGAGAAGTAACTTTCAGATCCTACTCGTGAAACAACATTAGTAGATTTCTGATTCTCTAAGCAGGAAAATTCCACGATATGGGGAGAAATGCTGAAAGTAGGCGCGAAATATAGATTCATAAAAAAATAAGACAACTATTTATTTATTATTAGGAATATCCACCTAAACACATATGCAGAAGTAGCGAAGAATTAATCATGCAATTTTGGTTTTGAATAGATTTTCTAGGAAATAACAAAAACTATTTAGAATGATGACCTTTACGCGCTCTATTACTTGTCTATTTGTATAATGCAACTGTGCAATTTCGTTTGCAAAAAGTATGAATCTTCCAATAGGGTGATTGATTTTGCACCACCTTGTACATACACTCATATGTATATGTGTTCAGTATACATATATAGGATATTTTATTACCCCCTACAAAAGACTTTAAGGTTACATCCAGTGATTAAGTTCATGAGGAAAAATACCAAATATTTTCGGCCGAAGGCGAATGCTAACATTTAAGAATAGCTGCCATTTTATTTTGACTTGCTACAAAGATGAATCTAAAAATTCCGTATCATTTGAGGTAGAAGTCTTATGCCTTAAAAAATTGACTGATTCTAAAGTCCATAAGTACTTGACAAAGTAATGCAGTAAGTGGAAGAAGAGAGCCATGCCATCACTTGGCCGCTATCCCGCTAACTACATGGCCTGGACTACGTGGACGCAGCTTGCCTGCTTTCGCATAGACATTCCGACAAGCAGGCCAAAATCGATTTCCTAGTCATTGCCGCACTAATTGTTGGCCTGGAAATAAACAGCAAGAAAATAATACGTGACTGGTGTCGAAAAGAATTACGCAGAAAATGCAAAGCTTTACAAACAAATGCCTTCGGATAATATGTAAAGCTTTTTACCCAACACTATCCGAAATTCGGACTTATGGCGAATCACTGAGTAAGAACCAATCCAAACTATGCTAGAGGTGGTAAATGGCGGAGGTCGGAACACACTCTCAGAAAGGACAGGGACACCACAAGCAGAACAGCATTGGAATAGAACACACGAGTACACAGACGACCCGGTCGTTCACGAAATACCTGGAGGCGTTCTAACCTTCGTTTAGAAGCAATTAAAAAAACGTAGGATGTCGCAAAGAGGCCAGCAATTAATAGATTAAGATATAAATGTTTTGTTGGAGTCTTATTCTCCAAGTGGAATAATAAAGGAATAAGAAACACAATAAAATGATCTACTTAATAATTAAAAAATAAATTATTTTTTTAATTAATTTTTTTAAATAAATTGGTTTTTTTATCTTATTTAAATAAATTTTTTTTTTTTTTTAATGTTTTTAAATAATTTTTTTTTTGTAATTTTTTTAAATAATTATTGTTTTTTAATCTTTTTAAATAATTTTTTTTTAATTTTTTTTAAATAAATTTTTGTTTTTTTTTAATTCTTTTAAATAAATTTTTTTTTTTTATTTTTTTAAATAAACTTTTTTTTTTAATTTTTTTAAATGAATTTTTTTGTTATGTTACTCTGTTTATTCAAAAAACTAAACCTGCAACTATAAAATGATATTAGTACTAGTCTATTTAAAAAAAAACAAAGTATTATACTAAGAAAGTTTCAATGTATCTATTTAAGTGTGCATTAGTAACCTTCGAAATCTTAAATCCGGGCAAGCAATTATTCGCTTACACTTGCCTGTCTCATAGAAATTCCCACCCTGACGAAGTTACAGAATATAAAACACCAGGTGCCTCTTTCCACTTTGAATATCCTGGTCTGACCCACAAGAATGACTTTCTGGTTCTATCAAACCACATGATGTGGTAAAAAAATATAAAAAAGCGATACGGCTAAAAAACTCGTTAGTAAAAATTGAAACGTTTGCTCTGCACATAACATAAGAAAACCAAGTGCACGTGTGTACCTGCAAAACTAACGTACGTAAGATATCGCTACATAATGGGTAGAATACTTCCGAAAGTATTATACAAAATTAAAATTTTAACTAATATAGTAAAAATACTATTGAATTTTACGATAGTAAAAAGCTGTTTTATTCAGATTTCTCCGACTCAAGATTTTAGATAGGGTAACCCTCCTGCCGAGCGACGCATAAAACTGGTTCATCTAAAAAGCTGTTGCATATTGGGCATAAAATGAATGGCAACATTCTGAGATTATCAGAACTTGCAAGAAAATGTAACGGTTATAGGGCATCATGGCGAAAAAATCGTAACAATTGAAAAAATATAAGAAATTTTTTCAAACTTTTTGAGTTTCACACCCCATAACTCCCGGCAGAAGGGAAGTTGGAAGTTGACGAAGTTGACGCTATCCTTAGATGTAAAAATAACCTTCATAGAATCTACACCAAGCAAATTATAGGGTGTTATGAAAAAAGTACCTAAAATTATAAAATCCCCCCCTACCTCTGAAACGAAGCATTTCACATTTCCGTTAGCATACGTTTTTTTGTTCCTATCGCCATTCTCTATCTTCCCACGTACAGGATTCCACGAAAAGTGGTACATCCTGTTTTCGGTTCTTTTGAATTTCACCCGGCACCAGAGCATTAGTGGTAGGTCATGTGCTAAAGAATGTATCCTTCCTCTTCTTTTGCGAAATTTTAGAAATTCTCTTGTACCTTTGCTCATAGTTCGCATTGGTTTAAAAACTTGTATTAGATGAGGTTGTATGCGTCATACCGTTATTATGTTATTATATTAGTATTTTTATTTTACTAATATATTATTGTATAAAAGTGGGCTTCAAGTTTTTCGGATTAAGAAACATTTATTGTAATTTGAATCTACGCTACACTGTAAAGCACTTCAGAGTTGGCGTAAATTTTAGCACTGAATACCTCACTGCCCAATTAATACCAAATACAAGTCAAAGCTTCTATTGTACTACAAGCCAACTAATCGCAAAGCTCCTCCCAAAAGCCGCAATGAAATCTCTAATGAAATCTATTTTCAATAAACATTTTCTAACTCTGACTATCGCGCTTCCTTCTACAATTCTTACATGCGGATGTGTATATGTATGTATGTATGTATGTATGTATGTATGTATGTATGTATGTATGTATGTATGTATGTATGTATGTATGTATGTATGTATATATGTATGTGCATAACCCTGCAAAACTCTGCTCTTCATTTTGGTTATTTTTCTTTTACCAAAGGAAATAATTGGCCAGTTGCTTGGCATTACCGAAACTCTTGCCAAACACTTCCTTAATGCGTAACAGCTTCTCTCAGCTCCAGCGAGTAGGCAGCTGAGCTTAACCATACTTGTCCTAAGTTCTCGCCCACCCCTCAATGAGCTAAAACTTGCGAAATTTTAGGACTTACGTAAAGGGGAAATCCCTTTCATCTTCGCTTATGTTGCTTTTTCAATGCCCCGGGTGCCCCCCTATCAGTTGCAACTTCCATATGAACAAGCCAGTAGGCATCGTAAGATGGTAAAGTAGTAGTGATGGGAAAGGATTGAAAGTTGCACAGTTCTTGAGCTTTCAAAAGAAAGCCGGAAATATCTATGTGTTGAAGTGTTGCGAAAAGTTGAATGCTACTAAGCTACGATAAATTCTAATGCTTTAAGTGAAGTTTTACATTGAACCAATTCTTCAATGTTTTAATTTGAATTTGGAGTGAGGAATGCTGATAGTTAAAATTAAAATATATACTTTTCCTTTTTTTAATTTACACTTTAATATGCTTTGACTTTGGTACTTTCAATATGCGTTTCCGAAATGATATAATTTTCTATGCGTGGGGAGCTCAAAAAGTTCGTGAAATGAAGAGATAAATAGAAAAGTTTGAAAAATTAAATGTGAGATTATCTTTCCTTTACTACGTATTCTCCGAATCAATTCATACGCTGCTCAAATCTTTTGTAAATTTACTTAAATCATCAAGAAAAAAAACATATGCATTAGAGCGGTTAGATTTAAAAATCGCTCATTGCTCTGTGAAAATCGTATTCTAGGGATCAAAATAAGAAACTTTGCCGAAGGAACCATACCTCTAAAACGAATTCTGATGTCCCCCAATTTAAAAATATCACCATTTTTGGCCTTTACATGAAAAAATCAGCTAAATGGCTATGTTTTTTCTTTATTTTTATTTATTTATAGTACTATTTATTATTTATTTATAATATCTATATTTTGTCTTAAGAAATTTATTTAGTCAGAACATATGTAAATGAAAAAATTAATTTAAGTGAGTTATAGAAAAGAAACTAAAAAGTTCGACCCAAATTGGGGGACATCAGAATTCGTTTTAGAGGTATGGTTCCTTCGGCAAAGTTTCTTATTTTGATCCCCAGAATATGATTTTCACAGAGCAATGGACCATTTTTTTTGCCTCCCCACAAATCGACCCGGCCTAATATGCATAAAGGGTTACCATTCGTGGTAGGTACTTAAGAACATTATGAATTAGGTGTTCCCTGATTAATTTGGTAATGCCGAAAACTTAACCGTTTTCGAAATATTCGATTTGAAAGATAATTAAAAATTTGTTTAAGGAATGATTTTTTTCAGCGTTTAGTTAATTAATAAAAACCATCAATGAAATTTGAACGGAACCCTGTTAAAAATGGCTGTCTGACAAAGTTTTGAATTTACGATTTTCCACCAAATGTTTCCTACTTTACATCATTATTTTTTTTTTTGCATCGAAACTGTTCTCCAACTTTTTTCTTTAATTTAAAAATTTAAAATTTTAGGAATTAAAACAAAATTATATAACAAAATTAATCAAAAATTACCTAAATAATAACAGTCATAAGCTCATTAGGAACTGTGCATCGAAAATTGAGTTTAGAGGGCTTGTATCGCTTTCTACTCCTGTAAATCTACAATATGGTCGACAAAAAATGGGAGCTCAGGCTCTGGATGTACAACTTAGTGGTTTCGCTCTTTTTTGGGTGTTTCGGGTATCTCTTCCGAAGGGCTAACACACCACTAAATTAGAGAGAGTCTAGCGGACTGATTATATTGGTATCACTAGGGCGTGTGGAATATGCCGCCCTTAACGTCATTCTATACTTACCTCCCGTTGATCTTCAAGTTCAAGCCATTGCTGCTCCGAGCGCTATACGGTTGAAGGAGGTTGTCCTCTGAAGGCAATCTCCTGTAGGACATGGTAGCTTTCTCCTTTGTTCTCTGCTCTTCGTACAGATCTCTCAAACTCTGTTCTTCGTTTAGATCTAAGCATACGCAAACTGGGTTGAGGCTTGTGCTAGGCAGTCGTTCCAAGCCGGCCGTTTTCACCGTCGAATCCAAGATGGAATATGTTGTTGAAAACTGCAGGTGTGCAAAATGCTTAGTCCGATTGTCAAGCTGCGATCAAGGCCCTGTCGCAATGTTGCAGCTTCTAGTTTTGGTCAACTCCTATAAGGAGGAGATCAAACGTCTCGAACGTGCAGAAAATGTTTATTTTATCTAGATTCCAGAGCATTGAAATATACAGGGAATAAAATTGCCGATGAGTTGGTCAGGTAGGAGTCGATAGAACCGGGTGCAGCTTTCCGCTTCTCAGACATCGGTGCCTACTTGACCGTTGTTAAAGGGAAACTGCAACTTCAAAAAGCGCTAATTAGGTAGAGTTATATCTTATCGTGTGCTATCTCAAAGAAACTTTGACCTCAGTACGACAAAACCAGGATACTCAAAGTGCTGGGCATTCCTCGCCATTCTACATATTTCCCAACTCACAGCGTTGTTCACCCTTCACTGGGTAATTGGAACTCATGTGGAGAAGCTTCCGTGCAACCTAAATTGCAGAAGCTGTGGAGAGACTGTTGAAAACTTTCTTCGCAAATGTCCGGATTTGGCGGCTAGACGCTTCAGATTACTTAGTAAGACTTTTCTCTAGCCGATATCTCTTTTCTCTCCTCCATTACATCGACAGGACTGGATAGCTGTAGATGGTTGTTAGTCCTTTAATTTTTGTGATTTTTGGCGGGTAGTAGTCTACATTATGTTATCAAAAGAGTACTCTACTGCGACTTGTAGTGTACCCGTGGTACTTTCGCCATCTTACCTACCAACCTAAATAATAATGCCTTTAACTACCTAGGACGAATTTACCGGTAATTCTGTATATTTGGTCTAGGCCTTCTGATAGGCAGAACTAGCCGACTTCATTCCACTATGGTCAGTACATTTTTTTTCTCGAAGCTCTTTTTCTTAATTTTTGGATATAAATAATTTTTTGAAGGCGCTAAATTTGTGCTTAAAAGAGGATGGTCAAATGTTTAGTAGCGCAGCATATTGAAACAAGTAAGAACTTATTTTGGCCCTACACTTCAAGAATATTTTCCCTTCCTCTTTATCCTAATTTCATATCTTAATGTTTCTGAAAGTATGAAGTCTTCAGTCACAAAAAATAGTAGTCATGATTTCCCCAGCAAATTGGGACACCTAAAAGTTATTAAATACGAGCTGCTGTTCCATTCATATTCCACTGCATTGAATACATTTCCGACTTAGGTTGATACAATGAGCCCAGGACTCATCTTTAGTAACAATCCCGTCCATAAATCCAACATTTTTACTCCCTGCTTCAGAAATTTACGTTACGCGCATTTGCTTCAAAAATGGTGTGAATGCTCTCGGCATTCATATTACGTTGGCCTCAGATAAACCCCGTGGAGCGCTATTTTAAACATTTAATTAATTTCTATTTGCAATTTCTATTGGAATATCCTATTCTTCGAGTACTCGTATTCACTTTCACAAAAACTATTCAAACTAAGCCGAGTAGTCAACTCCACTTGACTTCCACAAGCGACTTCACCAACGGCCAGTCTGTACAGTTACTTGACTGAAAATACTTTTGAATGCGGTGAGATTGCTGCCGGCTAAGACAGTATTGGCAAAAGAAGCAGTACAAAGTACTTAGTTCGGCAAAGCAGTTTCCGTTGTGGTTTGCTTCAGTAAGTTTAGAGACTTGCCTCCATATACATAGCTACCTAAAACTACAACAAGGATTGGTGCATGTTGCTTCGCAGTTGTTGCGCTAGTTTTTTGCCGCAAGGAAGTGAATCAGCGATGAAAGGAAGAGTTAACTGGTTTTTGGAAGGGGTCAGTGGGTGAATGGTTGCTGAATCTGGTTGGTTGCGCATTTCCATTGTTTTGGTGTGTCGGCGTAGCTAAGTTAGCGGTTTGTTGTCGGCTTTTTGGCGCGCAGCATTCAGTAGGCCATTGGTGTTTTCAAATCCTGATTGCTTTGATTTTAGTTTTTTGATATTTTATTATTTATTTCTAGCTTATATTTCCATTTTTTTGAGAAATCCATACAGCTAAACAACAAAAGTTTTATCAGTTTCCACTTTTGCGCATATTTTCGACAATGAAATGCGACGGCGAAAGTTTTAGTTTTATGGATGTGTATTGGTTGTGGCACATTGAATGGGTGTGGGGGACTTTGAGTTGAAAATGAGCCTTGAATTGGGTGAAGAAAAAACTAAGAAGCACTTTTTCAGTTTTGTGGCATTCTGAGCTGCAATATATTAGCTGAATCATTTCGCCTACAGCAGCTTTTGATGGTGTATCGACCAGCAATTTATGAAATTCTACAAAACACTGAGGGAGTGATATAGCAAGACACATATTTACTGCTATGATAAATCACAAAGAAGAGAAAAAAAACACTTGTTTGTCATTGCGAGAAAGAAAACGTATTTATTATTGGAACAAAGTGGAGTAGAAAAAATATTGAAATATATTGAAAAAATATAGCGAAAGTTTGAATATTTATTTTAAGTTTGAAAACGAAGATATTTTGTTTGCCTGATTGGAAATGCTTTTATTAAAAACTTTCTTAACTTGTACTTCAAATTTAGAGACTAAGTCCTAGCAGCGGCATAGAGGTGATAAACGCGCTGAGCGAGGAAGAAGAAGTTGAATTAATGGATTAGTAGTAGCAACTGGCCATCGTAGCTGAATGGGTTGGTGCGTGACTACCATTCGGAATTCAGAGAAAACGTAGGTTCGAGTCTCGGCGAAACACCAAATTAAGAAAAATTTTTTTCTAATAGCGGTCGTCCCTCGGCAGGCAATGGCGAACCTCCGAGTGTATTCCTCCCATGAAAAATCTCCTCATAAAAATAAAGATAAAATATCTGCGTTCGGAGATGGATTGAGACTGTAGCTCCTTCCATTTGTCGAACAACGTCAAGACGCACACCACAAATACGAGGAGGAGCTCGGCCAAACACCCCCAAAAAGGGTGTACGAGCCAATTCGTATATATGTGTGTAGTAGCAACTTGTTTGGACTAATTCAAATGAGTACCGACAGTTTTTCACAAAAAATCTGAGCACACCATAATTTGTATTGCAAGTAGGGCTACAAATTAGGAATTGAAATAGGAAGATAGTTAAAAATATTGGGATTCACCGTTCTGTCAAAATATATTAGACAATATGACTGCTGGTGTCTGTCCACCATTTTATGGGACTCAGTCTGATTAATTGAAAAAAATGGAAAACAATTGAATTTTGAAAAACTTACATCGTACTTGTAATTAGGGGCCCAAAAACCGCAGATTAATAAATTTTTGAGCTTAGCTCATAATAACTTGAAATTCAATCGTGGGGCCTTCGTTTTATTCAATTTGTTTTTTAGCGTAAAATATATGGTTATTATAATGCAGAACTCAACTTTAATTTTAGTATAGGTTTAAGTATCTAGCACGTCGGGATTTTGAGTAAGAAAGGGATGAAGACTCATTAACACATATTTGTATAGGATTTTAGTTGCTAGTTTCTCATAATTATGAGTTACAGGCACTTTTGATCCTCAGAATCGTTTTTGGCGTACAAAAATGCATGCCAAACCAGTTTTATATCAACTAACAAACAAAAAATAAAAAAACGCGAATTTTGTAGATCATTGTACATATTTGCATACTAATTTTGATGTGAAATAAAGTTTTGTTTGTCATTTTTAGTCATATTTATTTTATTAAAAATTTTTTTTCGAAAAATGGTTATCATCATCACAACAACCCGATCCGGGTCTTGACTTGCTGCAACACTTGCCTCCAGTTCGACTTCTCCCTCGCTTGAGTTTTTCTTTTGCCTCTATCTCTTCTGCACGTACCCAGTAGGATTTTCTTCGGTGCGTATGCTTCGTCTGCCCTTATAAGACCATCGTAGGCAGTTCAAATATATTGTCGTGACTAGATCCGCGATGTTATACAGTCTTTGAAGCTCGTGATTGAATCATATTCTCCAAATGCCTTTTTCGCAAACAGCACCAAATATTGAGTTTTTGCCCATCGGCCTTGTTTAGTGTCCAGGTTTCACTAGCGTATATATCCACTGGTACGCTAAGACTACAATAAATTCTTATTTTTCCTGGTCTTCTAAGAATGCGAAGTTTTAGGACAGAATACAATGTACAGCGATTTTGGATTGCTTAGTTTGATATTGCATTTGCTGGCCCATATTGCAATCGAATTCACTACTGATTAAAATTTCGGCGTCGCAGCCTCGATTGATTCTCCAACTGTCAGTAAAGTCGTGTCATCTGCAAAGGTTACGGTAACGTGTTGCTGATGGACCGGTAAATTGTGTGTATACAAAAATTATAGCATATGAGCTAGGAGGCTTCCTTAAGGCCCATCTGCGCTTGCTTTGTTTTACGAAGAATAAGCGATGCCGAATCTGACACGACAGTAACTGTCATCAAGGTAGGACGAAAGGATTTCACAATATTTTTTGAGGAAAAGAAACTCTTGGACTATGGACTATGTAGGCAATTGAGTAGAAAAGTTCTCTCTCGACGAGCAAAATTCACCCTTTATAGGATCTCATAATGCCCGTCCTAACGTAGAGCCCTTGGAAAATAAAATCATACGATGAAGCGCCATTTGTTTGAGAGAAAGATTTTGCAAAAGATTTTTGGACCTTTGCACGTTGGTGACGGCAAGTATGGTAGGCGATGGAACGATGAGCTGTAGGAGCTTTACGATGACATAGATGACATAGCGTAGTGAATACAGCGACTTCGTTGGTTGCGTCACATCGTCCGAATGGATAAAAACGCTCCGGTACCAGCTGGTGGTAGAGGAAGACCTCCTTTGCGTTGGAAAGTTCAGGTGGAGAAGGACGTGGCTTCACTTGATGTGTCCAACTGGCACCAGTTAGCACGAGAAAGAAACGACTGACGCGATTTGAAAAACTCGGTCAGAATCACACAGGTGATTATCACTCCAAGAAGAAAAAGAAAAGCAATTTTAGTTTGTGAAGAAAGTCCGTATGCCAAACTTTGTCAAACGCCTACGAGACGTCAAGGAACAGCGCTGCGCAGATTTTGTTTTCCTCCATTGCACACTCTATAATTTAAATGCCACGGATTCTAACATTTTCCTGAAGAAATTAAAATTAAGAAAGGCTTAGGCAAAGTTCGCCTTTTTTTAGCGAAGCCGAGCAGAACTTTTATGACCAAACTTGGCCGAAGTCGAAGTCGAAACCGAAGTTCAGTTGTTTTGTAATACTCGGGCTGTGCACTGAAAACGTATATATAAAGCGTTTTTCAGTAAGAGCGCTTCAACTTTTGATCTTTTTTGAATAAAACACAAACGGTTTGACTTTTTTAACTATTTTTTTTTTATTATCGAGTTTGAACATATACATTTAAGTATGAAATTCGATATCTTTTGCATGACCACCGCGTGCACGTTTTACGAAGTCCAATCGTTGAACCCAATTTTCGACCACTCTTTTGCATAAATCGGCCGAAATTCCAGCAATTTCGCGTTCAATATTGGCTCTGAGCTCACAAATCGTCGCCGGCTTGTTACTGTAGACCAATGACTTCACATAACCCCAAAGAAAATAGTCTAGAGGCGTCAAATCACACGAGCGCGGCGGCCGTTCGACTCGTCCATTTCTGGAAATAATGCGCTCATCGAACTTACTCTTCAACAAATCAATTGTAAAGTGTGCTGTGTGGCTTGTGGCCCCGTCCTGTTGAAACCACATGTCTTCTAAGTCCATACCATTCAATTGCGGCCAAAAATAATCGTTTATCATGTCGCGGTATCAATTTCCATTCACAGCAACGTGGCGATCGTTCTCGTCAACAAAAAAATATGGGCCAATTACGCCGCCGGCATGTAAACCGCACAGTGATTTTTTCGGGATGCAACGTGCCTCACGAATCACGTGTGGATTGCTTTCTGCCCAGTAACGCATATTTTGCTTGTTGACAAAGCCATTGAGCCAAAAGTGAGCTTCATCACTGAAGATGATTTTTTGGAAAAAATGCTCTTAAAGTAGCAGCAACAGAACGATTATTTTCATAAAAAATTTGCACGATTTGCAATCGTTGCTCAAGTGTGTAGCGTTCCATAATGAAATGTATACTAATGAAGTTTACAAATGACAAGCGAAAAATAAAAAAAATTGCGTCGTTCGCCCTCCCTATCGGAAAAAAGTGGAAGCGCACCTATTGAAAAACGCTATATTTCACTCTCCAATTATTCTGATCGTTATGAAAGTACAGAGGTTTATCTAGAGGTCGTATGGGATAACTGCAAATTAGAATTTCTTCCATCCATCTTAACAAAACCTGCCGCTACTTCAAAAACACTGTGCATATCTTCGGTCTACTTCATAATTTGTACACAACAGCTCAGTTGAATATTAAATATTAAAATCGTAGGCATCGAAGATTGTCTAATCGAATAACAAATTTAAATATACATAAAATAAATATAATTTTAACTTCTGCCAGCCATCGAAGTAATTTTCATATACACAAATTACTTTTATGACTAATAGATTTCCATATGCTTAAGCCACAATTTAAACCACATTTTTGCACACACAAATCCCTCGTATTAAACATTTCATTTCAATTCCATAAATTTATGACCCTATCATCCCGTCACCAATAAACTTAAGAGCCAAAAGCCAAGAGCTATGAAAAAGGGAAATTCGAGATGGCAACAACTTTTAAACTACAATCAAAATATTATTGTTTTTATATGTACATCAGCATGAGTTGCTATAGAAAAATAAAGTACAAGTATAATAAAACAAAGTTGCAAAACTATCTTAAGTGGAGGGAGCGTAAAAAAAGAACTCTCGCTGGACAGGCGACTCCAAAGGGTATTTGTACCCACCACTCACGCAAACAATGCTGTATCCCATGACCATATGAATGTATAAGTATAGTATGTATGAATGTTTACAATACACATTGTATGTTTACACAATGGCACAATGAAATGATAAAAACTTCTTTCAGTTCTTGCTTTTGCAATTATTTTGGATATAAAATATACAATATTTTCCATTATTATTATCTTTTACCTTTTTTTGTTGGAACTTTTATTGTGTTATTGTTGTTGTTATTGGTTTTGTTATTATTATTATTGTTGTTATTGTTTTTGTTATTATTATTGTTGTTGTTATTGTTCATTGCTCTGGTATCTTGTATCACCTCATCGGCTAATATAGCTGTATTCAGTCGTCGTTTGAAAGTAAGCAAAAAAGGAACTCATTTTTGAAAGCGAAAATCGAATTGTCAAAAACGGTAGAATTTATTAGAATTAACAGGATATCAGAAATGAAAAATAAACAAACAAATACACACACACATACATTGAAATCAGCAAATATACCAATCGGCAGGATGTTGTATGGAAAAAGGAGAGGTTCCTGCTGAAACCGGACACAAAAGCGGAAGCGAGTAAAAGCAGCGGTCACACAACAGTCCATAGGCACAAAATCGATAGAGCGGGAAAAATGCGCACAACTGTAAGAAAAATCTATTGACAGAGATTCCTTTTTTCAATGCAAAGAAATGTTTTGGCACGGATGTGTAGGCTGAGTAAATTAAATGACGGTCTGTTGTGGCTGCAAAATTGTTGGGATGACCCAAAAAATCTGCACAATGCGGACCATATTGAAGCAGATCTAAAATCTATGTATGTATGCTTCGATGAATAATCCCAGTAGGAAAATTTCTGAGATGTAAGTAATGTTAGTTTGGTACTGGTAAAGAAATGGTGCTATTCACGAATTTTCAAAGGATTTTTGGCTCCTCTTCCAATATGTATACCCAACTTTGCCTCTAATCATTCCTCTTATAGTCTTTAAAAGAGCTGTGCTATTTTTATTTAACTTTGGAAAGTGCGGATTGGAAGTAAATCCAGATTACAAGGAAGTACAAGATTCCAAATTGGCCATCTCCGATGCTTGGAGGAGTTCAGTTGACATCAAAAGCATTGGAAGCGTCAGTCCAAGCAGATTTTTACTATGGACCAGTACATGCCACGCGAGCGCTCCCAAATTGTTGAAATTTACATTCAACAAAAGAAGTCAATTGTGAAAACTCAACGTGCGTATAAAAAATTAAATAATGTGAAAAGCACATTGATTTGCATTTATTCCCGTATAAGATTCAATTGATACAAAGATTGTTGCCTGGGGACAAGCCTCGTCGATTGGAATAGGCCCAAAGAGTCATCGAAATCCGTCGGGTCTGTCGAATATGGGCAACCCAGTACATAGAGCAACATGGAAGGAAGAAAGGTCTACAATTCACATACTATTCATACAATTTCTTTACAGGCGGGTCCGAAATAACGAAAGTAGTAAGAGTGGTAGTCTTTTGCCCGCAATTTGACGTCTAAAAGTCTTTCAGGCTCCCTAATTACTGTATTGTAACAAAAGCTAATGAATTGCTTCTAGAATTAACTTCTCTTAGTACTGAGGCAAATAACTTTCATTGGTAGCCAAGCAGCTATTAAAGTAATTGTGGCTACTTGAACTCACCCGGAATGTGTTCAACACTGCAGTTTCGAAATGGATGAACTATGCGGAAATGGACTGGTCATTATTTATTGGAAACCAGGACACAAGTGAGTGACAGGAAATGAGAGAGCCGACGAGTTCACTAAGGCCGATATTCACTCGCCGAATTTTGGCACGTCAGAAATATACCCATCACTCTCCTTTCTGAAAACGGGACTAAATGAGGAACTAGCTCTGGAAACGCAATCGATATGCGAACAATCAATCTCATGCAAAACTGTCAAATTATGCTAAACACTTGGAATACGAAAAGTACAAACTTTGTTTTATCACTCTCTAGAAAAGACAGCAAAATATTGGTTAGAGAGCTCACAGGAAACTGTCTCACCCCACATCACGCAGCCAAAATGGGATTAGCCCAGAGCGATGCGTGTAACACATCCAATGAAGCGAATGCTTGGGAGACTTTGCCACTGTCCTGCTCTTTGTAGGGTTTGACGAATGTGCTTAGGATCAACACATTTTTCAGCCTTGCTGAGACATTTGCCGACAAAATGGCTGAACGGCTTGTTAAATCTCGAGAGAGGGGCATTAAGAATTACATAAAATGATATCTTCGTATCCAGATATAAAACACTGGTAACACAACGGACCCTGAAGGTCTAAGTGAGATCTTTTTACAGATCAGTCAGCACTACGTAATCAAGGAAATATATTTTTTTGTTTAAATAATAAAATTTCATAATAAATATAATAAATAAATTGCCTAAATTTTTCAGTGTCTGAGTACCATTTGGTAGTGCTCGGCTTCGAAACCCCGAATATGAAACACCAAATAATAGAAAAATACCCTTCTAATGGTGGTCGCCCCTCATAATATATAAAAATGATCCTCATAAGAAATCATCTGCCGTTCCAAGGCGGAATAAAACTGGAGAACTCTCCATTTGTGAAGAAATATCAGGACAGTTCATCCAAGCAAGCAACAGACTGGGTAAGCGCTAATTATTATTATTAACAAAGCATTCGGTTGGGGAATAAGTTCATAGCGTTTTTACCAAAGACTTTTGTTTAAACAAAAAACAATACTTTTATCAATAAGTTAATCAATTATATGTTTGCCTTTGCTGCTTACAACCTCTTCCCACTCTCGACCAATTTGTTGATGCCATTCCGCCAAAAATCGCCTGGTCTGGTGTCAAAGAAGTTAGTGAGCCGGTTTTTGAGGACCTCTTTGTTATCGAAGGTAACGAACGCCCTTCATATGGTTTGATAGGGAGCGGAAGAGATGGTTATCGGTCGGTATAATGTCCAGGGAATATGGGGGATGCTGAAGTACCTCCCATTCGAGCTCTTGGAGTGCGGCTTTGACGACTTGTGTAACATGGAGCCTGGCATTGTCGTGTCATTCTTTTCGAGTATTCTCCAGTTTACCATGCCCTCCCAGTCCCACCAATCTCATATCATGATCCGGCGTGATTCTCGGCTTTGGCGTATCTCCTAGAACCACCCACTCGTTTCTATGCTTCGTATTGATATGTAAGCATCATTACATATCTCTCGTGACGCTTCGGTGCAAAAAGCGCTGTTTATGACCGCGTGTTGCTCGATCGCGGGCGAGATTTTGAGAAGCAATTTGAAGGCGACTTTCTCGTGGGACACCTAGGCTCCCAAATTTTCGGTAAATCACATTGATTGAAGGTGACTGAGAATTGTCTTGTCCAATTCACTACTGGTTTGGTGGGTATTCCCCTTCAGAAGTGATTTGAGACGTTTTTCGTCGAATTCAGAAGGCCTTCCGCTGCGGGACGTGCGATCGATGTAAATGTCGGCATTTTTGAACTTTGCAAGGATTTCCGTGCTCTAGACTCAACTATAACCCCTTCTTCATACACGAGGTCCGGGCTGTTTCAGTAGCTTTCTCACCTCGCAGAAAAGCAAAACCAAACAAGTGTCGAAAATATTAATTTTTGCCTACTGGGTGTTCCATTTCTAAGCTTCTAAACTAATAAAAAATTAAATAACTAAAAATGCAATTAACAAAGTTTTGTAGAGCAGAGAGATTTTTATCAAATGAACTCTTACCCTTTGCCGAGAAGCAAACAAATCGTTGTAAAATAAAAGAAAACATAAGGTGAAGTCCAAAATAAACAAGGCTGAACTGAAGTAGAAACGATAGGAGCTTTGTTCTGCCAACTTTGAGCTTTTTTATTCAGAAAAGTCCCCTTTGGAATCGACACACGATACACCTCGCGATCTAAAAGCTTTTCGCAAGAGTGTTTCAGGTCATTGACCGGAACGTCCTTCAGGATGTCGGTACAAGCTTTTGGATGGCCCTTACGGACGCAAAACGTTTTCCTTTCAAGTCCAAATGCACTTTTTCGAATAGGTAAAAGTCACAGGGAGCCATATCAGGCAAATACGGTGAGCGGTTGATGGTTAAAATTCGATTTCTAGTCAAAAAGTCAGTCACAAAAGTGGATTGATGAGATGCCAGCTTGTTTCTTCGCGGTATTCAGGGCGACTTCGACGAATGCGATGCAGCTAACGCTTCAAAAAGCCAAGATAGAAGATTACATTGACGGTTTGGCCCAGTGGCATGAACTCCTTGTGGATAAGTCGCTTGGAATCGTTGCTCGTTTTTTCTCGCCCTTAAATGAGACTTTTCGAATGTTGAATTCTGAGCAATTTTTGGTCTTCAGTTAACTTGTGCGGAATGAAACGTGCACAGGTCTTTCGTAAGCCCAAATGATCAGTTCAAATGCGATAAATCGATGTTTTGGAGATATTCAACTCCGATTCCCTGAATTTGAACGATGATTTCGGTTCATTTTTGTAAAATTTATGAACAATTTCTATGGCGTTTCCGGTGATTGTCATTTATGCCCACACAACCATCTCTGAAACGTGTAAGCCACTCATGAAATCCGGCACGAGATAAGCAATCATCGCCATAAACTTTTTCGGTAAACGTTTTACCGACTTTAAAACAAAATTTTATATTAGCTCTTTGTTCGAAACTCATTTTTCTACCGATGACACAAACACACTGACACGTTAGACGCTTCTACAGAACTGAATGTCACCAAGCGTTTACTGGAAGTCAGATTGTCAGCTGTAACTTCCAACGCACTAACTCATCAAAGGGATGGCCCCATCAAAAACATTTTTATGACGCCAGTCTTTTTTATTTTGGACTTCTCCTTGTACATATATAACAGGAAATGTAATCAGAATGAAGTGATTTTCCTGCAGGCATCTTTTTACACACTTACATACATACATATATACTTATACATACGTACATATCTGCAGCCCAGTTTATTTATTTATTACATATTTTTTGTGAAGTGGCTGCCAGCCCGCCAAGCCCTTCGCACACTGTCCAACGCGTTGCCAACTATCACAAAATGTCATTAAAGAGTTCTATACATTTTTTTAGTGAGAAATTCTTGCTTATATAAGAAATAAATATATAAATAGAATAAAAACTGAAAATCCTGGAAAGAAAAATGGGTTCAAGAATTGGATCAAAATGGTTTAGTAGTGCAGACAGAACTATGAAAGAAAAGAAATGTGAAATCTGTTCTGTGTATTGGTCAGTGTGTCTAAGTAGAATTCATACATGTGAACCTACTTCTGCACATAAAATTCGCCTGTAGCTAGCATAAGTACTAATGTGTGTATGTTTACTATAAATTATACGTACGGTTGAGTTTAAAATTCTCCTTTGGCAGTTCACTTTACAAACATTTTAGCGTGATTCAAAAGCAATTTGAGGTTGTTTCTCAAAAGCAGCTGCTGTGCTATTACAACCTACTTATATATCTATACTTGTGTATGTATGCGCACACACTCCGCAATGCTTTGTAGCTCATTTTGGTCCATATGGTTAAAAGCGAATGCATTTGACACTTATTGTTAGGACGCCAACAAACCACACTCATACATGCACAAATGTATACGAGGGTATACGAGTATGTGTGTTTGCTTGTACATTTTTCTCATGCCATATATGGTATTACGAGTATGGAGCAAAAACCTATTATGAGCAAGCATATTCACGAAAACAACAGCACGAAAATCAATTACAAGCCTTCAAATCACAAGTTGAACGCTTTGTGATCGTAAACACAAACATGTGAAACATTCGAAAATCTGTTGTGAAAGTTATCGATGCGTATAGGAAAAGTAAAATTCAGCTCTCTAAACTTTGTGACGCTTGCCTTAATTCTATTGCAACTACATGTGTTAGTACTGGTACTCTTGATTAGTTCCATATTTTAAGGGACAAAATGTGGTTGCATGAGAATAAGCAGCATTCACTCAAAGAGAAAGGGAAGTAAAGGGAGACGTGTCATTCTGTGAGACTTTTCCGCGAAATCAAATTGGTGAATGAAAGTTTTGCGTTCAGCAAGCAGGAAGTTTGGCGTAAACTATCGGGTCTAATATCGGCATACAAGCGTGAAAAGGGCAAAATTCAGAAAGGCGTACACGACGACTTGGCAGAAATTTGAGCAGTTGAGTGAAGTGCATGGAACATGCAGCACGCTGACAAATGTAGATGATACCTTATCGAACAGTAATGAATTCGTCCTTAATAAAGAGCACTCGAACAGCCACCTCGAGTGTGTGGGACAAGGCGAAAGTGGCCATAGATGATGTGAAACGCTTGATTACAAGTATGGTGATTGTGGAATACGTAAATATGATATATACATACATACATACCTTCAAGACATTCACACATATATATATGTATTATATATATGGGTATTGGCTTGCACTACGATTTGGAATTCGCGAAGGAAACACAAACAAGGAATGCATTTTTGGATTATTGAAAAACAGAAATTTAAAGCTAAGCAAAAGCGGAATAGAGAACATAAACAAAATCTCAACTCACTCAGAATAAAACTGTAAATTACGGAAAAAAACCATATTCAGGAAGACATTCGGCGCACAAATGTTAACAACTAATAAAGGAAATACTTTCTTTGGGAATTATTATTTTGATTCTGATAGAATTGATTGAGTATTCTTCCCACAGGGCAACCTAATCAATTAAAAAGGCTTTGACAACCGTAATCGAGAGAGTTTATACGGAACTCATCTTCTTCATAATTGGGGATGTAACTAAACGCCATAAGCAATTTCTGCCGAGTTTAACAAGGCGCAGCAGTTGTTTTTTCCCTCGTCTTAACTGGCGCCAATTGGGCACACCATCTGCCTTCAGCCATTCTAAGTCGTGCCCGCGACGCCATGTGAAGTAATCTAAGAAGTCCAGATATTGCCGACAATTTTTCCGAAAACTCGTTTATTTGTAAGCTTGAGCTTGGTAAGAAGTAAAAGTAAGTGAAAAAATTAAAAACAATTTATTGTCGCTTTTTAACATATGAATGATATTTTTTATTGAAGTGAAAACTTCTTTACAATCGTTGGGAGTGATTTGAGACTCGATGAAACGAAAAAGCGACACTACGAAGCATTATATGTTGATATACATACATATATGTGTGTGGCTGCGTACTGCTGAGCCACGCTAGTATAGTGAGTATTGTAGTATGTATACTACACCGCCTATTACTTGCTTTGGCGTATAGTTCAAGCGTCATAGTCATACGTATGTATGTTTGTATGTATGCTAGTACGTATGTGTGCGCGCCTGCGTATTACGGAGCCACGGTGAACGAGAAGGCATTATGTATACCTACTACACTACCTAATACTTGCTTAGACCAAGCGTCCTACGAATGTTTGGGTGTATGTTAATACGTCTGTATAATTGTATTGCGTCCGTATTTTTATATTCGTAAATATTTTCATTTTTAAATATTTACCGCAATTACAGGCGGTGTTGCACTATACCACAATCAAAATGACGGTGCTCGTATTGTAACTCCACAGATAGATCTGAATGCACAGCAACTAGAATCACTGTCTGTTCAGCTCTCTAAAGTGGGAGAAATATGTGCTTGCGAAACCACATTGAGTAATGGAAAAACAGCTTTAATTGTGGCAATTTATATTTCACCGAATCAATCAATAAATAGCATCAGGGAATTCATTCACGAAAATTAAATAACGTAAAAGATTACGATAAGGTTCCAATGATTTTAAGTGGCGATTTTAACGTAAATTTTGCATGGGACACAGCGGTTCCTTTAATTGACTTTCTCAATACAACATTCAATTTAAAAATGTGTAACAATCGCACTGAATCGGCAACACGATCAAAAACAACAATTGATGCGGTATTTCAAAGATATGTTGACAACATCGAAACCAAAGCATTTGTATCATATTTTAGTTATCATAAGCCACTCGTATCATTTGTTGAAATTGAAAACATTGAGGATGAATAATAATAAAATGAAGAAAATAAAATATGAACTTTATAGCAATATTATAATGAACCTATAATTATCCCGCTCCTAATGCTGCTTTCGTCTCATTCTCTCTCAGTTTGTTTTACGGAAGGTTTCACTTTTATCGCGTCTAACCGTTAGACTGTATTTTTTTTTATTTTTTCAGGTAATTTTAAATAATCAAAAATTTATAAATAAAATATGTTTTTATAAAAAAAAATTCCGAAATTAAAAAAAAAAATATTTTTTTACATATTCCGAAAATACTCCATCGCAGGTTTTTTCTTATATTTTTAATCAGTAGCTGAGACTATACTTAGTAATCTCTGAAAGTTTTATAGTGGGACTCCCATAACCTCCCGAATTATGGTTTATAAAATACGTATAGCGAATATTCGCCGTCGCCAACGAGCAAAGGTTCAAAAATTTTCCATGGAATCTTTCTCTGGAAAGTCACCTAACAAAATATTGTCATCGCCCAAGCTTCTTCGCCTAAGAATGGACGGGCATGATGAGAAACCTATAGAGTGTTAGGTTTGTTCGGCGAGAGACGACTTTACTACCCAATTGCTTACTTTGTCCAAAGTAGCACTTGTTGGCAAAAGAGATTCTACGTTGGACTTCAAGGTTAGCATTGTTATCGGTTTTAATGCTGTTTCCTAAGTGAACGAGGTCCCTGAAAACTACAAAATCATAACTGTCAACAGTCATGTGGGTAATGACAGGAGATACGCCGTTTTGTTCCTTGCTCATTACTAGACTTTGCTTCTGTATTCAGTTGTGAAAATGCAGAACTAATAGCGCTTTTGATAAAGCCGATTGTTGGATCTTATAAAAAAATTGTACCTGAGCGATTAAGTTCTGCGGCTCGTACCTTTGCTCTCCAACATCAGGTTAAACAAGTCACACGCCCGCGAATCACTGTCTAAAACCTCGTTTGGTGTCAAACGGCTCGGAGAGGTCCTTCCTAATTCAGACGGCGCTGCTTCTACTGAGCAACGTCATCTTGCATAGCCATATTAGTTTTGCGGGATACCAAATTCAGACATAGCGGCATACAGGCCATTCCTTTTATTACTGTCGAATTTGGCTTTAAATTTGAGAGTGAGGACTTTTTTGCAGGGCTATTTTTAGAGATTTGTCGTATTGAGAATATCTGATTGATTGTAGATTTTCCAGGTCTGAAGCCACACCGATAAGGTCCAATCAGTGGGTTGGTGGTGGGTTTCAGCCTTTCACACAATACGCTCGCTAGAATCGTATACGCGAAATTTAGGAGGCTAATCCCGCGATTATTGGCACAGATTGCTGGATCCCCCTTCTTATAGATTGGGCAGAGCACACAGAAATTCCAATACGCTTGCCTACCATATTTTGCATTGAAGCTGATGCATGACACCTTACTAGCTCCTCGTTGCTATGTTTGATTTGCTCAGCCCCATGGCTCTGTTCTTCCTTAGTCGCGTTATCGGTATTCTCACTTCGTCGTGATCAGGTAGCGGAACAGCAATCCTATCGCTAACGAAAACGGTATCGGGATCTTCACATTTTCTTCACTGTTTAACAGGTTCGAGAAGTGTTTCATCCATAATTTAAGTATGCTTTGGATATCAGTCACCAGATCACCGTGTTTGTTCTAACAGGAAAATACCCCGGTCTTGAAACTTTCTGTCAGTCGCGAACTTTCTGGTAAAATTTTCGGGTGTTCTCCCTATCGGGCAGCATCAACAAGCTCCTCGCACTCACGCATTTCGGCCTCTCGCGTTGCGCCAGATCGCAGCGTGACTCTATAGCCGGCGTCTTTTCTTTCCGCGGGAGCGTGAAATTCCTCGTCGTACCAATTGTTTTTTCGAGCTCGCCAAGTGCATCACTCTCCATAAATATAAATCGGCACAGTTTTTTTATCGGAACTAAAAATGTATAATACTCTAAACCTTCCACCAAAAGTATTTCGGAAAGGCATTAAGATTTATTCTAAGATTTGGCTGCCACCCTTATGTGTCGCTGCAATAGCAAGCCTCCGAGTGTATTTCTGCCTTGAAAAATCTCGTCATAAAAAACCATTTGCCATTCGGAGTCGGTTTAAAACTGTAGGTAACTCCATTTGTGGAACAACATCAAGACGCGCGCCATAAATAGAAGGAAGAGCTCGGCCAAACAATTAGCAGAAATGAAAATTGTTATTCATCTGAGCTTGATCGATGTGAAAATACCTCCAAAAAAGTTTTTTTTTCACCGATTCTTAAAAATATTAAAAAACATATCACCTCCGATAATGGAGAGTTTTCGGTTAAAAGGTTTGAATTTAAACTAAACAAGAAGTAAATAGAGGAGGAGCTCGGCCAATACCCAAAAAGGGAGTACGCGCCAATTATAAATACATATATAAGAAATAAATAGACTGACAAAATATCTCTCCAGTCAATACTGCGTTAAGGTATTCAAGTTTCTTTTAAAACTATCTTCCAAAAAAAATATTTAATAATTTAAAAATATGATACATTTTTTAACTCTGTATGTAGACTTACACTTACACTTATACTTTTCTATTATCTGAAGAAGAAGAAGAAATATTTTTAAAAACTAATTTCATTTAGAAAAAAACGATTTTCGGAGGTATTTTCAGATCGGTCCAGCTCATGCAAATCATCATATTTTTCCACGATATTCTGGAAGAAATCTTATAATATGATACATTTTTTAACTTCGATGCGAAAATAGTACCAATCGTTTTTTCATTGAGTGGGTTGCATCCTTCCTTCCTGATCGGCTTATTAGAAAAGTAATATTTGGACCAGTTTTGACTCCTTTAGATAAACTTAAACACAAATTTAAATTTTTTTTATCAAAAGTAAAAAAAAAAAGATTTGGTTACTCTATTTTATATCCCATTAAATTTTAGTGCAATAAATTGCAATCTTGAAGTGACTCAAAATTGTCACTATTTTTTTATACATTTTTTTCTGACGAAGATTTGGTTACTCTATTTTATATCCCATTAAATTTTAGTGCAATAAATTGCAATCTTGAAGTGACTCAAAATTGACACTATTTTTTTATACATTTTTTCTCTGACGATGATGCGCATTTTTGTTGATAAAATGAGTGCTCGATAAGAGCTTTATTTATATAAGATAATATTATTATATAAAAAATTAATGAAGATTAAATAGAAAATTAGTCAAAACTGGTAAAAATAGCATGTTTCTAATTAGCTGACCACGGGTGTATGTCCTCTACAGCATAATTTTCGGTTGCTTTAGAGTAAAAATAACTTTCAATCACTTTTTATGACTTTAAATCTAGGTACAAATCCTACGAAAAGTAACAGTGTGTATAATAAAATATCAAAATTTGTATAACTTTCTGCGAATCATTCTAAAACTTAAATGGAATAAAGTTACATAAATATGTACGAGTATGCCCAAATATACAGAGGAAGATACAGAGCTTCACGGTCGAAACAGCCACATTTTAATATTCTTTCAAACAGTAGTGTAACAATATCCGAAGTTTACATTATTTCAAGCGGAATAAACTTATTTTTCTATTCCGCTTTGTAATGCTTTTTTTTTGGTTTTATTCCTTTCTTTTTAGTTTTTTCTTTTGATTCAAAAATAATGCAACGAAAAATTGAGCGAATGCCACAACTCAAACATTGAAATCACTCTTAGAGAAATTCAGAAAAGTGCATGAAAAAGTGTTATTGCGAAGCAAAAGAATTATTTCGCCACCGAAGACAGAAGGCAAGAAGACAACAAACAGACAACAATAACAACATAAGTAAATATAATGGAATGGCTATAAAGGATGTGGTTGCTGCTGTTGGCGATAGTTGTTGGTGCTGTTGTTAATCTGGCTGGCGGTATTGTTAGCCACATTGGCCTCGTTAAGACCAACAATAACATGCAAAGGAGTTGCAAAACTACTTGGAGAGCAACAACACAAGCACGAGTAGAGTTTTTTCTGTTGCAGCAGCGCTTATCCTCTACCCCCCGTACTGAGGCGATTTTTTTCTTTCCCAACGGCTTCTGCTGCTCATTTCTGAAACATCAATTCTTTTGTTACTTATCTTTTGTTATCCGTTTGCTGGAGGAGTTTTCAAGCCTTTCAAGATGCGCCTTTGCCGCGCTCGCCTTAACACTTGAAAAGTTTTCTACAACAAAAATTACCCATATTTTCCTAGTTGCCACATAGTTGCATGCCATTTTATACTTGCACTTGTACATATATTTCCAGCAAGTTGGGCTGAGTTTAGTGTTGTTGGGTTGGTTGATGAGCAGCGGCAAAAAGTGGTGCAAGTTGTAATGGTTGCCATAATATTTGTTGTTGCTTGTGTAAGTAACTTTTTGTTACTGTTATCGAGTTGTTGTTTTATTGCTTGGGTGTCGAGTCGAGTGCACTTGAAGAAAACACCCAGGCAAGCGATCGTTACTGCTTTGAAGCGTAAAGTGCAACACCAAAGTGGCAAGAATACAAAAAACAAAAAACGGCCGACGGCCACCAACGCAATAAATGCGGCCTCAAAGCAGGAAATAAAGGAATAACGGATGTGGTATGAGTTATAAGGAAACTTCGGTGAACATTTTTTTGAATCAAATTGAATGAATTTGTGTATGATATTAGCTACACAATCATAGTCGAACTGTATTGTCACTTGTGGAGGGTTTTCTAATAGGAGCTGATTTTTATTTTTCATTTTTGATTTTTAGAATTCAGTCACTGATGTTACAGGGTCCGGCTCTCGAAGTGTAACCAATTAAAATGGTCATAAATTTAGTTTGGAAAATTACATTTATACATTTCGAGGTAAAAAATGTGTGGAAATAATACAAAATTAAGAATCAATTTACTTTTGCTTGATATCACTACCTTTTGCCTTGACTAAGGCCTTGCGGCGGTCCAGCAACGAATCGCAAACTGCCCGAATGTGACTTACAGGTATTTTGGTTCACTCGCGGACAATGGATTTTTTCAGCGCCTCAAGACTGGTGAATCTTTTAGTTCAGACCTGGCTCTCCGAATTGGCCCCAGGAGAATAATCCATAGGATTCGCATCAGGTGAATTTGAGAGCCATTGTGTGGACATTATGAAATTCGGAACATTCTCTTTAAGCCATTCATGGTTCACTCGAGGTTTGTAAGACGAAAATGTTTGTCTATCGACGGCTTCAAGGCAACCTCCAGAATACTTTCCCGATAATACTTTCCAGTGCATCAGCTGCGCAATCGGTCTGCAGTTGGTTACACTGCGAGTGCCGGACCCTGAAAATCGCCATGGCAAGTTATAAGATTGAACAGTGCGCGTGTATGATAAAGGTTTATTACACACGATTTCAGGTTATATTTATCTCTCACACTTAATTGACTAACAGGGGTGTGCTATTTGACAACTACAGTCCTTTTAACTGCCAACAAGCCCCAATCGGTAAATGTTCTCAAAGTCGCCATAACCTATTTGTATCTATGCTGGAAAATCATTGGAAATTGGCCGCCTCACATCAATAAAACCGTGCGAAAGTGCACCCGACACTTGAACGACGTCACATTCCACACATAAAGGCGTATATGTGCCCTTCAAATATAAATAAAGTAAACTTTTTTGCATACCTCACTCACAGCTTATTTTATTCCATTTTCGCTAACTCTTAGTGGAAAACCCTATACCCGCACTGAAAATATGTGCTTGAATGTCTTTTTTTGCAGAACCTAGGATACTCTACCTGTAATATGGACTCCTTCAAATAGAAAGCACGTTTCAAGGTAAACAGGTCTTTTTAAACATAATTACAATAAAGAATTGTCTTCCATAAAAAAATCGAATTATTCGTTGCGTTAAATATCTATGGCAAAAGGACTTGTAGACAAGTTTTGACAATTTATTTTTTTCTCATTTAATTTTTATACCTTTACTTGTTTAGAAAATATGGTTTTCTCTCTAGCAAAAATCGTACAACTCCAAGTGCCAAATTTTATGCAAATTTAAGGGAAAAAATTCATCAAATTTGCATAGAAACTTCACACTTTTTAATCAGTTTTTAGAAAATCTTCGGGTATGCAGTTTTGTAGTCCAAAACATTTTGGTAAAATTTTCAGAAGCTTAAGGTGTCGTTGAAATTCGCCTTGATTTTTGATAATTTTTTTTTGACGACGCCATGCATTTTCTTGCAGAAGATTTTAAAAATCATTTTGTTCTTTTGAGCCACTTCAAAATCGCGCTCTACTTAGTCATGCCATAAGTTCTGTTACAAGTTAAGTCAGTTATAAATGTATAATGTATGTAATTATACAATAATATATTATAATTTTTTTTTAATAAAGTTAGTTTTATTTAATCATGTAAATATTAAAAAAAAAAATATATATATATAAATTCTTATTCGAAATGGTCACTTTTTGCTTTTACACAAACCTTCAAACGATTAGGCCATTGAACTATTGCAGCACGCACGGTTTCCCTCGATATTGACGTCGCTGCTCGAACCAAAGATTGTTTGAGACTTTCCAAATTTCTGTGAGGTCTTCGACAAGCCATGCTCTCCGATTTTGACCACAAATCCAATGGGTTCAGATCTAAACTTCCAGTCGACCAATCTTCTGCGGCTATGAGCCCAGGAATATTGGTTTTTAGCCACTGCTGGGTAGCTTTCGCCTTAAGTGCTGGAGCGAAATCTTGCTGGAAGATCCAACGCTCTCCATTGAAGAGAGTACTGCAGAATTGCTTAACCACGCCTTCAAGGAAATCCTGCTGATACACTTTTGCCCCGGTCTTAAGCCCCTTTTTCGCAGAAATAAAGTGGTGTAACGTCTTTACAAGACACTCGCCACCAAACCAATACAGAGGCTGAATGGACGTTGAACGCTTGGAACAACATTTTTTACGTCTTTAGAAAAATTAGCATGGATTTTGTCATTTTGCTTATTAAAAACTGTTTCAACAGTGAAAATTTTCTCATATGTGAAAAGAATATTTTCATGGTCGTTGATCGCGCGCCACCCAGGAAGCCACTTGTACCTGTCGAGTCTAATTTTCTTCAAGCGCGTTGTCAAAAGATGACTAGGTGAGCGACGGCAGGCTTTCGTGAGGAGATAATCTCTAATTATGGACATGCTTTTCTGCTTTCTAAGGGAATTGCTGCCAATTATTTCTCGAACGGCTTTTATGGCTGCACTGGTTCGAACCACGCGAGGACGACCACTCTTTTTTCTGTGTGTCACATCAATCTTTTAGGGAAAACGATTGATCATGCGGTCAACAAACATTTTCGAAATATTATAATAAGTTTTTCAGCAACTCGTAAATCTCACTTTTACAACACTTTTGCAATGGAATCTCTGCAATGCAATTTTGTTTAGCTCCCAAATCCATTGTTAACTAGTGTAATTTGCCTCGAAACTGAGCATAATTTACGAGTAGACAGAACATACGAACAAAAGCAAAAATAACGGAACTTTTTTCTGTGAATTTGTTTTCGCCGTGTGCATTGTAAAATTTGACACAGAATTTATGGCAAAACTAAGTATTACGCCTAATCTCAAATTTTTTTTAAGTTTTTTATCAAAAAGTTTGAGATTCTAATGATAATTTGGGGAGTTCTTAAAATTTTGTACAGGGTTAGAAATATTAATATTTGATCTCTATACTCGTACACCATACTTGGGTTCGTTGTCCTCCTGTAAAATTTAAGGTTGGCTACTTCTTCCAGGAAACTGGCAGTAATAATGATAGATTTTATTCATCAAAAGTGCATTCAAATAGGTGGTGGAAACAAATAAACAGATAAATCCTTATTTGGAGAAACAGCCACAAGCATGGGATGCTCAACAGTTTGTGGAAGTTGTCGATTATAAGCAGAACACCTTAATCGACGTACGCAACTATTTGCCCAAATAGAAGTTTCATCCGTGGATGTTACCTTTGCGCAATGCCATTCTGAATTTGGAAGCCCTTTTTCAATGTGCTCTGGTATTTGAGGACTTCTGCACGTACACGTCCTCGAATGGAGTTTTCCTAAGTTTGAATATTATCGTTCACGCTTCTCTTGGGGAACCTGTATATCTATCAATTAATATACATATTAATTAATAAAAATATTATTTTTTATGAGAGAAAAAGTCCCCTTATCTCTAAATCAAATCACATACTGGTTGTAGGAATGGAAAAGTGTATTATATCAGAAGAGAGTTACTTTGTAGTTATCGTTATTAATGCTTAATCCACTGATGTTAATGCCCTCTTGCGAGTTCCAGAGACCTTTCTGAAAAATCCTTTTAGCGTAAATATTGAAGAGCAGAGGCGATAGGATACATCCTGCTCTGACACCTTTAAGAATGCGCATCGCTTTTTTCGTTCAATGTCTAATACTGAATATTTTTCAGTACCCAGTTTACGGTGCCTACTACTTTAAGTATTGACTCTGTCCAACTGTAATATGAGTTGAAGTCCAAAATAAACAAGACTGGCGTCATGAAAATGTTTTTGATGGCGACATCTTTTAATGAGTTAGTGCTTTGGATGTTACATCCCTAACTGACTTCCAATGAAAGCTTGGTGACATTCGATTCAGTGGAAGCGAAGTTATTGCGTCTAAAGTGTCAGTATGTTTGTGCCATCGATACAAATATGAGTTTCGAACAAAGAGCTAATATCAAATATTGTTTTAAAATCGGTAAAACGTTTACCGAAAAAGTTTATGGCGATGATTGTTTATCTCGTGCTGTAGTTCATGAGTGGTTTACACGTTTCAGAGATGGTTGCGAGGACATAAATGACAATCACCGAAAACGCCATCGAAATTGTTCGTAAATTTATCAAAAATGAACCGAACTCATCGTCTAAATTCATGGAATCGGAGTTGAATATCTCGAAAATATCGATTTATCGCATTTTAACTGATTATTTGGGCTAACGAAAGGTCTGTGCACATTTCATTTCACACAAGTCAACTGAGGATCAACAATTTTCCAGATTTCAACATTCGAAAGGCCTCAGTAAAGAGGCGAGAACAGACGAGAACTTCTTTTACAATACTGTAACTGGTGATGAAAAGTAGTGCTTCCAACATGAACCTGAAATCAAGCGTCAAAGTGCCGAATGGAAGGCCCCGGACGAGCCACGAGCCACACCATCGCGTTTGGAAAAGTTAAAAATCAAGTCCATGCTTATTTGTTTTCACGATTCCAAGTGAATTGTTCACAAGGAGTTCGCGCCAATGGCCAAAACCGTGAATGTAATTTTCTATCTTGGCGTTTTGAAGTGTTTGGTGCTTCGCATTCGTCGAATTCGCTCTGAATACCGCGAAGAAACAAGCTGGCGTTTATTGCGTGATAATGCACCATCTCATCGATTCACTCTTGTGATTGATTTTTTGACTATTTCCCCAAATTAACTCCCCGTATTCGCCTGATATGGCTCCCTGTGACTTCCATCTATTCGAAAAATTGCATTTGGCCACGAAAGGAAAACGTTTTTCTTCCGTAGAAGCCATCCAAAAGGCTTGTACCGACATTCTCAAAGCCATTTCGGTTAATGTCCTGAAATGCTCTTTCGAAAAGCTTTTAAATCACGCACAACAGTGTATCGAGGCCAGATGGGACTGTTTTGAATAAATAAACTCGAAGTTATCAGAACAAAGCTCCTGTCGTTTCTATTTTAGCTCAATGTTTTTTATTTTTGGACTTCCCCTTGTATGTATGCATACCTGTAAACACTTACTTAAATACATATGTATGCGTGTATATTCACATTTACTCTAAAATCTTTGTTCCTGCAAATTTGCGCTTATCTTTTCTTAAGTTCAAATAAATTTAGCTCAAATGCTTAACTAAGAAGGCAACAAGAAATACGCATGCATCTCCAAGGCTGTTATTACATCTGGCAAATCTCGTAGGATATTCACATGTTTTTGAATTTTTTCTTTGCTCTTTCTTTGTATAAAACAGACGTGTGTACATACGTCCCTGTTAATCGAATAAGCTGGAGTCAAAATGAAAATAAGGATTAGGTTAAGATTGTCGACTTTGATATTTCTTTTTTTACGATTTAGTTAGATTACAGCGGGAAAATTACAAAGCAAAGCACTCATTTCGCTTTCGTTTGAGTGGCAATTCAAAGGACGTTTGGACAGCTTTTGATAAAAGTACAAATCTGGCAGTTTTTTTCTTCCCTGTTTTTGAATTAACATTCGACACTTGCGTTTGTGTGTGTATACAAGGAAATATGCCGGTGTAACAAGAGTTAAGCAACACGTGTCAAAATGAATTATATGTTAAATTGAATATTGTATCGCTTCACAAACGGCTTATCGTGTGCACGACATATCCTTTTTAATCTAATTGAAATGCGATTATTCAGAAGCACTTAGGAGCAAATTTTGATTAAAGTCCGCATTGAATTAAAAATTTTTATGGTACATAAATTTAGGGAGCAAAGTGATTTAGTTTTAATTCACTTAGTGTGGATCAATATACTTCCTATTAAATAATGATAATTATCCAGAAAAACGCTGATCAGCTCGAGGGTTAGATAGAAATATTTTAAAGTAAAAATGTGGAATTCTGTTGTTGATGTGAATTGCAAATATTTCAGTAACAAAAAGCCTGAAATTATATTATAATTAGTAATATATTAAATACACTGTTATTGCCGCAAGTATACAGACATGATTTCCTCTTATTTTGCGTATGGGTAATCAAACTGCATTACTAGTTTGTTGAGTTTTCTGCATGCAGTCTCTTCATTTCGCTGAATCCACGTTTCCCACATTTTGCACTGCTGGCGTGCACTTTCCGTTGCTTATACTTTTCTAATCTCCTTAACGCCTTCAATTTCATTTGCAACCATGAGCACTGGTGATAAACACAATAATGCGTCGATTTAACTAATCCAACTTTTAGTTGTTTGGGCCTTCAAGTGAATATTTTTTGACGCGCTAGTGCTGATGTGAGATTTTGATTTGATAGCATGCACGATTTTGTATATGAATTATAATTTTAAATCATTTCTTTCTTATAAGTTTGGCTTTCAAACTCTAGTACCAGTACAAGGTGGCACAAAATTAATCACCCTATCAGAAGACTTCTACTTTACACTTTCACTAAAATAAAGAAAAAGTTTTTCTTATAGCGGTCGCTCCTCGGCAGGCAATGGCGAACCTCCGAGTGGATTTCTGCCATGAAAAAGCTCCTCATAAAAAATATCTGCCACCAATCACAAGACGCACCCCACAAATAGGAGGAGGAGCTCGGCCAAACACCTAACAGAAGTTTACGCGCCAATTATTTATTTTTTATTTAAATAAAATAATACAAATATTTTCCTTTTTTATTATTAACTACCGGACCCGACAGACTTCGTTGTGTCAAATAGATTTTGAATGTGGCAGTTTATATTTCGACCTTAAGACGTTTTGGTAAGATGAATTTGGTTGTAAAATGAAAAATCTTTATTTATTCTTGTAAATCAATTTCATCCCCTTCAAAATAATCCCCTCTCGATGAAATACACTTATGCCAACGACTTTTCCAATCCCCGATACATGCCAAATAGTCCATTTCCGGTATAGCCATCAGCACCTTCTTCGATTCAGCTTTTATCTCCTCAATCGACTCGAAACGCGTTCCCCGGAATGGTCTCTTGAGTTTTGGGAATAGCCAGAAGTCACACGGAGCCAAATCAAGCGAATACGGTGGTTGCGGAACGATATGCGTGGAATTTTTGCCGAAATGGTCACGAAGAACGAGTGCAGTGTGAGACGATGCATTATCGTGATGCAAAAACCAAGAATTTTTGGCCCATAATTCTGGTCTTTTTAGACGAATTGCTTCACGTAAACGACGCATAACGCTCAAATAATATTCCTTATTAACAGTTTGGCCAGGTTGAAGGAATTCATAGTGCACCACACCACGAAAATCGAAAAAACTGTCATCATGACCTTTATTTTTGAACGACTTTGACGTGCTCTTTTCGGTCTGGCCTCGCCTTCAGCACGATATTCGATTGATTGGTCAGTTGTTTCAGGGTCGTAAGCATAAATCCAAGTCTCATCTCCCGTAATGATGCATTTGAGCTTCTCCTGATAGTCTGAAAGCATTGTTTCACACACATCAACGCGACGACTTTTTTCCAAGAAATTGAGAGTTTTCGTTAGCAAACGAGATTTGACTTTTCGTAGGCCCAAATGGTCTTTCAAAATGGTTTTCCTAGATCCTTCTGATATTCCGATCATATCAGTAAGGTCTTTAACAGTCAACCGACAATTTTTGAGCAATAACTCCTTCACTTTATTGATGAGTTGATCATCTGTTGACGTCGATGGTCGTCCGGAGCGCTCCAAGTTATCAACACGTTCTCGACCCTCTTTGAAGTCTTTGTACCACTGTTTCCGCAGCCGAAATTTCATTCCGCAAACAAAATTTGATGGCACTTCTCTGCTCAATCAAATCAGACATTGTAAAAATCGAAAAATGCACTCTTGGTCGTTTGGTAAACACAAGCGTAAATATATTACTGATAATGACATTCACATGAAAGTTGGCCCAGATGTTATTAACAGTGCTGCCAACTCATAAAAAAATAACTAGAGCGAAATTTTAGTCCCGCGAAGTTTGACAAATAAATTCACCTTACTTTTTGCCCACACGAGTACTATGCTGACCCTCACACACCGCCCTATCATCATGGTGACGGTTCTGTTCCGGAGAATTAAAGAAAAGGGTCAGCTCGGGTGACCCAAGTATTTTCGTTTCTACGAACTTTGTAGTGCTTTATGATATACCATGTTTTTGTTTGATTACCTGGTGAACATACAAACAAATCTGATGGTTTTCCAACACGGGAACAGGCAACATACAAGTGACCATGTGAGAAACATGGGTTTTGTAGATTAATACCACAAACACCTAATGATTGCCCCTGGGACTTATTTATGGTCATAGCAAAAGCAAGCCACACTGGAAACTGTAGTCGTTTAAATTGAAAGGGTACATCAATCGAAATCATTGGGATGCGTGGTATCAAAACGTTTTCTCCTTTATATTTTCCTTTCAGTATAATTGCTTCTATCACGTTGCTCAATAATTTTTTTATCGCTAACCGTGTGCCGTTGCAAAGACCCGGTTGGTTGATATTTCTCAACATTATAACTACCGATCCAACCTTTAATTGAAGATTGTTAGGTGGCAATCCTGGTAAATTCAGCGAGTTTAAAAATTCAAGCGGATAGTTGACGACATCATTTTGATTTGTAGCCGAATCACCTGATTTATATACAGGGTTGCCCATATTCGACGGACCCGACGGATTTCGATGAGGCTTGTCCGCAGGCAACAATCTTTGCGTCAGTTGAATCTTATATGGGAATAATGCAAATGAATGAGGATAATTCCTTGTAAAGTGGTCCGAGCAATGCCCAACTGCTGAGAACGGCGATTTTGGGATGTCCTTGGCGACGCCTTGGTCGGTTTTGATTTGGCCTCTTTGGATTAGAAAGAGCATCACCATTCGAAAACCTTTCGTACAAACGTTTAATGGTGTTCTTAGAAGGCGCACTTTTCACATTATTTAATTTTTTATACGCACGTTGAGTTTTCACAATTGAGTTCTATTGTTGAATGTAAATTTCAACAATTTGGGGGTGCCCTCAATTCGTCTGTAATTTGTTCTTGAATTTTGAAATTTAATTCATCTACATCTATGTTTTTTGCAGCCAATATAGCCAGTTCGCTCAACCAATCATGGTTTCTGTAATTTTGAGCAACATCTGGAAACACCTTTTGAATAAGTTCATCTTTTGATCGACAAAAACTTTGAGGAAAGTTAATACAACTAGTCAAGGTGTCTATAGGAAATTCGCCATTACCAATGTCAATGAGTTGTTTAGAGAATATGTCTCCAGTTTGGTCATTTTGCAACTCGACACGGATATTCTTGCTTAAGCGTAATGCCTTGACATGTTTCTCCAAATTGAAGGACTTTAAACATGCATTGAGTTCATCAGCTGGCTTTGATCGTCGAATCACTGGCAATGTTTGACGGAAATCTCCTGCTAATAAAATCATTGCACCACCAAATGGGTTATGATTGCTCCGTAGATCTTGTAAAATTTGTTTGTCTTTTGTTATTCTTAACATATGTTTACCTTCTGTTCTTCTTAAAATATGTTTGGATTTGTTCAGGCCTGCGTGATTATTCTTAGAATTTACTTAACTATTTTTATTTATTATTTGGGAATGAAATCATTCCTTAACTCGTTCTGAAACTAAAACAAAAGAAAGAATATTGCAAGGCCTTTCTATAGCTCTTACATTTTTTGACTTTTCAATTTGGTCGGGTTCACGATAATATCACTTTTGTGTGAACGCATTAGATTCTTCAACGCGAACGCGCACACACACGAACGCACACACACACACGTGTGTGTATGGGAAGAAGAAAAGGGTTGTTTTAGGGTTTTTCCGGATATTATTCGAATTTTTCTCGCCGCAAAAACCATCCTTGTACTTCAAAGAACATTTAAAAATAATAATTGTTAAGATTGGTCCATGCTTTGTTGAGTTATGCGCTTACCAACACATTTTGCGATGCATTTTTATATTATAGATTTCAATTCAAAGAAACATTGATTTATGGATTAATTACTTTTAAATTTTTTATTAAACATTGTGTACAATATTTGAGAGTGTCTGTACAAAAATTTATATATTTTTCCACCCAGGTAAAATCTGGAGCTTTTCGCCATTTTGGAGCAGCTTTCAAACACTCTAAAAAGTGAGGCTATGGCAACTGAACTCATTCCTCTATTTCACAAGCAAAACCTAAAAAGGATGCAGCAGTGTGCCTATTGACATCCGCTTCGTTAGTTTATGTAAAATTCATTAGTTGCTTACCAGAGAAAACAAGAAGATTGTGAATTAGTAATGATTCTAAATTCACTAGTTTCTTTTGCATGTGTGTGCGTGTACAAAAGCACTCACAAATACGTGGCGACTAAAAAGCTATGGCAAAAAGAGAATATAATAAATAGAAAAAAATGCGGCCAACCTATTTGGCATTGGGAATTCTTATACGAGTACATACAAACTTGTATGAAAACCATGCGAGAATTTCAACAGTTCCTGAATAACTGAAAATGGGCAAATGCACGATTACAGGGAAAGTCGTCCTACCCACTTAAGGGTATTAATATTTAGGATATTTTTGATTAGTTTGGTTGTATGACTTCCAGTCAAAACTTAATCATTTTAGAGTTATACAATTTTGAATATTACTTTAAAAAGTAGTTTTTCGGGTGTACGCCCACTTTTTTTTAAATGTTAGTTGAAGGTTCCAATCTTTTCTGATTATAGTTAAAGCGTATTCCAATTAATGAAAATAATCAATAAAATTTGCACGAAAATGGCTGCTTGATAGCGTTTTGAGTTTAGGATTTTTCACTGTTTTCTAATTCACATCATTAAAATAAGTATTTTGTACGAAAATTGTGGGAAACTTTACGTCTTATTAGCTGTAGTAAAGAAATGTCCGGGCAGAATAGAAATTTGTGTATAAAAGTGGACATTTTATGTAACAAATTTTTTTTAGTTTTATGTTTTTTTCTATATTTTATTTATTTCTATATTTGGCATCACCACCAAGGCCGAATTTAAGTAAGTTTTCCCTACCCCCATCACCATTTTAAAAGGCGGGCGATATTGTCGTTTGATTTTGTCCACCTAATATATGCAGCAATATTTATTAACTTTGTTTTTGAATAACTTTTTTACTAAATATATAATAAAAAATAATGAAATAAAAAAGTATGTATTGAGTAAATTACGCGCTCAATTGTTTATATGTGTTTACACTGCAGCTGTCCAGTTCACAAGTGTCAAATATGATTGAAGTACAACGCCATTTGCAAAAATTATAAACCTTCCAATAGAATGATTCATTTTGCGCTACTTTATACAAACTTTGTCAAAATATGTTAGCTTTTACTTCACTTTGTAGTACACAGATAAACAGCCATTCACAAACTAAAATTTTGCTTAGTAAGCGTGCTTGCCATCAAATATTATTATTTATTTTTTTTCTGATTTATGAGGCAAAAATGAAAGCGAAACTTCAAAGAGTTTGACAGAATGGGTTTGACCCTTGGTAGTGGATGCAAGTACAACCAAATCATATAAAAATACTTTCAAAAGGTTCTGTTATTGGCTCTGCTGTTGCTATTGTATGACCATGGGACTCAGCACGGCGACCCGCAATATCCATTGTGCTCCGTTGACGAATTCAGAGTATTTTTTTTGGCCCAACTTCCTCAACAAATTTTAGTATTTTTCCTATTTTATTAAGGGGTTAGGGGGAGTCAGAGCAAGTAAATTGCTTTATTTTACATGCATTACTACATCAGGTTTCAACTCGACTTTAATAAAATTTAAAAAAAAATTAATAATTGTAAAAGTTATTGCTGTTTGTATGGAGCCCGTTTCTCCAGAAGTCCTTTGTGGTGATCATCACAAGTCCTTGGAGATTCATCTAAAATCAATCGGGCAAGAGAAATTAGTTTTATTGATAGATAATCTTGAGCCTGATCGAAGCTTTTTTTCAAAATTAACATTATGGCGGTCTAAGGAAGTATTTCTCAGATTTTCGAGAAAAAACCGACAATTAATTGTTTAAAAATATTCGAAATTTTTGAAAAAAACTCCTGCGATCAGACACGAGTTTTTTATGTTTTTCAAGAGCAGTATAAGTTGTATTGAAATCTACCAAGCGGTTTTTAAGTTACAGTGATCACCAGTTCAAAAGCATAATTTTGAGGAAAACGCATTTAAAGTTTGCTTTCAGCTGCTGTTAGCTGCTTGCTCTCGAACGCTCCGGAGCGTCCAAGCGCCCTTTGCCACGTGTTGAATAACTCAAAAGGTGTTTGTCGGATTCACTTCAAATTTTAACATATTATTTTTTAGATTTTATAGTTTAAGAAAATACAAAAATAAAAATCAAATTATTTGAAAATTCTGACTACACTTAATCCCTTAAATTTTATATACTTCTGTGGCAAAATATATTTACACAGGTACTTGTACCGTTTAGGCATCAGGGCTGGGCACGATGTATAGTTTTGTAATTTTAATTTTAATTTTAATTTTTTATAAAAAAACTTGATTTTGGAGGTGATTTTAAATCACTATCGGTCACAAAAATCTTAATCAAAGTATTATAAGTGAAATATCATAAATTTTATAATTGTGGTAAAAAGCTGATACCCCGTTTTTAGACTTTGAACTGAAAATTTTTGAAATGCTTAACTCACAACTATGCTAGACAATACTTAGGCAGAATTTTACATAACTAAGGTATAAGGCGGCCGCCGTAGCCGAATGGGTTGCGTGGAGCGTGATTACCATTCGGAATTCACAGAGAGAACGTCGGTTCGAATCTCGGTGAAACACCAAAATTAAGAAAAACATTTTTCTAATAGCGGTCGCCCCTCGGCAGGCAATGGCAAACCTCCGAGTGTATTTCTGCCATGAAAAAGCTCCTCATAAAAATATCTGCCGTTGGGAGTCGGCTTGAAACTTTAGGTCCCTTCATTTGTGGAACAACATCAAGACGCACACCACAAATAGGAGGAGGAGCTCGGCCAAACACCCAAAGAGGATGTACGCGGCAATTATATATATTAGGCAGGGTCGATTTGTGGGGAGGCAAAAAACTCACCCATTGCTTTGTGAAAATCATATTCTAGGGATCAAAATAAGAAACTTTGCCGAAGGAACCATACCTCTAAAAGGAATTCTGATGTCCCCCAATTTGGGTCGAAATTTTAGTGTCTTTTGTGGGGAGGCAAAAAAATCACCCATTGCTTTGTGAAAATCATATTCTAGGGATCAAAATAAGAAACTTTGCCGAAGGAACCATACCTCTAAAACGAATTCTGATATCCCCCAATTTGGGTCGAACTTTTTAGTTTCTTTTCTCATGTAAAGGCCAAAAATGGTGATATTTTGAAATGATTGTATGGGGAATCCCCCAGGGAGTTCCAGGGAGTATGTCACTGGCATGGGTGGATCGGCCGTCCAAAGTTAGTGGGGGTCGGTCATACATTTGGACTCGATTGGAGCACTCTAAATAGGTCAAAGTGGGATTTTTCGTTCGACCCAAATTGGGGGACATCAGAATTCGTTTTAGAGGTATGGTTGCTTCGGCAAATTTTCTTATTTTGATCCCTAGAATACGATTTTCACCGAGCAATGAGCGATTTTTAAATCGACCCGCCCTAATATATAATGGTTAACCTAACTCAAATTAACTTAGAAAACATAGAGAGCTGTAAAATACTACAATTACTTCAAACTTATGTGTAACTTAACAGGCTTAAGAGTAACCCGTGAAATGGAAAATATTCAAAAATGATTAAGAAACTTAGAGAGCTATAGATTTTGGATTCTTAAGTTCCGTAAATTGAGAACGCCGAGGAAATAATGCTACCATATGAATTATTTCTTTTTAATTCAATAAGCCTGCACAAATGTTTAAGTGATAATAATTTTTGGCAAAAATGTATTTGATGTTGCATATTTAAATACTACTTATGCAGTATGTTTTGAAGTTATTAGGTTCAGGCTTCTTACGACCGATATATTTAGCATAAATGTGTATCTTTTAAAAGTGTTGTTTAGCTGAGGGAGAGAAGAATGCAAGTGGAGTATCAGCAGGTAGGGATTATTTTTTGTTAGGAAAATTTTCGAGGCCACCGTAGCTGAATGGGGGGACTCAATGCACAAATACGAATTTCCGTGAATAAAACACCAAATGATAGAAACACTTTTTTCTAATACCGTTCTCCCTACGGCAGGCAATGATAAACCTCGGAGTGTGTTTCTGCCATGAAAAAGCTCACACACACAAATAGGAGGAGGAGATTGGCCAAATACCAAATAAAGGATGTAAGAGCAAATTATT
This sequence comes from Anastrepha obliqua, assembly GCF_027943255.1. Classification (NCBI taxonomy): domain Eukaryota; kingdom Metazoa; phylum Arthropoda; class Insecta; order Diptera; family Tephritidae; genus Anastrepha; species Anastrepha obliqua. The sequence continues at coordinate 66,465,455 of NC_072893.1, forward strand.
TATATATGATATTTATCGACCTCAATGCAACTGAGGAGAAATACATAAGCAAAAATTATGTGCTCTAATTTCTTTTGTGTGAGGCTGTATACTTATGCTGCTTTGACAGCTTAAGGATATATATTAAAGTCTTAAGTAACTTAAGTTAAGTTTACGTCTAGCGTAATTACACTATTAAATTCGTAATTTATGTTCTTTACATAAATTGTAAGTCGTGAGAGAATCAGGCTGCCATAAAATAAAATTCTTCCAAATATGTCATACGAAATCGATTTTTCGTACAAATGTAAAACATGTGGCAACGCAAAGAGAGCTTTCGAAAATAGGTACAAAGCGAATGAGCAAATAAAACAAAATGTTCTAAAAATGGACGATGGGAATTACTTCTGGTGCAAACGTGATGACGGGCTGAATAACAACTTTTAAGTTTCTATGAAAACTAAGTTATGTCTAATAGCCTAGACAGACGGTTAGAGTGGTGATTCATCCAGAATCCAACTAGCGCTTCCGCACCATTTTGTTGACAGACGGAATAGACTGAATTTGGAATTATCTTAGGAATTAGGTTCAATTAAGGCGGATTGACAACTAGACTTAATTCTCATAATTTAAGCGGATTTGGAGAATTTTCGAAGGCAACATTGCCGAAAAATGACAGTTATATTAGTATCTATGGCGAATAATAATAATAAATATTAAGGAGAAGAACAAGAGAAACTGGATGCAATGCTAGTTTGTACTAACAGGTTCAAAGTTATATTAATTTTTTGATTAGCGGAGCAGTTTGAGAACTTGCAATTTAAGGTTTTTTTAATATACAGAATAATTTTTTCGTATCAGGGCAGCTAATACCGAACTTTTTGCCCACGATCCATCTTTTACTGACAAAACTATCCAATAAACAAATCAGCCGTTCACTAATCCGCATAACAACCATCTGGCACACTTCAATTTTAATCAGAAATACGCCGGTAAACCCGATTAACGCCGGCGTCTGCCTAGGCTGTAAGTCTACTACTTCGCTAGTTTCATACTAGATTTTTTTTAGGATAAATCCAAATTCTCTCTGCTGGGTGTTGGCATGAGTTGATGCGTACATTTTTTTTAAGATATCAGTAGAGTATATGCAGCCACTTTTTGTAGAATTGCAAACGTATGTAAGGATGTAAGTTCACATGTATGTATGTACACAGCTAGTCATAAAAATGTATGAGCCTTCATTTATCATGTTGACATTTTAATTTATTAAAAAAGAAAGCAAACGCGCAGGACGAAAAAAAAAATGCGCTCTGAAGAATAAAGTGAGGCAATAGAAAGGGAAAAACTAAGTAGCGTAACAAAAGCATTTTTAAGAGCTTACAAGCAATTGTAATGCGAAGATATGAATGCGAGCACTTGGACAAGTATACACACATACAAGCGCATGAGATCTATGTGTACAGATGCATATGTTTCGTAGTCTAAAAATGTTCCCAAAAGTCGGAAATGAAGTTCAAAGCTGATAGAAAAGGGAATTATATAAATGAAGCACAAAACAAAAATAAAATAAAATAAAATAAAATAAAAGAATACAGAACAAATAATGAAATACAAAGGAAAATGAAAAATTTCAACAATCGGGGCGACAAACGGGTAGAAAGGTAATTGGGGCTGCAGTGGTAGTGGTGCATAGATACATATGAGTAGAAAAGCACTTGAGTGTTTATGAAAATGGAAATGGAAAAGGAAAATACTTCTACTTCAGCAAACTATTTACAACAAAGAGGCGAATAGCGCTACAAATAACAAATATACAAAAGTCTTTCTTCGAATATAAATATTTTTTTACAAACTTATATTCTTTCTTTTCTACAAACAGGCAGTTGTAACAAGTGAAAAACTATCGCAAGTTCGGGCAGAAGTGACTTTTTTTTACACGGCGCATGTTGTTAGCAGGATTCATAGGCAGAGTCTTATCAGGGTGAAAATTATAATATAATATTAAGATTGTACCAAATGCTTCCTATCTTTTGCCGAAGCATTAAAAGCTGTTTGAGGCGTAATAGAACCACACCACCTGGGAACCACATAGGTACTCAGGCTAAAAATAAAGGCCCATTGTTACCACAGTCAACATCCGCCACATCTGATATAGGTAAGCCAGAAGAGGTGGACCCAGATAACACAATGCTAATTTGCGTAGTATAAGACAGTTAAAATTACAGGCGGCCGCCGTAGCCGAATGGAGCGGTGTGTGACTACCATTCGGCAGTGCTTAGGAAATATACCGAGTATATTTCTGCTTTGAAAAAGCTCCTCACTCCATTTGCCATTCGGAGTCGGCTTCAAAGTGTAAGTCTCTTCGTTTGTGAAACAACATCAAGACGCACGCCACAAATAGGAGGCGGCGCTCGGCCAAACACCTAACAGAACAATTATTTATTTATTTTAATTTTTTTGTTTTTCACCTATTCCTGATTTTTGCAGCTCATTCAAAAATTTCTAAATGCGCGCCGGGCTCTTCCTATCAGATAATATCCCGAGAACGGCCCAAACTACAGTGCTGGGTATACTTACTTATCTTGGCTACTCAGGGAGTACACACAGGGTGAGCGCTCTCGATCCCATTTGTTCAGATCTCAGAAAAATGGTGAATTAAATTAGATCAGAATTGAGTAGGCTGGGTGATCATGAATGAAAACCAAGCACACAGACATGAATGCCCATTGCACTTAAGAGCTAAAAAGAAAAGCTGAAGGTATGGTTGGGGAAAACAGGGTAGAAGATGGGGACATATACACATGAAAAGTGTGTAGAGAGATGGAGTGGGAATGTAGCTGATTTATTCTCAATAAATCTGATTAAAAAATGGCCTTCTTGGTATTACTAAATTTATAAATTTATAAATTTATTAGCGGCATTACTAACGAAAGTGCATTTCATATAGCGGGTGTTTTTTTAGCTGCATGAGAACTATAAATAGATATCGACAACTTTGGTAAGACAGCTGAGAAGGACGAATTGAGTTAGTATTTCTGTTCAATAAGATTTAACAAGTCATCATTAACGCTAGAACAACGGTTTTAAATTGTGGAAATTTGCCTTGAAAAAAATAAATAAGTGCCAATTGTAATAGGTATTACTATAAAAAAAATTATTAAGAATGCTTGTGTTGTTACGATTACATTAAAAATATGGTCATCTACAAATTCCGATTCAGTTCGAATTCGAATTATAAGAAATACTCCTACTGTACCAGCTTTTGATCCGAAAATGAAGTATAATGCGCCAATATCTTTAAGATTTGCTGATCGATTTAACAAAATTTAAAAAAATTATTAAATGGCTGAAATGTTAGACGATGTTCATAAGAATTAAATCTTCTTAATGAAATTGGTTTATATTAAAATAAGATCTAGGCTTTATAGTCAATAATGCCATTAGACTGCAATTTCAAAGGAGTAACATTAACTGCTAAGGCTTAAGAGATGTAACTTATATAGGGTGGGCCATGTAAAATTTGCTTTTTGAATCGGCTATAAAAAAAACTAATCAACATTTTTTCAAACATTTTTTATTTTGAAGATTGAACATTGTCATTTATGAATGAAAAATAATATCGTTCAAATGACTGCCACGACTGGCTTTACAGTAGGCCATTCGATCAAAGCATCAATCGTCTCTGGATGGTTCGCATAGCATTTGTCCTTAACGGCTCCTTACAAAAAATAGTCCAAAGGGCTTAAATCACATCTCCGAGGCGGCCAATTGATATCGGAATTTCGGCTGATTATTCGGTTTTCAAAAAACGGTAGCCAAAAGTTCGAGTGTAACTTTGGCAGTGTGACAAGTTGCACCGTCCAGTTGAACACAGTGCTCCTAAAGCAAGGGCAGGGTTTTTGAAAATGGATCCAAGATTTTCCAACGTAGAGTATTCGTATATGACCTCTAGATTTCAAATTTTCAAACCCCGAAATCGTACCTGATCCTATTTTAAAGATAGAGTAAGTTTACCTGTGGTAAATCTAGTTGAAAGATTTACATTACTTATTTTCAGTTTAAATGTGCATAGGTTCATGTCTACGCCAGATAAAGATCTAGTAGGCCTTGCCAGGCTAAACGTTTATTTGTACATTTCACAATATCTAAAAAGTCACTTGTAGTCTAGCAGCCATCATCTCAACAACACAAATACCTGTAATTTAAAATAAACTCACAATCCTAATATAAATCACCTTTGACGCAAACATTTTGGTCCTATTCAACACTAAAAAACTGAAATAATTTTTGTTAAATTACGAATAAAAAAGGCTTTGCAGATATTTTCAAGTAGTGTTTGACTTGTTTAGAATGGTGCAATGGACAATACGAAAGCTTGTTCTCACGATGAAAATAGACGTAAAGTCTGCGGACCTTGCGGTACAAAAATTTCTTTTGGCAAAAAAAAGCCGAATAAATTTCTTATAAACGAAAAGTATGAAACATTGATAAAGAAATTTATAAACAAAGATTATGATTTAAATAACGAAAAATACCCCCTTAGCATATGCAGAACTTGCTACCTCACACTTTTTGATGCAAGTAACAACATTTTTACAAGACCTTTTCCAGACATGCCAGATTACAATAGTTTGGTTTTACCTAAAAGTACTCGCACATCTATGGACAGTTGTAATTGTTATGTACATATGTTTAACAGGCAGATATAAAGGTCATGAGAAAGTATATTAGTAAAGGGTAAGGGTTGTAAACGAAATTTCGAAACTAAGATTGAAACAACTAATGGTCTTTATGGATCCTCAAATATTGACAAACTTGCAAAGAAAGACAGCCAAAAAAAGGAAAAAACTAATATACAAATATGTAAAAAATGCTTACAAGAAATTGGTAAAGGCAAAAAACATTCATGTAATAATATTCAAGGCAATGCTTTAAAAATAATAGAAAAACTTCCTGATGTCAAGCAAGAAATCGTTGCGTCAACTATTATTAGAACCAAAATTGATTCTGAAGACGATATAAATCGACACATTAAGAATATCTGTTTTGGAAAGGTTTAGTACCCCTTTTGGGAAAAGATAAAGCTTTGATATGGCCAACAAAATTAAAACTTATTTCCAAAAACTACCACGGAGATTGTTTCGAAGGCAATGCATGTAGGAAACTTTTAAAAGAAGCTCACAAACTAAATGATCCTGAGATTTATGAAACTGTGGGATATTTAAAAATCATACCTTTTACCAATGCTTTTGTAATAATGAATAAAGTTGTCGATTGTAGTTTTACATCTGGAAAAGTAGGACCAGAACTAAACGTTCATTTGGATAAGTTAAACAAAGTTTTGATTGCTTTACATGAAATTTAAGACATCTCAGTAACCTTAAAAATTCATGTCTTAAAAACCCACATTATAGAATGTCTTCAATTCATAAAACACAATGATGGTCTGGGATATTGGTCCGAGCAAAGTGGAGAGTCACTCCACCGTGAATTCTCGCAAACTTGGGAGAGATATAAAATAAATACAATCGAAGATGAGTTATACTTAGAGAAGCTTTTTACAGCAGTTGTAGAATTTTCATCACTTAATGCATAATCAAAATTTTGATTCCAAGGAGTATCGTTATCGCTCAAGTTTTTATTTAATAATAACATTTAAAAAAATCAAAAAAAAACCAAAAAAAAAATATAAAAAAACAAAAAATCAACCAAAAAAAATTTAAAAAACAAAATGGGACCAGGTTACCACTACGTCCCCGTCGTTGGTCCTGGGTTACGCTGAAAGTGGTTTACATTTAAGTACATACATAAGTAATACATACATTTATCTTTAAAATAGGATCAGGTACGATTTCGGGGTTTGAAAATCTGAAATCTAGAGGTCATATACGAAAACTCTACGTTGGAAAATCTTGGATCCATTTTCAAAAACCCTGCCCTTGCTTTAGGAGCACTGTGTGAAAACAAATGTCGTCCATGTCATCCTCTTCAATTTTTGGAAACAAAAACTCGTTGAGCATGTCACGGTAACGCTCGCCATTTACTATAACCGCGGCTCCTCGCTCATTTTCGAAAAAAATGGCCCGATGATGCCGCCAGACCAAAAACCGCACCAAACAGTGACTCGTTGTGGATGCATTTGCTTCTCTACAGTAACGTGTGGATTTTCTGAGCCCCAAATCCGACAATTTTGCTTATTGACGTGGAGGCTACGTCGTCAGATAATCATGAAAGAAGAAGAAGACTCAACACTTTGGAAATAGGTTTTCAATATTTCCCAATTTTGTTCAAGCGTATAGCGCCCCATTTTGTAAATGTCAAACCTTTAAGTAAATTATGAACACATTTGACATGTCGTTTGTGTTACCATTCTCAAAAAAATAGGTGGTTCAAAAAGCGAACGGTATATGTTCCACCCTGTATTTATAGTTTGGAAGGTTATTATTGCACTGGGGACATCACCTGTCCTAGTTTCTTTCGAAATGAGGAAGCAGCTGCTGTTAAGGTGAATGGCGATTTCGTTTTTTATTTCCAAACATTGGTTGCAACAAGACGGAACCTAAGTACTCAAAATCTTAAGTACTCAAGTTTGAAAAAAAACATTCGACGTAAGTGGATGTAAAATGAATCACCCTAACGGAAGATTTATAACCTTTCGTTCAGAACAAAACAAAAATAAATTTCAAAAAAGCCAATAAACTAATATACTATTAGTATATATTGGGAAATATTGAAATATTACTAAATTTTCCAAACTCGAGTATCCACAAAATCGTAATTAGTGCTTCTAAATACGGAAGAAACTATAAACGTAAGTCTACACCTCGACGCTGTTTAAGGTACTGCAAGGTTTTTTATATAAATATACCGCTAAAATACCATAAAAGCACAATGGAACCCGACTGGCTGATAAGTAAATTCAAAATTGTTACATATCTGCACGCTTTAAAGAAATCCAACACCAGTAATAAACATTTTTTTACCATTTTTTTTTTTTGAAAATCGTCAATAACTGCAAGCAAGAAAATTGGTTCATTATTTTTACTGACGGCTCTAAAGCTTCAGGGATTTTGCTATCCACAAAGCGCTAGAACATCTAATTCATCAAAAGGGCAAATTCGTTATATGTTCCGATAGTTTTTCTGCTTAAACGCAGTTCAGTAATAATATTCAAGATCTGTGACCTTTGCATTAAATATAGGAAAAAAATTGCTTTGCTCTGGATGATTGTCCATGTCGGCATTCCTGCTAATAAATAAGCTGGTAATGCAGTGAAATACTTTGGATTACCACCTACTTTTCAATATGAGACATACGATTATAATGACCTGAAGAAAATGTTACAACACTCCCACCAAGAGGGACTCACAGCAACGATAATCCAACCTTAACCCGATTCACGATAAACTTCTCTACGTCAGCAATATCACTCGTCTACAAGCAACCATTTCCACACGCCTATGGATCAGGCATACGCAAATAACTCACCAACATCTTCTCACTGGAAGTCCAAAACCAACTTGCCCTTTTTGAAACAAAATTGTGCCTGTCGATCACACATTCAACACTTGTTTGGTTGTAGGGAGCATTAGGCAAAAACATTTAATTACTAATCAATATAGAAAACTGCTAAGAACACCATTTTATGTAAATAATTTGAGAATTTATAATTCTTTAGTAGAATGTAACTTGCGTAATTTAATATAATTTTAATGCTAAGAATTTACTTATGTATTCGGAGTCAATGGCAATTGTAGCTTGCACTCTTATATCCATTTTTTCCTAATAAATAATAATAATAATAATTCTAAAAATTTTCAAAAAATATATATGTATCTCCAAAAAAATCCTTTTTTTCTTTTAAGAGCAATTGCTGCAGATTTCAGCTTCGTGCTCTCCATATATGAATATGCTTTTGTTGCACTCCGCACATGTAGCCTTAGTCATTCCGCGCTTTGCTTTTCTAAAATCGTCTGCTAAGCTTCTCTGATGCTCATCCTTCCGCCCTACTAGCAAAAGCACAAAAAACACAAGCTCTTTACCTCTAACTCGAGAACAAAGTGTTGCTAAAAAGAAGACTGAGAGTTACATAAATGTTAGTTATGAGGCGGATCGACTAACACGAGCTTCATAACTATAATAGAACAACACTTTCTGCAATGGCATAACTGCATACAACTACATAGCATCAGTAACTGAGATTACACCATATTTGAGAGTGATCGGCAAAGTGAGAGACAAACTACGAAATGTGAACTATGTTATTCGAGTCGGCTAACAGAAGTAACTCTACATAATGTTAAATAATAACAGGCTGCACTTAGTTGTAGTTTAAATATTCTTAGGATTTTAATGCAATTAGTACTCCAAGGTTAAATAATAAGAAGCTGCTCTTAGTTACATATACGAGTATTTGAAATATTACTAGCATTTTTATAAAATTCGGTATATTTTCTCTGATACATTAGAAATTCATTATGGATTGTTTGTGTAGTCACACTGGCGTGGAAATAATGCTGATTTGTTGAGAGAACCATGTTCGACGATATGGTAGGAGCTTACCTTTCAGTTTTGGATTTTTTGTTTTTTTTTGGCGGTGAGGTTGGGTTAAAAATGCCTTAGTAACCGTCGCCACTACGTGGGTGGTGATTCCACTAAAAATCATTTCCCCTCCACCCCGTGACTGCTTCCGGTGGCTAGGACACGTTTGCAGAATGCTAGATGAAAGAATGCCTCGCAAAGTTTTAGATGGGCGTAGATTTGGTGAAAAGGGAACAGGGCGACCGCGGGACAGATGTTTAGATGACATTGAGGGCGACCTAAGAAGCATAGGAGAGACCAACTATCGTGGTCTGGCTATGGACCGAGATGTTTGGAATAGAATTATGGAGGAAACTAAGGCTCACAAAGAGCTGTAGTGCTATGAAAGATGATGATCAAACTTCTTGATAGGCTGGTCAACAAAATGTTAATTTAACAAAAAAATGTGGTTTAATAGACTTAAAACCCAAAATCAGTGATGTGATTAGCGAAATAGATGCGCAATTTTGCTAAAAAGTGATTGAAAATTTTAATGGATGAAATGAATCGAGCTCTTTAATCGCGTTCGTTGTGGACAGCTATACGACTTTTAATTTTTCATTTATAATTGCCAACCCACACGCTTACTAATGCAATAAAAACTTGAACATTTTTAACTGAATTCTTTATTATTTTATTTTGGAAGAGAGGCAGTTGCATACAACTCTCTTAAGGGTAGGATGAAAATGTTGGTTTCATGAGGTGCCTGTCAGGCAAAAATTGTTATTAGAAGGTAAAGGGTGGATGTCACAATATCACATCTTATCAAATGGCATGTCTTCATCGCAAACAATTTTAAAGTTATAAGTAAAGTTATTTTAATACTTTGGCGATTTCGTGGCTCTAGAAATATTTTTCCTCAAAGTTTGCGTCCGATTTTAGGCATTTACTTTCTTGTCTGCTATTTTATTTCAGGTACAAAACAAGTCAGCTCTGCTACTGATTTATTGATTCGGACAAAAAGAAAATATTTGTGTGACAAATTTAATTATCGCAAATATAAGGTATCACCCTAATGCATATATTAACAACACACTCCTATAACAAGCATCAAAATTTGTGTGTGCTGCTAATAAATGTTTAAAAAGTTATAAAAGCGCTCTTTGAAGAAGTCCGTTGCCTATGCTCGCTCCTCTGTTGAATAGTCTGCCGCTCGAAATAACTTTCGCTCGAAAACTTGCTTTGTGAAGAAAACATGCTTTGAGTTGTTGTTGTTCCATCGTAGGAGTATAGGTTTTACTTAGAAAATTGTTTAAACGTATGAAAGAAAAAATAAAATAAAACAACAATGCTTGTTAAAGAAGCTGCAATGCAACTAAATATGCCTTATTACAAAGGCAACTGTTTACTTCTTTCCACTTACGACAAGACTTTGTTGTTTGAGTATTATGCGTAAACATTCTTTATTGCCACATAAAATTACTGCTCAAACTTGAACACAAATTTTCTAACAAATTGTGGTTGTATGTATGTAAGGATGAAATGAGTGAGACACCCACACACACACATACATACATGCCACTGGTACTTTGTAGACAATTGAAAGAAACTCAAAACAGGAATTTATTCCATCATAAAAATGTTAATATTCAAACATATTTTGACCATTAAAATATTTCAAGCATACATACTTGTGGAGTGTAGTAGCAGACATATGCGTGTAATGAAAATTTACAATACATACATACAAACATACATATGTACATCTCTGTTGACAATAAAAGTAGCGTACCATATTGCGTCTTGACGGTTTATTTTTATTTTATAAAATAACGAAAAAAATTTATTAAAAAAAATTAAATTTTTTTTTTTCAAATTAAATTTTGTTTTTAATAAAATTAAATTAACAATTTTTTTTTTTTGTTTTTTTAATTAAAAGGTGGTCAAATTTCAAGGGCCGATATTGAATGTAAACCACACCTAAACGTCAAGTTTTTTTCTGCATTCCAATTGGTATTTTTCAATTTCAGACTAATTCAATTTGATTTATGGAAAGATACACAATCGAGCAATGCGTTAAAGTTATTCAGGCTTATTATGAAAACGGGCGTTCAAATCTAAATGCATATCGCGCACTTTGTGATTTTTTCGGTCAATTTAGTCGTCCAAATGTGCGTACAATCAGAAAAATTGTGCAAAAATTTTAGAAAACCGAGTCTGTAGGAGATGTGAAAACATCAGTGCATGCTCGTACAGCTCGTACTGCAGAAAATATTGCTGCTGTTCGCGATAGTGTAGTTGAAGAGCCGTCCACCTCAACTCGTCGTCGTTCCCAACGATTGCACCTCTCACGCTCGTCGTTGATGAACATTATGCATTTACACGCTTACAAGGTGCAATTGACTCAAAAACTAAATGGTCAAGAGGCTTTAAGCGTCGTCAATGGTCAGAATGGTGGCAGGAAATGGCAACAGTGAATGTTTCGAAGAAGATCATCTTCAGTGATGAGGCACATTTTCACCTCAGTGGATTCGTCAATAAGCAGAATTGCCGCATTTGGGCGAATGATAATCCAAGAGTGATTGCCGAAAAACTAATGCACCCACAAAGAGTGACTGTTTGGTGCGGTTTATGGGCCGGCGGCATCATTGGGCCGAATTTCTTCCAAAATGAGGCCGGTCAGAGTCGTGAGATGATAACGAACTTTTTATGGCCCGAATTGGAAGATACGGATGTGAACGATATGTGGTTTCAACAGGACGGTGCCACTTGTAACACAGCTAACGAAACAATGGCTCTTTTGCGCGAAAAATTTAATGGCCGAATAATCTCACGTCGCGTCGATGTCAATTGGTCGCCAAGTCATGTGATGTGACATCGTTGGACTTCTTTCTTTGGGGTTATTTGAAAGAAAAGGTGTACTCCGTCAGCCAGCAACAATTCAAGAGCTAAAGGATGAGATAGTTCGGCACATTAACGGCATAGAACCTCAATTATGCCTCAGCCTCATCGAAAATTTGGACCATCGGATGGAGCCATAGCAATATTATCATAATAAAGAGAAATGACAACTTTTTTTTTTTAAATAATATTTATTTAAAATCAACACCGGCCTTTGAAACTTAATCACCCTTTATAAATTGTTTAACACAAATTAAACAAATCTTTTTAATTAAAAGAAATGTCTTTTTTCTAATTTAAAACTTTTTTTAAATATAATTTATACCACAACAAAAACCATATAATTCAGTGGTACAAACTTTGTTCAAAATTTAAAAAATTCAACAAAATTTCAAAATTTTTAAAGAGACTTTTCAGAAAAATTCTGAGTTTGAGTTTCAAATATTAAAAATAATATAATAATATATAAATAAAAAAAATTATTTGAAATTTATTTATTTAAGTTTATTTAAATTTTTTATATATTTTTTTCTAATATCCTAATTTTTTAAATATAATTTATACCTTAACAAAAATCACATAATACAAAAATCAAATAATTCGAATTTTGAATATTTAATTTACTATATTTATATATTACTTAATCTTTTTATTTTGCATTTAATGAAATTAAATATTTTTTAACAAAACTTTTTGTTTTGAATTATAATTTATGCTACAACAGAAACCATATACAGTAAAGTTTCGAACTTTGTTAAAAAAAAAAAAAAAATTTCAACAAAATGTTCAGCTTTTTAATTAGAATTTTCAGAAATATTTGGTTTATGGAATTTTGGTGTAATAATAAGGTCTAAGTGGAAGTGACCCAAAAGACGTATTGAATTTTGATAATTTTTATTTTGTTGTTGTCGGTTAAGAACATTTTATCCATATAAAAACGAGCATCCATTACAACACTTCGCAACGTCAACAGAAAAATTTTCAAAAATCAACGAAAGTTTTGAGTAACTTTAATTTGGCAGAAAATTGAATAGGCAGCAAAACGATATACTCCAATGTTTTCTAAAGATTCTGACTGTAGTTAGATAGATAGATATAAGTGGCAGTTGGTTGTTAAACGAAATCACTCAAACCGTTACCGCTCCATTCTAATACCACATTAGCAGCTTATTTGCTACCCCTCGTTAAACCATTTTTGTTCACGTGCAAACCCATTGAATTGGGAATTGGAATTGACACTTATTTATATGAATAAGTTCATCGGTATCATACTAAACCTAGCGCTATGCCACGTAAGGTAGTGAAAAAGAAGAACCTTTCTCCTAATCATTATTGTAACTTCTGCAATAGTCGAAAAAATGTAAATTCAGTCTTTGAGCACGTCGACCTAGGAGATAATGGCTTGTGTTCAAAACTACTAAGATAGAGACGTTTTTGCCTGACTGATTGAATAGCGCTTTTGAGCACCTAACGTCCCATTCTGTCCTGTTGACAGGGGTTCACCTACAACCTCCATATGAAGAGGGGGCGAGTGGTAGCGTCCTCTCTTGCTAATTTATCTAATTTTTAATTCCCTTCAATGTCACTACCAAGTGGACACGGTAATATTTCGGCATTCAAGGTAGGTAGGTAGGTGAAATGGTTGAAGTGCCGGTCTGGTATTCCTCCATTATGATGCCTCCCACAGGCAGATATCTACATCCAGCCAGAACTTTTGATATAATGGGGGAGATTGATTGGATTTAGTTTGGCGCACTGCCCCAGGCTGTCGAAGAAAGGAGCACCCAGTGATCTTAACCGTCTAGCTGCCAAACCCGGACATTAACAGAGAAAATGCTCTGCAGGCTCTTTCTCTGAAAGGTGAAAGAAATGTTACCTGCACACCCAAGAGATTCGATCTCCTCCTTACAGGAGTTTTCTAATTTCGTTCTGCACCATGGCGTCGCCAGAGCCTCAATCGCCGCTTGACTATCGGAGAAAATGTTAATGCACTGTGGCAAGTTTAATTCCTCCGGTGATGCCAATGCATATAGTCCTTTGCACTCTCCCCAGTTCAGTGTTATTATAGCCCTTCCGAAGAGCTCCCCACCAAACTAGGCAGCCATACGTTAAAATTGGCACAACCACTGCGTTGTACATCCACAGCATGACCTGTGACTTGAGTCCCATTTTTTACCGAACATAGATTTGCAGAAGTACAAGGCTATACTGGCCTTCTTTACCCCATTTTCAATGTGTTGCTTCCAACGAAGTTTGGAGTCAAATATCAAGATACCAAGATACCTAACTTCCGATGAGATCGGGAGAACGTGGTTGTTTAATTTGGGAAGTCGAAAGGGTGGAGGTTTATATTTTCTGGTAAATAGCACCAGCTCCGTTTTGTCAAAGTTGACTCGAAGACTGCAGGTGGCAGCCGAGCGATTGAGAACAGCCAGTGACCTTTCCAAAATCTCAGCCATGACTGAGGGGAACGGTCCCGATACCATAAGGACCAAGTCATCGGCGTATGCTACTACCTTAACCCAACCCTTATTTAGCATTATCAGAACTTCGCAAATAGCAACTAGCCAAAGTAAGGGCGAAAGGACACCACCCTGCACCGTCCACCTGTGAACGAATCTGGTGACTTTGGCCCCTCTTGCGACCGCATTAACTTCACTGCAGCCAAGCAGGGACGAGATTCAGGGACAGTTTTTCCAGCTGTAGTCTATCTAACGCGGTGATAATTGACTCCGCCCTGATGTTATTAAAAGCACCTTCTATATCTGTGAAGGCCGCCAAGGTGAATTATTTACCTTTCAGAGATTTTTCAACAGTCCATACACGTGGCCGTAGTGTAAGGCTGATTAAGTGGATTACCCTTCGACATCCAAGATTCTAATTAAAAATTTTGAAATTTGATGATTTGATGATGCGCGTTCCTATTTTAGCTATTTTTTTCTATATTTTATTTGTTTATTTGAATTTTGTTTTTATTTATTTATCTATTTAGTCTAACACAACAACCACAGTTTATATTTCAGTGTTACTCAGTACTCAAGCCATCGGAATTGGTAAAGATTTCAGTGAAGCAGCTTTTTTGACGACTGAAGCCTGATTGAAATGCATTGTTGAATTTTTCAAAATTTTCTGCGAACTTTGGAACTTCCACTTATATGGCTTTTGTTGTAATATGAATCAGATTTGTATAACATAAAAAAAGAAATTAAATAGAAAATAAATAAATAATCAAAACGCGCTGCTACTATTGTGAACCCAGATGTACAAGCACATCTTGCCTCTTTTGAAGAAGAGGAGAGGAGAGCCGCTTTTGCGGACAGGTCTCCGGTTACAAGCAACAATCAATGAATTTCACTTGGGAAGTATTCAATTATATACGCTAACGAGTTTCTTCCAAACAAAACCAAATAGTGACTGGTCTGAAAATGTTTTTAAAAAGTAATAATTAAATATATAGACTGATCTCTTACTTATATAAATAAGACACGAATATCTAAAGCGTTTTTTCTCAAAAGCATGATTTTCGCCTTATGCGTATTTTATTGTGAAATAACATTTGTACTCTAGTTGTTTTGCGCTGACAAGTGGAGAGCATTGAAGAGTATTGAAAATTAGCACGCAAGCAGTGATTCGACCGCATGCTCCAGCTGTCGCCTTCGCAACAACAATTTTATGATGATGATTTGCGTGAAATTTATGTCGTCTGGAGTGGGGAACAACGAAACTTTGTGTGTTCAAATTCAAAATAAAAAATATAGATGTGCGCATGCATGTATGTATATGTTTAAATCAATAAAAAAAAAATATGATTTCATACGAGTCTAATAAATTAGCAAACTTCGAGGCAAGAGTACCCGACAACATTTGGTGTGTCTTGTGGCATACTACGCACAATCTAAGGGTAGGTTGTAAATTTACCTGCCTTGGCATGAAGCTAAATATTTTTCGTAGAAAATTTAAATCTATTTCAAAGAAACTTAAAATTTTTAAAATCAAAGACATGAAGAATTCGAAGAATTCGGAATTTTTGAGTATCTTCGAAGAGATGGCGCCTAAATATTTTTTATTTATAAAAACTTATTTTTATTTCTTGGAAGTAGGTGAATATATTATATATTTAGTAATGCTGAAACAAGTAATGCTAAAATTTGATAAGGAAACTTTTTTTTGCCACATTTAAAGCCATTACCGATTTTTTCCTATTTTACTGAAAGTTGCCAAAAATGCTCATATAAATGTTGTGAATAAAGTACAATATAAGGATAATATGTGCCGAACGCACGCACAATTCCATTGTTGAATACATTTTATGTCTCAGATGTAATCATTTTGTGAACTCGTATGCCGTTTAAGGGGTTATATACATTGGGTTGGACTAAAAAATTGAAAATTTTTATAGCATATTCTAAAAGTACATCATCTTAAAAATATAAATTCAAAAAATTATAAAGATCGGAGCACTAGAACGAAAGTTACAGACCGTGGAAGCGCGCGACCTTATCCATGAATGAAGTACACGCAAAACTTTAGACGCGATTATCTCGAAGTCGTGTTTTTTGAAAATTACCGTCGCGGTGATCATTATTTATCAAGAACTATTTGACCGATTTGCATAAACTTTTTTTTAATTATTCGAAGTTACAACCTCGTGAATCTGAACGGTTCACTTTTTATAAATATTTGCATAGTCCGCTGGAATTAATTTTTTTTTTAATTTTTCAACCCTTCAAAAATCGTGTTTTTGGTGCAAAGCGGTTTTCATATCGAGAAAAATTTGTTTCGGGTAAATAAACCGTTCAGATTCACTAAAAAACATTTTTGTACAACAATCATTTAATTTTTTTGGTTTCAGTTGAGCTGTTCATGCGCTACCGTGATCACCGCAAACCTCTTCTAAAAAACGGCATTTCGGGGGAGGGGCGATATCAACAATAAATAATAACATTTTTTAAAATAAAAACACCAAAATGTATTCTTCGAGAGTTACCCTTCAGTATGATGTACGCCTCATTTGAATAAAAGTTCTAAAACATATTTAAAAAAATTATGACAATCGCTGTACTTTACGAGATATCGATCAAACAATTTAAAGTTTCTGCTCCTTGTCAAGGTGATATTTCACATTAAAACAAATAATTTGCTGTTTTTTGTTTGTTCCATTCAGTTGTGAGTTCCAAGGTGTTAGCAATGGAAGTCAACAAAGAGACAATTCCGTACTTTTTCCGTATACAGCTTTTCCTTGATAAAAGCGAAGAAATTTTTCTTATAGTGGCGATACGGCAACAGCTAATTACATATGTGCTATATTAGTTTCGTCGATTCCGTTCAAAAATTTTTGATGTTAAAGAAAATGTTGAAAATGTCGATAAAATCGCAGAAATAATCGAAGCTGACCGGCATACTAGTAGCCCAGAAGCTAAAAATCGACCATAAAATAGTTGTAAAAAAGCCGATAATAATAGTTTTAAGTCATGTGCGCCAAAATTTTAAGCAAAAGTAATGGATTTCTTTTCCCTTCAACTAAAATATGTTTGGTTACGCAATTCAAGCGAACAGCGAAACAATCGTAAGCGGCGCAGTCAACGTTTTATAGCAACTCAGCGGCTCCGCTCTCACCTGCATACATATGCTTTTATATATACACACATTCTTACATATCGTACATGTAACTTGCTGCTCTGCGAAGCAGCAGTTTCTCGAAGGAGAAACAAAGCGGCATTTTAATGTAAATCAGTAATATTTGTTGCTATTGCACACTGCTCGCATTTCGCCCTATGCATAGGCGCCAGCAGGTCGCTTCCCTTCTCCACTTCATAATTTTAATCATTCGTTTTTTCGTCACCAATTAGACAGCACGAGCTACCTCCAACCCGCCTGTCTTTTCGTAATAAATAAAGTTTGTAATTATTGAACGAATTCAGTGTCTTTACTTTTCGCAATATTAGCCTCCGAGAGAGCTCCGTTGGTACACAATACATACTTATATATATTAGGACGAAATTTCTCATTTAATTGGCTTCAAGTGTTTATTGTTTCCGAATAAAACAACATTAAGAGTTTTAATGTTTTTATAGTAATTAATTTGGAAAAGTTTAGGACTTTACGATTGTTTTTAAAAATTGTACAATATATACAACTATAAAAGATATCTATGTTATTTATATAAATTTAATTAGAAAAAAAACAGTTAAAAAAAGACGTTATATTCCGTACTGTCTGAAAATTATTTCCACATATTAACAAAATAAAAGATCAAATAAATGTACACGGCTATTTTATGCTAATATTTGGTGTGACCACTTGCATCATCTATTGTAACCTACTGGGCAGTAATAAAATTAGAAAATTTGTTTTTTCAGGTCATATTCTTGTGAAATCGTTTCCCTTTGATCTTTGATGCAACTGCAGTCCAGTTTTTGTTTGTCACTATTCTTCAAATGCGACACTATAAATTTTCAATTGTGTTGGTGTCTGAGGCTTGGGTAGCAGCGTCTGGCAACTAAGGCATGTATATGTGGGTCTTGAGCTTGGGATCATTAAAAAAAATTTAAAAATTTTCCTTTATAAAAAGCGCTCATTATCTTGGTGTACTTTGAATAACAATTATTTCGGATTTACTGGATCAGTGAGTCCAAGTTTTTGCACACTTCGTTTCAAATTGTTACGTAAAATGTCTAAAAAGATTTATTTTGTCATGTTGTCTCAATAATTTTAATATAACGGAGAGGAATTTTCAAAAATCCTGCTATAAAATCTACGACACTACGATACAGAAGGGGAAGTAATTTTCCATTTACATGGGGCTCTCATTAATTTGATCATAACAGCTGACAGGGGACTGTTGTTGTAGCAGCATAAACATTCCCCATATATATACGGGGAATGCTGTTGAAGTGAGAGTCCTTGGCCGGATATACAGCTATGGACACGTAAATGGCACATTTTTTAAAGCCAACTTTGACATGCTATACTAACGTCAATTTAAAAACGAACAGGTATTTGCTTCTTTATAAAGATTTATTTCTTATATTCAACGATAACACAAAACAAATATTCAATTCAATTTGAACACCAAAAAAATTTAAAAATTCTTAAAAGGTAACAGAATTTGTTGGACGCATAAATGGCACAACCTTAAAAAATTAAAGAAAATCTAGTTAAAAGAATATTTTTTTCTTGGTTTTGTTTCACAAACCTGCAAGTTATTAATATTTTGTGCTGTAGCCTTTGTTTTTAATTACTGCTTCACACCTGCGACTCATACTTTCTACGAGTTCTTGGCACTTGTTGTTAGGTATGAAGTACCACGATTCCTGAATGGCAGACCAAAGATCATCCAAATTTTTATAGTTATTCCTTGCCACTTCCATCTTAATTTCATTCCACAGATTTTCGATCGGATTTAAGTCAGGCCAGTCCAAAACATCATTTTTTTCCGTACTAAACCAACTCTTTACTAGTTTGGAGGAGTGTTTGGGGTCATTGTCT
This sequence comes from Anastrepha obliqua, assembly GCF_027943255.1. Taxonomy (NCBI): domain Eukaryota; kingdom Metazoa; phylum Arthropoda; class Insecta; order Diptera; family Tephritidae; genus Anastrepha; species Anastrepha obliqua. The sequence goes on from NC_072893.1 coordinate 66,484,343, forward strand.
TGCATAAAACACCATTTAATGGGCATATTTTCAAAGGCATAAAGTTCCATGGGTTTTTTTTAAATATTTAAGTACTGAAACTTGTCCATTTTACCATCAATTCGAACGAGTGGGCCTATTCCGTGCCAAGAAAATGCACCCCACACCATGATATTTCCGCCACCGTGTTTGACCGTCATCTGGGTGAACCTAGGATTGTATTCTTGGCATATCCTCGGTGTACAAATACTCTCCCATCTGGTCCTATCCTGTTGATTTTGGTTTCGTCACTCCACACACGTGAAAGATAGCCGTTTCGAAATATTTTTCTTAGACAGAAATGGTTTTTTCCTGGAAATGCGTCCAAACAAATTTGCCTCGTTTAACCGCCTTCTAACAAGCCGAGAGGATATTTCTGTGTCCAATGACTGACTAATATCGGATGCTACCTGCCGCGACGACATAAAAGGATCAACCTTCACCATCCTTATAATGGCATCATCCGTTCGCGCATCGGTCTTTCGTGGTCTTGGCTTCCGAGTTTTGCCTTTTGTCAGTATTTCAGGGTTACCAGCAATTGAATTAATTGCATTGTATACTTTTTTTCGTGAACAGCTCAAAATTTTAGCCAATTCTGCCACTTTTTTCCCTGCTTTATGCATTCGCCATATGACCCTTCTTTCTTCAATTGTTGTGTGTTTACCTGACCCCATTTTGTGTTAATTTTTTCCAAACACTTTAAATAATACAAATTGTGTAACTAAACAAAATATCGTACACATCTAATGCACTTATAATCAGCGATGTTTACAAAAAAACTGATAATGGTAAACTACAAACCAGACAAAACGGTGCATTTAGGCGCCATAAGTTGGCGGCGCCGATAATAGCACAACAATTTTGCATTACCTAAAATTTATGTTTGAAAATTTTTCACATTGCGTTCATATGAAATTTTGTGCCATTTACGTGTCCATAGCTGTAAATCCGGGTGGTTCCGCTTACGTAGAACCGACTGTCGTGGGACTGCATTTACGTCGGTGACTGTTTTCTGCACTGCTGTTTTTCATCAATTTGTTTCACGATTGGTCTTCCCGTCCTTGCTGCGAGCTCTTTTTTGTTCCAGTTCCAAGCTTTGCTCTATCACATCTTTATTTTCGGCCATATGACCAAAGCTAGCTAGGTGAACCCAATCTAATCTCATCTTCACATCACCACTTTTTCAATAAAATTTTAATAGAAAAATTTCGTTCTCTCAAACTGCTCTATGATCAACAGCTCAAGAAAAAGTTGGTTTATTTTAATTTTCTATTTTACTATTTTGATTAAACTTCAAAATAACTGCTAATTAAAGTAAGCATGTTTTGTTTACTAAGGGAATGTACGCTGCCCAAAAGCTTGATGTTGCCATATGTCAATAATATAGCGAGATGACCCTCTCGAAGAAAGAAGAAATTGGTTAGAATTTTTATTCATTCCCACATACTTTCCCTGAGGTAGATAGTTATGAATGCGGAATGCGCTAGAAAGGCAAGTATTTCCTCGCAGTTACACTATCTGAACACCTACAGAAAAAAAGTCATAGACATCTGAAATTTATTGCGCACGTCAAGATGGCAGCTTCCAAAAACAAGTCAAATACAAATCTACAAAATAATAATACAAATATGAGGAGCATAAAAATTCAAAGAAACAAAAAAAGCAAACCTTATGGTTTAGAAATAAGTGAAGTGCAGTTGTACTGAATGGTGACCAGGCTTGGCGTGGCGTGGCACACCTCGATTTGCTCTCATAAGTATAAATAAAAACAAACCAAAAAACGGAGAAAGAAGCTTTTCATCATACAAATTTCATAAGTTTTTATTTAGACGAATTGCGGAAACTTCTGCACTCGAGCGCAAAGTATGTTCGTGAACATACTTATAAATAAATATTAAAGCGGAAGCGAAGAAAGTTTGTTTCCACGGAAATGCTTTGGCAAAGTAAATCAAAATACTGGAAAAAACTATGTCTTATGCTATTGTTTTTTTACGCTTTTTCATGTAGCAACATTATTTTCGCTGCTTTGTTTCATGTAGTTGGCAAGGTAAAATCCATCTTTTTCTTTTACTATTCCATTACATTTGCTCCTCAATTTCCTTGTGCGGGCGTTGCTTTTGTTAGCGGTCGACAGTCAGCCGGAAGTGGTCGCAATAAACTCATACATACAAGCACGTGTATGTGTGTATGTTCTTGTAAAAGCTATCAAGTGGCAGGGCACGTGCAATGGTGGCAGGAGCCATGCGGTGACCACAGACACGCCCGCATAGCCAATTGGCGGGAAGTTGTAAAAACTTCAAATAAGCGCAGCCGGAGAAAAAATACGGAAAAAAGGTACGTGAAAGAAACCTAATGGAAAAAGTGCCTCAAACGCGACAAAAGTAAGTGCAGTGTAGTGTGGCGAAAAACTTAAATGAACAGCAAACATCAAGCGCCTTAGTCGCCTAAATCGAATTACTTGAAGCGCGTAAGGCATGCCACATGTTTCGCATATGCGTGAAATCCACTGAAGCGGAAGTGATTTTGATTGAAGTGCACAGTAGGTTTTGTTGATGGCGATACACTTAAATTGATTTCAGATTTACTGTTATTTAGATAGAATATTTGGCCACCCACTAGTCAGATGTACTAACACCAACTGACAGCTAATTAGATACGCAATATTTCTTACTTATTTTAGTTTTTTTCATATCTTTCTTTAGTTTTTTTTATAAAAATATATTTCATTCTATGGCAAACACCATGTAAATAAACTTTTAAACCTTTCCACAAGATTAACTAAAATTCTAAAACTTTCATAAAAATTCTAAGTTCGAATACGCAGTTTTAAAGCCCATTAGGTTTTAGTAAGAAATGTATAGGGTTTTTCAATAGGTGCGCTTCAACTTTTTCCGATAGGGAGGGCGAACGACGCAATATTTTTTATTTTTCGCTTGTCATTTGTAAACTTCATTAGTATACATTTCATCATGGAACGCTACACACTTGGGCAACGATTGCAAATCGTGCAAATTTTTTATGAAAATAATCGTTCTGTTGCTGCTACTTTAAGGGGGGGGTAGGGTCACAAAATCGAAATTTTTTTTCTTCACTCATCTTATAGTAAATCATTTCAAGAATGTTGTGTCGAAATTTTAAGTGGATCGGAGCAGAACTCTCAAAGTTATAGCCTTTGTAGGCACTCTACCTCGAATGCGGAGCATCGATAATTTTTCAGAGTCATTTTTTCAAACGCGTTTTTCCCGAAACGACTTCTTAAAAGTCGGTGCCAATCACAACTCCGAAACTATTCAACCGATTCTTTTCAAATTTGGCACACGTTTTCTAAATCAAAAATACCTCCCCCCCACACTGTTTTTTTTTATTTTTTGTTTTTTAAGGTTGTTTTTCACTTACAAATATGGCGAAATTTTTCGCCAAAAATGCTCGTTTTACGTTTTTTTGCCACCAAAACTACAAAAATGAAAAAAAAAAATTTTATTTATGTGGGGGGGAGCATTACGTCATACTTTAACTGAAAAATTCGACTTTTTTGGTTTCAGATGATTCTACGACGAATGCCGATTGGCCCCGCAGAGCACCTCTCGAACAACATATCTCCAAAAAAACTCTGTCATGGGCTTATTTGTCAATATTTTATTATTAATATTTTTTAAAAACTTATTGAAAAGATGTACAATAACATGCAACTGATTTTATTAAAGTATCTTAAGCCATATTTCTGTAAAAAATTCAAAAAAAAAGTGTTTTTTTTTTAGCGCTAAACCCTACCACCCCCTTAAGAGCATTACGGCCATTTTACGGCCCATTTAACAAGCCATCCCGTTTTGGGGTTATGTGAAGTCATTGGTCTACAGTAACAAGCCGGCGACGATTTGTGAGCTCAGAGCCAATATTGAACGCGAAATTGCTGGGATTTCGGCCGATTTATGCAAAAGAGTGGTCGAAAATTGGGTTCAACGATTGGACTTCGTAAAACGTGCACGCGATGGTCATGCAAAAGAAATCGAATTTCATACTTAAATGTATATGTTCAAACTCGATAATAAAAGAAAATTAGTTAAAAAAGTCAAACCTTTTGTGTTTTATTCAAAAAAGTTCAAAAGTTGAAGCGCTCTTACTGAAAACCCCATTACAAAAAACAAAAAAGCCCGTGACTTCGTTAAATGGAGAAAATGCGCAACACCGCCAGAGGAAAATATTTTCAAAAATTAAGCAGAATTTTGGGCCACCTTAACTTTGCGTGGAACACCTTTTTTAAAACTTTCGGTTGGGCACCCGGGTCTGGCCTTTTTTCGTTTTGTTCGAGGATTCCTTTTAAAAGGTTATATCCGTAAATCGATAGAAAATTAAATTTTAGTAAGCCACCTAGAAGCTCAATTCGTTAGCTATAATAGAAATATGTTGAATTCACGTCTAAATCCACGTCCTGGTCAGAAAAGTCTGGTACGTGCTGATTGTTGTTATATTTTTTTTTTTTTTTTTGTACTGTTATGAGAGGATGGCGATCACGGTAGCCAAATGGGTTGGTGCGTGACTACCTTTCGGAAGTGTATAGCTTCGAACACCAAGGGATAAAAAAGTTTTTTCTATGTAATAGCGGTCGCCCCTTGGCAGGCAATGGCAAACCACCCAATGTATTATTGCCGTGAAAAATCTCCTCATAGAAAAATCATCTGCCGTTCGGAGTGGGCTTCAAACTGTAGGTCGCTTCATTTATGGAATAACATCAAGCCGAACGCCACAAAAAGAAAGAAAAGTCGTCCAAACAGCTAATGAAGGTAGAGAATTTTTTTGTAAATTTCAGTATTTGCCCCATTTAATTTTTTTATTAACTATGATTTTAAATTTTATTATTTTATTAAGTTTTACTTCCTTCTCTGATAAAATATATTTACCTTATGCGGGAAACGATGTCAGCACATGTTTGGCGATTTCATCTTTCTGCCCACAGAACCTTAGGTTCTTGTTTCTTCGGCTGATTTCCACTCTGGAACTGCGTTAGCATTTCGTCAAGGTGGAGCCGTGTTTATATCTATTGACACAAAAAATACCTGCGTCCACGCTCTGCTCCTGTGCGGGGATGGAGACCTTACGCCACCGATAGTATCCACTCCTCCCACAGCGTTCATAAGCGGTTGTGGAAGAAATGAAACATCGCAGAATGTGCAATAGTCCGATACTCTCAAGCTCTTGTCTTATTTTTTGTTGTATACTGCAGTGAGTGTTTGACTTAAAATATATAAGTATAATATTGGGTAGTCGAAAAAGTCTTTTCGTATTTCTAATCAAACTTCAACTCATTTTTTTTTTTATATTTATAATGAACTTTATTCAACCAAATATGTACCATTTTGGCCGACCCCCTTTTGCCATTTTTCTTCTAGAGACATTATTCCATCAGTGTAAAATTTTGTGGTTTCTCGGCGAAAAACTGCGACAAGTAATTTTCACAGGCTTCTCTTGAAGCCAACTTTACTCCATTAAGGGAGTTCTGCATTGACCGAAACATATGGTAGTCCGATGGTGCAAGGTCAGGGCTATATGGTGGATGCATCAAAACTTCCCAGCCAAGCTCTCCCAGTTTTTGCCGAGTCATCAAAGATGTGTCTGGCCTAGCGTTGTCCTGATGGAAGACGACGCCCTTTCTGCTGATTAGTTCTGGCCGTTTTTTTTCGATTGCTTGCTTCAATCTCATCAGTTGTTGACAGTAAAGTGTAGAATCCATCATTCGAGCAGGCTGGAGCAGCGCATAGTGGATGATTCCTTTCCAATCCCACCAAACACACAGCATAACCTTTCGAGGCGTCAAGTCTGGTTTTGCGACCATTTGTTGAGCTTCACCACCCTTGCACCATGATCTTTTTCGCACATTATTGTCGTATTTGATCCACCACTTTTCGTCTCCTGTTACCATTTGCTTCAGGAATGGTTCGATTTCATTTCGTTTCAGCAAAAAATTGCAGATGTTAATTCGGTCCATTAAATTTTTCACAGACAATTCATGTGGTACCCAAACATCGAGTTTCATTTTGTAACCAGCCTTTTTTAAATGGCTCAAAACCGTTTCATGATGAATGTTTAGTTCCTTGGCGATGTCATGGCAGCTTATGTGACGGTCCTGGTCAATCTTTTCCATAATTTCATCGACTTTTTCAACGATAGGTCGAAGGAAAAGGTGCATCTTTCTTCATTATTTTCACTCAACTATAACTTTTTTCAACCGAATTTAATTTTTCTTTTTGGTTAAATGAAGCTTAAAATGTCACCTTTCTAACACCATATGATATGACACAATGTGATTGGTAGCACTGGAGATAGATGACTCCAACGACATCTATTGACAAAATACGAAAAGACTTTTTCGACTACCCAATATATAAGTATGAGGATTTTTTTCTCAAAACTGTCGAATTATGACTTAGCTTAAGTACTAATGTAATAGGCGAAATATATCCAGAAGAACTTCGATAAAAAATAATCTGGCTGACCTAATTAATTAAGTATTATATTCGTATTCAATACTGAATTTATCTTTCTGCTGCTTCTGCTGCTTCCACTGTTGTTGCTATAGTTGCAAATACTGGTGTCGTTTCTGGGCTTTCCTCCCCCAGTCAGTGTGCTTGAGCCTCATCACGACTGTAGCCGCGAACTTTTTACGGCGTCCCATTGAACGATGATCGCGCACATATCCCGGATAAAATCTTGTTTGAAATGACGAAGGTTCGAATATCTTCTCCAGCTCTTACCTCGTTCTTCACTAAAACGTTTGCAGTGGATTTCGCATGTTCTACGCTCTCAACTGTATTCGAGCAACTGGCGCAAAAGGTTTGTCGGCCAGCTGGAAACGGTGTAGGTATTCCAGGAATCAGCCGTGTCTGGTAAGTATCTGAGTTAGGTAGTAGTCGATATCGCCAGTCTTCCTACTCATTCATTTTTCAAGATTTGGTATGGTTTTGTATGTCCACCGGCCTGGAAACGGTGTAGGTATTCCATGAAGCAGCCGTATCTAGTGAGTATCTAAGTTAGATAGTAGGCGATATCGCCATGTTTCCTACTCATTCATCCTTCAAGATTTGGTATGCATTTGTGTGCCCACCGGCCTTTGGGTGACTCATCCCATCTTCTTTGGCATTCGGCGACCGATCGGGTTCTTTCTGCTACCGTCGGTTTCACTCCTTTCACTCCATATAGGCGATATAACTCCATCGCCTGGATGTCAACTGGTATCTTTCTCGCAACAACGCATATTACCGTTCTATAAGCGCATGCAGTACGTAGTGCGCTGCTTCTGTGGGTATGAACCAACTCCCGCGTATGGCTAAGCTCGACCTCAGTCCGTCGGCGCTGTGTATTACCGGATAGAGTCCGCCTCAGTTGATATACGTCGACTTCTCTCTCCCTTCGTCGATGTTAATTAGAATTCTTGCGAGTGTGCCATTGACAGCCTTTGCTTTAGAATCAACTGCTGCCAGATGATGCTTGAAATTTAACCTCGTGTCGAGTGCATGACTCCGAGATACTTAATCGCCTCTTGCCAGTTCTATTGGAGTACTATATTTACCAAGGTTATTAAGGTATTAATTCAGTCTTAAATTCGCTGTTAGAATTCCTGTTATGATTCTAAAATTATTCTTAATTCCTTAATATCTTGAAATCGGTTGAGGCTCAAGGTGCCTATCGTTTATTTGATTGCGATAAGCCGGTAGATTGCTTATTTGCCTCTATTTCTTGAATGAGAAATAGCTCTGACCCTGTAACTGGCGAGGCCGCCCGTTTCATAGCTAATTTATCAGCCACTTCGCTCCTAGTAATCTTTATATGTCCTGGAACCCACAGGATACGTACCTGATTGTTCTAACTTAAAATATGGAGCTTATCAATATATTGTAGCACCAGTTTTGATGTCACCAGGAAAGAGTTGGAGCCTTGATTGTTTTCCTGGATATCTGTTTTTAGTCACGTTCAAGGTTAAAGTAAGCGCATCTTTCTACTGCGTGGATTTCCACTTGAAAAATACTTTTAATCTTGCTTAGCGCCTCCGATTACCTTTTCCTCGATCCGCAGACGCATGCCCTTGCACCTTCCTCGGTGTACAATGCATGTCCGTGTTATTATTTTCTGGTTCATGTTGTAGTTTTTAAATAATCCTTCCCAAGTATTTTTATTGGTCAGCTCAGTCTTTTGACAAAACCGAACATCGGTAGCATCAATTCCCCTAGCAATGAAATCTCAGGGGTTAGTTTAAAAATGTTTCGCCTGACCCAATGATAGTTTCCGCTATTCCTAGGAGAGCCTTCCTCGCAAAAAGGGTTTACATACCTTAACTCTTTAAGATTATAATGCAGGAGCGTAGTAACTTTTTGAATATTTTACTTTCTTTGGCATTAAAATGGCGCCTCGAGGCCTTTGAGTGACCTCCTTTTTATCTTCTCAAGAAGTGTTCATCCAACATTAACTATTGAAAAAAAGAGAGGGAAACCAAGAAGTCCCGAGAGAATGGTGACTCCTAAAACACACAGACTAAAAACTCCATTGTGTTTGAAACTCTGAAAAGTAAATGTTTTGAATGTCAAAGCGGAAAGGAGAGAAGTGACAGAGCGGATACATAGGATAGAATAGAGACAGAAACATAAATAGCTAGTTCTGTGAGAATTTTCCAGATTCTTTGGCAATTCTGAAAATATTCTCTAGTTTAAGGGAAGGAATTTTACTCACTCTAATGACAGCGGAACCCAAATTTTTAGCTTTGCTCTAGCAAAGGCAGGACACTCACAGGGAAAATGCTCAGCGCTATCCGGCTCCTCTAGGCAAGACAAGCAAATCGGATCCTCAGTGATTGCAATGCGGGTCATATGCTGACCCCAAGGGTTGTGTGCTGTAATAATATCAACCATCAGCCGAATGTGTTTTTCTTTCTTTCTTTTGGAGAAATTTCGACAGTTTTCTGATCGGGCTTGTCTCAAAACTCCTAGCAGTTCGCTGATCCAATTCATGATTTCTGTAGAACTGATTCAGATTATTGGCTCTGGTCTCTGAGGGATAATAACTGATCCGCAGTTGACCAACTCATCGGCAATTTGATTTCCTTCAACACCGTGGTGTCCTGGCACATTAAATATTTATTCACGTGTTTTTTTTTTTATCCTTTGCTTCGCTAACTTTGCGCTGATTTACTTAAAAAGATTCGTACCTGATTTGACAGGAAATTGGTTTACCAAATTTTGCCACAAGCAACGAAATCTGTCTACTTCTTGTTGACAATAATGCGTTTGGAAAAGCAAAGGCGAATTGAATATTAAGATATATGCATGGCAGTATTTCGCTCGTAAGTAAATTACCAGCTACAGACAAAGCAAAAAAGGAAAAATAAATGTCAAAAGCCTATGTAGCTTCATATGTATACATATATACAGGGTGCATACGGTATTTGAGAACATGCATATATGTGGCTACCACTTCTCGAAACAAGACACGGTAGACTACAACTTAACTCAACCAATGAAGAGACATGCAGCTATCATCACTATGTAGGCAAATCACACTAATTTAGAAATCTCTAATTTTCTGTTCATTTGTTCATAGGATTCGCCGTGAATTGAAAGCATAAGACAGCAATGCAGACTCTGTTGCAAAACGCAAAAAATACGACCAACGTTCTGAAACTGTTCGATCTGCAGACTTTGTTCTGCAAGTGCAAGTGATCATTGAGGACCTTTGCGAGAGAGCTTTCTGAGGGACTTATCCATCGAGTTGCGGTATAAATCCTTCGTTATGCGCAAGACAGTTTCTGTCAGATCAAACATGGGGATAGTGAGTTATCCGATCAAAACGGCTTCTAAACAAAATTAAGCACCTGAAGAGCTTGAGGTGTTATGGTCCGAAAAACTGCATTCGAGCTTAATGGGGAGTTCTTCGCTGAATACTGCATTAACTCTTCCGTCCAACTTCGGGCCATCCGTAAACAAGTTTACCATGCCCTGTCTCCCAATGCTAAATCTTGTCCGCCGCTCGGATCTAGCGAGGTCATGTAACTGTCCCAGATCTTCACACTATCATAAAGTTATTGAGAGAAGTTGAGTTCCAATCTTATAGAGGTTCCTGTTGTCATACACACAAAGTTTCCAGCCACTGTTTTGGTTTTAGGTGTTGTGAGCAACAAACGACATGTCACGCCACCACAGTTCTTTACTCAAGGACTTCGAATGAGCTCTGCTGCATTTATCGAGGTTCTAGAGATAGTAGTGAAACCCAGGATTGATAGTGTATACGGTGACAGCCCATACATATTTCAACAAGACTCTGCTACTTCAGGCAAAGCAATGGCGACACTGGATTAGATGGCTGATAATTTCCATAACCACATAACACCAAGGTTGTGACCGCCTAACTCCACAGACCTTAATCACCTGGATTATTACGTATGGGGCGCAGTCGAGCATGAGGCCAATAAGCAACTTCATAACACCATTTATTCTCTGAAGGCTGCAATTAATAAAGTTGTGGTCAATATGAATAAAGAGCATTTAATTCAGCCATGCAATCGTTTCAGGACCCGGATCTATTGCAACTGATGGAAATATTATATTAATTTAATATAAAATATTCGTGAAGTTTCATTAAAATTTTCCCGAAATAAAAGCTAATCAGTTTTACTCTCAAGTTGTCCTCAAATGCCGTACGCACTCTGCACATATATATATATGCCCTTAATGATTTTTCAGCCTAGCAAACTCATGCACACCTACATATGGTACATACTAACAACACACACTTTGTACGAAAAGAGTAGTTACAGACAAAAGAAAAAACTGTGTGGGGCTGCACTGGCACTCCCACAAAGTGATGGCCAGCGGTCAGAGTTACTGAAGTGCACTACAGTAGGCGAGTGGAAAAAGTATTAAGAGTAGCAGCGAGATGTAGTAGTAATGGCATAAAGGCAAAATTCATAAAGAAAAACGGTTCCAAAGAAGCTGTCAATGGCAAGGCACACATCAGTGGCAGCAAAAGAGGCGAACATAGTGGCCACACGAACTGCATCAAATACCACATCGGCTGGGCTATACAGGCAATGTAGAAAAATTACTAGTGGGGCAGATGAAAAAGACAATGCGGGAGGTAAGTTAAAGTAAAAAAAAAAACGGAAAATGAAAAAATAAAGCGAAAGGCATATGGCAGTGAACACAAGGCAAAGGCGACTTTTACACGCCTTCTGCCCAGATATATGTATGTATGTGAACGAAGTGCCGATACACAAAGGCTTGGCATGTACAGCACACATTGAGGTGCTGCAAAGCAGAGTCAGGCACTACAGATGGGGTTGGCAGAGGACGCAAATAGGTATGTACACATGTGTCATGTGCTATGTTATGGAACTTTTGACTGTGACAACGTGGTTTTTCTGTGCAGTGACAAGTCAACATAAAATATGACCTCACTGTGCTACTTTTTTGGCAGCAAAAACATTACTTACAAGCACGAGTAAGGCACACATACACATGTGCTCGTATGCGTGAGTATGCGAAAACAGCAAAACATGAGAAAAACAGCCAGACAGCAGAGTGCTATTCCAGTCGGTGTGAGCTGCCGGGCATTGTGCTTGAGAAATAAGATTTTAATTCAGATTTAATATTTATAAAAGTTCGATTGCTTCACTCAAAAGTCAAATCGCTTTAAAATACTGACTATTTGAAAAGGTTCGGTAACAAATTTGGGCAGAGATAAGTTAGGTTAAGTTAATATTTTTCCCCATACATCAGATGTGTATTCTAATTCAACTTATAATCGTTAAAGGGAGAGAGGGCAATGAGCGAAGAGGCATAGGTAACTGAGAATCACCGAACGATGACTAGTTACAGTTATGGCAACCGCTAACTGCTGATACTGAATGCCAGAAGACGACTACTTGGATATTAGCAAAAAATCAAGGACAAAGTATTGTTTTAGAGAAAAAATTTCAATGCACTTGAGATGCCCAACATAGGCCAACATAGCCTTTTACGCCTCTAAATCTATGTTCGGCCAAAAATGGGGTCTCAAGCCACGTGTCGTATTTTGAATGTACAACTTAGTGGTTCTGCCAATTTTAACGTATGGATGCCTAGTTTGAAGGGTAGCTGTTCAGGTTAAATGCATTGCTGCTCAGAGTGCTATTAGGTTGAAGGAGATTGGCCTTTGCAGACAACTTCCTGTAGGACATAGAAGCATCTTGAAGCAGATCTCCCCTTCCTTCTCTGTTCTTCGCACTGACCTCTCCATCCGCAAACTGTGCTTAGAGGGTTGTGCTACGGCTATCTTTCGGAGCAGGCAAGATTGGAAAGTGGGGAGAGTCGGTACGGATATAGATGCCTCTGTTTTCACTGACGGATCCAAGATGGACTCTGGAGTGGGAGCGGAGGTTTACTCTAAATCAGCCAGCATTTCGGTCTCCTTTAAACTGCCGGAAGCAAGCAGCGTTTTTCAAGCAGAGGTCTTCGCGATCCTGCAAGCATGCAAAATGCTTCGGGGTCGCTGTTGGGAGGGAGACATTAATATTTTTTCCGATAGTCAAGCTGCGATCAAGGCCCTGTCATCGTCGCCATATTGCAGTTCTCTTCTGGTGAACTCCTGTAAGGAGGAACTCAAACGTCTCGAACGTGTAGGAAACATTTCCCTTATCTGGGAAGCACAGAAATATAGAGGGAAATGAAATTGCCGACGAGCTCGCCAATAGGAGGTTGATAGAACCGGTTTCGGCTGTCCCCGGTTTCGGCTTGTCCGTTGTTAAAGGGAAACTACACAATTTAAAAAAAAAAAGCGCAAGACAGATGGAGGTCTGTCTCATCGTGTGTTATTTCGAAAACAGTCCATCTCAATATGACAGAAGCAGAATGCTTAAGGTGATGGGAATCCCCCGCCATTCAATTTCCAAACTCATTGCGTTATTCACTGGTCACTGGGTGATCGGTACTCATGCGAAGAAACTTGGAATTCGGTAGAACCCCTATTGCAGAAGCTGTGGGGATCCTGCAGAGAAAGAGACTGTGGAACACTTTCCCGGCTCTGGCGGCTAGGCGCTTCAGATTCCTTAGCGTGCCCTTTGGGGATGACTTGATGAAATTCTCCAGCCTTTTCTCTCATCCACTATATCAGCAGCACTGGATGGCTGTAGACGGTTTATCTCTTCCCTAAATCTTTTCATAGGTAGTGGTCCACATTATAGTATCAAAAGGGAACATCAGCGCTATTTGAAGTGTACCTGGGGTACTCTCGCCATCTTACTTACCTACCTACCTGAAATGCCCAGGATATGCATGCTTTGAATTTTTTTAACTTTCTGGAAGAAAGCTGGTTATACACTGTTAAATGTTGATTTTTATTTGAAAAAAAACAACACTAAAGTCAACTTTTAATAGTAATTTTTTTTTCAATAAAATAATATAGTAGTCAAAAAATTACTTTTTGCTCGAAACTTTTGTTATAAAAATCATGATCGGTTGAAACTCTGCTGAATTTTAGTCTCGCAAAAGCGGCTCAGGTGAGGGGCAGATTCCATTCTAGACAGATTCTAAAAAGCTACCGCAGAAAAAACCATTGGTAGGTCTTAGTGCATGGATGTCTAATGAGCAATGGTTAGAACACCCACCACAGTCGTAAGTTGAAGTTTTGTTAGCCTCAAGAGCTCCCTCTAGTGCCTCCGATTTATGCATGGAAAGAAGGATATCACGACCTTGTAAGTCGGAGTTTTTGTACAGTATTTGTGGATTTTGCATATAGACTATTTTTCAAGCAACAAGCCACAGGTAGTCGAGAGAGCTCCAAACCTTTCTGTGCCTCGAAAATCTACATCCTAGGCACCCTGCACAGCCAATTCATATACCTCTGTAGCTACGAACCCTTATACAGTGGCTCAATAAAGAACTCGGACACCCAAGTGGCATGGTTTTAAATAAAAAAATATATAATAAAATGCAAATCTAAAGCGTTTACGTGTCGGATTTATTTTCGTTCTTCAAGCGTATTTTTCAAAATTATTAGCTGCGCAACTAAGTTCTCGGTGGTTTTTTGATGAAAATAAAATTTTATTCTGAAAAAATGGTCACAAGTGAATCATTGAAAGTATTGCCCATCGCAGGCTATTACTTTTTCCCATCTTTCTGTTCATCTTTTAAGGCTATCCATGGATCAAGCCATTTTTTGATGTCTTCATATGAATGGAACTGCTGGTTAGCTAGACCATGTGCCATCGATCGAAACAGGTGATAATCGGACGGAACAATATCTGGGGAATATGGCGAGTGTGGTAGAATTTCCCATTTCAGTGTTTCCAGGTATGTTTTAACGGGTTTGGCAACGTGAGGCCGAGCGTTGTCTTGCTGTAGAATCACTTTTTTATGCCTCTCCACGTATGGCGGCCGCTTCTCGCGCAGTACTCGGCTCAATCGCATCAACTGAAGTCGGTACCGATCCCCAGTGATGGTTTCGTTTGGTTTTAATAGTTCATAATAAATAACACCAACTTGGTCCCACCAAAGCGACGACGTAGAAGCGTGACTACGCAGCCCCCATCACTTTATTTTATTTGGATTGCTGTAATCAAAATCCATTTTTCATCACCCGTCCTATGGTTTTAGCTCATAAGAAACCCAAGTCCCTTGTTTCTGAATCATTCCCACAGCAATGCAATCGCTTGGAAATGGATTGACGGGTAACTCCTAATACTGAAGCAAGCTATTCTTGCGTTTGACATGGATCCTCATTGAGCAATGCCTCCAATTAAGCGTCTTGGTCTTCCTTCACGCGGACGGCCGCCAGCATTAAAATCACCGTCTTTGAAGTAACGGAACCAATCTCGACACATTGTTTCACTTGAGGCGGCATCTCCAGTAACTTTTTGTAGCTCTCGATGTGCTTCAGCCGCCGTTTTTTTTCGAATGAAGGAGAAAAATCAACACTTCCCGCAAATGACGATTATTCGGCACGAAATCAGACATTTTCACAAAACCAAAAGTATATGATACCAAAACAGAATCACTAATGTGTCAAAGCAGTTTGTTTACCATATGTCTAAGCTTGGTTTATGACTTTTAGGTTATGTTAGTATCGACTAGCACACACTGCTGGCGGCATCTATTGACAAACAGCGGGAACTTAGTTGCACACCTAATACAAAAAATATAAACAAACTTCAACTCATTCGTAGATAGAAAATACTAACATAAAAACTTAGCAAAATACATGACAAAAAAGAACTCAGCCATTTATATAAAGTAGAGTTAGGCAAATAATATTTGAGAATAAACGATATATCGGGTTTTTCAATTGGCGCGGATCGATTTTGGCGCCCTGTGACAACCATTTTGTTTCGGTGACATCTGTCAAATCTTTTGTTTATTATTCAGTTGTTTATGGCAAGTTACACGATTGAACAGCACGTTCAAATGATAAAACTTTATTATCAAAATGCGTGTGCATTAAGGCAAACGAGACGCGCATTGCGCCCATTTTTCGGTAGACGTGGTGGCCCTTCCAATTTCTTATGGCCCATATTGAACCATATGGACCTAGACGACATGTGGTTCCAGCAGGACGACGCTACGTGCCACACAGCAAACGCCATTTTATTCCATTTCAACATCTACCCGCCCTTATTGAAAAACCCTATAATTAATATTGAGTCGGCAATACATCATTCAGTCTTCTTGGCATGGATTCGACCAGCTTCTTGTATGTTAAAGGATCTATTTTCCTCCTCTCTTCTTTTAAATCATCTTCTAGGTCTTTCTTGTTTATAATAACAAGGTTTTTCAGTGGGTTTTCCAAATGAGCCCGCAAATGTTCAATTGTTCTATGATGTCTGGAGATTGTGTTGTACATAAGCCATAGACGGACATCAAGTGCCTTATGTTTGGGATCCTTTCTTGATAATACGGGAAATTGTTCCCGCTTTGGACCAAATTGTCTTCCATAATTGTTATGTCTTGTATGAGGTCCATATTGCTGACTATCCACACCTAAACATTTTCGATACAAAAGTGATCCAGAATGTATTCGGACCACTACGCTGCCTTGACTAAATATATCAAATGCGCTTCAATGATGAATTACTCTTCTTTTGCAAGCAGAAAGCAACGTAATGTAAATCAGCTAAACCGGTGTGTAAACGTAATGTGAATGGAAGGCGTCGCTCTCAAAAAAGTATGCTAACATACACCTTATCTCCCCCGAAAGCCCAATGATGGCCAAAATATATTTTCTAGGAAATTGAGCTAATTATTATAGACACGGATTATATTCTCGCATTTACATGTATTTATGAATAAATATGAATTAATACATAAAATGTCACAAAATGAACCACCCTGCCGGAAGATGTACAATTTTGGCAAATGGCGTCGTAGGCCAAGCATATTTGAAACTTGTGAACTGGACAGCTACAGTACACAAACAGATCAGCAATGGAAAGCATAAAAGACAAAATAAAGATTTCCATAACTGAAAATAATTTTTTTTTTCAGGTAAAAATTTATTCCAGAACAAAATTGGATGATTAATTTTGCGCCACCTTGTACATTAGGTTGTCTCACCTAGAAAAGTTGTACTGCAAGTTATTAAAAAAAAAATAAAAATTGGATGAATAATTTTCCGCCACCTTGTATAAAAAAAGTTGTACTTCTTTCGCCTGCATTGTAAATTAAAAAATATAATATTTCAGGAAAACAAAATATTTTTCTTTTTTTATTTAGTAAAAAAAAGTTATTCAAAAAAAAAATACGACTAATTATGCGCCACCTTGCACATAAAAAAAGTTATTAAAAACAATAAAAACTGGATGAATAAATGTTCGCCATCTTGTACATAAAAAAATTATTAAAAAACAATAAAAACTGTATGAATAATTGTGCGCCACCTTGTACATAAAAAACTTGCTCTTTTTACGCCTGCATTCTAAATTATTTTATTTTTATTTTCTAAGACTTCTACTAAAATATTTCAGTAAAACAAAATATTTTGTTTTTTTTTATTTAGTAAAAAAATTATCCAAAAAAAAAAAAAAATACGACTAATTATGCGCCACCTTGTACATAAAAAAAGTTATTAAAAAACAATAAAAACTGGATGAATAATTGTGCGCCACCTTGTACATAAAAAGGTTACTCTTGTTACGCCTGCATTCAAAATTATTTTATTTTCTAAGACTTCTGCTAAAATATTTCAGGAAAACAAAATATTTTGTTTTTTTTTATTTAGTAAAAACAATTATCCAAAAAAAAAAAAAAATACGACTAATTATGCGCCACCTTGTACATAAAAAAAGTTATTAAAAAACAATAAAAACTGGATGAATAAATGTTCGCCACCTTGTATAAAAAAAGTTGCACTTCCTTCGCCTGCATTCTAAATTATTTTATTTTCTAAGACTGCTGCTAAAATATTTCAGAAAAACAAAATATTTTTTTTTTTATTTAGCAAAAAAAGTTATAAAAAAAAAAAAATAATAACGATTAATTTTGCGCCACCTTTAACATAAAAAAAAGTTATTAAAAACAAAAGGAAATTGGATGAATAATTTTCCGCCACTTTGTACATAAAAAAGTTTCGCTTCTTTCGCCTGCATTCTAAATTATTTTATATTCTAAGACTTCTGCTAAAATATTTCAGGGAAACAAAACATTTTATTTTTTATTATAAATCGCCATTTTAAAGATATTTTTTTAGTTTTTTTTATTTCTTCTAAAATTATTCCATTCATGTTCTAAATACTTTTTGGAATATATCCATATATAGGTATCTTTGAAGTTTTTTTTTTGTTTTTTTGGAATAAATATTTTTAAAAACTAATTTTATTTAAACAATTCAAAATTTTTAAAGCCGCATTCAAATATTTTTCCGAAATATTTTCGCACAAGCCTTAAAATATTATAAGTTCTATAGTTCCGATGAAAAACCAAAGAGTGATACACCCTAATATATTTATATGCGTATACACATGAATGTGTAAAATCGTATGTATAAACGTATAGATGTTCACCTAAAGTGCAATTTTCAGAAGCAGGCGGTAAAGAGTTCTATGACCAAAATATTGAAGAGTTGGCAAATAGGGAGGATAAAAAGCATAAAGTAGTAAGCGATCAGCATCAGACTTGGTTATCTACTACTTTGAAAGTCTGCTCGAATGAAGGTTCAACTCGTTTAGTTTGAAAAATTACACTGTCGATGCCTTCAAAGAAGTCATTGCCAGCAAAATGCCAACACTCAGCACAACTCGTTGTAAATTACTATGGAATTCGCTTTTTTACTGCCTCTTTTCCATCTCGATTTGCGAACAGCTGTCGAAGTTCAATCGAGAAAAATATACATGCCTACACACACACAGATACACACACATAGCTGCAGAGTTAGTCTGAAATGTGTAGGTGATTATACAAAAAAAGCTGCCAACATTTAGCGCCATTAGTGAGCGAGCAAAAATTTAAGTAGTATGAAAAGAATTTATCTTTGTACAAAATCTTTGCAGTGGATAAGGAGGAGTTGTGAACTAAATAGGAAATACAAGCGTTGGTCGGTTTGCGGCTTGCGGCTTGTGGCCAAAGCAAATCTCTAACCGTTATCCGAAATCGAGAACTCCTTCGTTTGCCCTCTCTACTTATTTCAAGCACCAAAGTAAAGTCAGTTAACCAGGCTGAAAGCACACCAAACCAATGACAAAACTAACGAACCATTCAAGCAGTCAGCCGTTAGAAAAAGGTGTGTCCCGTTGGACATTAGCACTGTCGCCGAATATCAGCAAAACTACTCCAAAGGCAGTCGAACAAGAGAAGAGTTATTGTAGTTAAAAACTAAAAACTAGTAGAGGGCATGTAATATATACGTATGCATGTATGTGTGTACACGTGGCCGTGCTGAAAAAAAAGCTGCGGGAAACCATAAAAAGTCGTCAGCTGGTTTTTAGAAGGACGATCGCTAGGGAGCAAATAAACGAATTTATACAAATTTATCAGCTGGCACACTAACGTGACTAAAGTGGAGAAAAATTGTCAGCCAGTAAAAGTAATGTCGCAGGAATTGTGTCGAAGAAAAGACAGAAAAAAAACAACAGAAACCGAAAAAACATCAATACTCGTAAAATAAAAATGTTACAGACATTCACTTTACAAGGGCAAAAAGTAAGAAAAATGCATGCCCAGGCGTTGCCTGCAGCAAAAGCCACCAAATGAATTGTGCAAGAGCAGTTGCAGAGCGGGCAAGCAGAGGGGAGAGATAAATGCGCGGAATGCAACGACAAACTGAAATGAATCATTCCATTATTGAGTTTGTATAAGTTGGTGATGTTGGCTGGTAACGCCTATCTGCAGCAAGTTACCTCGGAGGAGGAGCTGTTGCACAGTTTTCACGCTTAGCTGAATTCAACCTCCAGGGGAATATATTAGAAAACTTGGTATGCACTTATTGCTTTGAATTACAAGCAATACAAAGAATACAAGAAATACGTACAAATATCACTCAGAGAGTTTTTAGCATTTCTTGTTGATTTGCTGTGAAATCTCATTGAATAACACCGTGCGATAGGACTTCTCATTCAAGAGAAGGCAACTCGAATTTCTCTCAAAAAAGGCAACTCGAATTTCTCCCAGCATTTAAGGAAAACTACCAGAAAAACAGATTACAAGAGAAAAGTGGCAGCAAACTAGACACCCGGCAGTTAAAAAAAACTTAAATACACTCGCAAGACAACTTAAAGAAGCTCTTGTTAATGAATGAAGCACACAACATAATCGCTATCTCAGTAGTCTTAACGCTATAGCAGATTCTGAGTATTCGCTCTGAAAGGTTTCTAGAAATATAAAAAGACTTATACTCCAGCTACCTGCCCTTCGAATGGAAAATAATGAATGGCACTTAAAAAGAGTATTTACCCCACACTCAATAGCCTCTTTACCCGGTCCTCTAGAAGATTTAAATTCTGTGCTAACACAAACCCATCAAATGGACCTACCTTTACGTAAATTCTCTAAATCTGAAGTGAAATTTGGTATAAATAATCTGAACTCAAATAAATCTCCCGACTACGATCTTACTACAGCCAAAGTACTCAAAGAGCTCCCAGTAATAGTTAACGTATATGTTTAATGCAATTATACTAACTGGAAGTTTTCCTGCACAAGGAAAACTGGCTCAAATTAAAATGGTCCTCAAACCAGGCAAAAAACCAGATTCCGTTGAATCGTATCGTCCAACCGGCTTGCTACCGATCACTTCCAAACTTATGGAATGTTTTATTCTTAAAAGACTCTTTCCGGTCATCGAAAAACGAAAAACAATACCCAATCATCAGTTCGGTTTTCGAAGAGAACACAGCACTACACAACAAGTTCATCGAATTGTCGAATACATTCACAATGCATTTGAACAAAAGAAAAAATACTGTAAAGCAACATTCCCCGATACTGCGCAAGCTTTTGATAGGGTATGGCACGTCGGTTTGCTCTACAAAATAAAACCACTCTCCCTATAAACTTCTACATACTTATAAAGTCTTATCTCAATAACCGAAATTTCTTCTTCAAGGAAGGACACACACTATAAGCACATACCTCTAAACTTCAAAAGGAGCACGACAAAATCAACCTATGGCTCAAAAAATGGAGAAGAAGTCCAATGAATCTAAATCAGTACAAGTCACATTCACTCTTAAGCGAGACACTAGCCCATCGATCAAACTCAACGATATGGAAGTACCGCAAAGCAAAGAAACCAAATATTTAGAAATGCATCTAGATAGAAAATGAACGTGGAAAAGCACTTGGTATTAAAATCAGACATCTTCGCGGGGTTTTAAATCATCACTCCCAAGTTTCTGTCGAAAGCAAGTTGCTATTAAAAAGTGACTGAAAGAGATTTAATAGAAGCACCAGGATTTTAATTTGTATTGTGTAAGCAATATTTCGACTGAAGTATGGGGTTTCTGAAATGAGTGCCACATTCGCTAACAATGGAACCAAAATACATTGGAAGGCGAAGACATTTTGGCGAAAGAAATGCAAAGAGTGTATATAAGGCTATCTGAAAACGACGGTAGAGCACGTCGTAGAACTATTGCAGAAGAAGGAAGGCGTCGTTCGATCGCGCATTGGCAAGACCAGTGGAACAGATCACCGAAAGGTAGATGGACGCATGGGTTAATAAAGGGTGAGCCATGTAAAATTTGCTTTTTGAATCGACCATAAAAAAAAAAATAAATCATTTATGAATGAAAAATAATATCGTTCAAATGACTGCCACGACTGGCTTTACAGTACGCCATTCGATCAACCCAATTTTTAAGCACATTTTCGATTGTTTGGGCTCCAATTTCATGAATGGCAACTTCGATTAACGTGTTTTAAAGCATCAATCGTCTGTGGATGGTTCGCATAGCATTTGTCATTAACGGCTCCCCACAAAAAATAATCCAACGGGCTTAAATCACAGCTCCGAGGCGCCCAATTGATATCGAAATTTCGGCTGATTATTCGGTTTTTAAAAACGGTAGCCAAAAGTTCGAGTGTAACTTTGGCAGTGTGACAAGTTGCACAGTCCTGTTGAAACCAAATGTCGTCCATGTCATCCGCTTCAATTTTTGGAAACAACTCGTGGAGCATGTCACGGCCTTTTACAGTAACCGCGGCTCCTCGCTCATTTCCGAAAAAAAATGTCCCGAAGATGCCGCCAGACCAAGAACCGCACCAAACAGTGACTCGTTGTGGATGCATTTGCTTCTCTACAGTAACGTGTGGATTTTCTGAGCCCCAAATCCGACAATTTTACTTATTGACGTAGCCACCGATGTGAAAATCAGAAAAGAAGAAGAAGACTCACCACTTTGGAAATAGGTTTTCAATATTTCCCAATTTTGTTCAAGCGCATAGCGTCCCATTTCGTAAATGTCAAATCTTTAAGTAAATTATGAACACAGTTGACATGCCATTTGTCTTACCATTCTCAAAGAAATGGGTGGTTCAGAAGCAAACGCTATATGTACATATTCTTACGACGTGGTTGGAAGGAACCATGGGGAAACCAATTTCCACCTAACCCAATTTCTTTAAGGCACGGAGTTTTTCGAAAATACCTCCATAGGTTCGGCCATGACAGTTCTCCAAGCTGCTCAATCTGCACGGATTGGGAAGATGACGTTAATCACGTCTGGTTCCAATGCCTAGGCTATGCTCCCGAAACTTGTGATATATTAAAAGGAGAAAATATTATAGATTTTATGCTAATATAAAATCGAGCGATTACTGGAAGCGAATCTGCGCGCATGCAAAATGTGTCCTAAATGGTCTAAGACGCGCGGAGGTTCTTAGACGAAATAACTAGCAGCCTTTGAGCTAACCAGTACCGTGAGGTAATTCCTTCTTGGACAGTTCCGCGGAGAGAGTGGTAGATAGAAAAAAAAACATTGGAATACGACTTTCTCAGCAACACTTAGAGCTTTTTCGAAAGGATAAAGTGGATTTTTTGTGTCGATTCATGACTACGTATGAGACTTGGGTCCATCACCATGATTGTAAATCAAAATAAGAGGCTTAAGAGTTGTGTGATCCTGGTGCTTCGGTTTCGAAATGAGCTCGTATCCAGAAATCGGCCTAGAAGGTGTTAGCATCAGTTCTTTGTGATGCGAAAGAAATTTTGTTTGCGGATTACTTGCAAAATGGTTTGAGAGCACTGATTTCAGTTATAACAGGACACTGCCAAATAGGCAGGCACGCCCAGAGGGTGGGTATCCAAGCACATGACTTTTGCAGAGTCTGTCTTGTGTTGTCTTATGTGCCATTATCCTGCTCTATACAGACGTAGATTTAGCATTCTAGGTAGACAATATGGAAAGCACAGCAATTTGAAATACCATACGGCGAGAAAATTTCTTCCGATCCCATCCTAATAAATATGTGCTAGGTACTAACTTGTGTGCATATCAAACAATGTGCACATATAGATATCATTGTAATCTACTAAATATTTATGTATATTATTGAATTAACATACATACACACTTATGTAAGTATATGCGAAATGTTCAAATTAAATGTACCCATGTTTTGGAGAATTTTGCTTCCTTCCATTCTGCGCTAAACAAAAAATTAGCATAACAAAGGCGAAATTTAAATTCACTTGAAATAACATAAAAGCAGTCAAGTTCCGAGTATATGTATAGGGTGCCCCATTAAGACTACCTGTTTTGAAATTTAAAAATCTAAAAGAGTCTCGTTTAAGATTTTGCATGTTTTCTAATAATAAATACGTTCCTCCAGGAAATCATTGC
Source organism: Anastrepha obliqua (assembly GCF_027943255.1). Taxonomy (NCBI): domain Eukaryota; kingdom Metazoa; phylum Arthropoda; class Insecta; order Diptera; family Tephritidae; genus Anastrepha; species Anastrepha obliqua. Next base: position 66,507,645 of record NC_072893.1, read on the forward strand.
ACCTATTTAATGACATAGGAAGTTTAAAATTATGCACTGCCGGCAAACTACAATCATGGTTTCCATCATATGCCTTTGCTGTGAGCGTAACTCATTAAGAGATTTGGTTGTGATGCTATTATTCTAAATTTTTTGTTTTTTGGTGATTTGGTGAGCGAGGTAGGGTTCAAAATGCCTTCGCACTTACAGCGACCGTCGTCTACTGCGTCGTGTGGTGTGGCCACTAAAATAAACCCTCCTCTTCTTCAGGGGAGACACCATTCCCGGAACTGGTTTCTATATTACTTCGGGAGGACCCAGAACGGCATCCGGCATCCATAAAGGACCAATTCTATTCACCCACGTCTGTGTCCACCAAGCTTGTAGCCAGCTTCATTCTATAGGCTCTTATGTCACTGTCTGTGAGGCTTCGCTTTGTTGTAATGCGTTGTGGTCTATCTTTTTTCCCCGTAATACGCCTTCTACGTATCTTTTAACCTTATTGAAATTATCCTCGCTTTCAAGCATCTTGCCGATGCTCCCTCAGAGCATCTCTTTCCACGAGCCATCTGTCGCAACTAAAAACCGTGTGTTCGGCATCATCGATCGGTGCTTCGCAGTACATCCGGAAGTATCTGCGTCCCGAGAAAAACTGAGTCATGATATAGCCCACTTCCCCGAAGTTCCTTTGAAACCTTTTACCTATTGTAGCAATGAGCTTCGACGTCCATCTGACACGCGATTCGGTGTTCCATCGGCTTTGCCACCGCTGCATGGTTTGGCATCTCAGTTCCGTGGCATTAGTGGTGGCGTGTGTTTTCTAGAGTCCCATGCATCCACTCGTTCTCAGGCCATGAGATCGACAGGTATCTCCTGACAAAAACTGCTCCGTCTGAGACAGTGCGGTAGGCTGAAGCAAACCTGAGTGCCGCTGTTCGTTGTACAGCCTCCAGTGCTTTGCGCTTGGTTTTGCAGTTTAGCGCATCTGCCCATATTTCGCTGTCATACACGAGTATTGCGTTTGTGGTGGCCATGATCAGCCTTCGTTTACTCTGAGTTGGCCCACTGATGTTCGCCATTAGACTGCTCAGCATTCCTGTGATCTTCGCTGCTATTACTGTAATAAAGATTAATTACTCAATTAATGGCCCTTTTGAAGAAATCCCCGATGATATTTTGGGAGTCGTTGCTTTGTTTGCTGAAAGTTTTATATACAAACTGCCGACTCAATTCTGTTACAAGCAGATCGAAACACATCCTTCAGGTAATTTTTTTAAGTTATTGCATATTGCTTTCTTTGAACAAAAACAAAAAACATACAAAACAGCATCGAATCACATGATCTTTTTGGCTAATTCCCATCGCCTTGTAGCGAGATAGGACGCATCTTCATTCCAATATGGAAAAAGTGGAAAAATGCTGAAGAAGCTGCATCCACACTTTAAATTGCAACAAATGTTTTTGAAGAATGGACGAAGGCTTGGCTAAGCTTCAATGGAAGGATGATACAAAACTTAAACAAAATAAAATCCATCTGAAAATAATAAAAATAAATAGGTGATGCTTTCCATTTAAATTCAACCGGGCTATTCGGGTCATGTTATTCGATTTCGATGTAACTTAAATATGTTGCTCTCTGGTCAAAATAATGAGACACGTATTTTTTTGTTCGCCCGAAAAAATTTTTTTTCAAGAGTTATCGGCAATTTTGTTTTTCGCCTCAAACTCGATTTTTTTTAATTATATAAGAAAATTTTTTTTTTAAATGCCCATAACTTAGTCAAAAATGAACCGATTTTAATAATTTTGGGTTCAAAATGATCGTAATTACATACACAAGCGACTTCATGTAGAAACAATTGCAAAAAAGTAGTTGAAATTTTTTTATTTAGCAAAAAAGAAAAAAAATTGAAATTTTTACGAAATTCAATATTTCAAAAAGTGTATTTTTTTTTTTTTTATAACTTTTTCCAAATCAAAAGAACATCTCAAACTTTAATTGAGCTGCATGCCTAGTAGCTAAAATGAGTTGTTTTTGAGTAATGAATTTTTGAGTAAACACCCTGTTTCGCACTTTTTGTTTATCGCAAAATAAAAAATTTTCAACTACTGTTTTGCAACTATTTCTATATGAAATCGCTCGTGTAAGTAATGACGATCATTTTGAACCCAAAATTATTAAAATCGGTTCATTTTTGACTAAGTTATGAGCATTTAAAAAAAAAAAAATCTTATATTATTAAAAAAAAATCGATTTTGAGCCGAAAAACAAAATTGCCGATAAAGCTAGAAAAAAAATTTTTTTGGGCGAAAAAAAAAATACGTGTCTCATTATTTTGACCAGAGAGCAACATATTTGAGTTACATCGAAATCGAAGAACATGTCCCGAAAAGCCCTTTTGAATTGAAATGGAAAGAATCTATATAAGAAATTTTTTTTTAATTGCTCATAGCTTAGTCAAAAATAAGCCGATTTGAATGATTCTGGGTTCAAAATAATCGTAATTACTTACATAAGCGATTTCATGGAGAAATAGTTGGAAAAAGTAGTTGAAAATTTTTTCTTTTGCAAAAAACAAAAACTGCGAAACAGGGTGTTTACTCAAAAATTCATTACTCAAAAACAACTCATTTTAGCTACTAGGCATGCAGCTCAATTAAAGTTTGAGATGTCCTTTTGATTTGGAAAAAGTTATAAAAAAAAAAAAAATACACTTTTTGAAATACTGAATTTCGAAAAAATTTCAATTTTTTTCTTTTTTGCTAAATAAAAAATTTTCAACTACTTTTTTGCAATTGTTTCTACATGAAGTCGCTTGTGTATGTAATTACGATCATTTTGAACCCAAAATTATTAAAATCGGTTCATTTTTGACTAAGTTATGGGCATTTAAAAAAAAAATTTTCTTATATAATTAAAAAAAATCGAGTTTGAGGCGAAAAACAAAATTGCCGATAACTCTTGAAAAAAAATTTTTTCGGGCGAACAAAAAAATACGTGTCTCATTATTTTGACCAGAGAACAACATATTTAAGTTACATCGAAATCGAAGAACATGACCCGAATAGCCCGGTTGAATTTAAATGGAAAGCATCAGGTGTAATATAAGCAAATTATAGAACCTGTGTGGCCTTATGGCGCGCAATTATGGGGTTGCGCCGACTAAACTTTCTTCGATTCGCTCGCAATAAGGATATTCATTTTGATCTGAAGATATTAAAAAAAATTGCAAGAAACCCACTCTCTCTGGCCTCAAAGGCGCTTGAATGAGGACGCTAGCAAACACCCGACGATTGCACCGAATTAAACCACGTGATATCGGCATGATGGCTGTGAATGAAAACCTCTTCACAAAATTGTTTTCATGCTACCAAAATTGCACTGCTCGTTAGTATATTTGTATTGGTTTTATATTTTTTTATTACACTTTATTTATATATTGTATGTGTATGTGTTTGTTATAAAAATAAAAACATTGTTTGTGGGAGGTGGTACCTCTCTTTGTTCAACAGAATAAGCCTGGAAGTATCTCCTATCCTGTCGCAGTAACGACTGCGTTGCCAGCCACTAATCGCTCCAGAGCTATTGGCATTACTCTTACTTTTCAAAATTCCATGATCTTAGGGACCAACTCACATCGTCGTGATGCCATACGTATAAGGATTTATGGAACATTTTCCATTATTTTGTTATATGTAAATATAACTCAGCTTGAATGCTCGCCCATGAACAGTGTCAAGCCACATCCCTGTACGACAAACCCCAAATTGTGCGCTAAATTGAAAACTGGCATTCATAGTGAGTCACCCCATACATAATGCTTACAAAAAAGTTGTCACCATATATCCGGAGCATTTCCGAGAAACGTATAGAATTTCCTGTAGGTTCGAAGAACACTTATATTGAATGGTTTCGTACAATGCAGCTGTGTGTGTGCGTATAATGTGTTCGACAGTATAAGTGTACACTTAGGCGTCAAATGCAAAATTCCGGAAATCAATGAACGTTTAATTTTAGCTCTTCTTTGAAGGCAACAAAAGTCAAGTTTAGTGTAACTACTTAGAAACTTTGGCAGAATAACGGTGAATGTGCATGCTTTGTGTGTAACTTCATAAGTATTTTTCGGTGAAATTCCTGCAAGAAATCGACAATACGCACAATTTACGCTAATGTTATATAAATATTGAATACGCAATTTAGTGGAAAGTACTTCATGATTTTTACACAAGCACATAGACACATATGCCAACATATGCGCGTAAGTGCGAGAGTATCCCAGTAATGCAAGGAAATATACAGTGAGCATTTCCGGAGTGCATCTCTAGGGCGCAAACTTAATTGTTTTTGATTGATTCTTGTCGTTTCTGCGGCCAATCCTTGGAGACTTGAACGCAAATTGTTTTCAATGTAGCGCTATAGCGCGAAAAAGGTTAAGACATCTCGCCCAACTGCAGCCAGAAGAAGAGCACACAAAGGCACTCAGTCCAACCCAGCTCTATCCTGAGTTTAAGGAGAGAACTGGGTCTGGATGAGGTGCTGTGATGAGCAGAGGGTACAAAAAGCCATGAGTGAGATCGAAGTGCAAACCATAAAAACTGTGTATCCAATTCTTTATTTATGTGTGTTTTTTATGGAATGAATTATATTTTCGTAAAGGATATAACTAAAACTATTATGAAACAAAATATAGTTTAAAGTTATCAATATTAGGTGACATTATCTTAACTTCACTAACTTAAGCTATTCTCCGCTTTGTGATACATCACTTCTGTTACCACTGGGTTGTGTTGCAATAAACGCCCGCACAGAATTTCGAATGTCCTTCTCTTATAAAGTTACACTTACTCTGACTGCGAGTAGCTGCGAGCGCGTCAATACTGTCACTTCCATTTGCTGCAGCCATTCGCCACTTTGGCGGCTCACTTTGCGATCAATGTACTTACTGGGTCCAGCAGAAGTCGTTGACTCTTTTAATGGACTCAAGTAGGGTTTTAATGTAGGCTCACATACAGAGGTACCTTTGTTAAAGCAATTTTCGAGTTGCCGCACTTGAAGCGCAGCTTAAGTGTAACACTGCAAAGGAAAAATAGTAGCGCAGCTTCTTTAGCGTCCAACTAGTCGACGCTTTGATTTTGCGAGCACTTAATGGAGCTTTATTCAAGAAACTCACTTCCGCCGACAGTTATGAGTGCTTTATATAGCCTCATTCATGTCTTTCACACACTCTACTGCAATCATTTATATATGTAAGGATATTACAGTTTTGCGCTTTATTCTTCTTGTCTGCTTGCCCTTTTATTCCGACACCCACACACATGCAAGTGTCTGCTACACACTCAATCATTTCACTTCCTTCTTTTTATACCTTCTAGAGTCCTTGTGTGAGTATAGAGATTAGCCATGTTAGCTCGTCAACTCAATTAAGTATTTTGTTGCCTTTCATTGCTGTCTCATTACTTTACTTTCTGCTGCTATTGTTGGATTTTAGTACTGTCGCTTGGTTGTTGTTCGTTTGTCGGTTGTCTGCTTTTTCGTGTTACAGCCGGTTTTGTGTTTTGTTTTGTCCTGGCACTCTTGTAGCTACTCGAACTAAGAAAAATGTTTCACTATAATTCATTGCTATTCATCATTTTTACTTACAGACAGTACGACACAGTCATCCTTCTGCAGAATTCCGCTCATGCGACACACAAAGGGATAATTAAAACCCTAACACTAAAGAAATTGATTCAGTCAGTGAAAATGTGTGCAAAACTTAAATGGTATTGTGATAGATATGTCTTGAAATATCTATACCACCAAGGCAGCCCAAAATTAGTCAGAAATATTTTTAATTCAAAACTAGTCCCATTCCAGCAAACAAAAACCAGCCTGGTAATGAGTTCAGCCATTTGAAAGAAACACTGTCTTTTTGGTAAAAAAACGTTAAGATTAGATTAGAAACATCAACTGAAGCCAAGTCTTTCTGTACTTGGCCTTACGAAAGCAGAGCGCACTAGACAGGTCTAGTCTGTGCTTGGTCGCCCTCATCATACCTATTATGTAAAAAAAAAGTAGGAAGAGTGGTTGTAATATTGAAGTCAGTCACTGTCAGTACTACAAACTGTCCGGTGTTCGCCTTTTTACGACTCTTCAGCATTTCCATCAGCCTTGGAGACTAAGCTGCTGATGGCGTTGCCTTTCGGAACCATCCCTTATCACTCAGCATTTTCATTAAACGTGCCGCAACACCCCTTAATGTTTGCCATTTCGTAGGTTTATCACACATTTGCGTCGTAATGTTAGCCTCTGCGGTATGCTCGTTAAAAACTCTGCGAAGGTCTTCTCTTTCGGCGTCGAAATGCAGGCACAAAATAGCACATGGCTTGCATCCTTTGTAGCGCCAGGGCAGACCGGGCAAAAGGAGTCGTTTTTCAAACGAAAACAGTGTAGATACTCTTTAAAACATCCATGACCGCTTAGCAGTTGCATTACTTAGAAGTTAACTTCATTCGACTTGTACTTCATTCGATACCAGTTCGCCATGTCTGGCATCAGTTTATGTGTCGAACGACCATTCGCAGAAAGGTCCCAGCGCTGCTGCCACTCTCGGATGGTGTGCTGCCTCTTTTCTTCTATAGTGACACCGGAGCGTTTCTCTTACACTAGACTATACAGTCTCTGCTACTTTTTGACCGAGAGATCTATAGGCATTTGCCTCGATATTTTCGTCTGAAACCTGCACGGCATAAGCGCTCGCCACTGTAAGCGCTCTCAATCTATGTGTGGTTCTTATTTTTTTCATATGCGATTTATTCGCAACCAAGGGAAACTTATCGTCCGATAGCTCTCTTTTTACCAATAGGGAAAACACTTGCAGCGCTCCTACTCCCGTTCTTTGGGAAATACCTGACCTCAGGCACACATCCGCATGATTTTTGTAGAGTACAAAGTACCGCCACAGTAATTACCGCTATAAATCCATAGATGAATCATGGGCTAAGTCAAAACCGCCCCTGTGTTGCGCTGTCCTAGTAGCGTTAGAGCTATCAAATACTTTCAATACAATTAGCCATTCCACGGTACCAGATGCTACTCAGCAGTCAACGCTCCCACCAGGACTGAAGAGATGGCCTGCGATACTCAACAGTCATATTTCGTGATCATATATCGAAACAGAGAAGGATAAAGCAAAGAGTGGCCTTTCCCACTTGCTTTTTAACTTCTATACCTCAAAGTTTGCTCCACAACCTTAGAAAGCTTCACTGATTTCCTACGTTGAAGATTGCTTGGTAGTGGCGTCCAGAAATAGAATAGAGGGCTTATGTTCCAAGTGAACAATTACATCGTCTGCCTTTCTCGCATATTTTACTGCAAGGAATCTCTTGCTTTACCCCACTATACTAGTAGGCCGGTTTTAAATCGTGCAGAATATATAAAGACAGACACGGAATACCTCCTGATGTCTGCCCTGCAACATCTCCACAAGAAGGCTACCATGCTCCCGACTAAGAGCAAGTTGCTTAGCAAGCAATTTCTTAGCAGATGAGCTACCTAGAAGGCGAGTCACGGGGAATCTTTTGAACTACATAGGCGAAATCCCAAATCGAACATGACTACTGCACTAGCCAGTATTTAGCAGGCCTTGAACGACTTTCCAAAACTACCGCCCTCAAATGACGTTTTCGGAGTCCAATCACCCTCTATCGCGGATGAAGAGTTTGACCTGCCTAGTCAGACCCGCATTATCTGGGCACAATAGCTATCAGGATATCGAAGTAGGTCAACCCCTTACTTATCCAGAATTGATCTGGAGAAACTTAACACATGTCCGGCATGTGAAGCTACTCCGCACGATACAACCAATTTTACATGCATATGCCCTTTTCTTTTTGGATGCAAGTCGTCAAAACAGCAAGTTTTCTGGGGCTACCATTAGATGAGATAGAAAATGTCGACCGGTGACTACACCATACTGGCAGAGCATAACGTGTTGCTACAACAACAACAAAAACAACAACCAAAGTAGAACAGAATAGTAGTTTGGCACCAACAGTAGTCACCACTTGGAATACCTTCATGGCTGGAACATTTGCATCCATAAAAGTTGGATCTTTACTATCTCACCCAGCCCATTTCACTGTAAAGCTCATAGCAGTAATAACTCCATTACAATTCTTGCAGAATTCGATTCCAGTGCTTGAAAAGGATCCTAGTACGACAATAATCACTTCGCTGCTATAACAAGAAAAAAACGTTGCTTATGCAGCACGAACTGAACTAACAGGAACTGAAGATATTAAACAGACGACTCACATCAAAATACACAAAAAATAAGTACAATCCAATGAAAGTGGCAATTTGCGCGTGGCCGAATGGGTTGGTGCGTGATTATCATTCGGAATTAAGAGAGAACGTTGGTTCGAATCTCGGTGAAATATGAAAATGAAGAAAACGGTTTTTCTACTAGCGGTCGTCCCTCGGCAGACAAACCTTCCAGTGTATTTCTACCATGAAAGAGTTCCTCATAAAAAAATATCTGCCGTTCGGCCGTTCCATTTGTGGTTCAACATCAAGACGCACACCACAAATAGGAGTAGGAGCTCAGCCAAACACCCAAAAAGGGTGTACGCCCAATTATATATATAGCATATATTATATATAGATAATTTTTTCCATTGAAAGATAAATACTCGTGTACTTACTTTGCTCATGATGGGATCTTGGCCTTAGAAGTAGAGTTTAAACTCATAAGTGCGAGGACCAGTACAAAATTGGTTGGCATAGCCATTGAGTTGTTAATAATAGTGACAGTAGTGGCTTTAGCAATTACAGTCGGTGAACATTTCATTCTAGAAAGAAAAATAATTTAAGGAATCGTTTTGAAATATATTCATACTTCTTTAAACAAAATGAAATTTTAATCTCTTATTGAGTAAGGAACACAAATACTAGTTAAAACATAGACACAATAGATTACGGACTGTTTCCAGAAGGCAGAGACAGATCCAGATTAGAAACATTGCTGAATTTAGATAAGGTTGTGAGCAAGGAAAGAAATCAAAATAATTTAGCTTAAGATACCCAATACATAAAAGAAGGAAGGTGTCGGAGATTCAGCGCAGGAATAATAAAGTTTTTTTATCGGAGAGGTCAGGGTACTTAATTGTTCCCTTTAGAAGATAGTTATCAAGCGGAATGAGAGAAAATCAAATCAGGAATTTAGAGTTATCAGATATATTGGTTTTGATTGGTGTTGGATATGATCCCAAATTGAGCATAAATTTAACTTTCGAGATATCCCGATTTTAGCGCCACCTAACAAGTTTAAAGTATTTCTTTTCTTATAAAATTAATTAAGTTATTAAGTCCCAGAGAAATCCGAAGAGATAATCAAGAAGAGATGGAGCGGGAAACAGATTGGAGTTTTTAGTGGCACTGCGCACTGGAGGCTCTGGAGAACACAAAGCAAGACTAAAGAATGAAAGAAAAAGCTTAATTTTGTCGCAAGACAAAACGGGCTTGTACTTATATGGATTTCAGAGCACTCCGGTGTTCAAGGAAACGAAGTTGCCGATGAGTTTGCCAACCGTGGATCCGCGGTTCCCTCACTAGGGCCAGAGTCAATAATCGGTATCAGTTCCGCAGGAATCATGAAGTGGATCAGCAATTATGTATGCAATTTACATATTTACATAAAGAGCGATGGTCCAGTCTAGAACGCTGCAGAACTGCAAAGTGTTTTGTGATAAACCGGAACAGAAATCTGTTAAACTTTCTACTAAAACTGGGAAGAAAACACGTTCGGCTAATGGTCGATATTATTACAAGACACAACCCATGGAGCCAGCATTTGATCAACATTGGAATCATTGAGGACCCGGTGTGTCTGTCTGGCTTGGAGGAGGCGGATAGCACTGAGAACTTTCTTTGTAAATGTTCTGCCTTTGCTACGAATTTTGGGTTCCGATGTCGTAAGAATGAGTAATGTTCGTTCTTAAAAACTGGAGGATATTTAAAGATTTGCCAAAGAATCTGGAAACTTCTCACAAAACTAACTATCTTTGTCTCTGTCTTTATTCTTTTCTATCTCTTTCTCTGATACTTCTCTCCTTTTCTCCTGGACTATCTACTCTCTTTACAGAGCTCTAAATACAATGAGCATTTTAGCCTGAGTGTTTTAGGAGCCACCAAATCTCTTGGTTTGACCTACGTGTATTCAAATTTCAATTTCAAGTTATGTAGAAATTAATATTAACTAAAACGGACTGTAAACTGTAAGATGGGGTATTTAGGGGTATTTTCTATGAATATCATTTTTGCAGAATGGGTATTCACATCACCCTATGGAAGGAAAGAATGTCAACCCTGGGCAAACCACTGTTTGAGAGTCTGGAACAACTGTCTGGCTTAGAGGTCAACATACCTAATAAGGTTCTTAAACCGCACAGATTACATATAGTTATGTTGTGCATAACCGTCAAGTTAGGAACGAGGATTAGGCAACAAAATGGTGCGGAAGCGATAGCTGGATTCTGGATGAGTCACCACTTAAACCAACCAACTAGCCAACCAAAGCTTGACTTAAGGATGGGAAAAATGTTTTAGAGAGATGAAAAAACGAAGTTTGCACCTAGAGCTCTGCCTTTCTATTTTAATTAGTGCAATGTCATGAGCTCATATAGCTTCCTGGCTATTGTGATATTGAGGATAACTCTAGAGCCAATGACCAAGCGAGATTCGGTAATAAGTTGACTAAAAGGTACGCAGGCAATGACAGAAGCGTACCCTTACAGTCTTGTTAACTACTTATTTTTGAGAAAGGAATGAAAGATGACGTAACAAACTCACTTGGGGAATCACACGACAATCGTGGTCTACTCTCAATGCTAAACGCACAGAATCTCTGATAAGCAAAAATAACAACCTTAGCAAATTGATTTCCCTTATTACGGACTGCCTTGTCAGAAGAAGATGAGCGTGCAGACATGACTTCTGACGCAGCTGTCAGAAGAGGAAGAGGAAAAGGATTTTGGACTTTCTGCGACACTGTTCTGCTCTACCTAAACGCAGATTTACTACTTTAGGTAGACAATTTTTCAATGAATTAAATTATCTTAGCTCGGTGGAAGTCAGGGTCTTCGAAAGTTTCTGCACGGATCACATTTCTTAAGAGAGATAGGAGCAAGTTCCCTACGCGGCATCAAACTGAGCTATAATCCTGAATTTGGCCCATAGTGAACAACCGCTACAACCTCACCTAATCTAATGCCATTGCTGCTGATAGTCGCAGTTGAAAGAATCTAATAAAGTAAATTTCTATCCTTCATGCATTGAGGAGTTGCATAATCTAGTATCCGTTTCTCTTTTATGTGCTATTTTACAAATTTTTTGCCATTATTTGGACTCAACACGAAAAATACCAGTTGGCTTTGACATGCGAATGACCAAATAAAGGGTAATAAAAACTAACCACTTAATGACTAGAATCACAAAAAAAGATCATTTAATGTATTTTAATGACCAGTAGACACTGCGTTGATTGCGATTTATGAAGCTCTTCCGACGGTTTTTCTTCTCCGTTGGCAGTTTGACAGCGGGCAGCGCGAAGACCGAGTGCAAGCAGTAATTTTGTTGACATGTGAATAGAGCGAATAAGTGCAGATGCACTTGTTTGAATATGGATGTGCACAAATACCACAGTAATAAAGCGAGAACAGGAAAGTAGATGTCAGATGTATAAAACGGTAATAGAAAAAAGTGCAACCAGCAGCTAGGGGTAGAACGGAACTGCATATGAACATATCCATGTACGAGTATATGTAAGAAGACAGATGTGTAAAAGAAGTCATCGATTACGCTTCTGCGAATAAACTCTCTGCATATAAGCGAATGAGAAGAAGCTGGAGCATATTCCATAAAAGTTCGTGAATGAATTGCAATTATGGCAACAGCTGCGGCAGACAATTCATGCACACATACATGCATACACTTTCAACGAAACCCATCTAAATGTTGCTCTGCCATTTAACAAGTCAGCGGTTATTTGCCACAGTTTATGATGCGCTATTGCGGAAATGCGTGTAGAGATAAGGAGAATGTACAGTATCGTGCAGAATATAAGCAACTTTCTTCTGCTAGCTAAATATCTATCATATAACACAGGGGCTGAAAAATTCAAGACCTAAGAAAGAAAACACGTATTTCTTTGCTCAGAATTAGATTTATTCATCAACGTAATTTCCATCACGAATAACGCAATCATTCCAGCGCCGCTCTAACATTTCAATACCTTTTTTTAGAACGATTTATCTTTTGCTTCAAACTAGACCTGAGGTGCAGTGATAACCTCTTTATTTGAGCGAAATTTCTTACCGGCGAGCAATTATTTTAGGTTTGCGAACAGCCAATAGTCGGCGAATATGGTAGATGTGGGAGTAATTGCAAGTAGTTTTGCTGTTGTTTTGATTGACTTGTGACTGACTTTTTTTTCGTCAACAGTTAGCAAACGTCGCACCCACTTTGAACAGAGATTTCTCATAGCCAAATGCTCAAACACTACCTTCTTGTAATGTCTTTACTATGTCAGCTAACTCCCAAAACTTCACTTTTCGATCTTTCAAACAGATGTTGTGGATTTTTTTGATGTTTTCTGGTGCTACCGCCTCATTTGGAAGTCCACTGCATCTGGTGTCTCTACGATCAATTTTGAAGTCAGCAAACAGTTTTATTGTTGATTCTGATGGAGCGGAGTCTCTATAATTGTTTTGAAGCCATTGATTCGCTTGAACGGTATTTTTTCTCATAAAGAGGTAGTACAGAATTAAAACGCGAAACTCTTTTTGATTCATTGTTTTGAAAATAACAAAAGTAGCGTCACTCTTAGCACAATAACTCACGAACTAATAAAAAGAATATCATGAAATTTAGCAGCTGTCTTTTTAAGGGAGGCCTCTTATTAGTCGGCTTCAAAAAATCGATTTTTTTACTGCAATCGATAGATATATTATAGAAGAATATGCGGGAATTCGAAGTGATTTCGGAGTTACAGGCCTGTGTACCATCCCCCGTGTGAGTATACTGTCTACTTTCTGAAAACTTTGAAACACGTTTTCTCAAAACCATATTTTTGAAAATGGCGTGTAAGATTTAAAGAAAACGACGAAAGTTATCATTTCAAACCGATAATCTATATAAAGATAATTAAAATGTGCAACAAATTAACTAACAAAATACAAAAACGAATTCATTTTTTTATGTTATTTAACACCTTTTTTGAAAAAAAGAAAATAGCGAAAAAAGCACTTTTTTCAATAAATAATTGTGTGTTCATTTTTTCATATATACCTACATTATATCATATATATATTATATATACATTATACAAGAGTAGTCTATTATATGCGGGAAAGCACTCTGAATAAGACAATATTTTTCTTTTGTGTTTCAGGTGAAAATTACGACCGCAATCTTACACGCCGTTTTTCTAGCGCGCAACGAGAAGCTGTGCGAGATCCCTCATATGTCCGCCATTTTGTTTTTTTATTTATGTTAAAAAATTGTTGATTACTCTTCAATTATGCCTTCAAATAAATGCCAAAGATTATTCCTGTGTGTTGCTTTTTTCGCCTTAAGATTAGTAGAAGAAGAGGTGAATGCAATAAAAGTAGTGGCGTCTCTGTGTTAGGCGCGGGACTTTTCAGTCCATTGTTTATTTTAATTTTTTTTTGGCACTTAGTATTGGAAATTTTCCTCCATACTTCATTGCACTTTCAAGTCTTTGGCAATTGAATTAGAAGCAAATATATCACAAAATGTGTTATGCAGAGCTTAAGCGCAATCGATTGCTTACTAATCTAAATATACCAGTATACATCAAATTAGAGTGTTGTCCATGCTTTTGAAAAAAAAACTGGGTCCTTTTAAGCTCATATGGTTACGCCCATACAGCCAGATCTTAATGTTGGGTGTAAAACAGTTTTTGCTCCATTCAACCTAAGTAATTCAATCTTCATTCAGGCTAATCACCGACTTGAAAATGACTTTCATTGAGAGGTGGGAAATTTGTCAAGTTATTTCGAAAGTTTTGTCATACTCCGCGACATGGCTATAGTGCTCCGAATTCTTGTTCCACTTTCAATCCGGACAGAAATTTAAACTTCGAAACACATTTCAATGCTCCTTAAAAAATGGACGTCTTCGATTTACCACTTCTCTGCTCGCTTGACGAAAAATTTGCATGTGAAAGCGACAACAAAGTTATCGAATATTACTCTAACAAGTAGGGCTATATCTCATAAACCTGCTACAATTTATTTACAATACTGCCAACTGCCTTTCAAGTGAGTATCATTCAACCGCGTTCATACGGGAGGACTCTTGTTGCTTCAAGCTTGCGACAACATATTTATTTTAATGCAATATTAAACTTAAGAAATAAATTATTGATTTTAATTTGTTTGCTTGTTTTTTGATCCATAGCCTCTAAAAAATGAAATAAAATAGTAACACTAATTAAACTAAATTTCAAAAATTAGTTTTGAGGCTACATTTTATGCTAGACACTAAAACGAAAACTTTGTTTTATAATGCTCTCCAGAAAGCATTTTTAACATTTTACACGTGAAGTTTTAGTCATTCACCGTTTGGATGGTGGACAAATCATGCACATTTTTCTTTTTTTATTAATTGCCAAGGGACCCAGATATTAAGAAATGCAGCTGTTGAAACTAGCATATCAATCTTTCCCACGACAGTAGGTTCTACGTAACTGAAACGATCCGGATCTGGTGACTAACATATAGAGCAAACTTCAATTATGGACGGAACACTTCTCAAACCTGTTAAATAGTGATAGCTGCGCATGTCACAGATAATGTGAAGATCCCGATACCTCAATCGTTTACGACAGAATTGTCGTTCCACTACCCGATCATGACGAAGTGAGAATAGCGATAACTCGACTAAAGAACAACAAAGCCGCGGGCGCCGACGGACTGCCGGCTGAGCTATTCAAACATGGCGGCGAGGAGCTGGTAAGGTGCATGCATAAGCTCCTATGCAAAATATGGTCGGATGAAAGCATGCCTACCGACTAGAAATTATGTGCTCATTCCATAAGAAGAGCGATCCTGCAATTTGTGCCAATTACCGCGGGATTAGTCTTCTAAATATCGCCTATAAGTTCTAGCGAGCGTATTGTGTAAAAGGCTGAAGCCCACCGTCAACCAACTGATTGGACCTTATCAGTGTGGCTTCGGACCTGGAAAGTCTACCATCGACCAAATATTCACAATACGCCAAATCTTGGAAAAGACCCATGAAAAGAGAATCGACACACACCATCTTTTCGTCGACTTCAAGCTGCATTCGACAGTACGGAAAGGAGTTACCTGTAAGCCGCTATTTCTGAATTTGGTATCCCCGCAAAACTAATACGGCTATGCATGATGACGTTGCTCAACACCAGCAGCGCCGTCAGAATTGGGAAGGACCTCTCCGAGCCGTTTGATACCAAACGAGGTTTCGGACAGGGTGACTCGCTGTCGTGTTACTTCTTTAACCTGATGTTAGAGAGGATAGTACGAGCCGCAGAATTTAATCGCACAGGCAGAATTTTTTTTAAAAAACGTACAATTAATTGCTGGTGTATGCCAATGGTATTGACATCATCGACCCTAACAACCGCGCTGTTAGTTCTGCCTTCTCCAAACTGGGCAAAGAGGTAAAGCGAGTAAGTGGTGGTGAACGAGGACAAAACGAAGTACTTTCTGTCATCAAACAAACAGTCGGCGTATTCTCGTATCGGCACCCATGTCACTGTTGGCAGTTATGATTTCGAGGTTGTAAAAGACTTCGTTTATTTAGGAACCAGCATTAACACCGAAAACAATGTCAGCCTGGAAATGCAACGTAGAATCTCTCTTGCCAACAAGTGGTACTTTGGACTTAGTAGGCAATTGAGTAGTAAAGTCCTCTCTCGGCGAACAAAACTAAAACTCTACAAGGCTCTCATCATGCCCATCCTAACGTGTGGCACAGAATCGTGGGCGATGACAACATCCGATGAAGCGATGCTTGGAGTGTTTGAGAGAAAGATTCTGCGCAAGATTTTTAGCAAAGGTCAGTTTTTCTTCTCAATTTTGTTTCTTTTACTTGAGCAGTGGAATTAATGCAGGAGTGTTGGTTGATTTCGACGTTGGTCCAATGAACAACTTCTCCAATTAAACTCTCCGTTATAAAAAGTTTTGAAACTTGTAGTAGGTCCACAATATTTTTGGGGAAGCGTACCTTTTGTCTGTATTTATGAGACTTAGCTTTTCACGTCAACCACTTATGATGCGGTTTTGACATAATATAATTTTTAAATGTGTTTATGTTAGACTTTTCACGCAAAATATTCGACGGGATATCGTCTTCTTCTGAAGAAAAGCCTTTAGAAGAATTTTCAAGTCCTCAGAAGAATGTCATCGACCTCTGCCAAAATTTTTTAAATTTCTTCGTCATTTAATGAATGTTGTGTTGTCTTATTTAATTAAATATGTATTGCGATAGGAGACATAAAATAAATCCTAAAAATCTTATTGGGTTGTTCGGAAGAGTACTCAACAGCAATTAGCCCAGCTGAACGTGCGCACGCAACAGAAGCTCACCAGCGATTGAAGCTGTACGAAAATTTGAAGCAAAATAATGAGGGGATGCAATAATAAAATGTATACTGCCATCGAGGAATGTGCACCTAGGGTAAAATTAAAAAAATCTCAGTAAAAAATTTCCTATATTTTGCACAATACTGTACATGCATAACAGTACCGTAAAAATAGCCTGCCATCAATGGCTGTCGACTTAGCCGGATGAGTGATTGGTAAAGTATACATCTAGTGTTCAGCAATTACATACCCCAGAACATCCCTAGTTCACATATGTAAGCTCACAAAGGAAATGCAGGAAATGCATGAAAGTAATAGTAAACTGGCTCTACTTTTAGTCCACCACTCGCCGGCGATCGTGTCAGAAATGAGGTAGTCTGTAGATGCGTCTATGCACTCCTGTCCATCTATTCCTATTTATTCTTGGTCATTAAGGATATCCGCAGCAGAGTTTACTGCAGCAGCCATCAAAGTAGCTGCACAAAAATTGCAGCAAGAACTGCAACATCAGCGTAAATGGAAATAAAATAAAAATTATGGAGAAGATGCTGCAAAATGTAGAAACTTCCCCATGTTTTCTTTATTTTATTCTTTTCGTGTTGAATTGCCACAGTCATTGGCGTTAGTACTTTAGCACAGTCGGAATTTCTATGTGAAAGTGCATATAGAAACGCATTTGTATTTATTTGCTCATCGCTTACATGTCCAATTTCAGCTGAGTGTTCCCGGCATGTTGTATCAGAACTTAAGCTGCGTTATTTTTATATCCGATATACGGCTTTTGGTACTGCACTGAAGAGCTTCTGACTCATCAATCAAAAAGATGTTGTTAATTCTTCTTCGTATTCTTCCGCTATTGACGTAGTGACCAACTGAGCGGTTTTTAGCCGGGTTCAAGAAAGTGAACTTCAATTTATTCCGTCGTGCTAACCAGTACCAATCAGACAGTGTACTCTGCCCAGCTTGTGAAGAAGAGGATGAGACGGCGTCTTCCTAAGCGTCTGCCCCGCCTTCGCTCGAATCAGGTTTGAGGTCTTTGGCACTGATGTGCTAAGAAGCGACCATCTTGGCTTCTTGGCACAACAAGATCTATTCAGATTTCTTCGGAGATTTAAAGAAAATTAAATGGGAATCCAAGTTTCGACAATGGACTTAATTAATGTCTGAGTGTTGCACTTGCTAGTTGTCCCGAAAAAAAAACAAAAAAAAACCAATTAGAAACCTTAAGTGCAGTAATGTCCGGTTCCATTTGGTGTTTTCAAATTAGTGAGTACCGCGCCCTTCATTGGCCAGCACCAGCAGGTGGCACAATGAAGCAATCTCAACTGTCTTCTATGATACATAGGGCCATACAAACGTTAGAAAGCTCTTCGTGCCACCTATATTCCATTCGGGCCACGTTTGTCTCCTGATAGCTCAGGTGTTGAAGGGTTTCCAGTTGGAATTCGCAACAGTGATTGTGTGTGCGTCTGTCCATCTTGTCCTGACTAATTTGGAGTGAGGAGCCCAATCTACATTATGCTATCAAAATGGCACTCTGGTGCTACTTTTAATGTACCCGTAGTAGTTTGGCCAACTAACCAACCTACCACATCCTATATATATGGTTTCTATTTGTGAAAAATTATGGTTATTTTCCTGAAATAAAGTGTAACCAATATATTTTCATACATAAAAAAATTATAATAATATGTCATTATTTGCAAGCATAAATATTAAAGAGAATATAAACTGTTTACGTTGCACTCACAATTGCAGCCTTTGTGGCAGCTTAATGGGCGGAAATGGTTGACAAGTAAAAGCACCCCCAGTAAAAAAATCTCTTTCAATTCCACAGTGAAATAGCCATTTTAGAGGTGCAATGATACCAACTCGGAATGAAATAAATTGGATCATTTTTGGAAAAACAAATCCTTTTTTAAGCCATTCAAAACGCAATTACAACTTCAAGTAGCAGCTTCATTCACTCGCAGGGTAAATATCTATGGCATAAAGATAAAAAAGTGTTGCAAATTCAAAGGGAGCAAGAGAAGTATTTACTATTTCAACCTCTGTAGACTTTTATGTTTGTTTTATGAAGATTTTGTCTGAAGAGACTCAATGTAAAATTTTCCGGGAAATAATTTTCTAGAATATTTTAACCCATTAGGGACTTAAAATATTTTACAAAAATACTCCTCGTTAAATTTTAGTGTACATGTCCCAACCAGGTATTTCACTCAGATAAATAATTTAAAAGTTCGTTCCACTTTTTTGAAAAACGCTTAATCTTATATAATTTAAAAATTAATTAGACTATAAAAAAATTTGGTTCTCACTTTTTTTTAATTACGAACATACGCACAATATAAAATCAATGTTTGTTGACACTGCAACCATTTACAAATAAACTAACAAGCAGTACAATTTTGGCAATATTTGGATAATTGTGTGAAGAGATTTTCATAGTCCTTTCTTTAAGTTAACAACCTTCATACCCAAATCCTGTGGTTGAATTCGGTGGAGTCATCGGATTAGGCCTGAGTTTTTGAGGTGTTTGCTAGCTTCCTCATTTAAGTGACTTTGAGTCTTGAGGGAATGGGCTTCTGCTTGTGCCTTTTTATTTCTTCAGCGACCGAAGAGATCTTAAGCTGACGATGAATATTTTATTGTGAACGAGCCAAGGAGAGTTGAGAATATCTCGTAGGATTATTTGGGAATCGTTGAAGTATATTTATATTACTTTGACTAGAACACTAATTGTGAAGCATTAGGTTACAGAAACACAAAATCCTGGGCTCGTATCTACAAGAGGACGAAGACAGGTTTTATAATTTGTTTATATTATAGCCATTTTGATATATATGGGGAGCAATTATTCATTTTTGTTATCTGCGGATGGATTTCACACCGCTTAAGTTTTGTGTGCTCCTTCCATCGAAGCTTAGCATCAAACTATTTGCCAAATCATTTTGCAGTGCTTTCATGTAAAATTGCGGCACCTAGCAGTATTATAGGAAAATAACTCACTTATTTGTTGGTGAAGTTCACATGAACTGACTTGGTATTGCTCAATTTTATGCGCCAAGTCTTCATCCATTCTGCAATAGCGTTTGCTGCAATTTCAAGCTTGGCTGCAGCTTTTTCAGATAATAAAATTATTACACGGTGTTATTATAGAATACTTTTAGGATATCTATTTTACTGTGTATAGTTTTTTATTGCCAAATATAATTTGAACGATTTTTTTTTTATGTGAATTACATGAAAAATTCTTAAACTCTTAAATCCTTTAAAATCTTTCAATTACTTACTTTGAACCCGAATGCTCCCGGTTAAGCAACAAGCAGATTTCTTACTAGGTATCTATTAAGACATGAGCACAATTATTAATTTGTTCAATCCTTTTAAGTCTGGAGGTGGCCATTTAAATTGCAGTTAAAGCATTTCACTTTCAAAATGGTACATTTTCAGCTCTTGATGAGCTTTTGCTTTTACTCTTAATGGATTTTTCTTTTAATGCAATTCTTCTGATACATACATAATATGCGGGTCGATTTAAAAATCGCGCATTGCTCTGTGAAAATCGTATTCTTGGGATCCGGCCTAATACATATATATAAATGTATAAATACATGTAATTATATATGTGTACGTGTGACGGTTTGTTCTACTTATTGGATGAAATTAACTGCCAATAAAATATATAACAAAGGGCTCACAATAGAAAATCCTATAGCCTCTCATCTGAAAAATCTACTATAAATACTTGTGCTGGAAGGTACATATTGCTGGTCTGCTGTGAGACTGCCAAAATGTGGAAAAACTTTTTTGTTTAAATAATTATGAAAAAATGTCCACAAGCTCTTTTTTTATGATGTGAAGAAATATTAAGAAAAAGGTCAGCCGCACTATGTGCGCATATTTGAAGTGAAACTTCTTAATTTCTGAATTAAATTTAAATATTTTCATGAGCACCGAAATGATTTTTTATAAAATTACATACAATAATAGTGGATAATATTATTATGCATTTATTTCTAAAATGTGTACATTAGTCGGCGCTTCAATAGCTTGTACATTTTGTATCGATGGTGCAATAGCAGCAGTGGATATAATCGGTTTATGGTAACTGAAATAGGATATGGTATATGTTCTTGACTCGATTGTGTCGATATAGCGAGAAAATATGGCATCTTTGTTCCTGATTTTGTTGTTAAAATATAACGGTCATTGCTCATTTGTAAATTCAGTTGATGTTCTAAAAATTCTATTTCTTTCATGGAAGTGTCCGATGCAAAATTTACATTGAAATCTTCAGTTAAGGTGAGTGAGAGGATTCAGATCATCGCGTTTTGGAAGAAGTTTACCACCATCATGAGTGTATCTTAGGAAAAAACCATGTAAAAATGCAATAATGTCGTTGATATGTGAATTCGGAATTATGTAGACATCCACAATTACTATGTTTTGACCATTTATCGTACGGCACACAGAAATACAAATATCACCGGCATCTTCTGCTATAGATGCATTTGATGTTGACTGTACAGCGGTAAATCGTAAGTGTGGTGTGAGGACATTCACGGTATCATTTTTGTTGTGGTAGATAGCGACTCCTCCGGTTCGAACATTACTTCTTGTACACTGCATGATGCAGTTAAAATTCGGTTCTCTGATTTCCTCGTCTTCACGCAACCAAGTCTCATGAAAAACTACCACAATGCATAACTGGATTCAATACGTCAGTAGCATGAACACGTAGACTTTGACCATTAAAAGAGTATATGGACAATCCTTCTCTTTGTTGTATAAATTGAATCATTTGTTGATCGAGAGTTTCCAAACAATTCATCGACAGTCTTCGAAATTCTGCTTGCAATGATGTGATTGTTGTTGATGGTCTCCGGCCATGGTAAAATCTCAAATCATCATTGCGTGTAATTATAAACAATCCATCAATGGAAGTAACACGTAACATTGTCATCGCCGATCGGCATATTCTGGGCGTTTTCGGTGTATAGCGCTGCTCAAATCGGCCAATTGCTGTTGGTAGCGTGGACCATCAACTGTTTCACCTGGTTTCAATAGCTCGTACCAAATCATACCACGCTGATCCCAGAAAACACACAGCATTGCCTTGCGGCCGAAGCGATTTGGTTTGGCCGTTGTTTTTGACTTGTGGCCGGGCGGACCATACGATCGTTTACGCTTGAGATTGGAGAAATACACGCATTTTTCATCACCCGTAACGATTCGATGCAAAAAAGACTTCCTTTTGAACCGGGAGAGCAGCATTTCATTTCGATGTCCGCAAATTGTAGTTTGAAGGCACGAAATTCGAGCGACAAAAATGCATTGTTGTATGAAACGTAACAAACAATGAACTGAATATTGTTGACAGATGACAGACGAAAAAAATAAGACATTTGGGAAGGTTTAAAAATACTTCTAGCGGCATCTATGGCTGAAAGTTTTATTTCATAGGTATCTGCCGTATATAATAGTCTCTCACAGCACGGATCTTCCCTTTTTAAATCAATTAAAAAAATTTTAATTTTCTCCAAAACATCTATTGAATTCAAGAAGAAAATAAAGATAAAGACAAAACTACAAAAGCACCACATATTGAAATTGTATGACTATTTATTGGTTTATGTTTCAGTTAAATTATACAAACAATATAGTTTATTCTTGTACAAAACCCGTATATATTGAAATATAAGATTTCTAAATATTCAAAAACTCTATTAAATTCTGAAGCGTTTTAATCAGGTTTATGTTCCCAGGCAATCGGAAAAGGGGAGGCCTAAAACAGCATGGCGCTGCATGAAGTGGAATTTTTGACAAATTTTGTTCATAAATGGCTACAGAATCCAATTCTGGAATAATATTAATAATTTTTATCTTGAAATGCTGCTAAATGGTTTTAAAAGAGATTGCCTCAACCCAAATTTAAAATTTTACCTCCTATTATATCAAAACACACTCCTGAATAGGAGTATCTTTTTGAAAAATTCAGAAAAACTTTAAAAATAGAAAAATTGTATGCATTCAAGTACGTTTAGGCATTTTTTTATTGTATTTCTATTCGACGGTAATACATCCCGGCAAAAACGCAAATTTGCAGCCCCCCCTTAAGAGGTGAAATCATACGCTAACTACCTAAGAACGTAAAAACAAATTTTTTTCAAAGACAAACCTAGAATATTCACCGGGAAAATTGCAAAAAATGTATGAATATGTTTTTGGAGTTTCTGAGTCTGAATTCGTTGCCAGTTTGTCCTTTTGAAGGTCAGTTGAAGGTCAAAATTAGAATATTAATCGGAAAATTTTCATAACTTTGACAGGGGAGCAACAGTATAAATTTATCAGAAAAACGCTGGTAGAAATAAGTACCTGCTAAAATATTTACCTTTACTACCTTTAAAATGATAATAAACTGCACAGTTAAGTCTTAAATCTTACGTTGAAAGCAAATAGTTCCTGTACAAGTTAGTTCCAGCTACATAACCAATTCTGTATAAATTTATCTAATGCGTTTCTAGGTACTTCTGTACAAAAGATATATTTATTATATTTTATATCCCACTGGGGGGAAATTAATATATACTTTATACTCACCATTTATTTCTATTTATTAAAAAAAAAATTATTGAATGGAGTTTAATCAACCAGCCAGACAGTACACAACAATGGTCAGTGAATACCAGCAAAAGCCAGCAGAAAATTGTATCCCACTGCGTATACTTAATATTTTCCTTCTGTGTACTCAACTGTAACTACTCGATTCATTTCCCTCAATGGAAAATATCTAACTGAACTTCATAACGTGCAGTAATTTATTGTTAGTGGAAAATAAAATAAATATAAATATAAAAGGAAATAAGTAGAAAGTAGCGCGACACAGCTATGCAACAACAAACACTTACGCGGCCACCTGCTGCAGAAGTGTGTGCAAGTATTTGTAGTTGTAGTAGAAGTATTTGGAATTGAATAAATAACTGCTGTGCAGCGCCCAAATGCGCATCTTCATTTCATTTAGTTGTCGGTGTTTTTTTTTCACTCAGCTATACATCCATCCAGCCGGCTTAGCTATGAATTCCTGAGGAAATCGGTTAAGGAAAGAGATTTACAGTTGAATGGGGGAATAAATATCGAATGAAGGTAATGAAGGGAAGTGGTAAAGAATGCATTTCCAAGGAAGCGTTCTATTGTAAATGGATAAAGGTAGCTCACCAACAAACTGGATGCTTGTTGGACAGCCTGTTTTTAGTGAAAGTGGTGTACGCGACACACCTTCGCTGGTTGATGCAAAGAAATATTGGAGAACATGCAGACATAGAAGTATAATTAAAAAAAAAAGAAGTCTTCCCGCTTCTAAATACTTGTGCCTATTAGTAACAATAGTAGTTGTGTAAATAAGTGATATTAAAGACTTTGTCACAGTTTAAGTTATAAATTTTTTTTAGGGCTAGCATTTAGTTAATGTTATCTGCAATATTAACGAATTGTAGTAGCAATAAATTTGGAATCGGCTGGAGTGCTATTTGCGCAATTATTCATGTGTACTTCAGCTACCGCTACTACTCTCACTGCAGATGCGCTACTTCAACTCCCATAGCTGCTATTTGGACACTGCTCGTTTTTATTTTGTTAGATGCATTTTTTATGCATGTTTGCAAGGGTACCCTGAAAATATTATACAACCGCAAACTAGGTATGTTTGAATAGCTCAGCCGGCAGTCCGTCGGCGCCCGCGACTTTGTTGTTCTTTAGCCGAGTTATCGCTATTCTCACCTCGTCATGATCGGGTAGCGGAACGACAATTCTGTCGTCAACGATTGGGGTATCGGGATCTTCACATTCTCTGTGACATGCGCAGCTGTCACTGTTTAATAGGTTCGAGAAGTGTTCCCTTCATAATTTAAGATTGTTTTGTACGTCAGTCACCAGATCGCTGTCTTTGTTCTTACTGGAAAACGCCCCGGTCTTAAAACCTTCTGTAAGCCGCCGAACTTTCTGGTAGAATTTTCGGGCGTTGTTCCTATTGGCTAGCATCTCAAGCTCCTTGCACTCACGTATTTCGGCCTCTCGTTTCTTCTGTCGGATAATACGTCTCTCTCCCTTTTTTAGCTCTCTGTAGTGATCCCACATGGCTGGCGTTGCGCCCGATCGCAGCGTGGCTCTATAGGCGGCATCCTTTCTTTCTGCGGCAGCATGACATTCCTCGTCGTACGAATTGTTTTTTCGGTACAAACCCTTGCTTAAAATGTGTTTATGCAATTTCATTTGAAATCTTTTTTAATCGAATTAACTAAAACAAATCCATTCTTTGACATAAAACAACACAGTTATGCTAAAAAAGCACAAAAACAGCGTTGACAAAAGTGTACATACAGAACCGGTCTGATATCCTATGTTGTGATAACGGTAAAATACCGTTTGTCTATTTTTTTCCTTTTCTTATGTTTCTTGCTTTGCTAATATTGATTTTAGTTGCAATTTGAATACTTAAGCATTTACAGTTGACGTTAGAAATTTAGTTATTCAGCACAGAAAAGAAAAAAAATTCATATGGCAAAATTTCAAAAATCTTAGACTTAAGTCGTGCAACAGTCCATACCATTGTAACAAACTTTAAAAACAGTGGTTCCACCGAAAATAAGCCCCGCAGTGGCCGCGCGAGCAAACTATCTCGCAGAGACGTCAGCTTGATGCTAAAAGAAGTGGACAAAAATCCAATAGTTTCTGCTCCGAAATTGGCCGAGGATATAGCAAGCTCATCCAATAAGTGTGTTTACCTAAGAACAATTCAAAGAGCACTGAACAAAAATGGCGTTCATAGTAGAACGCCACGAAAAAAGCCTCTTATTTCTGAAAAACGCCGTAAACTTTGCCTGGAGTTCGCCAAAGCACACAGGGAAAAGGGAATGGTTTTTTGGCAAAAAGTGTTGTTTACAGATGAATCGAAGTTTAATCTATTCGGTAGCGATGGAAGAGCAAAAGTGTGGAGGAAAAAAATTCTGCACTGAGTCCGAAGAATTTGGTATCAACAGTGAAGCATGGTGGCGGCAATGTAATGGTTTGGGGAGCTGTTGCTGCATCTGGAGTTGGAAGATTAGTTTTTATTAAAAGTAATATGAATCTTTATAAATACAAATCACTATTGAAAGTCCTTAAAACTTCGGAGGATTTTTTGGAGCTTGGTCCAGGTTGGGTATTTCAACAGGATAACGATCCAAAGCACACAGCACACATTGTGAAGGATTCTCTGCTTTACCAACCTGCAAGCCAATTAAAGTAATCACCACAAAGCCCAGATTTTAATATTATTGAGCATGTCTGGGAAATTTTAGATAGAAAAATTAGAACAAATCCAATCTCAAGCGCTTAAGTACTCAAAGAACGACTAATACAGGTAGAAGCTTGGAACAATATAATTTCTGCAGAGTTAACAAATTCAGTCACTTCGATGCCACGACGGCTTCAAGCTGTAATTGATGCTAATAGTGGTCCAACTAAATACTAAGAAGCAATATTACTTAGGCTTAAGTGAAGTTTTTCACACTGCAGTGAGATATTTTTGTACTTTGACTTTTGTCAACGTTGGTTTTAGGTTATTTTGCCATAGCTTTGCTATTTTATGTTAATGTATGGATTTTTTTAAGTTTATAATGATTAGAAAAAACTTTGAAATAAAACTGTGTAACACATTTTTCAGTAAAGTTTTTGAACTTTCAATCCAGTGGAAATGGGGGTGTATGTAGATTTTTGTCTGTCACTGTATGCATTGTATTTTTAATTTCTGTACTATGGATTTTGTATTTTATCCCAACTCCCAGTTTCATGCCCAGATTTTTCCCACCATTTGCCATTTTTTCATCCTAGAGAGGTTGTACATATATTCTCATATCTACGTATGTAGCTATATATCAGTTAATCTCACACAATTCAAAGTACACTTTTTTCAATTGGCATTAGGCTGTCGTTATGTGATTGAACGAAAATAAAGTCTATACAAATGTCTACCGGTATTAGTTTATATCGACGATGTTTCCTTGTCAAAGCAGCAATTCATTCATTCACTCCACTTGCGTCTACAAAAATTTTTTTCTGTTTTTCGTTTACTTTTAGTAGATTTTCCTATTTCTCCACTTGTCGCGGCAGTTCACTGGTTGTCTTACTTTTTTCGCTCTATTCAATAGCCATTCAATAAAAAACGTAACCGGTCGATGGGTTTTGCTCATACCAATGATTTTTTATGAGTATAGCTAAGTATTATGTGTGTGTAAAACAACTGTATATATGTATGTATATGCATTAGGATGCCTCGCCAAAAAAAAAACAGTGGCGGCTTTTCCATACGAAATGTAAAATTTCTTTTATTTTAAGATCTCAACCAAAACATTTCGGAAAAATATTAAAATTACTGAAGCTGAATTGATTTTTTTTAGTAAATGAAATTAGTTTAAAAAAGTTAAAAAAATCGCCTCAGCTTAAAAGGTCTGCATAAAAATATTTGCAAGTTTTATGAATGGCATCAAAATCAAGCAAAGTTCGGAGGTTCATCCAGTTCGGTTTAGCTCACGCAGTTTTTTGCAGTACAATTCCATGCCTTCGGCTCTTTTTGTTGTGAAGAGGCTTATTTTTTGCAGCACCTACTTAAATATTCACTGGACAGTTTTTCTGACAATTGAAACGAAAATTGCTTTCCTATTATATTTGCATCAAAAGTCTCTTTATACTTATTTAGTACCCACGAATTAAGTGTTGCCTGGTCCAAAATATTGTAAAATATCTGCCAAGCGCATCCATACTTCCGTGCCGTTACGCTATACTACGAAGAAGTTTTGCGGTTCAATAAGAAAAACATACTTTTTATGGTTTGAAACACACTTTATTTTTCAATACATCAGTACGCCTATTCCAACGAGATTTCAATTTATGAATGCCATCCCTGAAGTAAGAATCTGGAAGCGCTGCAAATACGCTTCCACAGCAGTTATGACCTCATCATTTGATCAAAAACGCTTTCCACGCATGCATTTTCGTAGGTCTGGAAACAGATGGAAGTCACTAGGGGCCAAATCTGATGAAGATTGTGGATGCTGCAACAATACGAACTTTAATTCATGGATTTTAGCCCTTGTCAAAGTGCTCGTGGGGCACGCTGCCAAGTCCTGATGAAAAATAATATTTTTCTTTTGTAAACTGGGACTTTTTTACATAATAAATTACAATAATACTCAAAATTTATTGTCGTACCAGTTTGCAAGTAGTCTGGAAACAAAATTCCTTTCACATCCCAAAAAACTGTTGCGAGCGCCTTCTTTGCTGATTTCTGCACTCGAACTCGATTCAAAGCCGAAGAACGAGGTTCAGACCACACTTTAGCCTCTTTTTAACACACTTTTATTAGGTCGGGTTGTAAGTATGTATGTATGTATGTATGTATGTAACGGAATCTTTGAGCTTAATTTTGACTGACTTCTAAAAATCTGATTGGCTTGAAATTTTCCATACCTATCAAGGACCGATGACAATGCAATAATTTAATAAAAGTTTTCCATTATCCTTATTAGGATTGCCAGGATTAATATTTTCTTTTTTTTACTGTGGGCAAAAAGTAAGGTGAATTTGGTTGTAAAATGAAAAATCTTTACTTATTCTTGTAAATCAGTTTCTCAGGCTCCCTCCACGAAATAAGTTCCTCATCCCGATTACTTCTTTATCACGGCCGATAACTGTATAGCTTTAGACTCACAGTCGATAAGAAAGGAATTAAATATAACACGAATATATCGAATTATTTATGCACTGACTGCAATGATAACAATAATTTTCATTCATAATAAAAAAAATAGTTTAAAGAAACTAAAAAACACGCTTTTTTGCTAATCGAACTAAAAAGTAGAAAATAAAAAATAGTTTAAAAAAACTAAAAAACACGCTTTTATTGCTAAGCGAACTAAAAAGTAGAAAATAAATTTTAATGACAAAGGAACCTATAATGAAGTAATAGCAAATCGAACGATCAGTCATAGTCAACTACCTCAGAACAGAATTATAACAAAAATTAAGGTACAAATAGAGTAATTCTAATTAGAGTTAAAAGCGTGGGATGCATTTTGCTTCACTTTCATAACCCTCTGTACATAGGTAGTTGCCAATAGATTGATTGTAATATTTATTATATCAAGCATCCCACACTTTTAACTCTAATTTGAATGACTCTATTTGTATTTTAATTTTTGTTATAATTCTGTTCTGAGGTAGTTGACTATGACTGATCGTTCGATTTGCTATTACTTCATTACAGGTCCCTTTGTCATTAAAATTTATTTTCTACTTTTTAGTTCGATTAGCAATAAAAGCGTGTTTTTTAGTTTTTTTAAACTATTTTTTATTTTGATTTACGATCATGGTGATAGATTCTGGACTCATCCGTAAAGATGAATCAATGCACAAAATCCACTTTATTCTTTCGAAAAATTTAAATTTTGCTGACAAAGTCGCATTCGAATGTGATTTTGTTGCATTATTAACGAATGCGGCACCCATTGTGTACAAAGCGTTCTGAAACCCAGTACTTCAATAAAAATATTACTTACACTGCCCAATGAGATGCCTGGATTTTCTACTAAATCTCTTTTAGTCACTGAAGGATTTTCCAATTCAATATCCCTTTTTTTTCTACGATTCTGCTTTTGGACGTTCTTGAAGTGGATCGCCATGAAAGCTTATACGACCCCGTTAAAATTCAGTAACCCATTTACCCATTCTGCTGCACTAAGCGAAGCGTGCTTATACACTTTCACATTCGTTCATAAATTTCTTCCATTTTTTTTTTACTTAACTTGTTTCATTGTAGAAAATACTGTGAGTCGTCTATACTAAATGGCTTGTAAAGAAAGAATGGCTTGTAAACAAAGAATGAATTTACAGTTTGAAATGAAACTTGGATATGGAAATAAACGCATACGTTCATGTGAGAAGAGTGTACCAATTACATCTACTTCAAACTTAGTCTCAATCGAATATGTTTCAGCTTCAAAAATGCAGCAATTCGATTAGAAGCAATTTTTACGGATTTATGTTTAGAGCTAATATAAGCTCCTTTTTTCGCTGCCTACTTTTGTAAATTGGTGAACAACACCAGTCGATTTGTAGATATTTGAAGAAAGAGCCGTGTTATATTTTCTAATTTTAAATAGGCATATCTTATGATCAAAAAGTACAGGGAATGTTTAAATAAAACAAAATTTCAGGCAAATTTATTTTATCTCCTTCAAAGTATGATCCGTCTGAAGCAACGCACATGTGCCAACGCGTAACCCAGTCCTCCATGCACCCCTGGTAGGCCGACGAAAGGATGAACTTCAGTTTCTTCGGCTCCTTCGTCATATAGTTTTTGATCTCCTCTATCGACTGAAATCTCCTTCCACAAAGTGATAACTTCAACTTGGTAAACAAAATGAAATCGCACGTGGCCAAATCAGGTGAACACGGTGCTTGCACGGTGGTATTTACTTGGTGTTTGACCAAATAATCCAACACAATTTTGGCTCGGTGCGATGGCGCGTTGTCATCATGCAAAATCCAAGAACTTTTTACCCACATTTCCGGCCGTTTTCGAGCATCTCTCAAACGCTTCAAAACGGATAAATAATATTCCTTATTGACTGTCTGGCCCGATGGAAGGTACTCATGGTGCACTATGCCTTGGCAGTCGAAGAAAACAGTCAACATCACCTTCCCGGTACTTTTTGATCATAGGGTATGTCGTTCTGATTATGAAAGTAAGAAAGCCTGAACGAAAATTTAAGAGGAGTGTTTCCAATATTTCATTAAAAGTCGTCACATAGTTCTAGAAAAGTACATAAAATATATCGAAATTCTTAAGGATCAAATCTGAAAATCTTTATGATTTTCCGAAATAAAGAGTTTTCCAATAAGAGGTGTTATTTAGATATTAAATCAATGGTTTCGTTGCTTGTGTGGCACATAGTGCCGTTTTATTCAAAATAAACGTTATCCAGATCAATACCATCCATTTTCGCCATAAAAAATTGTTGATCATCTCTCGCTCCACCTTCATTTTCGAAAAAGTAAGGTCCCATGGCTCCGCTGGACCATAAACCGCACCAAACAGTCACCCGTTGACGTTAGAGAGGCTTTTCAACAATAATTCTTGGATTTTCTGAGCCCCAATTCCGATAATTTTGCTTGTTGACGAAGCCACCGAGGTGGAAATGGGCCTCATCACTCAAGATAATTTTTCGATGGAATTCCGGATCATTTTCATGCATTTCAACGACCCAATCAGCAAAGACACGATGTTGTTGATGATCGGCCAGCTTGAGTTTGTGTGTTAACTGAACGACGAGAATTGGACAACCCTGGATTTTCTTCAACATTTTCGGCTACAACAGCAATATTTTCGGCGGTTCTTGAGCGACGTGCACGGGTTTTATTCTTCACGTCACTAACTTGTCCCAACAGCTCGAATTTTTTTACCAATTTCTGTATTGCGGTCCGACAAGAAGCTTCACGATGACCTAAAAATGTTTGAGTTTTACGAACCCTCTCTGCCAAATTTTCATTAGTTTTATAGAGAATTTTAATAATTTCAATGCGTTGTTTAAGCGCGTTAACGCCATTTTTATGGCGTAATGGCGTAGTTTCTACTTGTCAAATATCAAAAAGTGACAGATCCAGAAGTGGCATCTACCGAAATAGCTGGCTATTCAAAATAACACCTGTTATTGGAAAATCCTTTATTTTGTTAGAGTCTAAAATTGTAATAGATTCAATTGGAAATGAGGTACGGAATTATTTTTTTTTCTTTTGTAGTGAAAGCGATCCACCCTAATGTTCTTACATACATACACACACATTTATTTGCCAGGCATGTTCGTCCTGTTTCTCTATCTTATTGTCTATCCATCTATTCATCTTCCAATCCATCGACTTACTCAGCTGTTTGGTCTGTTGATTTCTCTGCACAATTCGCTTGTTGTGTTGGTTAGTAGATTTCTTGCTTTATTTGTTTTTCTTGTTTACTTGCCAGTTTCCTATTTATCTCCTTCTCTTGCGCGCACATTTTATTTTGAAATTTCTCTGCGCCTGCAATTGCCCTTTCCGCTGCCCCTGTCCACTTTTACGTGTTAGTGATGTTCGGCTGTCATTCACTAAGACGCGCGTTGCTCGTTTGCTGCTACTATTTGCACTACTCCTTTATTTTTCGATTACTTGTATTTATTTCTTGTTGTTTTTGTTTTTGTTGTTGTTGTTACAGTTGTCAGTTGTTATTGCTGCATTATTTTTCAAATGGCATATTTATAAGATTTTCTCAGCTTGTTTGGCCATCTCTCCACCAACTCCTACTCACGAGCACAAATCTTCAGAAGATGCGAAGCCTCTTACTATGGTTGCTGTTGTTCTTGTTGTTGTATAGCACATAATCCAAGTTCGTTACTTTCGTTGATCTACTTTCTTCGCATGCCGCATACAAACTAACCCCAAGTTCCGTTTTCCTTTAGAATTCGAACTATTTCGTTATCCATTCGGTATATTAAATTCATTCCTCCGGAACTCACTCCACCTCACCGCCTCCCTTTACCCCCACCGCCTGTATATTTGACGTTTTCACTGACAATTCCTTTAGCTTGTGCAACTACTTTCCTTCAACTAAACACGTATGTATGTAATGTGTGCGTGTATGAGTGTTTGTATATATATATAATATATAGATTAATATATAGATGTGTATGTATAGATGTGTGTGTATTTATTTATTCTTTCACCACTACAATTTCACAGTTGCTTTTCTATTCTGTTTAAATCACATTCATGCTTCAATTCATATTTGCTAGAAATGGAAATGTTTATTTATATATTGCGTGTGTGTATATATGGACTTATCTACTTATGTGCGTGTATGTGACTGCAGTTTGATGCATGCAAATATTTGTCTATGTATTTCACTTATTCCTTTATTTGTTTGCTTTGTTTGCAAATTAAATATTTCTGCGCAAATTACATTTACATTCCACACTGCACTGACGTATGATCCACTGAAATCCTTAACTGTCAGCTTATCTACTCCCACTTCTCTCATCACAACAATTCGCTTAATTCTTGACTGCGTTTCTTGCTGTCCATGACTTTATGTAGCAGTTAGATTAATTTGCTTCATATGCGTAGATCTTCAGAAGACTGGCTATATTTAGATACGCGCCATTTATCAAAATCAATGAGGACCTCCATACTTTTATTTCTTACCCTCTTGCGCTGGAAAGACGTGCTATACACGTAGACGGGATACTTCAATCCACATACGAGCTTAGCAACCTGAGAGAGGCTACAGAAGGTCAAAACTGATGTTACGTGTCATGTCCGACCGACTGTCGCATATCCTCCTGTCATTAAGCAGAGGGGACTGTAGGCAGCTGGTTGAGCTGATCACCGGGCACTTTTTATAGGCAAAGCACACGGAAAAGGTAGGCATCTCAGACAGTGCACTCCGCTCAGGAAGTGGAGAGGAGAATGAGACGGCAGACTGCTCAGCCTTTACTCGATTCAGTATTAATGTATTAAGTAGGGACCATCTTGGCTCCTTTCCACCAGAAGATCTACTCAGATTTCTTCGGAGGTCGGGTAGATTTAAAGAAAATTAAAACGGGAACCCGATTGCAATACAATGCACCTAATGTTGCCTGTTGTTTTTTCGAAAAGCAGAACAAACTTTACATTCTACGAAAAAAATCATTTTCAAAATTTCGGCTGGACATTGCAGAATAAATTCTACAAAATGTTGATATTCCTGAATACCCAGCACGCGGAAGTACTTCTTTACATAACACACCAATGCATTTGCAGGCAAAAGAGTTGGGACATTTGTTAAGTAAAATTTCTCCTACGCAAAGTAAGCAAAAGCCTCAATGAAAATGTCCGGTAAGCGCAAAATAGAATAAACGCAGTGAAACTGAATGAGAATATAAGATACCTATGTCTTGTTGCACTGCATATTCTCGATTATTTTGAAATATATCACACTCTGCAATATTATCAATAAAACTCTTTAAAAGATTACCAATTTTATTTATATTCATTGAAATATTGTGATTATATGCATTTTTTAAAAACACTCTGCTAATAGATTTAATAGAAATTGTTCCAAGCCTGAACTCCTTATAAATTGGATTACACGATACAATCGCCGGTTTTGGAAATTAATTTCCCGCGCAAGAGGTTAAATGTCATTTTCTGCGTCGATTGCATAGAATAAGAAGAAGGAGAGAACGTTTTGCATAGTTTTTTTTTCTAAGAGCTAAATATCCATTTTAAGCGATGATTGTATGACACATTTCAATTGAAAACCCTGGACTAGTATATGTATGTACATATTTCATGGAGCGAACAGTATTTTGATTCCTTATTCAAACTGCATCCACGATGTGCATAATGAAAAGATTTACAGAGGTATAGCCAAGATCAGACAGTTAAGCGGTTCTCAGCGAATGTGACTGGATCAGAGGATTGGCTAACGCACCAGAGAATGAGACAGCGGTCTGTGTACGACAAAATTGAGATTTTGTTCGGGATGTACAAAAGTAATCAAGGCAGCACCAACATTCGTATTAGTTCGTTAGCATCGTTAGCATCTGAACAACGACTGATTGGACGTGTGTGCAAATAAGCGTGAGATGAGAGTCAGAATACTGCTGCCGAGGCACTGGTGACGTGGCAGCCGAAGTTACTCTCACAATTTTGCTTCAGATATTAAAACTGGTAATCTGTCAACCTTGGAACTGCATCGCAAATCCTTCAGACGATTACATTGCCCATTAAGACGTTACACCGTGTCATGCATCCAATTGAAGCACACTTCTTTCGACCACTTTGGCCAGGTAACCTCCGTTGTCGCCATTTTCCATCAAGTTGGTCATTGAT
Organism: Anastrepha obliqua; assembly: GCF_027943255.1. NCBI lineage: Eukaryota > Metazoa > Arthropoda > Insecta > Diptera > Tephritidae > Anastrepha > Anastrepha obliqua. Next base: position 66,542,190 of record NC_072893.1, read on the forward strand.
TCTAACGATATTTCGCTGATTCTAAATACGATAATTATAAACACTCAATAGCAATGTGGATCACTACAACCCTCATTCAGGGAAGAGGGAGCATACTTAGAAATATTATTTTATACTCGTTCCCTTCTGTCAATAGAGAATTGGTGGTGAGGTTTCTAAATAAACACTCTAAATATTCTAATGTAGATCGGACATATAAAGTAAATAGAACTTAAGGATATAAGGGTGTGCCGACTACGAGCTATTTTTTCTAATGAAACCAAGGTCAGAGTATGCTTTAGCTATGTAGAATAAAGTTCGTAGGATTTAAAAATGTAAATGCGGATCGAAAAAAAGACGTAGATCTTTGATTAAGGTATATCATCAGATTGAAGTACAATATATAATGACCAATGTAATTTTAGAAAGCGTGAGTTTAAAATATTTTCAAATACTACTAAAACAAGTAATCTTTAACATCGTCTCACATTATATGCAGATTTACCGAGATTGAAATAATAGAATCTATTTTCAAATCATCCGCTTACAGAACGAAAGTCGTACACCAACTTTCATCATTGATAAACAAAACAAAAGCAAGGAACCTAAAAGGGACACAAACACGGAAACTACACAACGCCCATTATTTAAGGGGTTAGAGGTAGTCAGAAAATTACTGTTACTTAAAAACCGCTTGGTAGATAAAAAACTCGTGCCTGACCGAACGATTTTTTTTGTTCAAAATATCGATTTTTTTAACAATTAATTGTCGGTTTTTTCTCGAAAATCTGAAAACCATTTCCTTAGGCTGCCATATTGTTAATTTTGAAAAAGAAGCTTCGATCAGGCATAAGATTATCTATTAATAAAACTAATTTCTCTTGTCCGATTGATTTTAGATGGATCTCCAAGTACATGTGATGATCACCGCAAGGAACTTCTAGAGAAACGGGCTCCACACAGCGATAACTTTTACAATTATATTTTTTTTTTTTGTCAAGTCGAAACACGATGTATAAAGCAGTTGTTTAGCAAAAAAATTGTTTAAAATCATCATTTTTCGGGCCTCTGACTACCCCTAACCCCTCTTCTACGATATTAATCTGAAGCTTGAGATACTATGGGCGATGAAAAACTTTGAACCATACATCAGCTTGTGCTCCTTTATTCTCAAAACTCTTGAGTGTTTGTTGGATGTATATCTCAGGGAAAAGATTACAGACACAACGATTTCATCATCTCAACATGCTTACCTCAAAGGAAAATCCACAGAGACAGCTCTTCACGAGGTCGTAAGTACGGTTGAGAGGAGCATAGAATACAAACAATACTCACTAGTTGCCTTTCTTGCACAGAATCCATAATTGAGGCTCTTAATATTTTAGGCAAAGACATAGGTCGCAACGAATGGATAGAAAACATGCTTAGAACTAGAATAATCATCGGTGAGGTAGGCAACAGCACGGTAAAACCCTCTGTCAACAGGGGAACCCCTCAGGGAGGAGTCTTATCCCCTCTGCTGTGGTTACTAGTTGTCAACAATATCCTTACCAAATTCAACCGAAAGGGAATTAAAGTAGTGGCGTACACGGACGACATAGTGCTTATGGCTTCAGGAATGTTTCCAACCACCATCAGTGAGATTATGGAAAGAGCTCTGGTATTACTCAGCAATTGGGCCACGGACTGTGGTTTAAGTGTAAATCCGAGAAAAACTTAACTGATGCTATTCACTAAGAAAAACATGGTATGTAACTTTAATCCCCCAACACTAAACGAAGTTAGTCTCGCGCTCACCCAACAAGCAAAATACCTTGGTGTTATCCTAGATCCCAATCCAATTGGTCCTACACAGCCATTGTAAGGCCAATACTAACATATGCGGAACTAGTCTGGTGGCCGGCAACAGAAAAGAAATACAACAAAACTAAGCTGAACAAGATACAAAGAACAGCGTGCATCTTAACTACAGGAGTGCTTACCACCAGTCCTACTGAAGCGCTCAATGTACTAACTCATCTGCTACCTTTAGATTTACACATTAAACTAACCAATCGCTACTTGATTATTATGCGCAATCTAAACTGGACATACTTGACTTGTTGTATTACCAAAAAAAATTAAGAACTATATTAAATTAATATTACTTTCAGCACTTAAAATAAAATTCCTCTCTAAAAGTTTATTTAAAAATTTTTTTTTTTTTTCTTATTTTTCTTATTCCAATAGAACGAGAAATGCATTTTGGATTATTCTCCATAAATTTCGTCTTCTTCTATGACACTAGTGGTTCACTAAATAGTGGCACAATTTTTTCACTAACGACGGTATTTCCATGTTGAATTTGCGATTACGCGTATAAAATCAAGCTAATGTTGTACTCGCGTGATCTACAACTTTTGTTGAAAAAATGATAAAAAATATACGAGTTTTATTATTTCGACGAAGTGTGTGTATTAGGGATGTCAAAACCGGGATTTTGGGACTCCGGGATATCGATCTTAATCTCAAAAACATAGGGACTGTTTGCCTACAATCCTGAATTTTCGGGATTGGTAGTTTCTTGCAAAACACATGCAACAGAGACAGAAAAATTGTTTCTTATATCAAAAAAGTACGAGTAGCGTAGTACACATAAGAGAAGTAGAGAAGTGAAACTTTCAAGGCAGACAAAGAAAGAGGGAGAGACCCGCGAGAGAATAAGAGAGAGAGAGAGAGAGAGAGAGAGAAAGAATATATATCTAAATAAATTCACAATAGACAAAATTTACAAGAAACGGAGAAGTGTGGACCGTGTAAGTAAACGCCGGACACAAACCATGGCAACAACGCGCACTACTCCGAGCGTTTATCACCCGCACAAGCGCAGCGATTCCAGGACTGCAGCAACGGCACAAATTACTTCAAGGCAATACCAATAAAACCGACGCCGGAATGGATAGCACTTTATAGTACGCACAAGCACTAGCCAGGAAACGGAAATAAGCACCAAAAAGCAGGCACAAAAAAAATGTCAAAAAAATTTTGACCAAAAAACGCCCCAAAACAGTAGACACCAAGGAAATATAGCGCCAAAAAGTAGACACCAAAAATAGATTTGCTACAAGTGTGCACCAACAAACAAGCTCCAAAAAGGTAGGCAGTATTATTTCTCACTAGAAATTAGCAACCAAAAATAAAAACTCAGGAAAAATAGCCTAAAGTGTATCTAAGATATATATAATATGTATAAGGTATAGCTCTCTCTCTCATTTTCCTCTACGTTATATCTTTTCTCTCTCCTTTTCCTCTTTTTTCTCTCTCGCGGAACGAAAATGCCCAAAACGTTGCATGGCCTTGAAATTTTACTCTCCATTGTCGCTCGTCCATCAACGCCTAAGGAGTTTCACTTCAAAAATACAACATTCACTTACATTTTTCAGCAAATATGGATAGGTTTGACCTTTTTTGTTTTTATTTTCTTTTTAATTTAAAAAGCAATGCATATGCATTCACTTGTGGTAACATTATTACGTCTTTTTGCAATGGCAGGAATATTTTTAAAGCTGAATTTTTTTCGGTAATTATTACAAAAATAAAGTGCATTCTACAATAAAAACTTTGCACAAAATTCGCCAAAACTTCAAAAATTTTAAAACCTTTTCATCCAATTTTTCAATTTCATAATTAGAATCTATTTCTGGATATGCAACTTCATAGCCCTTTAAATTTAAATTCAATAAATAGTAAGTTTGAAGTCGGTCAAAAATCACGTTGAGTTTCGACATTTTTTTTCATTTGATGGTGACATTTTTATTCTTTAGTGGAAGTCCCTCAAATACGAGTAATTAGTATTTCTTTGTATGCTAGGAGAGCTTCTCAAACAATATTAAAGACATTTTTTCAGGTTGAGTTGTTGCAACTTATTGAACATCTAAATCTCGTGGCTAATTTTGGAATCCCGTAAATAACGAAATCCCAAGAATCCCGAGATCCGAAAAGCCGAACAAATTTACATCCCTAGTATGCACACATATAAATTCCAGCATTGGCATTTCTGTACTATTAACACAACTGGGTATTCATTTTTGATCTCTTATTTATTTTGTCTTTTTGTTGTGCTGATTTTTTTTGTATGTTCTTCTGTATGTTTTGAGTTATATTCTAAAATACCACTTTATTTTATAACGCCACTTTACGATAAATACAATTTTCCATTTTTACATGCCAGTTATACGATAACAAAGCACAGAAACGCCTGCCAGCAATGCGCTGTTGCGCGGCGCCATTAAGTAGGCTACACAAATGAAATATGTAAAGCAGCAAGAAGTTTTCTTGGGCGTAACAAATTTGGCATACTGAAGCCAAAAGGGCCGGACGTCTGTGGGTAATAAATACAAAAATAACAATGGCCACAATGAAATAAGCAACAGCAGCAACAAAGCAGCCACAGTAACAGCTTTAACAATAACGAAATTGTCAATTGAAATCGTAATAAAATTGTAATGGCGAGAAAAGGGCGATGACTAAGAGTAAATGCCAAAAATATAAAAGCGAAACAAAAAATGCGCTTGAAAGTTACAATAAAGCGACTAAATGACAGTTTCAATTGTACGCTAATGAAATAATGTGAATTGTTTGTTAATTATTTGAGGCAAGTGTAGCGAAAGGGAATTGGGTAGAAGTGCAGGAATTTGCTTACTTTAGAAATGTAAGAAATTTCCGTAAAATAATGGCACAAGATTTCCGGACAGCTAAGCAAAAGTTTTTGCCATTCGTCGCTATCATTTAATTATATACTTTAGTAATGTTGGCGTAAGAAAACCACGGCTTCTTGACCAACCAGCCTAAGGCAATGGCAGCAGTGGCTAATGCAAGGATTGCCTTTGGCTGTGTAAACTTTGGAATATTTTCAAACGATGCAGAGCATAATTTGTTGGCAACTCTTATTGTCTATGCGCTGGGGAAGGTGATATGGGGAGGTATGAGGCAAGATAAGGCAACCATGGTAGTAGGATTAACAAAGGTGGCAAAGTTACAATAATTAATTCTGGCAGAGTTTCATTTTAGAAGGCTCAGAATTACTATAAATTACTTATTAAGGATATTTGCAAAAATCTCTGTTTGCTCCTTAGTAAGACTGAAAAATACGCAACTCCTTTATTCATTCATTAGCAGTAAAATATTGGTGCGGTCGCGGTGATCAGGTGAGTTCATGCGTGGCCACCATTGGTTTATTCACTGAAGCAATGCGCAGTGCGGACATGAAATATTGAATGCTGGAACAATTTTTTTTTTTGGTTCAATAGCAGGCGTCTTTCGGCTGACAATGAGAAGCCACCTATTGCATTGCTATTCTCAAAAAGGTTATCATAAAAATGAATAGCTATTTGGAGGCGACATGAAACTTTAACTCCCTCTTTTTGTTCATAAAAATCTACGTATTCGGTAATTAAACAGATATACAGGGTTTTTCAACGAGTGCGCTCGAAATTTGATAGTTTAGAGCGCGAATCTTTGTACAGCTACAGTTGTCGAATTCGGAGGGAGTATAAATTTGGTAAATTTAAATTATTAAAACAGAGTACCAAGTTCGGCGAATGCTCCGGGAAAAAAATATCTCAAGGTTTATCTCCGGTCAAGTGGCTTCGTAAACAAGAAAACTGCAAATTTCAAGTCACGAAAACGAATGGAAGATGTGCCAGACGTGGATTTTGATCTAGCGGCATCAATATTCGAATATTTAGAAGGAGCTGCGATCTCTGTCAAAGACCCGTCATGCGCTGTTAGAACTCCATATCACATCTTATAGCTGAATAAAGCGCTGAGAACTACAGCGCCTAGAATGCTTGATATCAACAAGGTTTAAAGGCAAAGCAGATACTTTTTAACCAGAATATTTAGAACTTTTTTGAGAATGCGGTTCTAAAACTCATTGAATTGTACAATAAAAATGTGCAAGTTTGAAATGACAACAAAATATCGTTGATTTGCGCGAATTCTTTTGCTGACGGTACTAGGTTCCTTCTTCCATACAAAAAACAATTCGAACATTTACTTTGAAAGAAAAGGCGTGACACCTAAGCAAAAAAAAAGTAATAAAAATTGTCAGAAAGCAATGGTGGATATAAAACTGCATGTTCCGAAAAATTCCAAAAATTTTGGCTAAATAAATTTTAAGTTTTGAGGACACGAAACTAAACTTTTATACAAAAATAATAATCTTAAAAAAAAAAAAACTTTTCAATGCTGGTAAAATTATTAATTTGCTCTCGTTTGTCGCATACTGTATGGAAATTTGGTAGTACGGGTTCCAAGTTATCAGACCATATTCCTTATGATATCGACATTGTTGGCGTTAGTCAGCGGTTAGTCAGTCTCCAGTCTCCAGTCTCCAGTCTTGAAAAAGAATCTCGTCGAGTGGATCTTGCGCAGAACGAGGGCAAGACAAAGAGCCCTGTGTCTACGCTTGTTGGACAGCATATTGCGACTGAGAAATACTTTGCCGACCTAGGATCCAGCATTGACAACAACAACAACGTCAGCTAAAAGATCCAGCGTAGAATAACTTTTGCCAACAGGTGCTACTTTGGCCTGGGTAGGCAGCAGAGCCCTCTCTCGACGCGTGAAAAAAACCCTCTATCAATCACTAATCCTCCCAGTCTTACTGTATGGCGGCGAGTCCTGAACATTAACGAACATCAATTGGAAGTTATTAGAAGCTTTCGTGAGAAAAATTCCTCGCAACATCTATGGTCCTATTTTCGTGAATGATGCGTACAGAATAAAATGGAACCATGAGCCGTACACCGACAGCGCATTAAACATTCAAGGGCTCCGCGCTGGTAGGAAAGGTTGAGCGAATGGGCAACAATGCTCCAGCAAAGACGGTGCTCTTTCCAAGTGCTCACAAATAAGGGCGTCCTCATCAACGTTGGAAAGACCAAGTCGACGACGACTTGACCGCCTTTGGTGTTTCTAGCTGGCATCAACGCGCGCAATGCAGAAGCGAATAGCGCAGCATTTTGGTAGCGATCAAGACCGACCATCGGTTGTAGTTGCCAGCTAGGAAAGTAAGTAAGTACGTGTTCCAGTATCCGTCTCACTAAAGTTGTAACTAGAGCTCATTGAATTATTTTGATCAACGCTTTACATATGCGAGAGCACCTTTAACTTCCTTAAAATAAAATTAATTTAGTCTCCATTGAAAGACTTAAAGCATGAAAATTTCATGCTTTCTAAACGATTTATTTTAAATTCCAGCGCTCATAATGTATAACCCTATATAACATCAATATGTAGAGCAAAATTATTTCGCTCTTTCATTGAAACTTTCTTCCTGAGCAACGCCCTTCCCATCGCCATCATCTTCATTTAATTATTTTACACAATACGCTCGCAATTCGAGAAAAAAAAATTGTATATTAAAGTTGTCATTTTGTTAATTTTCGCATTGTCTCTGTGCGGAAGCTGTAAGTTCGGCTTCAATTGAGTTTAATTTAAGTTTCATTCCGGTTTGCCGCTATCCTTTAGATTTGCCAGCAAATACTTTTGAAAACTGGAAACAGTAGGGAAATTGCCTCCGTTCACATTTAATGCAATCATTTCGCTTCGTTCGCAACATTTTGCTTAATTTAAATTAAGCTCATTTAAGTTGAATTACGCCATAACCATTAATTTTCATTTGAAATGAAATATTCCTTCACAATTAGATGAATTTCTGCTAGTGCCGAATTAAGGTGGATTAGGCAAAATGTCTCGGAACTAAAACAAATACATATATACGGACAGAAAATATGTTTATTGCCAATTGTTGCTGAAGCTTAATTTTCTGCTGTGTAGCCAGCTCTGCACTGCAGCATTGCATCATTGCGTGTTTATAGTCTCTGGGATATTTGCCCATTGAATGATGTTAAAGCATATTTATAGGCGCATTAAAGTCTTGTGCGTAAAATAGTTAGTAATTTCAAATTGTTTTCTTTTTTTTTGCACTTGCTTACTGGGCGTGATGGCAAGTTGGAGTGACAGGTCTTTATTTTCTCGTTTGTTGGTTATTACTTTCATGCAACATTTTCTTGACAGTTTCTTTGACGTTTGTTTTTTTTATTATTTCTCTTTGCTTTCTGCAGAGTGCTAGGCATTAAATTAATTTATCGCTTTAAAATGAAGGCTTTGGAGTGGCGTGAAATTAATTTAACGCATTTGCCACAACGCACAAAGAAAAAAAGTTTAGAAATTTAATAAGTAGAGTGGACTTCGAACTGGATTTTAAACAAAAAAATATTCGTAAGTTACATACATTTTTTTCCTTTTTGAGTGGATTTTAAATTGGACTTTTATTCAAAAAATATTCATAAATTTAATTTTTTTTTTTTTTGAGTGAATTTTGAATTGGACTTTAGGCCAACAAATATTGACATATTTAAACATTTTTTATTGTTTTTTTTTTGGGAATATTCATAAATTTAAAAATATTTTTGGGAGCGAACTTTGAATTGTACTTTGGACAAAAAAATATTTATAAATTGAGTACATTGTTTTTTGGGAGTGGACTTCGAATGGACCTTAAACCAAAAAATATTCACTACTAGGCTACTTTAAATCAACCTTTTAAGGATTCAGGCCTTTAAATGCCTTTGTCCTTGTCTTATAAAAATTATTTCCAAGCTTCAGAAGGTTGGACTGATACAAGAAATGTACTGACTTTGAGGAAAATCGGTTGATCGCCTGCAGTCGTGCAGTTTACAGTGTCACGCCTTTTTAATAGAAATCTATGTATTTATTTTATAAAAATAAATTTTTCTGCTGAAGTTGCGAAAAATCTTTCGAAAATACAGTTATGTTGGATTTGAGCGATTTGAAAAAGTTTGCAAGAATTTTAGAGTGGCCGCAAAAAAATACGAGTACTAAGTTTAGGGGAAATCGGTTAATCGGCTACTGAGATACACGTAATTCGTCATGGGTAGGCTTGCCAACGAACATTTAGCAAAATTTACTAACCAAATTCTTTACTAAAATTAAAACTAGTTACTTAATCCTGCTGTTGGGTTCATCCCTATGGTGGCTGATCAATGCCCACTAGGGCGGGTCGATTTAAAAATCACTCATTGTTCTGTGAAAATCGTATTCTAGGGATCAAAATAAGAAACTTTGCCGAAGGAACCATACCTCTAAAACGAATTCTGATGTTCCCCAATTTGGGTCGAACGAAAAATCCCACTTTGACCCAGTTAGAGTGCTTCAATCGAGTCCAAATGTATGACCGACCACCACTAACTTTGGACGGCCGATCCACCCATGCCAGTGGCACACCCCTGGAACTCCCCTGGGGGGTTCCCCATACAATCATTTCAAAATATCACCATTTTTGGCCTTTACATGAGAAAAGAAACTAAAAAGTTCGACCCAAATTGAGGGGCATCAGAATTCGTTTTAGAGGTATAGTTCCTTCGGCAAAGTTTCTTATTTTGATCCCTAGAATATGATTTCCACAAAGCAATGGGGTGGTATTTTGTGAGCAGCTCCTTATTGAGCTGAAATTCAAGCGAATGCCAGGATAGTAAATATTTATGCCTAGCAGAAATTACGGTCCAGGAGTTATTAATGACTAATACAAATGTTAAGTCTGTCCTGTTCCATACTTGTAAAATATGGTACCTATCAGCAGAAATCAGCCTGCGCATTTGGTGGCCAGACAATTGGATATCGAACGCCGACTTACACCGACGATGCCAACGAAAACCACGCGCGCAAGAAATCAGAGAGCGCAAGTGGAGGTGGCTCGGTCACACACTACGCAAGAGAGGCACGGAGATCAGCGGGCACGCACTAGACTGGAATCCCAAAGGTCAGCGGAACCGAGGCAGACCTAGAGGCTCATGGCGTCGTTGCATCGAAAGTGAAATAAAAGCTGTGATCAAAAACCTGCCAAGTAAAGTAAAAGCAAAAACAAGGAACAGAACGGAATGGAAAAAATGTACTTTGGCCTTATGCTCCGCAACGGAGCTCGAGGATTATGAATTATGATGGTGATAATATCTAAATAATCCATCGACCGCTTATGATTTTGTGTTTGCGAAATGGAACTCTTTTGGTTTACTGGTCCCAGAGAAATTGCAAGAAACCGCTAAGCAGATGAACTAGCTATACTGGGATCACTCGAGGTGGTGAGAACTGCTTCTGAAAAGTGGGCTTTGCATCAATTCGGCGAGCGCTGAGTTAGTGCACAAACGTGCAAAGTCGCGAAATCCTTTTGACTACGGGTGGATCGAAGAAGCTCGAGGGAACTTCTAAGGCTAAGAAAGGCGCAGCTCTCAAATTGTGTGGATGCAATTTTCATTAGGGACTCACGCGGTGATCCTTATTATTGCTTCGAGTACTTTCTACATTACCTGTCTGGAGTATGAGCTGGAGTCATCTTAGCGTCCTTTTCTGAGCTGTTCTGCTCTCGCCGGGCTAAGATTCTGACACATTGGCTCCCGTTTTTATGCTACACCTGCGGATGTAGCAGGTTTATATATCACACATCGAACGAAATTTACGAATAATATCCTCTTTTTTGTCCTTTCTCCATCCTTTTGTCATCGTAATGGCATCGCAAGGGGATCTCGCTTGAGCAAGCGTATGCGTATAACATTCGCTGCATCACCTACGATCGTTTTCTATAGAAATTTTGAATGGTCAGCCATGGTCGAGTGTGATCACATTTAAAATCTTGCATTACGCTTAAAATTTTTTAAAAATAATCTGCGTAAGAAGCCTTGAGGCTCCCACGCCTTTTAACAAAAGTAGTTTTTTAAAAGAAAGGATTTCTGGCCTAAGATCTTAAATCAAATAGGACTGGAATCAGGCGAAACAGTGTTAGAAAAAAGCAAGTAGATAGAAAAAAGAGAAGTATTTCTAAATTGGACAATGTCTACTGTTAAAACAATACCGCTGTACTTTCTTTGGAAATACCGACTTTAGTTATGCCGAAATAGTTCATGCTCTGAATGGTGTAAATGATTGCGAATGGAAAAATTAGTCAATTTTATTACTGGTGCTTTAAAGTACGGACAATTTATTACAAATGAATCGTTTTGTAAATAAATAACACAAGGGCTGAAAAGTCACGACCCTAACAAAGAAAATCCTCTTTCTTGCTTGTTCAAAATTAGCTTTATCCATCAACGCCTTTTCCATCAAGAATAATACAATCATTCTAGCGCCGTTCCATCCTTTCAGTACCACTTTTGTAGAACAATTTATTTTTTGTATCAAAAAAGGCAAAAGTATCAGCGATACTCGTATACGACGAGTATTTTTTTAGGTCTACGAACAGCCAGTAGTCGCTGGGAGCCAAGCCTGGCGAATAGGGTTTTATTGTTGATTCTGAAGCGGTGTTCCCACAACACTTTTCAAGCCGTTGATTCGCTTGAATGATATTTTTCTCTGTTCGCATCAAGAAGCAGTGTAAAATTAAAAAACGAAATTCCTTTCGATTCACCCTTTTGAAAATAACAAAAGTGGTGACACTCTTAGCACAATAACACACGAACTAAAGAATGGGATATCATGTAATTTTAACAACTGTCTTTTTAAGGGCAGTAGTAACTGACTGGTGCGTGATTACCATTCGGAATTCACAGAGAGGTCGTTGGTTCGAATCTCGGTGAAAGCAAAATTAATATAAACATTTTTCTAATATCGGTCGCCCCTCGGCTGCCAATGGCAAACCTCCGAGTGTATTTCTGCCATGAAAAAGCTCCTCATAAAAATATAAAAATATCTGACGTTCGGAGTCGGTTTGAAACTGTAGGTCCCTCCATTTGTGGAACAACATCAAGACGCACACCACAAATAGGAGGAGGAGCTCGGCCAAACACCTAACAGAAGTGTACGTGCCAATTATTTATTTTTGTTTTTTTAGTAACTGAAGAGGTGAATGCAATAACACTAGTGCCATCTACGTGTTAGGCACCATGCCATCAGCTCATGCGTTATCTAACTAATTTTTCCGGCAGACGATTTTTAAAGTTACTCATTATCATAAATTCCTAGAGTTCCAGAGTCAAACATAGAGCCACAATTAGTTTCTTCTATTTTTCTTTCTTTTGCGCCAATCCCTTAACTTCATTCCGGCTAAGCTGCCCTTCATTCCAGCAGTCGCCTCTAGGAATTCACTGGGCTTCCACGTCTGCGGCTTCCTTGGGGATTCCAGTCAATGGCGCCTCCTGTTAAGTCACCATTTCCTGTGCGTAGAACATGGCCCCATTTGCTATGTCTGTGCATGCGAAGCGTTCCAAATTGCTTGCAGAGAGCCAAATGCCGCCACAAGTTTCTTTAACGCTAACGCTGTCTAAATAGCAGAACATCTTCGCGATCGATACCATCAATTGAGAAATTTTGCGAATTTCCACTGTTTATTCGCATGACTTTCTTTTTCTGGATATTGACTTTCAGGCCGGCTTTCTAAGCTGCTTCTTGCACTGCTTCACTCTTCGCCGCCACGTCAAAATACTTCAGGGATAGCCACTGCCGTAGATTTATTTAAATGAAGTAAAAAATGTTCCGAATGTTTTTTTTTTAATTTTGGTGAAAAATTACTTATTCTATCTACAAACGAATCTATCTATATCTATATTGGCGCTCAAGAATATTGGTCCAAAAAAAATTGGTAAGAAATGTTTTCCCGAAGTCAAATAGACAGTTTTGAATGTTATTTCATATACTTTTTGAACTACTGATGGTCTATATTTGTCTATTTTACTTAACTAACCGCAAATTGCCATTCAGGAATGGACACTAGTAAAAATTCCACTTATAGTTACTTTCGATGTTCACAAAACTACTTTTTACAAATAAATATCGACGTCGGAAAAGGCAAAAAATTTCCTTTCCCACGCAACTCCACCCAAAATCTGTTGAACCGAAACTCAATCGGACCCGATACCTTTTTAATTTGTTGATAGCTTCGATTATCTGCTCAGAATTTATGTGTAAGCGATTTAGCTCCACTCCAATTAGCATTTCAGTATTCTCATATCAGCGCACTTAAATTTTTTTCGCCCATTTAATGAAATTATAGAAACCAAAGCGCGTAAGCTGACAACGGAAGAAAGTCAACAATTTCCGGTGCAGTGGTTTGGTAAAGTCGAAATGGCTGTCACATTAATTTTAACAAAAGCTATCTTGGACATGACAAAGCGTATGTGTGCCTCATGTTATGCACAAAGGTATGATAACATGTGCGTGTGTGTACACATGTACATATGTATGTACATACCTGAATATATATATGTATATACACATGCGTATTTTTATATAGAAGTCCGCGCAGTTGTGTATAGAAGCCGGTAAGTAACCATGAATTATTTATCGTGTGGACATGAATTACTTTTATGAAGCTTATTGCTAATAGATCAAGTCCTGCAGCAATAAATATGTATGCCTCTATGCGTATATATTTACTTAAACATATACTTATATAATAAATAAGTCTGTGCTGTGCGTACAGTATATTGAATAATGGGAAAGATGTGAAAAATGCACAACTGTGCGAGTATATGAGAAATCAATAGTAACAACATCAAATGGCTAAGGGCATCAACATCCACACAAATGGATGCAATGTAAGCAAACCGAAACGAAGAATCTAAGGAGCCAAGTATGTGCATAGCACATCCACCCGCAGTCATTCTCAAGCATAGAAGCAGCAAAATAGTATCGAACAAGCGAATAGAAATCTCCGCAATATGTGAATGAAGTTGGAAGGAACATTAGTAGAATAGATGGAATTTTACGATGCTCTATAAATACTGTGGAGACACAACGACAATCAGTGCACACACACTGTTTTATTCAATACATAGCCTGCAGCGAAACACCAAACTAGGCAGAAAAAGTACTAGTTAACAAATAGAATATTCTGATTGACAGCGAACTGGTCCGAAAAAGACAAAACTTGTATCGCTACAAAAGCACTTATTGGTGACTATTTTATTTCACATCAACCTTTTAATTCACTAATTAGTTGGGCATATTGAAAACTACTAAAACGAGTACATATCCAAATATACACCCGTTGCATAATTATAAACACGCACAATAATCTTACTTACATTTTTTATTGTATTTTAGAGAAAAAAACTTTTGCATGCACTTTTTGCACTAGTATGTTAAGAGAAACAAGCTCACAACATTAAAAGCAATAACGACTTTAACTTCAAGGAAGATTTTACGGTACATTTTCGATCGAGAACCGAATGGAGGAAGAGGCAGTTGATTGGTAGATCCGATATTGAAAACCACACTGACGGTTCTAAGATGAACTGTAAGAGCAGACCTCTATTCAAAGCTGCTAAACTTATCCAAATCAAGTCCAAGATTTCTGACTAAACCAGCGTGTTCCAGGCAGGGATATTAGCAATCAGAGAAGCCTGCAAATCAATTAAACTTTACAAAAAACTAGGGCAAGAGTAGCCATCCTTTCAGGTGGTAGTCTGGTCAAATACTCATTTTTTATGGAAATTTTTTAGGATTTTGCTATTTTAAAGAAAATAAAATGTGATCATTTTGATTTTATAGTATGTTATTATTGACATCAAATAGTATACAAAAACAATTTTTTTGACATATTTTCTTGTAGCGGTGTGGCACCAAAGTAAGCGTCCTTAAAAAAAATTGTTGGATTGTCAACAAGATTTTGGCTCTTCAGGACATCTGAAACAAAAAAGTTAAACTGATTATTATTATTTAGGTATCTGGCAGATGCTACTTTCGTTTCCTTTCAGCCCTAACTTTCCGTATTACAGGGTTTGATTGAAAAGTAATGAGCCTTATTGTTTTTAAGCAGTTTTATTAAACCTTTTGGCTTATACAACTAATATTCTTCAAAATATGACCCTTGAGCGTCAATACACCCCTGGTAGCGGTCCTTCCACAGCAGGAAACATTTTTTAAACTCATCCGCCGGAATCGCGTTCAATTCGGCTGTCACAGTTTTTTGGATCGCGTCGATGGAGTTGAAACGCCTCCCCTTCAGCTTTCTTTTCAGGCGCGGGAACAAGAAGAAGTCCGGAGGGGACAGGTCTGGGCTGTAGGGAGATTGGGTAAGCACCGGAATGGCCAATGCAGAGGTGCAGAGGAAGGCGAACCCGGGCGACGCGGTTTTTCAGCCGAAGGAGCACTTCTTTGTAAAATGCGCGTTAACAGTGCTTCCTGGAGGTACAAATTCCTTGTGGACGATACCTTGAGAGTCGAAAAAGATGATCAGCATGGTTCTATACGTCCTCCCGGCCTTCCTTGAACGACTTGTGCCACCGTTTTAACTGGGCACTGGACAGAGATTGGTCCTCGTAAGCCTTCTTGAGTAGCCCAATGGTTTTGGTACTGGGTTTGTTTAGCTTTACGCAAAATTTGATCGAGTAACAGTGCTCCATTGATCGCTGCATTTTCGTCACTGCAAAATCCCAAAACACTTTTAAAACAGCTTTCACGCGCGGAGCGATGTTGACTGCACCGCTGTTGCCAGCGAACTGGGACCGGTTTCTAGTGGAAAGGGAAAGTTCAGCGATCATTTTCTCCCACCAGCCGATTTGGTTGATTGCTTGGCAGACGCTCCGCGCAGGAAGGCTCATTATTTTACAATCAAACCCTGTACAGTCTAATTTCCACCCGAAAACACACACATTTTTTTCAAAAGTCCGCCATTTTGTTATTTTTCAAAAAAATTTTCCCATTGTAGCATGGGTGCCCGGCCATAGAAATATAGAGGGTAGTCAGACGAGCTAGCAAGAAAAAGTTTGGCAATAGAAGCAGTGGTAGTTGCTACCTCATTCAATACAACCAAAAAGCATCCATTGCCTCATACGACTATGCTTTAGCCGAAAGAAGTTGGAATCTATTAACTACATGCACTACAACAAAAGAAACATGGCCATCGTACAATATCCAGAAGTCGAATTAACTGTTAGGTTGCTCTCACCCAAACACTTCAAGTATCACTCCAACTCGTACAGCTAACTAGCAGGCAGGTGATCATGCAGCCAGACTCAACGTCCCCTTCAATGCCAACTGCAAAAGCAAAAAAGTATTTGAAGCAAATCCTGAAGGAGCAAGAAGGTGGGCCGGCCAAGGAGACGATGGTTGCAAGACGTAAGAGCCGATATACGAAAGATGAAAATATCACAACATAGAGCGAAAGCGGACTGTCGACAAGAATGGAGGCGTATTATAGTAGAGGCAATGGTCCACCACAGACGGTAATTCCAAGATGATGATGACTAACGGGACACTGCCTAGTTGCAGCGCATGCTCACAATCTATATCTAATCTAATGATACTTGCAGGAAATGTTATGAGCCGGGTACAAGAGAAACTCTGGAGCATCTTCTATGCAACTGTCCGGCTCTCTCGAAAACTGGATTATGCTAACTGAGTGGTGTCATTTTTGAAATATTATTCCTGAACAGGAGCTTGAGAAACTCTAAAAATTCGCGAACAGTGACGCATATTTTCGCTAAACAAAGCAAACTTTTTGACTTCTAGAATTTCGAATCTTCTGATGACATAAAGTAGTCATGATGTATCATATTTCGCTAGATAGGCTTATTTAATTACACCAAGAAGGATTGTTATCAACAAACTAGTTGACAACGAATATCGAAAATCAAATTTTATATAAATTCAAACGTATTTGGTTAAATACCTTGTTTCACTGAAAATTTACTGATAGTGAGAAAAAATAACTATCAAAAAAAGTTTAGTGATAAAGGAATTTTTTCTTCACTATCACTAAGAATTTGTTGATAGTTAATTTTTTTTTTCACTATAACTAAATTTTCAGTAATACTGGAGTTTGCGTTTTAACTACCATTTCATGGACAGTGGTGGTGCAGTATAGAATTTAATGGTAGTGCCTAACCTTGATACCATTTAATATTAACGCGGTAACTCGAACTCATATGGTCAAACACGCGATAATTCAAATTTGCAAAGTTTCTTGGTGTATTAGTAAGAACTTTGAATTTTGGGACACCCCTGAAAATTCTGTGCGTGGTTGCGTGTTTCGCATAAAACACGAATCGCTTTGTTGGTATACAGATTAGAAATTAGTACGGGTCCTAAAAAGTATAAATGCTTGACGATTGCTGTAAAGAAGAACTTAATTGAAAAAGTAGAAGGAGGTGAGAAGAAAAGCGATGTGAGTTTTTCTGACTGTGTTCAAGTGGATTGGCGCCCGCCCTAGCCGAATGGGTTGGTGCGTAACTACCATTCGGAATTCATAGAGAGAACGTTGGTTCGAATCTCGGTGAAAACACCAAAATTAAGAAAAACATTTTTCTAATAGCGGTCGCCCCTCGGCAGACAATGGCATCCCTCCGAGTGTATTTCTGCCATGAAAAAGCTCCTCATAAAAAATATCTGCCGCTCGGAGTCGGTTTGAAACTGTACGTCCCTCCATTTGTGGAACAACATCAAGACTCTCACCACAAATAGGAGGAGGAGCTCGGCCAAAACACCCAAAAAGGTTGTACGTGCCAATTATGTATGTATGTTCAAGTGGATGAAAATGTTGCTATCTCAGGGTCACTAACCGATGGCAAAATTTTATTTGCGACAGATATGATTGAAAAGAACAACGATGAAGATGAAGGCGATACATTAGAACCTTTGGCAGAGGTGTCAGTTAAAGGGGAGCCTGCTTTAGAGGCTTCAAAAAATCGATTTTTTGTTTTACATAAATGTCTTTCGAAACTATCCAAGAATGTGCCTTCAAAATTTCAGAAGCAAATCCAAAATATTTTCGGAGTTACAGAAGAAATTGTGAGCAAGCGTCGAACAGGTATACGAGCGGCCGGATCGCCCGAAATGCGATTTCTCGGTTTTTTATTTTCACGATTTTCCCTAATTGGTTGGAAAGATAGGGAAAAAGTTAAACGTTCTATCGAAACGAGATAACATTGATTGTATTCGGAATTAAATGATCTTCTAGTTGAACCTAAAAAGCCTGAAGAAAGTTATGATTAACCCACTTTTTTAACAATCTAAAGTGAATTTATTTTTCCAAAAAAATGATTTTTTTTTTCCATTAGCGAAAAATTGTTGAATTTCTCACTTTTTGTTTAATTTTTTGGGGTTTTGGTTTCAGATGAAAATTGCGGCCTGTACCTTTCCCGCCGTACGACACATGTACACTCGCCTCAGCAAAATGCTTGTACCAGGCATAATATGATATATATATATATATATGTATATTTTAATGAAAAAATTTGAGAAGACTGTTGAAATATATTATAATAAAACCTGAAAGTTTCGTTTTAATCGAATATTTCTTTCGTTCCCAAAAAAATCCACGAAAAAATCGCTTTTTTAAAGCCTCTAAAGCAGGCTCCCCCCTTAAGGTAGCAAGAGCCTCATTCAATAACTTACAAAGCTTTTGTCTACAAAACGAAACTGATGAAACAGCATATCAAGCACCTTTTCTCCTTAAAAAAATGTTGAAAAGTCTAAGCAGCAGAAATGTGCTTCGAAGCAAACCCGTATAAATGAGTTATTTTCAAAGATTAGTTAAATCACATTAAGAATATGTAAGACATTAGAAGTTAAATAAAAACACTTGATAATTTGAAGTTTTATTTATTTTCTCTCAAAAATTTCGAACCATTTAATACTTCAAACACTCGATAATTCCTAATACTTTAAGAGTTCCTCGACTTTCGAATTAACAAGAGTCGACTGTATTTTAGAAAACGCGCCGAATGGCTTCGTACGTGTCTATCTTTCGGAAGTGCACCTTGCGCGTGAAACGCCAAGTGATTGAAAAGGTTAATTTTTAAGACCAGCCGCCCGTTTGTGGAACAGCATCAAGACGCACGCCACAAATAGGAGCAGGAGCTCAGCCAAACACCCACAAAAGGGTGTAAATGCCTACGAGTAGTATGTTATGTATACATTATTTCAAATTATACTACTTCAAACAAAGGTCCTCATTTTTCTGTTCCTGATTTTTTTTTTTTAAATCCTCTTTTTAGTATTAAAAATAGTGGTTTGGCTCATACTTGGAATAGCATCCTTTTTATATTTTGAACTAGTGTGAGACTGGTATATTTCTGTTCGAAGCCAGAAAACTGTCATCTCGTAGGACTTAGTCATATAAAGAATACTAGTTGCCGTTACGGAAAAAAGGCATTTGTCTGACTAGTTGGGTCTACAACTCATACTAATTCCGAGGTAGTTTACAACCAGTACATTTGACCACAGGGATAGAATACGTATCTACACATATATACGGACGCATATATAGACTCACATTAATGCTTCCAATCAAGTAAGTAGACAACAAAAATTTAATGAAAATAAGTAGATAAAATGAGGTGCAAGTAAAATGTCGCAAACAAGGCAAGACAAGAGGGGCAGTTGTAGGAAACACAGAGTGGAAGGAACTAAATTCCTGCGCAAGTGAAATGAAATCAAGCGAAATGATGTGGAATGTGCGCAGAGTTCATAGAATAAAACTCGCACAACAAAATACAAGTTTAGTAAATTAAATGGCATCTGTGAGATGTGACGACATTTGGCTGTTACATTCAAATACCTAAGTTCATGCTATTGTGCGTGTAATTGTATATATACATATACAATATATTAGGAAGGGTCATATATGAATGTCAAAATAACTGCATGCTTCAAATTTTGTATTAAAAAAAGTTATCATAATTACTTCGTAAATATTAAACTTCATAATAATTCAAGATAGCTGATTTTAAAATTTGAGTGGCTCGAAATTGGCTATACAGCTATGCTCTAGTCAATTTTTATTCCAGAAATTTCATGTTAAGTTATTTCATGTTAATGTTATGTTAAGTTATGTTATGTTATATGTACATATACAGTCTGTGTCAGAAGAAAAAAAAAACTATTTTTTGTTGTAACTTCAAGATATATTTCGTTCTGCTTTTTGCTGCGTAATTGTCCCACTCAAGGGCTGCGTCGCCAGTGCTAGCTCAGGTTTGTGTCGTTCAAAACTTTCCCGTAAACGCAACCAAACAAAAATGAGTGAGAAGTACCCGAAGCGTTTTGAGGAGGAATTTTTATGCACGTATTCGAAAGAGCCGAAATTATCTTACACCCCCGCTGAAAAAGTGATTAAAAAATCAAAAATTTGTATTGTGATGTGGAATCAGCGGTATAAATTGTATAAAAATGTTGATGACTTTTCCGAGCGCGGCAAAAAAAGTAGGATAAAGAGATCGTCTAACTTTTTAAGCGAAACCCCTTCTTTGTGACTACGCCAAGCATGCAAAATTCTTGCTAAAAAGGGAATAGATGTGAGTATCAACACCATCGAACGACAACTGAAGGAAGCGAACATATCCTACCACACCACATCATCAGAACCACTACTCTTAGAAAAACACTCTGTAAGGCTTGGAAACAAGAAAATGGCGTCACAGTAAAGGACGAGCCTTCTCAGTCCCCATCATTCTGGCTACTGAGGCCTTAGGCTTTAAAAAAATTACAAAGTAAATTACAGCGATATTTTGCTATTTGCCCCCAAAAGCGTCTCTACAATTTCTATCTTTAGGAAATTTTTTTTTCCAGATTTCGGCAATGATCAGCAGTAATACGCATGTCAGCTGTTATTGAAATCGAAATTCCGATTCTGAGCAGCTGATTTGGACAGAGAGTGTGTTGTTGTTGTTGTTGTAGCGATAATACAGGCCCTCTTAGTGTAGAGTATATCACCGGTCGTCTTCGCCGAGCTCATCTAAGGGTAGGCACAGGAAACATGCTGTTTCGACAAGTTGGGTCCAGAGGAAGAGTGTTAGATGAGTGGATTTTAAGGGGTATGTGAAAAGGTGGTTAGTTTCGTGCGCGGTGCTTTCACATACTACAACCTACTACAATGTCCAGAACGTAATTGTGCCAGTGTTATGCGGGTCTCACGGGGAAGCTGGAGCTCTTCATCTGCTGTAGTTGGTGGTTGGCCTCCGATTACGGCTTTCGGTGGTCGGGAGCTTAAGAACGTGATAACGGTCTCCCGATGAATGTCGTTTATTGTCTGTCTAAACACTGTCTGGTCCAGTAAGTATCTCTTAGTTTTGTCCTGGATCTCTTCGGTGTAATTTAATAGGTGTCTCTTCACGTGCCTAGGAGGCGGCTCTGGCTTAAGCAGGCAGACACCTGCGGTAGCACTATAACTAGAACTGCTTGGACAGTTTCCATTACAGGGAGCATCTGTGTCTCATTGGTGCTGAAGAGGAGATATCAGGAGGCAACCCATCGCTGTCCGAATGGGAGTGTTCTGGCAAGTCTGGAGCTTTATCCACTGCGTGTCACTGGTTCCAGGCGACCAGACAGGCGCAGTGGGTTTGTATATTCGTTTTGTTGAAAATACTCGATTATATAAAAAACATTTTGTAATTTATAGGAAGAAACATACCTAGCTTGTGGTTGATTATTTAAAATTAAAAAAAAAATTGACACAACACTTAATGTCTGCAGAAAATATTCAAAAAAAATTTCAGGAAATGATAATAAAAAAAATTAATTTCAACAATTTTTCTGTTTTTTTATTATTATTTTAGGTGCTCCCAAAAAACATCCGATACTTATGCAAATTTCTTAATACAAAAAAGTGATAAAAACTTGCTAAAATGAGTAGTATACACAAGACATCTACGCCCCATTCAAAACGTGTCTTTCCAAGGGTTAAAAAATTTCAAAATCGGAGTAGTAGTTTTTAAGTGATGCTGCTTCGAAGAAAATTTCTATATAAAAAGATGTATTTAGGTTATACTGATGTTAAAAATAAGTAAATAAATAATAGACGCGTACACTTCTGCTACGTGTTTGGCTGAGTTCGACCTCCTAGATGGTGATTGGCGTCTTGAGGAGCTTTTTGATGGCAGAAATTCACTTGGAGATTTGCCATTGCCTGTAATTGATAATATAGAGGTTATATTTGGGGCACTACCTAGGCTTGAAAGACATCCATCAGCACCAAATTCTTTTGGTATGCATTAAAGATATGTTGAATAATATTTTCATTATTTTTCCTTATTCTTTAATCCGTTGTAGCTTTGGCAGCTCCAGGCTTCCTTATTTTCTCTCCCCAGCTTTCCATTAAAATGCCCAAAAGCAACTGCTGCAATACAACAATAGCAACTGCTTCTGAAGTAGATGCCTGTGGCCAAATGTAATATAGACACATACACCCGTGAGCAAAATAATAGGAACGCGACGAATTACAAAGTTTTAACTGTTATTTTTATTACATTTTTTATGTTTCAATAAAACTATAGTGCATTCTATAACAAAAAATATGCAACTCAAAGCTCCCAATTTGAATCAAATTAAAATAAATAAAAAAAGTTTAAAAAGATTAGATCAAATTTTTATTCAGAATGGCTGGGTATGCATGCTGTTTTAGAGCCCACTAAATTTAGCTAATAAAGTGGAAGTTTGAAGTCGGTGAAAAATTGTATTGGTTTAAGATAATTCTTGTATTTTTTTATACAATGTTGACACTTTTCTTCCATGTAAAGCAAATGTCAGGAGATCTTGTATATGGCAGAAAATGTTCAGCAGCTCAACGCAAAAAAATAGTCAAAAATTAATGGAAATTGTAAGCCACTTGAAACTTGCAGTTCGTTGGAATAATATTGGATGGGCTATAAAATTGCATACCCAGAATTTCACTTAATAATTGAGAAAAAAGTTTTTGGTGCATTTTTTGTAATTTGTTACCTCTTGTTTTTTTTTTAAATATTGAAGCTTTAAAGTGTATGGTTTTTGTTGTATAATGCCCTATACTTTTATAAAAACATAAAAAAAATTAAACACAAAAAAATAGTTAAAACTTTGTAATTCGGCGCGCTCTTATTATTTTGTACACCGCTGTGTAAGTATGTATATATATTTATATTCAAGAGAGTGTAATCCATAGGTGTGTGTACCTGGTGCCTGTGTAGGCGTAAGGAATTCGCGTCTGCGTGTGCGACAGACATGACTATGGCAATTACATAAATTGTGGTTGTGCTGCAGGCGGTCACGTCATTAAAATTGCGGCACTCCGCGACAGACTGGCATACATGCCACAGCCATTGCAAAACAATGCGCAAAATGAGTGCTCGCTGACTCAATTGTACCCATTAGACATAGAAATACATACATACATAGGTACATATCCCTATACATATATACTTACATACATACATACATACATGCATACATACATACATGTATACATACATACATCCATACGTACATACATACATTAATACATACATACATACATACACACATACATACCTACATAGCAACTCCACCTATAAAGTTGTAAATTGTTAAATACTTTAAGGCTGCCACTGTTGTTGGCTTTCGCTTGCGTACCGCAGAATGCACGCCCACTCGTAAAGAAACAAACATTATTTCTGCTGTAGATGCTCCTTCTTAGATTTTGGCCACATATGCTGGAATTGCAGTAACAAGCTAGAAATAAGGTCTTAGAACGCGGTCGTTTGCCTCTTGAACAGTACTCGAGAAAACGCCAGTGGCGCGTGAGACTGTTTGCAGTGCGACGTGTTTTAATGGGTGTGCAAGTTGACTCGCTTTACTTTTATTAGATTAAATAAATTTTTTATCAACGCCTCTTGGCAGCATCTAAGAAGTATCGATTGATAACCGTGCAACTCCATATAATAGAAGGAAATCAGAGAGATGTACTGCTGGTGGATTATTCTGAAAAATATTTTTATTTTTATTCGACTGCAACGATTTGCAGCATTGCAATGGTGCCAACGCATTTACTAGAATATACGTAAGTGTATAAATAAAAGTATGTAATAATTCACGAGTAGTAGCTTGTTATTGGCAGCGCAACTAAAGCGCGTGTGACAAAGGCATAAGATGGCGCTCGAAGAGGAGATCTCGTTAGCATCTATTGGCAATCTGGGTGGTATGCCACTCGAAATGCTTCTCTCCAAACACTTCAAAGCAAGCACACTATTAAGTTGTTGTTGTTGTTACCATTTGCAATATTTAGTGGCGTTGTTGTTATCTTCGTCGCTGCCGCAGTCGCAACATTTTCACGCTTGCTCGTGGTGATTGTTCGAGTATCAAAGCCAATGCGTGGCGCGCATTTGCGGCAGCTCCATTGGTATGCTAGTTTTCTTTCGCCAAGAGATTTAGTCAATACATATTGCAGCTATGTATGTAACAACATATTTGTTATTTGTCACAATCAATTCTGTTGCCAGCTGCGGATATATTTGAGATGAAATTAAATAAAAAAACTATATTTTCCCCTTATCTCGTTACACTTTAGCGTCTTGTGAATACTAAAGAGATTTTCGAAAGCTTTCTTATTTTACAGCTAATTGAATGAAGACGAGTATACAAATATATATTTATAAATATATATATAAATTCAAAAAAACCACTGATAGTAAACTCGTGTCTTGGCACAGACGTGACTAGAGGCAGTTTTAATTTGAGTACTTCGTTTAACCCATTTTCGGCAGCTGGTCGATTTTTCGACCACCAACTTCGGACTCCAATATCTCAGAAACTAAATGTAAATTTATTGATCAGTTTTCACAAGTTTTAAATTTGGAATTTAGTTAATTTCCAGAGCATAATTTTTTAAGAAAAAAAGGTTCAGGGCAGATTTTTGTAAAAGAATGAAATTATCACTATTTTTACGTGTTTTTTGTGCAGATGAAAAAATAATGAAAAACAAAAAAACAAATAATTGTTACTAATTTATTGTGAAGAGAAAAGATGAAATTAAGAGAATCAAAAAAGTAACATATCGATATTGCAATAATTTTTACTGTTTCATAGACGTAAACTTTAGTGGTCGAGGAATCGACCGCTGGCCAGGAACTGTCATGTAGGATAGAACAAAATCTAGCAATATTTTTTTCTTATTGAAAGAAATGGAAGTGATTATCTTTGTGGTATAGGAAAGGTGCTACCCCTGCAGGGAAAATCACTACTAGTGAACCAAAATTCTAGTTCAGCACTAGTACCTTACCTCCAAAATCGAACCTGTCCTATATTGGATAGTACGGGACTATTAGAAAATACCTACAAATCGAACTAGTTCTCATTCGTCTAATATCGAACTAGGGCGGAACTATCCTAAAAGGGATGCAGCGGTGGAATGTTGGCATTCCGCTAAGATTTTTAGTTCTAAAGTTTTTCGCTTGAGTAAATAGGATTTTGCCCGTCCCATATGGCGAAAACCCAGAGATTTTCAATACACAAGGACCGTAATAAATGTGGAAGCAATCAAATTGGAAGAAATGTTTTCTGAAATTGGTAAGCAATCAATCCTTTTTGTATACGTATATATAATTGCACTATTTTGTAGGCTCAAAATCCCCCTATGATCTCTTTACATTCTTTTTTGATCACAAATATTACCACTTTCACAAATGAGTATTCAAACCAACACAATGCTCTAATTAACATCACGCCAATCGAAATACGTAGGTTTATTGGAATATTGTATTGAATATCGGGGTACCATACTTTGCCACACATTGACCACTACTGGTCTGTTCGACCGGACATGGGAGTTCCAATTGTGAAGCAGGCTATGAGTCGTAATTGGTTTAAAAAAATTAAGCAGTTTTTCCATCGCGCTGACAACACGAATTTAAACGCAGCAGACCGTTTTGCGAAAGTTCGTCCTATTACTGACGCTCTCAACAAAAAGTTTATGCAGTTTGGAGTCTTTAGCCATAATCTCTCTATAGACGAACAGATGATTCCATACTTTGGACGCCACTCCTGCAAAATTTTTATCAAGGGAAAGCCAATACGGTTTGGGTTTAAAACATGGTGCTTGTGCTCTGAAAGTGGGTACTTATTTTCTAGTTCATTGTACGGGGGAGCTGCAACCCCCCACGATAAAACTATTGGTCTAGGCGCACAAACAGTCTTAGACTTGCTTGCCAACGTATCTGACCCTGAGTGCCACATCATTTTCTTTGATAATTTTTTTCTCTTCATACCATCTAATGTGCCCTCTGAACGAACGTCGATTTTTTGCAACTGGTACTATACGCGAAAATAGAATGGGGGATTCTCCTTTGAGAAATTTAAAAAAAGAAATACGAGGAACATTTGACCAACTACTTGATCATCAGCAAGAAATATTTACTGTTCGGTGGAATGATAATGCTGTAGTCAATGTTATAACTAATAACTCCACAGTCAATCCAATTATTAGCACTAAAAGATATTGTCGGAAGAAAAAACAAACTATCACTATCCCGCAGCCAAAAGCTATTCAAGAGTATAATCATGGCATGGGTGGTGTGGATATCCATGATAATGCGGTGGCAAATTATAGAATAAAGTCACAACAGAATTATTGAATTACGACAAGGACGAGGACGAGTATGAAAACGAACATGGAGATGAAGGTCCATCGAACCTTCCTCGGATCAATGAAAGGGTACACGCCGTCATGAGAAAAGCATTGAAAACAAATTTTGGCGGTGTAAATTTTGCAAGAAACATACTATTTTTACTTGCAAAAAATGCAATATTCCTTTACATACTAAATGTTTTCATGATTATCATAAAAATTTGTAACCTGACGTTTCTATCAATAAAACAACAAAAAAATATTTGTATTTGAAATAAAATGAAATAAATTGACTTCGTGTGCTAATTTTTTTTCATAAATGTTGCATTTTTTTTTAATATATTTGACGGTTTTTGGCCAGTGGTCGATTTTTCGACCAGTCCATATCTAAAACACCGATGGTCAGAATTTTTTTTTTTTTTTAATTTTTCTTGATTATGGTCCTATAAGCACTGACTAAAAAGGAAATGGAAAAATTATGTCGAATTCTTGTAGCGGCCGAAGATGGGTTAATATTGGATCATATAAATGTTGTCCAAAGCAACCACTTCCTTAAAAGGGAACTAGAAAAATTTACGAAGATATATTTTTCTTTTGTATATTCGGTATATACAGGGTCTTTCAAAAGACGTGTCTAGATGTTATTTTAAAATAGGTAAGGTTAGGTACAAATGGCTGCCCATGGAGGACATTAATGATTCTTACATACTACAGACAACTCAGGATTTGTCCCGGGACATGACTTTTGTAAATTCATAAAAGATCATTAAGCGGAATGTTCTATTCTTTATTTATTTAAGTACATTTGTTAAAAGTAGGAGTAAAATGTATTTACTCCTATTTCCATCTATCGTCCCAAACTTGAACGTTACAAGAACCAGAGCTTTGATAACTACCCTAATCACGACTAAATCTATTGGGTGTAACATTCGCGGTTTGTCATCGGACGGTTTTTTCCCCATACAACTTACACGCATTTCTCTCCTTTCTTCTTTATCTCATTTTCCCCTTGCAAAGGTATGACGATGGATAAATTTAATATCTCATTCATATCAGCTTAACTTAACTTTCTAGAACATCAATGATGCATGCCGCAAATCAAAATTCTTTTACTACCCATAATGATTTCTTTTCAAAAGTTGTGGCCCAGTACAATTTTTTATATTATTTTCATTGAAATTTGATTTATGCGAGGAAGAAAAGCGAATAGATATGGCGCCTGTTTCGAGTCAAACAGCTCACGAGATGCAAACACCACCTGCACGTCAATGCTTGGACATACTTGCGCTTATGTTGCAGTACACCCAGAATCTTCCCTACATTTGGCCATGCAATTTTTTTCCGAAAAGTAATATAGAACAATTTAAGAATTTATGCGCAATTTACCTTTAACTGGTTACCCAGTGGAAAGCGCTTCGTTATACATTTTTTAAAGCAAATTTGGGCCATGCAATTCACCGACCAAACAAAAAAAATGTTATGGAATAATTATGTAAAAAAAATTAAAGAAACTCGAACAAATTCGAAGTTTAGCTATTTGTTTTTCTCATTATAAAACATCTGACGTTTGAAGTTCGCAGAACAAAAATGTAGAACAAGTAAGAAGAGGAGCTAGTCCAAACATCTGAAAAGGTTATAAGCGCATTTTCTCCATTAAAAAATGTCGTGCATTTGTCGTATTGAGAAAAACACCGCCAAGGACAAAATGTATAAAAAATTAATGGGATTTTTGTAGCAACTTCGAATTTGCGCTTTGGTTCATTGGTTAGTTGAAGTGGTGATTCACTAAGAATTCAATTAGTGCTTCGGCACCATTTGGTCGCCACATCCTCGCTACCAACAAGTCATACGATAACTTCTTCACGACTATATCCAGTATGTACGATTGAAGGACTTTATAAAGTTATTTACGCTTATGCCGGAGCGCTCTTCGAAGTCCTTAAAAAGCGGTTTGCCAAAGGTTAGCATCCTCGCCCTTCAAGGCAGGGCGTTTACAGAGAAAGTAAAAGATAGTTTCATTTTTCTCCGGTTGATTACAACTATGGCCGTATATAATGTAAGGGATGTCCATTTTGCCTGCCTATTCTCCTATTAACCAGATACCAGTTATCACTGCTGTGAGTCTGCAAACATCACTTCGTTTCATGTTTAGCAATGTTGACGTTTGATTGTATGATAGTTAGAGGGGGGCCATAACGTTCTGCTGACTTTGCAGGTTGTCTGATCCCCCCATCTACAATTCACGATTCGTAGGTATTTTGAGGAGATTGCATTCTTGGTTGCACCAAGTGGTGTGAATACAGTTAGTTAGTGAATACCGACGGTTAACCCGTTTTTTCATTTCCTTCAATGCTCCGATGTCCCGTGACCCAGATTAAGGTACCGCTATGGCTTATGCTTACGGTGGTAAGGCTATTTATTATATTGAAATTTAGTAAGCTCCATGTGAGACAGCCTACTAAAAATCTTTCTGGAAAATTTAATTAAAGCACGCGGAAACGGGATGAAGGTTAGCCAGGCTGCTTGTCTAAGAAATTGGGATGAAAAGTTTATGGAAGTTTTCTTATTTTTGGATAAAGTTATAACTTGGATTTGTACGGTTTCCTTAGAACCATAGTTGTATAACAAAAAAAAATATATAATGAACATCCAAAAAACGACAGAAAATAGGGGAAACTGGTCAAAATATTGTGTTATTCTTTGTTTTTGTTTAAACAACTGCAATGCAATGCAAATAATGCGAGGAATGAAATTTTGTTTTTAGACACAGGGAAAGTAGGAAAACTAGGAAAGGTGCGAGGACCTTGCTTTATGTGGCATTCGAACCCACGATCTCTGGGATGGCAGGCTAGTGCAATTACGCTAGGCTACCGAGGCCGCAAATTGCTCGCTTCAAAACTTTTCGAAAAAAATACAAATTCAGTTGAAACTATCAGTTCAAATAAGAAGGAATTACCAAAAATTGCCAAACCAAGAATTTATATCTTCTGCCTAGATTTTGAAGTTTACTTTACAAATATTTGCACAGTGACGGTGTACGTTGCTAAGTCACATAAGAAAGTTCCTTTACCTACATGGGTTTAAGCAGACTTTGCAAAAAATTGAACAAAATTGGTGTGCCTATAATGGACCAAATGGTTGAAAAATATACCATTTAGTCGGTATCGCAGAGTATAGTAAAAGTATTTTTTAATAGCCTCGACATGGCTGGAATTCATATTTGGATTCTGAGCAAAGAACTCACGGGAACAAGTGTTACCAGAGATGAATGTTTATTTCAATTTGCGGAAGAATTTTCCACGCGATATCAAAATTCATTCGAATTAGAATACCTGAATGAGTAATGAGATGGCAGATAAAACTAAAAATTCTAAAAGAAAGAGCTGTCGAATTGCAACGAAAATATCAGGTCAGCCCATAAGTTCGTGCGTTTTTTAAAGGTGGCTTTAAAATAAATAAAAAAGATGTTTAAAGTATTTATTAATGAATAATAAATTTTCCTTCATTATTTACAATGCCTTCCCAACGTTTAGGCAAATCTTTAATTCCCTGCTCAAAAAATTTTTTGTCCTTGGAGCCAAAATACGCTTCGATATCCCTTTTTATAGCTTCTTTGGAGGAGTAGTTCTTGTTACTCATACGGGATTGAAGTCCACGAAAAGGTGATAATCACAAGGTGCAATATCCGGAGATATTGGTGGAAGCGGCATTAGCTCCCTTCCGAGCTCGTTCAGCTTGCCTAATGTTTGCCTTGCGGTATGAGGTCTTGCGTTGTCGTGCTGAAAAAAAAACTTTGCATTTTTCAATTTTTATTAAGTGCCTCATTCAGGTTTGATAGCTGATGGGAATAATAATCAGCAGTTATTGTCTGGTTTGGTTCCAGAAGTTCATAATAAACAATACCGGCCATATCCCACCAAATAGACAGGAGAATATTTTTGGGGTAGCGTTTGCGAACAGGATTATTATAAAGGACCCATTTTTCGTCCCCAGTAACGGTATGGTTCAAAAAACTTTCCTTTCCAAGCCGTTGCAGCAGCTGAGAACACACATTCACTCTCTGCTGAAGGTTGACGACGGAAAGTCTATGCGGAACCCATTTTCCCAGCTTTGAAACCTTTCCCAACTGAACCAGGTGTCTGTGAATTGTTCCATGCGATGAAATTAATCTCTGAGCTATCATATCGACTGTCAAATTTGGCTCAGCTTCCACGAGTTCGAGCAAGGCGTAGGAGTTAAAGACTTCAGGACGACCAGCGCGCGGGGCAGTTACCACTTCGGAATTTTGAAAACCACTTTTGCGAAGTCCTGACACTCACGGTATCCTCTCCGTGAGCACTGTTTATTTCTGCAGCAGCAGTTGTTGCATTTTTACCACTTTTATAAAAAAAATACAAAATATGTCTCTTGTACGCGTTCGAAGATTCCATTTTATTTTTTAACAACACGTGCTTCTATCCGCCATTAAAATCACTTGTTGAATGCACAATATATCAAAGAAAATATAAATAATTCCGATATATTCCGCGAATAATTTTCTATATGCAAAAATCGTACAAAAGTGAAATTATGGGTAAAATGCGCACGAACTTATGGACTGACCTGATAATACCACACATATCTGTGCTGATTGCGAAATATATTTATGTTTGCGGGAAATATGCATATATTGTGCTAATAAAATCTTTAAATTAAGCTACTATTAGTTAAATTTATTATGAATGCATAAAAATTCCGTTACTAGTAAATAAAAAATGTATTATATGGCTGTAAAAAATCAAGTAAATCTAAGTAATAAATATTCTATTTCAAAAGACGCCAGGTCAAAATGATCGGTTCATAGAGGTTGGTATATAGCAATGCTTGGTCGGAATTTACATCGAAAGCACTACATTAATGTTGGAAATTTTCGTACGTCTTGCTCCTGTCTATTACGCTTAGTTACTAAAATTATAATTTCTTCTTTCTTGTAATTAACCAAAATATTAATGACTAATTTCATTTGCCAATATTCAAAACAAAATTCAGCACCTAATGACATTAGCCAACTCTCTACTCAATGCAAAGTTCTGTCATACAAATGTCGTTCATGCATAACGCATTTGTGCATTTATAAATTAATTATAGCCAACACCGTTGGTAATTTTGCGTTGCGCGCGTAACTTTGAAGGCTTATTTAATTATTGTAGGTCACTCATACGCCATGTACACCAACTTCAGAGGAATTAAGTTAAATTATCAAACAATTTCCTCACACTTAAATGCACTGCATACGTACCATATTAAACCGACGCTTGCTGGTAAAATATTTTGCACTTGAATTTGTATGCCGTTAATTGCCTTTCAAGTTTCATTTGATGCAACGAGCACGTCGCCGTAACCTACTTTATGAAGTGCTGCGTACAGCGTACAGCGTGATTTATCGATTTGCACAGTGGCATAGTTAGCGTGTAAAATGTTAAGCGAGAACCACTCAAAGTGGTAAAATAAAAGCAGGCAAGACACTAAACGGGGAGGCAGGCACGTAGCATGCAGACCATTAAAGTGCTATTTTCGACATTTAGAGAGGCACTTCCTAGAGTTTATATTAAATTGGATTCCACATTCTAGAACAGTGAAGGCTTTTATTGAAATTTTCTTGGCTTACCAACTAGAATATCTGATTTGTAGAAAATTTTAATTTTTAAATTCTCGGCGCTTTTTTTAAGGAATAGTTTTTTTTTTTTTTATTAACAGCAACAAACATTTGCAATTGCGACTCACACCACATGCATATGTGTGCGTGTATTCATATTTCATGGTAGAGAGCACGAAAACGCAATAATATTGACTAACACCGCCTATTAAACTGTCAATCGCTGCTGCAGACGTGGAAACTCTAAGCGGGATATTGCATGGCTTGCGCTGAATATTTGTTTTTATTTGGCACAAAACTTCAGCATTGCTTTGAATATATTTGCAACGCGTGCATTCACACACACATACATATAAATACTTACATTTGCATGTAAAGCAAGGCATACCCATTCAGGGGCTGGGCTATAGATACGTGCCGACAACAAGGAATAGCACATTTTTCGAATAGATGGTACATTTCATGCTAACTGCGAGCATGATAACGGTATGGAAGCAATATAGTTTCGTAAAGCTCTAAATCCGTACGAAATGGGTATGGCAGAGTAACAAGGATGCTCTCAAATGCATCAGAAATGTGAGTGTGCCAACCTTAGATCCGCCCCCCCCTCCCCCCCCCACACGCCGACACACACGCAAGGGTAATCACCCGTGCATTCGCTCATAGATTGGCAATATATGCAATATGTGGTAGTTGTGCTCTTGTTTAGGGGTAAATAACCGCGAAGCAGACGGCTTGTCAATACACATACACCAGTAATTTGCACAGACAGAGTTGCACATATATAATGAAGTTCTTGCAGCAAAGCGAACTAATCTAGAAGTAGTGGCGGACTAAGTGGCTCCTAAGCGAATGGTACTGGTGTTCCTTATTTCCTTACGCTGCTATGCTAATCGATGCTTATTTTTCCAGAGTTACACTTATACTAAGGAGGTGACAATCGGTCTGCAAGAGCTTGGAACGCATTCAAAACTAATTGCTTTCGACAGAGTTTATTACAAAAATTCTCTTCGCAGAAAACAAAACTGCAAATAAGCACACGCTGTTGCTGTATTCGCGGTATAAATGCGTATAATTGACTTGGCTCCTGACTCCTTCTAAGTTCGATACTGCTGGCAGGCCGATAACTGCTAATTTATTGTACGGAGAGGTTATTGAAGCATTTGAAACTTGAACCATCGATTTTTTCAGTTTGGAGACTAAAACAGCATCACAGATAACTCAGAAATTTATCTGCGATTCCCATGGCAGCTGGTTCTAGGTTGCCGGAATGACTCGGTTTTTTCCCGATCAAGGGCTGCCGACCCAGTAAACTAGCTTTGTTTAGTGAACAGTATATACCCTACACTGACAGGGCTTCTATTACTGCTACAACAACAACAAGTCAGAAATTTATCTTATGGTTAGCGGTTATCTCAAATATAAACTTAGCCAAAGTGTTGAACTTCGAAGTTCTCTAACATCATATAATGAAACGTTATTGATGAAGAAGTACTTTTGCCCAACAAATTCAGAAAGCCGCATGCCATAGCACATCGCTTCAAAAAGAAAATGCAGTTGGACTTTGTTATTCAAATGAAATTTTTCACTTCTAGACGAAAAAAGAAAATGGCAACAACCCGACAACCAGCGCTAAAAACTTCATTCAATAAAATGACGCACCATCTACGAAATGAGGAACACTCAACTTTCGTTCACTTTATTAAAGAACTAACAGCTGATTATTCGCTGTGGAAATCTACAAAATATCTAAATAGATCAACTGTAAAAAAACCTCCTATTAAAAAAACCTCCTATTAAAAAAACCCCAACAGATTGTGGGCGAAACGCGAAACTGAAAAAGTGTAAGTTTTTGCTAATCATTTGGAAGAAACCTTTATGCCTTATGAAGGAAATCATGTACCACTGCTCACTTATATACAAAGAACTGAAAATTCATTCTCTTTGGCTTAGAGATAAAACATGAAAAAGGTTTTCTTAAATAAACCAAAAAACACCTAGTTTCGATCTCATCACCGCGGATATCTTAATTTACCTTCCACAAAAAACTTGATTTAAGCTAACATGACCTTTAAACGCATGCCTTAATTTAAATATGTGTTGGTGTACTGGAAAGCTTGAGAAGAAGTAATAATTATAGCATACCTTGACAAAAGTCCTCACGCAATGCCATCATACCCTCCGATCTCTTTGCTACCTTACGCAAAAAAATAGTTCTCCGACGATTGTAGCCTTTTATTGAACACAAACGGCTTATTCCTACTCACCATTTCGGATTTCCATCAATGCACTCAGAATCATAAACGAAGAGAAGAAAGTATGCTATCCTATATTTCTCACTATTGCTCAGTCCTTCGATCAGGTGTGACATGAAGAACTAATTCATAAGCTAAAAATCTTAATCTCTGAGGAGTTTTGGATATTTTAACTTCGTATCTAAACAATAGATACTTCAGGATCAAGCGCGATGAAGCTTACTCAATCCTTAAACCACTAAAGGCCTGAGTTCCACAAGGAAGAATCCTTGGAGCTGTACTCTATATAGTTTTCACGTCTGACCTTCTCTGTGGGGCTTTCACGGCTACCTTCGCTGATGATACGAGCACTTTAGCAATCGGTGATGATGAAACTCAATCCACTCGTAAACCATACGGCGTCCATAACAAAATCATTCAATGGACTTCAAAGTGGCTTATAAAATTGACTTACACAAAATCAATTCATATAGTTTTATCCACAAGAATTTTCAATATTGTCTTATATAGATATCAGGCACGGAAATTCGCCACTGCAACACTGCAAAGTACTTAGGAATGACGCTTGATGCTAAACTCTGCTGGAAAGAGCACATTACAATAAAAAAAAAATAAAAATAAATAATTGGCGCGTACACTTCTGTTAGGTATTTGGCCGAGCTCCTCCTCCTATTTGTGGTGTGCGTCTTGGTGTTGTTCCACAAATGGAGAGACTTACAGTTTCAAGCCGACTCCGAACGGCAGATATTTTTATGAGGAGCTTTTTCATGGCAGAAATACACTCGGAGGTTTGGCATTGCCTGCCGAGGGGCGACCGCTATTAGAAAAATGTTTTTCTTAATTTTGGTGTTCCACCGAGAATCGAACCTACGTTCTCTCTGTGAATCCCAAGTGGTAGTCACGCACCAACCCATTCGGCTACGGCCGGCCGATTACAGGATCATAATTATCTTTTTTTGTATGGGATCAGATTAATGGTATTTGATTCCCATATAACGACAAGTAATCTAAGACATTTATTAAAACACCCAGCAAGCCTCAACATGGCAATGAAAAACTCATGTGGCAAGCTGAGTTACTGCAAAATAGTAAAAACCAGCTTTTTTGCGGACTCTTTCCATTTTTTACTGCCGGGAGCTCCATGTAAACTGGCAATAGTTCGCTTAATGGTACACGAATAGACACTTCGATAGGCTTACGGTCACACATACATACCTACTCGCGCAATTTATTCGCCAAGTCGTAAGCACTCGAAAAATGTATATTGAACTTCGTGCTTGTTGTTATTTTTAGTGCTGTGTATTGCATCTGGAGTGTGTTAGGCATATCAAATAGCAACGTCACGTTCACGAAAAGGAAACTTACAAGCGTCACATGCAAGTACGAAAATATTCTAGGCTCAGATTTGTAAAGGGTGTCTGGAGAGATGTTTACCATTTCTAAGATACAAATTTATATCTTTAAGAAGCCACTAAGGTTAGAAAGATGAAAGCTATTTCAATTAAAGTGGCAAGACAAATTTCAGTGTATGTGAGTTGGGCCACTATATTTAATATTAGAAGTGCTTAGAATTTTTTTTCTCAGTGGTGACTAAAGAAAATCGTAAAAACTTTCCGAACACCCTGTACGCTATACAAGTATGTATTTCTAGTTTTTATACTACGCACTGAACCAGTTCTGCTGATGTTGTTGTAGGTGTTACGAGCGCCGTGAGTGACGTTATTAGCTTTTCACGCTCAACTAGGCAGCTACAGTTTGATGACCTGGTTAAAGTAACTGCATTTTATCGATATTGGATCGCATTAAGAATGTCATAATATAGGAGTTATTGAAAAAAATATTACTTTATTGACTTTCTGGCGAAACAGCCACGAAATTATGATAGCGATAGAGGCAAAAGGTCTGTGTTTCTACAGCAATAAATTTGTATTAGTTAAGTTTCATAAGATATGACTGGAGCTTTTGCAATTGGAACTAATAAAGAAATGTAGCAGATAGTTCCGGTGTAGTGGAGTAAGACTTAATGCACTTAGGCTTAATGTCTTGAATCCAAGTATTTTGGGCATTATCGTAATTTTTATGAAAATTGATTTATTTAGAGGCTTGAATATGTAGTAATAAGAAGTAAACCGAAAAAATTAAATGAAAAAATTTTGAAAATTTTGTGATTTATTCAATGCTAAATAAATTTTGATCAAGAGTTTTTTCAAGTAAAATATGTTCGGTTCCGTCTAATATTTTCACTAAATTTATTATTAAATTTTTTAAGATGAAATATAATTAAAAAAAAATTTGAGAAAAAATAAAAAAAAAATTTAGTTAAAAAAAATGTATTTTAATTAAAAAAAATATATTTTTTATATTCCACTAAAAAAAAAATATTTTTATTTTAATCACATATATATATGTTTAATTTAATTTAAAAAAAACTTTTATTTTAACTAAAACAAAATATTTAATTAAAAAAATAAAATATTTAATTCAAAAAAGAAAATATTTTTATTTTAAATACAATTGTATATGTTTAATTTAATTTAAAAAACTACTTTTGTTTTAACTAAAAAAAAATATTTAATTAAAAAAAGAAGAAATATATATTTTTTTAACTTTTGGAAATAATTCTTTAAACAAATATATTTATTTTAACTAAAAAAATATTTTCTTTCTTTAACTAAATACTTTTTCTTTTTTTTTGTTGGAAGCAACTTGTCTTTTGCTAATTTTGGTAACAGTTTTTTTAATTTTTTTTTAATTTTTTTTTTTTAATAACTGCTTATGTTCAGTAGTCCCTCCAAATTTCTTAATAGGATTCACTTAAGTTTTCCTGTTATATTCAAATACGCACAAATATGCTCGTACTAACAGTCAAGAAAGTAAATATTTACTCCGACAGCCAAGCGGCAATAAGGGCCCTCGGGTCTATGACGGTGCATTCGGAATGCTTGACCTCACTTTCGACTGCGTTCGAATTCTTTGACATCAGCCTCATCTGGGTTCCTGGTCACAGCGACGTTGCGGGAAACTTTGAGGTGGATGAGCTGGCCAGACAAGGGACATGTGAGCTGATTTCCCCGCGAAGGGAGAGAATTGGGATCCCCCTGACTACCTGCGGTCTGCTTCTGGAAAGATGGACATCGCGCCAACTCAGCGAGCGCTGGGCAAATACACAACGTGTAAGGTTGCGAAATCCTTCTGAGGCTGACAAAATATCAGCACTCCAATCTAGTGGGTTCTCTCACAGGACATAATGCGCGAGGAATGCATGCGAGTCCTTTTTGCGCTGGATGTATGGAGGATGAGGTGGAATCATCTCAGCACCTTCTCCTTAGCTGCCCTGCTCTGGCGGGGCTAAGATCCAGGCATCTTGGCTCTTACTTCTTTGCCACGCCTGCTGATATAGCTGGCCCTGACATTAAAAATCTGATGAATTTCATCAGCAGCACAAAGCGGTTCACTCAAACATAGTCATCGTTCGTAATCCGCACGCTCCTAACCATCCCATCATCACCTCTCCCCGCCCTCTCCCTGCATCCCATCGGTCTTTCCCTTTCACCTCCCCTCCTTCACAATGGTATCACAAAGGACGAATCTTTCTTCGTCCAAGTCTGCTCACTCCCTGGGCAACCATACCAACGTAACCTAACCTATGCTCGAGGGACGAATATGAATTGGATTAGTTCTGAACTTCTCTTCTAACTCTGCAGTTATCTGCATCGAAACCAGATAGAAAAGTAAGACGAGCTCCCACTAAATCTCAGTTAACGGCTGACTGAATACTGGAGCGTTTTTCAAATTGCGCCCACCTCAATAACTGAAGCTCCAATCCAAATATATCTGAAATCAATAAAATTCCTAATTTGAGATATTGGTTTTGTTAATTCGGCGTCAGTTTCGGTAACACTTTGTGGGTTGATACGCTGTTGTTTTTGCTGTAATTCGAAATTATTGTAGGTATAAGTAGCTTATGAAAATAGTTATATTTCCTAATTAGTCTCCAAGTATTGAGCAATGGAATAAGTCCTAACATACTAGTTTGATTTCATGATTTATATGATTTTATTGGCTGGATTACCATTTGCTAAGATTGGTCTACCACACAGCACCTCATCTTCCACGTCTATATGGTCAGAATGGAGTCATCATAACCAGAGCCTTGCTATGTCATTCGATCTATACTAAGTCCGTAAAGAACAGTAGTAAATTTTTTGGCTACCTGCTCCAATTTTTCACCGTAGTCGTAGTGGTTATTAAAAATTTTTGGAATATTACCTTAGGTTAGGGTAAATGCTTGCTCATATGAGAGTTCTTTTGGACAAAGAATTAAATTGGTGCATTGTGATACCATACAGAAGGAAATACAAAACAAGTAGAACCGAACAGGAAGCGCCAGGAAGTCATTCGGCAACACGAATCTTCGTGCATGAAATACCAAATGATAAAAAAAGCTATTTTTATAATACCGATCGCTTTCGGAACGCAATAGGAAACCTACGAGTTTATTTGTTTTCTATGGGAAATCTCTTCATGAAAAAAAACCATTTGCCCTTCGGAGTCGGTATAAGCCTATGGGGAAACATATACCACAAACAGGAGGGCGAGCTGGGCCAAATACCGTAGAGGTAGCAAAACAGTGAGTGCCAAGATGTCAACAACTTAGGCCGGCGAGAGCAAGGCAGCTGAGGAGAAGGTGCTGAGATGATTTCACCTTATCCTCTAGAGATCTCTTGCAGAAAGGACTTAAAACAATACCAAGCATCACCACATTGGATACCTAACGGACAATATACGGTAAGGATGCCCATAAAATTCGATAGCTGCAATTTGGTTAGCCTTAGAAGTTTCCTCGAGTGGCCCCGATCTACCCGTGGCCAGAAGGACGTCGTGACTTTGTATGTTTGCGCACTAGCCCAGCGCTAGTTGATTTGACGCGAAGCCCATCTTTCCAAGAGCAACCACAGATTACCAAGTGAACCCCAAAACTCCCATTTCGCGGTAAAGCCATCTCAAAGGCTCCCTGCGTAGCTATGCCACTGTGACCGGAAACCCAAATGAGCCTAATAAGGAAGTACTCGGATGCAGTCGAGAGGGAAATCAGGCATTCTCACACTAATTCCGAACGCATCAACAATGAGCCCAGGGCTCTTATTGCTGCTTGGCTGTCGGAGTAAATGTTTCCCTCGCTTGCAGTAGCTATAGACATATATTAGGCAAACAATCCACTGCCTCATTGCTTGCGGCTATATCGGCTTGGAAAGATCACACGAATGTCCTCGTATAATAAAAGATAAACTTCATTTCGGATACGCTGTCATGCAGAACTGACTTCAGCAAACACAAAACTGCCCTAATTCTTTTCTTCCAGCGTAAATCAATGATTAGATCGCCGTATAGCATAACCCGATGGAATATTTATGTCGTGAAATATGGCTCGCTAAAGCAGGTAGTGGAAAACGGTCTGAAGTTTTAATATAAAAGCTGTATAGCGAGCTAACTACTCATTTAGTTAATTTAACTAAAACTGAAAGTTCCCCTACAGCCTTAAAAGTTTATCAGAGTTTGAGTGAAAAAATTGAATTTCTTGCATTAGCCATCAAGAAAATTAGTAACTTGCCTGCGCGGCATATACCCGAACCACCAGAACTGGCCCCATTTTACCAAAGGATTTTTCATTGCACAATTGCATATTAACCGTTGTAACCAAGTTGTACGACCCGCCCCCACTGCCGCTTCATGCTTCAATTAGCTGTCTGCATTCAGTTGCAAAACTTTACTCATATAAATTTTACAAAGACTATTCAGCTGCATAAAAATATTTGCGTCTCTGCACCTTCACTGTTACTCGGTTAGAGTTCTTTCGGGCAGGTATGTATGTATATGTGCATCTATGTATAAGTGTATATGTATGTGTGCACGGTTATCCAGTGAAAAAGTAGCCAAGCTAATTTGCAAAATACACTAATAAAAAAATGGGATTAGTAGAGTGAAAGACCGTGAAGAAATTCAAAAACAAAAAAAATTAAATTAAATAAAATAAAGAAAACTACTGAGTGCCTTTCTCGCATTGCTGCAACACTCTTACTACCAACAAACTTTTTCCAATAGCGACAACTAACTAAAACTGGTTGACTTGGTACATTTCCGGCTCACGCACTCGCAGTTAAGTGCCCCTTAGCAGCAACTGACTAACGAGACTCAAATAACCTATGCCTTACATTGCCTCAGGCTATGCCTTTAAGTTTCTTTTCACTTTTGCCAGAGCTACTCAGTCGCCAGTTGGTGTCGTGATCACGCAAATTGCGTTAAATTTATAGAGAAAAGTTTTTAACCCAAAATAAAAACTAAAAACTTCCAAATAAGTTGCGAGAATTTCTGTGCGGAAAATGCTGAAGTTCTAAAACATCAAATTGTACGACGCAAAAACGATGCTTATCACGGGTAAGTAGCGCAATGACCGCGACTACTATTCATCATGAAGCCACCCGCACCGGTACCCGCACCCGCTTCAATTCCTCTTTTACTTGTGCGATGTGTTAACGGCTGGCATATTGCGCGGCAAATTGGCCGCTTCGACGTGAAACTTTGCCCATCCGAAAAAGTAGATAATTTCAATGACTGAAACATTGCTAAAACTAAACGTCGAATGTATTTCAATTGCTCTAGAGAAAGCTGAAACATAAAGAAGAGGAAGAACACGAAATTCTAATAGACGAGACATCAAATTAAAACTTACCGGCATAAAAATTTCGAAGTTTGATGCGACTCCGTGATGCTGCTTTTCACCTGAAAGTAATTTGAGAGCAAAGCAGAGGATAAGCAATTAAATTTTTTATATAATTTCATAGGCAGCTAAGCAGCAAAATACTTTTCCAATTTATAATTAAATAAAAATTTAAAAAATAAGAAAAAAATTATTCATTTCAGTTATGGCAGAAAAGCAAATCGGTTTAGTATTTGAATCTATTGGATGGGTGGATTAAAAAGAAAAATAGACAAAGAAGATTTTCAGCAATCAAAAAGTTTATCATTAAGTTAGAATAACGTTGGCTGGCGTTCACTGATATAAAACCGAAGCAAACAAAAATGGGAAAAATACAAAGATTTTCAAAAAAAAAATAAAATAAAAATAAAAAAAAATAAAAATAAATCAAATATTCTGCTGGCATAAAGACGTGTGGAGAAAGGCTTTTTTTTTACTAAGATAAAATTTGAAGAGGAAAATAATGTTTCGCATATCACAGCATTTTTTGTTAGTACAAAAATGCAGACTACACGAAGGAATCTGGCGTTCATATGCACTTAGAGACAGAAGCCACACCCAAATTATTTGATTCCAAATTAGTTTACCCCAGCAATGCTTTTTTCGTTTTATCCTGAAATATGGAATAAGTGCTATTACTATTATTGGGAAATTAGCACTGCGACCTGAAAGAGTTATTGTGTCACTTTCATGGATTCAGAGTATTTCTTTGAGCACAGCTGCCTCAATAAATTTCAGTATAATGACGACAGTCTCTTTACCTATTTCGCTCATCCTATTTGGGTTGCGTAAATGCTCATAACTAACAAGTTGAGGTGCGAATTTTGGCCACCTCTTACGACAGGCATCCTTTACCGCGGGCGACTTCTAACTCCCTAACGCGCTGTGGGAATGAAATAAGTAACTATTGAACAATAAAATGTAGATTTCTTATAGACGACTAGTTTTGTATTGAGCTGCTATGGGAGTGTGCTGGCTCTAATATATATAATCAGCTTATAGGAGCGGCTCCTAGTCAGGTGATCCACGTAATTCGAGCAATGTCGTAAATTTTTCTGAAAATTGGTTTGTTTGTTGATGTTTGAGCGAAATGAATAAGTAGCAATTGAACGCGCTGTGGGATAAAGGTTATAAATAAAGAAAAATATAACTGAATATACAAAAACTGTCCCTGATTTACAAGAGTGGAAAACAGTAAACCTGAATATAATATTGGGCATGGGAATAAGTTTCCGTCCTTTCGTAGCCTTAATCGGAACAGATGGTAATCCGAAGGCGCAAAGTCTGGGGAATACGGCGGGTTGGGCAAGATTTCCCAATTCAGTCGCTCTAAATATTTCTGGACCGATCTAGCAACAGTTTGTCATGTCTACCGTCCAATTCCGGCCGCTTTTCTTGGAGAGCTCAATTCAAACGAATTAGCTGCAGTCGGTAACGATCGCCAGTGATGGTTTCAGATGGTTTAGGGGTTCATAATATATGTCGCCCTTCTGATCCCACCAGATGCACAACATAATCTTTGAAGCATAAAT
Organism: Anastrepha obliqua; assembly: GCF_027943255.1. Lineage (NCBI taxonomy): Eukaryota > Metazoa > Arthropoda > Insecta > Diptera > Tephritidae > Anastrepha > Anastrepha obliqua. The sequence continues at coordinate 66,584,692 of NC_072893.1, forward strand.
ATTTTTTCCCCCTCTCGGTGGACCTGGTTCACCTGGCAAGCTCTAACTTTTTCGACGCTTGGGGTTTTCATAATCGATCCATTTTTCATCGCCAGTGACGATGCTCTGCAGAAAACCTTGTTTTCTGCCCTTCAAGAAGCACACACCTCACCAAACGTCTGTCGATATCCCTCTTCTTCAATTGATGTGGCACCCAGTTACCTGCTTTCTGGACCATTCCCATCGCGTGCAAACGTTTACCGCCGATTGATCTGTTAACATCTAACTCTTTAAACATATCATCAAAGGTTCGACATGCGTCTTCATCCAATAATTATTGTAGTTTAGTATCTTCGAGTTTTTTCAGTGCCCCTTCGCGGTCTTCATCACTCACGTCGAAATTGGCACTTTGGAAGCGTGGAAACCACTCTTTCCAAGTTGTATTTGATGGAGCGGGATTAGCGAAAATATAGATCAAAATACGACAGGTTTCAGCTGCACTTTTCTTTATAAGACAATAGCGAAGCATGACTTCGCGCAAATGCTGTTTTTTCGGGAGGAACGTAGACATTTATGGCGTCAGATAAGAAAGCATTTTTACGCTTCAATGCGATCGAAACCGTATATACCCACCTTCAAATCTCTAGTATATTACTAGAGTGAACACAAAAATAGTATCAGCAGCGACACTTCTTTTACGATGGCGGAAACTTACTCCCATACCCATATTAAAATAAATAAATACAGAATATCAAAAAAAATAGCAATTATTGGCAAAGTAATGTAGCAGTTCAACTCTAAAGCGCGGTGAGCTCCTGATAATTCTGGTTTTTTGCGGCGCGCACAAAGAACTGGCGTTCGCTTACCAGGCAACTGTATTTCATTCCTGACTTACATAGAGATCGAGACGATTTAATAAATTGAAGTTTATCCAAAAGGTATTTGGGCTACTGAGACTAAATAATAACTTTGTGAAGAAGTGTTAAACACTTTAACTTTTGCAAGTCATTAAATTAAGGAAAAACGGAAAAGTGCTCGTGGCTCTTTACGCAATAAACGTATCGCGATATACGAGGTGTGTTCAAAAAGCATCACGAATTTTGTGTTTTTTCAAAAATTATGTATTTATTCGTTAATATCTATTTTGTCCCCTTCAAATAAATCCCCATGAGATATTATGCCAACGATTTTCCCAAATCGAAGCACTTCAAAAAAACATTTTTTTTATCTTGTTCAGCTCCTCCATCGATGCCGTCTTTATCTCGTCAATCGTAGCGTAGCGTCAAGAAAAAAGTCACACGGGTGCGGATCTGGGGAACACGGTAGCTGTGGCATCATTAGTGTGTTGTTTTTGGCCAAAAAGTCGCCCACAAGCAGCGATGTGTGAGCAGGGCATTATCGTGATGTAAGAGCAAATTTTTGTTCTTTCACAAATCCGGGCGTTTCTGGCAGATTGCTTCGTGCAAATTGACCATAACTTGCAAGTAATGTTCCTTATTAACCGGTTTACCCTGTGGCAAGAACACATGATGCACAACGCCCCTGCAATCGAAGAAAACGGTAAGCAAAACTTTTAAATTCGACCGAACTTGGCGCGCTTTTTTCGGTCTTGGTTCGTGCGGCATCTTCCATTGGGATGATTGAGCTTTGGTTTCCACGTCATAACCATGGCACAAGCCAATCGATATGTCTAGGTCCTTAGCAATTTCTATAACGGTGATTCGACGATTGGCCAATACCATTTTCTTCACTTCATCAATTTACATCTGTTGTTGAAGTGCTCGAGCGTCCTCGTAGGTGTTCCAGAGTTACTTTCGCGTTTACTTCTTTACATTTTGTGCATGTATCGTTCAGTACTAGTTTCAGTTTGGCCGTATACGATGGAGTAAGACAGTGTCCCGTCAGTATCCCTACCACAACTTTACGCTCTTTCCTGGGAAGAGATAATATATAGTTTATAGACCTGTGCATGTGTAGTATGATTTTCACGATGCTGTATGAGCTGGCTTATTCCCATCTTGAATTCGCTTCTTGAATAGATGCACTATATTTAGTCATTGCTTGCAGATGGGTGGTAATATATCGGCCGTGCCACCTACCGGAAGATTAGCATTTGCTTTGGCTAGCATGTCCACTTTCTCGTTACCTTCAACTCTCTTGTGTACAGAAACCCAGTAGATGGGGGCTTGTTTCTTAGTTCCTAGCTCATTTATTCTCTTCCAGCATTGTCATACGCAGTGTGAGTTGGTCATTACGGCTGCTATTGCCTTGATGGCTGCTTGTCTGTAAATGTAAAAGTTTATTTGAGAGTTCGGAGGAGTGTTCTTTACAGCTAAGTCTGCTACTTTCGTTGCCGCGTATATTGCAGTAGTCCGGTAATTTGTATGACTGTTCATATTCTGATTCCGTACAGAATACTGTGGCTCCAACCTCCTCTTCCGTTTTGGAGCCGTCTGTGTATATGGTAAAAATGTGGCGCGCTGAAAGTTGTCCCTTCCGCTGTTCGTCCTTTTGTAATACTACCTGAGGTTCCCTGTTGAAATTTGCTTAAGAAATTACGTAGTTCAAGTTAGCGTTTAAGCTTTTGCATATTCGGCTATGGCCATAAGGCCTTTGGACTTGTTGTCAATAGGCTAAGTGTAGACTTCTTTGCAGAACTTTTTGCTACTAAGTCTATTCGGTGAAGATCAGGTATCGTGTCCAGAACTGCTGTTGGAGTGGTGCGCATTGTACTGCATAATGATTGGAGCATACCATAGTAGTTGCCTATTCCACCATAGATGTGATTATTCCAATTCAGATTTCTATTCAAGTTATTCCTAGGTTCTGTGCAGTGCCCACAAATTTTATAACAGAATTGTTCAGTTTCACTTGATTGCAGCCGCCAAGTTTAAGCCTCATTTTATAAATAAATCATGCTCTGTGATTTATTTGGATTTAAGAGCAACCCTTATAAATAAATTAAAAGATAGTCTTCTTAATCCTCCTAAAAATTTAAGATACTTAAACCTTTGTTAAATTCGTCTACTCTTGACTTAAAGCAAATCTTGAAAATCCTTTTGAATAATATGGTTTTATTAATCCAGTAAGCAGTCAATATGCCAATGAATAAATGGAACACAAATTAAGCAATACATTTCTGTGATGTGAAATTACTGCTCTTAAATTTCATAAATTAAAGGCAAGAAACCAAACGTAACTTGTAAAAAAAACAGGCAAAGGAAAATATTTTCCAAAGTGTGCAACTGTTCACATACCAGAAAGCAGTTATCGTTGCCAACATAAAAATACGAAACCAAAATTGCATTGTCCTACGCCAACAACCATTGAAAAGCTCAGATATATACTTATACATAAAGACAAACATAGAAACATACATATGGCTATAGCTAACACTACAGTTAGATCCAAATGTTTGAATGTACACCTGGGTTCACAATAATAGCAGCGCGATGTTATCCAAAATTTTGGCTATTCCTTTGTTCATCTTTTTTACAAAGATAGTTCATAGCGCAAGAAAAATCATATAATTTAAAGTTTCAAAAAATGAAGAAAAAATTTTAAAATTTTTATCAAAATTTCAATTTCAATTTTTATCAGAATTGTTAGAACTTTGAATATGCCACACTGTAGTGTAGCTCATTTGAATGTAAAGTGCAAGCTGTAAGTGGCCCAAAAATCGGGTTGATTTTTGGCAATTTTTTTGCAGGCGGTCCTGTAAATTTCATTTATTCATTAGGTAACTCTAGAGGACTGGCCGCCGTAGCCGAATGGGTTGGTGCGTGACTACCATTCGGAGTTCACAGAGAGAACGTAGGTTCGAATCTCGGTGAAACACCAGAATTAAGAAAACGTTTTTTTTAATAGCGGTCGCCCCTCGGCACGCAATGACAAACCTCCGAGTGTATTTCTGCCATCAAAAAGCTCCTCATAAAAAATATCTGCTGTTCGGAGTCGGTGTAAAACTGTAGATCCCTCCATTTGTGGAACAACATCAAGACGCGCACCACAAATAAGACGAGGAGCTCGGCCAAACACCTAACTGAAGTGTACGCGCCAATTATATATATACATATATATACCTCTAGAGGACTTCTTATGAATGTCTATTTTCTTTTCTGCAATTTTTTTAAGTTAAACATCGAGAATTCTCCCAGCATTCTAAGTCCTAGATGCACCCACACAGATACTCAAAGACTGTATCCTTAAATTCTTTTTGCTTCTGCATCTATCGATGCACTGCCACCGCCACTGTCTATGTAAGGCTTAAATAATAGACATGAAAAAAAAATCAGGTGTTTCTGGTTACTCATCACTTGCGTAAAACTAACTGTAAATAAAAAATAAGTATACATATTCATAGTGTTTATTGTCATTATTAATTTGGCCGATTCACTTTTTGTAATTTCTACGATTCCTTCAAAATGGATTGGCTTACAGGTGAGCTTGCGGAGGAAATTGGTCTAGAAAATGATAATTTGTCGCACAATGCCATAGCAAAAACTTTAAATAATCCTAAATTACGCCAGCTTACGTTTTAAAATAGTTTTAGGAAACCTTGCCGGTGGAACGAAGGACTGCAAGTGGAAGAAAAAAGAGGGTTTTTTCGCAGCCAAAAGCCAAAGAAGTGATGCCAATATTAAAAAAAAAAACCTTGTTTTGTACTTCGAGATGCTGCATAACCAAATATCTTTTAAGGAACTTCCCAACATGTTCAGCGTAAAGTCACCTGGGACTTCTCCTCCCTTTTTTTTTTTTGTGGTGGGTGAGAAGGTTTAAAATGGCTTCGCACTTACAGCGACCGTCGTCAACTGCGTCGAATTGTGTAGCCACTAAAACAACCCCTCCTCCTCTTCTGGGGAGACTTTCTTCCCGGAACTACCTTGCATTACTTCGGGAAGGCGAAGAACGGTGTCCATTAAATAGACCAATACTACTCACCCACGTCTGGGTCCACCATATTTGTTGCCAGCTTCATGCTATAGGCTAGTCTTCTAATGTCTCAATGCCGTCGTTCCAGTGGTATGTGTGGCATGCTCTCAGGTTCCTCTCACATGGGCGTATAGATCTTATAAGCTATCGAGGTTTCTTTTGCATCTGCAAAAGACAGTCCACCTCCTATCGAGGACTGATTCGTTTTTCCCTGCGTTTTGCGCTGCCACTCCGCGCGTTGCAGGTGCAGTATTATCCTCTTTGCAAAACTTTTAACTGCGGTCGAACAGTCATGTGATGTACACATGTTATTGATTAAGCTGTCTGGGCTCAGCTGTTCGCCCAAGACTAACTCAAGCGTCCGGCGTTCTTCATTGCACCGATCGCAGTAGAAGAACACGTGCTCCGCGCTTTCTATTGCATTGCTGCAGCTTGAACAGAACGAAGTGTCCTCCATGTGAAAACGATGGAGGTACTCCAAGAAACATCCGTAACCGCTCAATATTTGGGTTAAATAGTGGTATATGTCACCGTGTCTTCTGGTCATCCATTGAATAATTTTGGTCCCATTTGCTTTGCCATTTTTCCAACGAATGCAAATGTTCTGCAGCTTTCGCCTCAGTTATCGGATTTAGTCTTTGTCTGTCATGAAGTTGTCCCATTTCCTGTTCTATTGGGAGCTTTCCAGCGATGACGCAACCGCGTCGTCTGATACCGTCCTGTATGAGCACGCGACTCTTAGTACATTTCGCTGGTGCACTTGAGCTACTAGTCTAACATTCAATAGCAAAACTCCTGCCCATATAGGAGCAGCACATAAGATGACTGAACCCACCACACTTGCCAGAAGGTGCCTTCTCCTCTTTTCGATGCAATCAAAAACTAAGAACCCTGAGTCTAATGCAAGTAACCACAACCCACTAAACTGTTCACAATTGCAACCCATTGAAAAATATTGGACAATTATTAAAAGAAAATTGCTTAAAACGAAAAAACTCAATTAAAAATGAGCAGCAGCTGAAAATGAATTGGCAGAGAGTAGCAGATACCCAAGAATGATACAAACAAGATTGCGGCCATCAGAGAGTGCGTGCCGTTGTGTAGTGTTGCCAACCCTTTGCTTTTCGCAATAAATTGAGTATTTTTTTGAAAGTGCAAATCTAATTTTTGCTTCATTTGAGGTTATGCAACGATATTGGAACTACTTCTCTCAACTCTTCTTAACATTTAAAATCTTGTATTTTTATATTTGTTGAACTAATTTTGAAAAAATATTTTATATAAAAATATTTAACATAATTATAAACATTACATTTTAATAAGAAGTGGCTAGAAAAATGTCAGGAAGAAAGAATTAAAAATCCGAGCTTAGAGAACAAAATAAGCGCAAAATCAATTTATGAAAATGGTAATCTGATCACACTGATCGCCAATTGGGCTAGTCTGACGTCACGAAAATCAGCTGATGTTGTCAAATTTACTGAAAGCAAAGTAACGGGACTACGGCTGATGAACATTTTTTTAAGTCGTCTACATATAAAAGAAGCTCAAAAAAAAAAATGTTGGAACAAATTGTACGACAATGTCAACAAAACAAAGAAAAAAAAAACGACGCGAATTTTTAGCTCATATATTAAGCTAACATTTACAGGGCTATAAAAATGCATACCCAGAATTTTTCTAAAGATTCTAAAACAAAAGTTTACAATTTTGATGAAAATTTGTTGGATTTTTTCAAATTTTGCCGAAAGTTTGAAACTTTAGGTCATATGATTTTTGTAGTGATACGAACTATATTTTTATAAAACAAAAAAAAAATATTTTTAAACATTGAAAATTTTGCAATATATCCCGCTGCTATTATTGCGAACACAAGTGTACATACATATGTAGCGAAATCTGTCACAGATTGTCTGCAGCTTTGTGCACGCTTGCAGCATCTATCGATTGTAACCAGAATTCCAATCGAGGAAATTCAATTTGCCGCTTGACTCTGTCCGTCCATGCGTCAATGGGTTTATCCGATAGATAGAAGTAAGAAAAGGAAGCGCCTACATATGGCTTACACATACATGCATATGTCGCCAATATTGTAATTGTTTTGAGGGTATTTGCTGGAAAGGATTGCTGTAAGTTTGCATGTGTGAGCGTAAATGTGTGCGTTTGCCAGCAAGCCAAGCACAGAAGCACAGTCAAATTGACTGGAGAAGGTTAAGTCAAACATTTTTCGTTTTCAAATAATCGTTGTTGTAACAAGCATTTGTATGTTTGTTTGTATGTGCATATGCATTAGCGCATAAGTGTTGGCATGATGAGAGGATGCATACCTTATGAAGCATAGAATTTGCAAACACAGACATGACTAAATGCATATGTATGTATGTGTATACCCATCGCATCTACCACATTTGGCTTGAAGAGGCAAATTTAGTTGGAAGTTTGCGTAGTTGATGACGGTGGTGAGTGACATGTGCGGCCGCTTTCACATGTTTCGACAAACGGTGAGAGTACAATTATGCGATTATAGGTAGGAAGGTGTTCACTCGAATCCCATAAAATTTTTTGGCGACAGTCAAGTTCGAATAATAACACCAATAGCGGCAACAACAACACATGCTGCTAAATTGCCAACATGCGCGTGATGGGTATTTGCATACATGCATGCATACACGCATACACACATACATACTTACGTACATATATACAAACATGCTTACGTATAGATATACCAACACAAGTGCCATTCAAACGGCATGCAATCCCTGTGACTTTTGCGTTTTTGTGACCATTGATTTTTCTTACGTGGCTAGAAGAGGATCATCAGAACGCCAATAACAACACACAAAAGTGCTTGTGGATGCATTCAGTGACTAAAACATTTGTGACATGCCATTGGCATGTGAGGCAATAGAGGTGAAGTAAATAATGAAACAAGTTTTATACCAAATGAACAATCAAATATTTAATTTTTTAGAAATTTTCTCATGCACTAATAAAATATATAAAAAGTTTTAAAGTTGTGGTAACGAATTATTGACAAGCCAGTCCCGACATCTCTTCTCCTAATGGCAGTGCGCTAAGATCTGCCTGGAAGTATAATGAACACTTCCGATTCAAAAAAAATTGCGCACACTGAGTTCCATAAAACACAAATCAAAGCTTCTTCGGTTTTTGAGCTCGTTGGTACCACAAAGGGCTATCGAATAGAAAGCGCGCGCGGTTCAATGGAAATTTATTCATAAAGCACAGATAGGAGCGTAAAAAAACTTCTCTAAACGTAAAATGGCATGGAGGCGGAAGACAAATATTGCTGGCTTGCTTTGTGGTTTTGAGTTATTTTTCACTTATATTTCATTTCAATGCCTGCACTCTTAAATACTCTTCTATGCAGGTATGGCGGCTGAATTGGCAAACACTCCCCCTGCAGCCAATATAGACAGACAGACACACACTATTTTGCCGCAAAAAGGCAACTCAATTTCAATTCATAACAATGGCCATCGGCCCCAGTGGTAAAATTCAAAAGTCAAGTGGGTGCCCTCGGCACTGAAAGCGCTTAGCTTTAAGTTCACCAATTTGATGCTATTCCACTGTCAGCTAAACAGACATCCAGATGTATGCGTGAAAGAGCATTCATTTCACTGCAGCAAAGTTTACCAGTAGGAAACTGGTTCACTGCTTCTAGTGAAACTAAAACTTTTAATAGGTTACATGCGTAGGAACAATAGGTCTATAACAGTATTTCTTTGTTGAGGTAAAGACGTCTTGTGAATTCTGTGAAATAAAATCAGCACTAGAAGCAAATGGTGTTTCAATTAAATTTGTGTTTAATTAAATAATTTTTATAATAATAAAAAAATAAAAAATAGCAATGGATGAGCCAAATTTTGTATTGAACACAACTCCTGTGCATTTTTCTTCACCTTAAACTATCCTGAGAAAAGAATGTCCAGGAGCACTTAAGCATGTGTAAGCTTGTAAAAGTTCGGGATGCTCTTGCAGGTAATGTTGTAGGGCTCATTCTCAGTTGTAACCTGCTGATCTGCACGGTGGCTTTATATAACTGGAGCACTCCTTTCCGCGCTTAGATGAACGAGGTCATCCCACCTCCACACATATTAAGTGCGTTCCCTCGATTTTCGAAACAAAACTTGTCGGAAGAGAGAGTGACAGAAAAACAAATGAAAAAATTTGCTGGAAGAAAAAAAAAACAAATGCAAATCTTTAAGTTTCTTTAACGCATCGAATTTCTTGAGAATTATAAATGAAAAACTTAAAGTCCACAAAAAAATCCGAACTAAATCCTGCATGGACAATGCGTCGATGTGAAACAAAAGGTAAACGTGTTATTTTGTACCTTTGTCTGGCGGTTTTTGCATAGTCACACTTGAATTAAGAAAGAGCGCTGACAGCGTCACAATAAATTTCTTACTTAGTTAAAGTTTTTCATGTAGGGTCACGCATAGCATAAACTTTTCTCTTCATGCAGTCACACTTAGTTTACTATTGGGCGGCCAATTCTCACACATGCCATAACATGGGCAACACAATCAAATTATAGGCTAAGGGTTTCACTTTCATTTCATTGACGAAATTCAGCTTATGTCTCATAAATGTTAACTCAAATTTTGGTCAATCATTTAGCAAATCCTGTGATCTGAAACTAACCTTGGAATTTTCGGCATACTCTGCCCAGAATCGTATGGTTGCGAAGAACTTGACATGGGTCGATCGACGATCGGACTTCTAAAAACAGGAATTTATTTGAAAAATTGTTAGTGCAATATTTATTGCTACTAGACCTCTTAACTTTTTTTGCAGATTTTCGAACAACTGGAGCAAATGAGCAACGAGTACCGGCACAAATATCCAATGCCCCATTACTTGAAAATTTTCGTTCGTGAGTCTGAGTATATCGAAAATTTTCGAATAAATCGGGCAATAATGTTGATAGTTTTTTGACTTTTTTGTTAGCACTTTTCTTTTAATTTTACGGATCATTTATACGTAGTGCATGCATAAAAATTAAAATAAAATATCTGCCATTCGGAGTCGGCTTGAAACTGTAGGCCCCTCCAACACCAGATATCACCTTAAGAACAATGAAGGGATTCAGAACCTATTTCAGTGGATTTAAGCAAAAAGAAATCGTTTCTGAATAACATCTTGAGAAAACTTGAGATCCTCTTGCCCACTTGGTATTTTGGTGATTGTTTTTCAAGCGAAATTTTTAGCAATACGGAGTGCAGCGATATCGATAATTGGGGGAAAGTGGCGCAGATACCAGATCAGAGTCTACATTAATAGCCAAACTGTCCGAAAAACATTGAAAAATTCTCGTAACTCCTCAAAAATTATCCCGCAATGTAAGTTAAGGTTAACTTCAGTCACAAAAAGGAACAAACTTGAATATATGTGGTTATCAGAAAACTATGGTGCATAGGGTAATGAGGTGGCTGATAAATTGGCGAACTGCTAATCTATTGCTCACTGAAAGGAGCCAGGGACATAAATCAGTCTAGGCTTCGCAGTAACTATTAGGTTGCTTCGGCACCTCACCTTTAAAATATAATACAAAGGGAATGTTGGTGCAGCCGTAATACCTGTCTAGTAGCTTTAGAAAAAGCCGAATAGAGTGATAGCGGATTTCTCTATCAAGCAGTGTAGGAATAAGCTACGATTTCTGGATGGATTTACCACGGATCTTAATCCATCTAGCCAACATACGACTACCACAGGATAGGTACATATCACCGGCAAGCCAATGTATATACAGTATCTCAATAAAGAACTCGGACATTCATAGAATGCAGATTTCAGTTCAAAATTTTTGTAAGAAATGCAAGTTAAATATTTTTGTTTTTATATATTTCTATTGGATATTCAAATAGGATTTCAAAAATTGTAATAATAATATACAAATCTATTACCTCCTTGTAAAAAAAATTGATCATAAAGCATTCGCAAAATTGGCGTCAAAAAAGAAGTCGAACATCTGGCATTATTGCGATTCTTTGGCACATTAAAACTGGTAATTCCAAAATTAAGTTGCTCTTGGTAGAACAATACAAAGAAAAAAGCAAATGTAATAATTGAAATAAAATTTCAGTCGTGTTATGTTGAATAAAAGTCCAGATTATAAACATTGGTAGACAGCGGGTGAAAAGCTCAATTAAAGTCATAAATTTAATTATTAGTCACCACGAAAAGGGTAAAACCGTTCGAAAAATCGCTGAAATATTGGATAGACCCCGTTCGACTGTATACGACGTGATAAAACGTTTCAAAGAAACCAAATCTGTGCAAGAAATCGAGACGACCAAAACTGTTTTCGGATGCAGATGAACGGTGGATAGTGCAACAGATTAAGAAAAATCCAAATTTTAACGCTCCTAAGTTCAAAATAGAAGTCGCCTAACCCTTTTACTATTCAACTGCAACCTACAACCTTACATATAGTGATGCGAAAGATTAATTATAATGCAAGAGTTGCACGAAAAAAATCTACCATCAACGAGATTAACCGACACCAGAGAATAAAATTTGCAAAGCGTCATAGGGATAAGGATTTCTAGATGTGGAAGCACGTTTTATTTGCAGATGAAAGAAAGCTTACCATATACAGGTCAGATGGACAATCATATGTGGGGAGAAGACCTAATGAAGAGTTGCTGGAAAAGAACTTCTTACACGTACGACAGTTGAACATGGGGGTGGGTCGGTAATGGTATGGGGTTGTATGTCCGCTGCTGGTACTAGAAATTTGTGCTTCGTTAATGGCAATAAGGACCACAAACAATTCCTAACAATTATGAAAAAAATTTGGTCCAAAAATGCTGACAAGTTGGGAATTATTAACAATTTCCAGTACTATCATCAGCATAAGGCACTTGATGTCCCTCTATGGCTCATGTACAGCTGCCCTAAAAAACTTGAAACAACCTACACAATCTCTAAATATGAATGTAATTGGACATCTGTGGGCTCATTTGGGAAACCAACTGAAAAACCTTGTTATTAGAAACAAGAAATACCTAGAAGATGCTATTAAAGAAGAGTGCGAGAAAATAGATCCTTTAAGATGCAAAAAGTTGGTTGAATCCACGCCAAAAAGGCTGAATGGTGTGAGAAAAAATAAAGGCTTGCCGACTAAATATTAATTATATTTTTTTTCTCAAATATAATATTATTTGACTAACTCTAGTTTGAATAAATGTCCGAGTTCTTTTTGTCACGTATTTCGCTAAGTTTTTATATTTGCATTTTCTATGTACGAATGAGTTGAAATGAGGAGAAATTTGTGAACTTTCTCTGTTTTTGTTCAGCAATAACTGGACTAAGGAGCCTTATTTTTTCCTCAGATTCATTGAGACGGGTACATTCTTTATCGCTCGATAAACTCCTCAGATTCATCAAGCAGATAGGGAAGTTTGGAAGTAAGTGACGAATGTTTTCGAGCCGCTGATTTCAACAATGTAATTTTTTTTAGCTGTATTCGTTTTTAAATTTTACTTCGTTTTATGTGATGAATAAAATATAAATTTTTGTATAACAAAATGTATAATGAATTGCTGTTTTGTGTGTAGTCACATCACTCACGAACGTTTAAACAGATTTGATAATTTTTTCCCCGTTTTGCATTTTTCTGGTTTGTAAGGGTAAAATTTGAAAAAAGTGGTGTTGCCAGACTTTGGAATTTCAAAGAAATATTTTAAGTTGAATGAGCCGCTTTAACGGGGCTTCCGAAAGAAAGTAATAAAAAGGGTTGACAGCTATCGAAAAGCTAATAAGAACTAAGTCAAATGCTAAAACCAAAATAAACTTTTAGATGATTCACAAATCTGTCGTTATTGCTAGTTTCTTTGGTTTTATGATCGGTACAAAAATGAGTTTCGAACAAAGAGCTAATATCAAATTTGGTTTTAAAATCGAATGAATTGAAGAAAAAAGTTCACGGTCATGATTCTCTATCTCGTGCCAGAGTTCATGAGTGGTTTACATGTTTCAGAGATGGTTGTGAGGATGACAACGAACGGCCCGTATGTAAATCCAAAATCAGAAACCACCGAAAACTCCATCGGAATTGTTCGTAAATTTATCAAACATGAACCGAAATCATCGTTGATGATGAATCATGGAATCGGAGTTGAATATCTCCAAAACATCGATTTATCGTATTTAACTGATCATTTCGGTCAACGAAAGGTTTGTGCACGTTTCATTCCGCACAAATAAAGGGGGTATTCTAGTCTAGAAATTTGAAAAAATCGAAAATTTTTTTTTTCAAAATTCGATAGTTTAGGTATTCAAAAATATCTCCCTAAAAGGATTTTGCAAAATTCGAATTATTTTCGAAATTACAACTATTTTAGTGACGCGACAGCTAGACTAGTTTGAGCGGACGGCGAAATTCAAACGCGTGTTTCTCGAAACTACTTCGTTCGATACGGTCGGCACGATATCTCAAGTTCTAATCAACCGATTTGCTTGAAATTTGTCATGAATGTTCCCTAAATATATCTCTATCGTATGAAGCTCGAAAAACTGGAAATTTCAATTTTTTAATATGTGTAAACAATTCGAGAAAGCTTAAAAATAAGAGAAAAATCGACCTCAATTTTTTGAGTAGCCGCCATTTTATGGAAAAAATTTTTTTCCGTTTTTTCTGGTTCATACGATAATGACACTCAAATTAATTAAGAATTTGTATTTTTTTTTTTAGATGACCACAAGGGTAGAAATCGTGACGACGGGGACACTGCCTTTCTTTCCCCCCTTCCACTTCAAGGACGCATAACTCCATGAAAATTCATTTTTTTTTTTTTCAAATTTATTTTGTGTGCTCCTAATATATGAATAAATAAATGATAAAAAAATGTATCGTAAAAATATCAATAGCTTTTTTTTATTCATCGTCAAAAAATGCTCGAAAATCGGGCCTCTAGACTAGAATACCCCCTTAATGGAGAACCAAAAATTTTCCAGATTTCAACATTCAAAAGGCCTCAGTAAAAGGGCGAGAAAAGACGAGAACTTCCTTTACAATATTGTAACTGGTGATGAAACGTGATGTTTCTAACATGAACTTGTAACTAAGCGTCAAAGTGCCGAATGGAAGGCCACAGACGAGACACCACCCAAAAATCGCGTTTGGAGAAGTCAAAAATCAAGTGGATGCTCATTTGTTTTCACGATTGCAAAGGAATTGTCCTGAAGGAGTTTGTGCCAATGGACCAAACCGTCAATGCCATTTTGTATCTTGGTGTTTTGAAGTATTTGCTGCATCGCATTCGTCGAATTCGCCCTGAATGCCGCGAAGGAGGAAGCTGGCGCTCATTGCATGATAATGCACCATCTCGTCTATCCACTCTTGTGATTGATTTTTTGACTAGAAATCGCATTTTAACCATCAATCACTCACCGAATTCACTTGATAAGGCTCCCTGTAACTTCTCCTTGTTCGGAAAATTGTATTTGCCCAATTGCAGACAAATTTACATTTGATAGGAATGGAATACATCCCAGAAGTCAGATATACGTAGTTAGGGGTAGTCAGAATTTTCAAATGAATTTTTTCTTGCATTTTCTTAAAGTATAATATCTTTAAAATATTGTGCGAAAAGTTTAAGTGAAGACGAGAAATACTTTTCGAGTTATTCAACAATTAACAAAGAGCGCTCGGACGCTCCGGAATCGATAGAAAAATTTTAAATGGATTTTTTCCAAAACTGTGTTTTTTGAAATGGTGATCACTGTTACTTAAAAACCGCTTGGTAGATTTCAATTAGATTTATACTGCTTGTTAAAAATATAAAAACTCGTGCCTCATCGAAGGATTTTTTTCAAAAATTGTCGGTTTTTTTTCTCGAAAATCTGAAAAATATTTCCTGAGGCAGCCATATTGTTAATTAAAAAAAAATACGAAAATTTTGATCAGTCACAAAATTATCTATTAATAAAACTAATTTCTCTTCTCCAATTCATTTTAGTGAACCCGCAAGGGACTTCCGGGGAAACGGGTTCCACATAAACAGCGATAACTTTTGCAATTATTAATTGTTTTTTTTTTTTAATTTTGCTAAAGTCAAGTTGAAACATGAAGTATTAATGCTATGTTTTTATTTTTGTAAAATAAAGCAACTGACTAGCAAAAAAAATTATTGAAAGCCATAAATTTTTCGGGCCTCTGACTACTCCTAACCCCTTAAACAAGTTTCTTACCCAGGAAAAAATTTAAAATTAAAAAAACCCACCACAAAAAAAGGGGCTATTCCAAACACGTCACTTATACTGAAACATAATATAATTTTTAATCACACATTTTTCATATGTACTCAAATTGTCACTTAAATAGAATTCCATTACGAGTTTTTAATAATCGCGAAAACAAATTTTTGATACGTGCTCGAAGTGAGACTAAAATATCAAGAAAACACGGCTGGGAAACGCTTTGCCAACGCAGAGTACATTTACTCATCTGGAAAATATGTATAAAAAATTATATTATATTTTTGTAAAATATTTTGGTGCTATTGCGCTTGGTTTTATAAAGAAGCCTGACAACTTTTTTTTTAATTAAATACCGCTACATTCGTCTAGACTGGCCAGTATGCGGCGTTTGCAATACCAATCAAGAAGAAGAAGAAGGAGAAAATGTCTGCCAAATATAATTAATAACAATAATTTCCAATCATCAGAATATATGTACATATATACATAGATACATATTTATGTGTTGATGCATACGCAAGTTACTGCACATTTAATTCACATACACATGTACATATGCAAAACTCTTAAAACTGCAGCAAGGCGAGCAACGCATGAAATCGTTAACGTAGAGACGACTTTACTCAAAGAAGCACGTGGACGTTGTATGTTTGCTCTTCTACGGGAATTAATTTATTTTTAGATTAGTTTTCATTTTTTGATTTGTGATTTGTTTTTGGTTAACTTCCAGCAGCACGCACACATGTAGCACATATTTATATACATTAGGGTGCACCACAGAAAAATTATCGGTACTGGTTTCCCATGGGGATTATGGAAATATTCGTATTATATTATTTTTTAACACCTCCACCAAAATATTGCGGAAAAATATTAAACGTTTTTTTTTTAAGTGAATGGGATATAATAATAACAAGTGCGAGAAAACATCATTCCACTTATGTATATCGTAGAAGTCTAAATAGGTTAAGATTAGGCTGGGTTATTCAAGTTTCCATTCAACCTTATTTTCAAGCTCTTATATTGAGCCTTGAGCGTATCCAAAAGGTACTTGCTGGCTTTGCAATCCGATTTCTGAATTTAGTGGATCCAATCTCGTCCTTCAAAATCATTCAACTGCAGGAGAACTATTCTCTCCCTCTCATTTGTCGTTGATATTATTAATGTGATAAAGGGTTTTTCAAACAGAGGTGTTATTTTGATATTCAAAGAAAAATGCAATTTTTCAATATAAATGTATGCCGTTAATATTGCCAAATAACAACAGACAAATGAGCAGCACGACCTAGCCTACAGGACAATATTCTTTTCATGAAAATTTCCATAACCGAATTGCAAAGTGGCTGTCCTATGTCCTCGATAGCCTCACGAATTCCAACTTTGAGGTCTTGAATCGACCCTGGGCTCTTGGCGTAGACCTTCTCTTTAACGTGACCCCAAAGAAAAAAGTCACAAGGTATTAAATCACAAGATCTCGTTGGTCAATTGTGATCACCTCTTCGAGAGATAACACGGTCCGGAAATTTTTCCCGTAAAAGATCAATGGTTCCGTTGCTTGTGTGAATTTGCTTAAATGAATTTTTTACAATTAACTTGAACCAGATACAACAAAATGTAAAAATACTTTCACTTCTAAAATATGGAAGCATAATTTTAGTGTCACGTTAATTCTCTTAGTTTCAGTACAGAATTGTCAATAGCCTCAAAATGAACTATTGTTATATTACATAAAACTTGAAGAAATAAATAAAAATATAATCAACCTATCTTCCAAAACATAATCAAAAAATAGCAACAACAATCTAACGCTATTCCATCACTTGAACTGATTTTTTGAAAATTTCCATTTATAAAAAACTCGATTTTTAGTAGAATTTTCAATTCGGTTCACCTCACGTAAATCTTAGGCGAATATATTAAAGGTGATATCGGTAAATCTGCTTTTTTTTCTTTCGCCGTGTGCATGTGGCTGTCAGCCCAGAGTAAAACAAGGCGAATTCATTATTTGCTTTCTATTGTGCCAATACTTTGCCGTGACAATCAAAAGTACAAAATTTTGTTGTTGGTCTAGTGCCAGCACCTTTAATGAATGTGCCTTGATTTTAGTGAAAATCTTAAAATTAAATAAAAAAATAAATCATCCTATCTTCCAAAAAATAACCAAAAAATAGCAACAAAAACCTTACGCTGTTCCATCACTTGAGCTGATTTTTTGAAAATATTTATTTATAATAAAACTCGATTTTTAGTATAATTTTCAAATCGGTTCACCTCACGTAAGTCTTAATAATTTTCCGAAATATTTTAGCGAAAATCTTAATATATAATAAATTTTTAATTCCATTAGGAAGCCGTAACGTTTTTCTGGTGAGACACCTTAGTGTACATACAATATTCAAATACTAATACCCTATAGGACAAATATAGATGCTTGAAATTCTCACTACCAAGACGTTGAGATGCTCACTCAAAATTCATTCCATATATTTAAGGAACACATTCAAATTCTACGCTAGGATTGCAGCTGCTGCATATAGCAAGCCGCAGGTCAGGCGGAAGCGCAATAACTTACCGCGATAATGTATTACAGCCCTTGAGAGGCTAAACAAAAAGCTAATATATAGTTGAAAAATAAAAATTTCTGAAATTTTTGCATTAAAAAAAATTGTAAACCAAAAATGTTGAGCATTCGTTATATGGAGAAATAAGACCACATAAAAAAGTTGTACAAAATGAACGAGAATTTTGGGCGATTTCAATCTTGCACTAATATAAAATTCAATGGACTATAAAACTATATACCCCAAATTTTTCTGAAAATTCTGACTAAAAGGTTTGCAATTTTAATTAATGTTTGTTGATTTTTAATTTATTTCTTTTTTATTTGTGTTAAGTTTTAAGCTTGGATTTATACTTTTTTTCACCTACACATTTTCAACTTTGACATGCACATGTAAATATGTAGCAGACACTTTTCCTATTGGCGTCAGAGAGAACGCGTTGGTCTCTTACGGATGTCGCCATCGAATTCGATTGTCCTCATGCCCGGTTGACTTTTGCAAAGTAAATGCAAATTTTTTCTTCGTTTTTGCTTCAGTTTTATTTGGCATAAAATTTTTCTTATAAAAATTGAACATGCAACGGCTGCCAATGGTTCGGCATAAATTGCACCACACAAGCACACGCACTTCTAGCAACCCAACCCAAATAAAAGTGCACGCAAACATATTCCAAAGATAGACATGCGAAAAAAACTTCAGTGAATCGACGAGTGAAATCAGCGACAGGAAAATCAGATGCAATAAATTTTATGTAAAATAATGAGCGCGGACAAGAACCGAGAAACTCCTCACACATTTTCCATCTGCAATTCACCTACGTCTCTGCTTTGGCTCCTATAAAAAGTTATTTTGCGTGCGAGCATTTTAAAAAGCAGAATTTCAGTGAAAACTCATAAAAAATTAAAGCAAATAATGCTATTTAAAGCGAAAAGTTTCCAGCGGGTTTACGTCGCCGCAGGAAATGAAAAACCAACACGTGTGAATCTTTGAAATCGTACGCTGCATGTGCGAAGTTGTACGACTCAGAATGAGTAGTGACAGAAATTCGTTGCCAACTATAAAAAAAATATAGTAATGAAAGGGCTGTATATCTAGACTTTGTGTTGGATAGGAAGCTAAACTGGACTCATAGTTGCAGATAGATGGCGTTGTACTACTGCAGTTAGTCAATTGGAAAAGAATGGTGATTGGAATCCAAAATAATACAATGGTTTTGTACATCGGTAATTAGACCAATTCTCTATTGTATGGTATTGTAGTTCGGTGGATTGCTCTTCAGAAGGGCTCGCAAGGTTCGCACACTCCCATCTGTTCTCATAACCGGTGCAATGCCAGCCACGCCATCGAAAGCATTATATGTGACATTAAACCTCCTTACAGCAGATCATCAGGCAAAATATATCACTAGCAGTGCGGCAATAAGGTTAAATACTTTAAGTAAGTAGTCAAATTCGGTCTACGACCACGGCAAAATGCTGTAGTTCGAACCTTCCCGCTCTAATGGACTATGCATTTCCAACTACAACTACCATCACAATGCTCGTGACCCTCCAATCTTCAAGAGAGGAGTGATAACGGAGCGCTGTAAGACAAGGCGGTCCATCCATGTTTACACAGATGGCTCAAAGCTCGAGGGCAGGGTGGACGAAAGTGTACATGCGGAAAATCTGGGGACCTTTTTCAGTTTTCGAATTCCCAACTACTGTATTGTTTTTCAGGCGGAAGTGAATGCAATAATAATAACCCTAACACTGGTGCTATGTGAAGCGATACCGAGAGATGATGTCTGCATTTTGATCGACAGACAGGCAGCAATAAACTCCTCATGAAGCAGTCAGCCACCTCCAAGGCAGCCAGGAAATGCCGCACATCTCTTAATGAAATTTCATTTCTACATCGAAGTCAACAACTGTTCCAATAAAGAAGCGAGAGTTTGCACCAAATTAACTGAAGAGTACACAGACAATGATATAGTCATGCCCTTACAGCCAGGTAGGCTACTTATTTGTAAGAAAATTATAAGAAGAAAATCGACGCTCTGTGAAAAGTGTTCATCGCGCGCTCAGGCCAACTTATGGTGTTCAGCGATGAGGCCCATTGTTGGCTTAGCTATTATATGAGTGAGTAATATTGCCAATATTGCCGTAATTGAGCTCATGAACAACCAAACAACGAAGCCTTTCAAAAACAGCGATTTCATCCATTGAAAACAACCGTTTGGGGCGGCCTATGCGGCTGAAGGAATCATCGGCACATATTTCTTCAAATACGAGGCTGGCACCAATGTAACAGTGAATGACGAACGCTATCGTTCCATGATAAAGGACTTTTTGGTTACGGAAGTTGAGGTCCGTGTCTCCACAACATTTGGTTCCCATGAGATGGCGCTACTTGCCACACAGCATGGTTTACTGCGTCGTCGTTTCAGTGTGCAATTTATCTCTCGTCTCGGAACAGTTGGCTCATCTCGGAACACTTGGCCACCAAGTTCGTGTGATATCACACTTTTGGACTTCTACTTGTGAAATTATATAAGATTTTAATTCTTTGTGGATAAACCAGCTTCGTTTGTGGCTTTGGAAGCCAACATTACTAAAGTTATTTATGGAATTCCGACCGAATTCCTCCAACGAGTTGTTCAAAATTTGTGTTTACGGATGGCCGAATTACGGCGCAGTTGAGGCCAACATTTCAAAGGTATTATCATTAAGAAATAAATGTCATGAATGGTTCTATACAAAAATAATGAAGGTTGTCCAATAAATTTGAATTTTCTTCGGTTTTTTATTTCAATTTTAAAACCGTTACCTATAGATTGATCATTCTTTATTATCCTCCCCTAAGACGCGTATAAGGTTTTTAGACTAAATTGGGGGTTCTCAAATAGATTAAAATTGCATGTAAGCATGTATTGATTACAAAACTAAATAAAATAGGACAAATACTAAAACTTATTGAAGAAACTGGGCGCAGTGAATTACTGTAAGTTCATGAAGTGGGCAAAATAAAACTCTCAGGTTGCAGTGATGAATCCCCTCAAAATAGTATGCGTATTGCCTATCCGAAAACGCTCCCAATATAGCGCAGCTATAGCTTTAGTATATATAATAATTTTATTGTTATGCAATTTTTTATAAAAAAAAAAACGAGTATTGATTTATAAATTTTATTTATTTTAAATCTTGATGAGCACCACTACAATAATCTGAATGCACAGCTAACTAAGCCATTCTGCCTTCGTACATTTCATGCAATTAAAACGGGAACGATCAATATGCTATGCTCATATGTATAGGTAGGTATGCATGTACTCGTATATGTACAACAATTTATGCCGCATTTCAATGTGCAATTATTGCTCATCAATGGAAACTACGTTTCATTAGCTAAGCGCACTTATGGTATGAGTATCTTCTTGTAAATGCATTGCCACATTATTTAAGCCCCACATTGCCCAGCTATTAAATTTAAACCACTTATGCAACATGTTAAGATATTTAGAGCTGCTGTATTCTGCTTATTCAAAGCAACAGATATCCAGCAATGGTATTGCAATTATCACAAATATCTAGTTACATGCGCACACACACACACATACGTACTTCCTTTAAGTACTTGCGCATTTGAATAGCAACTTAATTGCTCATCAATACTGATAAGACACTGGCATACGGATCCGTTCGTAGCGTTGAAATCCACAACACAGCATTGCAGGTACATAACTCTCTTGTTTCGCAAATCAGGTCAGGTATTGTTTTAGTGCCATTAAAGTGCACGCTTGAAGGAAAACACAGCTGGACCAGTAAATAAATGAAGGAAGCTAATCCAAGAACATGACCAGTAGCAGAGAAAGAGTTATATGTAAAGTATATAGATATATTTTACTTCATAGCGGAGGAAGGCATAATGAATTGGTATGCCAAGTAAGTTGTTGAGTCTTTGAGGTGAATCTTTGAGGTGAGTGCGGCTTCGTCAAAGTTACAAGAGTGGCCTTATTTGATATTTAATAAACTCGACCATAAGCGCATGCGCCTGAAATGGGCAACTAGCACATTTTGTATTTGTTTCCGTGCATAGGATTCATCTTGCAGTATGTGAATGTATATATGAAGCCATTCTGAAAATTATTTAAATAAAGAGATAAAATTATAGTCCGTTCTAAAATTATAAGATCACCAGATATGAAAAAATTTTAATTACTTATTATTTTACTTTTATTATAAATATTGCAGTTATTTTTCTATTAAAATATAGTACTTTCTATAAAAAATACTACTTCAATCCAAGTTCCAGACTTTGTGCAAGACTTTTAAAAATACTACAAATTCTCATCAAAAATCCAAACTTTTTATTCAGAATATTAAAAAAAAAAATTGAGTACGCAGTTTTATAGTCCATTAAATTCTAGTATAATAAGTGTAAATTTAAAGTGGCTCAAAATTTTCGTTGATTTCCAAAAAAATTCGCTCCTTCGTTAAATGGAGAAACTACGCAAGCCCGTATAGGAGAAAATGAACCAGAATTTGGAGCACCTTTAGGAGACTATAAAACAACAAACTCTCTCTCTGAGGACAACCGAGGTTAACTCGGCTTGACCAAATCAAGTTTTCTGCCGACCTGAAAAAGCTACGAGTTATGAGCTGGAAGTCCATTTTTGATGAAAATTTTTTGAATGTTTTAAAATTGTGCACAATATTTTACACATCTCCTCGGCTCAAACATTGGATATCATGGCGATGATTAGCCCAATAATGCTCCATGGTTTGCTAGAATGGTGGGCAACGTGTGGGATGCAGGAATATGTGTAACCGGCGCTATGAGCACAACTCGAAGAGCTGCAACAGAAAACATTATCAACTGGTAGTGAATCAAACTAGTAGTGAAACTCAGCCAAAAGATCTGCTCTAAGACTGGAGATGTCGAGGCAATTTTCACAGGGTTTTTCTGATAATAGCAACAATCAGAATTCAAACGGAGGTCTCATTAGATAATTCCGTAAGTTAAATTTGCACAATTTCTATACAGATATATACAAAGCGGCGGAAGGAATAGGAGCGGCAGTGTTTTGCCAGCAATTCGATTTCCAAAAGACTTTCAGACTCCCTAATTACTTTAATATATTACAAGCTGAAATCTATGCCGCAACAAAAGCAGCCAAATTGGCTCAGAAATTATCATCATCATCATAGAATCACAGTTCGGGGTGAACCATTGCTTCCGTTACAATTCACCTCCACGGCACTCGGTCGGTCATCAGCCCATATGCCCATTGCTCCAAAGTCGCCTTCAATTTCATACCTCCATCGTTTTCTCGGCCGGCCTCTTCTTCTGCCGCTTTGTGAATCAGTTTTGAAGATATTTATTATAGCTCTATCGTTGGTCATTCGTAAAATGTGGCCATAAAAAATGAGGAACTAGCTTTGGAAACGCAATCGATATGGGAAAACTCAACCTCGTACAAATCCAAATTTACCAAAGATATGCTAAAGTCTTGGAATACGAAAACTACAAACTTTATTTTATCCCTATCTAGAAAAGACTGCAAAATATGGGTTGGAGTACTTACGGGACACTGTCTCACCCCACATCACGCAGCCCAAATGGGATGAGTCGTGAAGGAGTGAGGGAATGGCTTGTTAAAACTAGCAGGAGGGGCATAAAGAATTACATAAAATAATATCTTGGACTACAGATATAAGGCACTGGTAGCACAATGGACCCTAGAGGTCTAAGTGAGATCTTTAGCATGCATTTTTTTATAATTTTTGTAGCAGAATTGAATTTATTAAATAAATAAAAAATTATTAAATTTTATGAAAAAAAAACACCCAATACAAAAATACTTAAAAAACTTATAAATATGCGGTGAACTTAAAACACGAGGGTGTAAGTTTCTTATTTCAAACACTTTATATTAATTGTATTCCGTATAAACAAGCGAGCAAAATAATAGCAGTGTTATACGCACACATCTTTTTTTGTTTTTTAATTCGGCCATGTTCATTCATGAGCGGTCGCCGTAGCCAGATGGGTTGGAGAGTAACTACAATCAGGAAATTCACGGGTTCGAAACCTCAAAAGATAGAACTTTTTTTTCTAATAGCGGTCGCCCATCGGCAGACAATATCAAAACTCCGAGAGAATTTGTGCTTTGAAAAAGACTTTCCA
Organism: Anastrepha obliqua; assembly: GCF_027943255.1. Taxonomy (NCBI): domain Eukaryota; kingdom Metazoa; phylum Arthropoda; class Insecta; order Diptera; family Tephritidae; genus Anastrepha; species Anastrepha obliqua. The sequence continues at coordinate 66,608,562 of NC_072893.1, forward strand.
TAAAGAACCATATGCCATTCGGTGGCGGCATAAAACTGTAGGTCCATGCATTTACGGATTCCAAATAAAAGAGGAACTCGTCAAACACTCTACAAAAAGTGTAAGTTAGTCATATGATTTTATGGAAGCTTTCGTATTTAAAAAAAATATCACTGGGGCTTAGACATTTCAAGGATAAATAATTTTAATAAGATTCTTAGATCAGCTGATATTCATATCCAAATTATATTTTTCAACAATAAAAGAATTATTTTAGAAAGTCCATCGACCGCGTTAATATTATAATAAAGTATGCTTGTAAGTTTCATAACGCCCAAATAATAGTCACTTTAAGGGGTCCCGGTGGTCTAGAATGAAAAAAATCGACTTTTTTTATATTTCCTAAATATAGATTTTTAAGAATATACTGAACAATTTTTGGAAGAATATTCTAAGTATTTTCGAATCTACAGCCGTTTTAGCAGGTAGAGTCAGATTAGTCACGCGGCAGCATCAATGGAAAATATCCACTCTCAAAACTTTAAGCTCATTTATCTCATTTATTTTTTTCGGCCTGGTGTTGGCAAAAAAATAAACTTTTCAACCGAATCGTCTGAAACTTTAATATTTGTACACAACATCAATTGCTACCGCTCGTACTAGAATCATATTATTATTTCATATTTGAATTATATCCTTTTTTTATTAAAAAACTGAAAAAGCCCCAATGTTTAGAGTGCCAAATTCAAAACCACGCCATTTTTTCAATTTTTTTATTCTAGTACGGGACATAGCTACAGTTATACTGATTAATAATTTTTTTGGTTTTTGTGTTCCAGATAAATAGAAGAGCCAAAATAGACAAGACCGTCCAGGTCCAATTTTTCGAGAGGGTCAACTTCAGCTCCATTTTTTAAATTATTAAAATAAAAAAAAGCTTTTTTTTCATTTTTGTTTGTAAAAGAAGTTAAGTAAAAGGCCGAAAAAATTTAAATATCGTTTTTAATTTTTTTTTTTTATTTAAAAAAAAATCCTGAAAATATCTCAAATTTTCGAACTCTAGACCTCCGGGACCCCTTAACTATCTGACTTTCTAGCGAAAATTCGTGCCAATTCAAAAAATTTAAATATCGTTTTTAATTTTTTTTATTAAAAAAAAATCCTGAAAATATCTCAAATTCTCGAGCTCTAGACCAACAGGACCCCTTAACTATCTGACTTTCTAGCAAAAATTCGTGCCAATTCAAAAATGCCGTTGTAATCTATAAAACTCTCAAGCATCGCTTCCTTTTTTGACTGAAAACGACGAGAATTTTTTTTTTATCTTGGTTCATTCGGAGCACTCCACTCACTCGCCTGATGTCTGGATTGCGTGTCGGCTCGTAAATCCAAGACTCGTCTTCAGTAGCGATACGTAGTGATAGCCTTGGAAATCATGGCTTCAGCGCTATCAACGCAGTCCGTTTTTCTGCAAGATATTTAGTTGACCAACTGTGAAGCAACACAGCGCAATTTCCGGAGCGGATCAATAAGCAATGTTCAAGTCCTTACTGATAAACTTTTCTCTCACTTTATTGCTATTTTCATTAGTTTTCGATGTCGATGGCCTGCCACTATGTTCGTCACACTCTATGGACTCCCGATCTCTTCTGAAGCGTTCGTGCCACTCGTGAACCGCAGTTTTTTTTTCAGAGTATCTTTGCCGAAACATTATCCCAATATTTCCAGGGTTTTCGCATCACTAGATCTATTTTTAAAACAAAATTTATTACAAACGCATTGTTTCAAATTCAATTTCAAATACATTTTTAAAACTGTAAAAAATCGAAAACATGTTCAGTGGTAGATTTATTCAAGACGGCGAAACTTTTACTAATACCAAGCAAAGGCGATAAACCTTACAAAGAAAAAAACTCAACTCAAATCAGTTCTCACCACCCGGCAGTGAGTCCGGGAACTTTTCGATCAAGGTGCTTTGATTATGTTACCCAGCCATTCAATGAAGCAAACTCTTCATAGCTGCATATTTTATTAACTTACTTTTGTTGCTCACAGAATTAACTTCCTCAGCATCAATATTTTCGCTTCAGTAAGCTTCAAAAACATGCTGCCTCGACCAACTTTAATACGGCAATGTGCCTATTAATATCTCTCGAAGAACTACCTAGCACAAGCAAACATATTACCGCATATTGTCCATTAATGTTCACTACACGCATAGCTTGTTTCTACATAATTTGCACCGTATTGCTGTCGTGCAAATCCTGCAAATACACTTCGCCATTGTCAGAGGCCATATCGGAGGTAGACGAAAGCTTGCAGTGGCGGCTAAAAGGCAGGCTGTCCACCGGCAGCATTAACATTATCATCGATAAATGGATTTGCTGAAATATTCCTGGCCAAACAGATCATTGAGTGCTACTGATGTGTGCATATACAGGGCAGTACAGTAAAACGTATATTTTTGAATCTTGCTGCATACAGTCACTTACATCTTATTCGATACAGATACAATTTTTTTGTAAATTGTTCTATATTTCCTAATATTTTACGAAACAGAGTATGAAGACATCGTATTTATTTTGCTTTAGTTAATTACCCAAAATAAAGTAAAAAAAAAACGATTAAAACGAGTTATTTATTTCTAATTTTTAAAATTTTTTAGGAATTTAGTACTTTTTTGGGTATCATTTATTATCAATTACAGCTTGAAGTCAAATTGGCCTGGTGTCAACCAATTCTGTTGTGCATTCTGGACTATTTTGGGTCTACTCTTGAAGTACAATTTTAAGATCAGATTTGTTTTGGTTGCCATATTTTCTTATATATATTTATCTTCGAAGGCGACTACAAATTTTCGATGACGTTCAAATCTGGTGATTGTGCAGGACTTTCAACAATGTGAGGACATTTACGGATATGGTTGGTTGGTTGGTTTAAGTAGTGATTCTTCCAGAATCCAACTAGCGCTTCCGCACCATTTTGTTGCCACATCCTCGTTACCAACTTGCTTACCAGTTATTTACAGCATGACTATATCCAGTCTGTGCGGTTGAGGAACCTTATCAGGTTGTTGACATTTAAGCCAGGCAGCTATTCCAGACTCTCGAACAGCGGTTTGCCCAGAGTTAACATTTTGTCCTTCCATAGGGCAGGGCATTCGCAGAGGAAATGCAAGACTGTTTCCTTTTTCTCCGGTTGTTTACAACTGTGACAGTCTTTCTTCACCAGGACAATACGAGCTCTCACACATCGGCTCAAACAACTGCATTTTTGAGCACCCAAAACATCGAATTAATGGGTCATCCACCGTATAGACCTGACTGGGCACCGAATGACTTCTTTTTATTCCCGTTCGTAAAAAACAAACTGAGAGGTCAACGTTTTTCGGCACCTGAAGAAGCGGTTGCGGCATTCAAAATGCATGTTTTGGAGGTACCTCATTCAGAGTGGCAAAAGTGCTTCGACAATTGTTTCAAACGCATGCAAAAGTGTATAGATCTTCATGGAGAATATTTTGAAAAACAATAAAGTGATTTTCAATGATTAAAATTTGTTTTTGTTCTCTAATCCCGAAATATAAAAGGCCCCCCTCGTATACCTCTCCCAGCGCTCGAACGGAAAGAAAATAGTACTGTTAAAATTTTACTATGGGCGTAAAAACTGGATTATCGCTCAGATAAAAGTTTTAACTTTTTCTAAATTTTTCCTGGAAAACACTAAAAATAATTTAGCCCATAAATAGGAGGAGGAGTTCGGCTAAATTTCTAACAGAAGTAAAAGCGGTAATTATTTATTTATTTATTTTTATTCAGACAGTCAGTCAAACCAGCACCTTTTTACGCTAGTATATCAGAAAAAAAATTTTAAATTCTAAGTTAAAACTTGTGATAATAATTAAAAAAAAAATGTTTGCATGTAATTAATAAAGTTGAGGAGTGAACAAGGAAAAAACAAAATAAAAACAAAAAAAAATAATAAAGTTAAGGAAAAAAATTGAGCATGGAAAAATTTTGAATATTTTGAAAAATGCAACAAAGTTTGACAATTTAAAATATGTTGATTTTGCGGTAATATGAACTATATTTTGATACCAAATTAACGAAAAAATGGTGTGAAAGGCATGGGATATGTATTTAAATATATGTAAAGCTCATTACCCAACAATTTTGTGGTTCACTGAATACCAAACGGAAATAAGTTAAGCTTCATTCATTTTATTTCATTTTCAAAAAAAAAAACACCTCCATTCAGACCACCCTGTACACGTATGCACCTCACATGTGTATAATCTACCACCTAACACCTACCAGGCGACTGAACTGCTCCGCTTGAATGGACTGCATAAGTCGCTTTTGAAACACTAACCAATCGAACTACTCGACCTCTATTGTTGCACTGAATTATCGGTTGCTCTTGCTTCGGATTAGTGTGACAATAGCTTTTTGTATGCCAAAGCTCACGTAGATAGTCGCTATGAAATGGCCAAGTCATTGCTAATGGCGGCCACAACTTATCCGAAGCTCATTTATAGCCTGCCATTTTCGACGTGAAGCCGAAAATTTGTTCAATAAAATTTATGTCCATTAACAGCGTAGCCGTACAGCCGTAGTTGCTAAACGTTATATCGAACTTAATTTACACCCATTGGTCATTTCGAAGGGCGCAACATTTATCGCCGGATTTGCGTTGTCGCGGCAATTCAAATGTTTACAGCAACATTTGGCAATCGAAGAAAATAAATGTACAGCTTAGACGGCCGTCTACTTTCTGAAAAGTTTTCGCATGCAACCTTTATACTCACACAGATATATGTACATATATATGTATGTTTTTTAAGTTCATGTATATATCGGTCATTTGTCTGCTTCATGGCATCTTAAGAATTTCGGAAAACAAAATAAATTTGTATCTTAAGTAATCGCCTTATACGTGTTTATCCTTTGTAATGCGAAGCATTTATACGCCCTCCGCGGTAAATATTGATCTCATATGTATGTACACACACACTTATGTGCATGTGTGTGTACGAATGAATAAATGTTACTTAGTTCCCTTACTTTCTGGCGCACGATTTACAATATTAATACAAAGCAATGACGATATTTATCTGCTCTTATTTCTTCACGCACCACTCCTTCCAAATATGTTATGCTCTATTCTCTTGTACTTTATTCAATACTCACGCCTATCTACTGCATAACTTTGCAGTTCACTTTGTCTTTATTTCACTCTATCTTTTTTCACTCACTCACTCCGTCACTTTTTTTTGTCCAACAGCTTTTTGTCTCGCTCTACTTTATCGCTTGTTTGAGCTTTCTAAATTATAAGCCATCATGTTTTGTTTTTTTTTATTATCAACCGACATTATCCCTTTGTAGAGTTTTCTGAGTTGTGTGAACCATCACATCACACAACTGTTGACCTTAGGGTGCATTTAGGAGGCTTAAGTTTGTGTCCGTTTAGTGGTCAATTTAGTGGTGCCAAACAGTAGTTAAATAAATCCTCGTAAATATGTTTGCACTTACCCATTGGCATATGCATGTCTGAATATACAAATTGAGATGAGTATACCCTGCAAAACAGTTGTGCGACTAATCTCTAAAAGGGTATTCCGGAACTAGTCCCTTGGAGTGCAATTGGCTATTAATTCGATAATTTTAAATCGCTTCTTCGAAGTTTGAAAGTAAGAAGGCTCAAAAGAAAATGTAAATAACCAACAATAACACAATGTGAAGACTACAGCTTGAGATCCTGAACAACTAATCTCTAAAAGATGTATTGCAGGACTAGTCTCCATGGGGTGCAACTGGGTATTAATTCAACAAATTAGAATAATTTTTTCAAAGTTTGAAAGTAACAAAGCTAAGAAGAAAATGTAAATAACCACACCATTCGGGCATGACGACAGTGGCAGAATGTGAAGACTACAGTTTGAGATTCTGAACAACTATCTCCAAAAGGAATAGTCCGGGTCTAGTCTTTATTGACTATTGCTTGGGATTCTGAAGGTTTAGGCCCGTGCTTGGCTATGTAAATTTTTGATATCAAATATTAATGGAATTACGTTTGGATCATTTGAATTAAAAAAGCTGGAATTAATGAAATTTTCATAGCATCTAAAAAGAAAAAAAAATAAATTAGTACAAGTTTTTTTGTCAGTGTCAAGATTTGAACTCCAGATCTGAAGTATGATTGCATCAATTCTATTTATAACCCACCGATTATTGCGTTTTCAACGTAAAACTGCGCCAAATTTCAGTTGTTTTTCGTATAGATATAAATTCCGAATTTCGAAAACGACTAGTCTCACTTAATATCCCAATAAATACCCAAAAGGGTACAATTAATCTCTCATAGGACACGCTCAAACAATTCTATTCATATAAAAAGATCAAAAAAGGCTGCAATCGCATGTTCCTATGCGACTGATCTCGGACACATCCGAGACTAGACGAATTTCCTGCAGGGTACTGTTGACATGTAAGCCGAAAGTTCAGCACCCAAAATGAATTGAACTCAGCATATGGGTCTGAGAATTTTTGGCAATAAAACGCCATCTTTTGCAGCTAAATATGTACAACACCTGCCTAAAACAAGGAATTTTTCCAGAAAATAGAAAAGCCAGAAACTAGTACTAATAGTAAGGGAAAGGGAGACCCATTTGGATTGCACAGGAAAGCTCTTTGAGAAACTAATAAAGCATAGGCTTAGTGAAGCAGTAGAGAACAGTGGCGGTCTGTCTGATAAGCGGCATGGTTTTAAAATTAGCAGATCATTCTTAGGATCCATTCAAGACGTAACAGCTAGCGTGGAACATACTTAGGCAGGTAATCGATACTCCAAACGCTTAGTATTACTAGCCACAATAGACATGCTTAGAAATACTTTCAACAGTTTAAGATGGGGTGACGCAACTGAAGCCTTAAAGACTACATTCAAGATCCCGAATAGTCTATTGAAGATTATCTGCAGACATCTAAGCAACCGCATATTCTTATATGAAGCCCGCCAATGATGTAACACAAAAAAAATAACAGCAGGTGCGGCCCAAAGATCAATACTCGCACTTGAACTATGGAATATAAGCAACGATGAAATTCTTTGAATAGAGATGCCTGAGAATCTGCACCTATTAGTAGTTAGATACGCAGACGACACTGCAGTTCTAATAATCGCTCGTAATACTGACGAAGCCAAAAGGAAGGTAAATCAGGTGACGATATGAGTACAGGCATGGCTGGAAGACCATGGATTAAAACTGGTCACAGTGAAAACAGAGCTAACCAATATACGTGTCCCATTAGAAGTAGATATGCAAGTACTCGGTGCCACTTTATCGTCAAACAGATTGGTAAAATACCTGGGAGTGCAACTAGACTCAAGATTAACTTACTGGGCGTACAAAATTTGGAACCACAAGAGTTACAAAAGTAAGTAGCATGTCATGTAAGCCATGGCAAACCAACTCAGAGCAAGCAAACACTTTTAATGGACAGGACCAACTCATATCTTCTGTACAAGGGTAAAGGGTGAAATTCCGGCGAAAAACTTTATAATCTGTGCTACGCACCTGCGCTCTCAGAGTGGCTTCTTCATACACAACTGTATCAGAAGCAGCGGTTTTAGTTATCAGCGGAACCATCCCTATATATTATATATATATATATATATTATAGTACAAGAGCGCAAACGGAGATGGGAGGCAAAAAACACAGGAATCCCAGTACCGCGCTTCTCCGATATTAGAGTTCAAACGCTCATAGACCCCAGAGCTGGAGCTCGGTCCTGGAGCCATTCGTGATAATGTGAAAACAGGGTTCGCCGGGCTTATTTTCAGAGTTCAACCACAACTGAGCCTCTGGCAGCACAACACTGTATCTCTTCTCAAGCACGACTCTGGACGGCATGGAGTCAAGGGGCATGGCAAGGACCGTTGGATCGAAGTCCATGCCTACTCTCTTGTCCAGTGCCGTACAGGGGCCGTACCGATGGCCTTCAAGGCCTCTTGACTAATCAGATCATCTAATGCCGGGCCTGATGTAGTCGGAAAAGCTCCAACGCAACACATGACCACAGTGCGTTTTAGTCTCGATAAGGTTCTCTTGACTCCCACTAGAGGGAGTCTACTCATCCAGATCACTGATGTATAGGTGATAATAGGTATTATCATAGCCATGTAGATGCATAGGATCTTGCTAGGAGAAAGACCCCACGTTTTTCCACAAACAGCCTTGCACTGCCAGAAGGCTCTCAGTACTTTGGATGTCTTTGTTTCAACGTGTGATTTCCAGAGAAGCTTTCTACCGGGGACTACTCTCAGATATTTAATTTCTTTGGATAGCTGCATTGTGACTCCTTTTTGGCTTAGGCAGAACGAGTCCATCAAGCTTCCTCCTTCTACCGATAGCCTATTCACACAGCACCAAGTGTCAATCATATCCAGAGTTTTCTGCGCTTTCCTGCAGATGTTCATAAGCGAAGGGCCTGTTACTAAACAGGCAACGTCGTCCGCATATGCTGGTGCGTAGACTCCCGAGTCATTCAAGGTGCACCAGAGCAATGGAGACAGCACACCGCCTTGGGGGCAACCTCTATTAACCCCGGATGACACCAGCAGATCTTCCTCTGCTCTCTCTGCTCGCACTGAGACGATTCTTTGGGCCAGCATCGAACGAATCCAATTCACTAGCACGCGGTCTACGCCGTGATCCTTTAAAATATTATTACTTTTTCCTTCCACATTCTTTTGCGAGCAAATTTCTTTTGATCCAAAATTTAAGCAAAGAAATGTAGTAAATAAAAGCCATTTAAAGAATATACCAGAAACTGTCCCAAAAGTATATTATAAATTTTAGTATTGAATGAACTACGTTTTGAAGTACGAGTATATGCTTTCCTTGTCGTCAATTTAATTTTTTTTAATTAACTAGGATTAAGTGCAGAAGAAATGGTATGAAGTATTTGTTTTTCGTTATTCGCCCATTTGGTCTTTAAATTTTACTCTTTTCGTCACTGTACAGTGCGATTAGTCTGTACTCACCAACACACTCGCAAAGTACATTTTTCTGACCTCTATTTTAAAGGTATATTACTGTTATTATATGTATATATTTCTGCATACTTTACCTACAAAAATCATAGTGCAAATCTTTGCCGAGAACTCTTGAAATCTTGAATATTCATTAATTTCTAATCAACTTTCAAAGTAATTAACGCAAAGCAACGCATGTTTTGCAAAGGAATCTTATAAGAAGTATGGAGATTTTTGATGAGAACCGATGCTTATTCGCAGAGTATAGCTTAATTATCCAAATACCATTTTTTTAACTCAAGTGCACAGCGATTCCATGAATTTAGAGGATCGGATTTAACTTTGTCAGTGCACTTCTTTAATATTTCAGTCGAAAATTTTCACTTTATTTAGTTTGATTTTTTCTTTGCCTTTTTGCCATTCAGTTTCCTGTTCGTCTTTGGCGCAACAACCAAATAACCCAAAGGCAGATTGCTATGTGTTGATTCAGGTTTGGCAATTATTATGCTGCCTTTTCCTTCTTACAAGTGTAAACGCAATACCCACACATATGCAACTATTTGCAACAATATGATCCGTATTGACATTTGTAAAATGGAATACTTTTTAGTGTTTGCTGTGTACGACTTGTACGCATGGTGATGTTTGTGCTGCTTGTGGCGTGGTCATTGCTTTAGGCGATAAGCGATATGTGTTGATTGCTTGTTTCTTCATTCGCCCAGATGGTATCAACACTAGACTCCCTTCGTGTGCATATGTATGTGTTTTGTAATAATGCATGGCATCTTCATTTTTTCCTAGCAAATGCAATTTTCATTTATCCCTTTGCACTTTCTGCAAATTCATCGCAATCCACTTTTTCTTCTAACTAATCCAATTTTTTCCTCTTTAGCCCACTTGGTTTTTATCTTCATTTCATGTCTTGTCGTGTTTCGATCTTTTTTTTCGTTGTTGTTTTTGTTCTTTGTTCTCTCCGCCGACGTATGTACTTTTGCGTATGAAATGAAAATGACTATTTGGACAGGAAGCTTTGGTCTATTGTATTTCGCATAGATGTTGTTGATTCTTACCACAGCCAACAACTGCACAAAAAGTGGGGAGAGAAAGAGCAAAACTTTTTAGAGCCATGAAGTATCTGCACTTGCTGCTCTCTTTGCTATTGTTCGTCTTTTGTGTGCCTTTTCAGTTTCATTTCATTCAGCCAGCAATTATTTCAGCGTGTTGCTTAAAACGCATTTCATAGATTGTCGCACTCGAAACGGAAATCGTCGCAAGTCCTTAATGAAACTTTCATGAACTTCTGTTGCACTTGGTGAAGTGCTCTTGTATTACTAGTGTTTTAGTTATTTTTGTATTATAGTGGGCGGAATTGTTTTTTTTATGACTGTTTTGCTATCCGTATTGCCTGCGTGCTTATGAAATAGCCTGTGTGTGTGTAAACGCAATTTTGTTAGAATTTCCTTGTTTTCAAATATACATTTTTTTCAGTTTTCTTCTTCAGATGTTTCACGCGAATGGTCTCTCTCCGAAATAATAGTTTTTAATACGACTTCAACGAAATGATACTTTTCTAAAGCATTTGCTGCATCTTCTTCAATTAGGTCGAGTGGGTTGGAGTGTCGTAAGATAAAAGGTAATATGATGAGTAAAATAGTGAACTTGATTTAAATAGGCAGCAATAAGAAGGGAATACATAAAATGAAATTTGTGCAAAAAATAAAATAAATATGATAATAAAGTAATGCACAACGAAAAAATTACTTTAAATAAGATAAATAAAAATAAAATGCCAATTAAAATAAATTAAAATGAAACATACCAAAATGGCAGGAAATAAAATAATATAAAATACAGTAGAATAGAGTAAAATTAAAAAATTAAAAAAAAATTAAAATACTAAATTAATAATAATAAATTAGTGAAATAAAATAAAATATAAAAATTAAATAAAATGATGCAAACTAAAATAAATTAAAATAAAACAAAACAAAATGACATGAAATAGAATACATTAAAACATATATAAAATACATCAAAATAAAGTAAAATAAAAAAAAATAATAACAAAACAAGAAGAAAAAAAATTAACTAAATAAAATCATAAAATATAAAAAAAAAAGAATTAAGTTGACGAAGCCAACTAAAATCGCATAAAATACAGTAAAACAATTACACCAAAAATAAAATAAATAATCAAATAAAAAGAAAACAAAAAATATGGTAAATTATATTAAAAAATACAGTAAAATACAGGAAAATAAAATAAATTTAAAGAAAAAGAAACAATGAAAAATAAAAGAATGAAATAAAATAATAAAAAATACAATAAATAAAATATTACAGTAAAATACTACCACCAAAAACAGCACATACAAAATCAGGTATGATAAAAAACCTAAAATAAAATGGTAGAAGTATAAGTAAAATGCAATAAAACAATTTAAATAAAATAAGATAAAAAAACAGCGCAAAACAAAATAAAATAAAATGATAAATAAATAAAACAACATGAAATAATAAAAAATACATTAAAAAAAACATAAAAATTAAAAAAATCAAATTAAAAAATACGCAATGACAAAAAAATTCAAACAAAATGAAGATCAATGAAAAAGAGTTGAAAAGAAGTACAATACAAATTTTGAAAAAGGCATAAAAAAACTAAAAAAAGAAATATATTAATATAACATAAAATTGTAAAAACAAAAATCAAAATTTAATGAAATAGGAAGAGGATAAAGGAAAATACAATAAAATAAAGTAAAAGGGATAAAAAATAAATAGTAAAATTATTCGACGCAAAGAAAAGAAAATGAACTAAAAAATCGAACAAAATAATTAAAAAATATTGAATTGAATAATAATTACAAAGTGACAAAAAACTTCAAACAAAATAAAAAATAAAACAAAAAGAGAGGGGATAAAAATGTTTCAAAAGAAAAGCAAAAATAAAAAAAAATATATAATTAAAAAATTAAGTAAAATGAAGGAATATAAGATAAACTAAAATAATATAAAAATGCTGGAAAAAAACAATAAATAAAAAGGATATGTAGTAAAATAGAAAGGGGGAAAAGTACAATACAATAAAATAATGTTACATAAAAAAATATTTTCATATAAAATAAAAATAAAAAAAATAAAATTGAGTGACGCAAAATAAAATAAAATGCACTAAAAAAATATATATAATAAAATAGATAGAGAATACAGTAAAATACACCAAAATAATATACAATAAAAATAAAAAATACAAGATAAAATAAAAATGGTAAAATTAAAAGCAGAAAATGAAGTCACCCAAAATAAATTGCACGAAAAATCAAAGCAAATGAAAATGCACGAAATAGAAAAATATCAAATACAATATTTTTGGTTTGTTTTGCTGACCACAAATTACTATACTTAGGGTAATAAATTTGTTACTGCCATAAATTTGTAAAATTTTTTGGGAAAGCAAAATTAATTCCTGCTTATGTAGTGAATCTTTCAGAATATTTTGGATGAACAGTGGTTATGATATGAGTAACTTTCGCTGAATGAATTTTGGTCAATACTTTTTGTGACACATTAAAGCGCCCAGTGCATTCAAATAAGACAAACTATACCAGGAAAACCACATCGCCTTAAGAAAACCACATTTGATTAACTCTAATTCAATATTTTTATAAAAATATTTGGTATTTTTTAGCGTAAGCTTACATAGAACGCTTTTACTGATGAGCTTTATTTGTTCTTTTTTCAGTGACGTGAGAAACGCATTACGCCCAAAAGATGGAATTAGCTCGAGAAAACTCTCGTGCGATGATTTATTACGATTTTTCAAGTGGATTGTCGAGACAGGAGTGCATTCATCAACTTACTTCGAATTTCTGCGCTGAAGCACCACACTTAGCCATTGTGAAACGTTAGTACAAAGAGTATCAACGTGGCCATCGATCTTTGCAAGAGAAAATTCGTGAAGGCCATCTAAAAATGGTTGTTATGCTAATCACAATCGTTGCTGTGCGATAGCGAGATGGAGGCATTTTTGGAACCAACATACGTATACAATCAATACTGCTTGAATATTTGGTTATCAAGAAGATTTTTTCTCGAGGGGTACCACTTAATTTGACAATTACCCAAAAAAGGGCTCGAATCGATTGGTTGAAAAAAAATGTTAAAGAATTTCAGGCGCGGTGGTTCAAAGCAAATCGTAATAGATAACGAATATCTATGCACTTGAGCCGGAAACAAAACTGCAATTGACAGTATGGGTAATCCAAGACGAGCTTAATCCAACAGAGGCTGTTCGCGGAAAAAGCAACTCAAAGCAAACGGTCAGCTGTTTTTTCGAAAAATCAGGTATGTCGCAACTGAACCAATAGATAAAATTAAAATAGTCAATTCTGAGAGGTACACAACCATTTATTGCCCAAAGTTTTCGGAGCCTAAAGGAAAACCAGCCGCCGAAGATTAATCGTCTTTGACCCAGAAAATGCGAGCTCTCACGTATTAGCTCATACGAGAGAGTTTTTGAGCGCTCAAACGATCGATCAAATGGGTCATCTGCCTTAGCATTGAAAGATTTATTTTTGCGCTCGAACATCAAAAATAAAATACGAAGTCAATATTTTTCAATGTCTGAAGAAGCGATTCAAGCCTTTCAACAACTTAAGTTGGAGATATCCACTACTAAGTGGCAAAAGTGCTTTAAAAATTAGTTCAAGCGAATGCCAAAGAGTATTGGCTTCCAAAAATAATATTTTGAAAAACAATAAATCCATTTTCATTACTACAAAAGGCGACCCTCGTATGTGCAAGTGAATCAGTGAAGCCTTTTGTAGTTACAAAAATAATAAAACAATAATTTCTGGTGGAAACAATTGCAATAAAACCATGGCGCAAAGCTTTTGATGTAGCAGCAATGAAAGTGAACGACACAATTAAGTTAAGCGAAAGTAGCACCCGATTAAGGTGGGAGTGCGAGGGAGTGAAATTCTTTTTTACTGTTATTGTTTCAAAAGCAGCCACATGTGGCAACACGAATTAGCCAAATAGTAAATAAATGCACTCATCTAACCGAGTGGGCAACTCCGCCATGAATGGCGGCAAGAACAGCTGCCAACTTGTGGCACAAAAGTAAAAACCGCAATATAGAAAACAAAGTGGGTCTTTGACTTGCACACATACACGTGCTCATATGTGGCTGTGTGCCGTCGAGTATGTGTGCCAACAAAGGGCGACGGAAGTGGTCCCTTTTGCGTTTCCGGTTGCATGCTACATCATCCCTCGGGCACAGCCTCGAAAAGAACAAAACGAAACCTAAAAATCCGCTGACGGCTGTCGTCGACTTTCTTTCAACGCAGTGTTGAATGCAAGCGACAGCAACAGCAACAACATTAGCAGCTGCAACAAAACAATACAGTTGTATGCTTCGTTAAACTCGCTGAATAGGCGCCCGCACACGTGCACACATACATACATCCTTGCATATATGGACTCATATGTGCATAAACATTTATCCTGATACCTTCTTTGGCGAATTGTAGCTGACTCTGAGTTTTTTTCCACCTATACTGCAGTGGTTTAAGTTGTTGTTTGCTTCTGTTATTGCCATCAACTTGCCAACATAATTGTTGCAAGCGCCAACAAAACTTAACAACAACTACATCGAACAAACAAACAATAATAAAAAAAAAACACAAACACACATTGTTGCAACTTGGCCAAAAGTTTGTGAGGACAAAGTTTTGCACTCATTTCAAAATGTTTGTGCATTGTTGTTGCTGTTGTTCTGACTCGCTTGGCAACTTGTTACCAGAGTCGCTTTTTTACTGCTTGGCACTGCCGCTATTGCCGTTCTTGCCACTCGTACGTTTATGTGTATGTACGCATTTAAGTAAGCACATTGATTATAGTAAATGGCAACTTTTTCTTGGTCTAACACTTGCCATCAAAGGAAGGCAGCACACAGCTGTACATGCACACATATATGAAAAAGGAGCGGGAGGGGCAAAGCGAGCAGACAGCAACTAAAACTAAATGCGGCGTAGAAGACGCCTGGGTAGTGTGTTGGCATCCCTTGCCTCGAAGGCGCTTTCAGCCACAATGTTTTCCGTAATATTTACCACTACACACATACACGAGCGCACACATACCTAGAGTCAAACTATAACTTTAAGTGTTTAGCTACAAAATCTAGTAACCAGTTTAGTTACCAACGCTTTTGGCCAACAGCTACCCGGCCAAGTGTAGTGTCGTTGGCATTGTTATTGCTGCCACTTAACTTGACAAAGTCTGCCATTAGCGTTAATTATTTGCAATTCATTGTGTAGTTTTAATTGAAATACTCAAACGACCAGGGCACGGCTAGAGTGTCGAACAACTCTGCATCTTAAGTTTGTCTGGTCTTATCTCCTCATCCACTGGCGGCTGCCATAGCGAATGGCGAACTACTAATAATCATTGCAACAAATACATATAGAATTATATATACATACGAACATATGTACATAAAAATATATAATAGATACATTGGCCGCCAGTAAACATCCTTCTTCGTTGCTTCGCATGTGGCTGAAGTTGTCAATTAATTCACGAAATTCAGTGCAATGCTCACACAGCCGCGTGGATCAAAATTATTTAATAACCAAAATTTATTTAATAAAAACCCACTACTACGCAATCAAATAAAATGTAAGAAGCTTCTGCAACAACTTCACTAAAATTGTAGGCGTGGGCTAAGTTCATTACCAAACTGACGGAAAAGCACTCGAAACCAAAAACAATAAAAAATAATTTAAAAGTAAATTAAAAAAAAAAAATTTAACACATTAATTAAAAACGAGAGTTATAGAGGTGTCAAAATCTAAAAAAAACACAAAAAGAAGTGCTGAAATCTGAAAAAACGAAAAGTTAATTAAAAATTAAATTTCAAATTGAAAATTGCATCAAATTTTTTTGCAGAAAATTTGGAGGTGTCAAAATCTAAAAAAAAGCCATAACCAGAAACTGAAATTTGAAAAAAACCAGAAATTAATTAAAAATTAAATTTCAAATTAAAAATTGAATCAAATTGCTTTTGCAGAAAATCGTAAAAAGCCATAACAAGATATGCTGAAATTTACAACAAAAAAACAATCGAAAAATCAATTAGAAATTAAATTTCAATTTAAAAATTGAATCAAATTCTTCTCCCAGAAATTATGGAGGTGACAAATCTAAAAAAAAAAAAATAATAGATAACAAAAAGTGCTGAAATAGAATATGTATGTAAAGGGCCCTCCATCTATCGTTACGGATTTGAACTAGGTATTATTTGAAGAATGGAATGGAATGGAAAGCTGTCATCCGATTTGACAGAAAATTAGTTTTGTTCTTCCGCTGAACGAAAATGGTTGTCCCGAGAAATTGAAGAGGAGGATATTGGTGGCATTTGGTTCCAACAAGATGGCGCTACTTGCCACACAGCGAATGCTACGATCAATCTTTTGCGCACTGTCTTCGAAGATCGCATTATAAGCCGAAATTCTGATATCGTTTGGCCACCTCGGAGCTGCGATTTGACGCCGTTGGATTATTATCTTTGGGGTGCCGTCGAAGACCAGTGTTATTCCAACAAACCAGCAACAATTGATGCACTGAAGACCAACATTCGCGATGTCATAGCTGAAATACAGCCGCATACAACCGAAAATGTGTTGAAAAATTGGACCGATCGTATGAGATGGTGCATGGCTAGCCGAGGCAGCCATATGAATGAAGTTGTGTTCCATCGTTAACCGGAAGGATAGTACTTCAAAATAAAAAAAAACAGTTTGGAAAAATATTGAGTAGTTTCTTTTTTATAGCTTTTAAGTTCCGTAAAGTTATATGGCGGACCCTATATAAGTGAAAATTTTCGGATCCGATTTCCATATGTGAGATAGCATTTGAAAGTCCGTAAGTCAGATAATATTTAAGTTTGTCGATCTTCATAATTCCCACAAACCATTTTTTTGAAAGACTCTACTTTTTCATTTTCATAGTTCCATTCAATATTTCAAGAATTTTTTGAACTAAAGCTTAATTATTAAAAATATTTATCTTCAATGGGAGTGAGTCTCAGAGGCTTCAGAAAATTTAGCTGTTTCATATGGAGATGGGAAAGGATTAGTTTTCAAATATTTTAATTAAACGCCTTAAAAACGGAAATCTATAACCTATCTAAACCTATAAACGCCTTAAAAACGGAAATCTGTTAGATATTTTTTTAACGGCTAGTAAACGAAGTATTAGATTAAAATATTTGAAACCAAACTGTGCATAGAGCGAAATCGAAAACCATGTTGTATGTATGTACATAGAACTGTGCATGCAGCGAAGTGCTATATGAAACTTTTACACTGATTTTCTGAATATATTTTTATTTAACTCGAAAAGTTAGGGGTTCCATTATGAAGTTTACAACGATTGCTCATCTTAGCTTACAATATTATTAAAAAATGCACAACAAAAGAATCTAGGAGGGCGCATTTTTCAAAAATGATAAACAAAAAAAAAGTTTCAAAAATTTTTAACGAAAAATATTACTCTTTGCGAACAGCTTTGAATCCCAAAAAACACATCCTAAAAATAAAAAACAGAGAAAATTTCACTCCAAAAGGCTTTACTTATTCTATTTTTCGGGAAAGCCTTGGCTTTAAAAACCTTTCAGTTGCTACATTTAAAGTACGGTGGTTTTTGAATTTGAATAAATTTTGTTTATTGGAAATGCGAATAAGTTTCCGTCCTTTCTTAGCCAAAGTTATGAATTAAGAATTAAATAGTACAGGATATTATGTGAAGTATGTGCCATTGGAAGCTACACCTTTACTTCATCTTTCAGGCAGCATATGGATTCCTTTGACGAAAAATTTGAGTTCTTTTGACTTGATCCACTCATTGAGCCAGTTTGCGATGCTCTCGTAAGCAGTTCACTGCTCTCCATTAAGGGCTGACTGCACTGATCTGAACAGATGGTAATTCGAAAGTGCAATGTCGTGCAATACGGCGGGTGGGGCAAGATTTCCCAATTCAGTCCCTCTAGTATTTCTGGACCGATTTAGCAACGTGTGACCTGGCATTGTCATGCAGAAAAATCAGTTTGTCATGTCTACCGTCCCATTCCGGCCCATTCTTTGAGGGCTCTATTCAAATGCGTTAGTTGCAGTCTTTAACAATCGCCAGTGATGGTTTCAGATAGTTTAAGGAATTCATAATTGATGGCTGATCCCACCAGATGCACAACATAATCTTTGAAGCATGAATATTTTTTTTCGCTGTCGATGGACCCCCTTCACCTAGTCACCAGACTCCAACATTTTCGACGCTTAAGGTTATCACTTTTCTTCGTCAGTGACAACGTGCTGCAGAAAATCTTTTCTTTTCTGCTATTCAAGAAGCATCTCACATGTCACCAAACGTCTGTTGATATCCCTCTCCTTCAATTGATGTGGCACCCTGCGATGAGTTACCTGCTTTCTGGACCATTCCTGCTTTCTGTCATTCGCGTGCAAACGTTTGCCGACGGTTTATCTGTGAACATCTAACTCTTTGGACATATCATCAAGGGCTCTGCATGGGTCTTCATTATTATTATTATTAATATTTATTAATATAATATAAAATATTACACTAACTTAAAAAAAGAGCACACTAGCTGCTTGGGCCTTCGGTGATTACTGTAAATATTGAACAATATACGAGACGTTTCAACTGCACTTTTCTTTAAAATGTAATAATGAAGCATGACTTCCCATTTCTGAATGAACGTAGACATTTTTGACGTCAGATAAAAAAGGATATTTAAGCTTCAAACGAATATCAGCTACTGCGATTGAGACCTCACATATTCACCTTCAAATGAGCAGTATATTACTAAAGCGTTTAGTCAGTTCTACGCTTGGTCTTTTGGTCTCATTCACGAGAAGATATAAAATGCCTAGAGTTCAACTCCTCTCAATAATTTTGTGATAGAGTGAAGATCTGGGACTGAGGCAATGCTGAATGTGTTACACGTGGCCATCGCAGGCAAAACTGCCGCTGTACTTGTTGCATTCATATTGAGGTGTTCAGGCCACAAGCTAGACTTAAGATGCGGGTACCTCAGTATCCTTAGAAAATTTGCGATCATTAGAAAATAGCAATCATTGATTAGTCAATGTACCTCGTCGCTAGATCTGAGCGGCACTTTTGCAATTCATATTTTTGCAATAGAGGAGGGGAAGGGATTTAGCATTGGGAGAGAGGGCATGGTGAACTTATTTACTCTTTCAAATTGCAGCCCGAAGTTGGACGGAAGGGTTAATAGAGAATTATTCGGCGAGGAGCTTCCCATTTAGCTCGAATAAGGCTACCGGACCATAACATCTCACGTCCTTCAGAATGTTTGATTTTGTTAAGAAGACACGTTGATAGGATAACTCGCTGTTCTCGTATTTGCTTCGACATGAAATGCTCTGCAGGAAATGTAGGATGTACATGTACTGAAGATATTCGTGGATAACGCGACAGATAAGACCCTCAAAAACATTAAGTCTCACAAGAGCTCTCACTGATACTGAAGAGTCCTATTGAATGATCGCTTGCACTTGTTGAATAAATCCTGCACTTTTTGCGTTTGCAACAGATTCTGCATTGCCGCCTAATGCTACCAATTCACGGGGAATCTTATGAAGGAATGTATGGGTGCATTTAAGAAAATTATAAATTTGTTAAATCGGTGTGATTTGCGCATACAGCAACGACAACTGCATGTCTCTTCATTTCTTGAGTTAAACTATAGTCCTCGATTTCTTATCTGAAAATGAGCAAAACGAAAAAGTGTGGTTTCGAAGAGTTATAGTCTCATATATGCCTGTCCTCAAATACCGTTTGCACATCGTATTTTTACTTCGAAAAAAAAGTATAATAGTGTAACTTTTTAGAATTTGTATTTATTAAATTGTTCCGCTAAAAAAAAAATTCATATTTCTCCACGCTTTTGTGGTCAGCCCCCGAAACGCTAGTATATCGAGTATAAAAAGTAAACTGGTCCACAATGAGGACAAATATTCAAAGAAATAAAATCTTGTGAATAATACCAGGCATATTTGCATCAGAAAACAACGAGAGGCAATCAACATCTCTGCACAAATTGGGCAGTTGCGGCAGTGTAACAACAGCTAAGTTTTAAAGGCCACTTCAGATAACTTATATTTAATAAATTCTCTCAAATGGCAGTGGGGAATAGCAAAATGCAAATTATGATCGACCCTCATATTTTAAGCACTCAAACACGCACCGCCTACTTACATACCGTCAGCCATAAGCCATCTTCGGCAATCATTATTTAACCACCAACACTTTAGCAACCGCGAAACAACTCTTGAAACATACCGACAACAACAAATCATGATGTGTATATTAAAACATGGTGGCAAAGAGCCTAATATATTAACAACAACAAGGGTCGTGTATAGTGTGAACAGAAAGCAACACCAAAGCAATAAATTCAAGTATGCAAAACTCTACGCTCGCTGCCATAAGTGTAATAATCGGTGTGTGGCGGGGAGTGGCGGGGAGTGCAGGGTATTACCTAATACTATGGAGAGAAGTGAAATCGATTTTGGTGTTTCTATATGGTTTCAAATTTTACGCTCCTTTTACAGGCTCATGTGCACGTGCGTGTGTGTGTCTGTATGCGGCGTAACCACACTCGAGGCCACTCCTGTGAAAGCCAGCTTTATTACCAACACCCTTGTCGTATAATTTTCAGCATAATTTACGTTTTTATGACAAATGATTTTGCACACACAAATATTTATGTGTGTATTCACGAATTTTGTTAAATGTGAAAATTCGAAAATTCAAAAGTGGTTGTGATGCATAACGGCCGCATCCGGTATCCACAGGAGGCTGCGGTGAGACGCAAATGGCTTTCAATGTAAAATTAAGCGAGAATTCGTAGCATAAAATACCAGCCTGACAATGAAAGGGAGCTGATGAGTTGCGCATGGATAAATGTAATATATATGTATGCGTTCGTGTGTGTGCTGGTGTGTGCAGGCATATTCGAGCGCATTGAATGTTTTTGAGCATATTTACTTAGGTTTTGCGCACCACTGCTTCCAAAACTCAATCTTCCTTTCGCCATTTCGCCATTTCGTCGCACAACCACCAGCAGCGGCAGCCGCAAAAATCCTATTCAATGAATATTTCAAAAGTCGCGCCTCATCGCACAAACATAACAAACTGAATGGGCATAAAATAACAAATACAACAACAAAAGCAATACTTACACAGCTAATGTTAGGCAATAAAAGGCTAATAAAAACAATTGAACAAGATATAAACAAGCTGTTAGACAAAAAGGACAAATCGACCGCGAAGGCAGCGCAGTGGGGCGGAAATTTTATAATGACAAACTAAATGGCATAATTCAAAAATCTCTGTGATAAATGTTGTTAAAGAAAAGCGAATACAAAAGTAAATACCAATTCAAATTGCAAATGATATTTAGGTAAACACTTTATGTAGAAAGCCTTGTTGTACAAATCGCATCGTTGTGATGTTAGAACAGCTGTTGCGCTTCTGTTACTCATTCGCCTCGTTGACCTTGTGGGTGTGCGGTGACCTTTAGATGCTCCATTCAGCTTGCGCAATTAGTCCCTTACGTTGCCTCTTAATATACATTATGAACGCTTTAAAATCCCACAGCGAGTTTGTCACGATAAAACCTTACTGAGTTCCATTTGAACGCATCCAACTATTATCAGCTTTGTTGGTTCTACTCATTAAGAGCTTGGCTGGCTACTTCATACTCTGTACGCATTCAAACGTTATAAATTGATGTGCCCATATCAATTTCCATTCCATTTGGCAATTAGGATAACCACTGCGTATAAGCAGTCTCATAAAATCATATTTTACGCACACAGTGCGCCAAATAACTATGGCACAGGGATTTATGGACAAGTTTTGAAGAGTTATGAGTTTCTTATTGAATTTTAATAATTTCGATATGAAAATATAGCTCATCTCCTCGCGAAATCCATATATGTTAAGAGGTTAGGGGGAGTCAGAATTTTCATTTACATTTTCTGAAAGCGTAAAATCTTAAAAATATTGTGTGAAAATTTGAAGTGTTATTCAACATTTAACAAAAGGCGCTCGGGCGCTCCGTAATCGATAGCAAACCTTTAAAAGCGCTTTTATCAAAACTATGTTCTTTAAACTGGTGATGACTGTAACTTAAAACCGCTTGGTAGATTTCAATAAAATTTATACTGAAGAAGACAAGGTTTTTTTTTAAATTTTCGATTGTTTTTAAACAATTAATTGTCGTTTTTTTTTTCTCGAAAGTCTGAAAACAAAGCATCGATCAGGCACAGGATTATCTATTAATAAAACTAATTTTTCTTCTCTGATTGATTTTCGATGAATCTCTAAGGACTTGTGATGATCACCGCAAGGAACTTCTGGAGAAACGGGCTCCACACAAACACCGACAACTTTTAAAATAATTAATTCTTGTTTTTTTTTTTTTTGAAATTTTACTTAAGTCAAGTCGAAACATGATGTATTAATGCTGGGTTTTCATTTTTGTAAAACAAAGCAATTGACTAGAAAAAAAAAGATTGAAGATCATCATTTTTTCGAGCCTCTGACTGCCCCTAATCCTATAATTCTAGTTTCAGACTTTGTGAAAATTAAAACAAAAATCAAAACAATTTTTCAAAAATTTCAAACTTTTTAGGCAGAATTTTTACAAATGCATCGGATATGAAACTGAGCTCATTACATTTTGGTATAATTGATGAACTGACTCTGTATAAGTAAAGTTATAGCAAAAAATGACAAGGAATCCAATTGGTAGCCACCAGCTGCACCAGAGAAATGCTGCAATTACAATAATTCACAAACATCACATGCCCTCACAATGCTGATCAAAGAAAAACCAAAAATGCAACATAACTGGCAAGCAGACAGAAACAAGCTTGTTAAAAAAAACAGAATAAAATTACTGAGCAATTGAAAGCTGCACTGGGAGAGAAAAAATGCTGAAAGGCACGAATAATTATCTAGCAGTTACTGACTATTCAATATCGAGTTCCATTTCATACATTGCACCAATAAAAACTTCTGGCGGTGCAAAGCAAAAGCGTCGAAATTCGCCAAACATCCTGCAGAAATCTTCGAACCCTTTCCCAGTAAAAATATTGAAGGTGACAATGAAATATAAAAATTTCGTTGAGGTACAGGTACTGACCTCATTACAGATAAAGAGCTGCCTATTTGCGGAATGAAGTTTATTACATATCTATTCAAAGCGATGATCCACAAACGAGTCTTTTAGTGTGAAATTTCACCTTGAAAACGAGCAAGAACCATAAATTGTTTGATCGATAGCTGACAAGATATCGACCACTGCAGTCATCTACCGAGAAAATAATGGATTTCCTTTTCCCCAAAATTAATATAATACTGAATGCTAGTGGATAACAGAGAGAAAATATAAATGGAGTGGCCCAAGATTCGCAAATTTTTGATAATATCTTTGCTGGCGATCATGTGCTTCTTCTCCATGTTTGAATTTTTTTTATTTGGAAGAAAACACCCAATATCAAAGGGCAAAAAAGCATACAAATTCAACGCGATTTTTGAACCACTTGAAAGTTACACTTTATGTTACTAAAATTCAATGCACTATAAATCTGCTTATCCGAAATTTTTCCAAAAATTTTGATATTTTCATGACTCTTTTTTGGAACTTTTTTTTAATTTGCTTAAAACTTGTGCTAGAGCATAATCACTTATTTCTCGGTTTTGCTACTACTAACTACATAACTTGTTTTGTTTTTTTTCCTTATTCACTCCTCTCGGGAGCATAGGGCCTCGACAAGACTTGTCTTGCGTTGGTTTCCTTGATCTATTTGATTTCTGACAGGGTAAGTGATTAGCCTGCAGCTATCAGTCCTAAGTAGTGGGAATGCCCACCTGTCGTTGCTTAGGAACAACGCCTTCTTACATTTTTCTGCCAGAAGGATCACACAGATAGTTGAAGACTTTCCTAAATTTGGGGTGTCTGCGCTATTACCGTGATTTCCCGCTTCCTTTTGCTGGCGCCACTTGATGCAATGTGTAACTGTGTGCTTTTCCTTGTTTTTTGCTTGTTTTTGTTTTTAGCAGCCACAAACAGTTGAAATTTGTCGATAGCAAATTTTAAATGCGTTTTTCTC
This sequence comes from Anastrepha obliqua, assembly GCF_027943255.1. Classification (NCBI taxonomy): domain Eukaryota; kingdom Metazoa; phylum Arthropoda; class Insecta; order Diptera; family Tephritidae; genus Anastrepha; species Anastrepha obliqua. The sequence goes on from NC_072893.1 coordinate 66,632,799, forward strand.
AAAACTATGTTTTTTGAACTGGTGGTCACTGTAACTTAAAAACCGTTTGGTAGATTTGAATAAAATTTATACTGCTTTTGAAAAACATAAAAACTCGTGCCTGATCGAAAGATTTTTTTTTCAAAAATTTCGATTTTTATTATTAATTGTCCGTTTTTTGACTCGAAAATCTAAAAAATATTTCTTGAGGCCGCCTTAATGTTAATTTTGAAAGAAGGTTATCTATAAATAAAACTAATTTCTCTTGTCCAATTGATTTTAGATAAATCTCCAATGAGATGTGCGAGTATCACGGAATACGGAAGTTAGATTCCAAAAGTGTCTATGACGTAACGATAGATATTTAGATGAAATAATTATTACAAATTAAATTTCCGCTTGCCTTATTTCATCATCGTCATCATTGGAGATTTAGGTGTATGCTATGGAATTTTTTTTGTTGGGCGTCCCGCGTGGCCAGTATATGTCACCAAAACGGCTGAACAAAAGAACGTGTGAACAAAAGAAAGCAATTTCTCTCATTATTGACAGAAAATAAGCGTTGAGCATGCGTCATTCATGAGACACAATCCCCAGAAAGTGGTTGCCCTCGATGATACCCAACAAAAATGTGGTACACATCAAACCGTCACTTTTGGACTGTGAAGTGGCCATTGGTATTTCAATAGTAGGTTCTGCTCTCTAAGTGACCAATAGCGGTAATTTTGCCTCTTTACACTTTGATTTAAATGAAAATGTACCTCATCGCCCCAAAAGGTTGTATAAATATTTACGAAAGCAAATATTATTGAAAAGTTACGCAGAAATTAGTGACGCAATTGTAATCGTTAGGCTTAAGCGCTTACACAAAGAGTGAAGTCTAAGATCTGGGTCTATGAGTGGTATAAGGATTTTGCAGAGGGCCGCGAAGTCGTGGAAGATTTGCCCCGATCTGGTCGCCCATCAACGTTTTCAATGGATAAAAAGGTCGACAAAGTCAAGGAAATGCTACTGGGAAACCATAATTTAAGTTTGAGGGAGGTAGCTCGTGCTTAGCGTGCCTCACGAAACAACTCGCAACCTTTTACACCATCAATTAGGCATGAAACGTATAGCTGCTCGACTCGTTCCAAGAAAGTTGAATTTCTTTCAAAAACTTCATCGGACGAAGGTGGCTGAAGACATGCTTAAGTAAGTTGAGCAAGTGGATTCGGGCCCAAAGTTTCTCCAGCGCATAATAACAGGTGATGAGACATGGGTATATGATGGGTGGGTTTGATATGCAAACCAGTCAACAGGCGGCTGAATGGCGCTATCCACATGAGCCTAAACGAAAAAAACCACGTCAAAGTCGGTCAAAGGTGAAAGTCATGCTACACAAGGCTCATATTGTGAACACTTTTTGACCAAAAACTCGACAAATATCATCGAACAACCACCGTATTCACCGGATTTAGCCCTCTGTGACTTTTTTCTTTTCCCAAACTTAAATTGCCACTCCGCGGACGCTACTTTGAGTCAATAAAGGCCATTAAAGAGAATTCGCTGGAGGAGCTGAAGAAGATCTCTTCCAACGCGTTAAAAGGTGTTTTGTTGACTGGACTAATCATTGGCGTATGTGTATTGCTTCGAATGGAGCTTATTTTGAAGGCACACAATAAATTTTGATGATTAAACAATTATTTTGCGTTTTATTGAGCAATTCCCGGTAACTTTTTTGAAAGAATATATTAATCTCATCTTGGCATGCTAGAGCTATTCCGCAGTCAGATCTTATTCATCAGTTACCTTGAGAAAAGTGCAGTTCCTGGTTTTGTAAATCTTGTCGTTTAGGGCATAACTTTGTTAAATATAAAATTTTTTGCCTACCGCAGTGCTGAGTTAAACGAAATCATATTTTGTTGAGTCCCTATTGCTATACAAAACAATGATTCAACCAATCTGGTTATATGGACCACAGGTATGGGGAACGGCTAAAAAGGCGCATATAGCAAAAATCTAATGACAATAAAAGAATATTCTTTGAATTTTGGAAGATCAATGATTACTTTCATAGAACTTTTAATATAAGAACACTAGATGAAGGAATTCAAGAGATAATAACAAAGTACTTTGACAAAATACACACACACAAAAATCATCAAACTTCTCGACCTAATGAATGCTATAAAAGAATAAATAAATAAATGTGAAACTGTTATTATGTTGTTGTTAAATTGAAATTATGTTAGCTGATTATTGTATTGTATGACATTAAAATAATTTTCGTTAATCTTAATTTGTATACCCTTTGGCTCTTAGCATTAAGCGATGCATATAAATTACTTGCCAAATTTTTAAATAGCATATTTAATGCCCTCAGGCAGATTTACAAGACAAGTGGGGAATCAAAATAAAAATTAAAAAAATCCACATAAAAAAAATTCCAGCACAGACAAAGCTCTCATCCTCTATCGGATACTTCACCGATTCTGATAAACATCTTCTGTCACATTTCAGTCCAATTTGAAATGCTTTTGCTGCTAATTTGAATTTCATAGTCATAATTTGAATTACCATCGCTCTTCGTTTTTGTTATTGTTTAAAAATCACATTTAAGTTAAAACAACAGACATTTCAAATGTAATCTTGACAAGAGACTAAGCTGAAATAAATTCAGAAAGATGACAATCAGCAAAATTTAACATAAAAAGCTGTCATAAGAGACGTCCCACACACCAATAGATATTAAAGGAAAAAATAAATAATTAGAATAATAAGAGAGAAACATTCAAATAAAAATAACGAGAAATATTTTTTTTTGCAAAAAAGAAATTAGAATTACAAAAATGGGATAAAAAAACGCCAGTCAGTAATTTCTCTTATACAACCACAAACAAACAGATTGCTTTTTTTTTGCATAGAGATGAAGAAAAAACTATAAAAGTCCACATATTGACAACTTTTGACTATTCGTTTATTTGTTTCTTAATTTCATTTTTTTTTTATTAAAAATATAGCTCTTTCTATAACAAAAGCATATCTCAAACTTTGCGCAAGATTCATAAAAGCTCGAAAAATAGTCATACATAATAAAAGTGCGTAACACCGTCAAGGAAAAAATGATTAAAAATCAACAAGCCACTTTAAACTTGCATTATATTATACTAAAATTAATTATGGGAAACCGGTGGTTTAAAATTTTCCTCAAATCGTTTTTTTTTTTTTTTTGATATTTCGAAAGTATAGGCTTTTAAATTTTTTTTCTTTGTTCATTCCTCTCGGGAGCACAGGGCCTCGGCAAGGCTCAGTCTTCCGTTAGTTTCCTTAATCTGTTTTTGATTTCTGACAGGGTAGGTGATTCGCCTGCCGCTACCAGTCCTAAATATTGGGAAGGCCCACCTGTCAATGTTTAGGAACAATGCCTTTTTACTGCTTGCAGCGCCATCTGTGTCCCACATTTTTCTGGCAGAAGGATCGCACAGATGGTTGAAGAGTTCGCTAAATTTCGTGCGTCTGCGCTATTACCGCGGCTGTCCGTTTCCTCTTGCTGGCGCCATTAATGCAATGCGTATCTAACTATGAGTTTTTGTTTGTTTTTTTTTTTTGTTTGTTTTAGCAGCCACAATGCAAATAATGCGCAGACTATTATGCGGGATGGTAAGGATAACTTTTTGGTGTTGAGGAATGGAATTGGAGGAAGTTTTTTTTTCTTTTGAAATAGGGAAAGTAGGTAAATTTGGAAAAGTGCGAGGACCGTACTGTACGTGGAATTCGAACCAGCAACCTCTGGGATGGCAGGCTAGTACACTTACGCTGGACTACCGAGGCCGCCATTCCTCGCCCGTTTTAGAATATACTGTCAAGTTTCTGGAAGGAAAATATCCACTCTCAAAACTTTAAACTCAATTATGTCAAAATTGCTTTTTTCGATCTGGTGTCAAAAAAAAAACTTTTCAACCGAGTCATCATTAATGCAACCATCAAGTTTGATATGTTTTTCACAACATCAATTGCTATCGCCTGTACTAGAATCATATTTTTATTTCAATTGCTTCGTATTTCTTTGATTAAAAAACTGAAAACAAACAATTTTTAGAGTGTCAAATTCAAAGCCGCGCCATTTTGTCAAACTTTTTTTTGTTATTTTTTTATTTTTTTTTTCTTTTTTTATTCTAGTACGGGACATAGCTACAGTCATACTGATTAATTATTGTTTTGGATTTGGTGTTTGAGATAAATAGAAGAGCCAAAATGGAGAACACCGTCCAGGCTCAAATTTTCGGGAGAATCAACGCTATTTTTAAAATCACTAAAATTAAAAAAAAATTAAAAACAAAAAAAAATTTTTTAATTTTTCTAGGTAAAAGAAATTAAATAAAAAGTCTAAAAAATTGAAATATCGCTTTTCATTATTTGTATTGAAAAAAAAATTACTGAAAATACCTTAAGTTTTCGAATTCTAGACCACCAGGATCCCTTAAGTCGCAATTTACAAAATAGGCTACTCATCAGCGTCATCAAAGTTTGGCGCGACAACTTCTTGTTAGCTTTGGTCCGCTATACAGAACGCCTCCATGCAGCTCATTCCGTTGTTTTCTTCTACCAATTTTCCAGTTTGAGGTGCTCCAGATCTTCCTTTACTTCATCTATCCATCTCGGTATTGCTCCTTCTTTTGCATTGGTGGTGTATGTCTTCGTTCCCAGTGCTTTTCTTTGGGCTCTTGAACTATTCATCCTAATAACTTAGCTTAGCCATCTCATTATTTGCTCTCTGGTATAATGTATCGCATTTTTTCTTTTGATTAGTTCCTGCTGTCTATTATTCCATCGTATACGCCATTCGCCTTTCGGAATTCTAACCGCGCCAAATATTTTCCTAACAATTTTCCTTTCAAAGGTTAGTAGTTTTGTCTTTTTTTTCACTCAATGTCCATGGTTCGGCTCAATGGCACAAAAAGGTCGAACTACTGTTTTACACAGTGCCCTTCTTGCAAGATCTGCTTCAATTCGTTTGTTAAGTAGTTCTGATTTGAAGAGCCTTATGAGTGACGGGCTTGAGTTCGTCCGTCTATTGTGATGCTCGTCATGTCAAATCTTGTCAGTTTGCAGCCAAGTCTACTACCTAATATTTGAGTTTTTCAATATTAACTGCTTTTGGTGATTATTCATTTTTTAGTCTAGAGAGTGGTATGTATTTAGTCTTTTTGCGGTTTCATTTTAGTCCTACTACCTACCCAAAAATGTCCTAAAAATTCTAAATCAAAAGTGAATGCTTAAAAAGTTACCCAAAGCGTGAAACTTGAAGCGTAGTGAGGGGAACTTCGAAAAACTATATTACATAAATTTTGTAACAGAATGATATATTTTTTTTTAAAAACCAATTACAAATAAATTAAAAAAATAAATATGCATTTAGAGTGAGTGGTGCAAAATTAATCATCCAATTTTGTTTTTGAATAACCATTTTTTACTAAATAAAAGCAAATATTTTGTTTTCCTAAAATATTTGACAGAAGTCTTATAGAATATAAAATATAAAAATATAAAAATAATATAAAAATTGATGAAGCACCCTAGTTCACTAGGTGGGGCAAAATTAATCATCCAGTTTTGTTTTTGAATAACTCCTTTTACTGAATAAAAAAAATATTTTTTGAGTAATGGAAATCTTTATTTTCCCCTTTAACGCTTCATTGCTCCTTCGCCCTGTTTGTATGCTGCAGCTGTTCAGTTCACAAGTTTCTAATATGATTGACGTAGAGCGGCATTTGTCTTATCAATACGTTAGTCACTTTACGTAGATGTATGAAGTGTGCACCTATAACTTAGTAATTCAATGCGTAATTTCAAATGTTCAAACTGAATAGCTCCAAATTCATGCTGTCAATTTGTTGAATCCTATGCAACATTTTAGTTAATCAGCTATTCAGCCCCGCTGAAACTCGCTCGTACGCTGATAGATACTTGCATAATTAATACGTTTGGGCACACTAGGAATGGCAAGCCAATGCTCCATTTCACATGATAAAGGCACCCGTCAAGTCTGTAATCGGAAGACTTATTCAACTCGCCGTAGACTACAGATGTTGCTACTTTCAACGTGCAACTGTTCGGATGAATTGCGCTTAGTCCAGCTGATTAATATGATACTTCCATTTTTAGAACTAAACCAAAATCAAAGTTTAGTCATGGAACTCGTGCTCTACCAGAAATATATTGCCCGCAATAATTATTAATTTGTCCAGCCCAGCGCCGAAAATTTTCAACAGTGGATGTCTATCCATATTTACTCTTCTACTTGAACTGACTTAACATTTTACAAGTGTGTTCAAACCCTCTGCCACTTTTGGAAGCACTTCAAGAAGTAGATGGGCTTACGATCTTTATTTATTTAATTATTATGTCGGCGCTCGTAGCCAAATCGGTTGGTGCGTGACAACCATTTAGAAGTTCACAAGTTTGAATTGATATGATAGCGGTCGCCCTTCGGCAGCCAATAGTAAGCCTCTGAGTGTTTTTCTGTTATGAAAAAGCTCCTCATAAAACAAAAGCCATCTGCCGTTCGGAGATGACATAAATCTACAGGTCCCTCCATTAGTTGAACCAAACCAAGCCGCACGCCTCAAATAAGAGGAGGAGCTCGGCCAAACACCCAAAAACGATGTTAGCGCCAATTATATATATAACTTTATGTCAGCCGTATGCGCATTTTAATGATTAAAATTACATTGGATGATGCCAAATGATAATTGTGGTTAAGTTTATGACATGAAAAGCGAAAATATTTGTTATCGCGTGTCGCTAACTCACTTATTTTGATATTTTTATGACAACAAATCTACATGCATATGTCTTTTTGGCGGCTTATCTGTATTTGCTCGCACGGTTTATTCATTTTTTGTATTTTTTTTAGTACGTTACACTGAACTTTTGTTATCTTTGTTTGAATTTTTTTCTTAAATGATTTTGGTTTTTGCACATCTCAGTGCCACACATTTTTTAAATAATTCTTACTAAGGCTTTTGCTAGTGAACTTTTCAAAATTCGTATATATTTAAAATAATAGTAAATAAAATTTGTTCACTTTATTGTCGTTGAATGGTGAAATGATTTTTAATAGTAGCAAATAAAATATTTTATAACGCAAATAATTATGTTACTCATACGCCATGGGATCTATTCCTCTACGAATATTTGAACTAATTTCTATGATGATTTCATGAAACTAAACAATAGCGACGTACATAACACCAAAAATACCAGGGTCAGCTTTTGGCAACACTATTTGGTGTTAAATTTTTGGGAGACAGTGGGGATTGCCCACCTGCCGTTCATGGACGCCCAAGACGTTTCAATGAGCTGATCCAGGCGTTGAGAGAGAGAGTGTTAGCGAGAACCCATATTGAATTTTTTCGATATTAGTAGCAATTGCCTCAAAGTGAATTGACGACTGTGATCTAAATTCATTGAAGAACATCTAACTGATTGGATGCTGAGGGGGTAGTAATCTAAAAAATCCGAATAGCGTATCAAACACCCGTTTTTTCTTAATTCGAAGTAATATATTTATTTATTTATTATATTAATGAACTATTATGAGAATTGTATTTGGAATCCGTTTATTCATTCATATTGTATATGAAATACAACGAAATAGTCGCTCGAATGGTCGACACTTAGCCTGATTTTTGTGTAAAAATTTTCATGGCTGACTCAGAATTCCAGATATGATACCTGCGAACTTCTCTTCTTGCGGTTATTTGAAGAAAAAAGTGTGTCAGCAAGGTTCAAAATATTCACGAACTCAAGGCAAAGATTCGTGCCACAATCACTTGTATGAGATGGTGGAAAAGTGCAAGAAAGCGGAGCCGAAAGGTAAATTTTGCTTTGGCAACCATTTTATTTTTTTCGGTTCAAAAGCTAGTTCGAATAAATTGAGACGACCTAAATTAACTGAAAGCGTCTCATAAAATACATTGGTTTTTTTTTTTTTAATAATTATATGAAACTCACATACCCGTGCATATACAAATGCATATGTACAAAGTGGCGCAAAATTAATCATCCAATTTTAATTATGTGATGGAAATTTTCATATTGATCTTTAAGCGCTTCACTGCTTGTCTTTTTGTATACTGCAACAGTCTGGTGTCAAACACAATTGACACCATTTGCAAAAACTATAAACCTTCGGATATGATGAATAATTTTTCGCCACCTTATAGGCAATGTAATGTAATAATGATAAGAGTCGAAAAATAAACTTATTCCAGGTTATCCTAAAATTCAACTGATTAAATTCAAACTACGGCTTTACGCGATTTTCTACTTCGAAGCTGGCGCTTTATAGTTTCCCTGCACAATTTGTCTTCTAACCAATTTCAAATAAGTAAATATTTGTTTCGTATATTTTCTAAAAATAAAAGTGATACCACTGCGGTACTAATTTGAATTTGCATAAGCAATGCTTGCTCCAGATCAATACCTTGTTTCCCTTTCCAAATTCTCCCTACAAGAGAACATTGCATTACTGACCACATTCGAGCGGAAATATATTTAGAACAAAGCAAGTCTACACTCGATTTAGAGTATATATTCCCAGCAAAATCTGGCAGACGTTTACTAGCGCCTACACACTTAAATCTCACATTGCACATTGGTCAAGTCAAGATTGGAGCGTGCAATGTTTATTTGGAGCTCTTACACGAAAATTCAATCTAGCCGATTGGGACGAGTTCAAAAAACATTTCCGAAATTTGGAGGGACCTACAGTGTCAAGCCGACTCCGAACGGCAGATATTTTTATGAGGAGCTTTTTCATGGCAGAAATACACTCGGAAGTTTGCCATTGTCTACCGAGGGGCGACCGCTATTAAAAAGGCGGCCGCCGTAGCCGAATGGGTTGGTGCATGAGTACCATTTGGAATTCACAGAGAGAACGTAGGTTCGAATCTCGGTGAAACACCAAAATTAAGAAAAAAGAATTCTTACTTTTAAGTAATTATGTAGCTCTCTGTTGTAGCCATTATTTTATTTTTGTGGTCAATAAATGAATTAAACATACATTTAAACGACAAATTACGATAGAATTATCCTTTTATAATTTCCATAATTTTGGGTTATCACGAAACCCTAAAAACACAATATCATTGAGCCACTCACCCAATGCGCACATCATAAGCCTATGTGGCATTTATTCACATCCATTCCATAAATGCAACATCACTCCACAGTTTTATTACTCCTTTCGTATTATTGCCTGCTCGCCAAATCAAAATAAAAAGCACCTCACTTTAGGATCACATTGATACAAAGCCATCCAACTTAATGTTGCCACAGCGCCACCTTCCTACGCCACTTAGCCACTTTCATGTGCACTCCTCTCCGTTCAAGCCATTGCACAAACGTGAGAAGCATGACGGCATCTGTAAGCTCTTTATGTTTACTCAGCATTTTGTAATTTTTGCTGAAATCGCGTACAATGCAAATATTTATTCTTTCGATTTTAATGATTTATGGGCGATTAATTAAAATTTCATTAAGGGATTTCATACGTAACGAATGAAGCGAAGAAACAACTGACATGATGCTTCACAAGCAGTGCGAGTGATCTGAAAGAGGGGTATGGGGTGGAAGCGCCAAGCAATGAGTAGGAAAATGAGAGGATAAATAAATGAGGCATTGAATAATTGGAAGCCCGAATAAGTGAAAGGACATTAAAGCTGCTGACCTGTGAGCTCTTTTGCCACATGTTACGAAAGTGTTAACAAACATGCGGTGGGAAAGTGCAGCATTGCATTAGGGTTGTTTTTATTTTTTTTAATTTTTTGTACATTTTTATAAAATTAAACAAAAAAATTTCAATTTTTTTATTTTAGGAAGGAAAATAATTTTGAAACAATAATATGGGAAAAATACTTATAAATAATTATCGTAATAAATTAACACTTTTATCCACATACTTTTTGTGGCATTTAATTTGTTTCATTTTTTTTTTTTTTTTGTATGTTCTTTTACAGCTATTTCTGAGGATTTGAGGATATCTCGGAAAATTAATTTAAAATTAGAAATTTATATGGCATGCTTACTATGCTGCTTTTTACTAAACACGGACTGAAATTAAATAAAAATAAACTGTGTGTGAATTCTTAAGCTAACCTGGCAGCTGGTACTCTTTCTGTGTACGTATTTAGATAGTCGTTTGAGTAAAGCAAAGTATTTTTGGATTGAAGTATACTTTGAGTCCAGTAGAGATACACAAGTAAGCGGGTATTTCTACAATGGTCATCTGGAAATTTCATTTATAGAAACAGTATTTCCGAGCAGGCATACAGGAGTATTATTATTATATTGTTAGGCTACTGCGCACTGATAATTTATGGTGCAAATACTACGGGGTCAATTCGAATGGATTTGGTGGTCAATTCGCGTCACTTCAACTAAAGATTTTTTTTTTCTTGTTCACTCCTCTCGGGAGCATATGGCCTCGACAAGACTTTTTTTGCGCTGGTTTCGTTAATCTATCTAATTTCTGACAGGGTAGGTGGTTAGCCAGCCTGCAACTAACTATTAAAGGCTATTTAAATCCTTCGCAGAATATGCTTAATAGCGGTATAGGACTTAGCACCGACCTGCTGGAACCATATATTAGTTTGGAGTTAAATAAATCCATTACTTTCTCGGCAGATGGCTGTAGGGATCGAAATCTCGTAATGTGCCGAATATATAATTTAAGGAGTTAGGGGTAGTCAGAATTTTCAAAAAATTGGTTCTGGATGCTTTTTGAGTTATTCAACAATTAACAAACGGCACTCGAGCGCTCCGGAGCTAGCTTAAATTGCGTTTTTCTCAAAACCATGTTTTTTGAACTGGTAATCACTATAACTAAAAAATCGCTTGGTAGATTTCAATAAAATTTATGCTGCTTTTGAAAAACATAAAAAACACGAAGGATTTATTTTTCGAAAATTTCGAATTTTTTTTTAACAATTAGTTATCGGCTTTTTTCTCGAAAATCTGAAAAATATTTCCCGAGGAGGAATATTGTTAATTTTTAAAAAAGAACCAAAAATTCGATAAGGTACAAGATGATCTATTAATAAAACTAATTTCTCTTGTCCGATTGATTTTTGATGAATCTCCAAGGCACTTAAGATCGACCACAAAACAGTTTTAAGCGATTTTTGCAAAATAAAAAATAAAACGAAAATATATTATACGTTCACTCACTGTGGACGTTAAGTCCTTATAATTTCGTTTTAATTTGTTCTTTTAAGAGTTTTTTTTTATAGAATTTTTTAATAGGAAGAATACCCGATTTTAAGAAAGAGCATGTAAAAATCTGAAAGGCTCTATCATTTATTAAATTTTTGTTTTATTTTAAATTTAATCTTCAATATAATACTTTTTATAAAATTTATCTCAATTTAACCGCCATTTTTTGGCAAAACTATTAAAAAGAAATTAGAGAGTATCTTGCAGTATGGTTTCCTCTTATTCAAACTTTGCTCTGATTTTCCATTTATTTACTTTTTTGAAGAAATCTTATGTAGAATTTTTCAAAATTAAGAAGGCAGACCCCTATTTTAAAAAATATCAATTAAAAATCAGAGAGGCAGCTTCTAGTATTTTATTTTCAATTTCAATCAAATCCAATTTAAAAATTATTTTCAATTTATAAATTTTTTCTCAACTTAACATGCATTTTTGGGCACAATTATTAAAAAAGTATCTTGCAGTATGGTTTCCTCTTATTCAAACTTTGTTCTGATTTTCCATTTTTTAAAAAAGATCATTTAAAAATCAGAGAGGTTTCTTTCCTGTATTTCATTTTCGATTTCAATCTGAAAATTTTTCTCAATTTAACAGGAATTTTTTTTTTTTTTGGCAAAAGCATTAAAAAATTGATAGGGCGTCTAGCAGTATAATTTCCTCTTTTTTCGATTTTTTGCTTAAATGTATTTATTCAACTTTTTCAATTTTTTTAAGAAATCTGTTAAAGAGTTTTTCAATATGAAGAACGTTCGCATTTTAAGAAAGATCACTTAAAAATCAGGGAGGTATCTTCCACTATATTTTTTGATTTTCAATTTCTTCTTCAAGGCAGTTCTTTTAATAACATTTTTTTTTATTTTCCGCTGGGATTTGCTGAGAAAATCAATCATTTATAAGGTATCTTCAAGTATAATTTGCTCTTATTTCGGTTTTTTAAAATTTTCTGTTTTTTCAATTTTTTTAAGAAATGTTTTATAAAGTTTTTGAATACTAAGAAGACCGCTTTATTATTATTTATTCATTAAATGATCTTAAATGATTTAAAAATCAGAGGTGTATCTTGCACTAGATTTTTTTATTTTAAAGTTCATCTTCAAATTATTTTTTTTGTAAAATTTTTCTCAATAGATTTTTTTTTGGTAAAATCATTAAATAATGTGCTGCTGTACAATTTAGTTTTTTTCGATTTTTTTTTTTTTGTGTAAATTTTGCATGCTTTATTTTTTTAATACATTTTTTTACAGAAGTGTTCAGTATATTGAAAAAAAGAAATTATTTTGGTAAAGAGCAATTAAAAAAATAATAAGTGTATCTCCGTTATATTAATTTCTTTCTAAAACTATTAAGACATTCCTTATTATTTCTATTTTCTATTTTCCTAGTTTTATAAATTTAGCACACATTTTTTGAGAAATATTTCTAAAAAATTGATTGGAAATTCAAATTTTCCATTTTGTGCAATTTTTTTTTTTAACAAAATTTTGTTATGGAATCTTTCAGTATTTAGAATGACCATTTTTGAGAAAGACCATTCTACAATCAGAAACGGCTCTTGCATTGTAATTTTTATTTTTATTTATTGTTTCATTTTTGTCAAGAATTTTTTTTTTTTTATTTTTACAATTTTCAAAGCAGAAGTGCATTTAAGGAAAAATATGGGGTAAATAGACTCAAATTCTGCTGCTATTGTGGGCCATCCTATCAAAGTGTTGCTCGAAGCAGTTGACCACCTCCCGTAGGCCAGCGTTAGTCACTTCGGATAAATACCTTCATATGTCCAAAACTGAAAGATCAGGCCTTGAGGAAAAAATTTGCTAATGATTAGTGCAGTAACGATGAAGTGCAGTCAGATATGACTTCAACTATTTTGAAGTTCTAACCAAAAATATTTCTTAATGAAAGATCACGCAAGTGAGTTAAGCTTAAAATAATATACATTTATGAGAAGTAATAATTGGAAATTTCATTTCACACTTTTACTTCTACATTTCGGTCCTTTTGTTATCCCCCTTCACACTTTCCGAGTAGCTATAAAATAATCTAAGAGACCTCCCCCTTCGAACTTTCTTTAACTTTGCTTCCAACTTAAAACTTTTTCGAAAATCCGGTTAATAACCTTTATTTCGAATGTCAATAACCAGCACCAGCAAGAACAATTAAAAAGAAACAAAAACAATATTCCACAAAGAAAAGTAAACGTCCAAGTAAAAGCCAATAGGAGCAAACAGCCAGCCAGCAAGCAAGGCGGCTGTCAATGGAAAATGCAATAATAAAAAGGCACAAAATGGAAATGGAATTTTCATTTAAAGCGCGCATTCATTTCCATCCGCAGCTGCAAGCTATTATAACAACAACAAGAATTCGCTCCTCACAATTTTCATTAAATAATGCGGTGTGTAATAAAACGTGGAGATATTCTGCGGAATTAATGTAAATCCTTGTGCCATTGCAGTGCGTGCATACTCAAGCAACATTTTCATCAATTAAAGATATATTTTTTGCTGTGATTGTTTGTATTAAGTGAGGGTTTAAGCTGACATCCGAAAGCGACAGAAATCGCTCGCCTGCAATAATGTACGGAAATCATAACAAAATTACTACTTAATATCCACGTGCGGAAGTAGTTGAGTGTGACTGAGTATTATCATCATTCGGAAGATTCTAGGCTCGATGCGTGCTATGAACATGAAGCAGCAAATGATAGAAAACTTTTTGCTAAAAGCCGCCACACTCGCCAAGTCATGGCATTCCCGGTCACACAAAAGTTTCTCATAGAAGCAACTCCCTTTCAGAGGTGGCATAAAGCTTCTGCACAAGCGACAAACTGGAACAGAGGCGCGGCCAAATACCTGGAAAAGTATATGCGCATTAAATATGCATACATACTTAAGTACTTATAAACATATCTACGCTCGTTCCCAGCGAATAGTTTCTTTATTACATCTGTTTATATCCTGCTTTTGCAGGTTCTTCATACAGGGTGTCCCAAATATATATATTTTTTTTTTTTGGCTGCCTTTACTGGCTCCTCCGTAGCACTTAACATAAATTCTGTGTTCCCAGGCACTGTTGATGTATTGTAGCTCTATTTTGTGAAGGACTCCGGCCTTAAATCGTTTGTTGATTAACCTCATAGCATCGGTGTTTAAAGAAACCGTACAAAAATATTAAATTTCAGCTCTGAGACGTGCAATTGATATCGACAAGAAAGCAGATAGTAGCAGCAATCTTTCTCGTCGCTTCACCATTGATACTTTTCTCACTTTCGATATTTTCGACGCCCTAATCACTTTCAGATTATGTACCTAAGATTGTGCTCTAACTACTACTGTAGTTACCAAAAAGTTCAGATCAAAACTCCGAGCTCATTGCCGAACTTCGCGCGCAAGCGATCGATTGTTTGATAAAGTGCGCCCGCCTTAGAACTTTATCGCAAATGGATTTCTTTCTCAAAAATTATCCACTTAGTTTTTTTGAAGATACAAAATTTCATAGTTGAATTTCCATCTTGAGAGTATTTTTCCGCCACGGCACGCTGCAATCGATCAACGTAAATTTACACCACCACCTGCGTTTTCCTAACAACTTCACAATGTAGTTAAGCTGCCTAAAATGCGTAAAATGTTATACTAAAATTAAGGTAAGATTTTTACTGATGAATTCAACTAATACTCTGATTACATAAGCCAAACATAAACCTTTTCCCTATAATAATTAAATCATATGCAGGTAAATTTACACGTTGCGTTAAGTCTTGCGGCCGATCTAGCTGCTGGACCTTCTGCCGCAATATCACTCGATGGTAGGTTGAGTATTCTTTCAAGTGCTGCCATAGGAGTAGTTTTAATTACCCCTGTCGTTTTTCTCAATGCAGTCCATCCCACTAGAGCACCATAGAGTAATATTGGCTTTACTACAGCTGATTAGCACCAATACATTATTGAAGGAGATAGACCCCATGTAACTCCCAGCATTCTTTTACATGCACATAGTGCCTTACTGGCCTTTTTCTTCCTCTCCAATATGCTATGCTTTCATGATAATTTGCTATGCAAATTTACTCCAATGTACTTTGCGTAGTCTTTAAGATTCAGTTCTACGCCGTTTAGCTCCGTGGGGCTATGTTTTTTTGCATTTCACTCTTTAAAACCATTTGTGTTGGTCGGTGAGGGCTTAGGTTTCCCTGTTGACGTGATGAGATTGCCTATTCATGTTAGATAGATCTTTATTTCTAAATACGACAGCAACTGGTTCTATGCCGAGATCGTGTTAAATGTCGCTGATGCCTACATATCAGGGTGCGCTAGTAGCGCATCGCACGACTCTATTCGGGAACCTTCGGATATTTTACATTTGCGTTCCAGTTTTGCATAAGTGGTTGACGTGACTGTAGATCAATAACCACCCTATTCCAGATTCTTACCCCTGTAGGTCAAACAAACCTTGTAGGTGTCAAAATCGAAGCTTATTTACAATAGCTTCCCCAAGAATGCCCTAGCCTTAACCATAATTTATATTTTTCTTTTTCTAATTAGAAGAGTTCCGAGAAATTTAAGTATGTTTACTATTTTTTGCTGCAGCCATATATGTATATAAATAGTGTGTGCAATGGCGTAAGTAAAATATCATCATAAATCTCAATCAATCTTTCACAAGTTAAAATTCCAAGCTTTCACTTCAGAAAAGTGTAAAAATATAAAAATAAAGTGAAAAAATGATTACGAAAAATATTTAAATTTGGTTTATTTTTTGCAGCGGTAAGTACGGAAATAATCTTATGGAAAACATTAATTTTTTTCCGGGAGTAACAATTATTTAAGTTACAATTAAAAACGAAGACCAAAATAAATTAAAATTTTGATGATCTATTCCTCCCAAGGACCGTAAAAGTAAATTCTCTAACTAAAAATTGATATTTCACCATTATTTTCTGATTCTAAAATTTTTGATCAATAATAATTCCGGGTTTCCGTGTATTATTCAGAAGCTTAGATATCGATTTATAATTTTTTTTATCGAAAATAAAACTTACATGTGTAGTATTTCGAATGTTTTTCTCGCTCTGAAATTATGACTAATGAATTTTTAAGTTGTTATTTTTTCATCACAAATAATAATTATTTTTTATTAATATTTTATTATATGATACTATTATAATAAGCCCCCAGCGAGTCGGAGAAAAGTATATTGTACATCGTGGTAAGGTATGCCTGTCGTTAGAGGCGACTAAAATCCGGCAGGTGAGAAAGGGGATCGACTTAAAAGGCCTCATACACCTGACAAGCTCAGCTCAGCAAGGCTGTAAAGCTCATCAGATCGTGACCTGATTGTACATAGCATTTTACACTGGAAAATGATTCGGATCAAGCAATCAAATGAAAGCGACGCCAGATTTTATGATACACCAGGCATACCTATAAATCCCCTAATTCTCAAAAATAACAACAAAAAAATACCTTTGGGTATGTATAATTTATTGAATTGGCGCTTATACCCTTTTTGCGTGTTCGGTCAAGTCCTCCTCCTAGTTATTTTGTGCGTCTTTGATGTTATTCCACAAATGTACGGACCTACATTTTTATGCCACCTCCGCACGTCAGATAGCTTTTGTTTTATGAGGAGCTTTTTCATGATAGAAATACACTCGGAGAATAGCCGTTGCCTACCGAGGAACGACCCCTATTAGAAACAATAGTTTCTATCATTTGAGATTTCATGCCTGGAGCTATTACTCTTAATTATTATTTTTTACTAATTTTTTTTTTTCCTGTTCACTCCTCTAGAGAGCATAGGGCCTCGACAAGACTCTTCCATCGTACGCGGATCTGTGATGTTGTTTTTGCACCGTCCCATGAGATGTCGGCATCTGCTAATTTGCGCAGCATCGACCTTCTCCAAGTATTTTTAGGTCGACCGCGACCTCTGCTATCTGGTGGTTTTCTCAACGTGTGACCTATCCATGGCCACTTTCTGCGTTTTATTTGTCTAAGGATGGGTTCCTCGTTCGTTAATCTCCACAGTGTGTCGATACTAATGGTGTTTGGGCAGAATATTCTGCAGATGCTGTAAGGCGCCTAACGTTCCATTGTGTATTCATGTGTGTGTGGTACGTGTGCCAAATGTTGTCATCATAGATGAGATCGTATATTTGGGACTTTGTCTTGCGTTGGTTTCGTTAATATATTATATTTGATTTCAGACAGGGTAGGTGCTTAGCCTGCAGCTATCAGTCCCAAATTGTGGGAATGCCCACCTGTCGTTGCTTAGGAACAATGCTTTCTTACTGCTTGGAGCGCCATATTATTTATTAATATTCAAAACTAGTTTTAGAGTAAATTTTTTTTTGGCAGATCAAAAAACTCAAAACGTAAGTAAAGTTAGCTCAACAGACCGCAATTTGTCTCACCTGAACTCTCCATACGTGGAGTGGATCTTGTAATTGTAACAAAGAGATTTATTGACAAGCTTCGAAAATTTATTTTTTTCTTATTCCATATTAATAATTTTTGTGTGAAAACACAATTCATTCTACTGCAAAACCCATATAAATCCGGGGTTAAAAATTTTTGCAAATGACACAAAAAAATATAAATTTCCATCAAAAGTTTTCTAAATTTTTAATTACAAACCATAGAATTCTATTACCAAAAAGTGAAAGATTGACGTGGCCAAAAACCGCGTTAATTATTGACAACTAGCGTCGTTAGTCAATCATATCTGACACTTGTGAACTAGACAGATAAGGCCTACAGCCAGGCAAGCAATGCAGCGGATAAAGCTCAAAATAAAAATTTCCATCACTCAAAATAATTTTTTTAATAAATAAAAAGGTTATTCAAAAATTAAGTTCATTCCTTAATTTTGTACAAAAAAAATGCCGACCATTCGTTACATGGAAAAAAGTACCAATTTTCGTATAAAAAAGACTTAGACTGGGCAAAGCACTTCGCTAATTTCAGAAATTGCAATATTCCAATGAAAGTGGAACTATTACATAGTGCGTACTCATCGAGTGTCAAGATTTATAACAGCAAAAATCAGTCAGTGTTAAAATAGAGCATAATTCAAAAAGATTTTTCTGCTTGTGTGTGGTCCACCCTGTGCGTGCACTCACCTTTCGCATATTCTCGCTTGCATGCAATGGATTACTTCTTATTCGCTCACGTTTACTCGAAAATATCGGCACATTGCCGTCAAGTAATTAATTACAATTTATTTTTAAAATTATTTTTTGCCTTTCAATCCAACGAATAGTCGATATATTCCGTCAATTGTATTTCCCGTAAACATCATTTCATTGATCGTCCTTCTGCTGGAATATATTATGCCAAAATCATATTAAGCAAATGTGCGGAAAAAATAATTTCAACTCAATTTACATTTCGATTTTCATTTTACGACGGAGGTATGATTCATTTTGGCCATAAGCAGTCATAGTTTCATTATTGTGAAACGATATTTCACTGAGAATGAAATTATTTTTCGCACCGATTGTTTTCCAATCGTAATATATGTACTCGTATATTATAATTACAGCAAAACGGATATAAGAAGAAAGAATAAAAAATACCTGGCGTAGACTGGACGCATATCACTTTTAAAGCGTCGTATAGTGTGACACAAGGCGATGTATTCTCGTATGTGGTAAGAATACTCTCAGAAGCTTTCACCTTTTACCACACAGCAGCAGAACAAGCCCAGTAAGTGCTGTTGTATAAAAGCGTCACCTTATTTTCTTCAGACCCAAGTAATAAGAAAACGAGAATGCGTAATAGCAGAGAAAGCTTTTAGTTCATTGAATACAGTGCAAGTTTGAAGTGGCTGAAAAAAGCGCTTGTTTTTGGCAATTTTTTTTTCAGGCGGTCTTTTGAATCTTTTTGCTATAACGAGTGTTCGACACTTGCACTCTTCGCATAGATCAACAAGAGCAAATTTTAATAATTTATAATTAAATTTCAACCCTCTACGATTGTAGTGCAGAGTTGAGCGAAACGTGATGTCCAAGATAGATAGGCAGATTGGCAGAAGTATTAGTTGGCTTTTAGGGCTTCCTCTCCACTTATCGGGAATATGTGAAGGCCTGAGGCAACTTTTAAAAATGAGCAGGAGCCACGATTTCGCCGGTTCAAGAATTCGCTGAAGCTCTGCTGAAAGTTTCTATTATAATGTTCGTTGTTGTACTCCGCGTTATGATATAACGCCGGGGTGTCAGATCCATTATGGATGCCTGAACTGCCAGGAAAGTGAGTATCAAATAGGAGATCCAGAGATTCCCTACTAGACATGGTCCACTAACAGATCGGCTTTTTTACAAATCCTGGAGACATAGGTTTCGAAAACAATATTTTTCTGAGCCTAGAAATTTTTGAATACCCGTCAACTGAGCTACAAAAACATCGCCTCGAACTATGTTTCACTCTTTTAAGAGCTCTTTAATAAATACTGAGGCTGTATTTATGACGTTACCAAACATCTACCAGACCGGCTTTAGCTCGGTTAAAAATCTGTTACAGTCTTCCCAAGCGTATTTAGTTCTTGGGACCACCAAGGTGGTTTTTCCCCCCTTTGCTCTTGCTTAAGGGCAGACTGCACCAAGCGCCCTACTATAGCTACTGGTGAGCTTTTCACTGCTTGATTCAGGCTCGTGATTGTATCTACACTTTGCATAGGCGCCTCATGAAGTGATTTCTTAAAAGTAGTTCTGTATAATACCCAATCGGTCTTCCTAATACAATATTTCTGCGAAATATCGGAACTGGTGAGGAGTCCAAAATATTAAACTCAATATACCTACTCGTATAATCTGAGAACAAGTTATTCTTACTAACTCTCCGGCAATCTAGGAAGGGGGAGGTCTCTGCCATCTTGAACGTAGCATAATGGATAATTGAGCAAAAGTGGCGGGGTAGTAGTATTGGAATTTGTAGTGATAGTCAAGCGACACTGAAAGCCCTTGCTAACCCACGCTGGTCTTCGAAGTTAGTCGGTGAATGTAAGACAAAAGTGAACAGTGTTGCAACACACAACAAAGATAGTATTATTTGGGTGCCTGGACATTGTGGTATTACAGGGAACGAGTTAGCTGATAAACTGGCTAATGAAGGCTCCGCAAGTATGCCACTAGGCCCTGAAACCTTTCTAGGTGTCAATTCTGCATCGATTGAATTATGGATTGATGACTTCATGAGGTCTAACCATAGAGGACGTTCATCTGGGTTGAACTCGTGCAGAGTAGATAAGTGCTCTGGGAAAGAGCCAAACAGGAAAATGGCGATATTTCTGCTAAAACTCAGCAGAAAGGACCTGAGATTACTGGTGGGAGTAATCACAGAGCACAACGTCTGTGGTCAGTACATGCATGGCTGCCATGGTGGTCATCGAAAGCCCGATATGGCTATACTGACTTGAGGATGACGACACTGCAGAGCATTTTCTCCGGAATCAGACTTAGGTTATTGGATTGCGATGTACTGAGTATGAGAAAGGTTCATACTCTTCCTCTTTCGGAGCTCAAACTAATTTTTCCGTCTTACCATCTACATTTTATCTTTCCTATCTCTATTCTTTCTACTGAATTTTATCCGGGCGTAGTACAATGGTCTCCTGACTGAGTGCTTGCACTAGTCCGACCCCCCACAAATCTTATCTAATCTAATCTAAGGGGGAGATAGCATCTGAGGCCAATGCGGTATCTAAAACCTCTTTCCTTTCTCTAGTGATGTCCAAACAAAGGCCGAATAATCAAAACATGGACAAGAGAAGTTTATATTGATTTCAAAGATAACGTACTGATTTATATAGACTTTTGATCTTCAGTGCCTGACAGCCTCATTCCATCTATCACATCCAAGATTTATTTCACTTGAGTGGCCATTTTCTATTTGCCTAAGTAGTTACTCGTATAACGTCGAGTCTTCGTAAATTGCATTTACTTCCATTCATTAGCGTAAATAAAAAGATTTTACGTTATTTGTTTTGTAAGCAAATATTTGTCCGTGAAATATCTAATTAATGCCCAAAAGCCAAAAATTTGCTAATTTTTGTGTCTACTCTTTATAGTTTCGCAAAATTACATTATGGATGCACACATACATATGTAACTGTATATAAATATTTACAAACATAAATTACGTTGTAAACAGCATCAACACATACATACATACATACACACATCCATATGTAAATACATGCCATTTGTTCTCATATGCAGAATTTCATTGTTGGCTGATACAAAATTTTCCAACTCGAAGAACAACAGCGATTATCTGGGTCACAATGTCAAAAGTGTCAGCGCTAAAGTACTCGTAAATTCGTAAATATAATGTCAACTCTAACATATGTATCTGGTGTCTATATTTACTTAAAGTACATTTTTGCTTTACATACATAAATATGTGTTTAGATATTCTCTTCCATCCATATACAAAGTAATGCCAGTGAGTTTTGTGCCTTGTTGTATAAGCTACTAATACACAGTGGCGGACATCAAAAATTTAACAGGCACTCTAACCGCGATTGAAGGGTCATAAAACTATTACGCTGGGCGTTTGCTGTCTAATGCTTTTTCTGAGTATATGGAAGTAGAGGTACGCTGGGATAGATGAACGAGAATACTAAATTACTAAAAAAATTGGGCATGGAATTAAAAATGCAGGTTGAGAAATATCAGCAGTTGTGATAATATGTAGAATAATAAGGGACTGTGTGGGATATGACAAGGCAGGAAACAATAGGAAATAATTTCTTCCTTTGTGTTCATATGCGCCGCGCTTTTTGTAAGTTACTTTGATTGAAGGTAAAAATAAAAATAAAAGAAATTGTGTATCTCAATTGAAGGAATACAATAGATGAATTATCGCCTTTTACTTACTTCTCTTCCTTCACTTTTTAATATTTTAAACTTAAGCTTCTCGCCTGACCATTAAATGCCAATTGTCAAACAGCTGATGGTTATTTTGCCAACTACCAATCAAATTGATAAGCTTGGCGTTTACGCGCTAAAACAGAATATACCTAAAATAGCCAAATAACGAAGCAGAGAGCTCGGTGTGAAAACCCCTATTATAGTGTTCAAGTTAAATATTTTTAGGGGTCTTTTGATCGAACTCGGTAGCATTATAATTCAGTACTCGGTTCTCGAAATTATTTTCTGGCTCTGAGAACGCAAAAATTGTTCCTTAAGCGGCGCCAGTGGTCTAGAACATTCAAAAAATCGATTTTTTTCGATATTTTGAAATTATAGTGTCTTAAGAATATACTGTGAAATTTTAATGCGGAAATTCCCAATATTATAGTTTCTACAGCCCATTAACTTGGTAGAGAGCGGTCCGCGCGCTCCTGGTACCTCAAACGAGACACACACGAGTCATACTGATTAATATTTATTTTGGTTTTTGTGTTTCACGTAAATAGAAGAGCCAAAATGGATAACACCGTCCAGGTCCAATTTTCTGGGAGGTTCAACTTCAGCGCCATTTTTAAAATTATTAAAATTACAAATTTTTTTTATTCATTTTTGTATGTAAAAGAAGTTAAATAAATAGCCCAAAAAATTTCAATATCGCTTTTTTGATTGTAAAAATTCCTGAAAATACCCTAAATTTTCGAGCTCTAGACCACCAGGACCCCTTAAGAATATGAAAAATCAACGCTCGTGAAGTTCGCATCTTAAAAATAATAAGTTTTCGCAAGCGATTTAAAATTGCAGAGGATATTTGAGGAGTGCTTAGGGACGGTTGTCGCAGCAAAATTAAGCACACAAAAAGTTCGAAGAAGGCTACAAGAAGGTTGTTACCTTTAAAGCCCTCAAGAAAAACACTTTTGGCAAAAAAATGCGCAACAAACATTTGGAATATTCAAAAAGGTGTCTTAAATATAGAAATTGGAGGAAATAAAACTTCAAAGGTAATATTTGCAGATGAATCCAAGCTTAATTTACTTAGAGCCGATGGAATAGCGCATGTGAACGTAAATCAAATGAACGCTGACTTGCAAATGAATTTAAAAATATTTTGGATATTATCGTCAATTTTTCTTAAAACTGGTTGTTGACATGAATCGGAACCTGATCGACATAGATTGGTGCCATGGTGAAAAGATTTCAAGAATGAGCTACTCAGCAGGCCGTTATTTGGCTCTGAGTGAATTTAAAAGAATCATTGTGTTAGTAATATACGAAAAAAATGAGCCAATGACAATTCGTTAACGTCTGCGCAACTACTGACTGGGCGAATGTGTGTAAAATGATCGTGCAGAATTCGCCTGCCGAATGCACAAGTGACGTGGCTGCCATAGTTCCCCTTACAATATTCTTTTTCACCATAGCTAAATAGCAAACCTGGTAAATCTTGGATTGGTGTTTAGTACTCACCACCCTAAATAACCGAAGTTGCCTGATAGGATTATAACCAATGATGACAGAATACCTGGTTGCCCCTCCCGAATTCGCCGTGCCGTCAGAGCTCATAACTAAACGAACAAAAGAAAGGGGAATTACTTGTTCCTGAGGAGGAAGAGTATTCGAAAGCAATGAAACTAACCGAACACAAGAAATGATATGCTCACTGACATGCTTTCTTGCCACAGCGTATTTTGCATTAAAATGCAAAAAAAAATGCATTTGGAGGCTTTAAATTAAATTTGTGCTTTCACAATTTAATACGCGGCACTTCGTTTTCATTAGTTTGAATAATATTACCATGTTATTTAGTGAATTTTAAGAAACATGTAAGTTCTCTTCCTTTAGTTCGTTTTGTATTGGTAAGGCACCTGACGTCAGACTTATCAAAATCACGAAAAATAAAGCAACTGTTTTGGGAGGACGCCACCTATATGTACTCAAATAGTCTCGGTTGTAACTAGCAGCCAAAAGGGCAGTCAGTCTTTCTTTTGCGCTGGTAGTGAATTGGTTATTTAATATTTATGCGTGGTAACAAAGTCATGTCTATTGAATTTATTTATTTAGTTATTTGCATATCTAGTCTATGAAACCATAACTTCTTACAGACTAACTAACAATTATGCTTAAATTAGGGCATCGAATGCAGAAAATTAGTAAAAATTGTTATAGGTACAGACAAATGAAGATCGATAGATGTTGAGATTTGGTTAAATTCGCAAATAGCTAGAGTTTTTTAATGCGAAATATCTTTGCTTCTTTTTAATATTTTTCAATTTTTTTTTTTTGGATAAAATATACTTCTAAGTAATTTTTTTTTGGTGCAAAGTTGTATATTTCATTTCATATTTTCAAACTTTTTGGGAAAATCGTTTTTTTCTTCTTATTTTATAAAAAAAATTTTCCCAACCCCAAAGTGCGAAGGTGCAAAAATCTTCTGCAAAATCTGGATGCTGTCACGGTCCAAGCTTCTGCTCCATTCATTTATTAGGTAAACAAAAAACTAGAGTACAGAGGTCTCATATTTATTTTTTTCTTGCAATTGAAGATTACACAGGCTGGAAAAATATGATTTACTCTCAGAACCAAGAACCCCTTTGATATTTTTGCGAGTATTTTTGACGTGTTGCATTCAAATCGAATTTCTGAATGGCTTCAGCGCGAGATATCTAGCCTTTTAAGGTCAGAAATACGTTTTTTGGTAGTTTTTATAGATGAATGGCTTGGTATGTGACTCCCATTCGAGCTTGAAATGATACAATAGAAAAATCGCACCTCGATAGACAATGGCAAACCTTCGAGTGTATTTCTGCCAAGAAAAAATGTCTCATAAAAACCCATCTGCCGCTTGGAGGCAGTATGAAATTGTAGGTAAAGGGTGTTTTTTTAGAGGTTAGGTTTTCAAGATGAAATAAAACGTATATAATTTAATGTTATGACCAAGAATTTAGCTTTATTATAAAGATAAGGGTTTGCCATTATGTTTTAAAAATGATTTCGGGCAAGTGGCCGCCGCGGCTGGCTCGAATAAATTCCAGCCGAGAGGCCCAATTTTCGACCACTTTTTGCAGCAATTGGGGCCATATGTCAGCAATAACGCGCCGAATATTCTCTTCCAAGACGTCAATCGTCTCGGGCTTATCTGCGTAGACAAGCGACTTCACATAGCCCCACAAGAAATAGTCCAGCGGTGTTATATCGCACGATCTTGGAGGCCACGCCACAGGTCCAAGGCGCGAGATAATGCGCTCACCTAAAGTTTCCTTCAATAAATCGATTGTTGCGTTGGCTGTATGGCATGTAGCGCCGTCTTGTTGGAACCAAAGGTCGTCCACATCAACATCGTCCAATTCAGGCACGAAAAAGTCATTAATCATGGCTCTATAGCGCTCTCCATTGACTGTAACATTATGGCCGGCTTCATTTTTAAAGAAATATGGACCAATGATTCCCTGTGCCCATAGAGTACACCAAACAGTGACTTTTTGAGGATGTAACGGCGTCTCAGCAATGCCTTGTGGATTATGTTCACTCCAAATGCGACAATTTTGCTTATTGACATACCCATTCAACCAAAAGTGAGCTTCATCGCTGAACAAAATTTTCTTGTGAAAATCGGGATCGGTGGCCATCTCGTTTTGGGCCCATTCACCGAACGTGCGACGCGCTTGATCAGGTGTAAGTCTATTCATTATGAAATGGCAAACCAAACTGAGCATAAATCAAGTGACAGCTGTGAAAAAGACCATCTACGAAAAAAGTAGTGCCAACTTGAAAACCTAACCTCTAAAAAAAACACCATTTAGATTCGTGGAACAACATCAAGACGAACGCCACAAATAGGAGGGGCAGCTTACCAAACACCCAGCAGAGGGTATAAGTGCCCATTATAGTATATACGGATATATATTTATACATAAAGTCATATGACTTTTTTACAAAAGATTTTAAAAGTACCTGCGTTTCGAATTCAATACGTCAAAACCCCTCATAAAAGTGCTGTCCAAAATTTGTGCCGACTTGTGTTATTTATCAGTAGCAGGCATTTTTTTCGAATGACTGGTCTGGAAATGGAGACTGTATCAACCCTAAAATAATAAACTTACACAATCGCCTTTGAAAATTTTGGTCGATTCAATGCCTGATAGGATTCAAGTCGTTGCAAACAAGAAAGGAGGCACTAGAAAATATTGAAAAGCTGGTTTAAAAATCTCTTGATGATAGAAATATAATGAAATAAATATGACATAATGGAATTGGCGCATTTGGATGGGACTGTCTTGTTTGGTATATTACTGATGCTTTGAAATATGGAAGGTTAATTGTAAACGAATACTGTTACATACAAAAACAAAAAAAATTATGTATATCTCAATTTGTTGTAAATTTTTCTGACAGGCGGACAGAGCGTCGCTGTCGTTATTTTTTTTGTTATTAGTATTATTTTATTATGATCATTTTTAGTATAAATACAAAAGAAAATAAGGAATCTATCTATCTATGTGTCAAATAACAAAAAAAATTAATAAAAACAACTCAACTCACTTTAAATGAAACAACAACTCAACAAGAAGATAAGGTTCGCTTAATGAGAGTCCGCAGGAAGGGCCCACTTAGACGAAAAAAATTAAAAAAAAAATAAATCATGACTCTGCAAGACCATTTAAAAAATTTCCGCTTTATTAATGCCTACATTAATTTTCAAATGAAAAATTCTTTCGTTTGAGATATCACAGAAGAAGAATAATAAACAATAAATATAATTTTTTAATATAAGTTAAAAGTGTCAAGATTTTTATGTCCGCTACTGTAAATGGGATGTTACAAAATGTTCACTATGCCCTTCTGCTTGTCGGAGATGACAAATTTTGAAATTCCAGCGCAGCTGGCTGCCAACAACTAACAGCCGCTATCAACACAATTTCAAGCAGCATTTTTCCGCATTATCCTTTCAATTTAATCCGCCTCCGAGTGCCCTTACATACACGTACCCGTGCATATGGCCATGCTTGTAGGAACATATTTTAACGTTAGCTCACTTTGACATTCGTCAACAGAGCAGCGCAGATGTGCGATTAATACTTGTTTGGTGTCCTGTAGGAAAACAAGTGGAGTATTGAGGAAATTTATGCAGCTCTAAGGCGTAAGTAGGTGCTTTAAGATGGAATTTAGAGCTTATGTGGCTTTTTGAGTCAAAAAATTTTACACCTGTGTAAGGTCTATAAATAAGATTACGCCGTTTTTGAACTAAAATAAACACATTTATTATGGAAAGAATCGTACATTGACTTTTAGTCTAAATATTGTCCACTACTTTTTCCCATAACTACATGGAATTAAATAGGTTCGGTGACAAGCCCAAGATAATTCGAAATTCTAGGTATTTATTTATTTTTTAATATTTACAGCTAGAATATGACAGAAATATGAGAGTAAGTAATACCTGCAGCAAGAAATAGCCAATCATACTAAAAGAGTCAAACAAATTATGCAACAGTCAACCAATTTCGGCTTTGGCACAGGCAAGTAAAAATTGAGAAAATTTCGTTTGCTTTCATTTGGCGAGAGAATAAAGAAAAAATATAGACTATTTTGGCCTTAGGAGAATAACAAAATTTCGCTATTGAGTTTCCAGTTTTCCATGAAAAAAAATCCGAGATATTTTTTCGAAGCAATGCAAACATTTCTTAGGATCTTCCGTAAAACCTTCTCGCCTTATACCGTGCAATATTAACTTCCACACTTAAAGAAATCGGTATGTGTGCTATATACCTATATATAATTGGCGCGTATACCCTTTTTGGGGTGTTTGGCCGAGCTCCTCCTCCTATTTGTGGTGTGCGTCTTAATGTTATTCCACGAATGGAGGGACCTACAGTTTCAAACCGACGCCGAACGGCAGATCTTTTCATGAGGAGCTTTTTCATGGCAGAAATACACTGGGAGGTTTGCCATTGCCTGCCGAGGGGCGACCGCTATTAAAAAATTGTTTTTCTTAATTTTGGTGTGCTATACTGAAGCTTAATGGTAGTAAGGCTGCATTTTTAGGGTTTCGCCAGGATTTTTTAAAAGTCAGGAGTTTCTTCTCCAAAGTCTCACTTTGCTTACAAAATTCGAAAAGTTATAAGAAATCTCTAAAATTACATATGAATATATAAATTTGATATGGACATAAGAATACCAAATGGAGGGAATGAAGAAAAAAAGGCTTTCATTTCAAATAACACTAGTTTACAGCCAAAAGTCCCTGAATCGGGCTATAAAATTTGTATGTAAAATCGGTCGCTGAGACAAGAAATCTACTTCATTTAATTTTAATATTTGAGATCACCACAAAATCTCCAAATAATTGTTCTGGACTAAAGAAAAAATTGACTGATCAAAAGCAAAAATAAAGTTCCAATATTAGAATAATTGGATAATTTCGACCAAATCGGGTTGCATCAAATCAAATTAAATACAATTAAATCTACCCATCTACCATTTATGCTTTATTTTTCATTTAGTTACTTAAAGTTGGATGTAAACAATTTTTTTTTTTTGGAAAATTAGAAAAATTTGTTGTGCAGATTTATTGTACGAAATATATAAATAATATATTATTATTTGTTAAACCTAACATAGTTAGAAAATATGTAGATTTAAGGGCAAAAAATCTTGAAATAATCAAAAAAAATTTCTCAAGTAGGGTTTAATAAGTGGCAAACACAGTATGGATTTTTGTGATATCATTAGTTAAATTTCCCAATAATGGACCCAGCAGATAACTGCAAATTTTAGATACTAATTAATGAAAGAGCTTGAGCTAACAGTAATATAGCTCTATGTATACTTGCCTTTTGTTTTATTTAATAATTTTTCGAAAAAAAACATAAAATATCCACTTGAGAACAAAAACTAGCGCCGAAGAAAAAAAATCTTTGTAAAATTGCTGATATTTTAAATACATAATTGCATAGTCACGTTCTTCGGTAAATAAAAAATCATTAATTATATATAATCCTGGGTAGTTCTTTTTGAAGCTTGGGAAAAATTTCCTTTGCCAAATTTTATTTGCCAAACCCTTGATTATTTTCTTTGGGCTTATTCCTAACAAAAAAAAATTATGTTGAAAACTATTATTTCAGCAAATACCTGGAAAAATTTTGGGTTTTTAACTTTAATTCTTCAATTTGTTCCTCCCGGGAATCTCAGGAAATAATATTAAAAAAAACACAATACCTACTACGTAAGAGTATAATACAACTTCGTAGTTGAGGCTTAACCGCATTTTTTCTTTTATACCTGTGAAAAAATGTACTCCCTCCTAACGGACACCTCTCTTTTTTCAGTACATAAAACAAATCTTTTAGTTTTTTTTTTTAATTTGTTTGCTTGAGCGGGCAACCCTCCCATAATACATTAACCTTCCCAGAACCTATTATTACCTTTTTACACTTTTCTCATAAGCGAACACTTTTCTCAGTCCTCCAGGTGTCCGATTAAGAGAAAGTACACTATATACCGTTAAAGAAGATTAAAGTTTACCGTATTTTATGATTGCACGGATTTTATACTTTTATGGAAATAATAAAGTATTCAATATAAAAATTTGAAAGAAAATGTTTCCCATGCTTCAAAATGGATTAGTTTGCATGAAGAAAAGTTTAATAACATTTTAGTTTAATTATCGCATAAGATAATTTATCAATGGCACGGAAAAGTTTCATTTCATCGAAAGATATTATACCTTGGTACTTTTTGGTGTCTTCGCCAGCGAAAACTATTTTTTATTTTATTTTCATTTCTTTTATTAAGTCTATGGCTACAAGAATTTACAGACTAGAAATACAAAATGACTTAAAGAGAAGACTTAAAACTAAATTGATTCCAACTTAGATAAGAATAAAAATCTAGAAAGGGGGATATCAATATCTGGACTATTAAAAATTATATTAATTTCAATAAGGCAACTAAAAATGGGTGCATAATTTGATTTAAAAATTGTAGCATGCAACAGAAAATAAAAACGTAAAACTCTTCGGGGAATATTGAAGCTTATCTGCTCCAGTAGATATGGGCAATTAATGATACATTCATAGTGTCAGTGAGTTTATTGTATGACTTGAGAAAAGTAATTTTAAATTTATTAAATTCAATATATATCCTCACTGGGCCCGATCGGTACTATTTCCATACATGTTCCCTTAAGGAAGGACTGGGCAATGTGCAACATTTGGAGATAGAGCTAGACACTCATTTGGTTCCACGGTCAGAGTGGCATAGCGGGATATTGCTGCGATGATGGGCTGGCCAGACAGTAACATTCGAGACAGTTGCACCGCAAAATAAGAGGAATATGGACGAAAGCTCAATGGACGAAATTTATTCCTTGTCCAAGTGGGCCCTCGCTTGTGCAGCCATTCATCCTAACCTAATTTAAGATTCAGTGGACCCCATAAGACGGACGTGACTCATTATAATGAAGAGATTACGAAGCAATCCGGACAAAACTGTGTTAAACTCTTTCGATTCTGCAGGGAAAAAGAGTACAAATTGGTTTCCATATTACTGGGGAATTTCTTCTGCATAGGGCAGAATTTTAGTATGGTTAAAACAGATACGAATGCTCTTAAGAAAAACACAAATAATAATGGACCAAGAATGCTACTCTGATGTATACCAGCGGGAGCAACTAAGGGGGTGTGATTTGATATTACCGTTATGTGAAAGAAGCTTGCGAATCACACCTTATCGGACAGAAAAAATAAAGAAATGGTTGGAAGCATTCTTAAACCCCATTCCATATATTAATTTCTACTCAAACAAATTTCATCAATTTCTTGATACCTATGAAACTAAGATTCTCCAGTAATTTAAGGATGTGTCTACCGAACATTTGAAATATTCATAACCTCTTCTGCTCTTCATAACCTCTAGAGAAGAAAAAATAGAGAGATCGTTGGTGGATATATTATTGTTCAGGTTGGGTTGAACATTCATCCTTAATCGCGCGCTCTAAGGCTTTGGCTCTTTCACATTGTGGAAACTTCTACAGAAGTCGTTGTGGTGCATTCTCAATTTGGCCTCGAGTAAACAATACTTCTGAAGCATGTTGGCAATCCTCAGAGTGCACAAATTCGCTAAGACAATCCTCAAATAATAAATTTATCTTTTTCTTTTCCATTTATGTAAAACTTTCGTCTTGATTTTATTTTGATACAAGAAATTAGTGCTGAAAAGCGTTTTGGATTATTTTAAGCAGTGCTTAGTATGATAGAATGTTAGGTAGTCCATTTCTGAATATCAAACTCGAAGTGGGCAAGAGTTCAGTTCAGGTTCAGCACGCTTCGGCAAAAAACAGCGAACTTTGGTCGTACATTTTTTAATTTTTATTCATTCAGAGCTTTTTTGGGAGCTACACATTGAAATTGGGGTAAAGAAGGCCAACATAGCTTTCGACTTCAGAAAATCTATGTTCAGCAAAAAATGGGGACTCAAGCCATAGGTCGTGCTGTGGATGAACAACGTAGCGGTTCTGCCAATTTGAACAAACGAATGCCTTGTTGTGTAGGAAGTTCTTCAGAAGGGCTATAATATCACTGAACATGGAAAGGACTGGTTATATTTGCATCACCGGAGCAAATAGAACTTGTCACAGTGCTGCATTTAATGTCGCATTGCACTTACTTCTCACCGACTTTTATGATATCTCCATTGGTGCCCAAATTGCGATTAGGTAAAAGAGAATGGCCTATGGAGACAATCTATCAAGGGACATGGTAACATTTTTAGGCAGTTAACACCCTATTTCTCTGATCTTCGTATAGATCTCTCTATCCGCAAACTGGAGTTTAAGGGTCGGGCCGGAGCAATCTTTCCAAGTAGGCAGAATTGAAACGAGGGAAAAATCTTTACCGAGGCTGTTACCTCTGTCGTCACTGACGACTCCAAGATGGAATCGTGAGTTGGCGCAGTGGTTTGCCCAAAATGAGTCAATTTATCTATTTAGGACTATGAATAAGTTCGTGCGGTTTTACAACAGATGGCGTAACTTGATTATTATTCCATCGATCCACATTTCCAAACATTCATTGGAGAGCTACTGTCGTAAGGCACAAACGTCAGTATAAGTTTTTTATTTGAAGCGTAAACAACAATATTTTTACCACACTTGAAAATGTCGAATTTCGTGCCAAATAATGTGTTTTTGCGGGGAATTCTTCTTCATTATTTTAATATGAAGAAAAAAGCAGCCGAAAGTCATCGTATCTTGGTGGAAGTTTATGGTGAGCATGCTCTAGCTGAGCGAACGTGCCAGAAGTGGTTTGCACGCTTTAAAAGTGGTGATTTTGGCTTGGAAGACGAAGAACGCGAGGGTGCGCCGCCAAAGTTCATGGATACCGAATTGGAGGAATTGCTCGATCAAGATCCGGCTCAAACGCAAGAAGAGGTTGCAAAAACTTTGGGAGTTGATCAATCAACCATTTCCAAATGTTTAAAAGCCATGGGAATGATCCGAAAGGTAGGCCATTGGGTGCCGTATGAATTGAAGCCAAGAGACGTTGAACGCCGTTTTATGGCATGCGAACAACTGCTTCAACGGCACAAAAGAAAGGGTTTTTTGCATCGAATTGTGACTGGCGATGAAAAGTGGGTCCATTACGACAATCCAAAACGTCGGGCAACGTATGGATACCCTGGCCATGCTTCAACATCGACGTCGGCGCAGAATATTCATGGCCTGAAGGTTATGCTGTGTATCTGGTGGGACCAGCTGGGTGTTGTGTATTATGAGCTACTGAAACCGAATGAAACGATAACGGGGGATGTCTACCGACGACAATTGATGCGTTTGAGCCGAGCACTGCGAGAAAAACGGCCGCAATACGCCGATAGACACGACAAAGTTATTTTGCAACATGACAATGCTCGGCCACATGTTGCACAAGTGGTCAAAACATACTTAGAAACGCTCAAATGGGATGTCCTACCCCACCCGCCGTATAGTCCAGACCTTGCGCCATCCGATTACTATCTCTTCCGATCGATGCAACATGGCCTGGCTGACCAGCACTTCCGTAATTACGATGAAGTCAAAAAATGGATCGATTCGTGGATTGCGGCAAAACCGACCGAATTTTTCACAAAGGGAATCCGTGAATTGCCAGAAAGATGGGAAAAAGTAGTAGTAAGCGATGGACAATACTTTGAATATTAAATTTGTAACCATTTTACGTCAATAAAGTTTCAAATTTCGAAAAAAACCGCACGAACTTATTCATAGTCCTATTATCTCCTTGGAACTGCCGAATACTGCTAAGGTTTTGCAAGCAGAAGTCTTTACGATCCTGCAGGCATGAAAAATGCTTAAGGTACGCGGGAGCGAGGGAGATATTAACATTTTCTCCGATAGTCAAGCCGCGATCAAGGCTCTGGTGAACTCAAACTGGTGAACTCTTGGGTGTGCAGGTAACATTTGTCTGATCTGGATTCCAGGAAATAGGAACACAGAGGGAAATGAAATGAGCTTGCCAGGAAGGAGTCTACGGAATTGATCTCAGAGGTTTCCTACCCAAAGTGGTACTTCAACCATTTCGCTTATCTACTTATGTATATAGAAAAGTTCAAAGGAGACGAATTTGACAAAAATATAATTCATTAACTAACGAATTGGTCACTTATCTTAATGAATATCTACAAACAGGAAATTTTAGCATTATCGAATATCGATAACAAGGCCTATGTGGCAGAATTAATCAAGTTTATTCATGGTAAATGTTCCTACATGGTATGTACCGTTAACGTAAATATGTGCTTAACAGAAAAAATGCTGCAGCTTTGCTTTAAGTGGGGAAGGAGCATAACATTTGGATGAGATCGCACGTCATGTTGCATAGACTTCTTCTGTACGCCTTTTATTTGAACTATATTTTCACAAAGGGAAAACAAAACAAAAACTGAAAGTATTTTCATAGCAAACACACAACGGGGCCAGCAGCACAGAAGCCTGGTTGAAAAGTGAATTGGACGAAAACAATTCAATGAAATATAAGACGCACTTTATTCATTAAACTGTCACAAGTGTATGCATACATAAACACACACACACACCATACACACGCGACACACACACATACAAGAAATTGAAAATGCACGTATGCAAAAAAGGATTATAAGAGACGAGGATGCGGTAAAGTGGAGAAAATGCCAAAGTGATAGGCAAAAGATTCGGTGAATCCTATAACCGCCAGCTGCTTTGCAAATGTGAAGCAAGAAAAAAAAACGAAAACAAACAAAAAGCACAGCTCAGCAGACAATTTGTCTGCCAAATTGATATGATTGCGGATAAGCCCACACAGTGTCACGCACCCGCAGAAATGCTTCCTACATATTTACATACATAAATGGTGAAATGGTGACATGCCATAAAAAAATTTGTCTGTACACACATATACATAGTATATATATGTACGTATATGTCTATAGAATGTAGAATGACGGCCGAGGACCCCAAGCAGCGCACTCATCATTTCCCGCCATTTGTTTCTTTTTTCGCGCGCCAGCAGTGTTTCCTCGACAGCAGTCAGTATGTCAAACGTTTTGCCTTTTGCCAGGATTACCAATGTTCACACACACATACGCGCGCATTTATATACGCACATAAAAGTCGCCCACACATACACATACATACACATGCAAACACATTGACGCGAGGGCATAACCGCATTTTAGACGATGAAGCGGATTGTATGTTCGCTTAACCCGCAGTTCCGGTAAATTTTTTCCACTTGATTTGCTGCAATTTATAAAAAGCGTTGTTATTTAGAACGGCATAACCAAGAATGAAAATAGGATCAGGAAAAAGAAAGCGAAGACAAAAAAGAGCTACAGCACCACATCTGTGTGTGCCACTGTGTCACTGCTACTACTTTCGCTCACACTCCCACTCCCTCTCCCTCTCTCTTTGTCGCTACTCCTCTCCAGCTAAACTTAATAGTGATATTAGTCCTCCTCCGCTACTTTGACACCCCCTTCATTGTTTTTCAACCTCAACAGCCTTACAAATTTGATGCCATTTATTCTATTCACAATTTATTGTATATTTGATGGTGTTACCAACACTTCGTTACCGTCCACTTCTATCCCCACCTCCTTGCAATGCTTAGATTATCGACATAAAGAAGTCTTTATTTTTATTTATCTCGTTTGACTTTTGACATTTTTATTTTGTTATTGTTGAGTGTTACAATCAAATATTTGTCTTTCGCTTAAATGTGTCACAATCTATCTAACTACAGTCAGCGTGTGGCAAGTTGTTGCTGCATGTCACTATAAGTACAACAACAAGTACTGCTGGCTGACAAGTAAAGAGTAAAGAAGTCGATTGCTTATATCACTACTCTGTTTGCAATTTAAATACTACCAGTGTCACTATTTCAGGAGGCACAGCATTGACAGCTCATAATGTGGACTTTAGAAGAGGTGAGGAGAATATAGTTTTTTTAACCTCTCCACGCGAAGCGCTTTTAGAGCCTTTTGTTTGCATATATATATATTTTTTTTTGTTTTACTTATTTTATACATCATTTGGGATGGCATAAAAATATATTGGACAGGATAGCCTGGGAAGTAATAAAAATCAAAATAGAAAGTAATTGGATATGATAGGATAGGCTAAGACAGGAAAGGTTAGGCGTGTTTACGGTAGGGTAGAATAAAATAGTTTAGGGATGTAGAAGACCAGATGAGATGGAAAAATGCTATATAAGTAGAATAAAAAAGGGTAAAATTCTAAGTGAAATTTACAAATTCCTCAAAACACTTAATATTTCGAGAATGTTTGTTTACCCCACGATCAATCGTTTTTTCCCAAGCGTCTGAAGTGACAGACATAAAAAGAAGTGGTTGTCCTCGGCTGGTTCGAACCAGTGCAGCCAAAAAAACCCTTCGAGAAAAAATTCACAGAAATCCCCTTAGAAAGCAAGAAATCATGTCCAGAAGAAATAATATATGGACCAAATCCATGTCAAGAATAATTAGCGATGATCTCCACATGAAAGCCTTTCGTCCGTTTACAGGCCATGCTTCGACAACACACACTTCAAGAAAATTAGACTCGGCCGATGCAAGCAGCTCCTTCGGTGGCACGCGGTGAACGCCCATGAAAATATCCTTTTTACAGATGAGAATATGTTCACTATTGAAGAAGTTTTTAATAAGCAAAACCACAAAATCTATGTCAAAACTTCAAAAGACGCAAAAAATCTTTTTCCAAGAGTTCAGCGTGGCCACCATCCAGCCTCCGCAATGGTTTGGTGGCGAGTGTCTTGTAAAGGTGTTACACCTCTTCATTTCTGCGAAAAAGGGGTTAAGACTGGGGCCAAAGTGTACCAAGAGGATGTCTTAGATTGCCTATAGAGGACAAAACGAAGTAGCTCCTGACATCAAAGAACCAGTCGGTGCGCTCTCGTATCAGCACCCGCATAAATCTTGACGGTAATGGTTTCGAGGTTGTAAGAGAATTTGTCTATTTAGGAACCAGCATTAACACCGATAAAATTTCAGCCCTCAAAATCCAACTGAGATTTTCTTTTGCTACTTTGGACTAAGTACGTAATTGAGTAGTAAAATCCTCACTCGACGAACAAAACTATCACATGCCTATCCTCAGTATGCCCATCCTACCAAATAGCAACACAGCTTTGACGATGATATTCTCCAATAAGACATTTGAGAAAAGGATTCTGCGCCAGATTTTTGGATCTTTGCACGTTGACGACAACAAGTATTGCAGGCGATGGAACAATGAGCTGTATGAGCTTTATGATGACATAGACATAGCGCAGCTAATAAAAATCCAGCGACATCGTTGACTGGGTCATGTCATCCAAATGGATAGGAACGCTCCAGCTCTGAAGACATTCGATGCGGTACGAGCTGGTGGTAGCAAATGAAGAAGACTAATAGGATTCCTCTTCCTATCTTTCAGTTAAATAAATAAATTAGATGATTTGATACATTTTTTAGAATTTTTAAATTATAATATGTGAGT
Source organism: Anastrepha obliqua (assembly GCF_027943255.1). NCBI lineage: Eukaryota > Metazoa > Arthropoda > Insecta > Diptera > Tephritidae > Anastrepha > Anastrepha obliqua. Next base: position 66,669,965 of record NC_072893.1, read on the forward strand.
TTTAAGGACTCAGGGAATATTTATTAGGCAATGCGATAAGGGTTATGATTTTTGATGTGCTGAATTCAAGTTTGTGGTCAAATTTAACAATTCAGAAAAGCGGAAATATGGCGAATTCTTTTTGTATCTAATATTAGTTTGTGAAAAAGAAATCCGTTATTTTGCGTAAAATTTTTGCGCAAATGGTTTAGCACTGTTTTTGGTATATGTTTAGCTCCTCGGGGATGCTACGACTACTAACATGCAGGACCACTTCGATTATTTCTGTGATTTTATCGACATTTTCAACATTTTCTTTAATAGAAGAAATGCCTGAACGGAATCGTTGAAACCAAGATTGCATGTAATTAAATTGTTTGATCGCTACTTTACGAGGCATCGATCACTACATCCATCAAATGATGGATATCTTTTTCCCCAAACCTATGTACATATATCGAGCTAAAAGTGTACACTAAGGGCTTTTCGAATTGCTATTTAATTTCGTAAACCGCAAACTTCAAAAACGTTTTCGTTCTGAAGCACGGAATTTCAAAAGAAAATTTGCACGTCTACGTCGTACTGAGGAGCTGGTGAAAGGGGGCTGCAGGGTGGTTGCCTACGCGGATGACGTCGCATTAATCGTCAGAGGAAAATTTGTGAATACTCTGTACAACCTGATGCAGGAATATCTTAACATAGTTGTTAGATGGGCAACGGACTGTGGCCTGTCGGTGAATCCTCTTAAGACGGAGCTCGTCTTATTTACGAGGAAACATAAAATACCCAGAGCTCAACTTCCCTCACTAGGGGGCGCTCCGCTGATGCTTTCTGACAAGGTTAAGTACCTAGGTATTATCCTTGACAGCAAGCTTACATGGAAGTCCAATATTGAGGAAAGAGTGAGGAAAGCAACAATCGCCTTGTATGGATACAAGGGCGCAATTGGTAAAAGATGGGGCCTCTCGCCTAGAGTTGTTTTGTGGCTATCTAATACTATTGTAAAGCCTATCTTGTTATATGGAGTCATAGTCTGGTGGAACTCACTAGAGAAGACGACATTGGTGAAGAAGCTGGAGAGAGTCCAGAGGTCGGCACTCATTGGAATCAGTGGGGCACTTCGAACGATTCTCACTCTGGCGCTCAACGCAATGTTAAATGTGGTACCCGTAGACATCGCAGGCAGAATTGCCGCCTCGCGTACCGCAATCAGACTGAGGGGCTGGAGCTATAAGCTTAACCTCACTTATGGGCACTCAAGCATTCTCAGAAACTTCGAGTTCATCCCTCTGTCAACGGATCAGTGTATACCCTCGTTTAGTCCAATCGGAACCTTCTCCACTCATATTCCGTCAAGGGAAGAGTGGAGGGAGGGCTACACTTGGGGACAGGGCCTGGTGAACTTGTTCACGGATGGATCGAAGTTGGAAGGAAAGGTTGGCGGAGGAGTCTTTTGCGAGGAGCTCCCCATTAGACTCAAATTCAGGCTACCGGACCACTGCAGTGTGTTCCAGGCAGAGGTAGCCGCAATCAAGGAGGCAGCCGATTGGCTGCTCAAATGCGTATTAACGGTCAAGAAAGTAAATATTTACTCCGACAGCCAAGCGGCAATAAGGGCCCTCGGGTCTACGACGGTGCATTCGGAATTGGTCAAGGAATGCTTGACCTCGCTTTCGACTGCGTCCGAATTCTTTAACATCAGCCTCATCTGGGTTCCTGGTCACAGCGACAGACAAGGGACATGCGCGGTGATTCCCCCGCGAAGGGAGAGAATTGGGATCCCCCTGACTACCTGCGGTCTGCTCCTGGAAAGATGGGCATCGCACCAACTCAGCGAGCGCTGGGCAAGTACACAAACGTGTAAGGTCGCGAAATCCTTCTGGCCACGTGTGGACCGCAGGCGCTCGGGCGAGCTTCTGAGGTTGACAAAGTATCAGCTCTCTAATCTCGTGGGTTTTCTCACAGGACACAATGCGCGAGGAATGCATGCTGTGAGACTTGGAATCACCTCGAGTCCTTTTTGCGCTGGATGTATGGAGGATGAGGTGGAATCATCTCAGCACCTTCTCCTTAGCTGCCCTGCTCTGGCGGGGCTAAGATCTAGGCATCTTGGCTCCTACTTCTTTGTCACGCCTGCTGATATAGCTGGCGCTGACATTAAAAATCTGATGAATTTCATCAGCAGCATAAAGCGGTTGACGCAAACATAGTCATCGTTCGTAATCCGCACGCTCCCAACTATCCCAGCACCACCTCTCCCCGCCCTCTCCCTGTATCCCATCGGTCTGTCTCTCCCGCCTCACCCCTCCATAATGGCATCACAAAGGACGAATCCTTCTTCCAAGTGTGCCCATTCCCTGGGCAACCATATCAACCTAACCTAACCTAACGTCGTACTGAATTTGTCAATTTTAATCCCGCATTTGGTTTTTTTACATTTTGTGCAACCTTCTTTCTTTCTTCTGCGCAGCCGCTGAAGGGTTAAAGAGAGTGTCAGTAATTCTCTAACGTAATTATGAAAAAAATATTTCTATAAAATATCCAAGTATTTATAACTAAAATAAACAATTTTGAAATTTCCCATTATCCAGTTATTTTTGGAATCACTTTTGCGCGTGGCTGCAGAGTTGTAAAGTTATATTGGGCGCATGGTAAGGTGAAGGCAAACTGAAAGCGAAACTCAACTTCAGACGAGCGAAATGGCAGCTATGGTGATAGGATACCTGTTTTACATGGTATACATAAATGCATCCGAGTATGTGTTTTTTGTTTATCTGTGGCTTGGCAAACCCAAAGCAAATTTAGCACAAAAACAAAATAAGAACTATGTTAAAAAAACACTTACCAAAAGTGAACGAAGAATTGTATTACTATGTACAAATAAATGGTAAACAGAATGAAGTGCTGGTCCTGCTGCTGCCCTGCTGCTACTGGTCCCAAACTTATGCCATGAAAATGCTTAAAGTTTTATTAGTTTGTTGCGAAAGTTTTGCATGTAAAAGCTTGGCACATTTTCTTTATTCCCACTCACACACACGTGCATACGTTCACACCTCTTAGGCTACTCACAACCCCATCCGTACTCGCGCCCTGTGCCAAGGCTAAACTTATTTATATGTTTTCTTATTTACTTATCTGTATTTCAGACGCTTTGTAGGTGAGTGCGTGCTTCCTCGCAACAGCTGCTACCCTCGGCGGCCAAAAAGGCAAGTGTGTTGAGTAGAAAGGGCTGACTGACTTGACTACTGCCTTTGACACGAGAACGAGTGGAGTATTACCAGTGGAGTGGAGTGGAGTATTACCACCAAAATAACAAAACAAGAAAAATTGAGAAAACGAAAGAGTCAGGACGAAGCCAAATGTACATGCATATAAGTATATAGATAAGGGGAGATTTGCACGTACATACATACTTATATTACTAAGCTACCGAAGCAAGTGTGTGGATGTTCGGGTGTGCTGTGGTGCAGGTTAAGTGCTGGTCAGCATAAACGAGTTAACAAGTTTTCCTGTACTCTTTGACAAAAAGCACTAACCAAAAGAACCATTTTCGTATAATTTCCTTTGTATGAATGCCTGCAGTCTTTTTCTGCTCCCGATTTGTGGTGTTTAATGGGCAAAAAATATGCATCATCAGCCAAATTATTCGAAGTTAAATTAACAAAGCAAAAGTTTTTGCATATAACTACAACTACATACAAAGATGATTACTGGCAAACTTGTATGTATGCACATCTGTGTTCAAAATAAAAGCAGCGCGAGTTGTTGCAAAGTTTTGACTCTTTATCTATTTATTTATATATACATAAATACATATATTTTTTTTTTTTGAAAATCGCTGAGCACACCTGCGGTTGACTGATATAATTAAATGCCAAAAACAGGCTAATCGGCAGATCACGCTCAAACTCTGCGCCACTATAGAGGATAGTTGTACCAACATTCCAGCAAAAAAAATTTAGACATATGGGTAACGCGCGGTTTTTAAATAAACAATTCCCCATATTTTTTTGACAGGATGTATGATAAGTTCAAGATTTATTCGAGACTTTGCACGATTTGATTGAGAGGAGCTAGGTCAATATTCAATGTGGAAGAATTTAGAAATTAGTTTCACCTTAAGACTTAGAGTACTAAATTATTTTCATAAGAAAAGGGAATATTTTCATTATAATTAATAGGTTTATGATTTTAAAAAGAAAAGGAATTTAAGTAATTTTTTTTATTTATCCTAAGGTGCCAAATAGGAATAAGGGACCATAACAAGATTTTTCCACTCGGGTCGGTTGTACGCCAAAGCTTTCACTTCATGGAGCGGATATCCAGTTCTAGATGTCGTCTCCAGATATTTGCTGGCTTCCCTCGTCTGCGGCTACCATACGGGTTCCAGTCAATGACAGTTCTTGTTAGGTCCCCGCTTCCTCTACGCAGAGCATGGCCAATCCACTCCCATTTTCCTTTTCGTATCTCAAGGAGTACGGACGTTGGTTGGGCTTTGCTCCATAAATCCGCGTTTGAATTAACGTTCGGCCAGATTATTTTGAAAATCCTCCTCAGGCAAAGATTTGTGAAGGCTTGCAATGCACTATGGTCAGCTGTTGAGGCATTCCAGGTTTCGCATCTATACACCAAACAGGGTTTCACATTTGATGTCATTTAGCCATAGCAAAATATTGAGTTGAAGAATAAGTTCGTAGCGTTTTTACAGAAGAATTTTTTTTTAAGGAAAAAGCAATAATTATATCAATAAGTTTATCATTTATATGTTCGCCGTTATTGTTTACAACCTTCTCCCATCTCTCGACCAATTTGTTGATGCCGTTCCGCCAAAAATCGCCTTGTCTGGTGTCAAAGAAGTTGTTGAGCCAGTTCTTAAGGACCTCTTCGTTATCTAAGGTAACGCCCTTCATATCATTTGACAGGGAGCGGAAAAGATGGTAATCAAAAAATGTCTATCCAAATTTCTTACTTTATACTTACTTTATTTATCTTAGGAAAATTCTAGGTACGCAGACGAGCTACAAATTCAATTTTAATATAAAGTTATGATAGTTTAAATTAACTTTGATTTTTGCAAATTATTATTATCATTTTGTTTTTTTTTTTTACCGGTGTTAACCATTTTTTGGCACATAACGAATTTTTAAAATTTTTTTTAGTCACTTTAAACTTACAGCTTATTTATGAAAAAAATTCAGTGAGCTATAAAACAAAACACCCTAGGTAGGTAGGTTTGGCAGCCGCATCGCACATAGAGACAACGATGCCACTTAGACCACGGAGTGGGTCCGTTGTGAGCCGCGGGGGCTGGGCTACATTTCCCTTTCCATATTGAACCATCCTGAGCTTTTGATAAAGCGTAAAAGGTTGTTGATACCTAAAGTGTATAGATTATCTATGTTCGTTAAGAAGTAGGATTTTAAAAATCGGTTTCTGCTTCTGGCTAGAGCTGGGCATGTGCAAAAAAGGTGTTGAATTGTTTCCAATTCCTCCTCATTTCTGCAGCTACGACAGAAATCATGCGTGTATACGCCTAATCTCCTTGCATGATTTCCTATGAGACAATGTCCTGTGAGGGCCCCTACTAAGGTCCTGATTTGAAGTCTACTCAGTTTTATAATACTCTTGGACAGACGTAAATTAAGCCTTGGCCATGTTTGCCTAGCAATTTCGCAGGTGTTAGCGCTAATCCATCTCTGATTTGCAGAATTGATTAGTGCGTCCTTAATGAGAAGCTTACAAGTTGCGAGAGGTATCTCCATAAAATTACTTATGTCTGGCATACAGGTACCTTCTCTTGCAAGTTGGTCTGCCCTACAGTTCCCTGGTATATCTCTGTGGCCTGGGACCCAGCATAAGATTATACGATATTGTTTGGCCATCTCATTTAGAGATTGGCGACAACGTAAGACACTCCTTGATGTTGTTTGGAATGCATCCAGGGCTCGTAGGGCAGCTTGGCTGTCTGATAGAATGCAGATATCCGTTGATGATATTCTGTTTATCTTTAACCATTTTAAGGCTTCATGAATAGCGTTTATTTCCGCTTGAAAAACGCTACAGTGATCCGGTAATTTAAAGGATTCACTAATAGAAAGCTCTTCGCAAAATAACCCTGATCCTACACCGGTGTCCATTTTGGATCCGTCCGTGTAGATCTTAACGGGTGTATTGGGTGTTGGATCTTCCTCAAGCCATTCCAGTCTAGAAGGGATTTTCATCAGGAAATTCCTTTCGAAGCAAAGAATGGGAGGGTGATAATCACAGTCACTAGGTATATCCGTGTAGGAGTCTAAGATGGTTGAATGTCCATGTGTGACAGTTCTCATATTCATATTCATAACAACTCATATTGTTCACTAGGAAACACAAAACACCCTAATTCTCCTAAAAATTCAGATTGAGAAGTGTAAAACTTTAAAATTTTGTCGTTTTTTTTTAATAATTTAATTTAATTTAATGGGTTTAATTTATGTGGTTTTGTAGTAGTATACATACAAGAAGCTATAGACTGGTGTAAATCTGGTTCTTTGGCTCCGAAATGAGTTCGTGTGCAGAAAACGGCCAAGTAGGTGTTAGCGTCAGTTTTGTTTGTGGATTACTCGCACACTGGTAAAATAATAAATTTTGAATATTTTAGACCAGCTGAAGGCAAAGAGTCGTGAAAAGGGCCCAGTTTGCTAAAGAACAAAATTTGTTTGTGTATTTTAAAACATAAAATTGTGTTTTTCATATCAAACCGCAAAACTTATTGAAGAACCTAGTAAATAACAATATTAAAACTAAAAGAAAACAAGTTTTATAAAAAATAAAGAATAGTCAAAACTTCGCATTATGCCCCGTTGCTATTATTGTGAACATAAGTGTACGCGAGTAAAGCGTAAGGCAAGTAATGATAGTTGTGAGAAAAGTCATCGATGAGCCTGAATTGGGAATCACTCAGTTCGCATGGAGACCAGTTTTTCATAGAATCTTAAGCTACACCCTTCCGGGAGCAAACTAATTTAAGAAGTAAAGCATGCAAACAAGGGGATGCAAAATTAATCACACAATCGAAAGAATAATAATTTTTTGCAAATGGCGTCGTACGTCAATTATATTTGACACTTGTGAATAACACAGCTGCAGTATACAAACATACAAGCAATGGAGCGCATAAATGTCAAAATCAATCAATATTAGAAATCCCTTTTCTTATATAGATAATAAAAAAGTTATTCAATAACAAAATTTATAATCAATTTTGCGCCATTTTGCATATTTCTGATTCTGGTTGGTATTTATTGTAGACACAGACATTGCCTGATAAAAAAACACCGTTTTCTAACAATAGAACATTAAAAAACCATCCTAATAATTGTTGAAACTGGGCCAATTATTGAGACGCTATCGTTTATCCTTGCTAATTGGCTGGCTTAATTTATTGTCAGCGGTAGCCTGTTGTTATAAAGAGTTCCAATAAAAAATAGTAGATAATTTTTTATTCATACGCTTGAAGAAATGTTTAAAGAAACCTCAAAGCGTCGAATAGCCCTAAAGGGACTTTTCAGAGCAGAGTAGACTATTTTGTAGAGTAAACAAACGAGATTCAATTTATTACTTATTCAGAGCTGGTTTTCTGGTGCAATACAAATCTGTAAAGTACAGGTAGATTATAAATATCACAAAAGCAAAATCGGCACATGCGTCTTCTTATACTCAATTACTTTTCTTATATTCGTCCACCAAATCGACAAGGCTCACGACTATTTTTATATTATATTTCTTTTTAATTTTTTTCTTTTTTGTTGAATATCCTGTTCTAATTTTAAAATATTGGTGCACAACTAAGTTCCCGCTGTTTATCAATAGATGCCGCTAGCAGTGTGTGCTAGTCGATTCTAACATAACCTAAAGGTCATAAACCAAGCTTAGACAATTGGTAAACAAACTGCTTCGACACATTAGTGATTTTGTTTTAGTATCATATACTTTTGGTTTTGTGAAAATGTCTGATTTTGTGTCGAATAATCATTATTTGCGGGAAGTGCTGATTTTCCTCTTTCATTCGGAAAAAACGGCGGCTGAAGCGCATCGAGAGCTACAAAAAGTTTATGCAGATGCTGCTTGTGAAAGTGAAACAACGTGCCGAGATTGGTTCCGTCGCTTCAAAGACGGCGATTTTAATGTCGACGACCGTCCGCGTGAAGGAAGGCCAAAAACTTTCGAAGACGCTGAATTGGAGGCATTGCTCAATGAATTGGAGGCATTGCTCAATGAGCATCCGTATCAAATGCAAGAAAAGCTTGCTTCGGTATTAGGAGTTACCCCCCAATCCATTTCCAAGCGATTGCATGCTTTGGGAATGATTCAGAAACAGAGGGCATGCGTAACTCATAAGGAACCAAGAAAGCAAGGGTTGTTGACTGTCGTTTTTTCGCCTGTGAACAACTGCTCCAGCGGCAAAAAAGGAAGATTTTTTTCATCGCATCGTGAGAGGTGATGAAAAATGGATTCATTACAGCAATCCAAAGAAAAGAAAGTCATGGGGACTGCCCGTTCATGCTTCTACATCGTCGCCTCGGCCGAATATTCACGCTGCGAAGGTTATGCTATGTATTTGGTGGGACCAACTTGGTGTTATTTATTATGAACGGTTAAAACCAAGCGAAACCATCACTGGGGATCGGTATCGACTTCAATTGATGCGATTGAGCCGAGCATTGCGCGAGAAACGGCCGCAATACGCGGAAAGCCATGGAAAAGTGATTCTACGGCATGACAACGCTCCCCTCACGTTGCCAAACCCTTTAAAACCTAACTGGAAACACTGAAATGGGAAATCCTACCCCACCCGCCATATTCTTCAGATATTGCGCAGACCGATTATAAACTGTTCCGACCGATGGCACATGGGCTAGCTGACCAGCAGTTCCATTCATATGAAGACATCAAAAAATGGTTTGATACGTGGATATGAGTAGCCTCAAGAGATGAACAGTTTTACCACGATGCTGTACGAGATCTACTAGAAAGATGGGAAAAAGTAATAGCCAGCGATGGGCAATACTTGCAATGATTCACTTGTAACCATTTTTCCAAAATAAAGTTTTATTTTCATCACAAAAACAGCGAGGAATTAGTTGCATATCTAATAATGAATGCGTTTTTTCTACCAGCCACAAAATGTACCATTTCTTCACTAAAATTAGGTAAATGAGGTGAGGTGAAGCTGTCAGGAGACCTCTGGGAAGTTTATTTTCTGTTCTGCTCTTAATTCCGTAGTATTCCGTAGTGTTAAAAAAAAAATTAATTGGATGTTAAGAAAATTAAATTGAATTTATGCTTGCGACGAATTTAATTACCGATTTCATAACCTTAAACAGTCGAGGAAATGTGTCTTAGGCTTTTGACTAATTGAAAAGTTTCTAGCCTAATTACTCCCCAAACCAAGTTAAGCGTATTAGAACCTATTAAATATCTCTGATTTCTATGGTTCCCTAAATTAACTAAATTAAACTCGTTGCCAAGCTGCAGATCCGTTGCCGAGCTCCAGGCTATCGGACAGGTCAGAGGTTGCGGATAGTGAATTGCCTTCAGATAGGGAGATAAGTTGCGAATAAATTTTTCCTAACAACTAAGTTGTCCCAGACAAGTTGTGGATGGTGGATATGGATGTAGAAGGTAGGGCAATAGCATCTGTGTAATCTTATAAAACTACAAGGTCAAATCGATCACCGACAAGGCAAGGAAGTGCCGCCTTTCAATAAGAATTTAGCCTAAAACAGCGTCTATCAGCTAAATATAAGATAGCAACCCTATCGTGTGGATAGTGACCCTAGGTTAACAACGCATTGCTCCTGATTAGAAATTGTTACTGAAACCGAATTCGGCACTATGAGCCCAAAGCCCGCGCTGTAGCAACTAATAATAATAAATAAAGCCTTTGCTCATTGGCACAAAAGCTGCAGAACAACTTGCCCTGCTTATTTGTCTTGCCACTATTTGTATTTTTGGGAATGCTATTAAAGTATCTAATAGAACTCGGATAGAACAGGACTAGATACGGGTTACAATCTTGCGCTCAGCACACCAGCTACCATTTATTTTATTGGAAGCTTTTCAGATCAAAAGAGTTTGTAAGATTTCAGCCAAATCAATTTCCAATTTCAAGGGCTCAGCCGATTGAGATGTATTTTCATGGCTTCCGTAGAATTGCCGTTTTCTTTTTTTTTTTTGAGAAATTGGCTATTAGCAAAAATGTGCACATTATTTCCAGTATCACACTGTACACTTTAACAGAGTCACAGCTTTGATGAAAGACCCTTCAATGGTCGGTAAGGCGACAGCAAAGGAGAAAGAAAAGAAAAAGATTTTTTTTCTTAACAGTGGCATTGTTAAATATCCATATATTAACTAACGAGCAAAATGCTTAGAGTTTTGCCCAAAGCAAATATTTTATGGCCGTTCTCTAGAAATGCAGAGAAGTTGTTTACTGCAGGAGATTACAGGGCTCCTTTCGTTTAAACCTTGTCTTCCAATTGCTTAGGTCAGGCAGTACTGAAACTTCGCTATGGATATCATGTTGAAGTCTATCCATGCGTGACTTAGCTTACTTTTGTATAGTGGCGGCGACTGATTCGATGCCAAGAACGCGTTCAATGTTGCCATAGCCTATACTCGTATACCAAGGAGCATTTACGGCGCACCTTAATACTTTATTCAGGAAATCTTCGAATCCGCATTACATTGCTGGAACTTGAGCAACCCCATAGTTGTGTTCCATATGTCCATACAGGCTTGAGAATTTGCTTGTACAGCAGGACTTTGTTGAATTATGATAACTTGGACCTTTTGCACATGAGTCAACAGAGATTTTTACATTTGATTCCAAGTTCCCTTGAAGATGGGTGGAATACTCACCGTCGCTGTCCATCTTCGAGGCATCTGTACAACATCATTCCTTTTCCACTCTTCCATTGAAGATTGGTTATGTGGAGATTTACACAAAAAGTAAAAGTGTGCTGTAACTTTATTATTATGCTGCTACTTGAACCCCCTGTTTATTGGTTCAAGCTAATTGGCAAAAGAGTGCAAATGTATTTGTGATGCAACAACTGCTATCAAGTTTTTCAATTTAATCCATTTGTGTCAATTTGTGGCTTCCTTGTCGATTTTGATGTTAACAGTTTGCGCTAATAAGTATACATCAAAACTTTAGCGCATAAAGGGTGTTTTTTTTAGAGGTTAGGTTTTCAAGTTGGCACTACTTTTTTCGTAGATGGTCTTTTTGACAGCTGTCACTTGATTTATGCTCAGTTTGGTTTGCCATTTCATAATAAATAGACTTACACCTGAACAACGTTTGCAAATCGTGCAAATTTATTACGAAAATAATGGTTCGGTTCGCGCGACGCATCACAAGAAAATTTTGTTCAGCGATGAAGCTCACTTTTGGTTGAATGAGTATGTCAATAAGCAAAATTGTCGCATTTGGAGTGAACATAATCCACAAGCCATTGCTGAGACGCCGTTACATCCTCAAAAAGTCACTGTTTGGTGTGCTCTATGGGCACAGGGAATCATTGGTCCATATTTCTTTAAAAATGAAGCCGGCCATAATGTTACAGTCAATGGAGAGCGCTATAGAGCCATGATTAATGACTTTTTCGTGCCTGAATTGGACGATGTTGATGTGGACGACCTTTGGTTCCAACAAGACGGCGCTACATACCATACAGCCAACGCAACAATCGATTTATTGAAGGAAACTTTTGGTGAGCGCTTATCTCGCGCTGTGGACCTGTGGCGTGGCCTCCAAGATCGTGCGATATAACACCGCTGGACTATTTCTTGTGGGGCTATGTGAAGTCGCTTGTCTACGCAGATAAGCCCGAGACGATTGACGTCTTGGAAGAGAATATTCGGCGCGTTATTGCTGACATACGGCCCCAATTGCTGCAAAAAGTGGTCGAAAATTGGGCCTCTCGGCTGGAATTTATTCGAGCCAGCGGCGGCCACTTGCCCGAAATCATTTTTAAAATATAATGGCAAACCCTTATCTTTATAATAAAGCTAAATTCTTGGCCATAACATTAAATTATATACGTTTTATTTCATCTTGAAAACCTAACCTCTAAAAAAACACCCTTTTTATATGTAGCGGGTGTTTTTTAGGAGCTTAAGAACCTAAAATGATAATTCAAAACTCAAATATTGTTGAAATGAATTTTTTTATTATTTATTTATTTATTTATTCAGTTAATGATCTAAAGTTCAGTATTTGTTGCAGAAAATGAAAAAGATTAATGCTAAATAATTCAATCGAAAAATGTACTTAACTTATAATTTCCTTATTTATTTCATTCTAATGAAGAAAATGTAACAATTCTTATAGTTTAAAGAGAAGGAATTTTGGAGAATATTTAGAAATTAGTTAAATAATTAATTTAATACAATAACATTTCGAAGTTTTACTTCGTGGAAGAAAAATCTAGGCCAATATGATTTGAAAGCGAATTAAATTCTCTCAAAGATCCAGAAATCGGAGCATTGAGAGCATAATTAGTTCTGACCATCGCTACGCTGAGAATTATTCAAATTAACTTTCTCGAGTAGCGATGAGGAGTCAATCGTCCCTCTTATCATAACGAAAACAAAAATGAGGGAGAAAATATTCCTTCTGCAATCTAGTGTTTTTAAAATAATAAGCACGCACCGACTTTTACAGAATGGAATTAGATTAGTGAAGCTCAAAGAACGCAAAGCATAATGCACAAAGCCTTTCTGGACACGTGCATGCCTACTAAGGTGCGTTTCATAATCGTAAGACATCCCAAATTTTTCAAAGTATTTTAATTTATAGATTTCAGAGGAAAGACAAAGTTTTATATTACAAATCGATTAAAGTGACAAAAGATATCTGTTTCATTACAGAATTTAGAACTTTTTTTAACACATAAAGAAAATTTTTAGCAAAAACGTATTTCCAGGCGTTTCAAAATGATAAGACACTGTTTCATTAAAGTGATCGTTTAAGAAAAGCAGACTTCTTCGATTTTTTTTCTGCCGTCTAGAATATTTTAGTATTCTATGAAAGCAGTATTTGCTTTTGTGACTCTTTCTTCATCGATTCTGCTAACTTTTTAAGTAAATTAACATCTAGAGAAGCCCATTCTTCCTTAATTGCCGCTTCAAGCTCATTGGTGTTGTCAAATTGGCTATTGATGGAGTAAGCTCCTCTGACCAACATACCCCAAATGTTTTCTATTGTTTCCCAGCTAACGTGGATTCGGGCGTTGTCTTGCTTAAAAACTGAATAAAAGGAAACGTTTTTGTAGTCCCCATTATTCATTCGCGTTGATGTAAACTGTATATCAAGAATTGCTTTCGATGTAAATGCACCCCAAACCATAACAGAATCCCCACCGAATTTGCGCTTGGAAAATAAGAGGGCACTCTTGTGGAAATCTCTCCAATAATTTAAAAAACCATCGGGTCCATCAAAGTTCCATTTTTTTTTAATATTCCAAATATCTTAATGTGTCCCAGTTGGTGTCTAGGTGTTTTTCTGTAAACTGAAGACGCGCCAGCTTGTGGGGGTCGTTTTTTATTTTTGATAATTTTTAATGATTGCTCTTCTGTAATGTGCGTCAAACTGCTGCTTTTGAAACCTTATTTTGAACAACAGCGGCCAAGTAGCCGCAAGACTTAGTCGAGTTAGAAGCTTTTCTAATGATTGCTCGCTGTTCTCGACTTAATAGTGATCATTTTCTTCCAGCGGGCTTCAAAATGTTTTTGAAATTGAATAAAATTAAAGTCATCCAAAACAACAATCAGCCTTCTATCTCTTCAGAAACTTTTTTCGACTAGTGTCTTATCATTAGGAAACGCCGAGAAGACTAGCAAAAGTGCAGCTTCTTGGAAAAAGATAACGGTTCTACAAAATAGAGTGCGCTTTCGCACCAGAAACAATTGATGGAAGTCTTAAGTCTATAACTGTTAAAATGACGCTAAATAAAAATCTACTCCGAAAAGCAAAAGCGAGCTTATGGTAGCTCAAAAATTGTATACCAAAGATGTCTTATGATTATGAAACGCACCTTAATGTGACAAGTATAATATCGTCTGATGATAAAGACGACATATTCCAGCTTCGAATGCACAAGAGAAGTCTGTACATATGCAGACAGCTTTAGAGTGTATGGATCAACAAAACAACTAAAGCGTCGAATAAAAGCAAGTACGGAATATGACTTTTAAATGGTGTAATTTAAGTACCTTTGAAAAGCGAATTAAGGAGCAAATACTACACCAAGATTAATAATTTCACTTGGATTGGATTAAGGGTGCCGTGTGGCAAGTTGTGCTGTCTTGGTGAAACCAAATGTCGCCGATGTTTAGCTGATTCATTTTTGGAAACAAAAACTCAGTCAGTATGGCTCGATACACATTCACCGATACGACAGCCTTTTCCTAATTTCAAAAAATATAAGGACCCATAATGTGCTTTATTATTTTTTTCTTTATTCTTTTTATTTTTCGAATTAAATTCCCACAATTTGGAAGAGTTGTTCTGGCATTAAACCGTTTATGATGACCTGCCAAGCCTTACTGAACAGAAATGTCAAAATATAGTTTGTCATTCACAGCTCTCCAACCACAGTTACCGATATGGCAAGTTCTCATGGAACTAAAAAAATACCCGATACATCATATACATATGCGGCCAATTCACTATACACAACTACATCTGTTTATCGAATAGCGCATATTCAGCTAAATAAAACTACTCGTCAACAAAATGTTTCCCAGAACTTTTCAAATCAACACAAATACTCACACCGATTTGTATATGTACGTGTTTGTACTACCACATACGTACATACATATTCAACTAAGCACTTATTTGTTGCCATTTATGGCGCATAAATATTGGTGCGATGGCTTTGCTTTGATTTTATTATTCCATCCATTAGGAAAATGCGCGGAAATAGCCAAAAGTCAAAAACCAAAGGGCACCAAACATTTTCCATATACAGTCGATTACATAAGCTCGTATGCATGTATGTATATTTCTATTTGTGTGTGTGTATATATATTAATGCTTTCGCCAATATGGTTGGTTTTTGTCTGCTCTGTCACTCGGTCCATGTCAGGGCATTCATATTGCAGACATTGCCGGAAATTGAAACGCAAATGACAAACCATTTCATCAGCACTTTTCTGGCGACTTCTACCCACAGACTAAACAAATCTCTGCGCAGACATGGCAATGTGCTGATTGTGGAAGCCCTGCAGGCAATTACACTATTTCAAAGCGAGCACAAGGCCGAATCCATTTCTAGGCAACACTGATTCGTTCTCTATCCGTAATAGATGTTTGTAACTGGTTACTTTCACATAGCAATGACATTTTCACCTACACTAAAATCATTTTAATTCTGCCTTTCAGTATCTCAACAGAAGTTATATGCATTATAAAAATTATATACTTGATAACGACGAAGTTTTGGATTAGTTGTCGTCAACTGTCATATAATTTCAAGAGTCAGTTTAGTCTTCGTTCTCGCAATTAGACACCACGAAGCATTAGAGACCACGAAGTATGAACATGGAATTGGCTTTGCTATTGGACAGAGAATTCGCCACCTGATCACCGCTTTCAAACCGGTGGGCGGACATCCAGCAGTACTCCGAATCTAAGCTCGGTTTCGCAGCCTTAGTCTAATTTACGTGCACGCCCCGACGAAAGAGAAGGGCGACGAGGCTAAAAACAGCTTATACGAGCTCCTCGAACAAGCCTACGATAGCTGCCCCGCCACGATGTAAAAAGCATGTAGCTAAACACAAAATTTAAAACTTATTTGTCAGCATTTCTTTAGCTTTCTAGTAACATTTGTACTACGTATGAATAACATGTAAAACTGATAAATAAATGTGGGCAAAAGAGTCAAAATAATCAAAGCGAGCATAGCCCAAAATCTGCATCGAAAAGATAAGCGGGCACTCATTGCTCATACATCCGGGCAGTTCGAAAATGTGCGAACAAAATCGAGAACTCTACGTTTCGTACACCAATAAACGTATCTTACTCACCAGCTAATTCTCCTTCTTCTTGATTGGCGCGATAACCGCTTACGCGATATTGGCCGAGTTTAACAATGCGCGCCAGTCATTTCTTTCTCGTGTTAGCCGGCACCAGTTGAACACACCAAGTGAATCGATGTCCTTATCCACCTCATCTTTTTACCACAGAGGAGACCTTGTTCTTCCTCTGCTACCATCCGCTGCTGCCGTATCGAGTGCGGTCTGTACTTCTTCAATTGTGGCAAATCGCTCTACCTTCTCTCCTTAAGTTCAGTTTTGATAGTAGAAAAAAGTCGAAAAAGGCCAAGATATTGTTGTTGTGTTATCTGTTGCCAAAAAATACAGGCATTTTGGACAACTTTTACACCTGTCAAAAACCAAGTAAAAATGGAAAAAGGCTCAAAATATAAAGGGTGGTTAAATTTTAAAGGCCGATATTGAATGTTAACCACACCTAAGCGTCAAGTTTTATTCTCCATTTCATTTGACATTTTTCAATTCTAGACTAATTCAATTTGAACCATGGAAAGATACACAATCGAGCAACGCGTTCAAGTTATTCAGGCTTATTATGAAAACGGGCGTTCAAATCAAAATGCATATAGCCCACTTCATGTTCAGTGATTAGACACATTTTGGGCGAATGATAATCCAAGAGTGTTTGCCGAAAAACCAATGCACCCACAAAGAGTGAATGTTTGGTGCAGTTTGTGGGCCGGCGGCATCATTGGGCCGTATTTTTTTCAAAATGAGGCCGGTCAGGCAGTTACTGTGAATAGTGTTCGCTATCGTGAGATGATAACGAAATTTTTATGGCCCGAATTGGAAGATATGGATGTGGACGATATGTGGTTTCAACAGGACGGTGCCACTTGTCACAAAGCTAACGAAACAATGCCTATTTTGCGCGAAAAATTTGATGGCCGAATAATCTCACGTCGCGGCGATGTCAATTGGCCGCCAAGATCTTGTGATTTGACACCGTTAGACTTCTTTCTTTGGGGTTGTTTAAAAGAAAAGGTGTACGCCGATAAGCCAGCAACAATTCAAGAGCTAAAGGATGAGATAATTCGGCACATTAACGGCATAGAACCTCAAGTATGCCTCAGCGTCATCGAAAATTTGGTCCATCGGATGGAGGTGTGCCGCCGAGACCGCGGCGGCCATTTGGCCAATATTTTATTCTGTGCATAATTGAGCCATACCAGTATTATCTTAGTAAAAAAATTGGCAATAATTTCTTAAAAAAATTGTAATTATTCAAAATCAACACCGGCCCTTGAAATCTAACCTTTATTTGGAAAATAAGATTTTGTATACGGCGTTTGTGCATGTCAAGCTTGAGTATGCATTCTTTATTTGGTCTCCGAATTACATACGTGCCACACTGCTGGAATTGCACGAGTCCAAAAAGTATTCTTACATTTCGCGTGATTGCATCCTATAGGTATTCTCATCTATGAGTGTGATGCTTATGGTTAACTTAAAGTCATTACAGAAAAGGAGAATATTCTTATCTTTATCCTTCCTCTTTTATTTGATTCGTGACGTTATTGACTGTTCGGTCCTTCTTGAGGCGATTTTCCTTAATATTCCGGCCAGAGCTCTCCGTAGTTCCGAGTTTTTCTATATTGGTCTCTCAAAATCTGTTTACGCTCGAAATGCTCCTATTACTTATTACTATAGTCCTCATTGAGTTTAATAAATTCTCTAAATTTGTTGAGCTAGATTTGTCATATTCGCAAGATCACCTATTGAATTGTTTGAATATTCATTATAAGTAGTTTATTTGCCTATTTTCCTAAGTACCGGGAATGTTTAATTTAAACGAACCGCGCGCGAGGGATCCATATTTTTTTCTTATGTTGGCAGGACTGTAAGACACACATTTGTCACTTTAAAACAGATTTAAGGAATTGCGCAAGTTGCCTAAAGTTTCAAAGCAGGCATTCTGAGAGCCGCCTTCAACGGCTACCAGCTACGACTGAGCAAAATATTCATTCACTTTCTGTTCTTCTAATACAACCGGAGGAATGAAAGTTTGCTGATATCTGCTCTACTTTCGAACCAGTTAGCTCTCAAAAGTGCCCCAATTTTTTACTATAGGTTTGCACACAAGTCTGTGTTGACGTCCATTTATCCCTATCGACACACCAGCTCGCTCTTCTTTCGATTTAGAATCCTCACTCCTTGCTTGATTCTTAAACGACCAGCCACGACCGACGACCGACCAGTTCATCCATTAAGGCTATTCGCGTCAATGGCTATCGCCACAAGTCCAACAAAAGAAGAAAACAAAAGACTAAGCGCCTCATATATATATATATGTGTGTGTGTGTGTATGCCTGGGTTAGGATAGTTTGGTTCCCTTTGCCAATTTCGCCAACACCAACTATTTCAGTTACATAGTCATATATATAAGCATCCTACGAGCTAAGCGTGCAATACCGGGCAGCGTAGCCGAAAAAACAAACCGATTTTCAAATCAAAATTCCAAAGCTGTGTGCCACAACGCGTATGCTTCAGCGATTATACAAACTAACGCAAATTGGGTTTTCAGCAGAGAAAACATATGTGCAGGCGTACATACAGGCATACATACACACCGATACATGTGTACATCCTTACATGAAAATATTCAAGCAGACATTTTTACGAAGCAAAGTTAAGCAGGGCCGATTTGTATGGATTCAAATTGATTTTGTGCGCGAAATGTACACGAAACCTTAGGCTAAGAGCCAATTATAAGCGTCGGAATCTTCGAACTGCTTGCCATTGTAAAGAATTATTTCTTATCTTCTACTCGTATTCCTTTTGACACGAAAAATATTGCAAATTTATTTTATTCAGTTTGTCGCATTAACCTTGACATCATTCAAAGGAATAGCTTTTTTCTGTAATTTGATACTTTCTTGTAAATATTCAAGTCGCCATAGCCGCCGAGTGTGGTTGGCATAAAACATCAACAAGTTTTCTCTGCCAGCGGTTGCTTTTCGACAGACACCCAAGTGAATTTATTTTATAAAAATGAAAGGAAAAGGTCAACGCATCATATAAGTAAAACAAGTAAAACTAGAGCTCATATTTGTGTGACAATATCAAGACGGTACCGCAAATTATAGCAGAATCTTGGTGTAACCAGCTTTCAAGGCTATAGGCATCAGCCTATTATTGATATCAGGAAAATGTTCGTGTTTCTCACTCACTTATAATCCAAATAAAAAAATAATTACGCTCTTTTTTTTCTTCTTCTTTGAAAAATTTAGCTCCACGTGAATTATGCAAGTATTTTTTATCACATGATTGGGCAGTAAAAAGTTTGAACCCCCCACTAATGTTCTCGTATATATAAGTATATACTTGTACACTGCGTTAAGAACCTATAGGCGAATTAAAAAAAAATCAAAAAACTTTCATCACAATTTCTCATTTTTAAATCAGAACTTCCAGAAAATTTTTTTTAAAAAAAGCAAAATTTGTCTACAAATTTCAAGAAAAATTTGTACACTATATTTGTTCGGGTATATATTTTGATAGTCCATTGAATTATTATGTAATAAAGACGGAATTTCAAGTGCCACAAAAGCCGTATTGATATTTGTTTTTTTTTTTGCTTTTGGGAGTCTTGTGCAATTTCTCCATATAAAGAATATTCTTCAGAAGAAAACGTCCCAAACTGTCACCAAAAAAATAAAAAAAAAACCAAAGTTATTTTTGAGCTAATTCAAACTGAAACTAAATCTGCACAAAGTTTGAAACCTAAATTTATATGAATTTTGTAGAATGTAGTGTATGTAAATTGCATATACAGGGTCCGGCACTAGAAGTGTAACCAACTTCAGATGGCTCGCGCAGTTGATGCACGGAAGAAAGGAAATCAGTAACAGATTTCAAATGGAATAGAGTGATTGCATTATATTTGGCTGACAAATCACAACCAGCGATTGCTCGTGAGCTCGAGCACCTTAAAGTAAATAAAGTTTTTGTTTATCGCACCATTACTTGTTACATCGCTAATGGTAAATAGTATCGCAAAACGCCATGGAGGTGGTCATCAAAAGACTGCAACGTCACGTGAAATGGTTCAAAAAGTGAGGAAGCGACATGAGCGAAATTCCCGACGAAGTGCCAATCAAATGGCGAAAGAACTGAAAAAAGGCCCATGAATCACACAAAAGCAGCAATAAGTCAGACTTGAGAGACCGAAGGAGTTGCTTCGCTTGGCCGAAGCCGAAAGCGATCTTTTTCCGAACATTGTGTTTTCTGACGAGAGAATCTTTCAAAATCGAACAAATCGTAAACTCCCAAAACGATAGTGTTTATTTGACCGACCATTCATACGAGAGTTTGAGCAATCGATTGGGCACCATGAGGCAGCACCCGCCACAGGTAATGGTTTGAGCCGCTGTAAGGGCAGATGGACGCTCTCCAATCGTTTTCATCGAGGCTGGTGTCAAGGTAAATGCGAAATATTATCGGAAAAGTATTCTGGATGTTGCTTTGAAGCCGTGGCACCACCTCACAAAGCTCGAATGAACCAAGAATGGCTATAAAACAACGTTCCGAACTTCATAGCGTCCACACAACGGCTCTCAAATTCACCAGATGCGAACCCGATGGATTATTCTCTTTGGGCCATTTTGGAGAGTAAGGTCCAAACTAAATGATTGACCAGGCGCTGAAAAAATCCATTGTCCGCTATTAGGCCAAAATACCTGCAAGTCACTTTCGGGCAGCTTTCGATTCGTTTCTGGACCATCTCTAGGTCATATTCAAAGCAAAAGGTGGTCATGGCAAGCAAAAATAAATTGATTCTTAACTCTGTATATTTTCACATATTTTTTTATTTTGAATTGGATAAACGGACTTTTCGAAACTAAATTTATGGCCTTTTTTATTAGTTACACTTCGGGTGCCGGCGGCTGTATGTTCGAACTGGTACTCATTTTTATAACTACATGTGTGTGTATTTACGAATATTTCTATAGAATATTTTTATCTACCAATATTTGCACAAATGCACAAACTTATCTTTGTATGCCTTCCACTTTTTTTTTTTTGCATTCACAAGTACATGAAATTTTTCGAAAGTGGAAAATCAATGCTGTCAGCTACTCAAGCTGTGTCAAAAACAACATTGAGAGGATATTGTAACACAATATTTATGAAGTACCTATATATGTAGGTACAAATATGAGGATATAAATATGTTTGCAATCATAGCAAATGTAGCTTGGCAGACATACGCTTGTACATACTTACTCGTACATACATGCATACAAATCCAATAACTGCCATGGAAGGACATGCCTTTTTAAATAAAATAAATATTGGTTGTTCGAAAAGTGATTTTATTTTTTTGTGGTGAAAATGAAAGACGATCTTAAACCGTTCTAAAATTTAACCTTTCACCGATCTCACGTGTTTTTATTCGCCGGTTTGCACCTTTATCGTGTCTTTATCAGCTTCAATCGGCCTTAAAGAACGTGGCGCATCTTCGACATCAAAATTGCCGGATCGAAATTTTTGAAACAGTTCTGGCATTGGCGTATGGTTAACACATTTTCTCCATACACTTCAGTTAATTTCTTTCTGGCTTGAACAACACTTTTACCTTTTCTATAGTATAAAAGTGAAATATGACGAAAATGCTGCTTATTGCTCCCCATATTTAAAAGGGCCCTGACTAAAAACTACTGCGTGAAATCAATTGAACTTATTCACACATAAGCCTTGCTATATCAGCTGTCAAAACTTATAATGACGATGCAACTTAAGTATGAAGTTAGCTGTGGAAAAATACAATTAAGTCCTCTGTTTCGGAATTACTTTCCGTACAAGACAATAAGATTTGCCATTATCACTTAGTATACTCATTATCCATAGCATTACCTTTGTCATTAATATTACCGTTCCGTTGCGACCACCATTACTATCGCCATTCCCTACATTCAACACCTTCACTCTTATCAGCATTACTGCCAGTACTATTACCATTATCACCACCATTACCCTTAGTATAATCATTACCCGAATTTTGAACCGCAGCTTACGCTGTTGAAAGCGTTTCCTACACCAATTGTGGCACGAAGAACTATGCTTCTGTATTGAATACTGCCCTGCTGCGTTGCTTTTATGCTGTTTATGACAGTTTCGATTGCCCCTATTGTAGATTTTCCGCATCTAAAGCCACGCTGTCTTGCTGTTAGTCCTACGGCATGGCCTATGGCTGTGGCCAGTCGAGGCTTGATCAGTATTTCAAGGAGCTTTCCTGCTGTGTCGAGCATGCATAACGACCGATATGTTGATGGTCATATCTACAGCATATTCGGCGTACTACAGCGCGTAATTAGGAATTATTGGCGAGATTACAAACTCCTCTTTCAAACTCCAGAGGGTCCTCAATGTATAAGCGTCACATCAGGAGCGGCACAAGGATCATCAACTACGACGATATATTCAATATATTCGAAACCATGAAGAAGTTCGGACGAACCTTAACCAAGTTATGATAAGGACACAAACGTGGCTAGTTTAACGTGGCCTCAAATTAGCCACAGAGAAAATGGAGCTAATACTTCTAACCAAGAAGCCCGTCCCATTAGAAGTTAGCATGCAGGCTTGCTGAAATACTCTAACCAAAAAAAAGGTTTTAAAGTACCTTGGCTGAAGATTGGACCCAAGACTAACCTTCTTGGCCCAAATACAATACGCAGCAGAGAAAGCCGCTAAGATGGCATCCCAAATCAATAGGCTGATGACGAACAAAAGCAGACCAACCCAAAGGAAAGGAAACGTCAAATAATGATTGCTACCTCGCTCGCCGTTCTCCTACATATATGGAGCTGAACTGTGAACAAATACGCTAAAGGCGCCGGTGCAAGCTCTTAGCATCGGTACAACGAACGGCAGCTCTGAGAGTTGTGTAAGCCTAACGCACAGTATCAGGGCCAGTTGTTCAAGTGATAAGTGGTTCAATACCCATAGATTTACTAGCCTTTGAGAGGAAAAAGTTGTGGACATTAAAGAACGAGAAGATGGAAGCAAGAAAGAGCTAGCAAACTTGCAACGCGCGAAATAAGCCTATGAAAAGGCCGCTGAAAAAACGAAACACGAGGCAGAGGAACGGCCAGACTAATAAAAGACGTCGTTACACGGTACAGCAGGAACTTTGGTGAAGTCAATTTTTCTCAACATGTAATTGCATGACTGCCACTGGCAATTGAGTGACTCTTCGCATTAAGTAAAAGGCAATGAACAGTCTTCGATGAAGAGATGGCTTAAATATTGGGTCAGTCAAACAAGTGTTCATTTTCCACCGACGAGCAAGCTAAATAAATGTGTTCATTATGAACTCAAAGAAGAATAAGTATAAGACTTGTAAACATCAATCATTTCATGCTCAAAAAGCGATTTGATTCGATTCTTGAAAATATTGGAAGTGGATTACCTAACAAAATGCGAAATGCAAAAGTTCTTGGTCCCTACGTGATGGTTTATCTCAAGCGATTTTAAAACCGAGCTTCACTACCTTAGTGTGTTTGAATGGATGTGGTGTTTCTTAAATTCGGAGAAGTACTGGTCGCAATTAGGAGGTATTAAAGGATCTATCATCAAGAAATGTTCGGCGTCCATCAAACGTAAGAGAGTTTCGTTTCATTGCGATCATGCAAGATTACACACATTTTCATCACCCGTAAAAAATTATTGAACCTTAGATGAGTTACATTGGCATACCCAGCATACTCGCCTGAATTTGAGGCGCCAGACTTGCAAATGTTTTGTGTACTTCAAAACCGTTTGTATGGAATACTATTATTTTCAGTTAATGTCGTATTTTCCTCCATGGCGGCAAGTTCTTGCACAAACAGGAAATTATGAAGCTTACCAAAAAATGGAAAAATGTTATCGAAAAAATCGGAAATTATATCATTGCTATGTCTTTGTTATCCATATAAATAAATGAGCTTGGAATGGGTACAAAAAACAGAAACACTCTTTCTTAACCAAATATTCTGAGATTTTTCACAACAAACTGTTGCGTATGAATGCTGCTGCTCGAAGACCCCGCTATGCTTCTTTACGTAAAAAGTATTTTCTGCATACTCTCAGACCATAAACTTTTCAACATTATTTCGATTTACATATTCTCTTCTTTTTATATTTATCCACTACTTTGAAAAATTATTTTTCCGGTATATTTTCTTTACTGTTCTCTGCTCTGTCAATCATGAAAACGGCGGTGTAAATTCCTTGGTGTGTGAGGTGTAAAAGTGTTAACTGCGATTTTTCATTTACTGTCATTTTTCAAGCGGCCGCCCCCACATATTTTGATGTCCTTACGAATATGTACACATGCAGGCACAGACATAAGCGGAGTATTTGCCAGTGTGTGCGAATGTATAATGGCAACCACGCCGCAAAGCCCATCAATAAAGTGAATGTATAGCCCTGCATCCATACATACGCACATCCTAACCTAACTGGTGCGCGAAGTTTACATTGCGTGGATATTCATGAATTTAAAACGCGAACGCAATGCGGAAAAATAGGCAGGAAGGAGGACCAGTGAAAAATCTGTGTATGCCACTAACGAGCAGTGAGCTTCTCATATGGGCAGGAAGGGCAGCGCAGGACTTACTCACGGGAAAAAAGTGTGTTTAAATGGAATTTGTGTGATGTTCGCTACTGGGAATTTTCAGACACACCAAATTGAAGATTGATCAAGCTCCCTGATAAATGGCGCATATGAGTATAACTTGAATTCCCACACCGCTACAATAGCCGAAAAATTTTCGTTAATAAAGGTGCCAGAATTTACACAAAATCGTATTCGCGAGATAAACGGGCGACCGAAAAGTTTTATGCTGCAAAATGCCGTATTTTTTATTAAAATAAATTACAGAACACATGAGTGATGGAGGGCCATGGAGGAGGATATTTTTTTATATTCGAACATTTTGCAATTCGCGATTTCTATACTTAATGCTGAATTGTCAGTGAAGGGTGCACTATGAAGATTGAGCTTTAAATTTATCAGAGCCAATTTTCCATAAAAAAATCTGTTACTAGAAATCTAAAACCTCCGAACTTTTTAGAGAAGAAAAGTGTATAGAGATCTTAGTCTAATAATAGAAAGTATACGCAGATTTGACAGATGACAGCATCCGATGAAGCGACGCTTGGAGTGTTCGAGAGAAAGATTCTGCGTAAGATTTTTGGACCTTTGCACGTTGGCAACGGCGAATATCGCAGACGATGGACCGATGAGCTGTATGAGCTTTACGACGACATAGACATAGCGCAGCGAATAAAGATCCAGCGGCTACGTTGGCTGGGTCATGTCGCCCGAATGGATACAAACGCTCCGGTACCAGTATTCGATGCGGTACCAGCTGGTGGTAGCAGAGGAAGAGGGCGGCCTCCTTTGCGTTGGAAAGATCAGGTGGAGAAGGACTTGGCTTCACTTGGTGTGTCCAACAGGCGCCGGTTAGCACGAGAAAGAAACGACTGGCGCGCTTTGTTAAACTCGGCCAAAATCGCGTAAGCGGTTATAGCGCCAATTAAGAAGAAGAAGAAGAATACGCAGATTTGGGTACCCAGTTTGATATATGCAGATTTGATTCGATTTTTGCAAGATTTTTTTGAAAAATGAGCCTTAATGGAAAAAATTAATTGTTTAACTGCCAAATTAGCGTACTGAAAGCGAATGTTGTAGCTACCTGTGGTTCTGTGCACTATGATAAAAAGTAAAATATACCCTTTTTGACATCCAAATTCCGAGAAAAATATTTTAATTTAAAATTCACATAATCGCAATACCTAAAGCCCGTGCTCGTAATTTTGACATTTAATTAGTTAATTAAAATTTTCTTAATTTTAATAATAATATAACTAAATTTTTAACGAAGTCTTCATAAATCAGAATTCCAAGCTTTGTACAAAATTCAGAAAAATGTATCAAAATTTCCATCCATCAGAATTTTCAGAAAACTTTTGCAAGTTTCATAACATATGCAATTTTCTAGCCCATTCAGTTTTAGTAAAATAAGTCAAGGCCTAAAATGCCTCAAAACTCGCGTTTACTTTTATCAATTTTTTTATTGATGGCATTGTGCACATTTTTGTAGGTAAAACTAGTTTTTCATAGGAAGAAAAAATTCAAAATCATAGAAAAAAAAGATTTTAAGACAACCAAATCCTCATTCCATTGTAATAAAATTGATTGGACTATAAAAGTAATCGGACTGTAAGGTTTCTTAAGGGTTAGGGGTAGTCAGAGGGCCAAAAAAATGATGATTTTCAATAATTTTTTTTGCTAATCAATTACTTTATTTTACAAAAATGAGAACATAGCATTAATACATCATATTTCGACTTGACTTGAGCGAAATTTCACAAAAAAAAAAAAAATTATAAAAGTTATCGCTGTTTGCTGGAGCCCGTTTCTCCAGAAGTCCCTTGCGATGATCATCACAAGTCCTTGGAGATTCATCTAAAATCAATCGGATATATAATAATAGATAATATTGTACCTCATCGGAGCTTTTTTTCAAAATTAACAATATGGCGCCCACAGGAAATATTTTTCAGATTTTCGAGAAAATAACCGACAATTAATTAAAAAGGAATTTTTGAAAAAAAAAATCTTTCGATGAGGCATTAGTTTCTTATGTTTTTCAAAAGCAGTATAAATTTTATTGAAATCTACCAAGCGGTTTTTAAGTTACTGTGATTACCTATTCAAAAAACATATTTTGAGGCAAACGCATTTAAAGTTTGCTTGCAGCTGCTGTTAGCTACTTGCTCTCGAACGCTCCGGAGCACCCAAGCGCCTTTTGTTAATTGTTGAATAACTCGAAAAGTATTTGTCGGATTCACTTCAAATTTTCACACAAATTCCTGATATAGCATGCTTTAAGAAAACGAAATTTTATGAATTTTTCTGTGCTTTATACAAAGCTGGGAATTCTAATTCATATAGTTATTTTGCGGCATGGACTATATTTTTATTGAAAGTAAGTGAACATTAGATTAAAAAATTAAATATTAAAATTTATAGCCACAAAACCGTGTGGGTTTTTTCATTGGGTGTACATATATTTTGGGAGATTAACTAAGTAGCGTAACTTCCTCTCTTCAATATCACGCTATCCTTATAAAAAAATTATTTGCTTACGAGCTTAGAGAAAATATCTTAAAATTGTTCCATTTGGCAGTTTTTTTGAAAGAAATAGAAACATCTAAATCATCCAATACAGTAAATGTTTGATCGAGCATGCTTCAGGCGTCACATTGTAAACCACTTTTGATTCTCATGATTTATCAACACAGTTTCAGAGAGCTGAACGCTTAATCTTCGCCGATGACGTCAAGCTATTAAAAATCAGAAATTCGTCCAATTTCAGCGATTTTCAAGATGACCTGCAGAATTTTCACGCAAGGTGCGCCATGAGTAATTTAGATCTTAATTCTCAAAAGTGTTGTGATGTTATATATATTTACAAGGAAAACTAGTCCATGTATTTTTAATTATAAGTTGAATGATATGGCTTTAAAACAAGATTATTGGATTAAGAACTTAGATGCGATTTTCGATTCTATATTCATTCGCAAAAGCAAAAGTAATATTCTCCTTGGGTTCGCTTGAACCAATTTTCAAGGCACTTTTGCCACTCAGAAGTAGATATATCCAGAATCAGCTTTTTAAAGGCTTCAACAACTTTTTCAGACATTAACTTTTATTGGATTAATCTCACAGCCTTACTGCAGATTACTGTTTTTCCCCCATTCATATGCATTGATCAAAAATTCGTCACCTGCTACAATTTTTGAGACGTGGCTTGAACCATCGCGCCTGAGTTTCTTCAAAATCTCTTTTCACCATTCGACAGGAGGCCTTTTCTGCGAAATTGTCAAACTTGCGGTATCAGACGAGAAACAAATTCTTAACGATCAAATGTTCATGCAGTGTTGAATGTGGGACCAGCATCGATTGTTTTTGGCACAACAACCGTTTTTGGACGGCCTTCACGAGATTCATTATGCAAGAATCGAGGGCCACGTTGGAACTCGTTATGCCAGAGTTTCATATTGATTTAATGAATGCACTCCTGTCTCAACAACCCGCATCGAAAATCGTAATAAATCATTGGACGAAAATTTTCACGATTTATTTCTGTTTATTCTTTTAGGCGAGATGGATTTCTCAACTCACTGAAAAAAGAGCAAATAGGTAAAGCTCGTAAATAAGAACGTCACATGTAAGTTTATGCTAAAAAACAGCAAATAATTTGATAAAAATATCAGCTCATCATACGTACTGTTGCAAAGGCACAAAATATCAAGGCAATTGACTAAAAGCTATGCCGCTTAACTCTTGGCTGTAGTGGTTGTTGTTGGCAGTTATCAAAAGCCAAAGACAGGTAACTCTACTGGTGACACATATGTTGATCAGAATCGTTTTATTTATCCGGGAAGTTTTGCATATTCATGAAAAATATGTATAAATATATTTTATGCGATAGGTTTGATTGATGCCGACGGTTGCAGAAAATCTATTCGCTAAAAGTGTAACATTTGATCTTTTGTACACGTGTTACCCACATCTACGTTTGCTAAAAAAACTTTGTTAAAATAAACATTTCATACGATTGGTCTTCATATGTCTCTGTTTAGCTCATGTCGCAATATGAACTGTCGCTTCTAAGTTTGACAAATCACCTTGGCAGATTTGCATATCAGCTTAACGAACTGATTTGTTTGGTGACATTTTGATAATGAAATGTTAAGAAGGCAAAAGAAAACAAAATTAAGACAACAAAGTGACAGTTGTGGATGATGGAAGGTATAGATGTGGGGCGTTGGCAGTGCGCGTTCCTAATTTGTTTCGCCAAGTTTTTCTTAATGTCAGATTAGAAAAGAAATTGTGTGGTTTCTATATTTTTGAAAATAAACCTTGTCAAGGCGCAGATAATCTTTATCGGATTATTTAATTCTTTTGTTGTGTGAATAAAGAAATGAACATAGCATCGAACTAAAGGAGTGAAAGTGGATGGGATTATTACGAACTCATTGAACATCTGAATTTAATGACTATCAGATAGAGAATGAATGCAAAAAAGAGTTGGAATCTGTTTATTTATTTATTTGCTTAACAGCTGGAGCTATCGGCCTGAAGTGATAGAATATACAGCAATCGATTTGATATGATTTCAGAATATAAAGCAACCCAGCAAAGCATGGAAAATTCTGATAGTTTATGCAAGGAATCCCAATCTGCATTTACGGTTCAAAGTGACTGATTCTTCTGTTTCTTCTCCAACTTTTTCTTGCCCCAAATGATAAAACAGACTGCTCAGCTGCATTGTCTCAGTACGTTTTCACGGGAACAGTATAAGAATGGGTGTTACTGGGATGGATGTAATGGGAATCAGTTCCACCCAGCTTCATAACCCGCTTTTAGCAGAAAGCAATGCATAAATGATTGGAAAAACTATTTATATTTAATATGATTGAATTTTATGACAACAAACCCCAAATCACGGATCATTTAGGCTGCTATAGAAGCGGTAAATTCAATCATCATAACGTCCAAAATTGTAATGCAGTGTATATATAGGGTGGGCCATGTAAAATTTGCTTCTTTAATCGGCTATAAAAAAAAAATTAATCAATATTTTTTGAAACTTTTTTTTTATTTTGAATATTGAACATTATCATTTATGAATGAAAAATAATATCGTTCAAATGACTGCCACGACTGGCTTTACAGTAGGCCATTCGATCAACCCAATTTTTAAGCACATTTTCGATTGTTTGGGCTCCAATTTCATGAATCAATCGTCTCTGGATGGTTCGCATAGCATTTGTCATTAACGGCTCCCCACAAAAAATAGTCCAACGGTCTTAAATCACAGCTCCGAGGCGGCCAATTGATATCGGAGTTTCGGTTGATTATTCGGTGTTCAAAAACGGTAGCTAAAAGTTCGGGTATAACTTTGGCAGTGTGACAAGTTGCACCGTCCTGTTCAAATCAAATGCCGCCCATGTCATTCTCTTCAATTTTTGGAAACAAAAACTCGTTGAGTATGTCACGGTAACGCTCGTCATTTACTGTAACCGCGGAAGAAGAAGCAGACTCACCACTTTGGAAATAGGTTTTCAATATTTCCCAATTTTGTTCAAGCGTATAGCGTCCCATTTCGTAAATGTCAAACCTTGAAGTTAATTATGAACACATTTGACTGCCATTTGTGTTACCATTCTTAAATAAACAGGTGGTTCCAAAAGCAAACGCTATATGGCCCACCCGTTACATATATAGAGGAACTCAGATCGCTCAGTCAATGGCTCGATATCACTCGAATATGGAACCCACGCCATATGAATATCGAAGATAACGAAAAGACTGATGAGCTTGCTGTGGCAGAATGCTCCTTGAACTTCTTTTGAACTGGAACCAGAACAAGCACCCTTCAGCTGGATTAATGCGGAAAAGGAGTCTCACTATTATAGCATGGCAAGTAGACGATGGTAGGGCCTACCAACCTGTGCGGTGACTAGAAAGACATGACCTGATTATAACGCATAAACGACGAAACTCCTGCTTGAGTATGGTCGACCCCACATCTCAAGACTAATTGCAGTTCTCACAGGGCACTGAAAGGTAGGAGAGAAAGCGGTGAGATTAAACATAACACACCACAGCATATGCCATAGTCGAGGCATAAATAAAATAAAACATAAAATAAAATAAACAAAAAAATGTTTACCAGAAAAACTATTTACTTATATTTAATGAAAAAAATGCTAATATTTAAAACACAAAGTATTTATTTTTATTCAGATCTATTATTCCGAAAGAACACACAAATAGATAGGAATAATACAATTATCAAAATTTTTAAACGCATGTTCAGGAATCGACTTCAGTTTGTATCACACATTTCAATTTGTTTTCTATCGACTGAAAACTGATACCTCAAAGAGGAAAATATCAGCTTGTTCTAGAGTGCGGTTTACCACTTCCCAAGAGAACTGTACAGTAGAGGTTGGCAAAGGAAAGCTTGACAGGTTGTTGTCCGGCGAAAAGAAAGTCAAACCTGGCTAATGAATGGAATCAGAATCACAAAATCAAAAAATTGCCAAAAAGGTGCATACAAACATACTCGAGAGTTGAGAAATTATCAATGAGGCGAAAAGAAATGTGACGAAGTAATGATTAGTATAAAGTAACATCCCTTTCTATACTATAAGGGCTTTCCATATGAGCGTGAAATTTTGAATTTCATATTTTTTGATACTTAATAACTTTGTTGTATTTGGGGTATATTTGAAGTGTGTCAAAAAATTTTATAAGTTGCAATAACTTTAAGCACTACAACGCAACCCTTACTGGCCCAGCCATATATGCAAATAGTCACAAAATAATTTATCAAGAAAAACAAAAACATCTTTTTGTATAACTATCATTTCAGGTGGCCACCGTAGACGGTTGGATTGGTCCAAGACCAGCATTCCGTAGTGCCTGCGTTTGCAACCCAGTGTTCGCATGAAACACCCAATGATAGAAAGGTAATGGCGGCCATCCTTGACAAGCAATGGCAAACAGCCGCGTGTATTTCTTCCATGAAAACGTTCCTCTTAAAAAGCCCATCTGCCTTTTGGAGGCGGCATAAAAGTCTAATCCAGTCCGTTTGTGGAAAAACCACAAAGACGCACACCACAAATGGGGAAGGAGTTCGGCCAAACGCCTATTAGAGTGTGTAAGCGCCAATTTTATATTATATGTCATATCTTGAGGACACTTCCAACTTTAATAAAAATAGATTCATAAAAAATTATCAGATTGAAGGTACTTTTTCTAATAGGGTTTTTGGACAGAACACGCGTGAGTACTGTCAAACTAAATACATAATTTGAAAAAACTTACACATCAACAATGCTAACAAATCGTATTACGAAAATCGACGCTCTGCGACAACTGTTCATCGTGGCCCAGACCAATTTATGATGTGCAGGGATGAGGCTCATTTTTGGCTTAATGGCTACGTAAATAAGACAATTTTTTGAAAAGTTCTCGTCTCGTCAGTGAATTGGCCACCAGGACTGTGCGAAATCACATCTTTGAACTTTTATTAGTGCGGTATGTAGAGGTCTCGGTATGTAGCGGGCCTGGGTAGTCTAGCGTAAGTTCACTAGCCTGCCATTCCAGAGGTTGTGAGTTCGAATCCCACGTAAATCACGGCCATCGCACTTTCCCAAATTTACCTACTTTCCGTTTTTCTAAAAAAAAATCTTATTCCTCAAACCCAAAACCTTATCCATTGCATTCTTACTCCTGCACAATAGTCCCCGCATTATTTGCATTGTGGCTTTTAAAACAAACAAAAACACAGTTACACATTGCATCAGTAACGCCAGCAAGAGGAAGCGGGCGATCGCGATAATAGCGCTGACACACTAAATGTAGCGAAGTCCTCAAGCATCTGTGCGATCCTTCTGCAGAAAAATGTGAAACACAGATGGCGCTCTAAGCAGTATAGAACGTCAGGTGGGCATTCCCACTACTTAGGACTGGTACCGAGAGGCTAATTACCTACCCTGCCAGATATCAAATAGATTAACGAAACCAACGCAAGATTGAGTCTTGTCGAGGTCCTATACTCCCGAGAGGAGTGAACAAGGAAAAAAAATGTAAAGTCTGAATGCTTTGTGAATAAACCAGCTTCGATTGAAGTATTAGAGTCCAGCATTATTAAAGTTAGTCACGAGATACGGACTCAAAAGGCGACTTACGCTAAAACCATGAGTAAGGTCCAAAGAACAGCTTTTTTGTGCATCTCTGGCGCCTTAAGGACTACTCCAAACAAAGCGCTGGAAGTGCTAATCAACTTACCTGCCCTAAATCTGGTAGGAAAACACGTGGCCGCCGCCTCGGCGCTCAGATTAAAAAGTATGGCGCTATGGAAAGACCGGTTCTTTGGCCACGCTTCCATTTTGCACTCTCTGAATAGTCATAAACAAGAAATAGACTACTCTATCCCTAGACCCACCTTTGAAAGACTCTTCAAGACGAGTATACCGTCAAGAAGGGAGTGGCATACAAGAAGGCCATGGAGAAGGGGGGAATTAAACTTTTATACAGACGGCTCCAAGCTAGACGATAAGGTTGGCTACGGAGTTTTCTCGAAAGAATTAGGACTGGAATTATCCGTTCGACTACCAGACTACTGCAGCGTCTATCAGGCAGAGGTATTAGCTATAAAAGAAGTGGCTACATACCTAAATACGCACGCCCTAACAAAAACGACTATAAATATATTCTCGGATAGCCAGGCGGCCATCAAATCAATGAATGCGGCATTACTAAGATCGAAGGTTGCACAGGAATGCCGGGCAGCTCTAAATGATATTAGTGACGTATTCAAGGTCAGCCTTATTTGGGTTCCGGGACATAGAGATATTGAGGGAAACTGTAAAGCAGATGAGCTAGCCAGAAAGGGTACCGCTCTCCAACTGCTGAGTGATAAAAGTACCATTGGAATACCCATGGCCACGAGTAAACTAATAATAAAAAACCACTTTATCCAAGAGGCCAATAGGTCATGGAGAAATGAAGATACGTGTCTAACAGCTAGGCTACTATGGCCGCAAATAAACAGGAAAAGAACAAAGGAATTGCTTAGTCTCTCAAGAGACAATATCTCGAAGGTCGTGGCTTGCTTAACCGGTCACTGGCTATTTGGCAGGCATTCCTCGAGGCTAGGAGTCTTCTCCCATGAATATTGCAGAAGTTGCAGAGATGAGGAAGAGGAAGAAACAGTTGAGCACTTCCTCTGCAATTGTCCAGCCCTAGCTAAAATCAGAGCAGGTTGTCTAGGTAAACACTTTTTTAACTTTCTTACAGAACTGTCGGGCGTGGGGTTGGCATCAATACTACGCTTCATAAGAGCAACGAAATGGTTCCACGAAGGAAGATAAACGAGGTTCCCGTGTAGCACAGTGGTATCACAACGGACCTGTAAGGTCTAAGTGAGTTGGTCGTGCAGACCGACTACCACCATAACCTAACCTAACCTACGGACCGAAGTCTTTCAAAATTGGTGTTTACGGATTGCCAAATGACGGCGCGGATGGCTAAATGGCTTGAATGACTCTACACAAACATAGTAAAGATAGCCCAATCAATTTGAATTTTCGTTGTTTTATATCAATTTTAAATCCGAAACCTCTAAACTGATCACCCCTTATAACTTGAAAATTTTAGTTGATTTTCTGCATTTCTTATGAATAATTTTTTTTCCTGGAATCAACGCATTTCGAGATAAAAATTGCTTAAAAAAATGGCTTGAAAGATTGATTAGCAATAATTTGCAAAAAAATTGCAAAACTGTTTGGCACAGTTCAAATGCACCACAAATGCAATAAAACTACTAAGCAGCAAAAAATCTGAAATTCAGAAGTCGACGGACAGATGAAAGACGCTACACTTTACATATTTTATTTCAATTGATCTTCTGCTGTTTCCTAATTAATCGTTTTATATTATCAATTTAGTAAAACAAATGGGTGTTTTTTAATTAATGTAAGGCGAATACTTCCCAATTGTTTTATATTTGGTTACTTTAGTGCTTAAGTATGACTTTTGTTTTTGTTTAATTTGCACACACTCTGCTTACAAAGCTACTTTGTTACACTTTCTTACAGTGTTTCCTTTCCACAACATCATCAGCACCACCGTACTTATTGGAAGTTGTTCTTTTTCTACAACAATTACGCCACTCTGCCACGTATTGACATTTGCCTGAGTCGGTAGGATTTTGTGTGTATTCCCTATACTTACTTCGGCTTTATTATGTTTAACGCAAATATAACTTAGGCTCATCTGACTTTGTTAGTTATTCATTCGCAAAGTCGTATATTACAATTTGTTGACAGTCA
Source organism: Anastrepha obliqua (assembly GCF_027943255.1). Taxonomy (NCBI): domain Eukaryota; kingdom Metazoa; phylum Arthropoda; class Insecta; order Diptera; family Tephritidae; genus Anastrepha; species Anastrepha obliqua. The sequence continues at coordinate 66,704,957 of NC_072893.1, forward strand.
CTATCGTTTAGTTAGTTATCTACAAAGGCGTCCCCCTTCAGCTGTAAGAGAGCCATTTTCTCCAACAAAACTTGTACATTTTCATTAAATATTTGCCTTGTCTGTATTGGCTTGTCAACAAAAGGAATGGTTGATCTTCTTAGAGTAAAGCAACAATATTATTTTATTATTTAAGGAAGTATAAGTAATTGAAGAAGAAGCATGAAGCTATTAAATACAGATTCAATTAAAATGCTTTTAGGTAATATTTTTTAGAAAACAAGTGAGGGAAGCAACCTAAATTAATTTTTTGTGCTTATCCCTTAAATAAGATCATTTAAAGTCTTACGCTTTAGAATATCCGACAGAAAGGATTGGCAGACTAGAATCATATCGGATGACAGTAGGTCATACTGACGGATAAAAGATGAGCAGTTGGAGCGGGGGTGTACTCGAAAAAATTATCCTGATATTGTTCCTTTAGACTCCCGGACCGGTGCAGCGTCTTCCAAGCTGAGACCTGCGCTACAGAAAAAGCAACAAAAATGATTAGACTAATGGACAGTTAAGCAGCGATCAGAGGAGATCAAATCTCTTGGGTGCTCAGGTAACATTTCTCTGATCTGCGTTCCAGAACATAGGAAAATAGGGGAAAATGAAATTGCTAATGAGCTTGCCATGAATGGGACTGAATTAGTCACAGAGACCTGCTTCCCGGTCATCGGCACACTTGTTAAAGGAGACACACTTTTTAAAGGGGCATTGCACAAATTATTTCTCAGGAAAGCATAGAAAAGATGGAGCTCCATTTCCTCATGCGCTATTTTGAAAATCCTTTTTCCCCAGTAGAATATACGGAGGACTCAGAAAAATCTAAGGATCCATGCTATTCAATTTCCAAACTCGTAGCTATGTTTACCGGTCATTGGACGATCAGCACACACACGGAAAAGCTAGGTTTACCATTTAACCCCCATTGCAGAAGTTGTGGGGACCTCTCAGAGAAGAAGACTGTTGAGCACTTTCTCTGTAAATGTCGGGGTTTGTGCAACTAGACGACTAAGGTCACTGGAAGCTCCTTTCTTTGACAGCCTATGGCAGTGTATTACATTATGCCAACGGCTCTGGCTGGCTGTAGATATCTTCCTGTTGGAGGACTCAAAATGGTACCAAAACTGTGTTTTAGTGCTACTTGGAGAGTGCCAGAGTGGTACTTCAAACATTTCGCCTACCTACCTACCTACCTAAGCAGCGATCAAGGCACTGGCCTCAGCTCGTGTCAATTTTAGATGTGCTAAAGAATGCAAGAGGTTGCTCTGGCTTATCCAACAGCACTATACCACACTTTGTTGTGTCCGCGGCCGCGCTGGAGTGGAGTGAGGGAAATAAGAAAGCGGTTGAGTGTGCAAAGAAAGGCTCTGAGCCTGACCTACAGAGAGTGGTAGAAGACATTAGTTTGCTTAGCCATTTAGGCTTTCCTTTTTCTCCTTGAAGACCGAGATTATTTCATTCTTCTTAATAATTCTTAAGCCGTAGATGTCCCACAGGAAGGCCATGCACTACGTCAGCGTCGTCCGCGTCACGTTGCGCGGAAACCAGCTTCTTCTTTGTACTCATCCCACTTGAAGTTATCACAGGAACCATTACAAAGTTTGATTCTTATGGGATTCGTTAAAAAAATTGTGTATATGAAATAAAAGAGGGAGTACTTTCACATTTAATATTACATTATGATTCAATAAATCGAATTTTTTCTAGCGTAAATTTTAAAAGATTTCATTTATAAACTAATTTTACGTAAAATATTCTTAAGTGTGTATATATTTACGTATTTGACACTTAATTTTATGTCGTTCGACTTCAAGTTTTCACTCTTTGTACTAAAACTGAAGGGGCAAATTTGCATGCCCAGAACTTTTCTAAGAACTCAGATTAAAAAGCTGAAAGTTGTGATGATAATTTCTTGAAATTTGTTAAATTTTTATGAATTTTGTATAAAATTAGGAAGTTTGGTTCATAAGGTTTTTGTATTCAATGAACTATATTTGCATAAAAGGTTAACGAAAAAAAATTTACATGAAATATATGCGAATATTGTAAAGTGAGAACAAAGAAATGTGTCTTATGTTGCAATAAAAAACATTAGGCAACACTAAATGAAAATATTTTTTTTTATTAAAGCTTCTTAAATAAAAGCATATTCTCTGTTTCGTTGAAAGAAGTGTTTTCAGTGTTTTGTGCTTAATCTTATATGCATGTATCAGTAATCCAAAGAAGTATGTTTTAAGTTGCAAAAAAACATGTGGCAACACCAGATAAACATTTTTTTAAGCTTTCCTAAACACCTTTCATCTTATATCCAGATATCAGTATTCAAAAGAATTTTTTTTAAAGTTGGAAAAAAAGCATGTGGCAACACCGGATACAAATATTTTTTTTTTAGTTTGCTTAAACACCCTTCATCTTATATCCAGATATCAGTATTCAAAAAAAAAGTATCCTAAGCCACCGTAGCCGAATGGGTTGGTACGTGATCACCATTCGGAATTCTTTGAGAGGTCGTTGGTTCGAATCTCGGTGAAAGCAAAATTAATAAAAACATTTTTCTAATAGCGGTCGCCCCTCGGCAGGCAATGGCAAACCTCCGAGTGTATTTCTGCCATGAAAAAGCTCCTCATAAGAATATCTGCCGTTCGGAGTCGGCTTGAAACTATAGGTCCCTCCATTTGTGGAACAACACCAAGACGCACACCACAAATAGGAGGAGGAGCTCGGCCAAACACCTAACAGAAGTGTACGCGCCAATTATTTATTTTTTTTTTTAAGTTGCAATAAAAATAATATGGCAACAACACCTATACAACTTTTCATACCTATAATTTAATACTAAAGTTAAATTGTATAAATAAATAAAGGATTAAATTATTTTTTTTTTTTAAATACAAGCAGCTGGCACCGCCTCACTAACATGAGTGCTGCACAAAAGCCATCTAGCACCAATAGGTTTTCGAACGCAGTGGAGAATGTTCAAATTTTCAACTTTTTTTATGTGTATCTACATCGATGTGTATACATACGGACTAATAGAGTTGTACACAGATATCAGATTATTATATTAGAAATAAGTGAGTTGATCGAATGTCAGTTAAGGCCGCGGTACTTTGAATGTTCAATAGAAAAATTCACCAGATTTCTACAAAGATCAGTCATACAAATAAAATTGCATCCAAGAATTTCCATTGCTCTGAGTCGAAACTCCGAGCATGAAGCACTAAATTCTATAAATGGTCTTTTTCTTACAGTAGTCGCTCTTCGAAAGGCAATGGCAAACAGCCAAATGTATTTCTGCGATTAAAAAACGTTTCATAAAAAACCTTCTGCCTTTAGGAGGCGACATAAAACTGTAGGTCCCTCCATTTGGGGAAAAACATCAAAGTTGCATACCACAAATAAGAGAAAGAGCTCGGCCACATGCCCAATGGAGTGTGTGAGCGCCAATTTTATATATATGAGAGCTGCAGTATACAAAAAGGCAAGCAAAGGTCAAAATAAAGACCTCCATTACTCAAAATATTTTTTTTACTCATTTCATAAAAGTTATTCAAAAACATAATGACTAATTTTCCGGATAAAATAAATAAAAACTGTTAAAATTATTTTTAATTAATCCTTTTTCATTTTACGTCGTTCCGATAACATCCTAAATCAATTAAAGTGATTTCTGTTAACGAAATACCATTTTCAGCACTACTTAAAATGCAATTCTCACCACAGCGTGATGAAGCATTAATTCCCAGTTTCTCAATGATTAGTTATCGTGTTTATGGCAAGTTTGGCAGTGAGCTTTCGCCGTTAGTCCAAAACGAAATCGTAGATAACTTTTTCATTAAAAATACAATTTCGTTTTCTTCCACCGCACAACGAGTTTTCAATTCCTTTGGGCATCAACAACTGTAGAAATGCCGTTCGGTTTGCAATGGGGCTGAAATACGCGTAACACTTTTGCTTATTCCTTCAATAGTTGGCGTTAAGTTTAGATGTGTATGTATGTGTAAGTCTATTTATGTATATTTATCCATACTATTTTCGCGCTATTTTTCCAGCATATTTTTCTACATTCGCCAATTTACCTACATTCATCTATTTAACAGTCGAAGGGATGAACCCAGCAGTTGGTCAAAATTTGTACTATTAGCACTACAATTTCCGTAATTCAGACTAGCTTTTCATTCGTTTTGTTGATTAGTTTATTTTCTGGTACGTATGCGCACTTATTTCCATTCCTAGAACAGAAAAAGCACCAACAATTCTCCCTAAAATACTACGATGATTTGACTAGAAAATTTCACAAATTCCATTTCATAAATTTTGTGTTATCTGTACCAGTGCACTTGCCCCTACCGATTCTCTAGGGGTTCCTACACCTAAAAGCAGGCCACACAATTCAGTGGCTGTAATTAAGCTCTATACTCTACGAAGCAAAACAAAGAACATTCACACCAAGTAAATTTATTTCTAAGTACTCGTATGTACCTGTGCACTTGTGTAAGTATGAATGCCTCTAGAGTTCATTGCTTTCGAGAAGTTTCAGGAAATTGCTTAACTCAGCATTTCTGTGTTGGCTGAGAGAGCTGCGGTTAAGTAAATGATGGGAGTTGACTGGGTACATGTGTCTGTGTGTAAATATGAGCACTCAAGGTGCATTGACACTAAACGCCTAGTCATTGACAATTGTTTCTTAAGTTACATATTTGGACTCTTGTTGAGATATTCCAACTTTTGGCAAAGCCTACACAATTTTGGCTAAAAAAGAATACTAGGAAAGTTCGCTATGATTCACAAGTAATTTCAGGTGGTTTGTTGTTTTAAGCTACAGATGATGTGTAAAATGTAAAATGACTTGAATGTTTGTTGAAAAAAGGTGAATCACAAAAATGAAATTACATGAAGGATAAAAGTCGAATGCGATTGATTGAGTGAAGCTGAATACAGTGGAAGGCATTGTGAAGCAATTTTCAAAACTTTGGTCTAAGGGCCATTTACTACTCAAAACTAGGTATTAGGCAGCCAATCAAGCTTACAGACCAGACAGCAAAAGCTTCATCCTAAAATGTCCAAAGAATCAGAGAAATCATAGAAAGGCTAGCCGCAAATAGTAGGCTTAATACCTATTGGGTACCTGGTCACAAAGGCATTATGGGGAACGAAATACTAGATGAGGTAGCTAAAGTGCTGTTAGACTACCATTTGAACAAGAAAACGACATACGAAAATTGATAAATATAATATACGACGAGATGGACGATTACATGAAAAGGAAAGTGAACTGGATCTGAACTAATCTGACCACATGCAAATCGCAAAAGTCATCTGTAGAATGATAAAAACTGACTCAATTCATGCTTACACTCTCACAAAAAGACTGCACTATTGCAGATATGCTGCAGGTCATAGCCTATTGGCTGTAAATGTTTACAGAATAGGGATTGCTAGCAACAACAAATGCAGGAAGTGCAGAGAGGATATGGAGGAAACTTGAGAGCACCTCCTGTGCCTTTGTCCGGCATTATCAAACACACCCTCGAAATTCCTGGGAGGCCCATAGTTTGAGGGTCTGGAGGATATCACAAAAATGGATCTTGTCAATGTATTTTAAATATTAATAGAGGTTAGTCTCCATCTGCTACCGCTAGGTCTATGCGTGTCTTAATGCCTCCCGGATTAACCGGGTTGGTTGGTTAGAGTGGTGATTCATCCAGAATCCAACTAGCGCTTCTACACCATTTTGTTGCCACATCCTCGTTACCAACTTGTTTAACGCCTATTTAGAGCATGACTACATCCAGTATGTTCAGTTTAGGAACCTTATTAGGCTGTTGACGTCTAAGGCAGATAGTTGTTCACAGAGGAAATGGAAGATTGTTTCCTTTTTCTTCGGTTGTTTACAACTATGACAGTATGTGTTATGAGGGATACCTATTTTGGCTGCTTGCTCTCTGATAGACCAGAAGCCAGTTATGACTGCCGTTAATCTACAGGCGTCCCATCGTTTCATGTTTATCAATGTCGACGATTGCTTGAGGTTGTAGGTGGGACATAACGTTCATCTAGTTTTGCATTTACTCTGGTCTCTCCATCTACAATCCGCGATGTTGAGGTATTTTAGGGATTTTGCGCTCTTGACTGTGTATATGCGTTATTCATGGCAGATCACCCTCCTGCCAGTTCATCCGCTTTTTCGTTACCTTAAATATTCCGATGTCCCGGGACCCAAATTAAGGTAGCATTATGGTTTTCACTCAAGGTGGAAATGCTACTCCTACTTCGTTCCACCACCATAGAGGTTGTTGTAGCTGAATCTAGTGCCTGGATTTCAGCTTGGCTATCCGAAAGAATAGCGATATTGCTCTTAAAAGAGAAATCTGCGATTAGCAGCCTACAAGCTTCACCAACTTCAAGTACTTCCGCTTGAAAGACACTGCAGGCATTAGGGAGACGCGCAGATTTTTCAGTTTAAAGTCTATGAAAATATATACCAGCTCCAAAACCACAATCCACTTTAGAGATATCTGAATAGACTGTAGTGGCGAAGTTGTTTAGAGAAAATCCCGTATTCCATTCCTACTTAGATGGAAATAGAGTGGCAAAATTCCTATTGAATGTTACCATCGGGCGATTTAGTCAGTCCTCACCGAAGTTAACTGAATTTGTCGCAATAACAGACTGGCATGACCATAAGTTTTTCCTTTCCAGCGACTCACTTCATTTAGCCTAAATGCACTCATAGTTGCCCATTCTTAATATGTAGTTCTATTGGAATAACGTGCGTCAGTGCGTTGAGGGCCTCACCAGAACCTTATCGGAATGCACCAACCGTTATTGCCCATGCTGATCTTTGTATTCTGCTGAGTAATTTGGTATTGTAATCGCTCCCTTGAGCTTTCTACCAAACTACCAAACCATACGATAATATTGGGCGTATAACCGCCTTATACAATCATAATTTATGCTTCTTCGAAGCATACGTTTACAGGCATATAAAGCAAGTTCAACTTTCCTTACCCGTTCTTCGACGTTTAATTTCCAGCTAAGTTTGCAGTTCAAAATTACCCCTAAGTAAAGGGTGTTTTTTTTTAGAGGTTAGGTTTTCAAGTTGGCACTACTTTTTTCGTAGATGGTCTTTTTGACAGCTGTCACTTGATTTATGCTCAGTTTGGTTTGCAATTTCATAATAAATAGACTTACACCTGAACAACGTTTGCAAATCGTGCAAATTTATTACGAAAATAATGATTCGGTTTGCGCGACGCATCACAAGAAAATTTTGTTCAGCGATGAAGCTCACTTTTGGTTGAATGGGTATGTCAATAAGCAAAATTGTCGCATTTGGAGTGAACATAATCCACAAGCCATTGTTGAGACGCCGTTACATCCTCAAAAAGTCACTGTTTGGTGTGCTCTATGGGCAGAGGGAATCATTGGTCCATATTTCTTTAAAAATGAAGCCGGCCATAATGTTACAGTCAATGGAGAGCGCTATAGAGCCATGATTAATGACTTTTTCGTGCCTGAATTGGACGATGTTGATGTGGACGACCTTTGGTTCCAACAAGACGGCGCTACATGCCATACAGCCAACGCAACAATCGATTTATTGAAGGAAACTTTTGGTGAGCGCATTATCTCGCGCCGTGGACCTGTGGCGTGGCCTCCAAGATCGTGCGATATAACACCGCTGGACTATTTATTGTGGGGCTATGTGAAGTCGCTTGTCTACGCAGATAAGCCCGAGACGATTGACGTCTTGGAAGAGAATATTCGGCGCGTTATTGCTGACATACGGCCCCAATTGCTGCAAAAAGTGGTCGAAAATTGGGCCTCTCGGCTGGAATTTATTCGAGCCTGCGGCGGCGGCCACTTGCCCGAAATCATTTTTAAAACATAATGGCAAACCCTTATCTTTTTAATAAAGCTAAATTCTTGGCCATAACATTAAATTATATACATTTATTTCATCTTGAAAACCGAACCACTAAAAAAACACCCTTTACTTTGCACTGTGTGAAAGTGAGAGGGTTTGTTCGTTAATATTTGGTAGGGTAAAGGGTGTGTGTTGCACAGTGTAATTAGAAAATATTTATACGTGCTATATTATAATTAAGTACAAAAAAATGGCATACTCATAACAGTTGTTCATACTTAATAGTAGAGACGATGCGTAAAAAGTGTGTTTAATCCATAATCTGTAAATATCGGGTCACCCTACTTTTAATTGCGTCTAAGAGTCCAGCTATTAAAACATTGTGCACGCCTCGTTTTGCAGGAGTATTGTTCAGACAACTAACTTTACTTCTGAATAAATATTTTTTGATCACTACAATCAGGAAGGACTTTTTCTAGGACTAAAAGGCAGTCCACACGATTGTTATTATAAACTTATACGACATTCTATAGAAATACTACATATACAATAAAGTGCTAATACCATTCTTCATATTTATTATGTCTTTTCGAACTCAGAAATAAAAAAATATTAGCGCGACCGTCAGCGCCACATTTACGTTCGCGAGGCCACCAATAAACAAAATGTTATTGTGTATGTAGACTTCCGATTATTGTACGTATGTTCTAGTATAATTCTAAGAGGATCATTTTTGTGAAATAGTTTAACCCTCTATCTTCCGTTTTGAAGGGTCAATTGGACTCTTTTCTTAAGAATGTTTCAAAAACCGTATTAAAATTGGATTCTCGAATATCGAATATCTGAAATGTTCCACGAAAATATTTTTTAGAAAATTTCACTGGAAGATATCCAAGGCACAAAATATGTGAATGTAAACGTTTAGTTCCAATTCAAAAAATTACGTACTTCCAATTTTCAGTCAAAACATTTAAACTTGTTACACTGTGATACTAACAAGCATACCACATCCAATTTATTTGCTTCGCTAAATTTTCATTATCACACACTTTGTAAGTATCTCTAAGCCCTCAAATGTGCAGCCCTGTTTTCCAATAACATTTGCAGCAAGATAAGCACGGCATAATTGATTGATTTAAAGAAAACATTTCTGAATAAAATACCTCAAATTTAAAATTTTCGCAAGCCTCAGTAATCTTTAACGAAAGCGTCACCAAAAATCGACATCTTGAAGCCATTAGAAGGAATCTTTCTTGATGACTTTCTCACAAAAAGAAAACAACGGTTTAATCTGCTTTACTCTTTTAAATACGACTAAGCATTTATTCCCGCTAACATCATTAATAGCATACCACGAAATTCCTTCATTTTCTGCGTTAAGTTGAAAAAACTTTTCGTTTCATTTTTAACAAATCTTATCAACTCACTCACCATTCTGCATAATCAGCCGTTTGGCACATCCAACAAATGCTCGCGTATACCCGCGTAATCAGCAACATCAAATTCAACGAAATTTGTTTACGCTTAATGAGCACAACAATTTTGCTGAGCTAAGCTTTAGCCATCACCGCTTTGACATACTTTTAGGCGGTTTACCAACTAAGTTATTTTCTGGCTTTGTTGCTTCATTACATACAACTTTGAGCTAAATATCATTCACTCACTACATACGGCGCTTAATAGGTGCACGTTATCCTTTCGCTGTAAAACTTTGTCCTTGTTTTGCAACTCGTTATCCTCTTCCGCAAAATTTCCACCTAAGCTGCCTCAAGCGAGTTCGCCTTGCACGAGAATTATCAGTGTACAAGCGCATTATAAAAATGTCTGGATGAGAACGCAATAGAACACAGTTACATACTTAGTTGTCAAAGCGGAAGATTGCCTACTCCATGAGGTTTCTATCCTTATTTCCATCAAACAGTCCTTTCCTCTCATAATTCTGCTGCACACAATTTTCTTACATTCCAACACAACATCTTAATGCGAGTACTAGTAAACGCGTTATTTCTACTGTCTGGCTGCTTGCTCGCCTATCAAATTTTACTTTTTGCAACCCTTCTTCTTGTTGCAAACGTTGTTTTAGCTCTTTCATTCGCCTGCAGGAGAGATCCTTAAGAGCATTTCGCTGTTTGTTTTTTTACATCTGTTTTGTCGTCTCTGGTTTTCTATGGTCTCTCACGTCGCACGCTTGGGCCTTTGAGTTCATTTTCTTAGAAGGAGGTTTTAGGCAGCGCACAAACCAACACACATCATTGCGGATTGTCTGTTAGCTTTTCGACCACCAACTAAGCCGGTGGTCAAATGGACGATGCACTCATCCACGTTTCATTTTTTTTATTATTATCTGCAGAATTTTTTGCCTTTCTCTTCATAGTCCTTCTTTGAAGGACTAACGAAAAGTTGTAAGTGTTTCAATTCTTCAAATAACATAAAGAAAGACACAAACATAACAAACATTGAAAATAGAAAAAATAAATTAGACATTTTTTGTTGTTTTCCGATTTTTGGCAGAAATTTCCAAATTACTTGCTTCTTGCACTACTCGCACAGTTCAGTCAGAAGAACTCCTCAAGGTGGTGCTAATTATACACTTCTGTGGAACCTAGCCGTCAGCAATCTGCTTTATTGGTCGTGGCTGTAAATTATTTACTTACACAGACGACATAATCGTTTTCACATGTGACATTATTTTTCAATTCTAAACGACCGCAATCAGAATCATAAGCTACCTAAATGGGCTCTAAATAGCGATTTGGATGTGAACCCTCAGAAAACAGAATTAGTGCTGTTCCTGGGGCTAGAAGACTAGCTTGCGCTAAATATTTAGGTGTAATCCTCGACAAGAATATGAATATAGAGGACTGAATAAGGAAAGCTACTGTAGCTCTATTTTTGTTTTTTTTTTTTTGCAAAAAGCCCGTATAGTGCAGGTGGTGTCTTTCTTCGAAAAACACGCACCGACTGTTTAGGACCCTAATCAGACTAAATCCTTGCGGGATTGTAGTCCGGCGGACGACTCTCGACAAGACAACGATTAGAAAAAGGTTTCAGAAAGTTCAACGGATGGCCACTATACGTACCAACGGCACTCTAAAATTCACAACCTCTTATGTACTCTTCTTACCTCCCCTTGACTTGGTTGATAAACAAAGAATGGGGATAACACCGTTGCTCGGTCACTCGGTCGTAACAGTCGATCTAGATCGAACAAATCCTGTTGGCTATTGTTTGAATGAACTATATTTTAATAGGTTGTTTAGTACTAGAACTCCAACTAAACGTGAGTGGGTCGACAATATACCTGGTCGGAGAAACTGCTTACGGTTCTTCACTGATAGCTCGAAACTTGGCAATAAAGTTGGATTTGACGTCTACTTTAGTAAGCGAATCAGCGTCTTCCTTATTACTATTCTGTATAAATGAGTTAGCTCTCTGATTAGGCAAAAATGTTGCCACCTTTAGCGAAATGTTCTGATAGCCAAGCAGCGATTAAATCTCTGTCTGGGGTTGTCACTAATTCTACCTTTGCAAGTACCGGGAATCTCTTAACGAGATGACGGAATATTTCCGCATCCGGCGGATATGGGTACCAGGGTATAGTGACTTACAAGGAGATTTTAAGGTAGACATCTCAATGGATTGGTAGCGTTTTAAGTGAATGGCTGAGTCTTAGCCTTGCAAAAGTCGTGGAGCTGAAAAACTCGAAGTATGTGAAGTCTTTCCGCATGGTTACCTAATGGATAATGAGATACAATGGAAAACAAAAATGAGATCTATCACTATCGAGATTTGCGGCTTCTTAGCTTTAGAAGTTCGTGATACACGTATGACTAGAAGGACTTCGGGGCTTTATATGTATGGATGTTAGCTCCCTGCCAGGTAGCAAAGGGAATCTCTACTCTCTCTGTTCATAGAGAAACTGCTTCACAGGAACTCTGCCTAACTAGCTCATCAGTATTGAAGTTTCTGGCAATGCTATTGTAAACTCGTACTCATATGAGCCTCATACGTGTATAAAAGTATTCATTGTATATCTCCTTAAATGTTGCAAGACTAGTAAACAGCCGCTCAGACTCGTCTCTGATAGTACATAGCATCCACTTGGAACATGCTACAGTAACCAGAAAACCTAAATTTTAGTTAATTTGGGCCCAGGCAGTATAATCCTCCACCAATCTTCATGCTCAATGTCGAGCCATCCAAGAAAAGATTCATCAAGTCCCGTTTCGGTTTAGAAAATATTGAAGCAGAATTATCACTTTGAATGGAAAGTGAAAGTGCTGTAATCAGTTATCGCGGCGATGAAGTCGAAGGTTCTTAAAAGCTTCCCAGCAATTTGTAAAAGTGGCGTAGAGTTGAAAAAATAATTCATGAAAGCTCAGTTTTGTACCATTACATTTGTGGTGAATATTCTGTGATATTGAAAAGATTTGGTAGCACTGCTATGGTGGCCGTGAATAATTAATGAAAGCAAAGATGCCCGTGAACGCAATTAAAGTCTTAATTTCAGTAGGTTCTGAGTGTCCTTGGTATGAATAACTGGCGCCATCTCACAGAGGTGGCAGGCAACTGGAGAGGTTTTTTCTTTGTTTTCATGTCAAGCTGATAAACGGTTATAGAGCTGATTAGGAAAAATAAGAATAAAACGAGGAGAAAATTTACACCAGTTCCACGAAAACTTTGCCATGAAAATCCAATTTATGGAAGAATGATTTCGCTCCTTCAGAAAAGCGCAATACCTACCTTAAATGAAAATCAATTTGCGCTGGTAAGTAGATCGAATGCTTTTTCCTATTTTTGCCTACAACTCACCTGACCCCACATTAAGCTTATTTGCTCATTTTATTCACTGGCCATAGAATCCGTAAAAAAATATCTCTATAATCCTCTCAATATTGTTTCATTGTATTTTAAGTCGTAAAATCATAAATAATTTGCGACCTGGGCAGTCATAAAAAAGTTTATTGCTTGTTTATTGAATACAATTTAACAACAATCAACTCCGTCCTGGGTGTCTTGGACGCAGAAAGACGTTGGCGTAACCTTCAAATCCCAAAGGGATACTTAACAACAAATACAGATTGTACAGACAAGCTAAGAAAGGGTTATTGATTGAAGTGCGGCGGAAAGTGCTGATGATTTCTTGCATAGCAACAAATTTGTGGAACGCTGGGAATTCAAGTAAAATTACTATATTCGCAGTTGTAGATTTAGATTTTTATGCGCAGGAGTTTAAAGCGTAGATTGCACTAGAAAACTTCATAAAGATTTACTAAATAGAAAAATCACATTCACATACTTTTTTTAAACTAAATTAACCGCAGCTATTTAAGAATTTTTCTACGCTCATCCTCAGTTCTACAAAAAACTTTTTAACGTAATTTCTTCCCATTTTTTACTGCACTTTCTTTCTTAGCAAATAAAAAAAATATATAGTTTTGCAACATATATGCATGCATATACACATACATACAGCACGCATACATACATATATAAACATGTATTTACCGAGATTCACATTTTTATGGGCTACAATAAAAATTGCAAATGCACAACTGTGCGTAATGCATGGCAAAAAGTCAATAGGGTGCGAACGGGTGTGGAAAAAAAGATTGAACAAAAATTCAACCGAGCAATAAAACTTTTTATTGCATCCAAAAGGGGAAACAAAAAATTGCTATAAATTTGATGCAGCACCAAAAGTGCGGACACGTGAACTCTTCTTTGCTGCGAGTGAAAACCTAACGATTGTGAAGAAATAAAATTTTAATGCCCCATTACAGATATGAGCAGAAAATACCGTGCAATTGAAATTCTAGCAAAAAAAAAAAATAAAGATATTAAATCACGATTCTGACAGGTAATCACTAACTTACTTGGGAAAGTATTGTAAATGTGAGTGTGTGCATGCGTATGTCTGCAGTGGGAGGGAGAGGAGGACCACCTCCGCCTTATAGACGCGTTTTAAAGGACAAGAAATGCAAATATATCTTCAAACTTCGATAGGGTTTTTTACCCCTATATTACCTAAAAAATATATTATATTACCTAAAAAATATGATAAGTACAAGTAATCATCCGAAAATTTATAATTTTTGCAAATGGTGTCGTGCGTCAATCGCATTTGACACCTGCGAATTACATAGCAGCAGCATACAAACAGACAAGCATTGAGGCGCGAAAATGCCAAAACCATTTTTTTATTTTGTAAAAAAACAGTAATTAAAAAAAATGCATAATTAATTTTACGCCATTTTGAGTATTTTTTATTTGAAGCGACGAAATTTCTCCGCTAAGTCTTACAAAATTGTACTTATGTCCATGTTGAAAAGCGCTTTACTTGGATTTTTATTTAAATAATATAGTAAAAGAAAAGTTTTTCAAAAACAAAAATCGTATGATTAATTTTGCGCCACCTTGCACATAAGCTTTTAAGGTTTTTGTTGAGTACTCTATTTGATAAGTTTGGATAATTTATTTGTCTCCTATTTAGTTTTTATAACCCTTTTATGAAAATAAAATTCGTTTTCCAACAAAAGAAGTTGAATTTTTAAAGTTACACTTAAAATATTATGGCATTTTTAATTTGGTAGTCAATGTGTGAATAATCCTTAGTGCAAAATTATCAAGCGGATATAAATAAACAGGGATCAGTGTTACGACAAACGAGTGAGAATCCGGGTTTCAAGTGAGAAAGGGAAGCCACAGGTTGAGATTGCCAATTTGGCGGGATATTTGCGGTGAGCAGTCAACTGTTCTATTAAGCGATTTGCGGAGACGAAATTCCACCATAATAAATTAAAAAGTAGAAAAAAACGCCCCGAAGTGTACGAGAAGACCGAAAGCTTATGTACGAGCCTCTCAAGGATCGTAAAAAATCCTCTTCTGCCCTTTTGGCTGCTCTGTCGGAAAATAATGGAAAATCCGTTAGTGCTCGAACAGCTAGAAAAAGGCTTCTGGAAGCAGGCTTAAAAGATGGCAAAGTCCAAAACAAGCCGTGTCTTTCAGAAAAAAATTAGAAAACGTGTAGAATGGCCTCTCTGACCAACATTTTACGGTAGAAGGTCTGTGTTCTGTGGTTTGATGAATCGAACTTCGAGGGAGGCTTAGTTTACTACATTTTAAAATATCAGTAACCATAGTTTCTTATGCCCGTTCGAGGAAATAATAATATAAAATAATAATATATTAAAACAATTTTTTATCTTTGCTACAGGTATTTAAAACACCTGGTGTGACGTTCGTGAGGCGACGGTTTGCCGAGAAATACAATCTTGACTGCGTGGTACCCACTGTTAAACATGGGGAAGGCAGTATTATGATCTGGGGCTATGGTGTCGCTGTTATGGCTTTCTTATGGTATCGCCAATTATTCATTTGCGAGGGTCGCATGGACAGTCAAAAGTACATAAAAGTATTAGAAACTGTATTTTGCCTTCGTTAACATTAACGTTAACATTTTTGTTAGATTCGCCCGAACTGTCTCAAAATCTAAACCCCACAGAGCACGTATGGCATATTTTAAAACGTTAGATAAAGGAGCACAGCCCTGAAAAATGTTTTAGTTCACGAGTGGAGCGCCATAAGTTCAGCCGAATGTGCAAGGCTTGTATGCAGCATACTCCAAAGGATAGCTGCTGTTATCGAAGCAAAGGGTGGACCTGCTAACCTGTTTTTATCACTTATTTCTTTTATTTGTACTGATTTATTAACAAATCGGTTTAACGCCGCTTCCGAACAGAGGATGGTTTCTTACGGAGGCCTTTTTCATGACAGAAATACTCGTATACTCAGAGGTTTGCTATTGCCTGCCGAGGCGCGATTGTCATTCTGAAAAAAGATTTTCTATCAGTTTGCTATTTACGATTTTCTATTATTTTGCTATCACGCACCACCTCTTTCGGCTACGATGACCGTGAATTGTCAAAACTTGTCAATAAGTCCAAGTGCTGTAGCTATTTAATGCAGGTTAAGTGTCGTATATGCAGGGTCTTGCAACAGCTGCGCACAAACTTTGATCTTGGTAAAGCTACAACTCTCCAACTTGGCGGGAATACTTATTTGGTATTGATGTTTAACCATGAAGTATTTCACGATTCAACAACGCGGCTGAAA
This sequence comes from Anastrepha obliqua, assembly GCF_027943255.1. Taxonomy (NCBI): domain Eukaryota; kingdom Metazoa; phylum Arthropoda; class Insecta; order Diptera; family Tephritidae; genus Anastrepha; species Anastrepha obliqua. Next base: position 66,720,972 of record NC_072893.1, read on the forward strand.
TAGATAAAAAGGATTGTTAAATCAGCTGATTTCCTCATTTAATCTATACATTTGAGAGAACCAGATCGGAATCCGAAAACTCAGTATTGTTGAAGAATAATTATTCTTTTTCGCGACAGTGCGCGAGAAAATGAGTTATAAATTTTTGCAGTTTTCACCGATTTTTCTACAGCTTCTGACAAGGCATCTCATCGTATACCCCGATAGTTCAACCTGAAGGTTAAAGCTTTCATTCTGAGTTTCTGAAGCGGACTTCATCCTATCTAGATAATAGGCGCTGTTTCGTTCGACTTGATAATGTAACACCTTACTCCTTTGTTGCTGCCTCTGCTGCTTATCTAGTATTATTGGCCCTCTGTATTGATTTTGTGAGTGTTGGAAAAAGTGTTTACGAGAAAATGCTGCATTGAGGAAGATTATATCTCCTTTTAATGGATATTAATTAATTATAATATTAATTTTCTCCTTCTTTACCTTTTGATTTCTGTTCTAAATCACGATAAGGTCGATCGTCTCTAAGCATCTTGTTTGTTGATTTACTAAATGAAAAAATAATTAAGAATCCGAGAGATCTACTCCGGGTCATATTAAGCCTTCCTGTAATATCGCCCTAGTAAATCACGTGTCAAGATCTGACTCTTCATCCACACAAAGTTCAATTAGAAAAATCGATTTTTTGTTTTTTTTTTCAATATTTCTAAAGCATAGTATCCTAAGAATATACCATGAAATTTTCATGCGGAAACTCCCAATATCAAAGCTTCTACAGCCCTTAAGCTAGGTAGAGAGCGGTCCGCGCGCTCTGTACCTAAAACTTTAAACTCATTTTTCTCGAAACGACTTCTTTCGGTCTGGTGTTGTCAAAAAAGAAAAAACGATTCAACCAAATTGTTGGAAATTTTAATATGTTGTTCACAACATCAATGGCTATCGCCCTACTAGAATCATATTATTATTTCAATTATTTTGAAAAAACAAATCGAAAAAAACCCGACGAGTGTCAAATTCAAAATCGCGCCATTTTCTCAATTATTTTTTTAATTGTAATACGGGACATATCTACAGTCATACTGATTAACAAATTTTCTGGTTTTTGTGTTTCAGATAAATAGAAGATCCAAAATGTACAACACCATCCAGATCCAATTTTTCGGGAGCGTCAACTTCAACGCTATTTTTTAAATTATTAAAAATATTTTTTTTTTGTTTTTCATTTTTGTATTTAAAATAAGTTAAATAAAAAGCTTAAAAAATTTAAATATCCTTTTTTTATTTTTTTATTGTGTAAAAAATTCCTGAAAAAATCCAAAATGTTTGAACTCTAGACCACCGGGACTCCTTAACTTTAAAACTTTACAACTAAAACCCATGGAGAACAGGTAGCGAACATTTAGCGGCTGGCTGATTTCACAAGAAAACCACCTTCAGTGATGAAGCTCATTTTTGGTTAAATGGAAAGATTAAGAGATAAAGGTAGTCAGATCTAGCGCCACGAAGACCTATGGGAGCTTCAAGATCCACTAGGTGCCTCTACTTTTGGAAAAAGCCGTAGTTTCTGCTATGGATTATGGTTCGGTAATATTACCGACCAGTATTTTTACGATAATGCATAAAAAGCTCCGCTCACTATTAATGCCAGCTGGTACCGGGCTTTGATAGCAAACTTTTTGTGATATAAGATGGATGATATGAATCTCACAAATATGTTCTTTTAACAAGATGAGGTCACTTTTCTTACTGTGCGTGTAAAATTGAATCTATTAGTAAAGAATTTCGAGGGTAACGTCAACTCATGTGGTGATAACTGTCACTTGCCACCGAGACGGCGGAACTTAAAGCCAGTGAATTATTTTCTGTTGAATTACGTGAGATCTCTGGTCTATGCAGGCAAGCCACAAACAACTAATGCTCTGAATTCCAATATAACGCACATTCTGCAAGAACTTTTACTCCTTTTATGTAAAAAAGAACTCCAAAAGTTGTCCACTAGGCACGTAACTTGAAGCGGAGTCACATTACGCATTATTTCAATGAATGCATACAAAAAAAGTAATTGCAGAAATATAACTAAAACTACTTGGTTAACTTAATCTCAAAGTTCGCGCGCTCTTAATGAAAACCCCCATACATATGTAAGCAGGTACCTGATGATTATCCTACCTCATTCAACTCTGGACCGCTGCCTGTTACCCTATTAGTCTATGTCAATGATGCATAATTAGATTCGCAACGTATTTGTCTGAGGGCATTAGGAAAAATAATCATAACAACAACAAGAATATGAAAGTATGCATAATTCAATAATAATAGCAATTACAATGGGGCAATGCGAGCAATTCAATCAAAATTAAATTATGCAAATATAAATATAAATCTAAGTTCAGCTGGAGGAGCCCTCAAAGGTGCAGTAAAATAAGATAAACGCAACGAAAAGAATAAACAAAATAAATGGGAGATTTGAATTATGGAAACTGACAACTCTAAGAAATTGCAGCAACCTTTTAGGCGGTTAAGCAGCCTTACGATAATTCTGTTTAGAAATGTAATTTTCTCTAACTCATTGGTAATTTCTTTTTATCATACAAATAAGCAATAAATATTTAAATGATAGCTTCCATTTCATATTATTTTGTGTCACTTTCGCATATTCAAACTAAGCAAACAATTTTTTTGTTTTTTGTTTTTTGCTTCTGTGTTTTTGCTTAGATTACGGTTTCAAGATGAATTCGTCATAATTTGCATAATTCTCGAAAGAAACGTGTCTAAACCGTAAACGCGTAGAAAAGGTCGCAAGGGCGTACCGGAATTTCGTTGAAGAGGGGGTCCAAGCTCACGGCAGTTAAAGATGCACTAATGCAGTTGAATTTCGCATTTATTATTTATTAACCAATTAGATTTAGTACCTTTGACTTTGGTACTGCCATTTCTTTCGTGCTAGAAACATTCACAGGTATTCAAGGTCATACTTTCGATTAAGCAAATTAAGGTTTTTGTTCCAAGTGAGTTTGAAATGAAACCAGATGTTTAATGATTTCTATCTGGAGGTCCGGTGATTTGAAAGAAATATGACTGAGGGTATAATTTTACTGGAAGCACACTTTTCAATATCAAAATGAGTGACACAATGACAAGGTTTGACCATAATTTTTGAAAATTATTATAGCTCTAATTAATTTTTTAAACACAAATTTATCGTTACATAACAAAAACCATATAAATCCAAGTTTCAAACTTTGTGCAAAATTTTGCACATTCATCCAATTTCCATCAATATTTCACACTTGTTATTGAGAATTTTTAGGTATGTGACTTTATAGCATATATTTGTGCATTCCCAGGGAGCGGATCGGGGAATTCCTTGTTTATAAGCGGGGTAGGTGGGAAATAAAATACCAACCGCGGTCTAAAACAAGCACACACTTGCTTGGAAGTGCAGATAGACATCCTTTTGCTAAACCAGGGTAGGCGGGCTAGCAACCTACCTATTTGCAATACCTTTTGCTAGCGAATCACCAAATTTACTGCCTCGGCTAAAAAAAAAACCAATCCAATCGTCGGCGACCTCTGGCTATCGTATTAGTGCTGTGATCAGATTCTGGAATACCTTGAGAGACGCTGACAGCGACATTGATATGATTTTGAGGGTCCACCTAGTCAAACGCGAAATGTTGCGCTAAGGCTGAACAATCCTCGGTTTAGGTGAAGTAAGGTGGACTAGTTCGGGCGAATACCTTTCTCCGAATACGAACATCGTCTTCTTGTACTCCGGCAAACCTCAAGGCAGTAAGCACAAGTCGGGAGTTTCAGTAGTCATGGAGTCCTGTATCCGGCAAATTGCTGTGAGTACGTTTTAAATCCAAAGTGAGGCACGTTTTCAATAGTGATATACGCCAGTGGATGGGAATGATGTTTACGACACCTTTTCCCGAGGCGACATTATCTTTTTTAGGGGTGATTTGAACGTAAAAGTCGGCACCCTTTTCGAGCATAAGGATTGTCAGAAGATGACGTGGCTGTCTACTTATCAACATTCCACAGCAAATCACATTGACCATAACCCAGGGAGATATCGATATAAAATATTCTGCTTGACATAAGGAATAAAAGTGGAATTTATACTGGTTTGGTACTTGATCATCATTTTATCATTTCTAAGGTAAAAAAAACTCGCGCCAATCAGGTTACCGAAGTATAATATCGCGAGACAGAAAATTCATTCCTGGATGTACCAACCAAACACCATCAAACCTTGTTACATAACGACGAACCAACAGAGGCGAAGTAGAATTTTGGACGCTCTATGATCCAATAGGAGTTAAAGGAATATGCAGAATGATTAGAATGGAGCTTATTTTTCCAATATAGTTTTTTGGACAGATCACGCGAGACTTTTGTCAAACTAAATACATAAACATTTTCTGTATTTATTGACATTTCATTACAGAAAGACTTACACCTAAACACCGTTCACAACTCGTACGAAAATCGATGATCTGTGAAAATTTGTAAGCATCGCGTTCAGACCAATTTATGGTGTTCAGCGATGAGGCCTATTTTTGGCTTAATGGCTATGTCAATAAGCAGAGTCGCCGTATTTGGCCTGAGAGCAGCACGAAGCCATTCAAGAACAACCATTACATTCATTGAAAACAACCGTTTGGTGCGGCCTATGGGCTGGAGGAATCATCGGTCCATACTTCTTCAAAGACGAGACTGGCGCCAATGTTACAGTGAATGGCGATTGCTATCTCGCCACGATAAAGCACTTCTTGATGCCGGAAATTGAAGCCCGAGATCTCAACAACGTTTGGTTCCAACAAGACGGCACTACTTGCAATACAGTCCGTGACACAATGGATTTACTGTGTTGTTGTTTCGGTGTGCAATTTATCTCTCGTCACGGACCAGTTGGCACAAAGATCATGTCATATCACACCTTTGCACTTTCATTTATGGAGGCATTCAAAGTTTAAATGCTTTGGGGATAAATCAGTCTTGATTGATTCACTAGAAGCCTACATTACATACATTTTTCACGAGATACTGATCAAAGTCCTCCAGCAAGCCATTCAAAATTGGTGTTTCCGGATGGCCGAATCTCAGCGCAGTTGGCCAACATTTGAAAGGAATTATCTTAAAAAAAATATCATGAATGGTTCTACACAAAAATAGAGAAGATTAATGCAAAATCACTATTTGACGATATCTCGAAAACTTCATGACACGAAGAAAATTAAGTAAATTTTCGAACTAAGCAAATTTATTTTACATAGGATGATAGTTTGGCGTAGATTGATAGTTTGGCTTTTGGGTAAAATATTATTAAATATTTTTAAATCAGTGTTAGCGAAGTATGGGATAGGTTAAGACTATATGCCTACACGAGTACATCTTAAGCCGTCAAGCAATTTTACCAATTCATTTAAAAAAACATTTATTTTAAAAAACTCTTACGCACATTTAAAGGAGGCAACTGACCCCTATGCCTTTTTCTTAGTACACCTTTGAATGAATATAAAATAATCGCCTCCATCCAATTTCCCTACAAGCACTTTTAGCGAAGAAGGACAAAGTTTGTCGCTGAAGCGAAAGTGGTCAGCAAATACAGGCTTGACAAGACAAACAAATTTCGTTTCCTGAAAATTCAACTACACAAATAATATTTGTGAGCGATTTATGTTTTATTGATGTAATTTAGCTTGGCGTAAGGTTGTATGTATTTGAGGTACCCAACTTGTGTACGTGCATTTGCATAAAGGGGGAAAATTTAAGAAGCGTTGTGGGAGAGCGATACCACCACCTCAAACGGGGCTAAACCTATTTATTTCCAGTCCTCTCGCCACGGGACTACCGTCAGGTATTACATCGCGCGAGAAGGAAGCGATTAGCTGCCGTTGCTTTCATAGTCTTATGCTGAAAACAGTGACCGAAGTAAACGCAGTCCCGTGTCAGCTGTTACGATCAAACTAATGAGAACCCAATGTAAATGAAAAACTACTTCCTTCCGTATCGTAGTATCGTAGATCTTATTTCACGATTTTTGAAAATTCCCGTAGAACCCTGTCAGCTGATTGCTCTCTCATCACACAGTGTTGGCAAGCAGTACATTTCGAAATCATTTACAAAATAAACTTACAATAATTATAATTTTTATTATATATATATATATATATATATATAATTGGCGCTTACACCCTTTTTGGGTGTTTGGCCGAGCTCCTCCTCCTATTTGTGGTGTGCGTCTTGATGTTGTTCCACAAATGGAGGGACCTACAGTTTCAAGGCGACTCCGAACGGCAGATATTTTTATGAGGAGCTTTTTCATAGCAGAAATACACTCGGAGGTTTGCCATTGCCTGCCGAGGGGCGACCGCTATTAAAAAAATGTTTTTTTTTTCTTAATTTTGGTGTTTTCACCGAGATTCGAACCGACGTTCTCTCTGTGAATTCCGAATGGTAATCACGCCTTGTACCCTGAGTTCAGTAGCGATATGACTCTGTAATTCGTCAGTTTGCTGTATCGCCTTTTTTATGAATCGGAACAATAATGCTTGTCAACCATTTTGTAGGTAAGGTCTTGATTTCCCTTTTTTATTATTGGGTTGTGCAGATGTTTGACCAACTCTATTCCAACATATTTTAGTAATTCAGCAAGTACCCCATCATCGCCACTACTTTTATAATTTCTCAGTTTGTTTATGGCGGTTTTTATTTCCTCAAAACTGTGGCTGCTTATATTCACCTTAGTCGCAATTCTGGTGTTTTTTTTTCTTCTCTTTGTACATTTAGAGTTTCATTGAAAAGTTCCTTCCAACGATGGATAATTTGCTGTTCATCACTTGGTGTCTTCACCTTTGTTTTTGACAACATTCGTCCGTGGAGAAAAGGCTTTAGATTGTTGTTTTATGGCTTGATACATTTTTCTTATATTTTTATTTTTAAAAGTAATTTCGAATTGCTCTTTGCAAACTTTGTTCAAAATTTGAAACGAAAAATTCAATTTTTAATCGGAATTTTTACAATTTCTGGCTACATAACTTGATAGCTCATTGAGTTTTAGTAGTAAAGTGCATTAAAGTGTTTTTTTCTAGTCACTACAAAATACCGTTGACTTTTGAGAAATTCGCTGTATGCATTTGCCTGTCTTTAACTTTCATTTTAATGCAGACATTCTGAAATTTCTTTTATATCCATAATTTCGCTGAAATAAGCAGCTGTTTTCTTCCTTTGCCCTTCTTCTCGATTCACTTGCACGCACATTTTCTTAACAAAACACTTTTCCTATTAGATAAATTGCATAACTTAATCTGCCCTGATCCAAATCTACGAAATATTAAATTAAATACTTCCACACAATTCGCTCGAGTGCCGTTTCGATGTCAACGTCAACTAGTTGGACACTTGCGCTAAAATACATATTTACTAATACGTATATACACACATACAAACATACATATACAAGCATGTAGCGCATTGCACGTAATAGTCACGTCGCCGCGCGAAGCTACAACTTACAGCAAACACACGATGCTGATACAGCGCATTCCTCTATGGCGTACTTAATTCCATCGTTCAGTGGCCACTTCAGTTTCCTTCGTGCACTGGCACGCCATTGCTGTCATGTGAGTGTAAATGTCCACTGGCAAGTTGGTAGTTAATTTTCACACGTCCACGCAGCTTGTTGTCGCATTTCCGTCCATGCTCGCATGCCCTCCATACTTCAGCGTCTTCCCTTGGCTGCCCTTCGAATTTTATGTATTTTCATTACAGTTTTATATGTAACACGTACTGCTTGCCGCCGCTCCCCGATTGCCGCCGTCACCTGCTTTGTACGTCTTTTAATTATTGGTCTTTCCCAGATGCATACTGTCTGACATCGGAGCGAGACCAAAACAAAACACGAAAGAAATGCTTGCAAAATGAAGTTTGTGTACTCCATTTCATCGACTACACGACGACGACTCTTGATGGTTGTTGACTATTTCGCTAACTGGCTTCCGGACTGCTGGCTCATGCTAAATGTATGTATGTGTGTAAATGTGTATGTATGTATGTGTGTGCGGGCCAACTGGGGTTTTAGTTGTTTGTCGTTGAACGTTTGCTGCCACTGTTGATGACTGTTATTATTATTTTGTTACAGTTTTTTCTGTTTCCTTTATTAATATTATTTTTCTGTTACAGTTGCTTTGCTTGTGGAGTCTCATTTGTTCTGCATTTATTTTTTGTGCGTTCTGCTACGTTGCGCTATTTGTTACTGACTGGAGATTTTCTTATTTTTCACTTCAGTTTTTTTTTTTGGTTTTACTTTTAGGTTTGGATTTCATACTCAGCTACTTTCTTTGGCATGACGAGTACAGCACCAACAAGTACTGATACTCATTTAACTTACTTTCACAAGTATTTCTTAATGTTTTTAACTCTTTAAAGATGTATGGAAAAGTTAGCGATCTTATTTTCGTACGAAATGAGCGAAATAATAAAGGAGGCTTGGGCACGAACAATCTTGGCAGGCTCCGATCGATTGATGAATATGAATATCTTCTAGACCAGATGAGATCTGGTTTTACTATATTAAAAAATTTTTGTATCACAAAAATACACCACGAGGCTTGCTATGGCCTGCCCAAGGTTTCCCGCTATTAAAAAAAAAACTCTTTCTGTCTTTTCTTATCTCAAGTACAAAGAGAGTATGGATCAATTGAATGAAAGGATGTATTGGGTTTTCCAATAACAGGTATTACAGGTGAATGGATTGCACAATCGAGATATTATTGACGTTTTTTATAGCCGGAATTGGATGGTATTGATCTGGAAAACGTTTATTTTCAACAAGACGGAGCTACGTGCCACACAAGCAAAGAACCTTTACGAGAAAAGTTTCCGGACCCTGTTATCTCTCGAAGAGGTGATCACAATTGGCCACGTGAAAGAGAAGGTCTACGCCAACAGCTCAGGGTCGTTTCAAGACATCAAAGATGAAATTCGTGAGGCTATCGAGGGCAGCCACTTTGCAATTCGGTCATGGAAAATTTCATGAAAAGAATATTGTCCCGTAGGCGGGGTCATGGTGGTCATTTGCCTGATGTTATCTTCCACTATTAACGGCATACCTTCCTCTTTATAATGAAATAAACATTCGATCATTTACATTGAAAAATAGCATTTTTCTTTGAATATGAAAATAACACCTCTTATTAAAAAACCCTATATATTTTACCGTTAACCCTTTGACTCTACCAATTTAAACCGCATAATCTGGAATGGTGCCCCTTACCTTATGAAAGGGACTATGAAAATCTCTTCACAAAATTATCTCTATGTTACCACAACCAAATGATATCAAAGCAACAAAAAATCTATATGTACAAAACTATAATAGTTAGGATCGGTTCTCACCAACGGCTGTGAAACATGGGACCTTAAAGTCAATGACGTGAATTTACTGATACGATTTGAAAGAAAAATTCTTAGAAGACGGTACATACCGTTTCCGGTATAACCAAAGGTTACGGTGGTAGGGGCACGTTTTATGAATGAGCAGCGAAAGAACGACCTAAGCAATATTTGAAGCAAGCCCTGAAAGAGCAAGAAGGAGGGGCCGGCCAACGAGACGATGGTTGCAAGACGTAAGAGCCGATATACGAAATTGAAAGTCTCACAACATAGAGCGAAAGCGGACTGTTGAAAAGAATGGAGGCGTATTGTAGGAGATGATGACCAAAATTGTAATGCTCGTTAGTTTATTTGTGACAAGTCGCAGTGTCTCAACAAGCATTGTTATGTATTTTATATTGTAGATATGTTTGAATTAAATAAAAAAAAAAAAATATTTTTATTATATTATTTTTATCTCTATGTTACCAAAACCAAATGATATCAAAGGAACAAGAGCTCTGGATGTACAAAACTATAATTGTTAAGATCGGTTCTCATGGGTCCTTAAAATTAATGACGTGAATTTACTGATACGTATGTATTTTATGTTGAAATATGTTTGAATTAAATAAAAAAAAAAATAAAAATAAAAAATATTTTTATTATACCATTTCGTAAAATTATTACAAGCTACTATCGAAACTCAGAGGCCAAGATCCTTTTTCCAAATCCACCTTTAAGAGATTAAGTAGGACAACATCAAGACGCACACCTTAAATAGGAGGAGAAGATAAGCCTTATGTTTCTAGAATTTATCAATAAATCACAAACAAATTAAGTTGCGATCAAAATTTTAGTATTGACCTTCGAAAAAGTCTCCCTCTAACTTTATGTGCCAATTATTCCAAATATCCAAGTCACCTCTCTATTGAATACGCGACTCATTCAATCTCTGCCGTCAATCGGATTGAACTGAAAAGTGGATCAAAATTTATTACTAGCAAAAAAAATGTTTTCAAAAAACATTTAGAATAGGAAAATGGTGGAACACAGTTTTTTCTTGAAGTTTGTATTTGTGCAGTAATTGGGGTGCTAAATAACTGCGCTAAATGACTTTAACATGTTTTTTTAATTTTTTTTTTTAGAAAGATAACAAAATTTTATATACCTACAAGATAAATAAAAAAATAAATAATAATTTGTTAGGCACAAATTTTTTACTGTTCAAAAATCATGTGAGAACCATTACAGATTTCTCAAAAAAATGTCTTAAAACTGTCCGTTAAAAGTTACGTTGTAGGTAAACCACATAGGTTTTAGCTTCATAATCCCACATTCATAAAACTTCTGGTTTTTATTAGCAAAAAACTGAATCAGGTACGATTTGATATCATCATCATTATTGAAATTTTTACCACTCAAGGAATTTTGTAAAGATCGAAAAAAAAGTAATCAGATGGTGCAAGGTCAGGACTATATGGTGGATGTGGCAAAGTATCTCAACCAAACTCCAATAATTTTTTCCGAATGACCAAAGATGTGTGTAGCCCTGCATTGTCAGGATGGAATACAATACTTTTTCGATTTGCCAATTCGAGCCGCTTTTCTTCAACTGCATTCTTTGATTTTGTTAGTTGTTCAACGTAAACATCAGAACTGATCGTTCGATTGGGTGGTAAGAGTTCAAAGTAGACCATTTCTTTGTAATCCCACCAAACTGATAACAAAACCTTCTTTTGATGAATACCAGCTTTTCATGGCCTGCTCCACGACTTTTCCGCTTGAAATTGTTTAAACAACTCATTTCTCATCGCCAGTTGTCAGTCGTTATAAAAATGGATGACTTTCATTACGTGTCTTTAGCAAATCGCAGCTGTTAATGCGTTGCGTTAAATTTGTTTATTTCAGTTCGTGAGGACCCATGTATCCAGTTTTTGAACACAGCTAAGTTGTTTTAAGGGATTTGCAATGCATGTATGTGATACATGGAGCTTCTCACTGCAACCTCACGTGTTGTTCTGTGATCATCCGAATCGATTGTTGCTTTGATTAGGGCGACCAGAGCGACCGTTTTTTCATCTTTGAGTGGAAAATCACCAGAACGAAATTTGGCTACTCAATTTTGACACTGCCGGTCGTTTAAGGCGTCGTCACCATAAACAGCACATAACTTTTTATGAGCTTGCGATACGGTTTTCCCTTTGCGGAAATAAAAGAAGCAAAACATGACGAAAATGTTCCTTCTGATTTTCCATTTTTCAGGCAACGCCAAAGGAAAACTACGCAACCGATAACTGATTGACAGCTGAATTGCCAACTATCAAATAACAAAATGTGTTTTACATTTGGACTACGCCTGCAAACCTAAAACTTCAACCGAAGTTATTTATGAGTGAAATCCGCAATTACTTAGTTGCCAACTCAATAAATATTAATTTCTTCTAAGTATTTATTTGAAAAACCTTCAGAAAACTTGGGATTTCGTGGTTCAATTACGGAAGTCAGAGCAATAAAGTTGCTTTGATTGAGGTGGACTCGTGACATTTATGAGGCCTACTTCCCTAGGGACAATAAATAGTGCAATTTTCAAAGAGCAGTTTTGTTTTTCTTTGATTATTTCCGAGAGATTTGTATTTAATTTTCCACTTAAGTTAAAAAATGCTCTTAATGCTTTACCAGAGCAACTTTAATAGCAACATTTTTATTTGAACTTCTATTTATACAGATTAAAAGTTTCCTTACAAGTATAGAGTGCAAGTTTTCAAATATAATTCGAGTCCTCATAAATTACGTACCTGTAATAGTAACTTTGATGACAGCCTCCAATAATGGTGTAACTGGACAATTTCTGATTTATATCTTTTAAATCTTTTCACTAAGAAACCATCAAAAATGTCCCAGACCTGTTGATTTCACTCGAAAAAAAGGAACCGATTTCACATCTGAAAATGTTGAAATAAAATAAATAAAATTCAGGTTAGTTCTCATCTCATTGTGAAGTAGATATGAAAATGTAAATATGAAATATTTTAAATATAGTATTGACTTTTAATAGCACCAATAATAGCCGGTGTTTGAAAGTATTTACGCAAGTTGGCATTAGGTTAAGTTAAATGCCTGCCCTTGCATGGGGTCCACTTGGACAAATATTCAAAGTTCGTCCGTTGTGATACGATATAGGGGAAAGGGGAAGGGGGGAAGAAGGCGTCTTGGGATTAGGGGATGATGGCCATGCACTTACGATGACGCCGACGGTGGATACTGGTGGTCGCTTCAAGCTACTCCATGAGCTTCACCAGATGTATGATATTTAAACCCGCTATTTCCGCAGGTGTAGCGAAAAAGTGAGAGCTAAGACATCTAAATCTTTGCAAGACGAGAGCAGGGCAGCTGAGAAGAAGGGGCTGAGATGATTCCACCTCGTCCTCCAGACAGCTACTGCGGAAAGGGCTTGAAGCAATGTCAAGCCCCACCGCGCGGACACCTAACGGACAGTGTCCGGTGAGGATGCCCACTAAATTCGAGAGCTCCGCATTTGTTAGTCTTAAAAGTTCCAATTAACAGGTCCCGAACGTGAAATAAAATGATGCCGCCGGCCCATAAACCGCACCAAATAGTCACTCTTTGTGGGGGCATTGGTTTTTCGGCAATCACTCTTGAATTATCATTCGCCCAAATGCGGCAATTCTGCTTATTGACGTATCCACTGAGGTGAAAATGTGTCTCATCACTGGAATAGAAGAAGCGCGCGATAAACTTTCTTAACAGAACACGCATTTTTATAATAAAATTCATGATTTGCAAGCGTTGTTCGTTTGTAAGTCGATTCATGGGTAAATTATAGACCAAACTGAAGATGTTTGACAGTGAAAAACAACACGGAACGTGCGTCAGCTGTTTAAACCAACTATTTAAAAAGATAATAGCTAAAAAATCATTCGTTATAATTTGTAAGACTTGTGTGTAAGAGCTCCCAATAGAGTCCATTACTTAAAATCTACATTTTAAATCTTTGTGGCGGATCAGAAGTCTGCCTGGGACGTTGGTTTGATGTGATAGGTTTAACGCCCGATGATTTGTGTGGTTAGCGAAGCGGTAGTTACATCTTATGCTTGTGCCATCAATGCCTTCATGTACCGATAGCACTCCAAGATCACGATGAGTTCACTCTTTCGAAAAGCTTTTAGATCGCTCAAAACAGAGTATCGGGGCCAGATGGGACTATTTTGAATAAATAAACTTCAAGTTATCAGAAAAAATCTCCTGTCGTTTCTATTTTAGCTCAGTCTTGTCACCTTGTCAGTCCCCTTGTACTTCGATGTTCAGCAAACATTTTTCCGATTGTTCTGTGTAATAAAAAAAAATTGTTAAAAATTCGAACATTTTCTCTCATTTCTAAAAAAGAAATATTCTTCCCTTTGTTCGTAACGTAAGAGAAACAAAAATGTCTCTTTCAGAAGCCCCAGCCAAAAATTGTGTTTGCATATTCTAATTTCAAAAGCCCTCATTTCTTGTTTTTCTCAGTTCATTTCCAGAGTTAACACGCACACAGCTACAGGGAAGAAGATCTCCAGCATTTAAAGCGCGCAAATAGCTTGGCAAGCCAAGAAAACAAAAGCGAACTAAAAGTAAGTGGTAACTTTTAAAATTTTTACCTCAAAATTAGCCGCTTTCAAAACTTCTCATTTAAAGTAAAACAAATAAAATGTGTAGCAAAAAACGCACTTGCCTAACAAAGAAAAAGTTGAAACGCGTAGTCTTCCGTCCATTAAAGCTATTTTCATTTCGCAGCAAACTTAATTCATTTCGAATTTTTTGTGGGTTTTCGGCTTTCTATAAGTTGAAACGCCAAGCCCGCCCAACCACCAAAATTGCTTGCAATCAGTAACAAAAAGCAAAAATAAAATAAAATAAAAAAAGAATCAAAACAATAGCGCATATCTTTGGCAACTATACTTTCATAGTTATTTTTTTACTTAAATGCTTAAGTGCATTGAAAACAATCGGTGCGCAGCCGGTAGTGTTGGAAAGCGCAGATAAACACGAACTTTTTCAATTTTCAGCGTACCATTGAGGAATTTTTTCTCCCATGCATTTCATACCTTTTATTTTGAGAGAACTTTTCCTGCACAAGTAATTCAATATTCGCCTTAGATGCAGTTGAATGCCGCAAAAGAAAAGTTGTTCGCTTTTATTCTAGAGAAAAATAGGAGGCTAAAAATAGATGGAAAATAAAAAGCAAATTCATTAACCACCAATGGCTAAGAGACTTATTTAATACTAAATGCCAACGTTGCTGTGTGCGATTCAAGTGGTCTAGGTATTTTGGACATTGTCGCCAAATCTTCTAAAAATTAGTTTATGTGTATAAACTGCCATTAGTGATATCATCTAAGAACAAGAAATTGCTGAGCCTGTAGCTCCCACTTGCTCAGCCACCCAGGGATGATATCACTAAAGTCATCAAAAGTGGAAAAGAAGTTCAGAATTGAAATGGACGACAAGATAAACTGGAGTACACCTGCATTTGAAAGGTAACTCCTGGAGAGTACCCTGCTCTGGTACACAATGGCACCGAAGGCACCCAAAGGCATAGGCGTCGGAATATATGGGCCCAAAACTAAGCGTTTTGTGCAGATGGATAGTTTTCCAAGCATCTACCAAGCTAAGATGTATGCCACCCGTCTATGTGCAGAGATCAATTTAAACAGAAATTTCCGGAATGAGCGAATTGTCATTCTGAAGGACAGTCAGGCGGGACTCAAGGCACTGTCATCTGGTGGTATTAAGTCTTCAGTGGTATTTGAGTGTATCGAGAAACTGAATCTGTTAGCAACACTCAATGGCATCTGGCTAATTTGGGCCCCAGAACACAGGAGTATAACTGGGAACGAAGTAGCAGATGCATTGGCATGAAAGGCTACGGCCTCGTTATTAATGAGACCCAACAAAACATCAAGGAGAAGCTTAGCCAGGTGAAATCCTTACTGGGGTACAAGCTTTCGATAAGCTGAGAATACTCACGAAAATCCTCAAGGGCATTGCAGATTGCGTATTCATCTGCACAAGATTGAGATATGGTCCACTAACTTTTGCCGTTCCCCCGACCAATCCCAGAAGACTCCAAGGCACCTTATCTTTGAATGCAGCGCTATAGCGAGGAGTAAGTTGAGACATCTCGGCCAATTGCAGCCAGAAGAAAAGCACATACGCTCAGTCCAACTCAGCTCTATCTTGAGTTTTATAAGGGAACTGGGTCTGGATTAGAAACTGCGATGAGTAGAGGGCACAAAATACCTTGAGGTTGAAGTTTAAACTTCAAATCTAATTCATCTACATATCGTTCCCTTAGTATAACAATAGCCTATGTGCTCATAGGCTACTATTTTTTTATTGAATTTTTGGATTCTCCATCGTCGATTTTATATGTGGGCAAAATTTTGTCAAATTCTAGTTCCACAAAGTGGGTCAAAACGTCAGTCAAAAAATAATAAGTATTTACAGACATAACGAGATTTGAGTGAGAGCTACTTTCGACAAAAAGTTTGAAATTCATTTTCTCAAAACATCAAAAAATTTATAGGCTATTTTAATACTAAGGGGACGATATTATAAAATAAAAAAGCAAACTGAAATAAAATAAATAATTAAAAATTGATTCAATACTTTTTGAAGGTAAAATAACTTCGATTGTTTTTTAAATTTATATACGAGTACAAGAATTGTTTTAATTATTTCTTGCTCATATTTGAAAAACATCTCCCTTTGACATTTTCCCCTCCCAGCGTACTTCTGCCAGTAAAAAACTGCTCATAAAAACCCATCTGCCGTTCTTAAGCGGCATGGAACTGCTGTGGAAAACGGTAAGACACGCACCACAAATAGGAGAGAGAGTTCGTCAAAGGGTCTGGTACTATAAGTAATTATATAGCAGATGCAATACAAAGTTTCACCGGGGTAGACCAGCCCTTTTGATTTAATTAATTTAACCAATGCGAAAAAAAACAACAAATCAATAAAAATGTCACTTGTGAAATTCAGAAAATGCATTCTTCGGAATTTTTTATGAAGAAAGCTCATCAGGCACGAATACTAATGAAGTGCATTTGTTCTTCACTTTTGCACTGCGACAGTTTTGACATGAAATTAAATTCTCATAAGCAATCCTAAAAACAACTTACCAATAAATAAAAGTCGTAGAAAGTGAAATAGCAAACCGTCAAAACAAGTTTTGGAGACCTTAAAGCTCATCATAAGAGCGCGCGCTCATATGCTCCGTTGATTGCTAAAGCCAACGCTAAACGCAATATTCACGCTACGTCCAATACTAAGCACACTAGCCAACCAAGCAGCCAGCTAAGCCATTAGCTAACCGAACAGCATAAGGGTTCAAGCCAAATTCAGCGACTCGTCGTGCTGTGCAAAACTTTTTATTCATCATTCATTCAACGTCAAGAACTCGGATAAGATTTGTGTGCGATTTTGTATGCAGGCCAAGAGCCGCGTAAGCAAACTCGGCAACCAGCAATCCAACTATTCATAGCCACACTCACAGCCATCATCTGCATCAACAACTTTTTCTATTGCCATTTGGCCTTCACTGGACAAATTTGCCTAGACTTTTCTGTCCTAACAAAATCGCTTTTTCGTTTCTTCTCGGCCAACCCTTCAAGTCTCACTTTCATTTTGTTTTTGTTTCGCAGAAAATGTATGCCCTACAAAAGCTATTTTAGGTGTCAGCCAAGATCTCGAGTTTTGAATAGTTGCAAATGTCGTTTAAGTGTGTAAGTCAGTAGGTGCATGTGTGTGTGTGTGGCTATGTGCCTCTGTATTTGTTGTTTGCAAAAGACGTTAACATTCTAGTAGTTTGCAAGGACACAAATTTGGAAAATTCCACTCACAACATGTCGTCAAAGGATTTTTCGTGTATTTTTGTGTGTAAGTGTGCGTGTGTGTGTTTGTGTGGCGCATGTTTTGAAAACAAAAGCTGATATCTGGTGTTTGCAGTTAGGCTGTGCAAATTTGAAAACTTGTTGGTGGCAACTTTTTCCCTGTGAGTTTGGTATGTTCTGGTACGCAATTAATCTTTCAGTATTTTCAAGTGCGGTGATTTCGGAGACAAAAAAGGGGCATTAAGACCCATTAAAGCTGCCTGATATCAGCTCTTTGAAAGTGGTTGCAAAACTGCATATGACGCGCTGGTTTTGAATTAAAGAGCTATGTAACTAGCAGACAGTCGCCGTATCCGAATGGTTTATGCGTGTCGAACATTCGTTAAGGTCTAGAAGCCAATACCCTTCTGTATTCGCTTGAACTAATTGGCGCAGCACTTTTACAACTCAAATGTGGATAACTCGAAAATAAGTTATTTAAAGCCTTCAATAGCTTCTTCAGGCGTAGAAAAATGTTGACCTCGCATTTAATGTTTTATGTGCAAGAACTAAAAGTTATCATTAGGTGTGAAATCAGGGATGTAATAACAATAATTTAATAATAATTAATCTAGCACGGCTCGCTGCTTGCTGGCGCCAGTTGGTGACACCAAGTGCTACCAGGTTATACCTCACTTGATCTCCCCAACAAAGATTGGGTCTTCCTCTTCCTCGTCGTCCACCAGTGGATTTCCGCTCGAAGGACTGCCGTACCTGAGCACTTTCATTCTCCCTCGAGACATGGCAAGTCAGCGAAGCCGCTGTATTTTAATACGCTTCACTGTGTCCACATCTCGGTATAACTCATACAGCGCGCTGTGCCATCGGACACAGAACTCATTCTCGCGTACGCGAAGAGGACCAAAGATTTGTCGGAGAATTTTTCTCTCGAACGCTCCCAATACTCTCTCATCAATTGTCGTCATCGTCCCAGCTTATGCGCCAAATACAACGACGGGGATGATTAGGCTTTTATACACGCGTTTCTTTTTTTTCTTGTTTTTCGAGAGAGGGATCTACTTCTCATTTATCTACCGAGCTCGAAATAAAACCTATTGCCAAGAGTTATCTTTCATTTAATCTCTAGGCTGACGTCATTCTGGTTGTTTACACTGGTTCCTAAATAAAGAAAGTCCTTCACCACTTCAAATTAGCAATTGCCAACATTGATGTGTTGGCCAAGTCTCGAGGATTCTTGGCATGTTGCCAGAAGGTACTTTTTTTTACTCTCGTTCACTCGTCTCACTTTTTTCCCCCCTTTTTCAGACTGGAGTATGCTGAACATACGGAGCGTTTGTACAGACCAACAATTTCAATATCGTCAGCATACCCTGTTACATCATAGATTTAAGACGGATGCCAAAATCAGGGCGATAAGTTACAAAAACTCTCCTGTGTGAGCCAATAGGTCAGAGCTTGCATTGTCTTGGTGAAGGATGATTCATCTTCGGCTGTCGGTTTTCCTTAATTCGCCGAAAGCTTCTGGGAAACAAATGGCTGCGGATCACTCAAAATTGACTGTTTTAAGTACCTCTATTAGAACAACTGCGACTGTGCAGGCTTTCCCGCAAAAATAGACGACCATTTGCTTTGAAATGCTTCTTCCGCGAACAATTTTCATTGCATTTAGCTTGTCTTTGAGCACCAATAATATCGATTACTTTTTCTATTTCTTGCTCATATGCACAAGTCCAAGGCTCGGCATCTATTACGAGTCACCGTGGCTGAATTTCCTCAACATTTCTTTACACCAATCGACACGAGTTGCCCAAAAAAGGGCAATTGACAAATTATGCGATATCCAACGAGAACAAATTTTCTTGATGGCCAAATGTTCATGCAATATTGAATGTATGCTGGTACCATTAATGCCCGAGGATGCATCTATCTCGAAATATATCACATAATGATTTTGCGTTATCTATTGACGCACAGCATCCATTTTTCTGGCACCCCAATGGTTTTTTAAGATGCTTTCACGAAATTCACCCTGGAAGGATCTACGGCTACGTTGAAACTCGTTGTACCAACATTTCACAGCACCTAAGTGTGGTGCTTTAATGCCCAAAATCCGAGCAAGTTGATCAAGGCACTCTTGTCTCAACAATCCATAACGAAGATCGTAATAAATCATTGCACGAAAATTTTTACGAGTTAATTCCAGCTTTTGGGCGGGATAAATTTTTCAATTCGTTGAAAAAAGAACCAATTAAACTCATCAGTGAAAAAATTATACACAACGCTAGCATTGTTTCATTTTATTTGTTTTATAATGTCATAATAAAATTTTAAGTAAGTCGGACCACGGCAACCCATACCGACTTGCAGTTAGGTTAGTTAAAGTTATCATAGCCAACATCTGCAAAACATAATACTGCGGAGCTTAGTAAACATGCCATAATAATTATATAAGAAATAGCGACCTTCATCGTGATCCTGACATACCAACTGTGACTAAAGTAATGAAGCAATCTGTCATAGCTCACAAACAGCGACTAAAATGTTATGTCAACGATCCAGCTGAATTCTGCTAAGTTCTTCTCAAAGACGTTTAAAATGAACAGCTTTATAGAGAGCAGACCTAACGGAGAGCATGCCTTACGGAGAACAGATCTTATGGAGAGCGAATAGCGATTATATTGAAAACTGGTTCTTAAAACAAGTTAAATTGTAAAATGAAAATTGCTTATTAGTAACCTTTTGTACAAGGTGAAAAGTTCTAAGCAATAAATAAGAATCATTAACAAAAACAAAAAACAGCGAGCATTTTTCATAGTTCGCTTTTATTATGTTACTCATTTTACTTCTTAATAAGGGCCTGTCATTACAGCATTCGGGTTTTATATTTAGTGAATCTGCATTTTTTGTTTTTTTCCTAACTTTCCTAACTTGGCAGAGTTCCTCCTCCTGCTTATGTTGTGCCACAAATGAAGAACCCTACAATTTTAAGCTGATACCGATCGACAAATGGTTTTTATGAGGAACTTTTTCATGGCAGAAATACACTCGATATATTTCCTAAGCACTCCCGAATAGTACCACACACCAACTCATTCGGCTAAGGCATCCGTCTAACTAATTAACTTTACCAACTGGTCAGGAGATTTTTCAAGGAACAAGGAGGGACACAATTTCAAAGAACATATTTTTGTTTTTTAATTAGCATTTTCACATTTATTCTTTACCCCAAAACCAATGATATGCATCGATGTCAATGAAGAATACAAATTTGAAATTTAAAATTGTTACAAATTAAATGGTTCGAAGGCATTTTATTTTTATTTTTACATAACCTTTGGAACATTGGGGGTTGTCCGAAACAACGAAAATAATACAATAAAAAACTTTATTCTGAGGAGCTGAAGATGCGTTTCAAAAGTAAGCACTGCAATGTTTTGTTGCCACAAACATTTTTAAGCTCCGGGTTCCTTATTACAAAGACGTCATTTCTAGTAAATATAATAAAGTGCAAGTTTCAAGTGGTTCAAAATTTTCAATTTTAAATTTTTTCTGCTGACGTTGTTGGGAGTTTTCTTCCATATAAAAAAATGTGGAGTAGGCGATAAATGGTGAATATGTCAAAGACCGCGACAAAAAAAGTCTTCAAAATGACTATGATTTTTGACCTATTTGAATTCTATTATCTATGAAATTGCAAGCCCAAAATTTTTCTGAAAACTCTCAGTAAAAAACCGAAAGCAAACAGTTTCACTTGCTAACTTTTAGTTAGTGAAAGTTTTCACTTCTATGCCTTTGAGTACTTTTTCTTTAGAATTTGATGTCAAATCAAAAATAGCTTTCCCAAGAGGACCTCACGGATTTATGAAGTAGCTCAAGATAGCTGAGACGGTGTGAAAATTAGACATCTTGCAGCACATTTATTTATTGCTTATTGCTGATTTTTTAGTATTTCATTCGAATTTTTTTTTTGTTTGGTGGGTGAGGTAGTGTTTAAAATACCATGGCACTTATAGCGACCGTCGTCAACTGCGTTGTCACTAAAACAATCCCTTCTCCTCTTCTGCGGAGATTCCCTTCCCGGAACTACTTTGCATTAATTCGGGAAGGCCCAGAATGGAGTCCATTAAATGGACCAATACTATTCACCCACGCCTGGGTCCACCATATTTCTAGCCAGCTTCATGCTTTAGGCTCGTCTTCTAATGTCTCGATGCCGTTATACCAGTGATATGTGTGGCATGCTCTCAGGTTCCTCTCACATGGGCGAATAGATCTTATACGCTATCGAGGTTTCTTTTACATCTGCAGTAAAGAAGATGTTGCGATAATATTATGTCGTCTTAAGACTCGAGCGTCTGCGATTTCTTTACAGTTCGTAAACAGTCCACCTCCTATCGAGGGCTAATTTGATTTTCTCTGCGTTTTGCGCTGAAACTCCCAGGCATTCAACCTTAACATACCCGGTAGAGTCATTGAAATCTTGACCTCTTGGTTCTGCGAACCTTTTGCGAATCCATGGCGGACATTTGAACGAAATGAAATTCTATACATACTAGAATTTATGACCCTTTGAGATAAAAAAAAATTAAAACTCGTGAATACCTCACACACAAATTTCTTCATTCCATTTCGATCTGCTTTCACTTGAAAATCATATTTCATCCCATTCACTAAGTGTATAACTAAAACGCACTACCCCAACTTGAAGTTTCAGTTAGATGGTGGCATTGATGTTATGGTTAGCTGTGGCAACAAGCGTAGAGATTAGGCGCGATTTTCTTCGCAGCTTATCAAATTTTATTTTACAAGTGATGGTTCCCTTTAAAAAAAATGAAAATAATAACTAGCGAAGTAGTTGGATGCAGCAAATTTTATTATTCCAGTAACTGAAAGTACTTCGAAATGGAATAGAAATCCTCAAAGCCTCCATAGAGAGTGGAAGTAAATATTTTAATACTTCATAAAATTATATATTATAATGCAATAAATACTCCACAGCATATACCTTTATTTATCTAGGAAAATATACCTCAATAGAAAGCAAACAAGTGGAGAAACTAAAAAAATGAATCACCAAAAATAAAAAAATCACTTAGAGGCTAAGCCCTGTGCTTAAATTTATATTTACTCATTTCGCTTATTTTTTCTAAGTCACTGCTAATGCCTCTGTTGCCTCTACTCACCCCTCATTTCATCCCATATTATTTAATTTAAGCCGAGATGAAAATGTATAAAATCAGCTCACTGCAAACTTAATACAAAAAAAAATAAAAATAAGAGTAAAGAAGATAAAAAAGCAAAAAAAAAAAAAATTAAGTATTAAAGTAACTTTGTAAAATAGTAACATAAAGTAATGAGCAGCAGCAGGAAAAATAAAAAATAAAAATCTCACACAGAAAAGGCGAAGTGCCAACAACTTGTGTCAACTACCAACAACATTGGCACTCAGATTAGCTGGCGGACTCAGCAGCACTGCTAATACATATACTTAATTCATACACACAAACACTTGCTCACTCACTGACACACACACCACCAACGCCATTGCCATCGTCACCGCTCACTATTACCTCAGGTGCCCTGCGGCACAAAGTAATACAACGCATTAACGCGCAGGCTACTCGGCTGCAGACAGACAAGCTGGTGGGCAGGCAATGGTGCCAACGCCTCAGACACGAGCGGAAAGCAGCACTTGAGCTCAATTCACCGAACATTCATTTGTAGTTGCGCGCCTTCGTCTCACACCTACCTTACCATTTTCATATTCATGCATAAGTATGTGTCTGCATGCTGCCTGGTCATCTAAGCCACAGAGTGTGTGCCGCTGTGCACGTGGGCGCCCATGATAGCACTGGTGAACAGATACAAGTACTTCATTACCGTCGCCACCGTCATGTACTTCATTAATATCCTGATTATCATTTTCGCCTGTTGGCATTTTTACAGGATTTACTACTCTCCACTAGCAACTGGATGGATGAAGGCTCCTCCTTGCCACTTGTGTGCCAATTGCTTCTCGTCTTAGTGTTGCAACAGCGAATTCGCTATTGTAATTTAAATTTGAGACGAAAAAAATAAGTAAGAAATAAAAAATAAAAAATGGGAGCAAAGTGTGCAAGTAATGCACAAAGCAGGAAATTTTCCGAAGGGAGAGAAGAAGAAGTTAACTTGATGAGCTAAAACAAAACGCACAGAAAAATGGAAAATACTAAAACTATTGTACTTGTAAAACTGTCGGAGCTTACACGGCGCTTAATCCAGTTTCATTCTACGGCAGCTCATTTGCTGTTTTACCTCATAATTCAACTGCATGTACAATTTATCCCAGAGATGTACCTGTGATTGTATGTATGTATGAAGATACTTTACGTGCATATATAAAAATTGTGGAATATACAGCTAGGCGATGGGAGTCTTTTTTTTAAATATTTGAACAAGGATATACATAAAACAACGTGGAATCTCCCAACTGAAGGAAAAAGTTATCGCTAAAGCTTTATTGTCACAAAAAGTATCGTTAACTTTGTAATTGCAATCATAATTAAAACGCTTGCATGATTGGGTTGATTGATACATTGAGGGATTTAACGGCAATAGGTGTCTTGAATGGCTTGATTTCTCTCCACCAACACTTATCCATCTGGATAATTTAAAAATGTTTATGAAATTATACAGTCTGTCTAATGGAAGCGTGACCGACACAACTTGGAAACTATTAGACCAATTCGATTCTCACAAACTGCATTGTATGCGCTTCTAATATTTATTATATTATTTAGTTATAATATTTATTATATGAAATATATTCAAAAAAACGTATAGTCACCAAAATTTGCTATAAGGGCTGCACATCCTCGAGTCATAGGTTAGGTTAGGATTGGCAGCCGCATCGCACATAGAGACAGCGATGCCACTTAGACCACGAAATGGGTCTGTTGTAAGCCCCAGGGACTGGGCTACATTTCCCCTTCCATATTATTGAACCATCCTGAGCTTTTGACAAAGCGTAAAAGGTTGTTGATACCTAAGGTGTATAGATTATCTATGATATATTCATTAAGAAGTAGGATCTGATATAGGGTTTTTCAGTAAGAGCGCTTCAACTTTTGAACTTTTTTGAATAAAACACAAACGGTTTGACTTTTTTAACTAATTTTTTTTTTATTATCGAGTTTGAACATATATATTTAAGTATGAAATTCGATTTCTTTTGCATGACCACCGCGTGCACGTTTTACGAAGTCCAATCGTTGAACCCAATTTTCGACCACTCTTTTGCATAAATCGGCCGAAATTCCAGCAATTTCGCGTTCAATATTGGCTCTGAGCTCATAAATCGTCGCCGGCTTGTTACTGTAGACCAATGACTTCACATAACCCCAAAACGGGACGGCTTGTTAAATGGACCGTAAAATGGCCGTAATGCTCTTAAAGTAGCAGCAACAGAACGATTATTTTCATAAAAAATTTGCACGATTTGCAATCGTTGCTCAAGTGTGTAGCGTTCCATGATGAAATGTATACTAATGAAGTTTACAAATGACAAGCGAAAAATAAAAAATATTGCGTCGCTCGCCCTCCCTATCGGAAAAAAGTTGAAGCGCATTAAACGCAACTAAACGGCCAAATTCTTTTTCAGAGAAGCAGCCCAAAACATAAACCTTAACTGGAAGCTTCACAGTTCATTGAAGGTGTCGATTATCTGCAGTACACCAGGATCAATGTAGGCAACTAATCGCCCAAAAAGATTATTCCTCCGTGAATGCCTAATTACGCTCTAAATTTACCTTGGTCCATGCAAGTCCTTTTTCAATGTGTGATAATGAGCGCAGCGGTTTTTTCAATGTGCTCCAGAATTCGAAGTCTTCTGCACGTAAGCATCTTAGAATCGTATCTTTGGATATACAGGGTGGCTGATGAAAGCCGCTACCAAAAAAAATTGAATAACTTTTTTTCTTTTTAAGTTATCTGTTCCATTTTTGTTTTAATTTGCAGATTGATCTTTAAAATTTATTAAAATGGATAACTGGGACACGCAAACAAGAATTTGGATAGTACAGGCGGATGTTTGGCGGCGATCCCCCGAGCAGATGGACCATAATGAGACTGGTGAATAATTTTGCTGAGCAAGGAACAGTCGCAAGAAGGCCTTATCATCGAAACCCCCCAGTTCGGACGGAGGAAACGATCGCTGCTGTAGCTGCAGCTATACAAAGCAATCCAAGGGTTTCAACAAGAAGCTTATCTGCTCAACTTGGTGTCAGCCGACAGTCTTTGCAAACAATAATGCACAAAGATTTAGACTTATTTCCCTACAAAATTCAAATGGTTAACAAACTGAATGCAGCAGACTTGCCGATTCGCTTGGAATTTTGCCTGAAGATCCTGCAAATGGTGGAAGAAGACCAAAACATGTTGAACTGCCTTTTCATGTCTGATGAGGCCCATTTCGATTTAAACGGCAATGTGAACAAACAAAATTGTCGAATATGGAGTACTTCTAACCCACAGATACTCCACGAGACGGAATTGCATCCTCTTCGCGTGACAGTGTGGTGTGCGGTTTCTTCACGCTGTATTGTCGGGCCTTATTTTTTTGAAGAAAATGGTCACACCGTTACGGTTACTGGAGACCGTTATTTGAAAATGCTGAAAGAATTTTTCTATCCAGAACTACACCGAAAGAGAATTCCTTTCAACTCTGTGTGGTTTCAACAAGATGGGGCAACGTCTCACATAGCCCAGACTGTTATGACAGAGTTGCGACGAAAATTTCCCAATAAACTGATTTCAAGAAACTCCGAATTTCGTTGGCCCCCCAGGTCGCCTGACCTTACTGCACCTGACTTTTTCTTGTGGGGTTTATGTAAACAAGAAGTTTATAAAACAAAGCCAACAAATTTGGATGAACTAAAACAATCCATTCGGGCAACAATTGCGGCTATTCCTGTCGCAACTCTCAAAGCAGCAATGAACAACTTTTTACTAAGATGCCGCACTTGTGTCAACGAGCATGGGGGGCATTTAAATTCAATTATTTTTAAAACTAGTTAAGCTATTACATTTAATAAAATTTAATGACCTTCAACTTGAAAAAAAATAAATGAATTCCATACACTAAAAAAACAGTTATTTGAGTTTCTTAATGTAGCAAAATTCATCAGCCACCCTGTATTATCACCCTTTTTCCATAAAAATGCTTCAGCTTCACTTAACGATAAGTGCGGCTTTGTCACAAACAAATCAATGATCTCTGATCTTGCTTTGGAGAGGTATGTGTTTTAGGGCCTCAACCGGGAAAGTTTTCCGCGTTTTTAGCTTAGTATAGCATTGCAGCTATTTATTAATGAACGTTTTTGACTTCTTCTAATATTTTGCTACAGATGAAAGTGACATTTTTGGTTCTTTTGGGTGTGTGCATAGGAACACTGCTTCAAATCGTACGCCTTCTAAATTTCTCCCAAAACTAACGAATGGCACTACGCGTTTTGCAAAACGGATACGTATATCTACTTAGCATCACCAAAATATTTTTTATAAGGGCATTCTAAGATTGAATTTTTCTAATCACGATTCCATTACACTGACTGTGCATACTTATAAAACGTCTCAATAGCGCGTTTCAGGTATTGGACACTCGGCCATAACACTCGGCCAGGGTCTAAGTAATCCTATGGACTAATGCTTGGATGAACCATATTTTAATAGGTTATATAGTGAGTATTGATCGGGACAACGTTTATTCTCAAGAAGACGGTGCTGCGTGCCACACAAGCAACAAAACCATTGATCTTTTACGGGAAAAGCTTCCGGACCCTGTTATCGCTCGAAGAGGTGATCACAATTGGCCACCGAGATCTTGTGACTTAACAACTTGTCACTTTTTTCTTTGGGGCCACGTGAAAGAGAATGTCTATGCCAACAGCCCAAGGTCGATTCAAGACCTCAAAGATGGAATTCGTGAGGCTATCGAGGGCATAGGCCAGCCACTTAGCAATTCGGTTATCGAAAATTTCATGAAAGGATTATTATCCTATAAGCGTGTTCGTGGAGGTCATTTGCCGGATGTTATTTTCCACTATTAACGACATACCTTCCTCTTTACAATGAAATAAACATCCAGTCATTTATATTAACACATAGCATTTTTCTTTGAATATCAAAATAAGACCTCTTATTGGAAAACCCTTTATAATGAGTTTTTACAGAGAGGAGCAAGAAAGATTGGATGCAATCCTTGTTTGAACTAACACATTCGAAATTATATTATTTGTTTTAATATTTCGGATCAGTTTCAGAAGTTGCAATTTAAGATTTTTTTTTTTTTTCAAATAATATATAATTACTTCTTATTTTTTTTTTTCAAATAATATATAACTACTTACTTACTTCAACGCAGCTAATCCCTGTATTCGTTGCCTGCGGTCTATCTTTTACTGACAAAACTATAAAATAAGCAAATCAGCTGTTCACAAATGCGCCTAACAATCGTCTGTCACAGTACAATTTTAATTGTTACAGTACAGTAAAGTGCCGGCAATCCCGATTAACGCTGTTGTATGTCTAGGATAATACTTAATCGGTTAAGGAAAAGCGTCTCTTTGCTAGTTGCTTTTATTACAGGCCACTGTCTTCTAGGTTGACTTGCTAAAATATTGAATGTACCTCATTTCGACTATTACAGATGCTGCAATAATGAGGATGAGGAAGATTCTGTCAGACAACTTCTTTGTCACTGCCCTGCGTGGTATGCCACTATGTGTAGATACTTTTTTTTTTTTTGTTTTTTCCGGGTGGTTGGGTCTTCGCACCATATAGTAACCGTCGCTGCTACGTGTGTGGTGATTCCACTAAAAATATCAAACAATCCCTCCTCTTCTCTTGAATTTTACCTTCCACCCCGGGACTTCTTCCGCATTGCTTCGAGGTAGAGGTCGAAGACGACGTCCTAAGTAGAACATTAACTTACTCACCCTGCGTCGAAGATCGCCTCTTTTGAAAACCCTATGCCAAATGCTCTTCAGCATAAGTTTACGCCTCTACGTAAGCTGTTCTCTCTGTGTTCCACCTCTCGCATTTAAAGAAGATGGGCGCGGCATCATCATACTGTGTGAAGTAATATTTAATTAACCTCACCGCGCTTTCTTTCTACCCACTTTTTTAGATCGGGTATTAGTCTCATTGTTGATCTACCGTAAGCGTTTGAGTTCGGAGAAGCATGACCTTGGGATTCCTGAGATTTTTGCCTCCCATCTTCGGATTAGCAACGACATAAGTCAGCTGGTTTAAAAACCGACAGCCACTTCCACCTATCTACGTAGCTAATGTATAAAAGTCTATCAGCGTTTGTTGATGAGGTGATATCAAATCTGTGCTTATGGGAAATTTTCTAAAGCATTTGATAGATTTTCTCGCATACTTCTATTATGTAAATTAGCCTTGCTTGGTTTTTATTGTGTTTTTTTTTAATGGTTGAAATATTATTTATCCAATCGACAATGTGTGGTAATGTTCGGAGCCTTTCATTGTTACTTCAGACGTTCTATAGGGTAGTACTTTAACGCTTCTACTTTTCATTTTATTTACTGATGATATTACGAGGGGTGCCTTTTATATGTCGGGATTTGGCAACCCTGGTGTTGCAATCTGGCAACTGACAGCTGTATCGCAAAGTTTGAAATTTTTTGGCTTTTACGTACTCAGAACGTTTTGAAATACCGGCGCTATTTGTGTTGTTTACAGTAACTTAAAAGATTCATCTCAGTCCAAAAATGGAATTAAATCGTGAACATTTTCGTGCGACTATTTTTTACAACTTTCGACGTGGATTAACTCAGCAACATTGCATGGATGAACTGAATTCATTTTTTGGCGATGAAGCTCCATCAAGGACCAGTGTTTATCGATGGTATGGTGAATTCAATCGTGGTCGTAGTTCACTCCAAGACGAATTTCGTGAAGGTCGTCCAAAATCAGTTGTTGTTCCGAAAACCATTGATGCTGTGCGCGAACCGATATTGCAAGATCGTCATGTGACCTATCGTGAGATTGAGACAGTCTTAGGCATTAGTGGGGCCAGCATACATTCAATATTGCATAAACATTTAACTGTCAAAAAAATTTGTTCGCGTTGGATCCCACACAATTTGTCAATCGCTCAAAAAAAGGCTCGTGTCGATAGGTCGAAGGAAATGCTCAAAAAATACGATCGCGAAGCTTCGAAACACGTCTATGACATCATGACAGGTGATGAATCATAGATTTATGCGTATGAGCCCGAAAGTAAACAGCAGTCGACTGTATGGGTGTATCAAGATGAGCCAAATCCAACAAAAGTTGTTCGCGCACGAAGCACTTCCAAGCAAATGGTCGCCTGTTTTTTCGGAAAAACTGGACATGTCGCAACCGTTCCACTAGAACAACGCAGAACAGTAAATTCTGAGTGGTACGTAATCATTTGTTTGCCAGTTGTCTTCCAAGAAATTAGGAAAATCAATCGCCAAGGACGGATCACTCTTCACCAGGACAATGCGAGATCTCACACATCGGCTCAAACAACTGCATTTTTGAGCACCCAAAACATCGAATTAATGGGTCATCCGCCGTATAGTCCTGACTTGGACCGAATGACTTCTTTTTATTTCCGTACGTAAAAAACAAACTGAGAGGTCAACGTTTTTCGACACCTGAAGAAGCGGTTGCGGCATTCAGAATGCCTGTTTTGGAGGTACCTCATTCAGAGTGGCAAAAGTGCTTCGACAATTGTTTCAAACGCATGCAAAAGTGTATAGATCATCATGAAGAATATTTGAAAAACAAAAAAGTGATTTTCGATGATCAAAATTTGTTTTGGTTCTCTAATCCCGACATATAAAAGGCACCCCTCGTAGTACCTTTTTCGTTTGCCAATTCTCTTCTATGTATATACTGATGGTTTGAAAATATTTTCCGCGATGTTGCAATCGGATATTAATGCGCTCCTTCGCTGGTACAGTAACTCTGGCATCTCTTTAAATATCAAGAAATGTTTTCAGGTTACTTTCGCCAAAACGTACAATGGTCAACCTAGGCCTAATCTTTGGCTCCAATTTTTCTAAATAAATTTGGTGAAATACAGGTTGTTTTTACGTACTTTTCTGTCTTAACCTATTTCGTCAATTTCTATTTAGTAATGTAACATTTCATATATTCTATTACTATTAAAATATTATTAAATAAGCGAGCAAAGTGAAAATAAAAAATGTATGCTCTCATTTATATTTTTTTTCGCGCTGACGCCCGTTAAGAAAAAACTCTCATGAGTTCTTTTATACCGACAGAGCATTAGGGATAGCTCCACCTACGTACTAAACACCTCTCCACTATCTTCCAATCTCCTCGCGCGCATATGCGCGCAGATTCGCTTTTAGTTGTCACCCGACTTCAGCAAAAAATGTATAATATTTTCTCCGTTTAATATGTTAGAAGTTTCGGGAACATAGCGTAAGCACTGGAACAAGACGTGATTGATGCTAATGCATTGTCAGATGATCCCTGATCGATAAAGCGTACAAGGGGACCGAGCTGACTACCCTACTACATAGGATTCTTTTGCTATGACAATGGGCATCGTTGTTTGGCAATATTCGTGGCAGACATTACTGCATACTCGATGCCTTCTTCGCAGTATATTCTAGGTACGTTTTAAAGTCTAAATGATCATCACCCTTCGCAATTTAATAGCGCGTTTTGTATTAATAGTTACAGCCCCAACATTTACTTCCTTAAAAATTTAGTGGCCCTAAACTGATCTTTGGGAGCCCCTACTAACACGTTGTACTCCTCAATGCCTTTGTCGCTTCTGAACCTTAGTTTCTTCTTCTTGATTGGCACGATAAGCGCTTACGCGAGTTTGGACGAGTTTAACAAAGCCGGCCGCCGTAGCCGAATGGGTCCATTTCTATATCTGTTCATTTGTTACGGTGCTGCTCACTACTCTTTCGTATATACTTGCAGAGCAACACATGCCGACTATTTGCTACCTATTGCTTAAAAAATCCTTAAATGCTAAACTGGTCTAATGGTATAAAATTAGTTAAAAAAGTGAACATTCCTTAATGTATAATTTTAGTTGAATATCAATAAGCTTAATTTTTAATAGCAAATAAAAATAAACACCCAAACAAAAGGAGCGCGTTAACCTTTTAGCAAAAATTCCTTCCTTCTTAGCCGCTCAAGGATTTGCTTTAATGACATTTTTTTCTGATAAGAAACTTTGCATAATCGTCAAGTGAAAAAAAAAATATTTAAGATACACGCGAAGTCTTTCAAATCTGCGCTCTCAACAAAGCCTTTCAATTTTCGTACAAGTCATCAGGTGACATTTACTGTTGACAGTAGCACGTTTTCCTCGCAGGTGTTTTGCTTAAAATAAACGAAATTAAAATAGACGAAGGACAACTATGGCGCTTCGCAATTACTGGCAACAACGACCCAACGTCCTAAGATGATGGAGGGTGTGCGAAAAAGCACTTGACATTTGCGTGCAATAATGACAGCAATGAACGCGACCGCATTTCCTAGTTCTCGGCTTGAGTGCAAAACAAAACCAAAAAAAAAACTACAAAAAAGAAAAAAAAAAGTTGAAAAAAATCGAAAAAAAAATAAGGGCAGATAAGGAATAAATGAAGACAACATTCAACTGCATCGGCTTTTGTTGTTAACCCTGTCACACTTGTGAAAAGTTGTACTTAGCATAGAGATGTATCTGTGTGAATGTGTATGTATGTAAGTATGTCTAGTTGACGGTGATTATTTGAATAAGTTTGCCTATGAAGAAGAATTTGTACTAAAAAGGGATATGCACCAGGTGCAGTTAGCACAAATCCATCCATCAGCGCGGTGTATGTAAGTGTGCGTAGTACATATACCTAAGTATGTGTCTGTGTGTCTCCTGTCAAATGCTAAAAACAATTCGAACAATCAGTCAACAAATGCTGGGACTACAACAAAAGCAATAGCACAAGTTTACGATGCAAATGCCTTGCTCTTGTATGTGTATGTGTTCTGGCACACATTTGCCTAGGCAAACAATTGTAATCCAGCATTTACTGCATTTTAATGAGGTTAAACTTTGACTTAGTAGATTTTAACATTTCAACGTTGATATTTTTCTACCTCTTGCTGCTTATTCTGCCTTATTTTATACGTAGCTTCTTTCGCCTGCTTCGCTCCGTTAGCTTACTCCTTCGTACGATCAATGCTAGGCAACTTGTCGGATTTGTGTTTGACTAAATGTCAGTCTTGCATTTCAGCTTTTGCTGGCAGGGCATTGTTTGTGTGAATTTAAACTGAATTTCCTTGGTTGTTTGTTAGCCTTTGTGTTTATTTGAATTCTTAAGGATATTCTTTGTATGTTTGATTTTCTGCTGATGGATATCAAGTGGAATATTTTAGCCAAAGGCAGCGAAAAAAAATGGTAGCAAGTGCTGTAAGATATGCGAGTATACAAGCACACATCTACGAGCATAAACTGCAGGTTAAATGTGGAGATACAGATACAAGAAAACATAAAAAATGCCGCTCAATCACCAATATTCCCGCAGAGTTGTAATCAGTCGGATTTCATTTTGATCGAGAAAAATATCCTCCGATTCCACACTCCCGGGGAAAAGATTTTTCCCAGAAAAATTGGGAGCAGGAAATTCGAACTTCGTGATAACTAAACTCTTCATTTTTGACAGCTGTTAGTAGCGTGAACTGTGTGAAAATTTAAGTTGTTTCAATAAAGCTTGAAAATAGTGGAGGTTAAATTATAAACAAGAGAGAGAAACAGGCAAAACAGCTCTAAAAAGGCATATCTGTGATAAAGCAAAACCACTTGATTTTCCGCAGTCCTCTCGGGTGCTTAAAATATCTGTTTATACAGTCTCTACTAATTTTCTATCTTGAGAAAACTACATGGACGAAATTCTTTTAGCTATTGTGAAATTGTACAAGGGTCGCCTTGCATATTTTGCGCCTTTGCAACACTACGTCATTACATTGTATTTCCATTTTTTTATCGAAAAGTTTGACATTTTTTAATGTATTGCTATTTTAAAACCCCTTGGGCCCAAGTACTATAGAAATAGGACCCAGAAAGTACTGAGGACTCAACGCGATTCAATTTCCAAACTCATAGCTGTGTTTATCGGTCTTTGGACATCGGCACACGTGAAAAAGCTATTTTTACCATTTAACCTCCGTTAGAGAATCTGTGTAGACCTTTCAGAGAAGAAGACTTCTTCCGTAAATATCCGGGTTTGGCAGCCAGACGATTAAGCATACTCCTTTACTAAGGGTACTCCTTTCTTCGACGTTCTGAGGCAGTGCTCCAACCGAAATACCATCAACCTTCGCCCTTACATCAGCACCTCTGGTCATTGGAGGTCTCATAATGGCATTAAAATGGCGCTTTAGAGAGCTTTTGGAGTAGCCCTTCGTGCCTCATGCCATACTTTGTAGAAAGCTTGCGATACATCAAGCAAAACGGCTGAATACACTTTTTTTCTTTTCCATATCGCTTATATGCTATAGCGCTTACGACTCTTTATATTTGATCGAGAGTTTAATGATGTTTTCTGAAACCACATAGGTGAATGGTAATCAGATGTTTATTTAGAATGATTGCTGGTAACAGAGATAATTAGCTGTAAGAGGAGGATGGTTCCATTTGTAGAAGTACACGCAAGTGGGACATTGACATGCACTTGGAAGTCACCAGGACGATTCTTCTGCATACGGCCCAAGCAGCTCACAACTTTCACTCCTCGCCCAAGTGTCCTCTGGGTAGCTTCCGAACACCTAGGAGAACTAGTTGTGCGCTGGGTTTGGGACTCGCCACGTAAAAAAACCCCAATGAAAATGAAAACAAAGCCTCGGATGAAAACTACCTATATTGATGACGACCACTGTGAAGGAACTAAGGATTACGATTTGAGGCTTGCACCTGGAATGTCCAGTCCCTTAATGGGTAAAGAACCTCTGCCCAGGTGATTGATATCCTCATAAGAGCAAAGACTGACATCACAGCCATTCAAGAGATGCGCTGGACGGAACAAGGCAAGAAAAACATAGAACCTTGCGACGTCTACTACAGCTACCATGTAAAGGGGCGCAACTTCGGTGTTGGATTTGCTGTAGGAGAGAGACTTCGTCGCCAAGTACCTCGTTGGGTCATTTATCAGTCTCAGGCAACATCGTAACTTCGATGGCAGGTAACATGGTAACTCTCTTCATTTGGCAAATATATTTTTTCTTTTTTTACTCCTTTCATGTCCTTTAGTCACAAATATGTTCGTCGCTCACAAAAAGTCAACGTCAAGAAATCATTTTGCCAAAAATAACAAAAAATCGTATTTATTTTCATCGAAAATAACGCATATCGGTGGCCAACGTAAGTTTATAAAGGGTGGTCAAATTTCAAGGACCGATGTTTAATGAGAACCACACCAAAACTTCAAATTTTTTTCTGCATTTCATTTATCACTTTTCAATTTCAGGCTAACTCAATTTAAACCATGGAAAGATACACAATCGAGCAACGCGTTAAAGTTACTCAGGCTTATTATGAAAACGGGCGTTCGAATTTCGAAGAAAATCATCTTCGGTGATGAGGCACATTTTCACCTCAGTGGATTTGTCAATAAGCAGAATTGCCTCATTTGGGCGAATGATAACCCAAGAGTAATTTCCGAAAAACCAATGCATACACAAAGAGTGACTGTTTGGTGCGGTTTATGGGCCGGCGGTATCATTGGGCCGTATTTTTTCCAAAATGAGGCCGGTCAGACAGTTACTGTGAATAGTGTTCGCTGTCGTGAGATGATAACGAACTTTGTATGGCCCGAATCGGAAGATATGTCCACATGGACGATATGCGGCCGAATATTGACCACCAAGATCATGTGATTTGACACCGTTGGACTTCTTTCTTTGCGGTAATTTGAAAGAAAAGGTGTAGTCGATAAGCCAGCAACAATTCAAGAGCTAAAGAATGAGATAATTCGGCATATTAACGGCATAGAACCTCAATTATGCCTCAGCGTCATCGAAAATTTGGACCATCGGATGGAGGTGTGCCGCCGAGGCTGCGGTGGCCATTTGGCCAACATTTTGTTCGATGCGTAATTGAGCTATACCAATATTATCATAATAAAGATAAATAACAATAATTTCTTACAAAAATTGTATTTTATGCAAAAACAACACCGGACCTTGAAGCTTAACCACCCTTTACAATAAGTAAAATTTATTCAAAATCAAAAACCACCATACTTTGGATTTAACAAATAAAAGGTTTTTTTTTAAGGTCAAGGGTTTCCATAATAGAAAAAATGTTGCAGATCAGAGCAGATGATGGTTAAAAAAGTAATTGTGGCAATATCACTTCGAATCGTGGACTCTCATTGAAATCCTATTTACTTATTTTTTATTTCTACTTAGTTTACTTTTGCAATATTTATCTCCAATTGAACGCGAATTAAATTCAAAGCATTGGCAGCAGCGGGCATATTCAAGTCTACTATTAAACACACAACTGCGGGCATCTGGGCTTTACTGTTGGCCACTCGTGCGCTCATGAGAACACATTGCGAGTATATCTATGCATGTAAGGACGCTGTTATTTATACTTTTCGAGCACAAATTGTTTACCATGTACTCAAAGGAAAGTCCTTTATGCTCTGCACCGCTTGTTTCTTTTTCTATTTTGCTGTTTTGCATCAGCACCACTTTATTTTATGTTTTGTATGTCAGGGCATGCACGACCAGTGATACGAAAGGCTTTTTAGAGATTTTTATTTGTCATTCTTATGTTTATTTTGTCTGTTCTATTTTTGTTTTTCTTCTTTTTTCTATCTAGTGATTTGGTGCTATATTTTGTATAATTTCTTTTTTTCTTTTAGCTGAGTCACGCGCTCTTTGTGAATTTACAAAACCAACAATTTTTTAGATAACCTCTTACTCGAGCCTTTGGGTGCCTCCTTTTCTACTTGAAAGGAATTCATGAACTCCGTTCTATATTTTTCTCATATGCCTTTCTTCTAACCCAACAACTAACTGACAACTCACTGTATGTTGACAATTTATAAACATACATATGTACGTACGTATATATTTTCGATATACTGCCTTTTTTGCTCTGCTCTACCTTTCTCCCCTTCTACGGTTCTTGTTAACTTGTTTGCATTTTAAAGAGGCATGCAGATAACGGTCGTCGAACCGTCATCATTTCCCTGAAGCTGTGTCTACACCCTTCGAGGTTAACTACATCCATTCATACATGCATATATACTTAAGAATTTGCTTGCCATTTATCGCTGTTGACTTGTCAATCGATGTGGATCAATGCATTGCTTTTGAATAGCCAATAGCTGATTTGTATTTAAGTATGTCATCCGTTATACGCGTAGTACAGCTGCTACCATTCTTACGCCGCATCCTTCATCTGGTACAGCTTCCACTTCTGACGCAATATTATTGTCATTGCTCATATTTGCCCTTTGCCTACTCCCAGGCTTCAGCACATACTTCGATTCGTTTGTCCTCCTTCTCGTCGACGGTCCTCGCAAATATTTCCTTTTCATATTTATTTGCGCAATGTAAACAACATCCTTAACCCCTTTTTTCTATGAAATTTTTTTTTCTCAATCAGTCTTCTTTACCTTTGCCATCAATTTCTGAGCGTATTCTTATTCAGTGAGTTCTTTGGAAAATTCAAATTTTTTTTGGTGGATAATGTGGGTAAGCAAATTCATGCTACTTATGCCATTACTTAGGCAAATGCAAAGCTTACTTGAGTAAATTTATACTTACATACTCACTAGGTATGTCAACCCCGGGATTGTTAACAAATAATTCCGAGATTTTCGGGATTTGTAAGTTATACTTTCATATTTACTAGATATGTCAATCCGGGATTTCCAGATCTCTGACTTTATTAAGTCCCGAAAATCCCGCAATTATTTGCCAACGATTTACTAACAATTCCCTGATTTTCGGGATTCATATGCTATACTTTCATACCTAATCAACCGTCACACTCCCGGGATTCCACAATCTCTGACTTTGTTTATTGTTGACAAATAATTCCAGTATTTTCGGGATTTGTAATTCCTTATGAAGAACTTGAAATGGAGACAGAAAATTCCTCTCAAAAAAAGAAACAGTGGAAAACATTTTGCCTTCTACAATACTTTGTCCCGCGCATACCATTTTAATATTTGAACAGTATCTGGACTAATAACTGAATGGATGAATTGTAATAATGGCATCACGAAAATCTTGTAACCGTATATATCAAAAAAACAATTGGCATCCGTAATAGACGTATATACTCAGTCGGGTATCTGCTGTAATTTAAGAAGAATAAAATTTCAATATAAAA
Source organism: Anastrepha obliqua (assembly GCF_027943255.1). Lineage (NCBI taxonomy): Eukaryota > Metazoa > Arthropoda > Insecta > Diptera > Tephritidae > Anastrepha > Anastrepha obliqua. The sequence continues at coordinate 66,758,646 of NC_072893.1, forward strand.
CTGAAGGTTCTTTGCCAAATGCTAACTTGTGTGAATGAGAATATATTTTAAACAGTCAATGAGTACCAACAGTATCACCTACACCTCAATTGTTACTTTTTACGGTATTGTACACTACTACATATATGTAAGAGCCGTGTTTCATTTGATAAAGCTGTGTAGGTTCGAGTCTCTGTGCATGAAACAGCAAAGGATAGAAAAAGTTTTTTATAAAGGGTTGCCACTCGCCAGACAATGACAAACCTCTGAGTGTATTTCCGCCATGAAAAACTTTCTCATAAAAATAAAAAAAAATGTGTCGTTTGGAGTCGGCTTGAAACTATAGGTGCCTCCATTTGTGGAACAACATCAAGACACACAACACAAATAAGAGCAGGAGCTCGGTCAAACACCCAAAAGGGTGTAAGCGCTAATTATATAGAGACTATATATGTATGTATGTGTATATATTGGAAAATATATAAAAAAAAATATTTATTGTGTTTCACATTTTTCACACAATAGTCGAATTGACAATTCCATGTTAATAGACAAGCATTCAAAAAGGCTTTCCAAAGATGAGCTTCATCAGAGACACTGAATGATTCAGTCAAATGTGATACCACTACCGTTTTATAGCTTTGGTCTCATTATGGCTGCCACTTCCACCTAACGAAAGGTGAAGTCCAAAATAAACAAGACTGGGATCTTCAAAATGTTTTTGATGGCGCCATCTATTTAATGAGTTAGTGCGTTGGAAGTTACATCCCTAACTGACTTCCAGTGAAAGCTTGGTGACATTCGGCTCAGTGGAAGCGAAGCCATTGCGTCTAAAGTGTCAGTGTGTTTGTGATATCGTTACAAATATGTTTTTCGAGCAAATCTTGTTTTAAAATCGGTAAAACGTTTACCGAAACATTTGAATTGATGAAAAGAGTTTATGGCGATGATTGTCTATCTCGTGCCAAAGTTCATGAGTGGTTTGCACGTTTCAGAGACGGTTCTGAGGATATAAATGACAATGAGCGGACGGACCGTCCGAAATCAGTAATCACCGAAAACTCCATCGAAATTGTTCGTAAATTTATCAGAAATGAACCGAAATCATCATTGGATTTCATGGAGTGGGAGTTAAATATTTCGAAAGCATCGGCTTATCGCATTTTAACTGATCATTCGGGCTTACGCACAAGTTAACTGAGGACCCAAAATTGCTCAGAATTCAACATTCGAAGAGGCGAGAATATACGAGAACTTCCTTGACGACATTGTAACTGGTGATGAAACGTGGTGTTTCTAACATGAAACTGAAACTAGGCGTCAATGTGTCCAATGGAAAGCTCAGACGAGCCACCACCCAAAAAATCACGTTTGGAGAAGTCAAAAATCAAGTCGATTCTTGTTTGTTTTTACGATTCCAAGGAAATTGTCCCCAAAGAGTTCGTGCCAAATTTTCTATCTTGGCGTTTTGAAGCATTTGTTGCATCGTATTCGTCGAATTCGCCCTGAATACAGCGAAGAAGGAAGCTGGCGCTTATTGCATGATAATGCACCATCTCATCGAATCACTCTTGTGACTGATTTTTTCACTAGAAATCGCATTTCAACCATCAATCACTCGCCGTATTCCCTTGATATGACTCCCTGTGACTTCTGCCTATTCGAAAAATTGCATTTGGTGATGAAAGGATAGCTTTTTGCGTCCGTAGAGCCCATCCAAAACGCTTGTACCGACATCCAGAAGAACATTCCGGTCAATGACTTTGGAAAGCTTTTACATCGCGCAAAACAGTGTATCGAGGCCAGAGGGGACTATTTTGAAGTTATCAGAGCAAAGCTCCTGTTATTTCTATTTAGCTCAGTCTCGTTTATTTTGGACTTCACCTTGTATTGTACTTATATGTTTTAAAAATTACGACTTTCTAAAAGTTGCACGCTTCTTTTGTACTGAGACTATATATTTAGCTGGAGAATAAATAACAGAGGCTGCTTCGTCCGTATATTCCGTGTATAGGGGAAACGGATATAGCCACTGCTTTTCAAAATAGCAACTCCTTTGCACACCTAAATGCAAAACAAATATCTACAAAAGCTCATAAAGATATTTTATTATTATTTATTTAATTTGCGTATGAGAAATGAATTTCAAAGGAAGTACATCAAATCACATATTATCACGTATTAAAGAGTCAGAAAAGCAGCAAATGTTATTAAAACATATGCTTTTATCTACAAAGGTACTTACTTTTTAAAGTTGCAAAAATAATTGAATCAAAAAAGCATATGCAAGTGGCTTAATGACATAAGATTCAAAGGTAACACTTGCACCGTGGCGAAAGCAGCAAAAATACAAAAATTCGGTATATCAGGCTTGCAACTCAAACACAAATACATACATCAGTGATGGCAAATGAAGGGAAAATTCCCTACATGTAGGGATTTTTGTCGAAAAATGTGGATGTAGGGAAAAGAAGGACAGATTTTTTTTTAAATCCTGTAAATGTAGGGAATTTTCAAGAAGGACAGAAAAAATGTTAAAATAGCAGGGTAAAATTAAAAACGTTCATTTAAAATAAAAATCCGCAATAAGATTTCATGCCAGACTTCTTTTCCTTATGGCAGCATACTTTTAAAAGTGTTAATACGGCAGCATTGCCTTTTTTTACTTCGTTAACGCTAGCACGATTTTTCCTTTGCGCGAAAATTGTTAGTTGTCCCACGTTTTCTGGTGCTTTTCACTTTTGAAGTAAGTTTGCAATTAATTTAGTTTTAGCTTTTTTTTATATTTAAAATACAAACATTTTACAGAAATGAGCTCTTCGACTGACTCTTCGGAGGAACACCAGGAAAAACAATGCAAGTATCGGAAACAAAAGTTCAATAATAAGTGGCTTGACGACGAAATTTTAGTGGCTAGTTTGAAGCTGTGGCTAACGATCCATTCAAATGCAAAGTTTTGAGCTGTGGCAAGTCTGATTTACAGAAGCACGCAGAAACAAAAATGCACTAAAAAATATTAAGGCAATTAAAAAGACATCTAAAATAAACAGCTTTTTTTAGAAAAAGCGAGTAAGCCAAATGGCTCCAGAAATTTCGAAATAAGGCTTAGCATGTTCTTCGCTGAGCATAATGTTGCGCTCAAGTGGTGGACCATTTAATCCCACTCTTAAAAGAAATCGTGCCCGATTCTGAAATAATAAAAAAATCTGAGCTTGGAAGAAAGAAGTGCACCAGCATAATAAAAAATGAATTGGCAAAAGAAGAAAAAAACAATTTAGTTAAAAAATTAAAAGTAAACAAATTTTCCATAATGATCGAAGAGAGCACAGACATCGGACATTTTTCGACGAGGAAAGCGAGCGGCTTGTAGTTAAGCTGCTGGATCTAATTCCAATAAGAACTGATTGCACTGCAGAAGCTCTGTACGGAATTTTTAAAAATCTTAAGCAAACAATTCAATTTTGACGTTGCAAGTGCCTCACTATAGTGTAAACACAAGAGAAAAAAATGTAGGGAATTTCGCAGGGAAAATTTGTTGAAAGCGTAGGGAAAAGTAGGGAGTTTTTTTGGGCTGTGTAGGGATTTTTCAAAAAACCATTTACCATCACTGACATACATACCTATACTGCATGGAATGGCACAAACCCTATTGAAGTGATACTTTGTATAAAGCCAACTTGTATTTTATGTGCCTATCAATATTTCAGTGCGCACATTTAACAAAAATATTGTTGCAAGATCAAAAATATATTACGATTATCTGTTAAAGAGCTTTGCACAATTCTGCTGTGAGTACGCAGGTTGATTGAAAAGTAAGAAGGAATAAATAAAAGAATCTACATTTTAATTCGATACAGACTCTTTCGACTTGAATACACTTATGCCAATAACCTTTCAATAATTGTATCTAATTTCTGTAATGATATTTCTGAAACTTCCAAAGAACAATGAATTAGTATTGATTTCTCGTTCATCTGAGATGTGATGGAAAACCTTCCAAAGCAAATATATTCATCACTCCGCGATGTCTGGTTCATTTCGCTTTCAAAAAAAAACAAAACAATCTGCTGAGACATATGTGGTGTGTTCAAAAAATAAGGTGGATTTTCAAATTTCGCGGGCTACTTACAATCGACTTTCAATTATTATTTTTTTATGTTGTTACACTCGTCTCGAAGATATGGTCACGGTTTTAGCTTGCTTGTGAGAGGCATAAATAAGACAAGTGTTTTGCGTGCTCGGCAATTTTCTGCTATTGAAAAAATGAGTCAAAGAAGTTGCATCAAATTTTGTGTAAAAAATTGAATTAAGTGCTCAAAAACACTTGAAATGTTGACAGTGAAATACGGTGTCAAAAAATTTTTACAAGTGGTACCAGCTTTTCACAGAAGGTCGAGCAGATGTTAATGACGATGCTCGCTTAAGATGCACCAGCACATCAACAACTGATGGAAATGTTGAGAAAGTGAAAAAAATTGCTATGGAGAATCGTCGAATCCCAATTAGAGAAGTTGCTGAGGATATCGGCATATTGGTTGGCTTTTACCGTGCAATATTTTCGGAAATTTTGGGCATGAAGCGTGTGGCAGCGAATTTCGCTTCAAAATTGCTGAATTTTGACCAAAAGCAACGTCGCATGAACATCGCTCAGGAATTGTTGAATGACGTCAACGATGATCCAGATTTGCTTAAAAGGGTCATAACTGGTGACAAATCATGGGTATATGGGTGATGATATCGCGACCAAAGCGTCAAAAGCAATCGTCCCAATGGAAGAGTCCAGTAGAGCCAAGACCAAAAAAAACACGCCAAGTTCGATCAAATGTCAAGTTGTTGCTATCTTTTTTCTTCGATGACCATGACGTGCTGCATCAGAAGTTTTTACCACATGATCGTGCGGTAAATAAAGAGTATTACCTTCAAGATATGAGCCGTTTGCGTGAAGCAATACGAAAAAAACGCTCGGATTTGTGGAAGAAAAATCCATGGCTTTTGCATCAGGATAATGCACGTGCTCACTCATCTTTGTTTGTGGGAGATAATTTGACCAAAAACAACACCATTATCATGCCTCAGCCACCGTGTTCACCAGATTTTGGCGCCCTGCGACTTTTTCCTGTTTCCCGGAGATAAAAACCGAATCGCTGAGAGAGCTCAAGGATATAACAAAAAGTGCATGTCAGAACTGCTTCGAGGATTGGAAAAAACGCTGGCACAAGTATGTCACTTCTTGAAGCAGATAAAATAGAAACTGATGAATAAATAAATATTTTTTGAGAAAAATTAAAATTCACCTTATTTTTTTAACACACCTCGTTACAAATGACTTGTAAATAAGGAATGGATTCACAAAATTTTTTATGAGCCCGAACATTAACTTATAATACAATGAAGAATGCAGCTCCATTCACACTTTTCTCTCGATTATGAAACAGCTCATGATATTTCGCGCCACCATCGCGAATTCCGAAAATATTTTTTATTTGTCATTTCATGCGAAATATATCAAAATATTACTTTGGAAATCCATTATTATTGCATAAAATGTTTACGCAAATTGCTTAAAACTATTTTATGGTCGATCTTTAACTACTGGGCAATGCTACGACTACTAAGACTTCGAAAATTTCTGTGATTTTATTGACATTTTCGAGTTTTTCTTTAACATCAAATATTCCCGAGCGGAATTGGCGAAACCAAAATTACACGTAATTAGCTTTTACACTATCGACACTATAAAAACCGTTTACAATTACTGCGGTTTTCTTTGCCTTTTTGGCTTCTTTCAAAGAAAAACTCTAAAACGTATGGAATTTTCTCTTTTTTGACTTCCATTCTTAACACCCTGTAACTTACAACTGAATGGAACAAACAAAAAGCAGAAAACGGATTTTTTTAGTGTGAAATATCGCCTTGACAACGAGCATAAACTTTAAATTGTTAGATCGGTACTTTACGAGATATCGATCGCTACACTCATCAACCGAGAAAATAATGAATTTCTTTTGCGTAAGCGAACAAAACAAAAGACTGAAAAGTCTTACCGATCCAACCAAATTTACTAAATAAATAAATAAAATGAAAAAATTCGGATTAATTACAAAAAATAAACTAAAAAAAATAAAACTAAAAACAATAAGTACTTTTTGCTTTACAAAAGCGTTAATAAATGCTGCAGGTTTTGAATTCTACCCCCAGGTGCACTAATGTAGATATTTTTCGTAGTCACTCTTTGGTGAAAAAATCAGCAGACATCTGACAATATTTTGTTTTATGTTAGGGCAGTTTCATAAAAAAAAAAACTAAATGTCGCGAGGGAAAAATGCGGTAGAAAATAATTACGCTTCTCTACGCCTAATGAAAAAATATTATTTTGAAAACAAGCCACAGCCGCAAGGCAAGCTCTAAACTCCCCCAGGATATACTTATTAATTAAAAAATGTCAACCTTATTTATCACCAACGAATATAAATGGCCTGCAATTCTTCAAGAAAAATGAGGCCAACCCAAGCAAATGTCAGACCAAAAGAACTGCTTACCAAGCAACAGAGCACCTCTGCAGCTTAAGGGGCAGCAACTAATGTAAATAACAAAATTATGCTAAAAGGACTTTTCAAGGATGGACATTAGCGCGAAGCAGTGCCATATTGAGAAAACGTGTGCGCGCAGTTTTACTAAGTGTGAAAAGAAAACACATTTCCAGGGCATACAAAAAATAAAAATGGCGTTAAGTGTGATAATTAAAAGTACATTAAATTATGTATTAAAATAACAAACAAAGAATAAGGGAATAAAAGAAAAGAATGTACCGAAACGGCCAAGCAGCAAGTGGCTGGCAAATAAATTGAGTCATTTACTGGCACAAAATGAAAAAGTCAAAAACCGAAGAAAACACAAAGATGGCGAACAAAAAATGTAAGCAAACAAAGTGAAGAACTTAAAAATACATAGCTGAAATCTGTGTTGCACCAATCTTGAGCCGCCGGCATGTGGCGCTATGACCACGACAATATGGACAGCACAGACTGTGTGGCACATTTGCATGGCCGTAAGGTTGACGGACAGTTGGCAAGGCGGCGAGCAGCTAAAGCCTGTTAAGCTGAGAGTAATTGATAGCAATTTTTCTTGTCACACCACAGGTAGGCGGGTGGCGTTATAGCAGCCGAGGCGGAGCTGGGGTCACGACGCGGCGGTTACTGTGGCAAGAGCTAGCCTATAACAGCACCATAGCGCCCGCTACGCAAACCGATGCGCAACATATGGTGTTAATTTATAAATGTTATTCACACATACGCACGCACAATAAGCACCTGCATACATACAGACACGAGTAGGTGTGGACTTCACTTGAGGTGGAGTTGAGTATATTGTGCACAGTGAGCCACTGCGTTGCTGTTCTTTTGGCATGGAAGCTTTCTTCACACACTACTATGTACATGCATACATCACCCTGCCACTTGAGGACTATAGTCACAGCGCGAGCTGTCAGAGTTGGTAATAATGAGAATACATTTACTGCGCCTTGCACTGTGGGTATGAGAGTCTTTAATAAGTGACAAAAAATAATGTAATTTTTTTTAATTGAATATTTTTATAGTTTCGACAGGTGAATTTCTCTCCAACTAATAATATTATTTATTTATTGTTTCGATAGGTGTTCCTTGCCTACGTGGCACAAAATTAGTTATCTAATTTAATTTTAAAATTATTATATTTTTATTAATACCTTTTTATTTCGTAATATTTTTTTTAATAATTTTTTTCTAAATAAAATTCTAAATTATAAGTTTTTTCTAAGTTAGTGATTATTTTGAGTGACGATCTATTTATTTCCTGTCTGTTTGTATATTGCAGCTGTCTAGTTCACAAGTGTCAAATATGACTGACGTTCGACGGCATTTGCAAAAATTATAAAGCTTCTTAAAGGGTGATTAATTTTGCGCCACTTTGTATATTCACATAAACTATAGCACCTTAGCATATTTTATTTTATTATAATTTTTTTTTTTAATTTTCCATATTTTTCCTTCTCTAAAAAATCCATATAAGTCCGAATTTCAAATTTTATTATTAAATTATAAAAATTCAACAAAGATCTCATCACAGCTCCTGGGGCTTTAAGTAAAATTTCATTTCCATTTTTGGTATTCAGTTTTATAGTTAGTCTTGTGAGAATTTTCCAGATTCTTTGGCAAATCTTTAAATATCCTCCAGTTTTAGAGAACGAATATTACTCATTCTCAAGACTCGTAGTCGCGCTCTAGCAAAGGCAGGACACTCACAGAGAAAGTGCTCAGTGCTATCCGCCTCCTCCAAGCGCGACAGGCATACCGGGTCATCGATGATTCCAATAGTGGTCATATGCTGACTCCATGGGTTGTGTCCTGTAATGATGCCGACCATCAACCGAATGTCTTTCCTTCTAAGTTTTAGTAAAAAATTTGACAGTTTTCTGTTCGGACTTGTCACAAAACACTTTGCAGTTCTGCAGCGTTCTAGACCGGACCATCGCTCTTTACGTAGATTGTCTACATAATCGCTGATCCAATTCTTGATTCCTGCGGGACTGATTCCGATTATTGGCTCTGGCCCCTGTGGGGGCACCGCTGATCCACGGTTGGCCAATTCGTCGGCAATTTCGTTTCCTTGAACACCGGAGTGTCCCGGAACCTATATAAGTACAAGCCTGTTTTGTCTTGCGACAGAGTTAAGCTTCTTCTTACATTCTTGAACAATCTTTGAGGTTTGCTTCGCGTTCTCCAGGGCCTTCAATGCAGCCTGACTGTCACTGAAGACTCCAATCTGTTTCCCGCTCCATCTCCTCTCGATTATCCATTCGGCTACTTTTAGGATGGCAAAAACTTCTGTTTGGAAAACAGTTGCCATTCCCCCCATAGCATAGTGATACTTATTACTATCGTTTAAGTACCATCCGGCTCCAGACCCTATTTCAGTCTTAGACCCATCGGTAAAGAAAATATCCGTCAAACCTCCCTGCATGCATTCTGGATTGCTACATTGCGTGACATTGCTGACATCAAATTTCTTTCCAACTGAAACGGTGGGTATCAGGTCATCTTTAGGTGCCAAAAACAGTGGATACTGCTCCGACAGTAACTTAAAGATTTCTCTGTGTCACGAAGTTCCATCTTCGTGCCAGAAACCATATTTATGGAGTCTACACATTGCTTTTATTGCTTCCTGTTGTATCTCAAGATCCAGGGGGAGCAAATCAAGCATAGCATTTAGGGCATCACCAGAGATTGTACTCATCGCACCCGTGATGCATAAACATACACTTCTTTGCAGCCTGTATAGTTCCCGGATTGTGGACTTAACCATTCACTGTCGCCATCAGACGACAGAAGCGTAAGGGATGATTGGTCTGATAAGTGATGTGTATATTCAAAGGACCACAGCAGGTTTCAGACCCCAGGTTTTACCAAAGGCTCTACGGCATTGCTGAAAAATCTTCAATGCACGATTCACCTTCAGTGAAACGTGTGTCTTCCAAGTCAGCTTCTTATCCAAGATTACTCCTAGATATTTAACTTCGTTGGAAAGACCAAGTGTCACACCTTTCAGTGTTGGAAGACTGAGTCCATCCAATTTCCGTTTTCTCGTAAACAAGACTATGATTGTTTTGTTCGGTTTAACGGAAAGACCTTGTCTCATGCACCAGTCATCGATTTTGTCAAGAATTCTCTGTACTTTCGTGCAAAGCCTCCTTAAGGATTTATCCGATGTTAGCGCACAGACGTCGTCCGCGTATGCTTGGACATGAAAACCGAGTTCCTGCATCTCCACTAATAGAGAGTCTACGACGAAGCACCACAGCAGCGGAGAAAGAACACCCCCTTGGGGACATCCTTGCTTGGCCCTGACTGTGATTTGCTCGTCATCGCTCCCACCAGCGGTTAACAGCCTCTCAGAGAGCATGGAATATATCCATTTTATAATGGCTTCATTAACTCCGTGTCGTTCGGCAGAAGAACATATCGAGCCGAAAGTGGCATTATCAAAAGCCCCCTCAATGTCCACGAACACGCCCATTGTGTATTCGTCAGCTTCCAGCCCGGCTTCAATCTTGCTAACAAGATCGTGTAAGGCTGATTCACATGATTTTCCACTCTGGTAAGCGTGTTGATTTCTACTAAGTTTACTTCCCGGCAATACCCCCACTCGAATATGTTTCTCCACCACTCGTTCCAGACTTTTCAACATGAACGATGTCAAACTGATTGGTCTAAAACTTTTTGCTAGGGAATAGTCGTATTTTCCTGGTTTCGGGATAAATACTACTCTTACGCGTCGCCATTGGGATGGTATATAACCAAATGCGAGACAGGCTGTGAAGATCCTTTTCAGGGCCTCAATCAACCTGTCTCCTCCTTTTTTAAGCATTGCTGGATATATTCCGTCAGGTCCAGGGGACTTAAAGTTCTCAAAGGAAGACAAGGAAAACCTTATCGATTCCCTTGTCACTATCCGACTATCAATATACCATCTGTGCCTAGAGGTTCCACCGTTGCTACCGTTATTGTTCATGCCACTCTCAACTTCAGAGAGAGTTCTACTAATAAAATTAATAAATCTTAGTATTGGGTTTTTTTAGCTGCATGAGTTATCGATATCAGTAACTATGGTTTGACAGCTGATAATGGCAAACTGTGTTGACATTTCTATACAGTAAAGCTTGGCAGGTCATCATGAATCAGAAAGACGCAGAAATTTACTTTGAAAAAAGCAAAAAAAAATATGTTCACGAAATTCATAGAGCGAAATGTCAATTCGTCATCATTCTCAACTTATTGGGCTTTGCTATTCTACTACGTGGATATTTTTACTTAAGGATCTTGGCTTACGGGCCTATAAAATACAGCTCGCGCAAGAATTCCAGCCAAATGGCCATCGTTTGCATTACATTTTTACTCTCATTGCATTTTTTTTGGCATTTAGATTTTGTGCCCACTTGGTTTTATTATTTAGATTTATTGGAAAAAGTAATCGAAAATTGGACTACTCCAATGAACCATGCAACTCGTTGCTGCGCCGGACATATGCCGGGCATCGTATTCAAAAAAAAAATGCCATGAAAATACCTACCAGATTATAAAACAAAAAAATTATTTGAACTATATTTCTGATTTGTATTATCATATTAAGGGCGACCGCCGTAGCCGAATGGGTTGGTGCATGATTACCATTCGGAATTCACAGAGAGGTCGTTAGTTCGAATCTCGGTGAAAGCAAAATTAATAAAAACATTTTTCTAATAGCGGTCGCCCCTCGGCAGGCAATGGCAAACCTCCGAGTGTATTTCTGCCATGAAAAAGCTCCTCATAAAAATATCTGCCGTTCGGAATCGGCTTGAAACTGTAGGTCCCTCCATTTGTGGAACAACATCAAGACGCACACCACAAATAGGAGGAGGAGCTCGGCCAAACACCTAACAGAAGTGTACGCGCCAATTATTATTTTTTTTTTTTTTATTATCATATTAAGATCTCAAGCTCTTACATCAAAACCCTTTTAATAGAGTACGAATTTGAAGCTAAAACATGCCGTTGATTTTTTATAATTTTTTTTCTTTTGAAAGTATTACGCATTTTTTGCTACAATAAGTACATGCAATTTATTTATTTACTTTTTCTTTTTAGGTGGCTTTTTTATAAAAGAACTCACATAATTTTTTCAAATAGTTAAATATGAGTAATTTTATCATATTTGCTTTTATATATAATATTATTTCCTTTTTTTTGTATTCTTTTTGGATTTTTGTAATTTTATTTGGAAGTCGTGTCAAACCCGTCGTTAATTTCACAAAATTTTCCACCGGCCTTTACCAGCATAACTGTATTGAATTACGTTCCAGAGATATTAAAAAATCGTTAATTTTGCTTAAATTATGACAAAAAAAAATTAGGGGTGTTTTTCTCAAATAAAAAAATTATCCAAATAATATATTTGGAACGAAAAAAAAACTTTTTTCAAAAAATGGTATTCATTTCGAATTCGACGCAGCAACTCATGGTGCCCACATTTTTCTCAAAAAATTATTATTTTTAATTCTAAAATATTGAGAAAAAAATTAATTAATTATAAAAAACAAAAAATTTAATTAAAATAAACGAAATTAAAAAAAAATTAAATTTTAAAAATAATAAAATTATATAAAATATGAATAAAAAAAAAAAAAATTCTAAAACAAAAACAAATAAAAACAACAAAATTTAAAATTACAAAATAAATATTAAAAAAAAAATTTTTTTCATAAAAAAAAATTTCATTAGAAGAAAAATGTTTTTTCATTAGAAAAAAACAAAAAAATTTCCGAAGCTTTTGGACTTAAATAATTCGATTTTCAGGAAAATTTACGAAAATGTTCAAAATATATGGATCACATGCCATGGAATCGCTCTAGTAAAAATTACGTACTCAAAAGACTAGGATGGGAAAATATTTAATGATGTCTATTTCAAATTTCAACGCACCAAACGCGTTCTCAAAACTGCGTAATTTCTATATCGGCAAAGCTTTCCAAAAAATCTTTATTAATACACAACTTTATTAGAGATTCGTCCTATTTGATTCCATTCCCATCTATATTCTGAATAGGCAAGCAAGACAAACTATCAGAATCATCGGGGGATGCGTGTCTGAAATGGCTTTCCAACATATATTTATACTTTTTTTTTTTTAATTTTGAAGCAGTGCATACCTATTTTTATTATTATTATTAGTTTATTTTTATAAACAAATTATTTAGGTAAACTTAAATTTAAGGTACTAGCAGTTAGACGCCATCCACTTCTTTTACCCAGAATATCACTCAGTATTCCAATTTGCTTCTCTTACTGTTTGCTACGTCATACCGGGGTGAAACGAGCTTCTTCGTAGCTGTAAGAAGCCAATCAAAATACAGGGAATTTATAGAAAGAAACGCGAGTAAGCCCATATTTATCCTTTTTGCAGCAGCTGCTTAGAGGATGAGGTGGTATCATCTCAGCACCTACCTTCCTTTCATTTCGTTTTGTTCCCCCTCCCCTGTATGGTTACACAACGAACGAATTTTGATTATTTGCCCAAGTGAGCCCGTGGCTGCGTGGGCAGCCATTTATCCTATCCTATTATCCTAGCCCATATTTGAGAAATTATTCTTAGGCAGGTAGGTTTATTGATTTCTTTTAATCCTCTCTCTCTCTTAGCTTCACAGTCTGTGGTGGACCATAGCTTCATCAACAATCCTCCTCCAATTCAGTCTCTCTCTTGCCTCATTTCTCCAATTACGAACGTTCATCGCTTTCAAGTCTGCTTCTACGTCATCAAGCCATCTCTCTCTTGGTCGGCCTCTCTTTTTTCCTAAAATTGGACACAAAGTAAACACCCTTTTTTGGATTCTTTCGTTGGGCATTCTTATGATGTGGCCAATCCATCTAATCCGCTGCGCTTTAATAAAACACATTACATTTTCACCATCAATAGGGTTTTCAATAGGAATCGAATAGGACCGTAGATTTTTCTTATTATGGCTCTTGCAAATCGAATTTTATATCATTAACTTTCAGTGTCCAGATTTCAGAACCGGACGTATCAAAGTTTTATACACCTTGATTTTCTGCATTCGTGATAAAACCTTTGATCTGACAAATACTACTAAAAAAAACTGGTATACATAGGTTTTAAAATTCTTTTCGAAAAGCAATTATAGCAACATAGCAAGTACAGGAGGTGGTCAGCATACCATCAGCGCGTCATATTGCAGAGTTTATCAATTAATTTTCTTTCTTTTTAATATTTTATTAAAATTATGGTTTACATAGGGTTATCTAATAAGAGGTATTATTTTGATATGCAAACAAAAATGTTACTTTTTTATATATATGATCGGATGTTTATTCCATTATGAAGAGGAAGGTATACCGTTAATAGTGGAAAATAACATCAGGCAAATGACCACCACGACCACTCTTACAGGACAATATCCTCTTCATGAAATTTTCCATAACACAATTGCAAAGTGGCTGTCCTATGTCCTCGATAGCCTCACGAATTCCATCTCTGAGGTCTTGAATCGACCCTGGGCTGTTGGCGTAGATTTTTTCTTTCACGTGGCCCTAAAGAAAAAAGTCACAAGGTATTAAATCACAAGATCTCGGTAGCCAATTGTGACCACCTCTTCGAGAGATAACACGGTCCGGAAACTTTCCCCGTGAAAGATCAATGGTTTCGTTGCTTGTGTGGCACGCAGAACCGTCTTGTTGAAAATAAACGTTGTCCAGAGCAATACCATCCAATTTCGTCCATAGAAAATCGTTAATCATCTTTCGATAGCTGTAGATAACACCTGTTATTGGAAAACGCTTTAGTTGGTGTGACTGATTGATGGCGCCCTGACAAAATCTATGTATCTACATATCAAATAAAAACGCGCTAGCTTTCAATGCCAATAATCTTATTTAATAATATTTTTACTAGTTACGTTTTCATGAAAGTTATGCTTTTGGCCTTTCACATTAGCTGTTCCACACTGTAAATTTTATTAATTTCACTTGTCCCGGGTATTTTTTATTGCGAGTGTTCCGTTTTTTTTCTGTTTTTGCATTTTTTAATAAAACAATAGGCTATATATTTGAAACAAAGCACTTATGTTTGAATTGAATGACGAGAGAAAAACTTAAAAAAATTCTGTATTTTTTCTATTTCGTATTGGCAAGCCTTGAAATTGCTTTTTCGCCGCAGGTAAGAACAAATATGAAAAATTGCATTGCTTTGTTCACATTTTGTTACTTAATACCCCTTTATTTATCTGAATGCCATTTAACGCTAAATATTTTAAAAAATTTAATGCTGAAATTCATTTATTTCATGCTTATATTTGAAAAATGTTGATTTATGTAATTGATATGAGCTAAATAATGCACAGCCGTTGTTGGCCATTTTGATTGCTAATATAAATATCTATTTATGGAAGCATTGAATATAACTAAATCGTGTACAATGCATGCATAGGCTACCACATTAATTTAAAGCTCACAATATTCCAATTACCACTAATCTCTCTAAGCACTAAATTCACGCATTGTATGGCCATTTAATACATCTGTTTTTGTGTGTATGCACCCTTTGAAGTTAATAATAGTCTAATAGCTAAATAGGCGTTTTACCTACTCTACACATATCTACAAGGAGAGGTCAAAAATATAGCAAAATAAAGAGAAAGTGAAACCGAATTCGAAATATTTTTTTTTTTTGTTGTATCAACATACGAGGATATAAAGTTAACTTTGTATTCAGGTTTGGCATTGCCTACCGAGGGGCGACCGCCATTATAAAAATGTTTTTTTTTAATTTTGATGTTTCACCGAGATTCGAACCTACGTTCTCTCTGTGAATTTCGAATGGTAGTCACGCACCAACCCATTCGGCTACGGCGGCCGCCGGGCGGCCGCCGGAAAACCCTTTACTATGAACAAAAAAAAAATTATATAAAACTAAGTTTCATACATTGTACAAAATTTCAAAAAAAATTCCATCAAAATTTTAAACCTGAATTATTATACCAATTCTAGGCGAACAGTTTGGTAATCCATTCAGTTTTTGTATTATATATACGAACTTTTCTCCATGCTCGAGATGTCTTTCATATAGAAGTTTGAAAAATGTTGGCCAATATTTTACCACTTCGAACTTAAACAAACTATACCGGAAATGGATGGGCCACAAAACTGCATATCTTAAAACTTTTTATAAAAAAGTTTGAAATTTTTAGGAATATTTTTTGAATATTTTAAATTTTGAAAAAAGCTTGTAACTTTGATGTAAGCAAAGTTTATATTGGTATGAACTATAATATATTTCTATAAGCCAAAAATTAAAAGTAAAAATCGAATTAAATAACTAGTCAATAGGGGATACTATTTTGGCAGCCACTGCATTGTATTGCCTTTTAGAAATGAGTCCAAAAAAAATACTTCTGCGTAGCGCGGTGCGGTACAAAAATATTTTGTGTACCTCTGTCGTAAGATTCTCAAATTCACTCTGCTTAAAGACTTGTTCATGTATGGAAAAATGTCTCTCTCCCCCTCTCTTTCTCTCTAGAACTCATAACCAAGAAGTGATGGGACACTAGAACTAGAAAGCAAAAGACAACTTGACAAGAAGACGCTGGCCACGTACAGGTTTTAAAAATTTCAAATTTATATTCAATTCTACTCTTCAAGGTGACCTGTTTTCGCTTAAAGTTTAGTTACAGGTACTTCTTTTTTTTCTTTGACGCCCATGCCATTAAAGCCATAAGTTAAATAAATAAAAAATAAATAAATCGCGCATACACTTCTGTTAGGTGTTTGGTCGGGCCTTCTTCCGGTTTTTGGCATGCGGCCTGATGTAAATGGATGGACCTACAGTTTTAAGCTGACTCCGAATAGTTTTTTCTAAAAATAGAATATAAATACTCTCGGAGGGTTGCCATTACCAACCCAGTGGCGACCGCTATTAGAAAAAATTTTTTCATTTTGCTGTTTCATGCACAGAAATTCGCTAGTAAAAATAATTTTCAGAACGCAGTTTACATGTTTTCAGCACTTCTTTATCGATCTAATCAAAACAGCGAACATTGCTTGGATTATCAAAAAATATACAGAAACATTGGCGTCAGCTTTCTTCCAATTTTGCTTTCAAAAAAGAAAAAATATATATATAAAAAAAGGCCCTTAATAATATTTTCGTATACTCCGTGAACAAATATTCAAGAAATGATTGTTCCATTGAACTTGAGATCAATTCCTTTCTTTTATGATCTAGAGCTTATTCTTCGAAATCATTAATTCCAAAACCTACAAAATAATTTCAAATCAAAAATCAAAAAAAAAAAAAAATGTAATAAAAATGATAATATTAAATAAATATAAATTTATTGTGCAAGTAGAGTTAAAAAAATCTTACCATTGCTTGTAGCAAACAAAAATAAGCCACAGTACAACCTTCCAACAAAATTGGTTGCCTTGGTATTACAATTACCGCGACGAGTATTTCTTTAGCACTGCTACCTGTAGATTTTTTTCTTTCTTTGAGCTGGAATAAAAAACGGCATAGTGACTAAAGCAAAATATTGTACATAATAATGCCAAGAGTGAAAATGTTCATACGAGACTGCTACGAGGACCTCCTTCACGCGTTTTTTTATTGTGCTTGTATATGTATAGGGTTGATTAAAAAGTTGGGTAACAAATGTGCCCAAAGATTCAGATTTCTGATCAACTTTACAAAAACCAAATATGTGTCCTTTTTATGAATAATCTTTTGCCATTTCTCGGGTAATCATTATTCCAGAAATCTGAAATTTTCTGAGTGAAAAATCGGTTTGAGTGCATTTAAGATGCAATCAAATTTTATTTTAGGCAATTAAGATAATTTTGCGGATATGAAAATAAATTATGCTATGAATGGATAGCTCAGGATTATATGGTGAGTGTTCAGCTGCAGCAAAATGCATCAGCTAAATAAAACATTACTGGCATACCATCGTCAAACAATTGCCGGAAGAGGATCAGATCGCTTAATGGAAAAACGTGAGTCTGAACTAACAAAGAAGCTGGAATGGAAATTAAGAGATTCGCATAAGTTTAATTCTCAGCTCATTAAGATACTTTAAGTCTAAAGGTCAGTGAAGAATAAAATGTGACTTGATGCTCGAGGGGCAACATTAAAGTTAACTTGCGTCAGAAGAGCTGAAATCGAGTCTGTGAGCAATTGAATCATAAATATAAAATAGAGAAGCACAATTAGCGCATATATTCAAAATATTAACTAGTTATCATGGAAAGGAAGCTCCAAGTCGAAATGCTGGATTGAGAAGTTTGAACATAATGGTTACCCCGACATAATTTAAATGCATAAGTGTATGGACGGATGAGGAATCGGTGGCCAGTAGATATGTGTCTGGTATCCTAGCATCTGGCCAATAGTTCTTCATGTTCTTGAGTGTGGTGTGAAAAATTTCGACTAGTGCTACCATAAACCTCCTTAAATATATGCAGAGCGTCGCACTTATAGACATTTTTTCTAATAGTCAACAGATCTCCTCCAATTGGATACTTACATAAAATTTTGACACATATTATATATATATATATGTTGTTTATTTAAAATTATTTACAACAAGCCATGAATTAAATATAACATCTTCAAAATTAACATAGGGTATCGACATAGTTTGCTTCCAATTCTGTTTAGGTACAGCGAATCCATGTGTTTCGTGGACGTCCCCGCCTGCGTGGCCCTTGGAGGGTTCCAGTCTAACACAGTTCTGGCGATCTCGTTATTTGGCTTACATAGAATATAGCCTGGCCAAGTTCATTTTCTACTCCGAATTTCTATTTTGACTGAGCTGGTGTTTGTGCGTACCAAAAGCTCATGATTTAAAATACAGTTTGGCCAGAAAATTCGCAGCATATATTTTTTTCTAATTTCGCTTGTTGATGTTTCTGTATTCAGATATTTTAAAATAGACAGCTGGTTAGGCTATCAGATTCGATCCTAGCGCTGTGGCTGCGACCTACCCACTAGGCTGGGTGTATGTGCCTTCTCACAGTTAGCTCACACTTGCGTGGGGGACCAGGTATTACCCAGTGAATACATACCATAGCGCCGGAAGTCTGTGAGCTGCTTAAGTTGCATGCAAAAGAGTTACTTCTAGTTAGTCCCAAGTGAAAAATTTATGAGATCCTTTCGCTCCTATTTGGACCATAGGACGTCCCACAAATGTGGTATTCAGTACACAACCTCAATTCCCCAAATATTAGTAATAAATAAAAGAGAATAATGTGTCATTGCGAGATCGAAGGCAATGAGCTAGCAAGGAAATGGGAGGCATACGTCTTTATGGGACCGGAAGCATACTGCGGAGATCGGGCAGTGTCTTGAAACGATGTTTCCTTAAAATTAGCTGACTGTTGGGTATATTTAATTACATTCCGAGCATCCTTAGAATATTATATCTTCTTCTTCTTTTTCTTCATCTTTTTGATTGGCGCGATAACCACTTAAGCGACTTTGACCGAATTTAACAAACCGAGCCAGGCGTTTCTTATATCTTCTTCGATAACTAAAACAACGGACTAGTTTCTCAAATACTTTGTTTTTTTTTTTTGAAAAATACTGTAAAGCAGAAAACACTTAGTAAAAAATCGTATATTCAAACTTATTCAAGAAGCCATTTATAGCTATCTAAGCTTGGTTCAAATTTTCATTCTCTTGAACTTAGAACAGAAAAAACGGATCTTTGAACTAACATTTAAAAAAAATGCGTTGCAAGAAAAAAAGAATTTTTTTTAAATAATCTTCAAAATCTAATATCTTCAGCATGGCTAAGTTTTGTATATGCACATTTTATATACGTCTCATACCAAATTAATCGGAAATAATCTACATAATAATGTTTTAAAGTATCTATGACGATTTTCCCCTTAACCTTGTGTAATAATCCTATGCAATAACTCTGTAAATTTATAATATAATAATCATGCTTTACTTCATGTTAGGCCCAGCTCCTCTTCCAATTTGAGGTGTACGTCTTATTGTTGTTTCACAAATGGTGGTACGTACAGTTTTATGTCGCCTCCGAATGAGGTGGTGACTTTCCTATGAGAAGCTTGCGGAGGATTGCCATTGCCGGTCGAGGGATGACCACTTTTTGAAAAAAAACCTTTTCCTTTATTTGGTGTTTCATGTCCACAAAGGGTTTCGAGCCCAGGCCCTATCGAGTGGTAGTCACTATTGGGCGGCCGCTAGCTTAAAATAGGTTGCTCACAGCTTATCGCACCGCTCACAATCCGCTGCTTTTTTACCCCCAATAGTGGAGTCCATCTGCTGAGACATAGTGTCGGCCTTATCTTGAAAATATGGAGACATTTAAGCCCATTTTTTCTAATTTTTTTCTTTAAACTAAAAAAAATACGAACTTTTAAATGCCGAGTGGTTTGCACATACACGGGAGATTCAACTTTAAAATCACCTTTCAACATTTCGTTACCGAACTTTTTGGAGAATCCAATATCCATAAATATGCTCAATTTTATTTTCGCACTCCACGTACACCGCTTTGCGATTGCAGGATGACAGCACCCAACGTCACACGTAGCGCACGCACGCACACAAGTGATTCAAAAGCACGCGCACTGGTGCTCGGGTTCACTTTGCCGGCGCGAAACGCCTGGATTTATGCGTAATAAATTTCAATCCGCCTGCTTGAACGTACACTCACGGCCACGCATACTTAAGTAAAAATTTAAATACCTACATATTTATGTACTAATATGCACGCACTACATACAAACAAACAAGCGGAAAAATAGAGAGCAGAAAAATAATGTATTTTTACGGAAGGTGCGATGTACACTCGACGAAAAAAACGCTAGAGATTTTAAATTTTCGCATTTACTTTATTTAATTTAATTCTCAATAATTTGTAAAAATTTAATTTATATTTTAACAAAGTCCATGTAAGTGAAAATTGGAAACTTTGTACGAAATTAGCTAAGTTTGTGAAATTTCATAAAAAAATAATAAAAATTTTCAACTTATTTAACATGGTTTTTTAGAAACCTTCTGAGTCTGTAGTTCGTTTAATCCCAATGCAACAAAGTGAATGTTTGACGTACTTCGAAAACCGCTTTGAGGTTCGACGATTTGTTAAGGTATTGATTTTTCCCTCCATATAAAAAGTGTTTCATATGGAAAAACTGAACTATTCCTTCAACGAAAAAAACAATTATAAATGAACACAATTTTTGAGGCACTTCATACCACCACTTTATTGTACTAAAATTAAATGGTCTGCAAAACTGCATACCCAGAAGTTTTCTAAAAAATCGGTTTAATAAATTGTAAGTTTTAATGAAAGTTTCACGAATTTTTCTGAATTTTTTACAAATTATGAAATTTGTACTCACAACTTTTTCTTAAAGAAAGAACTGTATTTTTATTGAAAATTTGTTAAAACTAAATTTTAGAAAATAAGTGGGAAAATGTATTGTATAATCACCAGGGTTGGGCATAGTGCACCAAATAATTAGTCAAATAAGCGGATTTAGTGATAATGAAACCCTTGTTTTAACTATCACTAAAAAATTAGTGGTATGGCAATTTAGTGGTAGTACAAAATGCCCATCCCTGATAATCACAAAGGATGTAGGGTTTTTTTTTATTCGGGTGTATGCGGAAAGTGCGGTAAATGTGAATCACGTCAACCTTTTTTAGTAAATAGGTATTAAAGAAAAAAGGAGAATAAAACAAGCAGCAAGCAAATAGCAGCAAACCCAAAACGCATAAAAATTACTTCACAGATTTTCCAACGTCTGCTCCGGAGATGCGCCACAGGGAATAGACGTCGCCACCATCTGTTGGAACAATTTTATCAAAGCTAACGCAAAGGTAAATATTCGACCGGCGACCCTCCGTATGGTCGAACACAATGCCTGCAGAGTAAACATATTTACCTTAGTTGCTTTATTTTATATTTATTTATTTTTCATATTCTTATTTATATACTTTTATTGTACATATATTTGTATTATATTCGCGCGCGTCAGGAATTTGAATGAGAATTATAGACCGACACACTAACTCCTTCATACACATTTGCAGTTGTTGCTGCTATCGTCGATGGTGGCGGTGATGGTTGCACGGTCAGGAATTGCGACAATCATAAATCACTGCTGGTTGGAGTGGAAGGTGGCATACGTGCGGTTCCTAGAAGATCCTTAGCACACGCAACAAGCTGTGAAAATGTTGCACATAATTATTTAGCTTTGGTTCGTGTTTGTATACGCGTTGTTATTGTTGTTCTCGTATTGCAGCTAACGTGTAAATTAAGTGTCAAGTACAGGAATCAGAGCGAAAGTGGTGGAAAAAGAGCGAAATAAGTGGGGAAAATTGTGAAAAAGTGGACAGAATTAAGTGTGCGTTTGTTGTTGCGCATTCCGCGGCTGTGGTTGACTAAGGCAAGAATTCTAGAAGCTCCCTAAACACATACAAAATAATGGCTAAATAGCCTCTGCGCGTAAATTGAAGTTAAATTTTTGAAATTTAAATTAAAAGAATTTTACTTGTTTTAGAAAATGAACTTTAATATTCGTTGTTGGGTGCTTAACTGCTTGCTTGATTTCAATAATTTTTTTCGTATACTTAGCTACGTTGAGTTTTTCAGTAATTCAGAGCGCCCTATGGAAAAAATTAAAAGAGTCTTTATTCACCTTTACTAAAACCAGTGAGATGACAATTTTTAGTGTTTTAGGCTATTATTAGGATAGCTACTATACAATCTGCCTCGAAACTTCCGTGTGAAAAAATTTTATTTTCCATTTTGACCTCCATTGAATTAAATTTTCCACAGTGATAAAAATAAATAATATTCTAACTATTATTAATGTTATAAAGGAATTTAACACGGCGGCTTGAAAGAGATATGGTGCCCCATTCATGGATTCTAAATATTTCTCTGAGCCCACCTTCTTCAATATTCCTCAATTTTAATATTTGTTCTACTCTACTTCCTCTTCTGATAAAATTTGTTAGGCATTTGTCCCGCTTATGCATCAGTGCTGGGCCTAATACCAGCACATGCTTGGAGGTTTTCCTACACAACCTGCAAGTTCCTTTAAAGTATATTCTCAGATTAGTAAGGTGATAGTTCAATCTAGAACGCCCTGTTAGAATTCCTGCGCTTTTTCTTTTCTTACTTTATTAATTATACCTTTCTCATGACACGACGTAGTTCTTTTTACAGCTTGGATTTCCTGACATTAATCATTATCAATGTTGCATTCTGGTTGAGTATTTGTGTGAGTTTGCATAACTTTAAATTTTTCTAGTTACCAGCTGAGTTGGTGTTGGTCGTTTGAACCGCTTGGAATTTGCGCTTTCTGTTGATGGAAGTTTTCGCATGTCAGTATTCGTATGATTCGTTGAATGAAGAATATGATTTGTGCTGTGTATGTGGATGATTCCTGCTTCGATATTGAGGTCGAGTTGGATATCTCCATTTGGGATGTATCAAGGTGCAGTCCTCCCGATTTCTATGCCGTATGCCCAGATTGGCACAATTATAGTTTCGTATATAAATATTCTATTCAGCAATACCAGTTTCGAGTGTCCGCCAAGGTAGCGTTGGAATTTGTTTTTGACTTATTTATCTTCTACACGATATGTTCTTGCCAGAGAAGTTCGGAGTCAGTAGTATTTCCGCGGTATCTTGCTTTGGTATCAATTGGGATTTGTGAATTGTTTATTGTCAGATTGTCATGTCCAACTTTCTTATTAAAGTAAACTACAGGAATTGTTTACCCCCTATTGATTTGTATACCCCAAGCATTAAGTTCTTTTAATTTTTTGTCCAAAATCTGCTGTAACTTGTTTATTGCTGGCTCTAAGGTTTTATGAGTTGCCAATAGGACGGTGTCATCTGCAAACGTTGCTATCGTGTCGATACTTGCAGGCAAGGGAATATCAGCTGTGTACAGCACATATAGTACAGGCCCTAGTACACAGCCCTGAGGTAAACCGGTTTCCATGAGTTGAATGTTAAAATATTTGTCCCTATATTTCACATAAAAGTATCTGTTTGCTAAATAGCTTTTCGTTAACAAATAGTAGTCGAGTGGAAGATACTGTTTAAGTTTAAATATTAAACCCTTGTGTCACGCGCTGTCGAAAGCTTTCGCTACATCAAGATACACCGCAACGCATGTATTTCTTTTATCAATTTCTGACAATATTTTATTTGTTACTCTATGTCACATTGTCCAGTATAGTTTGTGATGCAACTTTTTCTTGAGTTGGGTTGGGTTTGGTTTTCAATTCAAGTGTAAACATCTCCTCCTATAGAAGAAAGATATTCTCGCCGACGAGAATAAAATATGGAATAATTTTCTGTTATGGCTCTCGTGCCTTCTCTTTTCTGCTTAACATCCTTCTCGAAAAGAGGCGTGATATTCGCCTTTTATTGAGTTCCAGTAGGGTATGGCCTTAATAAAGTAAAAAGATGGATATTATCGTTTAAGCTGGACTTAAACAACGAACTTTGGAGAATAGTCAATGGACTGTATGAGCAAATCTTATTTATAAGGAGGTATAGAGACAAATTTGCTTTAATATCAATTGCTGAAATTACGAGGACTACCCCAATCGATCCACCCTTTAATAATAACAATATTTATAACTAACTTCACACATTGAGTCGAGAATTTGTATTCAGTTTTTTGTACATAATTTTCCCTCTTTCGATTCGGTGGCTTCCCTTTCAATTCGATGCCCCAGCATTGCTTTAACTTTATGAAACTTTTTCGTAACATAAATGCAATGGAATATCCCCCATTAGCTACCGAGCGCTATTTAATATATATAATATTGTATTTTATCGGACTCACGGTTTTCCAACTACTAATGTCAGTTAGACACTTACCAGCGCTGTTGACCATAAGACCATTAGCCATATGTGGAAATACATATGTAAGTATGTATACATTTGGTATACTCGTACTTAAAAAAAAAATATTAGCGCATTTTCACGCTCAAAAAAGCATCAAATTAATTTAAAAACGCAATGATGGTTAAATGACTACTCAACTGTCATTAACACTAAAATACACTTCTGGTGTTTTAATTAAAAAATCTTGCACTTCTAAAGTTGATAAAAGCAAACATAAGTAAACACGTTAAGCAGCTTTGCAACACAAATTTATGCATCCATGCATTTGCACATTCCCAGTTGGAAATTCTATTGGGAATGAAAAGTTGCTCTTAAATAAATTTTTACCGATTATTTTTATGAAAAGTTAGGCTTATCGCAAGAATTGTTCGCTAATAAATCTTGAGTTTTTTTGCAAAGAGTGAATGGGGATTGAATAGGGGAGAAGTGAAAAGTTATTATGAGAGAAGTGTATAACCATGTATAGAAGAATTCTGCTTTTGGGTTAGGCCACATTTTATTTGGGTTTGATTTGTTAAGCTCTGAGATGAACCTGAGAGAGGTTTTAAACGTGTTGAGAATTACAAAAATAAAATTGTCTCGGTTACGTGCCTACGTCCTCCATACCCGAGATCATGCGAAAACCAGCGTCTTCACGTACACCTTCTTATTTTTACTTATTTTTTTCTCCTGATTACTGCTTTAAGGAGCATAGGGCCTCTGTAAGGCTTCTCCAACCTACACGGTTAAATGATATCCTCTTACCCCAGCTTGTATTTATGGAGGATAAGTCATGCAGGGCGGCCGTCGTAGCCGAATGGTTGGTGTGTGACTACCATTCGGAATTCACAGAGAGAACGTATGTTCGAATCTCGGTGAAAGTCAAAAATGAAGAAAACGTTTTCTCTACTAGCGGTCGCCTCTCGGCAGGCAATGGCAAACCTCCGAGTGTATTTGTGGAACAATATTAAGACGCACGCTAGAAATAGGAGGGGGTGCTCGGCCAAACACCCAAAAAGGGTGACGTGCGTAATAAATTTCAGATGTCCAGGGCTTTTATTTCTGTAGGTGTTTATATAGATATCTGCGACGAACTATTTACTCCAGGAAAATAAGTATGTTGGCATTTTTATACTAAGGAATTTCTTCCTTCGAGCGAGGACAAAACGAAGTACCTCCTGTATTCAAACAAACAGTCGGCGTACTTGCGTATCGGCACCCACGTCACTGTTGACAGTTATAATTTCGAGGTTGTAAAAGACTTCGTTCATTAGAACCAGCATTAACACCGATAACAATGTCAGCCTTGTATTCCAACGTAGAATCTCTCTTGCCAACAAGTGCTACTTTGGACTTACTAGGCAATTGAGTAGTAAAGTCCTCTCTCGGCGAACAAAACTAACACTCTACAAGGCTCTCATCATGCCCGTTCTAACGTATGGCGCAGAAGCGTGGACGATGGGAACATCCAATGAAGCGACGCTTGAAGTGTTCGAGAGAAAGATTCTGCGCAGGATTTTTAGACCTTTGCACGTTGACAAGAGCGAATATCGCAGGCAATGGAACGATGAGCTGTATGAGCTTTACGATGAGCTGTATGAGCTTTAGCACAGCGAATAAAGATCCTGCGGCTACGTTGGCTGGGTCATGTCGTCCGAATGGATACAAATGCTCCGGCTCTGAAAGTATTTGATGCGGTACCAGCTGGTGGTAGCAGAGGAAGAGGAAGGCCTCCTCTGCGTTGGAAAGATCAGGTGCAGAATGACTTGGCTTCACTTGGTGTGTCCAACTGGCGCCGGTTAGCACGAGAAAAGAACGACACTCGGCCAAAATCGCGTAAGCGGTTATAGCGTCAATTAAGAAGAAGAAGAATTTCTTCTTTCTTCGATAGGGCTATCTCGCTATATTATTGACATATGGCAACATCAAACTTTTGGTTTGAGCGAAGCACATTTTTCTATTCAAATTTTATTGAAAAAGTGGTGGTGGAAGATGAGATTAGATTGAGTTAACCTGGATGGCCGAGAGAACCTCAACTCGTAGTGGTGCGCAGCAATCACCTTTCCTACAGCACTGCTCAGGGTATTTTAACTAGGGCTGTGCGAATCCCATTCGATTCGAATCGAACCGAATCCTAGGATTCGATTCGATATTCGAGTCGAATATCGAATAGTTCGAAATACTCGAATAATTCGAAATATTCGAATAGTTCGGAATTTCCGAATAGTTTGAAATATTCGAATAATTCGAGCGATTTGAATTATCCGAAGAAATAAAATCCTAAACAGGTTATTCTATTATAGTAATTCTACATAATAAAAATAAAATAAATTTTCTATCATTTTGCTCGCGTGTCTAAATAGAATAGCGTTATTTTATTTAAAATTTCGATATAATATTCAATCAAACATAACGAGATATATTTTTATTTAAAAATAACAACCGAGCAACATTATCAGGTGATAATGAATTGCGCTTTTCAGTCACAATGTCTCCAGCAGTAGAAAACAGCCTCTCACTCTCAACAGACGTAGATGGAATTGGCAAATAACGTCGAGCCAGCATTGATAAGAGAGGATATTTAACCGGGACAAAGTTAGGACTCCAAGTATAGTTGCCATCAACCACCAAATAGTTCGTTGATAGTGGCTGTAGATACACTTGTCATGTAAAATAATACTATATGTTTGGAAAAGCCAATTGCATTCGGCATTTTTTTGATATGAAATTAATGGTATTTTATTCATGAACTTTAGTATTATTTTTTCCTTTCCTAGGCAGATATATGTAGCTTCCAAGTATAAACTTGAATGTACACTCATTAAAATTAGAAAACAGGTTTAAGAACAATACTGTAGTGGAGAATCGTAATATGCATAAGAGATTAGTGATTAACCATTCATCTAAGATAAAAATCATTTCATGTGTCGATCGATACGTACGATTAGAAGAATCGATATCATTTAAAAACCTATATCAAGTTATTTAAAACTAATAATTCTATAAAAATAATGATATCCTAACCGAAGATTAAACAATGAACTTTAAGCCATGTTAATTTTGCTTTTATTAGACCTGAAATCTTCAGAAAAATCGTTTAAAAAAATAAAAAAAAGCATGCACTCAGTTAAATATTCGAATTATCTGAATTATTTAAACTATTCGAATTATTCGAATAGTTCGAACTATTTTAACCATTCGAATAGTTCGAACTATTCGAATAGTTCGAACCATTCGAATAGTTCGAACCATTCGAATATTCGAGTCGAATCTCGGATCGAATAATTCGATTCGATTCGCTTCGAATAGTTCGAAATTTCGAATATTCGCACACCCCTAATTTTAACAAAGATTTAATTTTTACATATCTTCAGAATTCTATTGAAAGAATTGATGTGTCCAACATCATCATCATTTGCAATGTCAATTTCATTAGAAAACAGAAACAAACAGCATCAGGAGCAATGAGAAGTATTTTCACCTAAGTGAATACTTTGAGAAGCAAAACTGCTACTCAGAAAAAGCTCACACCACGGACGGAAAGGAAAATCGTGAAACAAATTGATGAAAAACAGCAGTGCAGCCTTAGAATGTTAGCCGTAGGTCGCGAAACAGTCCGACTAGGTCTCTATAAACAAGTCATTACTATCATTACTAACACAAACTAATGTTGCCAAACTACTTTCTTTTGCTCTAACTCACGTTTCACTCGCTGTGGATAATGTCTTTTTGTTTTGTGATAAGGCAAAAATAATACTGCATAACTCCGATGGACCCAAGAGCCGCCAACAGCCTGAAAAAGCAAGAGCATTGTTCCCACAGTGAACTTTAGTAATGTAATGCTATGGATGTATGAATGTATTTGTAGCAAAAGTCTTGGTGGGAGACATTTTACGTAATAATTTGAAAAGAAGTGAATAAAAATTTGGACTTACTGGTCCAGAAAATCGGAATAATAAAATTTCAAATTATACCAAGATAATGATCCCATTCGATAAAGGAATATTTTTAACTTTTTTTAATGATCCAGAGCTCAGAGTGCAGGATGGATCTTTTCCATGTGTTCTTTGGCTGCCGCGGCCAGCCTGCTTGCCTGAGAATTCCAGTCTAAGGTCACTCTTGTGATGCCCTGAAGCGGTTTTCTAAGAGCAAAGCCTATTCAACTCCGATTTCTGTATGATAAGCTCCTCATTCGTTTGTCTCCAGAGCTCTCTGTCACTTATTATTTTCGAAACACTTCCATATTGCAGCGTCGACGTGACACTTGCGTTGAGTATCCTGGTGTTTTTCCGCAAATTTGCGAGTTTGCCCAAATTTTCCATAAGCGCCCGAATGCAGCTCTCGCCTTGCTGCAATAGCCATTCATCTGCTCCGCCGTCCGCTACAATCATGTACCCCAGATAGCAGAAGCTATCAACGAACTCCATATCTTTGCAATCTATCACTACGTGGTTATTGTTGGTGTGGTTGATTCTCAATCTTTTGGTTGTTGCGACGTTTGCATATCGGTCAACTTGTGAGACAGCAGACAAATATCGTCAGGAAAGTTCGAATTCTCTGGTGAGAAGTCAAGTTATACCTTTGTGGCGCGTGGTGAGTTGGCTCATGATATTATCCAGAACGATGGGGAAAAGGAGCGGTGAGAGGAGCATCCTTGTCTAACTAAAGAGTTGGTTGAGAATGCGTCACTTATGTTACCATCTTGCAATACTGCCTGTTCAGAACCCTCATACAGCGCTTTGATCAGGCGAATTTTCGGTGGGATTCCTCGTCTCTTCAATGCTAATCGAATGACGATGCGTTTAATGGCGTCAATGCCTGCTTGTAGTTTGAAAGTTTGATTTATGTGATTTTGCTTGAGGACTAAACGACTTAAAGAAAGTAATAACAAAAAATTTCAACCATAAATATATTGTAAATATCAACAAAAAAATCAACATGCACTCAGTTGTCGGGCGTAATAGAGTGTATGATAGTAGATTTTTTTTCTAGCACCTCAATAACCTCGGTGCAGTCCAATTTCCTGTTGGTAACTTATCTAAACAAATATGTATATAGATATCTATGTATATTATATATATATATGTATCTACTACTCATAATAAGCACACTTTATTATATTGTACGATGCATTCATGAGTGTCGCGCGCAAATGGCAACGCTCGATTCCAATTTGTTTCTGTGTTTGTAGGGATCAAATTTGCACAGGGAATTTTTTCTAACAAATTACACTGGCAGATTGCATTCATTCGAACTTTGTTGTTGCATACAAAAGCCATTGACAGCAAAACTAATGTGGCCTACACACAGACATTCTTGTATGTGCGTATGTGTTCATATACCGGCATGCCACATGCGTAAATATCAGCACATTTGCAGACCAGCTGCCAAGCTTTTAGTGAGTTTTCAAACAGCTGTACAGTTTGTGGATGACTTTGGCTTCGTATATATAGATATATATGTATGTATGTATGTATATATATATCCATGTGTATATGTATATAACACTCGTATACTTGAAATATGTCAGTTATTTATAAAAGGTTCATAATATTTGTATGCAGGTACTTTAATGTTTGTACATTTTTTTGTTCACCCGGCAAGGAAAAGCCAAACTAGTGTGGAAATATTCAAGTATAGATGCTGGTAATGCTTAATAAAAGAAATTATTGACTAGTATTAGAGAGAGTGGTGCAAGAAAACAGTATCTACCGTGATGATGTGTATTATCTTGGATCACAAAAAAAATACAGCATGCAAAGTAAAGAGTCTTTCAAAAGTCCGAAATGAATATGCAGAGGAGTACATCTTCTCGCCTCCCTATTCCTAAAACGATCTTTAACAATGAAAAAATTATATTTTCGCCAGGCAGCAAGCATCTGTATGCTTTTGATTAAAGCAGTCAGTCTATAAAAGGTCTTTCAAAAGTAACGCCTAGATGTCAGTACTGAAAAATTCCAGGACGATACATTTTCTTATGTCGTCTCTGAAATTAGTCAAGCAAACGGATGTACAATTTCACAGGATAGAACCACGCATTAAAATCATTGAAACTTACTAAAAAAATAGCCGATCTTTAAGAACAACAAAACGCAAAATTCGTGAATTTTTCGCCGAAAATAATCGTCCGAAAGAGTCGACAATTCAAAGATTGGTGAAAATATGTAAAAAACTGGTTCTGTGAAGGTTGAAAAAAAAAGAACTGGTAGGCAAAAAACTGGAAGTTCTGTTGAGAATATTGCTACTGTAGCGTAAAGTATTACTGAACAACCAACAGCAACAACATCGATATCTCGACGTACTGAACAATTGCGCATTCATGAATTAACTGTTTGGCAGATTTTACGTAAGGATTTGCATTTGCACCCTTACAAAATTCAATTCACACAAGAATTATAATTTTTCATTATCAGCGCAGAAATTTCGTAAATTGGATCTTTCACAAATCAAAATCATCTTTAATGATGAATCTCAATTCATACTGGATGGATTCGTCAACAAACAAAATTTCTTCATCTTGGGAGAAGAAAACCCTCGAGTAATATCAGAAAAATCATTACATCCACTAAGCTGTACTGTTTGGTGTGGTTTTTGGGCTGGTGGAATAATTGACCTATTTTCTGCGAAGCCTAAAATGAAAGAGCCGTTACTGTCATTGGACATCGCTACAGGCAAATGATTAAAAATTTTTTGTGGCCTGAGCTTGAAGGAATAAACATAGACGATCCTTATTTTTAACAGGATGGAACCACAAGTCTCACAACACGGGAAAATATTCCATTACTGCAATCTGAGTCTCCCGGTCGATTAATTTCTTGCAATGGTGACATACATTGGCCATCTAGATCATGCGAGCTAACTCCACTAGCCTTCTTTTTGTACGATTTTTTGAATATTAAAGTCTATGTGAATAAGCCAACGGCAATTCAAGAGCTGAAACACAACATTCGAGTCGATATAGCTAAACTCAATGTGATAATACGATAATGGGAGAGCGACTCCTCGAAATTTTTAATGCTCGTATGACAGCCTGTAGAGGTGCTCACAGTGGACAATTCAATGATGTAATTTTTCACATATAATTCATAAAAGATGTATTTTAAATAAAAAACCGCAGTTAAAGAATGTGTTGACAATACGCCAATGCCAGAACTGGTTTGCAAGATTTCGATCAAGCAATTTTGATGTCGAAGATGCATCAAGTTCAGCAAGGCCGGTTAAAGCTGATAAATACGCGATAAAGGCATTAGTTGATGCAAACCGGCAAACAACTAAACATGAGATCGGTGAGAGGTCAAATTTATCGAATGCAACTCTTTATGACCACCTAAAAGGCCTGGAACCTCGAAGCTCGATATACGGGTTCCTCATGCCCTCTCGGAGAGAAATTTGTATCTGTGCTTCACTCCTCAAATGTCACGAAAATAGTCCATTTTTGAAGCGCTTCATTACTGGAGACGAAAAATGGGTTGTATATAACAAAGTCAAACGCAAGAGATCATGGAAAGATAAACCGGTTCAAGGCATTTCAAAAGCCAATATTCATCAAAAAAATGTGATGCTGTCTGTTTGGAAGGATTTTATAGGAGTTACTTTTTTTGAGCTTTTACCGGATAACACAACAATTAATTCGAAAGTCTACTGTTATCAGCTGGACAAACTGAATGATGCACTTCAACAGAAAAGGCCATAATTAATCAACAGAAAAGGTGTAGTGTTCCACCAAGATAGTGCGAGACCTCATACAAGTGTGGTCACTCGCCAAAAGCTTTTACAACTTGGACGGGATGTACTGCCCCACCCACCATATTCTCCAGACCTGGCCCCTTCGGATTATTATTTGTTCCGGTCACTGCAAAATTTTTTGAACACGAACAATCATCACCTGGATCACGTCAAAAATCAAAGACCAAACATTTTAAGAGCGTGGAATCATGCTACTAACAGGAAGATGGCAAAAAGTGTTGGATCAGAATGGTCAATACATAATTTAATTAAATATTTATTCATTATACGAAGATCGTCTTTCATTTTCACAACCAAAAAACGAAATTACTTTCGGAACAACTAATAGTAATGCTCGCTTATTTCTTTAAAATCTCCAATTCCTGGAAACAAGATCTGTGTTCTCCTTGGCTTTTATATTTATATAGCATTATAAAGAGATATTATGACTCTGCTGTATTTCTTGGAAAAATAAATTTTAATGTTCACTTCGAACTTCGAAATTTTTTTCTTTTCTATGCAAGTTATAACAAAATAATTTACGCCAATCGTTCGCGGTTTTAATGATTTCAATCAGTTACATATTTTAACTGGTCTAAAACTGATAATTTTATAGACATATTGGGCTAAATTTTGTTTGGCTAATATGAACTGTGTCTAGGAGTAGTACTATATTAGATCGGAAGGCTAACTGGAGGCACAATGTAGAAAAGCGGGTACAAAAAGGATTATCAGAAGAAGCTGCGGTTTAAAACCTAAACTCCCACTTTGAATGTACTTTATACTGCCATAGTAAGACCGATTATTTCATACGGAGCATTTGTATGGTGGCCTGTATTAAACAAATGGTTCACCATTAGGGGGCTAACAAGCGTACAACGAGCAATCTGTGCAGACATAACTGGAGCTATGAAATCATGCCCAGCAGAGGCACTTAATGTCGTGCTCTATACGTTGCCAATAGACTTACAACTACGACTACCACCAACGAATACCGCCTTCAGAATAAAAGAAGGTGGTTTTTGTTATGCTAGGATGTTTGGTCATAGTTTTATTTTAGACAGCTAAAGGCTAACTAGCAACTTATCAGGTTTTACTACCACTACCCTAGACTTTAGAATAGAGTTAAGGTCAAGTTCCCCACGAGAAAGGAATGGAATTTGAATTCAATAGTCGAAGAAAATACAACTGCGCTTTACACTGGCGAAACGCGGCGTCGACTCCAGTGTATATTCGAAAGACCTCAAAACTTCCAAGTCCTTTGGCATGGAACTCGAAGCAGAAGAACTTCAAGCAGAAGTTCTCGGGATAAAGGAAGCTTGCAGGATAATTAGAAACCATCCACGACAACTATGGAAAGTTTGTATTTTTTTTTTTTTTTCAGATAGTCAAGCAGCCATCTTATCTATAAAAATCGTCAGACAATGCAAACAAGTGCGCAAGACAGTCATCACTCTCATCTGGGTATTGGTCATAGGAACATAGAAAGAAATGAGAAACCTGATGAGCTAGCAAGATGGGGGAATCCTATAATGAACGTGAAGTGATAGAAATAGGCTGTCCCCAAGGCATGGAGGACAAGAGGGAGATCTTCTTGCAAGATGTTGACAGATGGACTAGTACGAATAACTAAACAAAAGTGATCCAATTTCCTCGGCAGGCAATGGCAAACTTTCGATAGTATTTCTGCAATGAAAAAACTTCTCATTAAAACCCAGCCGCCTTTTGGAGCCGACATAAAACTGTAAGCCTTTCCATTTGTGGAAAAATATCAAGACACAGCTAGGAGAAAGAGCTCGGCCACATACCCAACAGAGCGTGTGAGCGCCAATTAGGTAAGTATGTATGAATGAACTGGTCTTTTTCTGATGCATGGCTGGACAATTGATATTTCGTAGGAGCTCACCGGGTTAAAAATACCAATTGCGAGCTTAGAAAAAGGATGAAACGGAACTGATTTAGCTGACAAATAAACTGTGTTCACACAATTAGTGTTTTTTCCCTGCAGGGTAGTTACTTGCATACATTTTTTGTGCAAGTGTGTGAGTCTTCATGATTTCATACATACATATATACATATATTTACTTCCCACTTTTCCGATGCTGACACTCCTTTTTAGTATAACTTCATTTTAATCGATTATAGTTTGTTTTAGTTTTGTCTGTTTGTTTTTTTTTTTTTTTGTTTTTCAAATTCTTTGCTACAGACATTTCTGATATAATTTCTTGTCATGCTCAAAAGCTGCTTATAGATATATGTGTGTGTATAAGCATACACCTCTGTTCCTGTTAATGTGGCATACCACTATGGGTCCAACACAGATGCTAGGGAGCCTGTAAATGGCATGGAATTTGTTCATACCCCAGACAGTAAGTTTTCTAGTTCACGAACAGGCACATGATGGAACAAGTCGTACTAGTTCAGGAGTGCCCGGTTGGAGGTGTATTATTCCACTACTATAATTGAGAATACCTCAAACGTTAAAGTTGCAGGAAGTGAGGTTTGGAGGAATGTACGGGCAGGAGCTGTCATTCACTATACATACATATCTATATGCGTAACAGAGTGTAAAACCATGTGAATCAGCCTTCCACAATCTAGTCAGCCAGGTTGTAGCAAGGCTGGAAGCTGACGATTACACAGTGGGCGTGTTTGTGCACATTGAGGAGGCTTTTGATAATGCCACTTTTGACTCAATCTGTTTCTCTACCGAACGACAAAATCAAACCATTGTAAAATTGATATATCCCATGCTCTCTGAGAGGCTGCTAAACGCTGGTGAAAGCAGTGACGATCTAATTACCGTCAGGCCCAAGCAAGGGCCGCACTGCTAACGGATATGCAGGAACTCGGATTTCATGTACAAGCATATGTAGACGATTTCTGTGCGTTCACATTGGATAAATCCTTAAAAAGGCTTTGTATGAAAGTGCAGAGAATTCTGAATAAAATCGAAGACTGGTGCACAAGCCAAGGTCTTTCCGTCCATCAGAGCAAAACAAACTTAGTTCACGAGAAAACAGAAATTGGATGGTCTGAAGCTTCCAGCACTGAAAGGTGTGACACTCAGTCTTGCGACGAATTTAAATATCTGCGAGTAATCTTGAATAAGAAACTGACTTGGATCGCGCGTTAAAGAATTTAAAACAATGCCGTAAAGCCTTTGGTACAACTTGGGGTCTGAAACTTGCTGTGATCCTGTGAATATACACCGAACTTATCAGACCAAGCGTCACTTACGCCTCTGTGGTTTAGTGGCGACGGACCATGGTTAGGTTCACACTTCTGCAACTATACAGGCTGCAAAAAAGTGTATGTTTATGCATTACGGGGGCCATTGTACTGCACTCGGGTTTCCTTTTTAATTTTCTTTAAATCTAATCGACCTCCGAAGAAATTTGAGTAGAACTTGTGGAGCTAAGGTGGTCGCTTCTTAACACATCAGTGCCAAAGATCTCAAGCCTGATTCGAGCGAAGGCCGGGCAGGCGTACAAAAAGCGGTCCGCCGTCTCATCCTCCTTTCCATATGCTGGGCAGAATGCACTGTCTGAGATGCCCACCTTTTCCATGTAGGTACTTTGCCCACCATCAGTTCAACCAGCTGCCTACAGCCCCTTCTGCTTAGTGACAGGAGGAACTGCGACAGTCGGTCGGACATGACAGGTAACATCAGTTTTGTCCATCTGCAGCCTCGCTCAGCCTGATAAGCTCTCTTGTGGGTTACAGTAACCCGTTTACCTACAGTGGCTTTGATGAGTGCAGAAGAAGTGGCAAAACGGGTTACGGGCCAAGGAAGTTGGCCTCAGAGCCCATTCAAGCTAAAGCGTTAGAGATCTCGTTACCCCTGATCACCACGTGACCCGGATCAATGTTAACATCGGGATATTATGTCTGTCGACATAGTATGAGTACTCAACTACCCTTGTAGTGGTTAAACGGCTGTCTAAGGTCATCTGTTTTCCACAACAAAGTTCATCGCTTCTTGAATAGCATACACGTGCGTTCCAAGAGCGAAGTGTAGTTTTGTCCCGCTTGATTCCACGTAGACATCAGAGCCGGATCCGTGCTCGGTCCTGGAGCCATCCCTAAAAATGCGAGAACAGTGTTTTTTTTGCTAATTTTCTAAATTTGACCAGAGTTGAGTCTCTGGCAGCACTACACTGTACCTTTTGTCAGACCCCTTGCATCTCAAGATACAGCAGGAAGCAATACAAGCAATGCGTAGACTCCATAATAATGCTTTCTAGCACGAAGACTGTATTTTGGGACACAGAGAAATCTGTAAGATGCTATCTGAGTGTATCCACTATTTTTCACATCTAAGTCTCAGTCTTATGCCCATAGTGTCATTTGGCAAGCAATTTGATGTCAAAGTAGTCCAGAGTAGATTTAAAGATATTTGAGGGAAATTTTCTTTACCGACGGATCTAAGAGTTAAATAGGTTGTGAAGATGAATAATAATTAAACGATAAGGAAGGCATGACAATTGTTTTCCAAATGGATATTTTTGCCATTCACTTTGAGTATTTAGTGACAGTCAGGCTACACTGAAGGACCTGAAGAACGAGAAGCAAACCTCAAATATTGTTAAAGAATGTGAGAAGAAGCTTAATTCTGTTGCAAGATGGAATAATCTTTTACTTATTTGGGTTCCAGGACACAGCGGTGTTTAAGGATATGAAATTACCGATGAATTGGCCAAGGATCAGTGGTTACCCCACAAGAACCAGAGCCAATAATCGGAATCTGTTCTACAGGAATCATTAATTAGGTCTGCGATTATGTGTCCAATTTACATAAAAAGCGATTGTCCAGTCTAGGACGCCGCAGAACAGGAAAGTGTTTTGTGACAAGCCCGATCAGAAAACTGTCGCACTTTCTTCTAAAGCTTAGAGGAAAATATGTCCGATTATTATTACAGGATGTACGATATTATTACATGACATAAACCGGGATCCGATGTCCGGTATTATTAGAGAACAAAACCCGTGGGGTCAGCATATTGAGGGCCCGATTATCCTGTTCTTCTTAGAGAAGGCGGGTAGCACTGAGCATTTTCTCTGTGAATGTTCTGTCTTTGCTATAGCAAGGCTAGGAATTTTGGGTTCAGATGCCATGAAAATGAGTAAAATTCGTTCTCTCAAACTGATGGATATTTTCAAATTTACCCAAGAATCTAGAAAACTCTCACAAGACTAGCTATCTCTGCCTCTTCTCTATTCTATCCTATCTCTTTCTCTTTGTCACTTCTCTCCTTTCCTCCTTGACTATCTATTCTTTTACTTTTCAGAGCTTCAAATACAATGGGACTTTCAACGTGAGTGTTTTAGGAGTTACAAATCTCTCGGCGCTTCTTGGCTCGCCTTATTCAAATTTAAATTTCAATTGAAAACTATTGTTCCACATGAGATGATTCAAACGTTTTGTGGTGTCATACGCCGAAACTCATTTCCCAAAACAAATTTATCGATTTTCCTTGCAACATTTTTTATTTCAAATTATATCACTAGACTTCTTGAAAAAATACACTTTACATCTGTAAGTTGAATCAGAGTATCAAGTCATGTTGTTTGAATATCGCCAACAAAAACCGGAATTACTAATACAAACTAGTACAAGCTAACATAATATACGTACATACGTACACATATCCACGAAGACACGCATCCGCATAAATGGTAATGACAGTCCGTATGTAACTGAAATACTTATAGAGTGTTGGTATGTATGTATGTACATTTATTTTTGGAGTTCGTGAAAGGCCAAAACGTTTTAGAAATAATATACTTCCATGTCATGCGTGCCACATCCGCAATAGCCGCATATTCAAGCGTGCCGCATCGCCTGACGTTCTCCTCCTCCTAACTTTGGCTACATCACTTCCGCTTTGAAATAGTCACTAGCGTCAAATAAGCGACAGTACACGTCATTGAGGTTGTCAAAACGCAAACAATTTCACGCTTGAATTCAAGAGTTGATAAATATTTTTACCACATGGCTGGAGCTATAAATATTGATATATTCAAACGGAGTTTGTTCGGCTGTGTATTTCAATATTTTGCGAACGCTCTGGGAGGCTGACGCGCTAGCATTAATACAAAGGAGCTTTTAGTGTCAAAAAAATGTTCACAGAATTGAAAATCAAATGTGCTTGAAAAATGTAATTTAATCTCAGTTTCTCTCCCATTTCATAGATGAAAATCAATGTTGAGGGGCGTTTGTGTGTGTGTGGTGCAGTGTCACTGCGGCATCTGCATCACATGAATAGAATCACTTAAGGTGATGAGATGAGCTAAAGTGATTACTTCTGCCAAATTAAAAATTCACCAGTGATATAAATCAATACTTGCTTTGTCACAGGACAGAGTGCGCCAGTTTATTCTATGGATCAATGGTTGGGTAGTGAATGACTTCACAAGGCTCAAAGGATTAACAAGAATTTGTTGGATTTGGAAAATTTTTGTTTTTTATTTTTTCTTTATTTTTAATTATTTTTTTCTGTTCTCTTATTATTATCAACGTTTGATCTCAATTACTTGTAGTGTGATTTTTATTATATCTGTTAGCTTAACCAACGATATCGCTGCCATTGCGGCTCGAATGTTCTTTTTGAGTTGTTCTAAGATCTTCGCTCTGGAAACTTTACTCTTTAAAAATCCACACTTTATAAGGGCACATGTAAAGAGTTCGCTCAAAAATCCTGCTTTTAGTGCTTCCTGTGCTGGTGTTTAACTGCTGAGCTCGCAATACGAATAGTACTCTTCACAGTTCCACCATTTCCATTCTAACAAACTGAACTTAGTCTAATATGTGATTAGTGGATCGCTAAAAATAAGTGCTCGAAAAAATTTATGATGAAATACGAAGAGCCATATTTGAGTGTTGTAAAGCCACAATATTTTGAATGATTACATGATAAGTTAAAGCAATTAATCGATTACCCAAGCCTGCAACTTCATTAATTTTTTGCCTGTTGGCTGAGATCGGCAAATATTTTTTCCGAAGCTGGCAATACGCCTAAACCTTTTAGAAAGTGGAGGTTGGAATAATCACAAATCATGTTTGTAGCAGCAACCCAACCGAACAATTATCAGGTTTTTTTAAAACAAATAAATCGAAGACAAAACATTTTAGTAGCTAAAAATTCTTGCTGTTCTTTAGGTCCCTAGGACCTCCCTTTTTATATTTCTACCTTTTTGGAAAAAGTTCAATATAAGTACTGAAAAGTTTACTTTTATTTTGCAAGCAAATAATAACAGATCAAATGATTCCCATTAAAAACGTATAATAATATCACTGAAGCAACGCAACTCTTCATTTAGGACCTGCCTGAACCTCCATCCCTAAACAAGTATACAAATCTGCAAAAAAAAAACGATTCCCTCCTTTATCGAGCTCAAAGAAGAACGCCAAACTCAACAAAAATGGCAACAATTTTGCTACCCACAGGACGAGAAATTCCTGAACTCGCTTACAACTGATCACTGAGAGAAACCGAGAAGCATACAATTATTTAGTAGAACTCGTTACTACCGCAGCAACAGATTATTCTTTTTGGAAGTCGACCAAAAATCTAAAAGGCTTAACTCAACAAAACCTTCCCATTATCAAGCCAGATGGCGCATGGGCGAAAATGAACACTGAAAAGTGGACTGCTTTGCTGAACAGCTCTCTGAAGTTTATGTTCCAACCCAGACGAAGCACCCCCATATATCCAATTCCAAGTTTCTTCACTTTTAGATGAAACTCGATTGAACACCAGCAAAACTTTTAAAAGAATTACCAAAAGAAGCTATAATATTTCTTAACCAACTCTTCAATGCGATTGAATTGAACTGCAGACACGAATTGCCCCACCTGAGTGGAAAGCTGCTCAAATAATCATAGTTTTAAAACCAAGTAAGAACTCAAATAATCTGAAATAATATCGATGGAAATCTTATTTCTTCAAATATTATCCCATTCTAGAGATTCCCATAACTTTATATACTCGTATCTTGCCGATAGACACTTTTTTGGCGAACAAGGCGATGAAGTAACCAATCTCCACAAAACAAATGCTGGTGTGCCTCAAGGCTTCCTCCTGGGTACCACATAATAGTACACCTGTTATTCACGCATGGTATGCCTGGCTCGTCAGGTGCCCTAACAGGAATATTTTCCGGAGATACTGTTGTCGTAGCTGTAGATAAAGTCCGAACAAAGCATCTATAAAATTGCGAAAATGTCTCGATGGCATTACCCAATGGCTTAAAAATTGGCAAATTACAGCGAATGAGACTAAATCGATTCAAGTAACATTTACGACCCGACGTGAACACTCTTCTCCTGGAAAGGTCATTGGCATCGAGATTCCAAAACCCCTTAACAAAAACCCCGCTCGAGCAACTTTATGGAGCTTAAACAAGGTGAAGACCAAATAGACAAGACTGGCTTCATACAAATTTTTTTGATGGCACCATCTTTTCAATGAGTTAGAGCGTTGAAAGTCACATCTATGGCTGACATCCAGTAGAAGGTTGGTGGCATTCGGTTCAGTCGAAGCGTGGTTACTGCGTCTAAAGTGCCAGTATGTTTGTGTCATCGGTACAAAACTGAGTTTCGAAGAACGAGCAATTATCAAATTTTGTTTTAAAATCGGTAAAACGTCCACCGAAACATTTGAAGAGAAAAGTTTATGGCGATGACTGTCTATCTCGTGCCAGAGTTCATGAGTGGTTTACACGTTTCAGAGAGGGCTGTGAGGACATAATTGACAATAAACATACCGGCCGCCCAAAATCAGTAATCACCGAAAACTCCATCGAAATTATAGGTAATTTATCAAAAATGAACCGAAATCATTGTTGAAATTCATGGAATCGGAGTAGAATATCTCCAAAACATCGATTTATCGCATTTTAATTGATCATTTAGGCTACCAAAATATCTATGCACATTTCATTCCGCACACGGACCAAAAATTGCTCAGGATTCAACTTTCGAAAGACCTCATTAAAGAGGCGAGAAAAGACGAGAACTTTCTTTACAACATTGTAAATGGTAATGAATCGTTGTGCTTCCAACATTAACCTGAAACTAAGTGTAAAAGTACCGAATGGAAGGCCCCAGACGAGCCACCACCCAAAAATCCGCGTTTGGAGAAGTCAAAAATCAAGTCGATGCTCATTTGTTCTTACGATTCGAAGTGAATCGTCCACAAAAAGTTCATGCCAACGGGTATGTTGAAAAGTTTGTTGCATTGCATTCGCCGTATTCGCCCTGAATACCGCGAAGGAGGAGGAAGCCGGCGCTTACTGCATGATAATGCACCATCTCCTCGATCCACTCTTGTGACTGATTTTTTGACTAGAAATCTCATTTCAGCCATCAATCACTCACCGGATTCGCCTGATATGGCTCCCTGTGACTTCTACCTATTCGGAAGATTGCATTTGGCCATGAAAGGAAAACGTTTTGCGTCCGTAGAGGCCATCCAAAAGGCTTGTACTGACAACCTGAAGGACATTTCGGTCAATGACCTGAAACACTCTTCCGAAAAGATTTTACATCGCTCAAAACAGTGCATCGAGGCCAGAGTGGACTATTTTGAATAAAGAAACTCGAAGTTATCAGAACAGCTCCTGTCATTTCTATTTTAGTTCTGCCTTGTTTATTTTGGACTTCATCTTGTACTTTTGTTGACGGTCGCATGACTGAGCTAAAATTATTTTAAAATAAAAAAAATTATAAAAATTCGTTTATCTCACTTTCTCTTCTTCTTTATTGGTTATTTGTTAAGATCTTTCTGAACTTAAAAAATCTAGAACTAGCCATCTCTATTCTGATTCTTATTTCGGCTGAATTGTCCCAATTTCCATTAAGTTAGTTATAAATAATTCCTTATAATAATTTAGTTGTTTAATGCAATGCAAAAAAAATTTAATCTTTTGTATGGTTTGCTGAGTCGGAAAGACCTAATATCAACATTTATATTGTATTACGTATTTTTTTAAATGAAGAAGTCTAGTCAAATTTACTGGTAAAAATTGTATCTAATTTGTACTGCAGGCTTTTTTGTTACTTAGCCGTTTTTCCGGGATAAAAGCAAAATTTTGGCAGTCGTTTTTTTTTTGTTTTTCTTAATAAATTGAAAGTCAAAAACTAAGTTTTCTTTAAAGTCATGACAGGTTGAACCTCTGGTTTTTAAACATTTTTGAAAATTTGTGATGTCTTGAGCACTTTTCAGACTGAACCTTGATGCAGATGAACAGAAGCTACTGATTTCCAAAAGGAGAGTTCTGCGAAAATTTTTTGGCGCGATATGCGATAAAGCTGAGTGGCGGAAACGCTACAATTATGAACTCGATAAACTATATGCGTACCCATCTGTGATAACCACAATCATGATCAACAGATTGAGATGGGCAGGTCACATGTAGCGGGCTGACACAGATTACCCACCCCAACAAATACTCTTCGGTAAATGCCACAGGCACAGAGAGCCCCTTCGCCCGCCGCTTAGATGGATAGACGGCGTAGAAGAAGACGCAAGCTTTTTGGGATTTCGGGCATGGGGGGCACGAAACTGAGACAATTGGGGGCATATGCTACAGCAGGTGATGACCCGACCAGGGTAGGCAAGTCAACAATGATGATGACGATGTAATTGACATGGAAAGTTGTGAAATTTGTGTATTTTTTGTATACATCTTGAAATTTGAATTTATATGGTTTTCGTTAGGCACTGAGCAATACTTTTATACAAAAACAATGAACTTTCAAAACTCTAGAAAAATAGTAAAAACTGGTCAAAGTGCTGGTGTGCTAACGTTTTATTCACCTCCCACTCTGAGTGTAATTTCAAAAATGGCATTAATATTACTGTTAGCTACCGCATTACTGCACCTATCGAGCAAGCGTTCTCGCATACGAGTATTGCACTCAAAGTAAATTACTTTCCATAATCGAAGAGCGTTCAAATCAGTTTGAAGAGTAATTAATTAGAAATAAGACAGTTGCATTTTTCAGAAATTAATTAAATATTCAAAGAGCTCGAATAACGTACCGAAAAAGCATCAAAGCGCAACTAGCTAGAATTTTTTTACATTTTCTCTGTGAACACCTGAGCTATGGTATCCTTGCATTAGCGAAATGGTACCTAAGTGTAAAAAACTGCAATGAATGAAGCGCCAGGTAAAGAGAAAACCAATGGCAACAAATCAAATTTGAAAGGTTTGCGAAACACTCACCCCACTGCCAGTGAAATATTTCAGCCACTTGCTGCCAAAACTGCACCACAACCAGCGAATGTATAGGTCACTAACAAACGAATGATAGAGGTGAGCAAGTGCCGCTGCATGTATATGCCAGTAAGCAAAAAGTTTAGATATTTCCAATCCACAAATGCAATTTGTGAAAAATATATAATTTTTTAATTCTTGCCATATTTTGAATGCCAGCCAGAAGTTAATGAAGAAAAATTATTTTGGATTTTAAAAATGTATGTACAAGATTTCAGAAATTTATATAGCCATACTGCCATACATTTTGTGCCACTTTTTTACCTTCAAGAATAAATTTATGTCACGAATGATTCGCTCTATATTGGTTTCCATTGTCGCAATAGTTTTTGG
The DNA here is from genome assembly GCF_027943255.1 of Anastrepha obliqua. Classification (NCBI taxonomy): domain Eukaryota; kingdom Metazoa; phylum Arthropoda; class Insecta; order Diptera; family Tephritidae; genus Anastrepha; species Anastrepha obliqua. The sequence goes on from NC_072893.1 coordinate 66,802,436, forward strand.
CTTGCTTGCCTAGTCCAGTAACTTCAAATGGTCTCACAAAAAATTGGCTAGAGATATGCAATTAAATTGTAATCGATTCCATTATTGCAGATAATTTTACCATCGACGATATCGTGGCAAAATGAGACGTGACTCTATCTGAATAAAACCTAAAGCTAATTTTAAGATTTAAGGCGGCCACCGTAGCCGATTGGTCGGTGCGTGAATAACTTTCGGAAGTGTGCGAGCTCGAATTTCCGTGCATGAAACATCACATTATAGAAAAAGTTTTTTTTTTCTAAAGCGCGTCACTCCTCGATAGTCAGTAGCAGGCCTCCGTGCATATTTCCCCCACGAAAAAGCTCCTCTTAAAAACTATTTGCTGTTCGGAGCCGGCTTAAAACTGTAGACCTCTCCATTTGTGGAATAGGAGGCACGTCACAAATAGGAGGAGAAGCTCGGCGGCATACCGAATAAGGTGTGTAAGCACCAATTAAATATATTTTCAGAAAACCAAATCGCCGACTATAGCTCTATACCCAATGCCAATGAGGACATACATACATTTCTTTTTTCAATAAGCATGGCCCGATTTTTCCCACAAAGTGTAAGTTCTTCGAAATCTATCGATGGCTGACGAGTCAACTGTGGTTTAGCGTCACTTCAACTGAAAATTCTTTATTGGTTTTTGAAATAAAAATTTAAATAATGAAAACGAGGTCGTAAATTTTGTAAATTAATGATCAGAATTTGACCATATTTTTCTTTATAGAAAATGGACAAAAAAATATAAATTTTATAATTAAATTTTTCCAAAACTGATATAATAATTGCCTTTTTAATGTTGTTTGCATCTTTTTTTCGTCCCGATTTTCTTTTGACATTTTCTCAGCTTCATGTTTTATTTTCATTCTTTCATTAAATAGAAACATAAAATAAGCTATTTACACTGTCGGAATGCGTTTTGTGACGGAATAGCAACCATTTAGTTCTGAAAGTACATTATGAGCAGACCATTTTTGTAAAAGAAAGTCTCTACCAACTATAAGTAAACACTTATATTGTCTGCTACTGTAAAACCAATTGAAATATTTTCGTAAAATATTTTAGTTCTGAAAGGTCCAAATTCAAAAGACTGATCGCACAAAAAGGTCTCCTCACTTAACTGAAGTTGAAATGGTTCTCAAAAAGATTGTCATGAAATTGTACAAGAGAACTTTGCTAATAAAATTTCAATCAGAAATTTATTTATTCGATTTATAACCCTTTCATACGTAACATAAAGATATCTGTCACCTAAATTTGAGAAGCTTGACTTACTGTAAAAAAACCTACTTCTAAGCGCATCTGTATTTCGTCAGACAACAAGGCATCCTACGTGCATTGCAGCCTCCCATAATAACTTCTAAACTCATTGAAAAATGTTTCACTCTCCTCAATGCCCTGGAAGTAAGGAACTCCATTTCGCCACGACGGCAGCGAACACACGCGCTGCCTCGCGAAATTGGGCTCTACACCAAAATGGCGTGTATTAGATTTTTTTTGCGGGCTTAACAAAACCCACTGACAAGGAATTATGAACAACTGGGAGGGAAAAATATTATGTATAGAATGCTGAGGACAGAGACAGGCAAAATAATTATACTTCCTTCTAGCAAATCATGAAGTATGCTTCTGAAACCTGAAAAGAGAGGACTGAAAAACTCTCATTGTATACTATACAGATCGTTGAACTCGTGATATTCGTTAGGATTTCAGGAAATTAGGATTGATAGAAACAAACGCATGCCGTTTTGCGACCTGGATGGTTAAGCGACAAATCGCTAGCCTCTGCGAATGTGTAGCTTTCGAAAAACAAAGATTCACACACCTAAGGGTTATGACCCTAAATCCATTAGCGTTATGAAAAAAAGGATGAGGACGTGTTAAATTTAATTTGAAGCCTCCAGTTATACGCTCGCAATAAAGCTGAATAGAATAAATTAGGAACCGCAGTGCACTACTACGACCCAACAAAACCGAAAATATAAAAAAAAATGTACACGACAACTTTGTCAAACAAAAATGGTTTATTCAAGATTTTATTTGAGGATTATTTGGTAACCCCTCCGTTATTAGTTAACCGGAGAAAAACGAAACAATCTTCCATTTCCTCTGTGAATAACCTGCCTATGGAAGGACAGAATGTTAACCCTGGGCAAACCTCTGTTCGAGAGTCTCGAACAACTGTCTGGCTTAGATGTCAGCAACCTGATAAGGTTCCTGAACCAAACAGATTGGATATAGTCATGCTGTAAATAACTGGTATCAACCAACCCCTCCGTTCAAATCAAAAGATACACACCAGGTCATCTTCAATATCCAGTAAATACCTTATTTTCCCACAAACAATAATTTTCCGCCAAAATTTTCCTCGAAAATAATCACATAAATTGTAATATTAACTTAATTAGAAACCCGAATTAGTTAAAGAGTTGCATTCAAAATTCATTACAAAATCAAATCCGGAAGTCATTTCAACCTCTTCGCGTAATTTAGTAATTGTTTTGAGCGTAAAAAGTTCCCGACAACGTGTATCACTTCGCTTCCATTTCGACCACTTTCGTTTAGTGGGTTAACTACGGCTTCTGTTTGCCCCAAAAGTATGCTATGAATTTGGCGAATTGATGGTGAACGGATATTATTTGTTGAACACTACAACGCTTTTGCAGTAAAGGTTTTATGTGATCATATTTTTGCCGCTGCTATTTGCTCTGAGGAGCTTGCTTTTAGTTGGTACGAGTATTGCTTGGTTTTTGCTATCAAATTTTATTTGTTTTGGGTGTGCACCAACCACTTGCAAAACAGTGATTCATGCGTTGTTGTTTTTTTTTTTTTTTTTTTTTTTCATTTGTTTATTTACTTTTATAGTTTGACTTCTTCGATCTTTGTTAAGGGTTAGATTTGTAAATGAATAACTTCCATTACTAGGATTGCATTTCATTTCATTAACCTCCGCAAAGAACTTCACTTCAAGCAGGGCGACTAGATTGCAGCAGTCAATGCTGGCATGCCAGACAAAGTAAGTGGGTGCGGAGGATAGCATTTCACTTCTGAACAAATTTTTGCAGTTTTGAATGCCCTCTGGTATGCAATAGTTGGAAGACTTAATATTTTGCTTTTGTGAGTGAGACGGACTTTTGGTGACCAACAGAAGTAAATTGGTAGAAAATGTGCAACCTGTTGTGAATTTTTGTGGCTAAATCAGGAGTTTTTTGGTTATTGATAAGAGCAATAGATTATGAACATTTGTGGAACAACATCAAGACGCACACCACAAATAGGAGGAGGAGCTCGCCCAAACACCCAAAAAGAGTGTTCAATTATATATACATATATATTAGATTATGACTGGATATCTCAGAATTAAAGCTCGGTATATTTTTATGTGTATTTCTTTTCCTCGGTGGCAAATATTTTGGAATTAATTTTGAATTAACTGAAAAATTCATTGACTAAACTTGTAATTGAAAGCAAAATTAATAAAAACATCAAGACGTTGCTCCACAAATGGACGGACCTACAGTTTCAAGCCGACTCCGAACGGCAGATATTATACTAGGAGGTTTGCCATTGCCTGCCGAGGGGCGACAGCTGAAAAAATGTTTTTCTTAATTTGGTGTTTCCCCGAGATTCGAACCTACGTTCTCTCTGAATCCGAATGGTTGTCACGCACCAACCGATTCGGCTACGGCGGCCGCCAAGCTTATTCAAGGTTATCACTTATATTTTTTTAGTTTAAACCACCTCGCTCAAAAAGTTTCCTGAACAACCGCGTGATGACGCTCTAAGTCAACTGATTTGAGTTCTATTTTTTTTTTTTGTTATATGGTATTGCCTTTAACATTCCTACCAAAATTATAACGATATTGCTTGACATTTGTAAAAGTTACGCTGTCTTGCATAAATCTACCTCTCCACGTGTTTTCAACTTTTTACAGTTGCTGCAAATTCAAATCTATTTTAAAGAATTTGCAGCAACGAATCTGCATCATCTGGCCGTTGACATCGAAAACTGATGAAAACATCAATAAAGTTGATAAATAACCGCAAATTAACCATCAGAGAGCTGGCACAGGACTTGAAAATTCACTTATGGATCCATTTCGGAAATTGTTGTTAATAATTTGGATTTGCGCCGTAGTGTCGCGAAGTTGATCACAAAGCACCTGAATTTCATGAAAAAAGGGAGCCTTTGATATCGCCAAACACTTAATTTCTGAGTCCGACCCATTCATCACATTCATGATTATTGAAGAAGAGAACTGGATGTATGAAAATAACATGCAATCCACACATCAGGCGGGTGAGTGGAAAGCTCCGAATGCATCAAGACCAAAAATACCACATTGTTTTCAGCCAAAAAAGAAAGCGATGCTCACGGTTTTTGTGGATTACGACGAAATTCTAAACCATGAATTTTTACCAGAAAGTCAGACAGGACTGTTATTTAACCATTATGACACCTTTGTATGAAACAATTCGCCAAAAAGGTAAAAACGGAAGAAATTATTTGAGGAAAAACAACAAATTTTGCGGTTCGGCAAGAAGTTTTTAGGATACGAAAAGAATTTTGTTTGTGGATTACTTGAGAAATGGTAAAACAAGAAATACTTAATATTACTATAACCTTTTAGATCAGCTGAAGTGAAAAATTCATGAAAAAAGACCCAGTTTGTGAAAGAAAAAAAATCCTTTTTCATCAGAACAATGCAGTGCGTCGAAAGAGCATTTTGGCAATGGCTAAAATCCACGAATTAAAGTTCGAGTTGTGGGAGCATCCACAGCATTCACCAGTTTTTGCCCCCAAAGACTGCTTCCAGACCCAAGAAATTCACGCGCAGAAGGCGTTTTTCATCAAATGAGGAGGCCATAACAGCTGTATTTTGCAGCCCAAATTCTGACCTCAGGGATGGAATTCATAAATTGGAATCTCATTGGTACAAGTGTATTGAAGCTCAGGGAGACTATACTGAATAACGAAGTGTATTTTAAGCCATAAATTTGGGTATTTCTTATCAAACCGCAAAACTTATTGAACAACCTAGTATTTGGATATAACTCGAAAAGTTTGAGGGATCCCATTATGAAACTTTTGTGGATTAGTAAGCGTAGCCTGGGGTATTAAAAAAGAAAATAAGAAAGAATCTTGGGAAAGTAGGGGCGGACGGGCCTATTAAAAATTTACAAAAAAAAAATATTATATTATATAATTCTTCCTCGAAATAGTTTGAGAGAAATATTTTTTTTTTGCAATTTTTTCTATTTTTTTAATAAAATATAGTTTTTAAATATAGTTTTTAAATATAGTTTTTAAATATTTTATTAAAAAACTAGAAAAAATTGCAAAAAAAAAATATTTCTCTCAAACTATTTCGAGGAAGAATTATATAATATTTTTCCGACAATTTAAGATTTATTTAAATTTTATTTTTTTTACAAAAAACTATTATAGGGTATATTTTATACAAAAAATGGGAAAAATTTTACAAAAACCAAGTTTTTGCCAATTTAAAATTTAACTTAATTTTTTTATTTATTTAATTTTTTTTACAAAATAAATTTTTTATAGGGTAAATTTTATAAAAAAATGGAAAAATTGTAAGAAAAACAAAATTTGAACAAAAATATGCAATATTTATTTTAAATTTACATTTAGTTTTTATTACAAAAAAACTTTTTCAAATTAGAAAACAATGAAATAGAAAACAAATATTTTTCCAAAACTATTTTGAAAACAAAAAATATAATATTTTTCCGACAATTTAATATTTATTCAAACTTTATTTTTTTTTTACGAAAAATCTTTTTTATAGGGCATATTTAAAAAACAAATGGAGTAATTTTACAAAAAACAAGTTTTTGCCTAACTATTTTCATCAAAAAAATCTATTTAAAAATTAATTTTTTTTTTCATTTATTTAATTTTTTTTACAAAAAAACTTTTTGAAGGGTATTTTTTATAAAAAAAATGGAAAAATTTTACAAAAAAAGTTTTTTTTTCGAGCAAAAACAAGAATACATATTTAAAACTTAAATATGTTTTTTCGTTTATTTTATATTATTTTCTTACAAAAAATGCAAAAATTTAATTTTTTCCAAAAAAACTTTTTTAAGGGGTATATTTTATGAAAAAAATGGAAAAGTATTACAAAAAAACGTTTTTCCCTAACTATTTTTAACAAAAATATGCAATATTTATTTCAAATTTATATATTTTTTACAAAAAAAAAAATTTTAAAAAGTATATTTTATTAAATAAAATGAAGCTGTTTGGAGAAATAATTATAATATTTATCCCTAAAAAAGTTTTTTGCAACAAATTTTAATTAAAAAAAAAAAACTTTTATAAAAAGTATATTTTATTAAAAAATATGGATCCAAAACTTGTTTGGTATTAATATAAGCCGAAGATATTTCATTTTAAAAAATATACAAACGTTTCAACACTGATAAATTTTAAAAATGTAGCGGCAGGCTGACCACCTACCCTGTCAGAAATCATTAACAGATTAAAGAAGTCTTGCGTTGGACTGAGACTTGTCGAGGTCATATTCTCCCGAGAGGAGTGAACAAGGAAAAATAAAACAAAAACCAATTTATAAAATTGTTAAAGGGAGCAAAAAATATTTCTCTTTTCAAAGCTCTAGTCTACATATACTAGTGTTTTCAATATACAAGTAGAATAATTCTCAAAACTTTGACTTTTGTTTCTTCAAATGTTTCCAGCTTACTTGCTATTATACCCAAACTAACAAATAAACCAATTTTTAGAAGAGTTGATCACAGTTTCCAAAAAATTGACATGGAATCGCCTATTCGGCCAACCACTTGTGCCCTTCTGTGCGGGAGAGCCCAAAGGACACTATTTCATTTTCCATGTCGTAAATTTTTTCAATCAAATTTTCTTGCTTTGCAGTTAAACCCATTTTCATTAGTAAAAAACTTAACTCAGTTATAATATTAGCATTTCAAGTAGCAAACATCTTTTATCTTGTTATGTAAGTACTTAAAAAATATTTTTCTTGGTAACAGCAAACAAAACTTAATTAAGTAAGTTAAAGCACAGAATGCACACGTTTCACGCTCACGGAGAATCTCGCACACTGCCAACTGCCTTGGCGAAATGACAGTGTGGCAAAATATTTGTACAATTTGCTAACGAGTTAGCAGAATTCAAAAACAAAAACAAAACCAAAAAAGAAACAGGAATTAAATCAAAACAAAAACACTTATAAAATACGGCGCCTAAACGAAGAAGTGAAGACAGGAAACAAAGAACAACAAAAATGTATGAATTGTTGCATGCATTGCAAATGAATGCGTAAATACTTACAAACACACGCACAGGTTGTGCAAACTGTAATTCACTGCCACACATGCCGCACGTAATGTCAACGATGTGAAAAGTTTTACTGCATTTATTAAATTTCGCAAACACCCGAAGGAATACACAGAAATACAAAAATGCACACTGGAACGCATGAATTTGCATATACTCACTTATACATACAAGCGCATGCATCAACATGACATTTACGAGTACACACACATATACATGCGTGTGAATGCATAGGATGCTCGCAAATATGCAATAGCAGTGAGGGAGAATACTCAGATGCCAGCTTAATAGTGTTGAATGTTACTTTTAATATGTTGTTCTTGATGTTGTTGTTGTTGACAGTCACTGATGTCACCAGCCATGTAAGTGTCAGAGCGATTGCAGATTTGTTTTAGTTGTTATTAGTTGCACTTATTGCAGCGACTTGGAAACTTTAGAAAAACGAAATATAATATTTAGCTTATTTTCCGCCTGCCTGCTTCCCACTCCCCACTCCCTACTCTACACTTTCCCCTTGCCGCACTTCTTATTTCCGTGTTATTGCTTTTCGCGAAATACGATTAAATGACAAATTACTTTGCTTGTTTGTTACACTGTGCACATATTTTTGGAGCAACAGGGCATGCACAATATGCACATAAGAGTAGCATGCGCCCAAAAGCAGGCTTAACAAATTTGCACAGTTATTTACAGAAACTTACAGCGAGAAGAGAGCAGCTGAAAAAAGCGCCTGGAGATGACAAAAAAGGAAAGATTGAATACAATTAAGTGCATTAACATACATAGTCACAGGCACACACACACACACACAGGTTGAAATTTGCTAAGAGGATGCATGCATATCTGTGCAAATTTGTCAAGTGTAAGCAAAGTACAAGAAAAAGAGGAAACTGAAGGAAATGTAGGAAATTCAAGCAAATTTTCGGCAAATGCTCATAAATGCAAATGCTAAAAAAGCTGCTCAACGCCTAAATGTATGCAATGTGAAGTGTAGTAAAACAGTGAGAGTAAGTAGCAGGCGATGTAGAAAAATTACTTGTAGATGCAATTCGTGGCGTTCACAGGGAAGAGCAAAATTTGTACGGTACTTATAGCTTAAAATTTGGCATAAATAGTAACAAAAAAGGTCTAAGGGGAATACGGTCATAAATCTGCTTGCAAGTATAGTTGCATATTAAGGTGGGCCCAAAAAAAAAAACACAAACAAAATTGTCTTGATGCTACCTACTTAATTTACTCTATGGCCCAAAAAATATACTGATAAATCCTGTTCAAAATTATTAAATAAGCGGAAAACTACAACTTCCAAAGAAAGATTATTAAATATAAGCAACTAATTTGCATATAACAACAAGACAGTAATACACTTTGATACTTTTTGACGCATTTTTGATACTTTTTGATGCATTTTTGATACTTTTTGTTGTCGTGATGCATAACGAATGCTCGATTTTTTTTTTTTTTCAAACCAGTACAATGAAATTTTTCTAAAAGTTCTGATCAAAAAGTTTGAAATTTTTATGAAGATTAAGTGAGTTCGTTTTTAACTTACTGTTAAAAAAATGTCATGTCGATAATACTTAAAAAATAGGATAGATATTTTTAGTTTTTACCTAATTTTTTTTTTTAATTTCGTGGGTTTTCAGGGTCCTTTTGCAAAAATAGCTTAACATATATCTTTCAGCTGAAGCCTTTTTTATAAATAAATAGAGGAAAATTAAAGGGAGCTCACATAATATCAATCTGTAAATATTTTTTACCAAATTTATGGAAAAGTGCGTTTTTAGCCGAAAATACATACCAAACAGGGTAAATATTTAGGGGTTTTTAATGGAAGTTTTTCTAAAAGTTCTCACCAAAAAAACTAAAATTTTTATTAAACTTTCGCGTTTTTTTATTTTGCTAATAACAAATTCTTATGCCGAAAATACATACAAAGCAGTATACATATTTTTGGTTTTTAATTTTGTTTTACCTTTGTGGGTTTTCAGAGTCGTTTTAGAAAAATAGCTAAAGTTATGTTCTTCAAGTGAAATAAATTTTTGGGAATAAATGGAGAAAAATTAAAAGAGGAGATTAGGTTAGATTAGCCTGGTTGGCAATAAGCCACGCTTAGACCTTTTGGTCCCTAGCGATACCAGATGGAGTCCGAACTCTATGAATACTGAAAGTAGACTATATGTAGGATGTCAGCGCTTTTGGCGAATCGAAGTAGAGCTGGGAGCTCCGCTTTTGAGACGTCCTCCAGACCCTCAAACAGTGGGGCTCCCAGGCATTTTAGTCACGTTTTTAATACTGCCAGACAAACTCACAGAAGGTGTTCTAAAGTTTCCTCAACATCCTCTCTGCATTTCCTGCATTTGTCCGTGTTAGCAATCTCTATCTTGTACGCATGTGCAGCCAATAGATTATGGCCTGTTAGCATAAATATAACAGTTCTGCAGTCTTTCCCCGAGTGCGTAACTACGAATTGAGTCAATTTTTTGTCGTTAGTTCTATGTGGATGTTCTGTGTAGATGTGAAAAGTCCTATGGCCAGGCTTCATGCCCTTGTGCCATCCCTCCTCTTCAATTGTAGTGCGAAATCTTCTCTCCCAATTAAAGTACGGAATCATGTAGTCTGTGCAACCTGAACTCCACTTTCCTATTGAGCTGTGTCCGAAGGTTCTACAGGTGAATACTCCAGCAACCAATAACCTCCTCGCGGATTTCGCTGCAGGTTTTCCGCCATAAGGTCAATAGGTGGCATCATTTCCAGCGCCGCCGTTGGAGTGGTTTTTTATAGCTCTTGTTATGCACAGAGCAGCGAGTCGTTGAATCCTTTCTAGTGACGTGTAGCACCAATGCATCAGAGAGGGTGATAGACCCCAAGTAACGCCCAGCATACTTTTACATGCGTACAGCGCGTTACTGGTCTTTTCACCCTTTCCTCCGGGAGATTCCACGCCGGGCCCTTGTACTTCCTGGTAAAAAGAAGAGATTAAATAATATCAATCTGTAAATATAATATTTTTTACCAAATTCATGGAAAAGTGCATCTTGTCCATCAGAATTCAATGGTAATTTTCAATGCGCTGGTGAAATATTCAATAAAAGAGATATACAAGATAATACACAAAAAATTATACCAAAAACTAAAAACAAGTGTCGCATGCTTTAGACATAAAAAATATAGAGCATAAAAAAATAAAAAAATTAAAATTAAAAAAATACTTCTTGGGTCACCCTAATGTACCATATATGCATACATGTGCATTTGCTTGTTAAATGTGCTTTGCGAGCAATATCCGTGCATTCAAATGACGCACAAAAGTTCAATGCAGACAAACTTTTTGAACCGCATTTATGAGCACTCAAATACTAACTTATCTTACCGAGCATTCTCTCTAAGCCGTCCACAATCATTCAAATAAAAAAATACTTGTGCATATGTAGGCGCTGCGCATATTTTTTAATAGTCGCCAAGCGCCTGCATATCGTTTGAGTTTTACCAGCATTGCTTGAATCTGACCCGCGCTTTCCCTCTCTGCCTCTCTTTTTCACTCTCTCAAGAGTCCACTTTGTGGTGCATGTCACTTCCAGCTGAAGCAATAAAAATATAAACGCTCGCAATTATAATATCCCGTATGTGTTCAGCTACACTCTATTAAAAAAAGTCACAAAAAAATAACCAGTATAGATTTTGTGACAAATTTTTATTTTTTACTCGATATACATAACGTCGCACTTATGCCAGCGACATGAATGTGTAAACATAAAAATATTGCGAAATCAGGGTTGGTTTCTGTTATAAAAAATAGTTAGAATATTTCATATAGTATATCCAAAGATTAACCAAGTCTACCCATTGCCTCAAAATTGGAAATTTTGCTAATTTTGCCGTTTTATCACAAGCCTCCTCACAACTCTTGACCAAAAGTCAAGTTTTTGGTCAACTGTCACCCTGCAGAGCACAAATTTTGAAAGCCCAAATGTGATACCAATGAAACAGTGACCCAAACTTATTTTAATTTGTTTCGTTTTAACTCAAGTTGTAGCATAGGACGACAACTAGGTCTCTTCGCCAACGCAAGCAGTTTTAAGCTATATATCCCAGTTCGTTCCACGTAAAACAAAGAAAACGCATTTCAGCTTCTGTCGTGCGTCGTCAGGTAATACGTGGCCTACCCACTACTCGACCAGCTTGTTGGAAGGTGTTACAACGCAGGGCCGGTCTAGCAACACGGTCATCACTTTTGCTTTGCGTATATCCTATCCCTTTCCACTTCCTTTTCCGAAATTCGGCCGTCATGTCAAACTGGTTCGACTTTTTAGCAGGTTCGAGTTGGATGTTGTACGGGATCAAAAAAAAATCGCAAAATACAGCGAAGCCAGTGGTTAACATGCGTTTGCGGGCGTCTCGTGATTGCCGAAGTTTGGTATGAATTAAATTAATATAATTTTATTTACTAATAAATATTCGCAATTTGGTATGAAAGCTGTTATTTTACCATAAAGGCGCGAGAATGCCAAAAGATGAAATAATTTTGCTAATCGTACACTTAATCTACCTAGAGCCACCTTTGTGGCTGACCATGCAGCCAAGATAGCAAAACTTCTCTACACTTTCTTACCGTTGTGTGCCCACTACAACCGACTCTAATGTAACCTTCTGAGTAAAAATGGTTTAAAAACTAAGTTAAAATTCCACATACAGTTATCTGAAGACTAAATCACGGACTCGAACCTACAAAACCTGGATAAACAAACATTAACATATACTTTGAAGCATTTGATGAACTTCCAAAAAATAATTATAAAATTCAACAAAAGCTTGAGAGCAAAAGTCAATCTCAGTTCTTTATTCGAAACTAATTTTGCGACCACATTCCAGTAATGACTCTTTCCCATAGTCACTCAATAAATTGTCAAACTGGAGAGCGCCAACAAGCCATATGAGCCACCAAAATCAAATAAATAAAGCGATGAAATTCGCCCGAAGTCTTCACCTATTCCCTGATCTCCCAATCTTCATAAACCATTCGTCTTCTGGCAAAAATTTCGCGATAACTGAAGCTATTTACATCCGTCCAAACGCCACTCATTTAGAAGCATGAAAATTCTTAGGAAGTATATTTGATTAAATATTGCCATAAGTTATTTATTATTTGTATGTTCGGTTTTTTGTGGTACAGAGGTAAGCATACATGCTAGTATATGTGTATAAAAAAGTGTGTATGTGTGTACTGGCGGATGCAGAAACTCATTAGCTTCACTTTTTATGTACTACATTTTGAATTTGCTTTTATGTTATTTGAATTAGTTTTCCATTTCAATACTCGATTTGATGGCATTTTAGGTTGAAATTTATCATATACCCACCACATATATATATATTTATATCCGACTATATGATGCATTGTATATTACACCCAGGGTCTCCTTTCCGGCTTAAAACGAATGCTATTTATATGGAAGAAGACTCCAATCACCGCCAGCAAAATCGCGTGATTTTGGAGCCATTTGAAACTTTTATTTTGTTGTACTAAAATTTAATACGCTATAAAACTGAATGGAGGATGGTTCCATGTGTAGAAGTCCACGCAAGTGGGGAAAGTTACTGATCGCCATTCACTTGGGAATGGCCAGGACGATTCTTCTGCATATGGTTCAAGCAGCTCACAACGGCCGGGATTAGCCCACGTATCCTCTGGGTAGCTTCCGAACACCCGTTCGGGAGTGAGCTAAAGTGAGAAGGCGAAACATTCCAGGATAGCTGGTTGTGCGTTGGGTTTGGGACCCGCCACTTAAAAATCCCCCCCAATGAAAACTTTAAAAAAGCCTCGGATGAGACCTCCCTATACTGATGACGACCCCTGCAAACGAACTAAGGACTATGATTTGAAGGCATGCACCTGGAATGTCCGGTCCCTTAATGGGGAAGGTGCCTCTGCCCGGCTGGTTGATGTCCTCGTGAGAGTAAAGGCTGACATCACTGCCATCCAAGAGATGCGATGGACGGGGCAAGGAAAGAAAACCATAGGGCCTTGCGACGTCTACTACAGCTGCCATGTAAAGGAGCGCAAATTCGGTGTCGGATTTGTTGTGGGAGAGAGACTTCGTCGCCAAGTACTGTCGTTCACCCCGGTGGACGAGCGTCTCGCAACAATCCGCATCAAAGCACGTTTTTTCAACATATCGCTAATTTGCGCCCACGCCCCGACGGAAGAGAAGGACGATGCGACCAAAGATTCTTTCTACGAGCGCCTGGAACGTTCCTATGAGCGCTGCCCCCGCCATGACATAAAAATCGTGCTTGGCGACTTCAACGCCAGGGTGGGCAAGGAGGGAATTTTTGGTCCCACAGTCGGAAAATTCAGCCTGCACAACGAAACATCCGGTAACGGACAGAGGCTGATCGACTTCGCCGGGGCCCGAAACATGGTAGTCTGCAGCACCAGATTCCAGCATAAGAAGATTCACCAAGCCACCTGGCTGTCTCCTGATCGAAAAACACGAAACCAGATCGATCATGTTGTGATAGATGGAAGACACGCTTCTAGTGTATTAGATGTACGTACGATCCGAGGACCCAACATTGACTCGGATCACTACCTTGTTGCAGCCAAACTGCGCACCCGCCTCTGTGCAGCAAAAAACGTGCATCTACCTACGCAAAGAATGTTCGACATCGAAAAGCTGCAATCACAACAGACAGCCAGAAGATTCGCCACTCGACTCTCACTCCTGCTCTCGGAGAGCACTGCCCAACAAACCGGCATCCACGAACAATGGAGCAACATTTCTCGTTCTCTACGTACCGCCGCCGAAGAAGAAATCGGATTCCGGCGAGCCCGAAAAAACAATTGGTACGACGAGGAATGTCATGCTGCCGCAGAAAGAAAGGATGCCGCCTATAGAGCCACGCTGCGATCGGGCGCAACGCGAGCCATGTGGGATCGCTACAGAGAGCTGAAAAAGGAAGAGAGACGTATTATCCGAAAGAAGAAACGAGAGGCCGAAATACGTGAGTGCGAAGAGCTTGAGATGCTGGCCAACAGGAACAACGCCCGAAAATTCTACCAGAAAGTTCGGCGGCTTACAGAAGGTTTCAAGACCGGGGCGTTTTCCTGTAAGAACAAAGACGGCGAACTGGTGACTGACGTACAGAGCAATCTTAGATTATGGAGGGAACACTTCTCGAACCTATTGAACAGTGACAGCTGCGCATGTCACCGAGAAAGTGAAGATCCCGATACCCCAATCGTTGACGACGGAATTGTCGTTCCGCTACCCGATCATGACGAGGTGAGAATAGCGATAATGCGGCTAAAAAACAACAAAGCCGCGGGCGCCGACGGACTACCGGGTGAGCTATTCAAACATGGCGGCGAGGAGCTGGTAAGGTGCATGCATCAGCTTCTATGCAAAATATGGTCGGATGAAAGCATGCCTGCCGATTGGAATTTAAGTGTGCTCTGCCCAATCCATAAGAAGGGCGATCCTGCAATTTGTGCCAATTACCGCGGGATTAGTCTTCTAAATATCGCCTATAAGGTTCTAGCGAGCGTATTGTGTGAAAGGCTGAAGCCCACCGTCAACCAACTGATTGGACCTTATCAGTGTGGCTTCAGACCTGGAAAGTCTACCATCGACCAAATATTCTCAATACGCCAAATCTTGGAAAAGACCCATGAAAGGAGAATCGACACACACCACCTTTTCGTCGATTTCAAAGCTGCATTCGACAGTACGGAAAGGAGTTACCTGTATGCCGCGATGTCTGAATTTAGTATCCCCGCAAAACTAATACGGCTATGTAAGATGACGTTGCTCAATACCAGTAGCGCCGTCAGAATTGGGAAGGACCTCTCCGAGCCGTTTGATACCAAACGAGGTTTCAGACAGGGTGACTCGCTGTCGTGTGACTTCTTTAACCTGATGTTGGAGAGCATCGTACGAGCCGCAGAACTTAATCGCCCAGGCACAATTTTTTATAAGAGCGTACAATTGCTGGCGTATGCCGATGATATTGACATTATCGGCCTTAACAACCGCGCTGTTAGTTCTGCCTTCTCCAAACTGGATAAAGAGGCAAAGCGAATGGGTTTGGTGGTGAACGAGGACAAAACGAAGTACCTCCTGTCTTCAAACAAACAGTCGGCGCACTCGCGTATCGGCACCCACGTCACTGTAGACAGTTATAATTTCGAGGTTGTAAAAGACTTCGTCTATTTAGGAACCAGCATTAACACCGATAACAATGTCAGCCTTGAAATCCAACGTAGAATCTCTCTTGCCAACAAGTGCTACTTTGGACTAAGTAGGCAACTGAGTAGTAAAGTCCTCTCTCGACGAACAAAACTAACACTCTACAAGACTCTCATCATGCCCGTCCTAACGTATGGCGCAGAAGCTTGGACGATGACAACATCCGATGAAGCGACGCTTGGAGTGTTCGAGAGAAAGATTCTGCGTAAGATTTTTGGACCTTTGCACGTTGGCAACGGCGAATATCGCAGACGATGGAACGATGAGCTGTATGAGCTTTACAACGACATAGACATAGCGCAGCGAATAAAGATCCAGCGGCTACGTTGGCTGGGTCATGTCGTCCGAATGCATACAAACGCTCCGGCTTTGAAAGTATTCGATGCGGTACCAGCTGGTGGTAGCAGAGGAAGAGGGCGGCCTCCACTGCGTTGGAAAGATCAGGTGGAGAAGGACTTGGCTTCACTTGGTGTGTCCAACTGGCGCCGGTTAGCACGAGAAAGAAACGACTGGCGCGCTTTGTTAAACTCGGCCAAAATCGCGTAAGCGGTTATAGCGCCAATTAAGAAGAAGAAAACTGAATGCCCAGAATTTTTCTAGAACCCTGCTTAAGTAGGGTGAAGTTAATTTTGTTGAAAATGCGTTGAACTTATTTTTTACTTTGCACAACTCGACTTTTTTTGTAGAAGACTGGTTTTTGTAGAAGAATGAACTAAATTTTCATAGAACAAATATTTATAAGAGTCAATATAATAAAAAATGTTAAAAATAAATTAGAAACAAATAAATTGTAAATTTTTATCGATAAGTTGCTTAACGCAGAATATTTGTAAATTTAGTACGGGTACTGAACGATCGAACTGTATACCAGCATCGATCTCATCGATCTATGGGTCGCGTATTCATATTCAGTATGCATGACCTATTTGCACTGCACAACACAACCTTAAGATTGGTCAAAAGATATGGTATTCCAATAAATAATAAGCAAACATCACCTGCTAAGTTTCCTAGTTGGCAACTCCCTACAACCTCTGTAGAAACATGCTTACATTTCTTTCAAACATGTATGGCAAACACTTCTTTGAACTCATAAATAGGCTTAAAAGATTCAAATTTATCTTCACAGATGGCTCTAAATTTAGATAAATGTTTCAGTTTCAGTGCAGTCTAGAATGATAAAACAAATGATTGTAAGACAGTTACCAGCCTATAGCTCGAATTTCTGCTACCTCGGCTGCATCATCAGGGTAGATGGTAGAACAGATGAAGATGTCAACTGCAGGCTAAACAAAGCAAGGGCGGCGTTCGGACGAATGCTTATAAATAGTACGGGCGAGTTCGCAAATCTAAAAGCGCTCTAAACTGCAAATACTCAGATCATGTGTGAAGTGAGTATTGTTGTACGGAAGCGAAATATGGCTGGTCTCTAACACCATCACACAAAGACAACAATTTTTCGTCAACAAATACCTTCGCATCATCTGCAGAATATTCTGACCAGACAGCATCAGTAACGACGCACTGTGGAGGTTAACGAACATGAAACCCATCCTTAGGCAAATCAAACAGAAAATGGCAATGGATAGGGCACACGCTTAGAGAACCACCAGATAGTATCACGAGAATGGCACAGGACTGGACAAAACTACAACTTGGAATAAAAAAATAAGCCCGCAAAAATTAACTATGAACGAAATCTCCAAAATCGACACAACTCTGAACTAACAAAAAAAGGACCTGATAAAACTGGCAAGAATAAGATTAGGACACAGCACTTTGACAGAACAACATTTAATAGATAAAAACGCTACCGCATAAACCTTATCAACACATAATATACTTTTAGAAAAATGTAAATTTTTCCACCAATACAAAGAACCTTACAAGCCCAGAATAGAAAACCTCAAAACTTTTTTTAGGTACTTAAAATATTATAGTATGCACAACAAAATCTAATGAAGAACCATTTAAATTTCCTACTTTCTTATTATGGATATGAATCATTTAGTTTAAGGCCACCGCAGTCAAAGCTTAGATACTTGTTCCAATTACGTTTTAACTATAAGTACAACTTTCTTAATAATTAAAAAAAAAATGAAATCTGTATTTTTGTTAACTTCAGCTGAGAACAGTAGAAGACAATCAACAATGTCTCTAGAGAAATTTTAAACATCAGGGTACAGATATTTTAATCTGTTTTCACAGATGAAGTTTACAATATACACCCCCCGAATTACTATATCCAACACACAGATTGGCAAGTTTTGACTACATACTTATTTATTTTGTTTTTTAATTTCAATTTCACTCTCTAACAAAGGCCATAATAATTCAAGCGTTGTACAAAATGTATAAAAATTCGAAAAGTGTTCACCAAAGTCGGAAACTTTTTAATTATATATACGAGGTGTGTTCAAAAAATATGGCGAAGTTTGTGGGGTTTTCAAAAATTATTTATTTATTCATTAATATCTAGTTTGTCCCCTTCAAAGTAATCTCCATAAGTTATTATGCACTTGTGCCAACGTTTTTTCCAATCTTCGAAACACTTCAAAAAATCAATTATCTCGTCAATCGTAGCATAGCGTCTTCCTTTCATGGGCCTCTTCAGTTTCGATAAGAAGAAAAAGGCACAGGGGGCCAGATCTGGGGAATATGGTGGATGTGACATCATTAGTGTGTTGTTTTTGGCCAAAAAGTCGCACACAAGCAATGATGTGTGAGCAGGGTAGTTAACGTGATGCAAGAGCCAATTTTTGTTCTTCCACAAATCCGGGCGTTTCTGGCGGATTACTTCGCGCACATTGCACATGACTTGCAGATAATATTCCTTATTGACCGTTTTACCCTGTAACAAGAACTTATGATGCTCAACGCCCCTGCAATCGAAGAAAACCCATCTCATGCCAAATAATTGAAAAAAATCAAATAGCACGAGCAAATCGATATCTCTAGGTCCCAGCAATTTCTCTAACGGTGATTGGACATCTGTTGTTTAAGTAATCGGGCGTCCGGCACGCTTTTCGTCGTTCACATCTTCTCGGCCTTCTGAGAGCATTTTGTACCACCGATAAACGTCGCTTTGGTCCGAGTAGCTTCTCCGGATGGCACAGTCAACATTCGGAATGTATCCGCGCACTTAATTTCGTTTTTCACACAAAATTTGATACAGGTTCTTTAATCCATCTTTTTAAATAGGTAAAAATCGAAGACGGGCCGAAAGCAACTGTCAAGAATTAACTGAACATTCAAAATGGCCGAACTCGTCGGCATGAGTGAGAGACATGAGTACCAACATATCGCCACAAAAAAATCGAAATTCGAATATACATAACCTGCGAAAATTCGTATACAGGCATATAATTTCTCGTTACTCCTAAATAAAATATAGGTTGGGCCTCAATAAACACTTTAAAATTATATTTATTTTAAGCCAGGAACTTCACTTGCCGCCAAGTGCAGCTTTCTTGTAGCGCTTCTGTTTCGACTAGTCGACTCCACAAGTTCGGTGGTTTGTCGCATCTGATACTTCCTTGTGGATTCCAGTTTAGAGCTGCTTTGGAGATGTATCCATTCGGCTTCCGTAAAGTATGTCCAATCCATTTCCACTTCCAATGAAGTATTTCTAGGTGGACAAATATTTGTTTTGTCATAGCCCAGAGATAATTGTTCGAGACAGCGTAGACCAAAAAATGCGCATGATCTTCCGAAGGCTGCGAGTATTAAAAACTTGTAGGTCATATAGGTATGTCACACATAGACGTGTTCCAAGTCTCGCATTCACATAGGACTACCCTAGACTTGACATTTGACTCGAGTTTGACTTCGTTTTACGCGCCTAGATATATGTGGCTTGTCCAACACACCAAATACCACACAGTTTATCGATATTCGGCTGCGTATATCAGCTGCCGAACCTCCGTCTTAATTGATGACACTGCCGAGAAAAATTATTTTCCTTCTTCGATGTTAGTACCACATATTTTCAAAATGGAGCTCCTGTGGTATTGATGCACATTATCTTTGTTCTGGCGAAATTATTGGGCTGCGTATACGCTTACGGCTTTTACCGTGGACTGAGAGAAGACAAATATCGTCCGCATGATCAAGATCTTGACTGTTAGATTAGAGCTTTAGAAATAAATTTGGATACACACTTTTAAAGCTTATTAATTCATTGGACCAGGGCCAACTTGAAATGCCTCAAAATTTTCATTGATTCGCAAGGCATCGTCAGTAAAAAAATTAAAAACAAAAATAAAAATAAATCTCGAGCGGCTTCAAGCTTGGAGTTTTTATATTAATATTTAAAAGGCTATAAAAGTGCATGCGGATTTTTTTTTTTAATTTTGATCAAAAATTTTTAAAATTTTTATAAGTTAGGTTAGCCACGTTCATTGCCTAAGACAAGACACTCGGTGGCCCAAGGGCCATTGTGATAGCTGCATTTGATTTCTATCCCCTAACTAAGTTGTTTAAACCACTTAGATCTTTTCAAGAAGGTCAAATTTCCAATGTGTTCAAAGAAATAATTGCCAAGATATTTGGCACGTCTTTTTTGAAAAGCAGAGGGCATACAGTACCCACTCAATTCCTTCTTCATCTCAACAACTGCAGAAGTCATTGCCATTCTACTGGCTAGGGTGCCAATAGTGCAGTGGCCCGTTATAATACCTGTGAGGCCGCTGGTAGTTAATCTGTTGAATCAAAGTACACCTTTTAAGATTCAGGTTTGGCCAGAGCGGGTTGGATACCCTACAGTTAGTAGTATGATTTCCGCGATTACGCTCAAGTCAATCGCAGTATACATTTCTTTTAGAGGAATGCTTATGTCCTCTACCATTCGCTGACGGCTAAGCTCTGATCCTTTCTTTGCACACTCATCCGCTCTTTCATTTCCCTCCACTCCCAACAAGGTGTGGTGTTGTGTTGTTGGGTAACCGAAAGGGATCTCCTTAATACATATTAAGGCCAATGCCTTGATCGCTGCTTGACTATCAATAAAAATGGTAAGGTTTGCTGGAGGTATGTCCATTAGTCATTCATTATTTCTGCTACTTTATCTATAGCGTAGATCTCAGCTTGCACGACTTTACACCAGTCTAAGAGTCTTGAGGAGCAACTTAAGGATAATTGTTCCCGATCTAGTGACATTGCGCATATGACTCGTGTCTGCCACTCCTTTCTGTCTGCTATTCGTATTTTGTAGTCTTTGTTCAGGTCTATCTTGGGAACCAGAGAGAAAGCAGGCATTTCGATGCGTCTTGGAAGTGCTCCACAGATAGTAGAACTGATGCATGACCATGCGTATTTTTTTTTTTTTCATTAGGAAGCCTGCTGCTTAATCCTGGAAGTAGATTTGGCCCCTAACCCTTTATATCTATATATATACTCGTATATCAATGGATGGGATATGTAGGATCACTTCCAGAGCCGCCTGAGGCATCGATCGGAGCGCACCTGTTACTCCTACGTAAGCTAATTATTGGACTCTTATGAAATCCTTTAGGTATCTTCCCACACGCAAGCTCCATAAGCCCAAATGGGTCTGGTGATCGTATTTTTTTAAATTTTGCTTGAAACTTGGATTCTGGGATTATAGACTTTGTTATAGAATGAACCATATTTTAATAAAAAGTAATTGATGTTATAAAATAAATACGTAAGTAGCAAAGATTTGTCAGTTACGTTGCCTTTATGATATGATAATTTCGGAGGCCTTATATTCCTCAACTCGAGAAATAAACTGCTTCCATCAATATCAGATTTTCTTTCAACTTTTAGCAATTCTGGAAGTTCACAGCATTTTTAATTGAGCACTTCATCATCGTCCTGTAGATTGCCATTGTTATTGGCCTTTACGATGGACACAGAACAAATACGCACGAATTTGGAATCTTCGTCACCCTGTTTAATTGAACTGTGTGAACACCTAGCGGTTCGGCTCTGTGTATGAGTACAACAACCTAAGCCATACTGCACGAATAATGAAGTTATGGAAAATTTAATTTAAATTCTCCTTTGCATATTATAATATTTAGTTTCATTTACTTTTCGAAATGTCGAATTTGAATTTCAAAAGGTTTCAATCAATTTGCAAAAGTTTCATTAAACTGAATTGGTTGGAAAATAAAATGCAGGCTTCACACCACAGATTTTCGATTAAGTAATATTTCAAATATTTGCAGATGGTACGTATTTGAGTAGCTCAATGGCACCAGTAGAAACACATGCACATGCAGATTAGCGCATTTATATAAATATATTTATTTTTTTTAATGATTCATACGCAGTAGGGAACTATACTTTACAAAAGGGAAACGAATTTTGAACTCAGCGCTAGTTCGATGTTTCCTCTTTCGCCGCATTTCACTGTTCCTGGTGCGAGTAGCGACATCACTTTCTGCGTTTGATTTGCCATCGTTGCCGATGGTCCAACATGTCCAGAATATTCTACAGATAATGCGGAGGCACTTGTTGACGAAAGATTGTAGTCTCTGTTTGATGGTGTTAGAAACCAACCATATTTCACTTCTGTACAACAATAATGACTTCGCGCATAAGCTGAATATTTGCAGTTTAGAGCACCTGGAGATTTGGGAACTCGCCCATACTGAAAGTATTCGCCCGAAAACCGACCTTGCTTTGTTTAGCCTTCAGTTGACATCTTCATTTGCTCCGCCGTGTGCCAGGGTAGTGCAGCCAAGGGGTCAGAAAATTTCGACAAATTTCGTCGGCTCAGCACCTGATCCTCTGTTATTCAAGCATCTTGCCTCTCTTCACTATTCGCTTGCTAAGATATCAGGCTTGAATATTAGCCGCCTGCTGAATTTTATCACTGAAAATTAAGAATTGGAGGACCTACTTGAAACCTATCACAGGAGACCGTTACCGGCCGTGATTAAAATATTTGAACTGAGGCGGAGAGTCGTCACGACTACCTAAAACCTCTCATCAGTAACTCGTTGTCACTCCTTTCAATAGTAACAATGCGACCAAATTAAAATTCAGGTTCAAGTGATCTCTTATTCTTGGAGTTATCCTAGCTTCAATACGAGCTTAAATACGATACGAAAATAATGTTTCGCTTGTCATAGACGTAATTTATAAAATTTATCGCAGGTTAAACTGGTTCTATACTCACTAAAAGCGCATGAATTTGATAGCAGAAGATTTTCCTGCAGGGTTTGCTCAGAGAGTACCTATCTACATCCAATCGTATGTGCATTAGGGTACCTCGCCAAATAAAGTTGCTATTTATTCAACTAAATAATATTTTATTAATTTCTCCAAATATTTTGGCTCAGGAAAAATTGTATCTTTGAAACTGAATATCGTAAAAATAACGCCATATTTCATTACTTTGAGCCCTGCTAGCATGAAAAATTTTGGTGTAAATTACTTAAGGGGTCCCGGTGGTCTAGATCATGAATATTCGCGTATTCAATTTTTAGTCCTTTTATTTAATGTTTTCACTACAAAACTGAAAAAAATTTTTTTTTTATTTTAATAATTTGAAAAATGGCGCTGAAATTGCAAAATATACTTTCGAAACATCAAAAAAAATCTATTTTTGTACATTCTAGACCACCGGGACCCCTTAAGTTTACATTTTTCTTTTATCTGACGCAATTTTCTGGAAAACAAATTTTGCAATAACAAATTTTTTAATAAATCAATTAATTTTGAATAATTTTTTTAACACAATCCAATTTATGCATACTCAGTTTACAACCTAAAAAATCTTTGATGGAAGTCTTAAAAATACAGCACCCCTTTTTCGTGATTATATATGGAGGCTGAGCCGCCTTAATGCACATAAATGTGCACATATATATTTGCATATATCTTTGTCTGCTTACACAAAAGTTTTAAACGGCAATTGGCCTCAGCTCTCTTTGACAGTCAGATATGGAACACTGCGTTCCTTCGATGGCCTTAAAAGTGACATAACCGTGCATGTGCCTGTGCACACATACATATTTGAATTTATGTGCTCGTACATTTTACACTTATACATACACATGCAAGTCACATACACATACAAATATGTGAAAGCAGTGAAGGTGCAGGAGGTGCTGATAAATGGCGCCGAGTAGTTGAACAAAAGTCGAAGTCAATAATAAGTATTTTAGGGCAAACAAAATTTTATGTTATCTCATAGTTTTAATAGACATGATTTTTTTTGGTTTTATTTTATTTAATTCTAAGCTACTTTCTCGTTTTCTTTTTCATTTATTTTTAGAAGTTTTGATTATTGCGCATTGTGAACGGCGGCTATTGCAGACGATGGAACGATGACTGCCATAAATAATATAGTACAGTGCGTTTGATAACTACAGTACAGGGTTTTATTTACAAGTTTTTAGAATTTATTTGTTTCTTATTTAATTTTAATTTTTTTAAAATAAAGTTATAGCTCGTTCTCTCAAAAAAAACTGCATAAATACAAGAATGACTTTTTATACAAATTTAACTCCAAATTACGTGCATACAAAGAATCTCTCAATTTTTAAAAATGAGTATGAGTATGAGGACGAGTGTTTTATGAAATATATTAAAGTTATTTATTTTTTTTAAGAATTTTTTTTAGAAATTGTTTTTTTTTTTAAGAAACATAAACTAAATTTTTACTTCAGTCTTAGATCAAAAAAGGAAAAACTTCTAGTCTCTCTTAAAACTAGCCACGGCTTAGCCACGATCACTTTAAAACAAGTTAATCGGACTCATTAACAGATTCTTCTGGTCTGTATCCGAAGAAGTATTTCATAAAGGTACAAATAAATTTACAATAATTGTAGCAGTTGGCTTGCACTTTTCTTGTCTTTCTCATTAATATGATAATGATCTTAAGTAAGAGTTACAAAAGAAAAAAATCCAAAAATTTTCATAAAATTTTCAAACTTTATTCTGGCAACTACAGAGGAAATACCTTGCTTAGCTCCGTGGTAAAACTTTTTACTAAAATATTAGCTGACTATATTCCGCAAAACAGCATTAAAGAAGATCAACAAGGATTCAGACGAAACAGGTCGACAGTAGATGGCATTTTTATCTTGCACCAACTCGCCGAAAAGGCGATTGAATTTAAAAAACGTTTATGTTTTATCGATCTAAGACTATGTAGATTAGATTCGATTTGTAGGGGGTCGGACGAGTCCAAGAACTCAGTCAGGAGACCATTGTACTACACCCGGATAGATTTCAGTAGAATTTCTGCTGACCACACACGTTGTGCCCTGCGATTACACCCTCCAGTACTCTTAGGTCCTTTCTGCTGAGTTTTAGGAGAGAGGTCGCTATTTTCCTATTTGATTCTTTCACAAAGCACTTGGCTACTCTGCGCGGGTTAAACCCAGACCAACATCATCTATGGATAGACCTCATGAAGTCGTCAATCCATAATTGAATCGATGCGGAATTGACACCTAGAAAGGGTTCAGGGCCTAATGGCATACTTGCAGAGCCTCATTAGCCAATTTATCAGCTAACTCGTTCCCTGTAATACCACAAGGTCCAGTCACCCAAATAAGACTAACTTTGTTGTCTTTGCAACACTGATCAGTTTTGTCTTACATTCACCGATTAACTTCGAAGAGCAGCGTGGGTTAGCAAGGGCTTTCAGTGCAGCTTGACTGTCACTAAAAATCCCAATACTGCTACCCGGCCACTTTTTCTCAATTAGCCAGTACGCCACATTCAAGATGGCATAGACTTGCGTAAGGAATACCGTGGCCATCTGTCTTGTGTCGTAGGGGTACTTAGTGTATTCGTCTAAGTACCATCCAGATCCATTACTATCACTAGTTTTGGATCCATCGGTGTAGAAAGTGTGCTGATGTTCCGTTAATAGGTTCTCTGGACTTAACCATTTATCTCTATCTGGGATCAAAACATCATACTTCCTACCGAAGCTAACCATAGGCACTCGATTGTCCACTGGCATCGAGAACAGTGTGTATCGCTCCGTCAACTGGTATTATATCTGATTTATCGACCTGAGAAAAGCATTTGATAAGGTTATGCTTAAAGCTGTAATTAAAATTCTCGAAAAACGCAATATTGACAACAATGCCCTGGCAGTAATTAGGAATCTCCATACCGAAAATACCACTTCCGTCAAGACTAATAATGCAATATCAACCCCAATACCGGAGGCAACAGGGATAAGAAAAGACGACAGCTTAAGTTCTATGCTATTCAATTTTATTTTGAACGAGATAATATTTGCTGTAAAATTTACATGAGCAAGAGGTTATTTGCTGGAAAATGAAGCTCAGATAATATGCCGATTAGGCAGCTTTAATGTCGGATGTTGTATGCTTTGTCGACTGCTTCTGCATGTAATATGCAGATATCGGTAGCCAAGGCGAAGAGTGTGACAATATCTAAACATCGACTCACGTGTTAACTCTCAGTATATGGATAAAGTATCGAATAGGTTATGGAATACTGCTACTAGGGTACATTAATTGCAGAGCTAACAGCCGAAGTAAGTAGTCTCATCTATAAACCAGCATGAATCTCTGGATGCTTACGCGATGTAATATGACGAAATAAGCTCTGAGCTTAGAAGCCCCAGCAGATACAACTGCAACGCAACAAGCAATGAAGAAGGTTTAGATGGCAACATTGCGATCAATCACAGGGCATACTCGCAGAGATCTTATGCGAAGCGTAGAGATAAGAGGGATATGTGGCACGCAAACCTTGTTAGGTGGAGCCGAAGTCAAAGAAAGGAACAGAAAAATCACGTTATATGCAGGTTAGGTTAGATAAATCAGTAATGACGAAAAAACCGACGACTACGAGGGAATGAGTGTTAGACATCCAGCTCTATCGATAACTAATATTTTTTACATAAGATGTAACACAAGCAAATTGTTGAATAACTGGAAGAGAAAATTGCCATGTAAAGGGTTTTTCAATTGGCGCGGGTCGATTTTGGCGCCCTGTGACAGCCATTTTGTTTTGGTGGCATCTGTCAAATCTTTTGTTTATTATTCAGTTGTTTATGCCAAATCATCATGGCAAGTTACACGATTGAACAGCACGTTCAAATGATAAAACTTTATTATAAAAATGAGTGTTCATTAACGCAAACGTTGCGCGCATTGCACCCATTTTTCGGTAGACGTGGTGGCCCTTCCAATTTCTTATGACCCATATTGAACCATATGGACCTAGACGACATGTGGTTCCAGCAGGACGGCGCTACGTGCCACACAGCAAACGTCATCTTATTATATTTCAACATCTACCCACCCATATTGTAAAACCCTATATGTAGAGTTATAACCCATTGAGTAGTGGTATAATGGCTTTGGTATAGTGGCTGGAAAACACATTGATTTCTTCCATATAAAAAGAATTTCGTGCATTCGTTAAGTGGAAAACCGCAAAAGACCGCCAGCAAAAAAAAATTACCAAAAATCAAGTTGATTTTTCAGCCACTCGAAATTTGCATTTTTTTATACTAAAATCTAATGGGCTATAAAACCGTGTACGCAAAATTGTACTTAAAATTATGGTAAGCATAAATGGCTGCCCAAAGAACCAAACAGGTAGAAAAAGGAAGAGCGCACTTTGGGTTAGAGCGTGACGATCAATAGTAGCTTATTGTATTTGTATCAACTGCTTCAAACCATTTATGAAATTCACCAGGTGTGTGGCATCTACACCCGCAATCTCCGCAGTTGTAGCAGAAAAATGAGAGCCCATACGTCTAAATCTTTGGCCGTCTAGAGCAGGGTAGCTGAGAAAAAAATGTTGAGATGATACCGCCTCATCCTCCAGACACCTTCTGCAGGAAGGACTTGAAGCAATTCCAAGTCTCACCGCATGAACATCTAACGGTATCAAATAAGAGAGATGCGGCTTTGTAAGCCTTACAAGCTGTCTCGAGTGCCCCTGATCTACCCGTGGCCAGAAAGATCTCTCGACTTCTGATTAAAAGGTGTAAAATTTTTATGAAAATTTGCTGAGTTTCTTTTTAAAGTTGCCCGAAGCTTAAAACTTGTATTACAAGGTGGCGCAAAATTAATCATCCAGTTTCGTTTTTGAATAACTTTTCTTACTAAATAAATGATTTTGAGTCGGAGAAATCTTTATTTGGATCATTACGCGCTCCATTGCTTGACTGTTGGTATACTGCAGCTGTCTACGTCACAAATATGACACCGTTTATAAAAATTATACACGATGAGTATAAGTGATGACATATCCATTTCTTTTCAGAAAACTATATTTACAAGTGAATTACATCTCAATACTTTTGGGAAGCATATCATAAATGCAATGAAGCATATTCCAGAGCATACTTCCTGCCGCCTACCCTTCTAATAACTGCAAGGACTAATTAATTTTATTTCAGTTTATTCTATGACTAATAGCCAGTGTTTAATTTACAAAATTTGAGGTCACATTTTCCACACTGGGTTCCACATTTGTCAGTTCTAATACATAAATTTAAGCACACATTTAAATTGCAGTCAAATCGGGGCCATTGTACTTGCAACTTGATTGCGCAACTTCTAGACAATTGCGTTTACCCAGCTGTGACTTGCCTTTTCTTGCAAATTCTGTGTCTTCTATTGGTTTTGTACTCATTTCGCAGCCGAGCTGCCCACACCACACCACCATAAGCAGCAGAGAACAAAATTCCTACAAACAAATGAAGTATCAAAGCAAAGTGCGATGGAATGGAATGCAATACGAGGAAACTGACGAAGACTTCTCAAACACACTCGCCCATAAAACAAAAGAATATATCTAGTAATTTTGTGTCTTGTACGAGTGTGGAGCTGTGAAATATGCAAGAAATTTGCTTTTGCAAATGCCACTTACACAAATTCTCTTTATTGTTGGTACACGCGCATGCAAACGGTGCACATCTGCATTGCATACTTTTTGGAGTTGAAAGAGCAGATATGCTAGGAATGGAACTGCTGATGAGAGCAATTTAGATGCCGGCACTCAAACGGCATTGCTTGAATTTTTTTTACTGCAAATGCATTGTGGAATTCCCGTTTTCTCTAAAAATTTAGATTTGCGAATTTTCAATTACATGCATAAAAAAAATCACATGAATACATAGAATATTTGAATTCACATTTGAAATTATTAGCCTTTGCCCAATTTTCTATTAAAGTTCATTATCTCATGTCCAATCATTTTTCAATCCTACATTAGCGTAATGAATTTAGTTTATGTAGAATTCCAAAAATTTAGTTACTCAGTCAACTGACCTTTCGAAAATTAAGCTGCTTATCATCACAAATGTTGTACTAATGCGCCCAAATGTTGCCTCGTAAATTTTTGGCCAATAAAGCACTTACATATTTTGTTTATCTCTATGCTTTCTAACCACACAATGTGTACGAGGGTCTCTACTAAAGTTTTGGTTCGATATGGCAACATGAGTGAATATGACGTAATATGTCAAATCTAAGATTTCCATCTACAGCCTGATGTGCTACTACAAAATGCCAAATGCCGATGCTAGTACGGTAAGAAGCACAAGAAGCATTCATTCCACTTAGATAAAACAATGAATCTATTTGTTAATATTTTTCCGCGATAATTTCTATGACTTTTAATGTAGCCTAAGCCTGGCATTCACACGTTTTTATCTGGGCTTCAAGTTGATTATAGGTAGGTAGATAGGTGAAATGGTTAAAGTACTACTCTGGCACTCCTCAAGTAAATATAAAGCACCGTTTTGATATCATTATGAATCCGCCTTGAGCAAGGTGGCATTCCGGGGCTTAAGAAGAAAATGTACAAATTGGTGGCGTATAGCAGAGCAGGTAAACCAAAATTCTGTATAATCATCAGGACGGAAGTTAACGCATTTATTTTGCCTAATTTCAGCAATAAAGACATTGAGACGGTGAGCCTGGAGGGTCCTGCTGGAAAGCTATGGCTGATGTCCGTCTACATGGCACATGACAACGAGGCGGCCACCTTCAGTGCTGGCTGAATGAAAAGACAGGAAAACGGGCATTATCATAGGCACTGGTGCGAACTCCCATCACATCTCCTGGGGAAGCAAGGTGGTGAGCCACTCAGTGCAAGAGGTGAGTCACTTTTTGATATTATTTTAAACGAGTACTTGATTATCTGTAACAGGAGTAAGGGCCCCACTTTTATTACCGCAGTCAGATAAGAGGTGATTGTCCTCACTCTGGCTTTTTCCGCACTGATAAACCGAATTTCCGATTGAAGGGTGCTAATTGCTCACTCTTTCTCGGACCATAAGTATACTCAGTTCTCTCTCACTGAAACTCGTCCAATAAGATCCTCCTACAGGAACCTGAGGAGGACGGACTGGGATGCATATTGCACAAATCTGCTGAACCTACTCCCCAAAGCACCGGGAGAAAATCTAGATCTATCGAAGGAAGCGATCGACGAACTGGTGGAGACATTCATCGCAGCTTGCACCGATGCCCGGGAAACCTCTTGTCCAATAAAAGCTATCTCGAGGAAGGAAAAACCGCCTTAGTGGGCGAAGGAACTTTCTGAGCTTAGGGCCTCATGTAGAAGCCTTTTTAACAGAGCTAAAAGAATTAAGTCTCCCTCGGGATGGGAACTGTATAAAGTAGGGCTAGGAATATATAAGTCCGAAATTAGGAAGGCTAAGAAGGACTCTTGGAGAAGCTTCTACGAAAGCGTAGATGGCTGCGATGAGTCCTCCAGGTTTAGACGACTACTCACGACGAGTTCTGCTCCCTTGATGTACTTAAGAGGCGAATTGGGACGTTGGGCGATGAGCAGACGTTCCGACGAGCGCAGCATCTAGCAGCATGGCCTGGAAATCATTTCAACCTTCATTCGGGACCGGGGTTGGTTGCTGGATAAACGCCACCTGGCTCAGGCCATTGACTTCTTTAGACCCTTCAAGTCACCTGGTTCTGACTGCATCATTCCTGCCCAATTGCAGAAATCTGCGAAGGTCTCTTGCTGTTAGTTGAGCCCTATATATGCGAGCTGTATATCTAGGGGCTATATACCAAGAACATGGAGGACCGTGAGGATTGTCTTTATACCCAAGGCAGGAAAAAACTCGCATGTCTCCCCTAAGGACTTCAGGCTAATCAGTCTCTCATATTTCTTGCTGAAAACCCTTGAGAGACTGATTAACTTGCACATAAGAAGCGAAATTCCTCGGGGTGGGTTGTCGCAACAAAATTAAAAAAAAAAAATGTTGTTTTATATTATAATTTATAAAAATTAAAACAAGGTGAAGCCATTTGACTTAATTAATTTTCATGATGGAATAAATCTCAAAACTATTAATTTTTTTTAAATTGTTTCAGTTTTCAGCCCGCGACAAGTTTTGACTATTCGATTTTGATTTTAAATTTTTTGTGCAAAAAGGTAGCTCATTTTATAATAAAGGCCTTATTAATACAAATGTAAAACTTTGCCCCAGATTTATAAAGAGATAAGAATCTCAAATTTTTAAGCGACATTAAAAAAATGAGAACACCGTTTTATATCCAATGCAATTTCAATTAATAAAGAGCAAATCCGAAACTGGGCATCAATTGATTGTATGAATATCGAAAAAAAGTAGTTCACGCACAAAGTTGCAAAAATCTTTACACTTAATTTTTCATCAAATCATCTTCATTTTAAATTGTCGACAACGTCAGCTCAATCAACGTAGAATGCATACTTGTAAATAGTACAGCATCATTTGTTTGCCAAAAGTAATCCAAATCGGAAAGATCGCGAAATCAATCACAGAAGACAAATCATTTCCCACGACGACAATGCAAGCTCTCACATATCTGCTCAAACAAATGAAGAATGAAGCATTCAAAACAACAAATTTATGGGATAAATATTCACCGGAATATACTGATTTGACACTCAGACTATCGTAGATCAAAAACTAAACGCGTAGGCAATCAATTTTATGAGACTTGAAGCAATAGTTGATGAATTTAAAGCATTTGTTTTGGAGTTACCTGAATGAATGTTCAAAAACTGCTTCAAAAATTAGAGTGTATTCCAATGAATATTTTGAAAAATAATACTTTTCTGTTGCAAATATTTATTTCTAATTTTAAATCTCATATTTAAATAACAACCCTCGTAAAGTACATTTATAGTGGACGCTATATTTTAAAACTGCTGCTTATCATTAGTCACATAGCATTTATTATAAACAATAACACAAATACTTGCGTCATTACCCATACACATACACGTATATATTTATAACTAACTGGGCATTTAAATGCGTTTGCAAACTAGCGATTACTGCCCACGCATTTTATTGCCACTCAAGCGTAAATATACATTGATAAACTATCATTTTGTGTGCGTCTATGCAATTTTGCCGAAACAAGTATGGCGCACGTACATGCGTTGCACCCCGTCAGCATTTTGTAAAATTTTCGCACAAGGAGTAATCATATTTAACACGAGCAGGTGATTAAAGAAGCATCACATTTATATAAAGGCATTCAGCTTGAAAGAAGCACTGGCTCACCCCGATCTATAATTTCTGATGAAGACTCAGCCGTAAAGAGGCAAAAATGGCGGGAGAGCAACGTCTGAGGAGAACCTATGCCGTACATGGCAGATTTGTTATAAGAAGCTGATTCAATAGCATCTTTACAGCTCGTCCAAAAGCACTAAAGACAGACTTTTTGAAACCCTCTTACTAGGAAGCAATTAAAGTACAGCAAAGTTTTCAACAGAGTTCATAGAAAATGGAATCACTCTATAACCGCGTGAACCGATCATCGGATATGATACCAGTTATAAAGAAGGTGAGGGTTGAGCTGATAAGGAATACTGAAAGTTCAAAATATGTATACATAGTATGTATGTATGTATGAGCCTGATATGCTATAGTTGTACTTTTGAATTAAGAACGAATTATGTAAGAAGTACGGGCGGCCATATCGAAACGAGCTTGTGCCAAAAAACTTACGTCTTTAACAGTTTTATTTTAGACACGAATTCTTAAAAAAAACTTTCCTTCTTATGAAATTTTAGCCTCTACTAGTTAATCCCACAATCTGCTTACAGGTCTCATCTTTAATTGAAGTAGTATACCTTTTTTTGTAATCCCATGAAGTGGAAAACACAAAAAATCGTAAATTCAAAATCTTAGAAAACCGTCATTTTTACTGTTAAGACTTGATTAAAATTGAGTTCATGATTTTTATTAAATAACATACCCCGTAGGGATAGACAAGCTCCACAAGACTAAAATCTCGTCAAGAAGAGAGGGGCAAAGACAAAGACTATGGAAAGAGAGGAAATAAATTTTTAAATGGGTATATCCAAGCTTGAAAATAAGGTAGACTACGGAGTTATTTTTGAAAACAATTAGTACTAGAATTATTTGCCCGACTTCCAGACTATTGTAGTGTCTACCAGGCAGAAATCTTAGCCATAAAGGAGGTAACTGTGTACCATAACCATACCATAACACACCGTAACAAAAATTGGGATAAATATCTATTCCGATAACTAGGCAACCATCAAATCAATGGAAGCAGTTATACTAAGATCAAGAGCTCTAAATAATATTAGGAAAGTCTTCAAGGTCAGTCTTATATGGGTTCTGGGACAGAGAGATATTGAAGGAAATTGCTAGGAGGATGAGCTAGCCAGAAAGGGTACTAATATTCCATTGCTTGAAAGCGGACTTTGAAATTAGAATTCGAATATCTGACTAGGTCAATCTACAGACTATTGGCTTCAATAAAAAATGGTCAAGAGAATTGCTCAACCAAGACGTTGTCTCTATCTCGAAAGTCGTAGCTTGTATCACATTTCCTGTTAAGAAGGCACTCTTCTAGACTAGAAGTATTTTTTCATGAATAGTTCAAAAGTTGTAGAGACGAGGAAGAATAAGAAACAGTAGAACACTTCCTCTGTAGTTGTCCAGCCTTAGCTAGGAGTAGATCAAAGTTGTTAGGAAAGTACCATTTTGACTCTCCTCCGCAACTATCCGGTGTTGGGATAAATCCTGTCCTACGCTTCAGGAGAGTCTAAATGGTTGTATGAAAAATAAACAGTAAGGTTCCCGTATTGCACAGTAGTACCACATCAGTTCTAAGGTCTAAGTGAGTTGGTAAAAACAGAAAAAGTATCGGACTCTTGAGCTAATGTTTAAAAAAGTGGACGTACAAGGAAAAAACAAAAACATTTTTTTTAAGTTTTCAAGTTTTGGGCATCTTGTCATTATAACCAAAATATGTAACCTAAATAATAATGCGTTTAAGTATCCAGGACAAATTTCCCGGTAGTTCTGTGTAACATAAATAAAAAACCATTATTTTTTTTTATAATTTGTTTGTATGATATTGGGTAGTCGAAAACGTCTTTTCGTATTTTGTCAATAGATGTCGTTGGAGTCATCTATCTCCAGTGCTACCAATCACTTTGTGTCATGTCATATGGTGTTAGAAAGGTGACATTTTAAGCTTCATTTAACCAAAAAAAAATTAAATTCGGAGAAGTTGAAAAAAAGTTATAGCTGTTCAAAAATGAGTGAAAATAATGAAGAAATTCGCTATATTTTGAAATTTTTGTATAAAAAAGGGAAGAATGCTACGCAAGCCACCAATGAAATTTGTGAAGTTTACGAAGACGATGCTGTATTAGTTCGTGTAGCACAACAATGGTTCGCTCGCTTCCGTTCTGGAAATTTCGATGTGAAAGATGCATCTCACGTTGAAAAAGTCGATGAAATTATGGAAAAGATTGACCAGGACCGTCACATAAGCTGCTATGACATCGTCAAGGCACTAAACATTCATCATCATTCGGTTTTGAACCATTTAAAAAAGGTTGGTTACAAAAAGAAGCTCGATGTTTGGGTACCACATGAATGGTCTGTGAAAAATTTAATGGACCGAATTAACATCTGCGATTCTTTGCTGAAACGAAATGAAATAGAACCATTCCTGAAGCGAATGGTAACGGAGACGAAAAGTGGATCAAATACGATAATAATGTGCGAAAAAGATCGTGGTGCAAGGATGGTGAAGCTCAACAAATGGTCGCAAAGCCAGGAAAGGTTATGCTGTGTGTTTGGTGGGATTGGAAAGGAATCATCCACTATGAGCTGCTCCAGCCTGCTCGAACGATTGATTCTACACTTTACTGTCAACAACTGATGAGATTGAAGCAAGCAATGGTACATACTTGGTTTAATAAAGTTCATTACAAATATAAAAAAAATTAGTTGAAGTTTGATTAGAAATACGAAAAGACTTTTTCGACTTCCCAATACAAATCGACTTACAAGAAACAAATTTTTTTAATAAAATTTAAACACAACTTTCATTTAACATTGAGTCGCATGCAAATCTAATATTTTCTTACCTTTTTTAAATTAACTTAGCTTCTTTTTTCATCAGCAACTTCATCATCTTGACACACTGCTTGTAATATCCAAAACTAAATATTTGAATGCGAACAAGATGTTCGTGACAACAAATAGTTTGCCAAGTCTTATACCGTTAAGGCTGATTCGATACTCGAGATAACCCGGTGCTGCAAAATAAAAAAATGTTGTAAGAAAACTTTATCCTTAGAATAATTTTTAAAGAAAATTAGCAATAATCTTGAAAATTGGAAAAATTAAAAATATAGCAAAATGTTTTGATTTTAACTCTAGATTTACTAAAGAAAAGACTAAAAATAAAATTTTTTTTAAATGCGAATTCAGAGGCCCGAAAAAGGATGATTTGCAATAATTTTTTGTCTTTGTAAAATAAAGCAATTGCCCACGCTTTATTTTACAAAAATAAAAACACAGCATTAATACATCATGTTTCGACTTGACTTTAGCAAAATTCCACCAAAAAAATTTATAATTGTAAAAGTTTGTGTGGTTCTCTAGAAGTCCCTTGCGGTGATCATCACAAGTCCTTGGAGATACCTCTAAAATCAATGGGACAAGAGAAATTATCTTTATTAATAGATAATCTTGTGCCTGATCGAGGTTTTTTTTTGGCAAAATTAGCAATATGGCGGCCTCAGGAAATAGCAATAACAACAACAATTCTTCCTCTTTCAAAGCGTTACAACGCGGGGTGCGTCAAAGCTTCCTTCAAAATGCTCCTCCAAAGCGGTCTATCTTGAGCTGTTGCTTCGTAGTTACGTATTCCCAGCTTCTTAAGATCGTGTTCCACTGCGTCTATCCAACGGTTCCTCGGTCTGTCTTTGGCCTTCATGCCCATTAGCTTTCTTGACAAGGCTTTCTTCACGGTACAGTCAACAGGCATACGGATCACATGACCTACCCATCTTATGCACTACGCTTTAACAAAACGCACAGCTGTCTCGTTCTGAGTTAGATCGTTCAGTTCCGAGTTCAATCGGTACCATCATTCATTCTTATTGGGCCAAAGATCTTTCTTAAAATTTTTTTTTCCATGCGAGCAATCTGAGCCATATGTTAGGATTGGTCGAATAAGAGTCTTATACATAGTGAACTTTGTAGCTTTAGACAAAAGTCGGGACTTGAACAAGTTAAGGTGGGCGTAATATGCTTTGTTGGCGGCGTTGATGCGATCCCTGACGGCGGAACTTGAATCGCCGCTACATGCGAACATAACTCCTAGGTACTAAAATTCGAGAAGTTGGTTGCTTGCAGCTACTGCTAGCTACTTGCTCTTGAACGCTCCTGAGCGCCCGAGCGCGCTTTGTTACTTGTTGAATAACTCGAAAAGTATGTGTCGGATTCACTTCAAGTTTTCACATAATATTTTTAAGATAAGTAAAATACAAAAAAAAAATAAATCTGACGACTCCTAAGCCCCTTAAATAACTTTTTGACTAAATAAAAAAAAAATTATTTTGGGTGAACGAAATTTTTATATTTTACCTTCGCGGTCCATTTCTAATTCACAGCTGTCTAATACGATTGACATACGACGCCATTTTCTTAAATTATCGTTATTAATTTTGCGTCGCCTAGTACGTAACTGCTGCGAAAGCTTAAACTCTTTATAAAGCTATTCCAAAATCTTTAATCGGCAGAAAACGAGCGAAATTATGATTTTTAAAAGCAGCAGGTATCGATATCTCCGAAGAACCTCCTCATAAAAAATGTCTGCCGTTCGGAATCCGCTTAAAACTGTATGTCTCATCATCTGCGGAACAACACAGAACAGAAGTGTGCGCGCCAATTTTTTATTTATTTATTAAAATATCGAAATTAGGTTTTTTACCAATAAAGATTATAGGCATTGGAAAGGTTTGAAATATTGTTTTGGGTTATAATTAACCAGATCTAAAATGTCTTCTATTTGATATTAAAAGTGCAAATGGTGTTACTTTTCAGTTTTACTCCCCAAGAATAGTCCGTAAAAAGTCACAAAAAGTATTAAAAAAATAACATAAATTTTTTTATCATCAGAACCACTTATATTTGAGCGTTGCTTGTGTTCAACTATGTGAATATTAAGTACTTAATCCCCAAAAGTAGTTAAGAAATGCTTTTGGCAATCAAAAATTCAATCACCCAAACGCTGACTGGGTAATAACGAGTACATACGCCCTACTCACGAACGCAATATCCATCATTTATACTTATGCGTTTACGCACTAAACATTTAATGTTCACTTACCCACATACACACACACGTGTATATGTATGTATATGGGAAATTATTTGTAAAGCAGTTTTATGCTCCATAGGAGCGCTAATGGCGCTAGATGCATTTGCCTAAAAGCCTATTTGTGCATGAAAATTTGTGAAATACTCGCATATAACGGAAGTTTTCCTCTGGCATATCGAATTCAAAGAGTTGAGATATTTAGTTTGCCTCATTTTGAAATGCATTGACAGTTTAATTCTGTTTCTTTTTCGGCCAATGAGGACTTTTTTGTGCCACACCCTGCCTATTGATATTTCAACTTTTAATGCACCCCAAAAGGTTAAATGGAAGTTAAAGCTTTCGAATTTGATAAGCAACTATATGGTCTTAGGGTAAGTGAAAATTGGGCTTGTCATTCATTAAAGTAAAAAAAAAACCATACTAAGCATAACAGAGTGACGGAAACAAATGAAAAATTTTATCAAAATTAATAGAAAGGAAGAGGGTGTAGTCCTCTCAGTTTGTAGGCTATTAACCGCACACTTCCCTGGTCTGGATTCGGCTACAACAACCTCTAAACTAATGGAACAAAGCAGGACTAGCCTTACCACTTTGCGCGTATACCGTAAAAACGGAAATTGCTTCAAGCAGGAAGGTAATTTCTATACATATAGATTGATTCTTAGATTCTAATTTAATATGTAAAGTTCTCAATTTTATGGAATCCTGAGATATAATGGCAAATGGCCCATCTACAACATTGACAAACATGAAACGAAGGGCCTGCAGACTCACGCCAGTGATAACTGGCCTCCATATAAAGACAGGCAGCCAAAATTTCCCTTAAAATTTATACTGCCGTAGTTGTAGAGGGAAAAATTAAATTATCTTCCACTTCCTCTGTGAATGATCTGCCCTGTGGAAGGCGAGAATGTAAACGCTTGGCAAAGCGCTCTGTGAAAACCTGGAAGAGCTGGCCGATATAGATGTAAACAAGGCTTACGAAGTTTTTCAATCGCACACATGCATATAGTATATAGTCGTGAAGGAACAACCATAAACTTGGTAATAGCGGGGAAGTGGCAACAAAACGGTGCATAAGCGTTAATTGGATTTTTGGACAATCACCACTTCAACCAACTAGTCTCTCACTTACTCTTTTATAGAAAATAGCGGTAGATGCAAATAACATACATAAGTACATTTGTCTATATATGTATGTGTATGAGGTTATTTCTGTCAAGCCTTAACTGTGAAATATCGCAATTATATGCTCAAATACCCTCACAGTTGTTGTTGTTCGACAGCGGGTTAACTCTCTTTCAGCAAGAAGTTACATTACGACATTTCGCGAGCTTGACAGAAAATGTTATGTTAACAGTAATAGTTGCATTATCAACGCAATCATTAGTCGTGTTCGATAACAAAAAAATGTATAACAATAAGTCCTAGTTTTTCCAAGTGGGCATTCGTTAACACTAAACACTCCATCACTCAAATATGGAGAAAGCAGAGTGACAGAGAGAGACGTCCATTTTGGGCTGCAGAAATTTAAACTAACAAAACTATCTATCCCGAAAAAAATTATACAAAATATGATTTAACTTTTTGTAAACAAAAACAAGTTCATTTTTCGTGAATTCTGGTATTTTGTTCTTGCACCAATTTGAAATTTGTACTTCTAAGTTAGAAGCGATAAAATGGAAAATTTATCAAATTTATTATGCAATAAAATGTGAGAATATAAAGTATATGTATAGTAATTTTTTTGGATAAGACAAACATTTTTAAACAAACTTAGCTGATATGTTTTCTTCTGCCGGATTTTTCTGGTGTTGGCAAATTCTTCGTTCGTTAATTTTTTTTGCCTTTCTTCTCACTTCTCACTAAATAGAGGTGTGAACCTATATAGTTCTGTAGCTCCAAAATGAGTTTGTGCCCGGAAATCGGCCGAAAAGGTGTTAGCATCAGTTTTTTGGGATACGAAAGACATTTTGTTCATAGTTGCTTGCAAACTGGTAAAACAATAAATTCTGAATATTATTGTAACCTTTTATGGTAGACTATTTTTGACAATGGCTAAAATCCATGAATTAAGGGGATACATACGTCCAGAATTTTCTATGGAGGTCGATTGTAAAAATTCCTTATATTGTAAATATCATACAAAGTTAAGGTAGAAAGTGTAACTGCCCGACAAGAGTTGGATGCGTACAGGTAACGGGTGATTTTTTAGCTATTATCGTTTTAAACAGTTGGTGTAAACAGCTGACGCACGTTTCTTGTTTTGTTTCACTGTCAAACATCTTCAGTTTGGTCTACAATTTATTTATTGGATTTTATTATAAAAATGCGTGTTCTGTTAAGAAAATTTAAGTTGGCCGAAGATCCACTTTTTTATCGAAAAATTGTGTTCAACGACGGAGCTCATTTTTGGATCAATGGGTACGTAAATAAGCAGAATTGTCGATTTTGGAGTGAAGATCAGCCAGAAGAATTACAAGAGTTACCAATGTATCCAGAAAAGGTCACAGTTTGGTGGGGTTTATGGGTTGGAGGTATCATTGGACCGTACTTCTTCAAAGATGCTGTGAATCGTAACGTAGCTTTGAATGGTGAGCACTACCGTGAAATGATATCCAACTTTTTTTAGCCCAAAATGCAAGAGCTTGACTTGAATGACATGTGGTTTCAGCAAGACGGTGCCACATGCCAAACAGCACGCGTAACAATGGATTTGTTGAGAGGCGAGTTCGGTGAACATTTTATTTCACGTTCGGGACCTGTCATTTGGCCACCCAGATCGTGCGATATAACGCCTTTAGATTATTTTGTGTGGGGCTATGTTAAAGCTCATGTCTATTCAGACAAGCCTGCTTCAACTAACGCATTGGAAGACAACATTAAAGCATTTATATGTGAGATACCGGCCGAAACATTGGAAAAGTATGCCAAAATTTTACAAAGCGGATGGCCCATTTGAAGCGCAGTCGCGGTCAACATTTGCATGAAATAATCTTCAAACATTAAATTATATGGACTGTACTATCGACTTAAATAAAAATTTCATGCATTCTTCTGAATTTTGAAAAACTTTCCTATAGCTCTAAGTTGTCGAGCGAAATGCACTTGAAACTTTAAACTCGTTTTTTTCGAAACTACTTTTCCCAGCTCGGTCTGCATGATAACTCATACAGTTTTTAATATTTTTTGATGCGGTTTCTTTTTAATATTCGAATGTGTTTTCACTATAGAGCGGATTTTTGATATTTTAATTAAAAAAATGTATAAACATAATTAAAGTATGACATTTATGACGTAAGACGCATACTTTGTTTGAAATGCCGTAAAATGAAATTTTTTTTGAAATTCGAAAATCCGGCTTAACAGACTATAACTTCAACTTTATTTTACAAGAATTTTTTTACTTTTACAGATCCATCAACATTTCAAGGAGAAATGAAGCAGACCGTAAAGCGACTTTTTTTTTTCATTGTGATTGTCGCGTGATTTTTTATATACTAATTTTTGTAAAAAAAAAAATAAAATACATTTTTTTATAAAGTTTAAGTACTAATAAACAATGTATAATTTTTTTTATATTTATTTCTATTGTTATCTCTTCTAAAAACTGTTTTTCTTTTAACGCATTTTTGGCGCTGCTGGACGTATATAACCCCGTAAACGAGCTGTTGCAAATTTAGTTATTTAGCTTAGTCTATTGCTAATTATGGCTTTATTGAACCCTTAACAAGATGATTTGGTTGTGTAACAGTTATTCTTCTCTATGGTTTTTTAAACAATCGTTTAACCTTGGTATGTAAGAATTTACCTGTTTGTGAGACTACAAAGTGAAATAAATGAATTAATAAATTAAATTAAATAAAAGAAACACATTTTCGGCTTTTTTTCTTGAATTGCGTTATGGTTAAAACACAGTGATGATCCATCAACGTCTACTTGTGTAGAAACGAAATATCTTAATTCAGGTAGGAGGTATGCTGGTGGCAAAACCCCTGAAAATATTGTCTTATATTTAGAAAAAAAAAATATATAATATATTATATATATATATTATATATATATATATAATATTATATATATTTACCCAATTGAATAAAATTGGATTCTAAACTACACTCGCATCGACAACAGGTTTTGTAGTACCTTAATTTGTGTTTTTTTTTACAAGCAACCTCCTTACTTTTTCGTGCGTCCACCTTGAATAACAGTAACATATGTGCAAGTCACATGAAATGTAAAATATTCAAGTGTGGGCAACTTAGAGTCTAAGCCTTTTGGGAAATAGCTCTGGTTATTACTTTAATCCAAGCAAATTAAACTTCTCGCAGCATTCAACAAACAGCAGGTCAAGTTTACAAACACAAGCACATACACACACGTACACACACAAAAACTCATATGTGCAAAGAAATTCAGGCTTCATAACAACTTTTACATAGGCAGTGACATCTAAATAGTTTTCGGCAAAATGATGCAGTATTTGTTGTTGTTTTTCTTCAGTTTATGCTGACACAAATTGTACAAACGACCACATAGGCGAGACAAAAACACTGCGGCACATTAAAGCAACCCAATGGAATGATAAGCCCTTCGAATACTTCGCAACACATGGACGGGGGTTAAGCGTGTTGAAAGCTACGTAGGGCGCCCACGCGCCGACAGCCCTTCTCATGTGTGTCTAGTCTCGTCTTGATAGGTGTGCAAACCGTTTTTGTGGTTGTGTGTGTGTGTGTGTGTATGTATACTCGTATTAGTATTACGATTTAACTCCAACAAATTGCCAGTGTCAGGGTTTTCCGCTTTATGGCCAACGCACTTACGCTTAAGTGCTTGTGTGCGAGCGAGTGTGGAGTTGGCTTTGCTTACAACGTCTTGAGCGGAAATAATTCAAAACATAAGCGCCACAGAGACCCCTTCAAGCGAAAATTTACTACTTTAGTGAAGGTCGGTTTTGCCTGTGTAAAACGTTGAATATGAAATTAGTTCAAAGCCATATAGAAATAGAAAAGCTTCCGCCAACAGTATCACAATCAAAATTTTCTTCTTACCACCAACTCTGAGCCGCCATAAAGCAATTTGCAACGCTTTTGAATTAAGCTGTGTCGGCAAAATTTTATGCGCTATACGGAAAAAGCGGTTAGCAGAGTGGCCGAATTTTACAACCTATTTCCATTTTTGCTGCGTGAATAAAAATATTTATAGTAGGGTGATCGTAATTTCGAAAATTTTCAAACCGCATTCCTTCTGGGTTATTAGCGCCGGATCACTAAACATTCGTCTAATAGACTACGCACGCCTGCAGTTTTGTGAATTCGACATATTCCCGTTAGACTACCTCTCTAAGAAAACTATCAATGGAAATAAAATAATATTTCTCTTCATTTGTTTGATATAAAAAATACTGTGGGCAAAAAGTAAGGTGAAATTATTTGTCAAACTTCGCGGGATTACAATTTTGCTCTAGTTATTTTTTTCATGAGTTGGCAGCACTGTTAATAACATCTGGGCCAACTTTCATGTGAATGTCATTATCAGTAATATATTTACGCTTGTGTTTACCAAACGACCAAGAGTGCATTTTTCGATTTTTGCAATGTCTGATTTGATTGAGCAGAGAAGTGCCATCAAATTTTGTTTGCGGAATGAAATTTCGGCTGCGGAAACAGTTAGCATGTTGCAGAAGGCATTTGGTGATTCGACCATGAGTTAGTGCTCAAAAATCGTCGGTTGACTGTTAAAGATCTTACTGATACGATCGGAATATCAGAAGGATCTGTAAAAACCATTTTGAAAGACCATTTTGGCCTACGAAAAGTCAAATCTATATTAGTTTGGTACCGAAAACTCTCAATTTCTTGGAAAAAAGTCGTCGCGTTGATGTGTGTGAAACAATGCTTTCAGACTATCAGGACAAGCTCAAATGCATCATTACGGGAGA
Source organism: Anastrepha obliqua (assembly GCF_027943255.1). Taxonomy (NCBI): domain Eukaryota; kingdom Metazoa; phylum Arthropoda; class Insecta; order Diptera; family Tephritidae; genus Anastrepha; species Anastrepha obliqua. The sequence goes on from NC_072893.1 coordinate 66,845,591, forward strand.
TGAGACTTGGTTTTATGCTTACGACCCTGAAACAAGCGAATATCGTGCTAAAGGCGAGGCCAGACCGAAAAGAGCACGTCAAAGTCGTTCAAAAATAAAGGTCATGATGACAGTTTTTTTCGATTTTCGTGGTGTGGTGCACTATGAATTCCTTCCATCTGGCCAAACTGTTAATAAGGAATTTTATTTGAGCGTTATGCGTCGTTTACGTGAAGCAATTCGTCTAAAAAGAACAGAATTATGGGTCAACAACTCTTGGTTTTTGCATCACGATAATGCACCGTCTCACACTGCACTCGTTCTTCGTGACCATTTCGCCAAAAATCCCTAATTTAGCTCCGTGTGACTTCTGGCTATTCCCAGAACTCAACAGACCACTCCGGGGGACGCGTTTCGAGTCGATTGAGGAGATAAAAGCTGAATCGAAGAAGGTGCTGATGGCTATACCGGAAATGGACTATTTGGCATGTTTCGGGGATTGGAAAAATCGTTGGCATAAGTGTATTTCATCGAGAGGGGATTATTTTGAAGGGGATGAAATTGATTTACAAGAATAAATAAAGATTTTTCATTTTACAACCAAATTCACATTACTTTTTGCCCACAGTAGTACTTATTTACTTGTTTATTAATTTGTACTCTATGAGGCGAATGATTAGTGACAGAGTAACACTTATTTATGTTTAGTGATCTGGGGTTAAAAAAAGTTTACTTTTGGTAAAAAAGGTTGCCACAAATAAATTTGAAGGTATACGAATTGTAATAAATATTAAAAAAAAAAATGATTCTCTCGCATATGAAACTGAAACTGAGTGAAAGTAATCGTAATTAGAAGGACATTTTTTTTTTTTGTGGGTGAGGTAGGGGTTAAAATGCCTTGGCACTTGCAACGACCGTCGTCTACTTCGTCATGTGGTGTGGCCAATAAAACGATCCCTCGTCACCTTCTGGGGAGACACCCTTCCCGGGACTGCTTTCTATATTACTTCGGGAGGACCCATAACGGCATCCATAAAGGACCAATTCTATTGACCCACGTCTGGGTCCACCATATTTGTAGCCAGCTTTCATGCTATAGGCTCGTCTTCTTGTGTCTCTATCTGTGCGGCTTTGTTGCACTGTGCCTAGGTCGATCTTTTTTTTCGTAGTACGTTCTCGATGTGTTTCTTTGCCGCGTTCCAGCTGTCCTCGCGTTCGAGCATTTTACTGATTATTTTGCTCGGCGCGACGTAGCCAAGCTGCTCCCTCAGAGAATTTCTTTGCGCGAGTCATCTGTTAGAAGGACATTGTGAGTATGTTTATGCGGGTGACCGTACAACCAATAAGAATATAGGTACAACGAAATGTGCATGTTGATATATTGAACGTATGCAAGTAAAACACAGCAACCGGTTTTAGGCGACTTTCTCGAAATTCGTCCACCAGCAAAGTGTGTCAGCGAAACGCGATGGCTCAAGACGCTGTTTCATCACCGAAAGGGGAAGCGAGTTGACTGGCGCAGTAAGTGTGTAGTTGCCGCACACATCCCTTATTAGATGGTAGGCCGACCTCTTGCTCTTATTTGTAATGCTCGTCTTTATGTTTTTTCTCCATATGAGAGGACCTACAGATTTAAGCCGCCTGCGAACGACAGATAGTTTCTTATAAAAAGACTCTTCATGGCAGAAATGCCTCCCGAAAGCCGACCGACATTTGAAAAAAACATTTCCTTAATTTGGTGTTTCGTGCCCACTGCGAGTTACGAGATCGGACTCTACCGAATGGTAGTCACTCGCAAAGTCATTAGGCTCCGAAAGCCGCACAATGTTAGTGGCATAGATGACTAGATGTGAAACTCTTTTTCTCGTGAGAGCGCTGAAAAATGTGCATTTTTTATAACATTTTCCAATATTGCCACACCGGTAGAAACATGAATTGGGTATTTTTGAACCAAAGGTCTGGAATTTTTATTTTCCACACCACCATTGAGGTTAGTATTTAGTTTGCGGTTGCCCAATAGCCTTATATCACTCGTAAACACCTACATATACTACAAATAAGTACAATCCGTATGAAATATGTACATAAATAAGCAAAAAATTTAAAAATTTATATGTAAATGAAATTATTTAAAACTGACACACAAAAGTAATTTAATAATGATAAAGTAATGAACGCGAAAAACAAAAGTTATAATTAAAAACATGACTTATTGCGATTTTTTAATATAACACAGAAATTGGGTAGCAAAAAAAATTCTCAAACAACGAACAAAATAAGTTAAAGCAGATTACCTTTAATTTTTGTAAAATATCTCAAACTAAAATTCAATTCCCTTACCTACTCTTTTCAACCATAGAATATTTACGTATATACAAATTTACATAAACCAACTCACAGTTTTCAATAAAATTACATTATGTACATAAGACTAATTAAAAGTAGAAGTCGAAAAGGATATAACGAGCTTTGGATTCTACAAACTCACTTAAATTCAAATTATTACATTTCAATTGAATTAATTTTAAGACAAATAATTATAAACATTTCAACACGTCATTTCTCCATTAAGCAAAAACGAACTGTTTTCGTCTGTTATTTTTGGCGCGTTTCTTCTGGCAGTCTGCCATTTCGCCTATCAGCTGTTCAAAATCCCATAATGTGTGAGTGCTGCCAAGTTTTTAAACGTCCTCATGGGCGCGCTCACTCCCAAAATGAATAAGTTTCACATCTAGTTATCTATGGTTAGTGGTTTAATCCATGTCCGAAGTCATATAATATAGGTATATCAAAAGGGTCATGGGACGTAAAAAATAAGAATATAGATAGAGATCTTCAAATACCGATTGTAGATGACGAAATTAAGAATAACATAGAAAAATATCTCAAAAAATTGCAGATCAATCCGCACACTTTTGCTACTGCTCTCACACACTTAATCGACACCAACAAGGAAAAGATCGTTCCAGCAACGAAAAGATCGTTCCGCGTTAATTGGAAATAAGTAGACTAAAACGAGCCCACCTAACAGGCTAACCAGCAGTTAAATTAGATTATGATTCAAAAACCTTCTAATAAATAGGCTTCACTTTAATAATAAAACCATGAACATATTAATTTAAAAAAATAAATTTTCTTCTCGTGAACAAGAAGAAAGGCAATATCTTATTGGGTTCAACGAGGATGGGCTGCTTCTATAAAATGTTTAAGAACTTTTTACACAGTATATAACTAATATCCTTAACCCTCAGTACCCAACGCATTTACCTTCAGGCCCCTTAATGAAGAATTCCATGTTGGCGCATTTCTAACAGTGATAGCATGCCCTATTGAATTATTGAGCTCTAAATCGATTGAAGCGGTAACTGTAAGTCCACATTTTCCAGTACCTGGATGGTCTAACGTTGGAGGAATATCAGCGTAGATTTTATATATTAATCTACAAAAAAACAAAAAAACAATAACAATCTAGGATCTCAATTATTTATTAAATGATCTCAACAAATTATACCACCTCATCTGGGTCGGTATAACAGGAGCAATGAAAGCATGCTCAACCAATGCATTGAGTGTGGTCCTATGCATACCACTGCTTCCCATCTTAATTGAAAAAGAAGCACGTTTAAGCGCCTTAAGATTAAAAGGAAACTCCGACCTAAAAAGTGGAGATATGAAAGGGCATCTAAAGATTTTCGAAGACTTCCGGCATACGCCTATTCTTTATAGGGTATACACCTGTACATTATCTCCCAAACCAGATATACCCTTTGGTCCTGAACCTTCCTGTGGACTTAAAACGGGGCACATTAACGAAACTTTCAGGACGTGGGAGGTAAAGAGATTCGTTGAACACTGGCGAAACTCTGACCAATAGCCAAGCGAAACTACTCTTAACACCAAACAGAGGAATTTCTGATAAGCTAAAAAAATCTCTAAAACACTCTATTTTTATGGCAGACTAAAAAACGAAATTAGTGATAATACACAACTGTCAAAAAAAAAACTAGAAATGTCACACCAAAACCCCCAATTCTTACTTAGAAGCCTTCATATAATTTGTAGTTAATGTAAGTGAGGAAAGCACCGTGAGAATGGTAATTCCTGAAAGCCCCTTATATTCGAAGCTCTGGAAAGAAAAAAGGGTAGATAGGCAAGAAGGAAAAGAGAGAAGCGACAGAGTGAAAGAGATAGAGATAAAAACAGCGATAGCTGGTCCTGTGAGAATTTTTCAGATTATTTGGCAAATCTGAAAAGATCCTCCTACTTGAGGCAACGAATATTAGTCATTCTCATGACATCGGAACCCAAACTTCGTAGCCTTGCTTTAGCAAAGGCAGAACACTCATTGATAAAATGCTCAATGGTATTCCACTCTTCGAAGCAAGGCAGGCAAATCCGGTCCTCAATGATTTCAATGGCATTCATATGCTGACCCCACGGGTTGTGTCCTGTAATAATACCGATCGGATATCTTTTCTTCCAAGTTTTAGAAGAAGGTTCGACAGTTTTCTATTCAGGCTTGTCACAAAACCCTTTGTAGTTCTTCAGTTGAGTTATTGTGGGGTAACCACTGAACCGCATCTGCCCAATTCATTGACAATTTCATTTCCTTTCTCAGGCCCTTACACGATTTACACTGTTTACTCCCGCACCAACTCTTCCGTCCAACTTCGAGCCATCCGTAAACACGTTTGTCGTGCCCTGCTCTAAGTAAATAGTTAGTAAGAACTTTTGTGTTTTTTGACCACAAATTTATTTAAATCAATAAAAAATAAATTAATAAATAGCTGCTGTAATAAATTAAAAGATCTTGTCACTTGGTAAGTATTACGAAATAGTCTCTTAATCGAAACCGGGTACTCTATGCAAATTGAAGTGCTTATGTAAAACCAAATAAAACAATATTTCATTTATGACAAAACGCCTGTACGTGCGTAGATAAAAACAACAACATAAGTTTAGTGAATCTAATCTTGATGGACTTAAAAGTAGGTATTTGCTCTAACTCACGTATGTGGTTTGTTACTTCATTTATTTCTCTAATTCAAGGATTCAGCATTACCATCCGCAAGTGGACCGCTGTTAGAAAATCTGTATTATTATTTTGACGTTTCACAGGTCCAGTAAGAATGCAAACCACAAAATTAGGGCTACTAGTCAATAAATCATAGCAGTGCCCGAATTCTATACTGGCTTGGATATAGATGAAGGCCGCCCGCATTCACGTACATATGTACATACATATGCTGCTACATATAAGTATTACATTTTGTCCACCGTCAGCATAATACTTTCCATTTGCCGCGATAACGACTAATCTTTTACACGCAGCTGTTGTTGCTGTTGCTGCTGCTTTTATGCTTTTTTGATGTTTAAATTATGTTGGCATGCTTTTCGCTTCTTCTTTATGGAGAACAACAACAAACGGCATTAAAATAACTTTCCAACAATATGTTGCTGTGCGTGCGTCCAAAAGCTGATTCAGCGATGCGGCAGAGCAAGGCCACTTACTTTGTGATGTCCTTTTTGCGGTCCACTTGCACATTAAACTCGCTGGAAGTTCAAACTTTATGTGCATAAATGTGTGTGGTGTTGTTTATGTGGACTGCCGCTATGTATATTTGCACAAATATGTACGTGAATGTGCGTGAGTGTGCAGTTGTACAGCGCAAAAACCCTTTTTCATGAACAACAACGCGCGATATCCAAAACTCGCCCACACATACATACATACTTAATATATAGGTATGTAGCTAATGCGAATTTTTGTGTTTCTAATGCTCCAGCAGGAAAATGCTTTGGTCTCAAACTGATGTAATTCTATTAAATTTGGAAAATTCCCAATATCTCATTTCTGACAGAACAGAAAAATGGTAAACTTCTTTGTCAAGTGCATCCCCTTTTTGCAGATTATTTGGAGGTCAAATTAATTAAATGAATATCAGCTTTGGCTAAGAAAAAGTATTCAAATTTATTCATATATGGCAAAAACCTTGCCCTGATGCGGGGCTTCGTCGGATCTATAATCGAACCTTATCAATGGATGGTAGTGTGATCGTTCAAATACATCAGGGGCACTCCATCCTCCACTCCATTTCGCCTACCCCCTAATCCAGGGTGTTATGCGATACCATACCCATTCGACGATTAGAATCCAGTATTTCAACGGCGCCTTCCTAACATCGGGCCGCCTTAGGGAGTAACTGCGGCCTTGCCACGGCATATGGCATTGCATGGTGGACCGTTTGAATTTCCCTTTATATCCAGAGACCACTGTTTTCGCCTCGTCGAGCAGGTGGTCGTACGAAAAAGATGAATTCGAATACTCACTTAAGCGGCTAAACTACACTGTACAGGCTAAAGCTCGGTGCAAGGCCGCGGTCAAAGCTTGTGATCGACGAAGCAAGAGAAGGAACGGTTGGATTGGGCCAGAGAGGACATAAAAACTGGCCGGGCCTTCTACGCACCAAAACCACAGTCCGTAGCCACCAATCCGAAGTATGCGAACAGAATCAAAGAAGAACTAGCCATCAAGAGGCAGCCTTCTGCGGAAAAGAAAAGCAGAAGCACAAGCACGAGATGGCTAGATCGAAAAATGGAGACAAGGAAAGACCTACGATGTCAAAAGCAGCGACAACGGCCAGTGGCATTGCCCAGAAATGTCTTATAGTAGCACTCACTGACTGCAGTGACAAGCTGAGGCAAATGTCACAGGAACGGTGGAAGGTAGCGGAAATGAAGCTACTGGAAACCCTATTTACGAAAGTGGACGCAGAACCGAACGCATCCATCCCAGCATTTGACGGAGCAGGATGGTTCAGCGACGTCAAAATTATAAAATGCATGGATGACCCTACGCTCACATGGTTAAAGAAAGCAGTAAAAAGGCCTATGAGAGGCTGCATCACTTGAAATTATTGACCCTCAATACCGAAGGCAAAAGTTTTCATTCAGCGCATGGTAAAACGAGAGAATACACTGTGTCTATTACAAAAACAAAAGACGGACGTGCCGACAGACGACTGGAAAGTGTTGAGCGCGGCAAAACCAGGAACTACTGATGGAGCCCAAGACTACATTCTCCAGATCAACAAGCTGGTAGAAAATTCAAATTTCGAGGCCACTTTTTGTTCTTCAATGGTTGAAAATATTACAATAATTCGATGTTAAAATTTGAGCTAAGCCTCAGCTGGATTCCATCGTCCATTTTTACACTATTTGGTCAGAACATTTTATTTATTTTCAAGTTAAGACTCCAGTTGCAATATTGACTCTAAATAACATATTATTCTTTTTAATATTAAATGGGATGATAAGGAAATTTTTAATACTGATGGAATGTGGTAAAGAAGGAGTGACATGGCATAAGAATCTGTTAAGCAAATTTTACGAAAGAAGCCATATTCCTAATGCACGGAGCATTTGCTTGTTAGCGTGCATTTATCAATAGACTTCTCACAAAATACAATAACAATTTGGTTTAAATTTTGAATATAATTGAAAATAAATAATGTTTTTTTACCGACCCATTACTCGTTACAATGGTACTGGTAGCATCGCGAAACGTCATGGAGGTGGCCATCAAAAGACTGCAACGTCACGTCAAATTGTTCAAAAAGTTAGGAAGTGACTTGAGCGAAATCCCGAAAGCGGATAATTTCTGAACATTTTGTTTTCTGACGAGAAAATTTTTCAAATTGAGCAATTCGTAAACTCCCAAAGCAATAGATCGTTCATACGAAAGTGTGAGTCATCGATTGGGCACCAGGAGGCAGGACCCGCCACAGGTAATGGTTTGGGCCGCTGTAACCGCAGATGGACGCTTTCCAATCGTTTTCATAGAGCCTGGCGTTAAGGTAAATGCGAAACATTATCGGGTATTCTGGAGGTTGCTATGAAACCGTGGGCAGGCAAACATTTTGGTGGCAGATCATGGACGTTTCAACACATTGGCTCTCACATTCACCAGATGCGAATCCGATTGATTTTTTTTTGGCCATTTTGAAGAGTTAGGACCTTGGAACTAAAAGATTCGCCAGTCTCCAGACGCTGAAAAAAAACATTGTCCACGTGTGGGCCAAAATATCTGCAAGTTACATTCGGGCAACTTGCGATTCGTTTCTGGACCGTCTCAAGGCCATATTCAAGGCAAAAGATGGTCATATCGAGCAAAACTAAAATTGATTCTTAATTTTTTATTATTTTCACTCATTTTTCACTTTGAATTGAATAAAAGTAATTTTCCAAACTAAATTTATGGCCATTTTAATTGGTTGCGCTTCGAGTGCCGGACCCTGTATATTTATCCTTTCTGCAGGGTTTGATTAAAAATTAATGGGCCTTATTTTTTTTAAGCAGTTTTATTAAACCTTTTGGCTTATACAACTAATATTCTTCGTCAATACACCGCTGGTAGCGGTCCTTCCACTGCAGGAAACATTTTGTAAACTCATCCGCCGGAATCGCGTTCAATTCGGCTGTCACAGTGGCACTGGCTCGTGTGCCACTCCGCACTCTCTCTCTTGCGCTCAGGATCGTACTCAAAGCACCAGGTTTCATCTCCTGTGATACAATTGTCTAAAGTATTATCCTGTTCATCACTTTCCAATACTTCACGATTCTTTTCCACACGCAATTGCTTTTGTACATCAGTCAAAAACCTTTGGAACCAATTTCACATACCCTTTGCGCATTTCAAGTTTTCCCGTCACGATTTCCCGCACATTGTAATAAGTTAAATTTAACTCTTCACTGATCTCACGTAGACTAGCACGACGGTCAATGTTCAAAAATTCACGAACCCGGTTCACATCTTCGTCTGTTTGCGTCATCGAGGGCCTTCCAGATCGCTGTTCGTCTTCGACGTCCTCCCGGCCTTCCTTGATCGACTTGTGTCACCGTTTTACCTGGGCACTGGACAGAGATTGGTCCCCGTAAGCCTCCTTGAGTAGCCCAATGGTTTCAGTACTCCTTTTGTGTAGCTTTACGCAAAATTTGATCGAGTTACGTTGCTCCAACGATCGCTGCATTTTCGCCACTGCAAAATCCTAACACAATTTTAAAACAGCTTTCACGCGCGAAGCGATGTTGACTGCACCGCTGTTGCCAGCGAACTAGAACCGGTTTCTAGTGGAAGGGGAAGGTCCAACAACCATTTTCCTCCACCAGCCGATTCGGTTGATCGCTTGGCAGACGCTCCGCACGGGAAGGCTCATTACTTTTCAATCAAACCCTGTATGTGCCCCTCTGAAATTGTAAAGTAATAAAACTTAATAAAATAGGTCAAATACTAAAATTTATTGAGGAAGTTGGGCTCAGGGAAATAACCTCAATCCATGAAGAGGACACAATGGATCTTTCAGATCGTAGACGTACGCCACAAATAGGAGGAAGTGCACGACCGAATACCTAGCAGAAGTGTACGAGCCAATTATTTTTTTTTAGTTTATATTTTCATATGCATATGAAATTTTTCCTGGATAACAAAAGATAAATTGATTTGTTTAATGTGCTACAACATCCAGAAATAAATTTACCAATCCAATGCTGGTCTCAGGAGGAAGCTAAAGCTCTTCGTCTGCGATTAGTAGGGACTGGTCGCCGATTAAGGTGATGATGATATCCTTGATAAATGTGGTTCAATTCTGTAACGCGTTGTAAAATCGTATCCGACCTTTTTTTTTATTTAAACAAATGGTGGATTTGTATTTCCAATTTCTTCCAACAAACAAACTGAGTATTAAACCAATGTTTAATTTTCATTTGGATTTTTCCTACAGAGCTACTTTACTTTACTCCTTAATACATCTCACCTCGCTTAACCTACAGAAGCAGTAATGCTCGTACATGTTTTATTCTTGTCGTTGGTTAAGCGCCTTGTTGCTTCCTTCGCAATGTGGCATAAATTATTAAACACGTTTTTGCTTGTTTAGCATACATTTGGCGATACAAGGTAATCAAGTTTACATGGTCTCTTTCATGCTCCGGCACACTGCAGCCCCTTCGCTTTATATGCATGTATTCATATATTATATTCACCTATTTAATATGCATGCGGTTACCCTTAAAATTATGCCACAAAAATAATTTAAAAGTAATCAAGCACACGATGAAGCATAACTACACACACACACATGATACAGAGTACACTCTGTATGTATGTACACGTGTATTTATATGCACCGTTCGCAGTCACATTCATTTACGGCACATGGCTTTTGGGTTTTCTTTTCACAGCAAATATTTTTAAATGGATTTATGGGTGTATGTCTTATACGAGTATGTAGACTTTTCGGTACTTGGTAAATTTGTGATGAATACTTGTATACCCATTTCTTGCCTTCAGCGGTGGGCAGTTAGGCTATATTCATTTTGTTCTACTAATGATTAGTACAAATAAAGCTGAAAGAGGGTGATTCCCATATTTGGTGCTCCCATATTCTCAAATGATGTATATTTTTTATATGTGGTTTAATTTTTGATTGGACGAATACTTTGGGAAAGTCTGCAGTAGTGAAAATAATTATTTAAAATTTCAAAAGTGTTACCAAAAAAATCTATTCTATAAAGGTGAATGTCTTTACGTTGTCCGCGCATCACTACGAAACGACAACATCAAATGACGTAAAAATTTTTATACATTCATATTTTCACCCAATGAAGGTTATAGGCATGTTTTTATGATGGAACTCCCTTCCCACAGCCCCCAGGCCGCGCCACCACTCTCATTCGTCCCTAATAATCGAATATTTGCTCAAATTTAATCTAAAAAATCTTAGTTTTTCCTATTTCCCACTATTTATAGCACACTCTAGACTTCATAATCCGCATAAGTTGTTCAACTATGACCCAAATGCAAAGTTCAAAAACGGTCTGAGATAGAAAATTAATAAAAATAATTTTTCTTGATATTTTTCTGATTGGTTGTTTTGATTTTACTCAACGAGGCATAGCAACGGATGCCGGGTATTGTAATATTATGGTTATTAATAAAAAATTATTTTCTATGAAATTATTGTTTGTAATTCTTTTATATACATATCCTAAATCTCTCAAAACTACTCCTACGCGAGCGGGGCCACGGGTTAAAGCTAGTAATTAAATAAATAACTTTCTCTGGTGTACTCACAGTCATCGTACACATCTGCCTTAGACTGGTATGAAATAGAAATTTAGTAAATATCTTAAAAAAATAAATGCTCTGTAAGCCGGTATATATTCAAAACGGAGCGCTTATGAAACTTATACACCTTGTTGAAAGGCTTTGATGAAACTTCCAGTACTGATAAGAAATTTTACGAGCGGTTTTATATATATTATATATGTAGGTATAATTGGCGCGTACTCCTCCAATTTGTGGTGTGCGTCTTGATGTTGTTCCACAAATGGAGGGACCTATAGTTTCAAACCGACTCCGAACGGCAGATATTTTTTATGAGGAGCTTTTTCATGGCAGAAATACACTCGTAGGTTTGCAGTTGCCTGCCGAGGGGCAACCGCTATTAGAAAAATGTTTTTCTTAATTTTGGTGTTTCACCGAGATTCGAACCAACGTTCTCTCCGTTCGGCTACGGTAGCCGCCGTTTTATATGAACCACAATTTCAGAGAAGCAATACTCGACGTAGTTCAAGCTGCAGAGTTTAGCTGTAGATTTCAAGCTGTAGATTTTATAAAATATTGCTTTAATATAACGTCGGTAGAACTAGTGATGAGTTACAAGAAGCTTAAGCGGGTACTTGTGTTTCTAAGGCTACAAAAAGCATAGCTATGGGAATAAGTTTCCGTCCTTTCTTATTTAAACAGTTAGTTCGTAACTTCGATAGTCTTGTGCAAGTGCACTAGCCTGCCATCCCAGAGGTTGTGGGTTCGAATCCCACATAAAGCACGATCGTCGCAATTTTCCAAATTTACCTTCTTTCCCTCTTTCTAAAAACAAAACAAAAATCTCATTCCTCAACCCCAAAAAATATCTTCCCATCCTTACTCCCGCACAATGGTCAGCGTATTATTTATATATCAACGCAACCAACGCAAGACTGAGTCTCTACAAGGCGCTATGCTTCCGAGAGAAATGAAGAGGGAAAAAAATAAAATAAAAATTATGTGAAGTTTGTGCCATTGGAAGCTATAACTTTACTCCATCCTTCAGGCAGCACACGGATTTCTCTAACGAAATATTCGAGTTTTTTTGACTTAATTCATTCATTGAGCCAGTTTGCAATGCTCTCAAATGACGTGAACCGCTCTCCAATAAGAGCTGACTGCATTTATGGGAACAGATGGTAATCCTAAGATGCAATGTCTAGGGAAGACGGCGGGTAGGGCAAGATTTCCCAATTCAGTCCCTCTAAATATTTCTGGAAACGAATTCTGATGTCCCTCAATTTGGGTCGAACTTTTTAGTTTCTTTTCTATAACTCACTTAAATTAATTTTTTCATTTACATATGTTCTGACTAAATAAATTTTTTAAGACAAAAAATAGATATTATTATAAATAAATAATAAATATTATTATAAATAAATAAAAATAAAGAAAAAACATGGCCATTTATCTGATTTTTTCATGTAAAGGCCAAAAATGGTGATATTTTGATATGGGGTACATCAGAATTCATTTTAGAGGTATGGTTCCTTCGGCAAAGTTTCTTATTTTGATCCCTAGAATACGATTTTCACAGAGCAATGAGCGATTTTTAAATCGACCCGCCCTAGTCTTCATCCAATAATTGCTGTAGTTGAGTATCTTCCATGTTTTTCTGTGCCCCTTCGCGATCTTTATCACTCACGTCGAAATTGCCACTTTGGAAGCGTCGAAAATACTCTTTACAAGTCATATTTGCACCTTTCCTTAAAAGGTAATAATGAAGCCTGACTTCCTGCAAATGATTTTTTTTCGGGACGAACGTAGACATTTTTGACGTCAGATAAAAAAGGAGCTTTACACTTCAAACGAATGTTAACTACTGCGATCGATACCCCACATATACACTTTCACACCACCAGTATATTACTAGAGCGAACAAAAAAATAGTGTGGCGCAATAAACACCTCAGCACCAAAGGCAAAGTCAGAATAAATAAAACATGCGTGAGGCCTGTACTGACATATGCTATTGAAATGAAAGCGGTTATGAAAACTACCGAACAGGCAGTAGCAAGAACGGAAATACACACACCCCGCGCTATAGCAGGCATCAATCTCCAGGACTTGATGCGAAATGAAAAGATACGACAAATATGCGACGATCAAGATGTTAGCAGGTGGAGCAGAAAGAAGCGGAAGGGATGGTGTAAGCATTTAGCGAGAATGACCAACCAACGACTCTGAAAAAGAGAAGCCAACAACTTCAAGACGTCCTGGTTGACCTCCAAAGAGATGCAAGAATGTTGAATTTCAAGCTCAACCGATACATAATTTTAAGATTTATAATATTTGTTATATCTCTTATGTATGTATGTCCCTTTTTTTTTTTTTTTTTTTTTTTTTTTTGGCGGTGAGGTTGGGTTAAAAATGCCTTCGCACCATATAGTAACCGTCGCTACTACGTGTGTGGTGAATCCACTAAAAATATCCCCCCTCTTCTCTTGGAGTTTTCCCTCCACCCCGGGACTGCTTCCGCATTGCTTCGAGGTAGAGGGCCAAGACGGCGTCCTAAGAAGGACACTTACTTACTCACCCTGCGTCCAGGGTCGCCTGTTTTGAGAAACCTATGCTCAATGCTCTTCAGCATGACTTTCCATTTCTCGCTTCTTTTTTCGGATAATATCCTCTACAAAATTTGTGACGGCATTCCATTTTTCTTCGTCTATCATCATTTTGTCGATAATTTCTTCAGGTGTAAATACACCAATAGCTCGTTGTAGACCTGTTCTCTCTACGTTCCACCTCTCGCATTCAAAGAAGGTGTGCTCCGCATCGTCATACTCAGTATCTCCATATATGCAGTTTGGTTGGCTCACTTTACCCATTCGCCACAAATACTTGCGAAAGGACCCATGTCCGGACAAAAACTGTGTGAGGTAATAGTTAACCTCACCGTGCTTTCTTTCTACCCACTTTTTTAGATCGGGTATTAGTCTCGCTGTCCATCTACCATACCGTTCAGAGTTCCATCTTGCTTGCCAAAGTGTAAGTGTTTGGACTCTAATATCGGAGAGGCGTAGTACTGGGGTTCCTGCGTTTTTTGCCTCCCATCTCCGTTTGCGCTCTTGTGCTAGAATATCTATAGGGATGGTTCCGCTGATAACTAACACCGCTGCTTCAGATACTGTTCTATATGACGAAGCCACTCTGAGAGCGCAGGTGCGTTGCACAGATTGCAGAGTTTTCCGCCGGCATTGCACCCTTAGCGAATCTGCCCATATTTCGCATCCGTATAAAAGAATCGAGTTCGTCGTGTCCATTAAAAGTTTTCGCTTGTTCTGCGTTGGACCTCCAAGGTTTGCCATGAGCTTACTTAACATGCCACTTACTTTGGCAGCTCTTGTGGCAGCATGGTTTATATGCGCCCAGTAGGTTAGCCTTGTGTCTAATTGCACTCCTAAGTACTTGACCACTCTTTTTGTCGATAAAGTGGCATCGAGTACCTGTATGTCTACTTCTAATGGGATACGTCTGTTCGTTAGAAGGATTAGCTCTGTTTTCTCTGTGGCCAGCTTTAATCCATGGTCTTCTAGCCATGTCTGAACTCGGATCATTACCTGATTTAACTTTCTTTTGGCTTCGTCAGTGTTCCGGGCGATTATTACAGCCGCAATGTCATCTGCGTATCCCACCAAATGCACATCCTCGGGCATCTCTATTCGAAGGATTTCATCGTAGCTTATATTCCAAAGTTCAGGTCCGAGTATTGATCCTTGGGCCGCACCTGCTGTTATTTGTTTGGTCTTACACCCTTCTCGCGTTTCGTATAAGAGCACGCGATTGCTTAGATAGCTGCGAATAATCTTCAATAGATTACTCGGGGTCTTGAATTTTACCTTTAAGGCTTTAATTACGTCGTCCCAACTTAAACTGTTGAAAGCATTTCTGATATCCAGTGTGGCTAGTAATACTAAACGTTTGGAGTATCGATTACCTGCCTGGGCATGTTCTACACTAGTTATTACATCTTGGATGGCTCCTAAGGTAGATCTGCCACTTCTGAAACCATGCTGCCTGTCGGAGAGGCCGCCGCTGTTCTCTACGGCTTCGCTAAGCCTATGCTTTATCAATTTCTCAAAGAGTTTTCCTGCGCTATCCAGCATACATAACGGTCTATAAGCAGACGCTAATGTTGGGTCTCCCTTTCCCTTACTGATTAGTACTAGTTTTTGTTTTTTCCATATTTCTGGAAAAATTCCTTCTTTTAGGCATGCGTTGTACATGTTTAGCAGCAAAAAAGGTCGTTCGATTGCCAATAGTTTCAATATTTCTGCAACTATGCCATCAGGTCCTGGCGCTTTATTGCATTTCATTGCTTTTGCAGCATCCATAAGTTCTTCTTCTGTGAATGGGACAGGTTCCGTTGTTTCGTGCTCGAGTTCCTCCCTCTCGGCACAGTGTGTTGGGAAGAGTGTGTCGACTATTTTGCTTACCGTTTCGGTTTCCATATCAGCAGCAGGGGATTTGGCCCCTAGCTTTTTCATAACGATTTTGTAGCCCAACCCCCATGGGTTATTGTTAAGATCGTTTCGTAGCTCTTCCCATTTGTCTTTTTTGCTTTGGTTTATAGCTTTCCTCAATTCTTTTCTGCTCTTTTTATATTCTTCGGATTCTGTTATCGCCGGGCCCAATCTTCTGGCTCTAGTATACTTTCTACGCTTATGGATGCACATATTTCTAAGTTCTGCGATCTCATGTGTCCACCAGTATACAGCATTTCTTTTTTTGTTCTTATCTATTTTAGGCATAGATGCGTTGCAACCTATCTTAATGCATTGCATTGTTGTCTTGACTAGTGTTTTTGCTGTACTATTCGTACAGATCGTCGTTTTATTTTCGTCAATAGTTGCAAGGAGCGTCGCTGGGTTTAGTTTGTTAATGTTCCATTTGCGTGTACTTCTATTTCGATTTTCACGTACTCTTTGGTTTTCCATTTCAATGCAAAACGTGATGTATTGATGGTCACTCCCATTGTAATCTTCCAGGACTCTCCAGTCTTTAGTAAAGGTGACTATGCTTTCCGATGCTAGGGTTATGTCGGGTGTTGTGCCTTCACAACCTGGCTTTCGGTACGTAGTCGTTCCTGTGTTGAGTACCACTAAACCTAGTCTGGCTGCCATGTCCAGCACTCGTCTACCTCTTGAGTTCGTTGTCGCCGAACCCCATTCGGTTGCTTTTGAGTTGAAGTCTCCCGCTATTATTAGCCGTCCCTCTAAACTAAGGGCTTTGTCTTCAATACTTTCCAGTTTCCGGGTGAATTCAACTATATTGTCGTTCGGTGTGAGATAACAGCTTATCATTGTGAATTGGCTGTTTTGAACGTAGACGAAACCATCGCCTGATCCTTTCGCGGTTATTACGAAATTGGTGCCCCTAGGCAGCCAGATAGCGGCAGTTCCCGACTCGTCTTCGATCCAAGCTTTCTCGGATTGAGCGTATTGTTCGCTTATCAATACTGCTTGAACTCCTTTTTCTAAGACCATCTGCTCCATTAGCAGGTCTGCGTTTTTACTTCTGTGCATATTTGCTTGAAGTATAATCATATTTTATCTTGTCTTGGCATGTTCTTTTGTCATCGGGCATTTGCCCGAGCCTGGCATATGCTTTGTCTCGCTGCGATTGGCATCAGTGCATAGGCAGCATTTGGGTTCTTTGGTGCACTCTTTCATTTTATGCCCAGCTTCTCCACATCGGATGCATATACCTTTTCCGCTTCTGTCTGGTCCTTTACAGTTTGATTGAAGGTGTCCGACACCAAAGCACCGGTAGCAACGCTTCAGAGATGTGCTAGCTCTCATCCTTGCACTAACCCATCCGATTTTGATATTAGTTTGCTTAAGCAGCTTTTCTGCGCTTTCAATAGCGAGAGTAACATAAGCCCGTACTTGTTGTCGTTGATTAGGTTTTGTGATCCTAACATCGATATTTTCATTAGTGCCAGCTAGCATTTTTCTCACAGCGTCATCAACTTCCTTCTTCTCCGTGACGGCATCCAAGTCTCTGATCTCTACAGTTGAAGTTGGTCTGAGAGTTGTAATGGAACCGACCGCTTTTACGGTTTCCTCTAGTTGTTTCAAAAAATCAGCGTTAACTGTTTTCCCCTTTTCGAATTCAAGTAGAAGAGCGCCAGTTTTGGTTCTTCTTATGCCTTTCACCGTTGTGTTTTCGTCTGGCATGGTATTTTTGCGTATGTTTTTGAGGATTTCAGCATAACTGTGGCCCTCTACCGGCTTTACCAACACAGCCTCCGATTTTGGTTTTGATATTCGTTCAGTCTTCTTTTGTTTGGCTTTAGTCTTCCTTGCGCCATCGTTTTGCGCTTCATCACTTCCTTTTGGCACGGTATTGGGCCTAGATTTTTGCCGGCTTACCACTTGCCATTTCTCAGGCTCTCGAACTCTTAGTTTCTTCGAAGAGTCGGGTGCGGCAGGGCTTGGTGCATTCCGTTTTGCGGTTAAAGGAGTGCTCTCCTGAGCAACACCTGTTTTACGGGCAGTTGCGGGGGTGTCACCTCCGACTTCTTTAGTGGATGTTTCCGGCAAGAGACGACTTTTACCGGCTTTCTCAGCTCGAATCCAACCTCTTCTGCAGTTTTTCATGACGTCAAATAGTTCGTCAAGCTCTGAGACTCCGGTCTTTATTTCCGTGGAAGTATTTCTACTCTTCAATATAACTGCTTTCATCTTCCTAAGCACTCTCAAACATTTCTCTACGGCTTCCTCTTCTTCAGCTCGCATTTTGAGAATAAACTCTTGTCGCGGAGATGCAGTGGTTTCCCGTTCTGTGTTTGCATCCTTTGCAGTTACAGGGGTATGCGACGGCGCATTGGGCGCATTTGCAGTATTTTTAACCTCTTTTGACGTTACTCTTACATCCTGAGGCGTCATTTCAGCTCCTTCATTGACCGTCTTTGATTTCCCTATAGTCGGCAATGTTCCACTCGTAAGGGGCGAATTCCCTTTTTGTGGTGGCGAGCGGAGCAATCGAGGTTTCCTTACGAAAGGGCTCTGCTCTATATCTCCATCAGTGATGGCCTTCTGCTGTTTTTCTTCTTTTTGTTTCTTTTCCATAATTTTTTCCATTCTTTTTTATTTAACCAGCGCATCGTGTGCAGGGGGGCGGGCCGAAATAGTCAAGAGCGGGTGTACCCTCGGAGGCAATGCTCCTACCCCAGTTCCCTGAGGCCTGACCTACGCTTTACCGATCCCGGAAAACACGGACGGACCGGCGCTCGCCCGGAGCAACGAAAGCTACTACTCTTTCGCCCAATGAACACTTCCTGACCAGGGTCCAAGGCGGCTGGTTACTGATATACAACGAGGCTAACACATCGGCAGAGCGAACTCACATCACCCCTTTGAGGTCGCAGGTGGAAAGCCATAACGACCTATCCAGGGACTCCCAGTGCGCCCCGTTGCATACCGGTCATGCTTTTTATACAGTCGCACCTAACATGGTGAACAGACACTGACCAGCACACCGCCCAATATGGGAACAGACATGTGCTGGATTTTGTCTCCTAACTTTCTAGCTAACTCTTACAGAGTCGCTGAAACGGGGGACATCTTGACTAGGATCCGCGGGGTCGTCGTACCCGTCACCTCCTTATGGGAGATGCCCTTGCGGAATATGTATGTCCCTTATGTTGTATTGATTTTTAATCTGTAAATAGCTGTAAAACAGGATTTAATCCTAAAATAAAGATGAAGAAGAACCTTAGAAAGTAAAACTTTTAACTAAACTATATTTTCTTATGTATATATACGTACTTATGTGTATATATATATATATATATCTTTGGCGCTTACTCCCATTCTTGGATGTGTGGCCGGGCTTCTCCTCTTATTTGTGGTGCTCTTCTTGTTTTTTTTCCACCAATTTTAATACGCTTCCCAAGCTCACATATTTTTTACGACGATCTTTTTCATGACTAAAATTCATTCCAATATTTGCCTTTGTCTGGCGAAGAGTAACCTCTACTAGAAAAAACCTTTCCTAGCAATTGGTATTTCATTCACACACCAACACATGCGCCTACACGGCCGCACGTTTCAAGAATATAAATTGTAATAATAATAAACATTTTAAGAACGCTTAATTTTCGCTTTTCTAAAGTAGGTTTCGTTCTTAAGTATGTTTGGTCGGTATGTGGAGACAGTTAAAGCATTTGTCAACATTTAATCAAATTAAATTGCACTCTAAATACTTTCGTATTTTATAAACTGTCAAGTTGCTGCTATTTTTCATTTATTTACTTGTTCGCACAGCACAAAAAAAATCAGCAACCCCTTCCTCCGAGCAAAACTACTTAGCAGAGAAGATCTTCTTTGGATTTACGTTGCGTTGCCTTGGTTGCCAACTCAAAGAACTATTAATATTAATGCAAACGAGGCTTAAGTGTGGCTTTCGTAAGTGACACGCACAAGCAGACAAACAAAAATAAAATAATAAAGTAATAACATTAAACCATGACTAAATGACAAATTATATTGTCATGTGCGGCACAACCACGCAAATACTCGTAATGTCGCATCAAGCAAAAACCGCCACAAGCAGCTTAAAAAGAGAGCAAGCAAAAATCTGATGAATACCTAAAACCCCAAACAAAACAAAAAACAAATTAATAAAAAATGTACCAGAGCATAAAACGCAAAAATTCTTCTGCGCAAAATAGTCTTGAGTATACCAAAGGCTAGCGCTATGCAAGATTCGTACGTGTGTATGTACTCGTATGTATGTGTATAACTACTTATGCGCATGTATGGTACATAATGCACATGATGCACGTCTACGCTGTGGAGAGTAACGGAGACTAACGGTCTTATGTGCCAAGCAAAGACGCGTGTCAGGTCGTCAAAACCAAAACCAAACCACCTACACCGCCTCTATCCTTGAGGCTTACTAAATAATGACGTTCATTTTCGAGGCGAACACAAGTAACAAAATATTATATTTCTCTTGTTGATGAATGTGTGTCGTCTCGCTGGTCGAAAACGTGCAGCAACCAACGCAAAATTCCCTGAAAATTGAGCCAAAGACACAAGGCCCCTAAGCAACGCAGAGCAGCTGAATGAACACCCACTTCTGTGTAGTGACAGTGAGGAGCCAAAATAAAAAGTGTTCAACGCCCAGCGATCGGTTGCCAAAAGTACAGCTTCGCAACAGACATGGCGCAAGATCTCGAAGTGCGACAACAACGACGCACTCCACACAGCGCAACGCATGGCATCTCAGATAAATCATTTCACTGTACATGCATTGCCGCCTAATTAGATAATGTCAACTGGAGCTTCCGCCCCAGCTCTGCTTTGAGTGGTGGTTGGCTGGCTGGATGGCTAGCTGACTGACAGCCGTTGAAATCACATTTGAAAAGCTTACACACATACATATGTGTATTTACAAATACCTGCATACACACATAAAATATATGGACTTGTGCTGTTATTGCCCTGCAGTGAGAAGCCAAACTATCTAGCAGGCATTCTAGTTCATGCGCAGGTATTTGATAGAATAAGTCATACGCGTACTAGTTCTTGAGTAACTAGAATTTTATCAATTACCATGTGGCCAGTTAGAGGAGGAAGCAAACCAAAAATTCTTGAATTGGTGTAAATAAGAATTGAAGCATTTCAACTAAAAATCCAAATGTAATAATAATTTGATAATTTCATGAGAAATGCGTATAATTAATGAAAGAAAAATTATAAGACACCAGAGTGTTGAAATAATTGAGAAAAACCAATTGATTAACATGATTAACTCATTTATAATTTCTTATTTATTTTTTCAGCTAGTCCGAAACTAGTGAATTTCGTCACGAAGCAGACTAGATTTATTTGTATATATTATGAACTAATTCATTGTTTTTGGAAAGTTGATTCATCATTTTTTATTTACTTTTCCAGCTCATCCCAAACTGGTGATTTTGCGCACAAACTGGACTAGTTGCGTTTGTAATATATCTATTATGAACTAATTCATTTATTATATTTTATTTAGTCGTACTTTTTATTTTTTCGTTTTTATTTATCATCTTTCAACTCGTCCAAAACTGGTGATTCTGCGCACAAACTGGACTAGTTTCGTTTCTAAATATTATGAACTAATACATTTATTATTTTTTATTTAGTCGTACTTTTTATTTACCCATATTTATATATCATTTTTCAACTCGTCCCAAATTAGTGATTTTGCGCACAAACTGGACTAGTTTCATTTTCGCATATTATGAGCTAATTCATTGTTTTAGGAAAGTTCATTCATCATGTTTTATTTACCTTTTCAGCTCGACCCAAACTAGTAATTTTGCTCACAAACTGGACTAGTTTCGATGGTATCTATTATGTACTAGTTCATTTATTATTTTTTATTCAGTCGTATTTTTTATTTACTCATTATTATATATCATTTTTCAACTCGTCCAAAACTAATGATTTTCGCCATAAACTGGACTAGATTTATTTATATATATTATGAACTAATTCATTGTTTTTGGAAAGTTCATTTATCATTTTTTATTTACTTTTTCAGCTCGACCCAAACTAAGGATTTTGCGTACAAACTGGACTAGTTTCGTTTGTATCTATTATATAATAGTTCATTTATTATTTAGTCGTAATTTTTATTTACTCATTTTTACATATCTTTTCTCAACTCGTCCATAACTGGTGATTTTCGGCACAAATCGGACTGGACTTTTTTGCAACCTAATATTAAGGTGGTTCAGAACAAGCAAATTTGACCAGAAGGCGATGCAACTTAATGTATGCACTACAAAAGCAAGTAAGGCTTAGTTATTTCAATTTTGTTACCATCAGTTAAATTTAAATTATCGCAGCAGACAAAAAGTGACTATCAAAGAGAAGAAAAAAGTTAAAGTAGAAGCAACTGTGCTTATGAATGTTGTAAATATGTATGTGCATTTAAATGTGTCCACTTTTAAAAATACCACATTTTTATTTGCTGTGTCGCCAGCAGCTCTTACTTGCCTCAGAGGCAATGGTTAATCCTACATCCTGCGGGCACTTTTTCAAAATAAGTACCCGTGTGTTGCCCAAAGTGAGATATAATGATTACTTTAAAAGCACGAAATTCGATTAATTTTCAAATTGAGTAATGCAATTTATGAAAATATCCCATCAGCATTGAGTTTGGCTCAATTTAATTTAATAATAACACACGTACTTCGCCGGATACACTCAATCAATTACTGTTTAAACACGTATGCGAGTATCTGATGTCCAAAAAGCGCCCAGAATTTATTAATAAAACGCAGAGAGGTAAATTGCACAGACCAATAATGGCACTTTTAAATCAGAATATTTCGGCAAATCTAACGTATTGGGTATATTCCAGGTGCAGGTACGTATTTAGTACGTCAAAAAAGTTTAGTCTGGTAATTGGTTCAAAATTTGTATTGGACTGTGCTTCTCATTGATATTTACCTATTTTTTCCTTATATTTTTATTATTTAAAAAAAAAAGTATTGATTATTTATATCTATAACCCAACGCTACATTCAATCTTCAAAACAATTTTGCAATCGTCTTCAACTTCTTCAGCTTCTTCTACGAATTCAACTTTGTGGTGGTTTCTTAAGTTTCGGCTCGTTTGAGATACGCTATTCGGACTTATTTCCATGTCATACACACAGGCTTATTTTTCCGGCTGATTTGAATATCAACATTTTTTTTTTTTTTTTGAATTTTTTCTATTTGAAATCATTCACAGAGGTGACCAGTGGATGAGACAAACCTTCAACCGCGGTATACTTTAGACTTTTCGTACTACTCGTGTGTCTTCTTAACACTATCAAGTCACCGTAGGCTATTGTTGATATTTTGAAAGCTTAATTTTTCTAAAAACGCAAAATTTAAGACTAGTTCTTTCCTCATCTAAATTGGACCTAGCGAAAGTCGCAAAATACGCCTAACAATAATGCATGCTCAGAAGTGATACGTAAACGACTGGTTGACCTATGAAGCCAGAAAAATCTATATTTAACCTCATCGTTGTCGTCAAAACACTCTAATGCCGCTGGACTTAAAATCAATGCAAAAAAACCAAAAATTTGGCATTACACACGAATGATGCATTCTACAATATCGGAGAGGAAAATATTGAAAATGTAAACGTTTTTCAATACATTGGAAGCCAATTTACTGCGGAAAGCGGATGCAAAAAGGATTGCACAAAGCAAGAGGTGCATTTGCAAATCTTCATCTGGTGTGGCAGTCCAAGCAAATGCCCATTACCACAAAAATACGGTGTTTCAACTCCAATATTAAATCAGTTCTGCTCTACGCCTGTGAAACATGGTGTCTGACTGCGGAAATTTTATAGAATCTTCAAGTGTTCGTGAAACCATCAAAAACCAATCGCAACTGAAATAAGAGAACGTAAATGGAATAGGCTTGGCCACACCCTACGGTAAGGTGGCATTGAAATTAGCAAACAAGCGTTGGAGTGGAACCCTCAAGGACAGCGCAGAAGAGGCAGACCTAGGGGCTCTTAGAAACGCTGCGAAGAGGAATACAAAGCCGTTGACAAAACAATGACCTGGCAGCGAGTGAAAAATATGTCCGGGAATCGCCCAAAATGGAATTTTTTTTATTTTTTTACTTTAGCCCTATGTTCCCCAACGGAAACGAAAGCATGGTTATGACGATTATATCAGCGCGTTTTATTTATACTGAAAATTCTGTGTACTTTTTGAGCAGAAGATACTTACATTTATCAAGGAAAATCACATATTTACTTTGGTTTTCAAATGAAAATTTATTGAATTTTGCTGACCGCACTTACTGATAATAACACTGGATCACAAATTTCAACTTTTTTTCTGCACCAGAGACGCCGATATGAAATTCCTATGTAAAATCACCGTCTGATTCCGAAAATCAAGGTTATTTTTTATTCTATGGTAACGTTTTTGAGATATTTACGAATTACCGTTATTTCAATAAAACAAAAAATTGGGCCCACTTAATCATATATATCTCGAAAACGAATTGAGCGATTTCAAAACCGTTTAAAGCTTTTAAAAGGTAATAAAATTTTTTATAAACTGTGTGTAAAACACTTTTTGCTAGGTCCTGCAGATTCAAAGATAACGAACTATCATAACGGATTTTTTAAATTTTTTTTGTGAAAATATAAAAAAATTTGTACTTTGAGAGAAAGGATCTCGAAAACTGTTTACTTTTTCGTGTATTTTTTGTTTTCACTCTAAGCTCTGTTTTATTACAAAAAAAATAAACTTTGGTTAAACAAAATCGATGAACTAATACAAAAGTTACAAGCATTCAAGTAAATATATCCATATAGTAAAACTTAAGTACCCTACAAATAATAGCATATGTACATATGACTCTGTCTTAACTCTATGATCTTATTTTATAATTGAAAAAGTTATGTGTCTTGTTTTGACGCAAATTTATATAAGGATCGGTTTCTCTTATGAGAAACCAACAGTAGTCACCCATCATAGCGACATCCCAGAATCCTTGATACCGACTTTCAATCATTTTCATTTACTGGTGAAACCTTTCGCCGTGCTCGTCGCTAAGATTTTGCGGGAAAAAATTTAAATGGGAGTGGAGGAAATGAATTTTTAAAGACATATTTACTCCTGAAAGAAAATTAAAAAGGGAATTAGATAAATACATAAGTGACACATTAATCTTCCAATTCAGAACAAATTTTGGTCGTTCTTGTTTGTTCGGAGCAGGGCAATAAATTCAGATTAAGGGCTATATATTCTCATGTAAATTTAAAAGTTTGCTTTCAAATTTTTTGTTTAGTTTTAAAGTTAACTGAGAAAACGGTCTTATATGTGTTTTTTATTTACTCATTTCTGCATAGTTTTTGATTAAATCGTTCACTATCATCTCGAAGTTAGGACTTTTGTATTTGCCTAAAAAAGAAGTAACGACCTTTTCAAAAGAGTCCCACGCCGCTGCCTCCACTGGTGACAATAGTTCTTTGAAATGGGTATTGGCCATTATTTTCCTTATTTGCGGCCCCACAAAAATCCCTTCCTATATTTTTGCTTCTGAAATCTGTGGAAAGATTGTTTTCAAATAATGAAAAGCTTCGCCTTCTTTGCCCAAAGCCTTGACAAAGTTTTTGATAAGGCTGAGATTGATGTGGAGCGGAGGTAGAATTATTTTTTCCTTTTTTATAAGTGGTGAGTATTTTATGTTATCCACCCCAACTTGAAACTCGATTCGTTCTGGCCAATCCTTTATGATGTAGTGTTCTTGACGTGCTCGGCTATCCCATTTGCATAGAAAGCAACAGTATTTTGTATATCCAGATTGTAGACCACATAGCTTTCCAGCGACTTCTAGATCGTCACATATTTTCCAATCATGTTCTTCGTATTTAATGAATTTAAGCAATTTTTGCATTGTCTCATATGTTTCCTTCGTATTTACTGCATGCGCGATCGGGATAGATGGCTTTTGGTTGCCAATATGCAATAATACGGCCTTAATTGCCGTCTATGAACAATCGCCACTCTTTTGAATCATATGATTCACCAAACTGTTTAAATAGACCAGCAATGTTTTTGCAATAACAAACACTGTCCTTCTTCGTATAGTGCTGGGAGAATTGTTCGTGACGAGTCCTATAATATGTTACCTTAACATCGGATGAAACAAATTTAAATTGTTGCATACGAGGGGCGTGTAGTTCGGCATTTTCTTTTGACAATTCCAAATCCCTTATCCAATCAGTGAGTTGTGCTTGTGACAAAGGGTTTCTTTCGTTTTCCGTTTGCAATTCAGTACAACATGATGCTGCGTAATCAGATACTGCTGTTGACAATGAAACTGGAGCCGAAACTAAAGTTAAATTTGATTCTGGCAATGTAGCTTCCGTTGAATTTAGTTCTGGTAATGACACTGTAGATATGCTCGCATAGGTTACTTTTCTAGACTTTCCAACCTCAAATATAAATATAGCAGTCCGTTGAATGGCAAGTTGGTTCCCTCCACTTCATTGGTGTAAATGTCGCCTAAATAGATAGTTTAAGAATCATATGTACATATGCTATTATTTGTAGGGTACTTAAGTTTTACTATATGGATATATTTACTTGAATGCTTGTAACTTTTGTATTAGTTCATCGATTTTGTTTAACCAAAGTTTATTTTTTTTGTAATAAAACAGAGCTTAGAGTGAAAACAAAAAATACACGAAAAAGTAAACAGTTTTCGAGATCCTTTCTCTCAAAGTACAAATTTTTTTATATTTTTACAAAAAAAATTTAAAAAATCCGTTATGATAGTTCGTTATCTTTGAATCTGCAGGACCTAGCAAAAAGTGTTTTACACACAGTTTATAAGAAATTTTATTACCTTTTAAAAGCTTTAAACGGTTTTGAAATCGCTCAATTCGTTTTCGAGATATATATGATTAAGTGGGCCCAATTTTTTGTTTTATTGAAATAACGGTAATTCGTAAATATCTCAAAAACGTTACCATAGAATAAAAAATAACCTTGATTTTCGGAATCAGACGGTGATTTTACATAGGAATTTCATAACGGCGTCTCTGGTGCATTTTGGCTGTAAACCAGTGTAATTGAATGAAAACAATACTATTTTATGTCAGCTTCTATGAGTAAACTCACAATCACTGCTAAGCAGTTTGGATTATAAATTATAAATTACTTAATTTTTCTAAGTACTAGAATGTTTAATCTAGAGTGGTTTATGGTATTTAAATTTAAATAGCAAATGAAGATATAGGAGATGTAGTTTTAGTAAAAAGTAGTAAAGGGTCGTACAGCCCAATTAATTTTATTCCGGAAACGATTATATTTTAGCCACATCTAATATTAGATAAAGGCATATGCGAGTATGCATATTATAGGGGAAGCAAATCGGGGATAAGCAAAGATTATTACTTACATTTTACTTTTAATTTAAAAACAAATCAGCAAGGCTGAGTTCGCACATATTTTAATAAAATAAATTTTATGCTGGCTATTAATTTTTGGAATCACGCAAACTCATATACAATGACAGATATTACAAGGATGGAAGAGGAATTTAGTTTTAACATATAAACAAGTAGATGTGGTTTTCATCCAATCTGAATTATATTCATGTGGGATATA
This sequence comes from Anastrepha obliqua, assembly GCF_027943255.1. NCBI lineage: Eukaryota > Metazoa > Arthropoda > Insecta > Diptera > Tephritidae > Anastrepha > Anastrepha obliqua. The sequence continues at coordinate 66,872,844 of NC_072893.1, forward strand.
ATTGTTTATTTATTTAAATTTTAAATTTTTTAAAGTGGGTACCAAATTTTATTAAGTCATTATCCAGTTACACCACACGATTACCCTAAAGTGCGCGTGGCAACGATGATTTTTCACTATTTTACATAAAATTAATTTGATCAAATTTGAGAAATGTTGCCTCATTTATAACACCAACGTATGGGCATGTTTCGCTGAAGGTGGATCGTGCATTGAGGATCTTTCAACAATACCGTAGAGCTATTGGCAAAACCTGTGATCTGAAACCTGTTGTGGTCTGGTGGATATGCACAGCACTTATCAGACCAGTCATCACTTATGCCGCTGTGGTTTGGTGGCGACGGACTATGGCCAAGTCCACACTTCGAGAACTATACAGGCTGCAAAGAAGTGTATGCTTATGCATTACGGGTGCCATAAACGTAAACTCCGGCGATGCTCTAACTGCTCTGCTTGAGTCGCTCCCCTTGGATCTTAGGATACAGTAGGGAGCAATAAAAGCAATGTGTAGATTCCATAAATATGGTTTGCGGCATGAAGACAGGACTTCGGGGCATAGAGGAAACTTTAAGACACTATCTGAGTGTATCTACTGTTTTTCACACCTAAGGACGGTATTATGCCCATCGTTTCATTTAGCAGGAAATTTGATGTCACAGTCCGGATTGCATTCAATTTGACGGAAATTTTCTTTACCGATGGGTAAAAGATAATAATAAGTATTATTACGCTATGGGACGAATGTCCATTGTTTTCCAAAGGGAAACTTTTGCCAATCTGAAAGTAGCAGAATGGAATATTGAAAAGAGATGGAGCGGGAAACAAATTTGAGTATTTAGTGACAGTCACACTCGACTGAAGGCCCTAGAGAACTCAAAGTAAACCTCGAAGACTGTTCAAAAATGAAGGAAGAAGTCTCATTCTGTTGTAAGACAGAATAAACTTGTACTTATATGGGTTCCAGGACAACGCGGTGGATAAGGAAATGAACTTTTCGATGAATTAGCCAACTGCGAATCAGCTTGTACTCCACAGGAACCAGAGCCAATAGTCGGAATAAGTTCTACAGGAATCATGAGTGGGATCAGCGATTACATGTGCAATTTACATAAAAAGCGATCGTCCAGTCTAGAGTGCCGCAGCACATCAAAGTGTTTTGTGACAATCCCGAACAGAAAACAGTCGTCGAACTTTCTTCTAAAACTTGGTAGAAAATACGCTCGGTTGATGTTTGGTATTATTACACGACACAACCCATGGGGTCAACATATGACTACCATTGGAATCATTAAGGACGCGATTTGCCTGTCTTGCTAAGCACTAAGCACTCTGTGAGTGACCCGCATTTGCTAGAGCAATGCTGTGAATTTTATGTTCCGATGTCATGATAGCGAGTAAAATTCGTTCTCTCAAACTGGAAGATATTTTCAGATTTACCATAGAATTTGGAAAATTCTCACAGGTCTAACTAACCCCATTTCTATTCAGAACTTCAACTACAGTGGGCTTTTTAGCCCGAGTGTTTTAAGAGTTACCAAATCTCTCAGTGCTTCTTGGCTCGACTTTTCAAATTTTAATTTGAAAGTTATTTTATTTTTTGAAAAGCACACTTCTATGGGAGGTGGACGATTGTTGACTGATTTCGCCAAATCTTAGTTAAATTCATATTAATTAGTATAGTTTCATTGAATCATATTAATGTTGAGCGAGTTATCGTACGCACAGATGGACGGATAGGGCTGGTTAAGTCGGCTTCTCTCACCATCCTGAGTATTTTTCTATGTATACATATGTCTATATATCTAGCTTACTTCCTTTACGCTACCACATAATACCCCAAAATAACACAACTGTTCATACGACCACTGGTATAAAATACCTGCATAAATGACATAGTAAAGCAAACGAGTACCCTTGATGGACAGAATTGAATAATTTAATATAGTTTGATGTGAGCTTGAGAGTAAATTAATTTATTGTCCTTTCTTTATTATTTCTATCCATATCTCTATCTCTGTCTATATTATCGAGTTACCGTGCAACTTCGCAACATTGATTGGAGGCGAGGGAATTATCCTGGACGAACGCAGCAGCAATAACCACTGCCGTGTGGATAAAATGCAGCAAGGCGAATGTAATTGACGATTGACTGACTTATTGCTCCCCACGGCCTCCAGAAATATTTACCGAATTGGTATCACTGTAAGATAAACTGTCGGAATTGAGGCGGTTTCAGCGCCAATAAAGTCCCACACTGACTTTCGCTTTCAATCGCTTTTACACCTCATACAAAAAAAAATATCTCTATCTTCATCTCTATCTGACCCGAATGCCTGAGGTAAGCCTCAAGGCAAACCCACACAGACGACAAGTCGATATCGAGCAACGATATTGCAACTTTCCGATGCTCGTTTAGTCACGAAATAGTAAAGGAGGCTATTGATAGCGCATAACACCCATATGCAGCTAGAAGAGGAGCCTGGACACAGGTACCTTGTGTGATTAAAAAGCACAAATCCGACTCCTTCTAGATAAAATGCTTTTAGATGTCCCAGGGTGGAATCAACCGAGAGGGTTAATGTTAAGTGTTAGTGGGAGCATGCCCCGCTTACCACTGGGGTGACAGTTTAACCTCCTCCGAAAAAAAAAATTATATTTTTACCTTTATCTCTAACTCTACCTCCATCTCCATATCTATCTCAATCTCAATCTCTAGCTCAATTTCAATCTCAATCTCTCTCTGTCTCTATCTCCATATCTATCTCCAAATCTGTCTCTTTCTCTATCTCCATATCTATCTCCAAATCTGTCTTTTTCTCTTTCTCTATCTATAACACTGCGAACGAAATCAAGGTGACTTTTCCTGCCACGTGTACTTATATTTCAATATTTTCCATCCTACACCTTCGAATTATTCAACATAATTTAAAAAAAATGCACTTAAACGTTGAGTAATCACTGCTGAGTTCACAGGTATCTGCGTAGCAGGAATTCGATCAAATTACTTTGACTTTGTCTTTGTGCTGTGTAGCGGTACTTATTATTTTGCAGAAACAGGTCACGTGTGCTAGCGCTAAAGTATTTCGAAGAAATTAAAAACAACTAAAACAGTATCTAATACAGCAATTTGAATTTTGCACCTTCGCACAGAAACTGGCAATTTGAGTTAATTTGAGATGTAAAAAAAATGTTTGTTGGAGAAAAATTGTTTTGCACCGCTGTTTGACTTGACTTGAGTAGCATTTCATTTCCTCCATATAAAAAAAAATCAAGCATTCGTTATATGAGTATGGGGAAAATGCGCAACAACGTCAAGGAAAAAATAAATCAAAAGTCAACGAGCATTTCAGCCTCTTCACCCTTGGCGCTTTTTTACTAAAATTTTTGTGGAAAACTGAATGTAGCTTAGCCATGTTGTACATAAGTCTATATATGCAGAAGAGTTATTGCCATGGTACATTCCACGACATCAGAGAGCAGATACATTACATAGAAAATAAAATGAGGCATCCGATAAACAAATATGCAAAAGCCGTAAAAGGACTCCACGGGGGAGAACATCAAACATACATATAAAATTTTAAGAAAAACAGAAAGTTCATGCATTCTTTGTAGACTTCAAAGCAGCTTTTGACACAGTTCCAATCTTAATTTACAAATTGCGTTACTTGACCATTTCAATCAAAATGGTAAATTTCATCGAAAAGGTTTATAAGAATACAAACTCTATGCTCTGTACAGGCGAGGAAATGTCGGAAAAATTTAGTATATTGTCAGGTGTGAGGCAGGATTGTTTGATGTCGCCGTTACTCTTTTCAATTTATCTGAATGATTTACATGACAACTTGGGAGGTGGTTTGAGGATATGAATGTTAGACTTCTTCTGTATGCGGATGGCATAGTTATGTCATCTGAAGATGTAGATGATCTGCAAAAAATTACCTGAAATTATCTAATCTTGAAAACTACTGGAGCCTACGGAAAATGTAAGTAAATGAAGCTAAGTTAGCAATAATGGTTTCCCATTAAGAACAAAGGTTAGCAAATAGAAAGAAGTGGACGTTCAAAGAAGAACAAATGCCAGACAGAAAATAATTATCTAGGTGATTCACATGAATTCTCAAAAATTTTCCTACAAAGAAAAATCTTTTGGGCTCAGTTTCAGCGCCAACCTCTTCATTCGAGCGAAATTTCTCACCAGCGAGCATTTGTTTAGGTCTGCGAATAACCAATAGTCGCTGAAAGCTAAATCTGGCGAATAAGGTGAATGTGGGAGCCATTCGAAGTTCAATTCATGTAGTTATGCCGGTGTTTTGATTGACTTGTGACACGGAGCGTTGTGTTGACGAAATATTTAAGGTGCGAAACCGGTTTAATGAGGCCAAAATTTTGGTGTTTTTCGAGAATTTTTTGAACAAGGAAGAAATAATCAGAAATTGTTTAAGTTTAGAGGATATTTTATTTTTATTTTTAGATACACTTTTAAATTTTTTTTCAAGCTATTTCCGCGGGAGATAGTGGCGTTAGAGCGTGCTGTCCATGGACTATCGCTATCCGAGTGTCTTGCTGGTGGGAATTCCTGAAGTAGCAAATTTTTCCATGAAATCAACAGCAATTTTTTTTTTATTAACAACATATTTCCTAAGAATGTGAACCTAATTGTGGTAAAAAATATTGAAAATTGCATGCTTTTGAGGCGCTTGAACACAAAGTAGTTTTTTTATACCATATTTTTTCATCTACATATATTTTGCTTAAAAACCCGTATTTTATATAATAATATAATCCCAGAATTAGGTTCATATAGATTAGAATTGAATAAAGAAAAAATCCCGAAAAATTTTAGAAAGATTGGTCGATAGCTTTTTAAGCTAGAATGCCCACCAGTTAAAAAAAGTCGTTTCGAGAAAAACGCGTTTGAAATAAAGCATCGTATCGTATAGTCCGTGAGTCAGGCGCTAATTTTTGTCAGTTATTTCCTCTCAGTCGATAATTCGTAAAATGCCTAAGATAGTTGCATTATGAAGCGTTGTAAACGTCAGCTGCGGCTCCGAGGGTGGGTTGAGCAGTTATAGCCAGCCTCGCACGTAAAAAAAATTATTTTTAGTCATTTCCTCCCGATTAAAACATTGATCAAATTAAAGTTAGACTAATATTTTGAAGAAATAAAATTGTCAGCTGATTATAAAGTGGTGGATTATACGTCAGCTGGTCACACAAATATGAAAAAAATAAATATTTTTTCAGTGATTTCCTCCCAAACGAAAATTTATCAGATGGTAGTTTATGTATTGTTTTTAATAAATAAATAAGTCAGCTGGCTATATGTAGGTGGAATGTGTGTCAGCTGATGCCCTGAAGGTGTAACGTAGGAGCTAGTCGGAAGCATTTATAGCCTAAGTAAATGTATCAGCTGACGAGTTTTCCCCCAACATACTGCCAGCTGATTTGTTTTATTATTTACAGGATCATTTCAACAATCCGCACAAACATTTTTTTTCGGGAGGAAATGACGTACTTGAAGTTATTCAACATTACATTTAATGTGCAAACTGAAATGTATAATTGTATGGCAATGTTTCGATTAAATCAAATTTTGTATGGGAACTTTCCGATTCATAAGAATAGAAATAAATAAATATTTTGTTAAGCAAATTAACTAATTTATAATTTTTCAGTACTTAAATTAATAATTTTTAAGATTTAATACAAAAAGTTATTTAATTATGTTTAAAATTACCAAATCATAATTTTTTACATGAGTGGGCGGTTACCACTGCTCAACCCACCCTCGGAGCCGCAGCTGACGTTTACAACGCTTCATAATGCAACTATCTGAGGCATTTTACGAATTATCGACTGAGAGGAACTTGGTCGTGAAAATCTGTCGCTGGCTTACGGACTAGTAAGCGCTACGGAGCCGAACCGACGGGCGATCTCTTAAGTGCTCATAGCATCGGGAATAATACGAATTTAGCTTTAAAGTCTTTACCACATTTTGTTGAGTAGTTACGATATGATTTATGTAATAAAAAAATCGATTGTTTGATCGATCTAAACCAGTTTACCCCTTAAGTTAGGTAGACAAAGAAGATGGAAAAAGAAATCTGAACGCGGAATTTATTTTCGCCAAAACACTGGACTAAGCTTTGGTGCAAAAAAATAAAAAAATTCACAAATTTTGAATTTTTTGACTATAGAAGTTATTTAATTTATTTATGCACTTATTTTTTTTTTATGTTTTTTTTGTATTATTATTATTTTTTATTTATTTATTCACTTATTTATTTATTTATTCTTTTATTTATTTATTTATTTATTCTTTTATTTATTTCTTTGTTTATTTATTATTTTTTTTTGCTCTAATTTTTTTTCATTTATTCATTCATTTATTTATTTATTTACATGAAATATAATTATAAATAGTCATATTGCCGAAACAAGGCCAACTAGCAGCACTACGATCATTATTCTCATTAGGCTTCAAAGAAGAAATCTTTTATTTTTGCACCCTAGCGGGTGGTTTTGGTACAAAAATTCACAAATTCAAATTCCTGCTACTCGAAATCTTTTGATAAAAAAATATTAGCATTTGCGTATTTTTAAATACTTCTCCGTGACCAAAATCTGCTACAACGTGATATTAAATATATGTAAAATTTAAACGAACCGTGCACGTGGGAACCGGTCCATATTTTTTTCTTATTTTTGGTAGGACTGTAAGACACACATCTGTTACTTTTTAGTGCCATTGGATCATTTGAGAGACGCTGTACGTCGCAAACGGCCGGAAATGTTGGCAAACAATTCTTGGATTTTGCATGAGTATAACGCGCCATCGCACCGAGCCAAAATTGTGCAGGATTATTTGACCAAACACCAAGTAAATACCATTATGCAAGCACCGTATTCACCTGATATGGCCCCGTGCGACTTCTTTTTGTTTCGCAAGTTGAAGTTACCACTTCGTGGAAGAAGATTTCAGTCAATAGAGGAGATCAACGAGATAAAATAAATTTGCCAGAAATTTAACTCTGTTTGGTTTTATTTAAACATTCCCGGTACTTTCTGATCATAGGGCATACATATGTATACAATGAATGCATATCTGCTTGCAAACAATTCTGTCAATGTGCCCACATTTTCGAAATATGTTCAATAACATATTCAATGCACGTGATTAAAATCTGAGTTTTGTAAGTTGATTCTGTTTGATTACAATGGCGTATTAAATGAAATATTCGCACAATATAAGTGCGTACATATGTTGCAAGTTCATTCCTTCTCATCGCAGTTTTTCTGAATTCAAGCCATGCAACTGATATAAATATTTGATAAAATCGAAAACATGTAAAGCAATTAAAATAAGCTTCGCTCGTATGTATTACACTTCAATAATCTGCTACCTACAATTACATTTTGAATTTATGACAACTAAATACCTACTAATGCGCCAGCACCAGAGCGCCGACATTCATATGCTCACATTTCACTCAATTAAAATACCTAAAATTTAGTATTTAAAACTTCAAACTAGTTTTTAGCTAAAAAAAATTAATAGGCATTAGAATATTGGTATAAAATGAAAGTAGTTTACGAAAGCATTATTAGAGACATATATTCGAATCTACAAAATTAAACTTAAATAAATTATGGATAATATTTTGTTAATTGAGTGCAATTTAATAAAGAACTATCTTTAAAATTTTAAGCGATTAAATGCGGCAGTTAAAGAAAATATTTCTTTTTTTTATTAACGATTCTTATTCATTTTTTTTGAAGCGTTGCACTTATATACTTAGTTTTGCCATAAATTCAAATTTTACAATGTATACGGCGAGAACAAAGAAAGTTACGTTATTTGTGCTTTAGTTCGTATGAATTATCTACTCAGTTTCGTGGCAAATTTCGCTTTTTAACAATGGAACGGGGAGCTAAGGAAAATCGCATTGCAATGATTGCATTACAAAAGTATGGTAGAAGTGTAAGGGAGGTTTACGATATGATGAAAAAAATTTATTATTTCGAACAGATTTGTTCACCGCACAAGCAATTATTTTTTTCCAAGCGCCTGAAGTAACAGACAGCCATCATCATCGCGTGGTTCGAACCACTGCGGCCATAAAAGCCGTTCGCAGAAATCCCCTTAGAAAGCAAAGAATCATGCCCAGGGAAATGAATGATCGAACAGATCCATGTCAAGACTGATTAGAGATGATGTCCACTTGACATAATTCCGTCGCTCAACTGGTCATCTTTTGACAACGCACTTGAAGAAAATTGGACTCGACAGATGCAAGCGACTTCTTCGGTGGCACACGGTCAACGGCCATGAAAATATTCTTTTCACGGATGAGAAAATGTTCACTGTTGAAGAAGTTGTTAATAGGCAAAACGAAAAAATGTATGTCGTTCCCACGACAGACGTTTCTACGTAACAGCAACGACTTGGATTTATATCCGGCAAAGGGCAGTCACTTCAGCCGCATTCCCCGTATATGTATGGGGAATACATAAGAACAACAAAACTATGCTAAAACTTCTAAATACGCTAAAAATTGTGTACCACGGGTTCAGCGTGGCCACCACCCAGTCTACATAATGTTTTGGTGATGAGTGTCTTTTAAAGGCGTTACATCTCTTCATTTCTGCGAAAAAGGTGTTAAGACCGGGGCAAAAGTGTACTAGGAGGATGTCTTAGAACGCCTGGGGAGGCAGTTGGGCAGTACTTTCTTCAATGGAGAGCGTTGGGTTTTCCAGCAAGATTCCGCTCCAGCCTTTAAAACAAAAACTAAACAAAAACAATGAGCTCATAGACGTAGAAGATTGGCCATATCTGAACCCATTGGATATATGGTCAGAATTGTAGAACATGACCTGGTGTAAGACCTCACAGAAATGTGGAGAGTCTCACAGAATCTTTGGTTCGAGCAGCGACGTCAATATCCATGGAAACCGTGCGTGCTGATAGGATACTATAATTAAAAGGATACTAATAAACAATTTCCATTTGGGCGCCGCAGCCGAACGGGTTGGTGCGTGACGATCATTCGGAATTGCGTGGGCTCAAACCTCCGTGCATGAAACATCAAATGGTAGAAAAAGTGTTTTCTAATAGCGATCGCCCCTCATGAGGCAATGGCAAACTTCTGAGTGTATTTCCGCCATGAAAAAGCTCCAAAAACACCCAAAAAGGGTGTAAACGCCATTTGTATATTTATATACAGTTGCTAATTTTACATGTTTTAAGAGAGGCTTCTTCTGCAATGCAGTCCCTATTTCTTCACCATAAAGTCTGCTACTGTTGTACGTTTTAAAGTCTTCGAAAAGCATTCAGCCGAAGTTTGCTTTGATCCGCAGGATTTTGTTTTGTAGATGTTGGATAGAGGTGATATACTTTGGCGAACGCATCCCCAGAATTGTATACCGTAATTTCAAACCGGTTTTAGTGTTTGTTTGAAAAACTGAAAGATATTTCCTGAGACCGCCTTATTGTTAATTTGGAAAACAAAAAAAGCTTCGATCAGGCACAAGATTATTTATCAATAAAACTAATTTCTCTTGTCCGATTGATTTTAGATAAATCTTTAAGGACTTGTGATAATCACGGCAAGTGACTTCTGGAGAAACGGGCTCCACACAAACAGCGATAACTTTTACAATTTATTAATTTCTTTTTCATCATTTTTTCGGACCTTTGACTACCCCTAATCCCTTAACACGCGCCTCTTCGTTTTCATTAGTTTATGTATTTTAAATCTCACAAATTACAATATTACCAAACTATTCACTGAATTTTCACAAATATCTAATTTCTCCTCCCTTTGGTTGTTTTATTTTGGTAAGGGACCTGACGTCAGACTTGTCAAAATCGCGAAAAATAAAGTTACTGTTTTAGGAAGGCAATTCACCTTTTGTATAGCCATACTCTCTAGCGGCGAATCTTTCTGGATAACTTCGTTGTTACCTTCACATGCAAATTTTGCGTCAAGTAAACAGAACAGAGAAATGGCGAAAGAGGCTTTTTGTAATTTTATTAGAGTTTTGGCCGCGCAGATTTTGCTGGGCATTGTGTCATACTTCAAATTTCTCAATTTCAATCACAAACAAAATGTAAAATACGTACATAGCTTTGTAGAGCTCATTGAAATGTGAACGCCAGCATTTAAAAACAAAACACCTTGGAACAAAGATTCCACAGCAACAAAATTCATATGAAATTGAAGCATTCTGCTAATGCATTGATTTGGCAACAGTTGCCATTGTCCCTGACATATAAAAGCGAGTTAGTGTCAGTGTTAATTTCTAAACAAATAATGATGAACCACCTTTCACTTAATAGCATCGTGTGATTGTATTTATAAACGTAATTGCTTTAAATATGCACAGTGAAAATAATCAAATTATTTAACTACGAACATTCCTAGAACTTAAATTTAATAAGCCAGGAGTTATCTCAAATATTATGATACTATTCATTATAATGAGCCAACACCCTTACGTAATCTGAAGGGCAAACTTGAATGTAATGAGTGTAAAAATAGCAGGAATAACAATGCATAACTCGCACATATTTGGTTGCACAGGCAGAAATATTTATTAATTGGGTTACTTAGCAACTACCATATATATTTTGAATGATGGCAAATATCATATCTACACTGAATACCTCATATATTGATGGTAATTTGAGTATTAGGGTGGCCAGGTGGGAAAATAATTATATTGGCGAGTCTTCTCTCTCAGAAGCAACAGAGGCTGAAAATCAGGTACATGGGTCTCGCCAAGGCGTCTACTTTCTCTGTAGCTACTCATTCAGCAGAATCGGATATAGAGGATTAAGTTATTATATTCCAAGTTAAAATGCCGGTTTTCAAGTGGAAAATGCTATATATGTATTATTGGTATGACATGTCGGCTCTACGATAGAGCGCATAAAAGAACCTTAGGAAAGGAACACTGGCATCACCCATAGACGTGAATTTATTTGTGCTGAAGCGGTATTAATTTGTGAAGCGATATCGCTGTTCAATAACATCGGTTTCCTGGCGGAAATATCAGACAACAAACACAGTGGACTGGGCAAGTTCGGAGGCCTGGATCAGATAGAATTGTGAAAAGGCGTACCTGCCATCGACTTTGGACTAATCAATCACTGCATCTGAATTCCACCATTCGAGTTTTCACAAGAAGATTGACCTCGGAAAGAAATGATGAGCCTATAACTAACTTTCATAGATTTTAAGAAAGTCTCAGACGCATTAAAAAGAAACTTTATGTGGAGAGTACTTAAATCAAAAATAATGAATATAATTAAAAGCAGTTATGAAGGAGCTTCATGGCGTTTTTGCGTGACAGTTTCTCGTGACGAGTGCTGAAACATAGAATCATTACAGCAATCCAAAGAAAAAGAAAGTCATGGGGACTGCGCGGTCAACCTTCTACGTCGTCATCTCGCCCGAATATTCCCGCTGCGAACGTCATGCTATGTATTTGGTGGGACCAACTTGGTGTTATTTATTATGAACTGTTAAAACCAAGCGAAACCATCACTGGGGATCGGTATCGACTTCAATTGATGCGAGTGAGCCGAGCACTGCGCGAGAACCGGCCGCAATACGCGAAGAGGCATGAAAAGCTGGTTCTACAGCCTAACAACGCTCGGCCTTACGTTGCCAAACCGGTTTAAATCTACCTGGAAATACTGAAATGGGAAATCCGACCCCATCCGACATATTCTCCAGATATTGCGCTGTCCGATTATCACCTGTTCCGATCGATGGCACATGGTCTAGCTGATCAGCAGTTCCATTCATATGAAGACATCAAAAAATGGCTTGTCCCGTGGATAGCCTCAAAAGATGAACAGTTTTACCGCGACGGTATACGAGATCTACCAGAAAGATGGGAAAAAGTAGTAGCCAGCGATGGGCAATACTTCCAATGACTCTCTTGTAACCATTTTTTCAGAATAAAGTTTTATTTTCATAAAAAACACAGCGAGAACTTAGTTGCGCACCTAAAATGTTTTTTGTTTTTAATATAAATATAAATATATTTTTTTGGGCTTATATGCGGTAAAGGGTTAATATACAACTAAATGTTTAGTGATTTGAACTCTGAACGAAGCAAGAGTTATTTTTATAATACTACCTTAATATGAACCTATCTCAATTCTTTTATTACAAAATTTTTCAGTGCAGAATTTTTAATTACATACTTCCTTTCACAATAAAAAATTTGCGACAAGTAGAATTTTAAAATGCATATTTTTTACAGGCACAATTTTGAATACAAAATATTGTACCATACAAAATTGTATCTAATCTGCATCTCGTACCAATTTTTTTCGTATAGGACAATGCTTGAACACTTGAAGGGAAGAAAATGCCGAGACCGTCAACAGAAAAATTATTAAAAAGCGAAAAAAGCAAAGCAAATTTTAAGCAAGGTCAGAATTTCACTTTGACTGAAATGAGCTACACAACTGCATACCAGAAAAAAATGTTCAAACTCTGAGTAAACAGCTCGAAGTGCTGATGCGAATTCCATGATTTTTTTTATTTCATACAAAGTTTGACACTTCGTTTTAGACGGATTTTATTATAATAACTACTATGATTTCTTATAAAATTACCGAAAAAATTGTGCCATGAAAAACATTGTGAATTTCGCAAAAAAAAATTTACTATCCCACAACGTTTTCGACTGACTGTACATCTATGTACCTTCATTAGTTGCCTCTTCGCACTTAACCGCATTGTTTAAGAGCCAATGTACACAATAACTTTTCACCCTATGAGCTTCGTGGAAAAAAGTGTGAGAAGTCAACGAGGTAGGCACAATCAGGGATACCAAAGAACGAATGGCCAAAGAAGTTTAAGTGGATAAACATCATGAGCACGCAAGGAAAGATAGACCCAAAAATGCATCGCATTATTGCACGTAGATTTCCGAAGACTTCTTGACGTCCCCAAATTCACTTTTACAAGTATATCGCATCATATAACTGGTTATTATTGTAATACCGTAAATCCACTTCCAAATGAAAACCGAAATAATTAATTCTTCCCGAATGAAGTGAATAAGTCCGGTAATGAAAGAGGACAATACGAAGTAGCTCCTGCCATCGAATAAATAGTCCGCGGGTCAGCTCATCGGCGCCCACGTCACTACTTATAGTTATGATTTCGCGGTTGTAAGAGCTTGAAATCCAATGGAAAAATTTCTCTCGCCAACAAATGCTTATTTGGACTAAGTATGTAGTAAAGGCATCTCTCGACGAACAAAACTAGCACTTAATAAGTCATGCCCATTCTATTATATGGGGCAAAGGCTTAAAAAATGACAACATCGAATGAGGTGTTCTTGGAGTGTTTGAGAAAAAGATTATGCCGAAGATTTGCAGCAGCGAATATACAATAGATCGAGCAGCTTCGCTGGCTAGGTCATGACGTCTGGATGAACGGAAAGTGTCGGCTCTGAAAATATCCGGTGGGGTACGAGCTCGTGATAGTAAAGGAATCTCTGGTTTGTAAAATTAGATGAAGAAGGACTTGGCTTCACTTAGTATGTTCAACTAGCGCCTGTTAGCACGAGAAAGAAACGATTGGCGCGCTGTGTTAAACTCGGCCAAAATCGCTTAAATTGTTATTGCGCCAATCAAGAAGAAGAGGAGAAAAACCGGAATATTTAACTGGACTTTCACAAGCGAACACCCAGTGTATGGTTTGTCTACTATATATTTTCTTTAAGCAAAGAAAATATCCACTAGGACATCTTTTGGTATGGACTCACTTAGCCCATTCTGAGTCATGGCATGTCAGCGTTATTGCAGAAGGTTTTTCATATGCCCGATCCTCCACTGGTCGCTAGACACACGAGCTCATTCCGAGCTTCAAGTCATGTTTACAACGTAAATTTGGAGAGGTTGACTTTTACCTAACAGAGTTGCTGGCTCGACATGGATTATTTCAATATTACCTGCACCGATTTGGTCTGACTACTTCAGCCTATTGCCGCACCCAACCTGAAGAGCTCGAAGATGCGAAGCATGTTCTATACCACTGTCCTTGGTTCGCAAGAAGGCGTGAGGAGGTAACCCTGGCGTGTGTGCAGCTCCAAATAATGTTCGGATGCGGCTTGCAAGTTTGCTAAGTTGGTAACGCCATCCCTGAGTGAGCTCGGTGAAGAAAGGCAAGAAGGGAACTGTTTCAACAGCAGCTGCTAGAGGCTGATAGCTATGACGCTGATAGCTATGACGCCTGAGTCTGTAATCATTTAGAAGTAGAACTACAGTAGAGGTCGACTAGAGACGAACTGGTGACAATTACAGACGCCTGTGTTTATCACTCACGACTAAATCATACAGTGACAAGACGGTATTGGTCATGACATAAACGCATTTTCCATGTTCTTTTTGTTCCCACCTACAGTGGAAGCAATTGGAGGCTTTTATCTTCACACGCCTTCGGCAGAGGACCTGGACGCAGATACCTATTTGATCAATAGACGCAATTACGACTCTACCTCGATGTATTGCAAGTATACAGTCAGCCGAACAGGGGAGGTTTGTTTTAGTGGGAGCAGGCGCCACATATATTTGGTGCGACGGTACAATTAAAATGTTTCTGATATTTTTATTCTCTCCTCTAAAAAAATATATGCCTGATCACCCTAATATGCTCGTATGTATATTATATATTAATAATGTTGCATTTATAATTGATGACTAAAACAAAAACTTTAGCATACAACTACTTCAAACAAGCATAACTGTATTAACCCGTACGAAATGAAATAAGGAATTTCCACTTGCATTCATTGCATTCCGAAATACTTGAAGTAACAAAAATAATTATAAATATAACATTTTCTGTATATGCTGGTGGCTGTGTGTGTATGCAACCCTTCACCCACACTAACAAGATATCAACAATTATTGCTACAATAAAATATTTAATTGAAGACCAGAACTTACGAGTGCTCCATAGAAACGACAACTATTTAATTAAAGTACAAGAGTGTAAGTTTAAAAATGTATCCGTTTGACATTATATAAATGTGCATATGTATGTACTACAGTGCATTACAAATACATACAAAACATACAATGGAATCCTTACAGCCAAAGCATCCTTTATAGCAATTCCCGAATGCAGCAACTTCATCGCTTGCTTAAGTGTATGCAGCTGTCTTCACAAACATTAGCTGCAACATTGTCGGCAACAACATACCACTACAACAGAATACTTAATCACACTTGACTGCACAAACAAACAATTAAGTAAGACCTATGTGTGAATGTATGTACTCGTACGAGCTGAATGGATACGAGCATTTGAATACATTAATTTACATAAAAAATATAATCCAATTCATGTACAACAAATATAAGTATATTTGCATGTGGCAAAGTGTCCCGTGGGGAAATACTGGACTAGTAAAATTTCCAGTTCAAAAGCCTTCGATTTTTTTTTTTAAATAC
The DNA here is from genome assembly GCF_027943255.1 of Anastrepha obliqua. Lineage (NCBI taxonomy): Eukaryota > Metazoa > Arthropoda > Insecta > Diptera > Tephritidae > Anastrepha > Anastrepha obliqua. Next base: position 66,888,331 of record NC_072893.1, read on the forward strand.
GTACCGGGATGGCAGTAGATAAACTGACTGCAGTCAAAGTATTCAGATATATATAAATGGCTCTTAAATTTTTATTTGGTGTTTGGCTAAGCTCCTCCCGGAAATTTGTGGTATACGTCTTGATATTTTTTCACAAATGACAGGACCTATAGTTTTAAGCCGACTCCGAACGAGCAATGCATTTTTTTATAAGGAGCTTTTTCATGGCAAAAATACACTCAGAGGTTGCTCACTGCCTGCTGAGGGGCGACCGCTATTAGTTAAAAGTTATTTTCTTTAATTTGGTAACCATAAGTCCCTGATCACTTCTGAATGGTAGTCGCACACCAACCCATTCGGCTATGGCAGCCGAAGTCAAAAAGGGGCAAAAAAATTTGCGCTTTTACTTGTGTGTGAAATGACTCTGAATTTACCTACCATTAATATTGCAAGGAAAAAGACATTTTCTACTTAATTTAGAAAGAAAACAGAGACGGATATCATCATTACCTTCTAATATCCGCGACCTAACTTTCAATGGCACTACACAAGCAACATGTTGAAGAATAGCTTTTAAACTGCCTGCTGTTCAATGCACTTTTTTCGGATTCCCTTTAATTTGTTTTAAGTCTAACCAATCTAAGCAAAACAATATCCAGCGTACCCTGGAATTCTTTATTCATCACCGCACAGCATTTCGCAGATCTCGACTATGTAGTCTAGTGACACAAGAAATGTTTCTGGATGGCCTTAACGATGTATATTGAGATAAGTCGCAAATCAAAGGATCAGCAATCTACTAAAAATTGAGATACAAAATATCAAGGACAAGATTTAAAGCCTACACTACCATAAACTCTTTGACTCGTAATACTAGGGACCAGTTCTGGATTATATGAAAGCATTGCTGATAAGCCAAGTTAACCTAATCTAGGCTATCAAGAATGAATCGGAGTACATTGTTGGCCCTTCAATGTTTGACCCTGAACGCATCTTTCCAAAAATTGCATACCTAATCTTAGTAAAGGCGGGTCTGCCACGTGGAAAGAGTTCAGTCCCCTTCAACCTTACTGCATAGAATGGACTGCAAAGGTGCGCTCTTGTATGCCTATACCATTCATGTGTTTAGGCCATGAAAAGTGACTAGTCAATAATGACACAATTTGCCTGCACTCTCATCCATTCAGTGAGTGCAGATAATTGGTGGAGTCTTCTAAGATTGAGAGCACAAGCAGCTCCACTTGCATATTGGCTCCCACACTAGATGAAGAGATAAGTAGAAAACACCGCCAAACAGATATCTATTTAACCCAGATTCCCAGCGTACATGATGTTTTTCTTGCGTATCTCCACCGTTTTAAGCTAGCAGATAATTCGACCTGCCTACAGCGAAGAGAGTACAAAACACGTGACTTTGACACCGCACCAAATTTTACGAAGAGCACTCCGAGCTCGCAAATGTTCTCGGTGTCGCTCACACTTCAGATAACCTGGTAACGCAAATGCTGAACTCGCAAGAGAAATGAGAAGTAGTAAAAAAATGTGCACCAACCTGAAATAAAACTCCGAAACTTAGAATTGGAGCAAACCGGAAGCAAAGCGAATACAACCGAGCTATAACATCTAGCAGATGCTTCATTCAAAGAAGCCATTTTAAAGCAGATCTCCTACGGGGGTGACAGTATTTACAAGCAGTCGACAGGCACGAATGCCTAAGGTAAGCCTCAAGAAGAACCCAAACAGACGACAAGTCTATATCGAGCAACGACTTTACGTTGCGGCCAATATTTCAAAGGGATTATCTTCAGAAAATAAATATAATGAAGGGTTCTACACAAAAATAACAAAGATTGCCCAATCAATTTGAATTTTCATTGTTTTATTTCATATGCCTAAAATAATATGTGTGAAATTTCTCCAAAGTCTGAAACTTGTACTTTCTTTATTAGCTTTTGAAAGAAAATGAACTATATTTTCATAAAAAAATTATTAATATTAAATGAGAAACAAAAAAGTGGTCAAAAATTTTACAACAAGTCTCAGTGCTTAAAGTTATTTAATAGCAGGAAGGGAACTCGAACAAGTCATGGTTTCCGATGCACTGCTGCTTAAGAGTGTTGAGCTTAATTTTGCTCTCGCCTGTAATAGAATTATAATCTTCGTCTGCAAACTGCGCTGTGCAATTATTGCTTCATTCGCTCAGCTGGCTTTTGAAATGATATATTAAGAGCGAAAAATGTTTACATACTAAAGCAAGCTGATTACATGGGGCCTTTTTCGAAGAGAGCAACACTTCAGCCATGAGATTTCGAGCCACGAAGCTCATTCGATTTATAAATGGTACAATACCTTGATCATATCTTCTTCTTCTTCTTGATGGGCGCGATAACTGCTTACTCGGTTTTGGCCAAGTTTAACAAAGCGCACCAGTCGTTTCTTTCTCATGCTAATCGCCGCCAGTTGGAAATACCAAGTGAAACCAAGTTCTTCTCCACCTGATCTTTCCAACGCAGAAGAGCTATTCTTCTTTCTCTGCTACCACCAGCTGGTACCGCAACTAATACTTTCAGAACCGGAGCGTTTGTTTCTATTCGGACGACATGACCCAACCAACGAAGCCGCTGGGTCTTTATTCGTTGCACTATATCTATGGCGTCGTAAAGCTTATACAGCTCATTATTCTATCGCCTACGATATTCACCGTTGATAACGTGAAAAGGTCCAAAAATCTCCCGCAGAAGATTTCTCTCAAACACTCCAAGCGTCGCTTCATCGGATGTTGTTATCGTCCACGCTTCTGCGCCACACGTTAGGACGGGCATTATGAGAGCCTTGTAGAATGTTAATTTTGTTCGTCAAGAGAGGACTTTACTACTCAATCGCCTACTTAGTCCAAAGTAGCACTTGTTGGCAAGATAGATTCTCCGTTGGCTGCTTTCAAGGCTGCTTCATCATTTACTATCGTTTTATTAGCCGACCTTCATGTCTCAAGGTCTCATATTAGTTTTATGCAACACACAGCTAATATGGGATCAACTTTGAGCACGATAAATCTCTCCAAACGAAACGGTAGCAACTCATACGCAACTCCAGTAATAAATAACCCATTTTCCCTGTATCTATTGCTTTCACCTCTATACTCTTTCTGCCAAACCTTTTCCCCTCTAAAGGCAACAGCCTCCAACTGGTTGATTTCCCTGCAGGGTAAGAACGTGAATCCAAGCATAAGCTCATAGACGCACAAGTATTCGTATAATACAACGAACAGTATTAAATTTTGTGAAGTATTACTTGAGAGATGTTACAATAAGTGAATACTTGAATGATGTTGCATAGCAAATTTGATACAATTTGTGGGCACACACAAATATATTCATACTTTAGAGGTGCATATCTATTCATATGTGCACGCATATGTGTGATTGCATCTAATTTAAGAAAATAAGATTGCGCTTAAGTAAAGTACTATGGTTTTACGCCAATTGCAATCAGTCAAGCGGTAGACAAACGAGTGTAACAGTGCAGCATTGACGGGCACGAACATTTTAGATGCTATGGAAACAGTCAGACCGAGTGTTATGCAAATATGCACGAATGGCCAGCTCCGAGGCAAAGAAAAGAGTTCTTGGAAAACTTCATAAGATGCGTAAATTAGGGATGATGGGATGGCGTACATGACTCGGGTGTCGCACATAAGCCCACCCTTGTAAATTTCTATATACAGATGCATCTTAATGTTCAGGGAGGAAAGTGCGCGTCAAAGGCCCAAAGGCTTGACAGTCGGCGCTTGTGGAAAATGAAGGAATAGCTTAAGCAAAAGTTTCTCCAAGTGAGACTTTGAAATGCAAATTATCACTTAAGCACTAATTATCATTCACACGCAATATACTGAAGATTAAGTGAAAGGAGTAAGCTCACGAGGCAAATATACTACTTATAAAGGGTGTTACAAATAACAGTTATCATGTTTTCTTTTTGCAACATACCTAAATTTGAAGGATTATTCGCCAAACAGTGAGCCTTCAGAGCTCCGACCAAAAAGTCTAACTGCGTAAAACGGTAATCTTTAAACGACTACTTATTATAAAACTCGATTACTAAGCTAAGCAAACAACGAATCTACTATTTTAGAAAGAGGGATTTTATAGCATTGCGCGCCATCTATTGGCCAACCACCTAACTTAACCTTCGGAAGAAGGAACCAGACTACATTTTTTTCACAGATTTTGACGTTTGAATCCGAAACTGATCTCAGAATAACTCCAGCATTTAAAGGCTTTTAAGATATTCCAACTTAAACATGCAAAATAAACAGATTTTACTAAAATTTGAGGTTATGTAACATCATCACAAAACTATTTTAAATATATAATCAGTATGTGGTGGTCGCCGTAGTCGTCGCTACCATTCGGAAGCGCGCAAGATCTGAATCTGCGTGCATAAAGCAACACAGTTATACGAAACGTTTTTTCTAATAGCGCTCGCCCCTCGGCAGGCAATGACAAACCTCCGAGTGTATTTCTGCCATGGAAAAGCAACTCATAAAAAAAACCATCTGCATTTCAGAGGCGGCTTAAAACTATAAGTCCCCCCATTTGTGGAACAACATCAAAACGTTTTTGCTTTTTTTTTTTTGGAGTACTTCTGACTCTGTATCGTTTAACATTAACTGAGAAGGCATACCCAGCAATACCAAAAAATATTTCATTGTCAAATTTGGATTCACCGTGCAAAACTCAGCAAAACAAAAATCGCCAATTTCAAATAGTGGGCAAAAAAACACATTTATGCATTTTTGTGACCACTTCCTTTACTAATTTGTTTTGTATACCTTTTGATGGACTCTTAAAGTGGCATGACATGAAATTTGGATACACAGGCGAATTTTGAAAATCCCGAGAACTGATCTCGTTTCTAACAGTGAAACTCTTCGCCGAATAAACCGGAGTCACAGCTTCTCACAGCGGTGCAGCGAAGACAGCTTACTTGGGGCATATTCTGCGAAATCGCAAGTGCAAAATATTGTAACTCATCTTGAAAGGTAAAACTCAAGGAAGAGGAAGTATTGGAAAGAAACAAATATCGCGGTTGCGTAATATTAGGAGCTAGACAGTCATGGGAGGCATCGGCGAGCTGTGTAAGCTGGCAAGAGACAGAGTAGTTTGTAACGGAATCACAAACAATATTTTTTAGAAACTATAAATTGTAAATTGTAATTTAATTGTAACGAAACTTAAATTGTACGATCGCTTACCTTCGCAAGCAAATATGCAAATTCAGGGTCCGGCATTCGAAGTGTAAGCAACTTCAGACCGCTCCCACAGAGTATTTTGCCGAGAGCAAACGCGAAAAAAGAAAATCAGTAATCGAGTAATGGAAACGCAATGGTGTGATTGCATTATATTTGGCTGGAAAGTCATAACCAGCGATTGCTCGTGAGCTCGAGCATCTTAAAGTAAGTAAAGTTTTTTTTTATCGCATTACTCCTTACAATGATAGTGGGAGCATCGCGAAACGTCGTGGAGGTGGTCATCAAAAGACTACAATATAAAGTGGTTCAAAAAGTGAAGAAACGACTTGAGCGATCCCCAATAAAGTGCCAATCAAATGGCAAAAGAACTGAAAATATCTGACCGTAGCATCCGCCGCTTACTGGAAAATGATCTCAAAGTCAAGCCTTACTAAACCCAAAAGGCGCATGATCTCGCACCAAAGCAGCAACAAGTCAGACTTCAGAGAGAGCGAATGAGTTACTTCGCTTGGCCGAAGCCGAAAGTGGTCAATTTCCGAACATTGTGTCTTCTGCGGAGGAAATGTTTCAAATTGAGCAATTCGTAAACTACCAAAACGATAGGGTTTATTTGACCGATCGTTCATACGAAAATTTGAATCATCGCCTGCTGCCTCCTGGTGGCCACCACAGGTAATGGCTTGGGCCGCTGTAACCGCAGATGGGCGCTCTCTAATCGTTTTCATAGAGCCTGGCGTCAAGGTAAATGCGAAACATTATCGGGAGAGTATTCTGGAGGTTGCTATGAAACCGTGGGCAGACAAGCATTCAGACCATGGGCGTTTCAACAGAACTCGACACCATCTCACAAAGTTCGAGTGCAACTAGAATGGCTAAAAAACAACGTTCCGAACTTCATGAAATCCACAAAATGGCTCTCACATTCACCACACGCGAGTCCAATGGATTATTCGCTTTGGGCTGTTTTGGAGAGCAACGTTCAGACTAAAAGATTCTCCAGTCTCGCGGCGCGAGTCGGCCAAAAAACCTGCAAATCACATTCGGGCAGCTTGTGATTCGTTTCTGGACAATATAAAGGCCATAGTCAGGGCAAAAGGTGGTCATATCGAGCAAAAGTAAATTGATTCTTAATTTTGTATTATTTTCACACATTTTTTATTTTGAATTCGTCCCCTTAGTATTAAAATAGCCTATAAATTTCTTGATGTTTTGAGAAAATGAATTTCAAACTTTTTGTCGAAAGTAGCTCTCACTCAAATCTCGTTATGTCTGTAAATATTTATTATTTTTTGACTGACGTTTTGACCCACTTTGTGGAACTAGAATTTGACAAAATTTTGACCACATATAAAATCGACGATGGAGAATCCAAAAATTCAATAAAAAAATAGTAGCCTATGAGCACATAGGCTATTGTTATACTAACGGGACGAATTGAATAAAAGTAATTTTCCAAACCAAATTTATGGTATTTTTAATTGGCTACACTTGGAGTGCCAGGCCCTGTAAAGAAGAAGAAGCCTTTTGATGCAGCGAAGGGTGGTTCAGCTGTTTTATGCAGCCTCCGAAACCAAAATGCTTCCAAGAGAAGCTTTTCATGAGCCCTAAATAGTTCTAAAAGAAGTTTTTTTGCCGTTACTTGCCAAGAGGAGACCCATAATTGAAAAATACTTTTTCGAACCCAAAGTGCTTCATTAAAGCAGTGGGTTTCGAACGCTGAACCTATCGAATGCCCGTCATGCACCAACGCACTCAGCATAGCGTGGTCGCTCATGAAAAACGATGGCGATCACTGTTAGAAAAATAAAAAATTTCACTAAACTATAAATGTTGGCAACTCTGGAAATGAACTTTATAATACAGCATCACTAAAGTCACATAGATATTAACGCTCCTCTTCCAAACAACTCATAAATATTCGTATCAAGTTCAAAACAATTTCTCGTTTTGCATGCCCTATGGTTGCATTGTGAAGTAATTACAATTTTACTTCTATTGCCAGCTGTGTTGGTGCTTACTGCCCTTCGTTGACATACAACTGCATGTCATTGTTTCGTCTCGTCTCGCCTTGTCAACTGCCATCAAGTTATCAACGTCATCGTCGGCACCAACTCCTCAATGTCATTATGCACATCCGTCTGTCCACTTGTTGTCATCACTGACGCGCTGCGCTCTTTTCGGCTAACAACCCACTCGTAGGGTCTTTGTAATAAAGCACACACACACACACATGCACATCTACACACATACGCACACCCCTACTGCTGTTTTGTTTATAATTTAGTTGCAGACAAGTGGCAAAATTGCCGCACATACTCGTGCAAACATGCGAATACAAAAACCGTTACATGCCACATGTGCAAACAAAAGCCAAGCAATTACAGGCGCATTTCATAATGTTAAGTGAAGTGCAGTTGCTTATACGAACAGACAATAGTTTCCGAGTCGAAGCTGGTTATTTGCATGTATCTGTAGCTTTTGCCATTGCGCTGCCTTGTCTCTGCCACATTAAATCTTCAGGAAACATTGACTCGCTGCACGAATTGCCTGAAGCCCTTTGGGGACTTCAAAATAACTATGCTCAACAAACTGTATTGTATTGTATTGTGCTGTATGTGCAACAACTACAATGGTTTAAATTATACACATGACAATGACAGTCCCGAGTAGGAAAATTTAATTTAATGTGAATACAATTAATTAAAAGAACCCTCAGCTCAACTCTCAATGAAAGTTTCAAAGCACAAGTCTTAACTATTATATTTTAATTTTATTCCGTATGACAAACAGTGTTGCATTGTCTTATTATTGTTTCACTTGCATACATCACTTATGTAGTGGCCACTTTAAAAAAGGAGAAGTTAATATTTAATGAAATCAACGCTTTGTGGCAACTTTCGTTCGAATAATGAAGTGATACTTTATTTGCTGGCTGGGCAGCTCTGTAGAGTAGCATATGTATGCATGCAGGAGATTAATATATATACTACAACAACACATATACATAGCAGAGAGAGATTAATTTAAGTGGATACTTGAAAATGGATGGGCTACTCCAATTAATATAAATAAAAAACTTTTAAATTTCGTACTTATTTTCGTATTGATTTGGAAATAAAAAGTAAAATTTACCAAGTTAAAGATTAAATAAAGGGTCTTTCAAAAGACGCGTGGCTTTAGAAACTTAGATTATTCCAGGTTTCACTATTTTTATTTAAAATACGGCTCTTAAGGGGTTACATACGTCAAGAATTTTCAAAAAATAGAAAAGTATAGTATCTTCCATGCGGAAATTCCCTATATTATAACTTCTACAGCCCATTAACTAGGTAGAAAGCGGTCCGCGCGCTCCTGTACATCAAACTTTAAGCTCATTTATCTCGAAATTCCTTTTTCCGGCACGGTCTGCATGACAACTCATACATTTTTTAGTATTTTTTGAGACAGTTGTTTTTTAAATATTCGAAATTGTTTTCCCTATAAATCTGATTTTTGATATTATAAAAAATAAGAACAGTCAAAACTGAAAGAAGAATCGACACACACCATCTTTTCGTCGATTTCAAAGCTGCATTCGACAGTACGGAAAGGAGTTTCCTGTATGCCGCGATATCTGAATTTGGTAGCCCCGCAAAACTAATACGGCTATGCAAGATGACGTTGCTCAACACCAGCAGCGCCGTCAGAATTGGGAAGGACCTCTCCGAGCCGTTTGATACCAAACGACGTTTCAGACAGGGCGACTCGCTGTCGTGTGACTTCTTTAACCTGATGTTGGAGAGCATCGTACGAGCCGCAGAACTTAATCGCTCAGGCACAATTTTTTATATGAGCGTACAATTGTTGGCGTATGCCGATGATATCGACATCATCAGCTTTAACAACCGCGCTGTTAGTTCTGCCTTCTCCAAACTGGATAAAAAGGCAAAGCGAATGGGTGTGGTTGTGAACGAGAACAAAACGAAGTACCTCCTGTCTTCAAACAAACAGTCGGCGCACTCTCGTATCGGCCCCCACGTCACTGTTGACAGCTATGATTTCGAGGTTGTAAAGAACTTCGTGTACTTGGTGAACCAGCATTAACACCGATAACAATGACAGCCTTGAAATCCAACGTAGAATCTCTCTTTCCAACATGTGCTACTTTGGACTAAGTAGGCAATTGAGTAGTAAAGTCCTCTCTCGACGAACAAAACTAACACTCTACAAGACTCCCATCATGCCCGTCCTAACGTATGGCGCAGAGGCGTGGACGATGACAACATCCGATGAAGCGACGCTTGGAGTGCTTGAGAGAAAGATTCTGCGCAAGATTTTTGGACCTTTGCACGTTGGTAACAGCGAATATCGCAGGTGATGGAGCGATGAGCTGTATGAGCTTTACGACGACATAGACATAGCGCAGCGAATAAAGATCCAGCGGCTACTTTGGCTGGGTCATGTCGTCCGAATGGATACAAACGCTCCGGCTTTGAAAGTATTCGACGCGGTACCAGCTGGTGGTAGTAGAGGAAGAGGAAGGCCTCCGCTGCGTTGAAAAGATCAGGTGGAGAAGGACTTGGCTTCACTTGGTGTGTCCGATTGGCGCCGATTAGCACGAGAAAGAAACGACTGGTGCGCTTTGTTAAACTTGGCCAAAATCGCGCAAGCGGTTATCGCGCCAATTAAGAAGAATAAGAAGTCAAAACTGGTCAAAATGCTGATGTGATACTATTAGTCCCCGGCTTTACGTGTTGCAAATCATTAAGGGGAGCAGCTGCTGCAGCACTTTCAAAATTTAAATTTTTTGTTTTTGCTTTACAGTTTAGAGAATATCTTTACAAAGTACTAAGCTTAATAGAAAGTCTAAAAATACCCTACAAACTCAGTGAAGTGATGATCGTCGAACGAAAGATGAATAAGAACGAAAACTTTAATCGCGTTTTTTTCGAAATACGTTTTTTTCGCGCTGTTGAATACAAATCAAAAAGTAATCAAGATGTCAACTTCAAATTTTACACAGATATTCTTGAACATATATATTTGCCTTTACATAAATCTCAAATTTTACTTTAATTATCACTAAAAATATCAAAAGAATAATTTATCAAGTGCAATTTTTTCTTGATCACTTGAAATTTTCATTTTTATTTCTTTTCGTTAAAAATAAGTAAATGCAAAGCGGAATAACTTATTTGAATGAGAAGTTTTTGTCTGCTTGATTTCAATTGATTACAGAGGCTGTACATTCTACGGCGCAAATTAAAGGAGCCACCTTTGAGCAGCTGTAGCGCCGCCCTTTTATTGTTTTATTTCAAAATTTTTTTATACATATATTCATTTAACCATGAATATTAATATGTAATTTATTTTAAAATAATAATAACTCTCAGTTTTTTGCAAAACATGAGTGAAAAACTCATTGTCTGGAGTAGCTGCGCCCCTTAAGTATTTCAGTTCATACGCAAGCAATGCTGCGGCCACCAACTAGCCCGAGTATGAAACGAGTTCAACTAGATCTTGACTAATATTTTTTATTCCACATAGAGAAACACAGTACCCACCAATCAAAAAAGAAGACAGCTCTTGGGCCAAAAGCATTAAAGAAAGAGCTAATGTTTTTGCTGAGTACCTCGAAGGCATCTTTAAGTCATATTACACACCGAGCGCAGCCGGAATGCAGCCACTTAACTATGAAGCTGATGTCGAGACTCCCCTTGCTAGGGATTCCGAATTATTTGGTGAAATAGATAAGCTAAAATGAAAAAAGGCGCCGGGGTATGACTTATTACTGCTGAAATTCTAAAACAGGGAAGCCAATGCATGATGTCACATCTTTTCGGCCTATCTCCCTCCTACCAATTTTATCACAACTGATGGAAAAGCCTTTAGCCAAACGTCTCAACATTAAGCAAAGAACTAAAATACCAGCACATCAATTTTGTTTCCGCACAAAACTCTCTAACATTGATCAAGTGCACAGAATTACTCGCATCATTGAAAACGCCGTTGAGAAAAAAAGGTGTGCTCTGCTGTCTTTCTGGACGTGTCTAAAGCCTTTGACAAAGTTTGCCACGGTGTGCTCCTCAACAAAATAAATGCGCTTCTACCAACACAATATTTTAATATTCTAAAATCGTACCTATCGTATCGTTTTCCCCGAATCAAATACGAAGACACATATTCCGAACTTAAGGAAATAAAAGCTGGCATCCCACAGGGCAGCGTGCGGGGGCGCTTTCTCTATCTATATTCTTTTCACATGTGATTTGCCTAATGATACAAATTGCTCCACAGCAACTTTTGCTGAAGACACAGCCATCCTGACGGTAGGAGAAACTCAGATTAACTCAATTGAAAAACTTCAAATTTATTTAAATAAAATCTCCGAATGGACCATTAAATGGCGCATAAAACTAAACGAAACAAAATCGGTGCATTTAGACTTCACACAGAAGAAAATCAAATATCTGCCACTGCACATAAACGGCGTGCAAATGCCGTACCATTACATCACCAAATACTTAGGTATGACACTAGATACCAAGCTTAAATGGAATGCTCACGTTAAAAAGAAAAAAGAAGACTTAGAAATCAGATTTAGACACATGTACTGGCTTATGGGCAACCAATCAGGCTTATCCATATACAATAAAACTCTTTTATATAAGCAGATGCTTAAACCAATTTGGACCTAGGGGATCCAGCTATGGGACTGCCCAAACTCAACCAATATAAAATCCATACAAAGACTCCAAAATAAGGTCCGCAACATCGATATCGAACGCGACCTTGGCATCTAATCAGTTGCCACTTCGATCAACATAAACGCTAAGTCTTATATGAAAAGACTACGCCACCATTTAAATAGCGAAGCCTCAACCTTAATTGACCTCAGTAAATGGAAAGAAAGGCTGAAACGAAAAACACCGCACCAGCTCATGCAGTAGCCCATTTCTCTGCAAGCCTTGTGCAGGGCTTTAAGTTTAATTGTATTGTACAAAATGAAATCCAAATTGTTCGTTAGTTTATAATTTGCTAACTAGTTTCAACGTAAATAATTTAAAAAATTAAAAAAACACTCAATTGATACTTTCAGCTACTAAGTAGTTGTACGATATCAAGAAAAAAATTGTTTTACAGGGTCAAAGCTATTATTTATTTAGTAGCCACACCTTGCGAACTTCCTCCAGCGGGAGTTGATGGAGTGCATCAAACTCTATTCAATTGCATTTTGAGTGGCACGGTGCTTTGAGTTTACCTAAGTGACCAACCTATGAAGTGAAATTACTTTAAAGCTTCAAGCAACTCACCTACACTGGCACATCGCATTCTCTTTGCTGGTATGCATGCCTTTAGTCGTGGCATTTAGAGCGCTCAAATTGGCTCGGCTGTGGCAGGTGTGTCAAGCCCAAAAGAGTAAATTTGAAACTTGCTCGAATTGCGTCTATTTGGAACTTAATATGTGTTATATTATTTGCTATGTTTCCAGGGAGGAACAAAGGACCACAAGGGCATATTATCTATAACCTAATACAAACATATTTTATGCTTATACTGCAGTTTCCATTCACATATGTGCGAAGGATAACCAATTTATTAATTCGAATTAACCCAATTTCACCCCACTCTTCCACATGGCATAGTATTTCAATGAAATTTATTTTAAATAAAGGTAATTTAAAACCAATTAAATGCTATTTATTAAGGCATGAAATGAGTCAATAAACCTATTAACCGTAATTTTCATGAAACAGAAAAGGGGGAAAAACCAAAACATAACAGGAATATAATATTATAAAAATATGTACGCATATGCAAAAAAAAAAAATTTTTTTTAATTTATAGAGGATTTATTACGTAGTTATAGCGAATATGCGTTCAGCGTTATTGTTGGTTTTGAAAATATTAACTTTCACTGCCAACTTGCTTTAAAAAACGAAAGCTTCCAACAAACACATTTGCAGTAATTGATATTGATGCAGGAAAGGGTGAAAAAAAGAAAAATGCGCGAGTTGTGGCTGCGGTTAGTGATACACATATGCAGAGGCTGGATAATTCCGTATTCGATGCCCACTATAGAGATCGAACATCTAATGTTAACAAAAAAATATCGAAAAGCGGTAGCCCTTCGAGAGGCTATAGCAAACCTCCCAGCGCACTTCTGCATGTAAGAGATTTCTTTAAACGACTAAAGATTGTAGAGAAGCATTTGAATTTTAAAAATGTAATTAGAAAAACAAATTGTAATCCGATATACTTAGGATGCAATTTTTTTATAAATCAAAACTTTAGTTCTGCCCTTGGATTATGTTTATTTGATGTAAAGGGTGATCAAATTCGAGGTACTTTTTCTAATAGAGATTTCTTTTTTGACAGATCACGCGTGACTACCATTAAACTAAATACATTATTTTTTCAGTATTCACGGAAATTTCTTCATGACAAGACTTACGCCTTAACAACATTTACAAATCGTACGAAAATCGATGCTCTGTGAAAAGGGATCATCGCGCGCTCAAGCCAACTTATGGTGTTCCTCGATGAGGCCTATTTTTGGCTAAATGGCTACGTCAAACAGCCAAGTCGTCGTATTTGGGTTGAGAGCAGCAAGAAGTCAATGAAAAATAACCATTACATTCAGTGAAACCAACCGTTAGGTGCGGCCTATGGGAATTATATACCTTTATATATATAATTGGTGCGTATACCCTTTTTGGGGGTTTGGCCGAGCTCCTCCTCTTATTTGTGGTGTGCGTCTTGAAGTTGTTCCACAAATGGAGGGACCTACAGTTTCAAGCCGACTCCGAACGGCAAATGGTTATTATGAGGAGCTTTTTTATGGTAAAAATACACTCGGAGATTCGCCATTGCCTGCCGAGGGGCGACCGCTATTAGAAAAATGTTTTTATTAATTTTGCTTTCACCGAGATTCGAACTTACGTTCTCTTTGAATTCTGAATGGTAGTCACGCACCAACCCACTCGGCTACGGAGGCCGCCTATGGGAATTATCGACCCATATTTTTTCAAAGACGAGGCTGGCGCCAATGTAACAGTGCATGGCGAATGCTATCGCGCCACGATAAAGCACTTCTTGATGCCGGAAATTGAAGCCCGTGATCTCCACAACATTTGGTTCCAACAATACGGCACTACTTGCAGTGCAGTCCGTGACACAATGGATTTACTGTGAGGAGTTTATCTCTCGTGTCCGACCAATGGATTGGCCACCAAGATCGCGTTATATCACACCTTTGTACTTTTATTTGTGGGGATATGTAAAGTCTAAATGATTAGTGGATAAACCAGCTTGAAGTGAGGCATTCAAACGTTACTAAAGTTATTGCGAGATATCGAACGAAGGCCTCCAGCGAGTCAATCAAAATAGGTATTTACGGATGGCCGAATTACGGCGCAGTTGTTACCAACATTTAAAGGGATTAACCTCAAAAAAAATTTGATGAATGGTCCAACACAAAACTAATAAAGATTGCCCAAACAATTTGAATTTTCGTTGTTTTATTCCAGTTTAAAAGCCGATACCTCCAAATCGATCACCCTTTATAAACTTGTTTGCCACTAAAACGTGAAAAGTGTATCAGCGTTCGATTTATGGCATTTTACAATATTTAGATTTATTCTGGCCTCGAAGTATATCTTACACCGAGTTACTGCGAAAGGTTAATCAATCCGATGTGGTGACTGAAATCCGTAGAATAAAATGGTTATGGATCGACCACACGCTCAGGAAGAGTGACGATAACGTCCAACCACTGCGATGGAACCCCTTTTAACAGATAGGACAAAATGAAGGCAGACCACGAAGCATCTGGCGCCGTTCAGCGGAAGCGAAAATGCGGTATTTGAATAAGAGAAGGGCAGTTGTTGACATCCTATGCACCAACGAGGAGTTAGAGGATCCTATACATTGCCGACTACTGGGAAAGCTGGCAGAGATTCATGCTGCGGCGAATTAATTCCGAAAAAATCCAAAAAATCTACCCCACGGCGTATATTTTCGTTTATTTACTTCATAAATGTCAAAGCAAAATTTAAATTTGCACCACCTTGTATCTACCGCATTTCAACTCCCCGCCTTTATTATATCAAGATGATAAAGTAGGGGTTGCCGCGCCCTCCTCCAAATCTTTCTCGTGTCCAGTAAGTACGAATTTCGAAGTAACAGAAGTCCTAGACAATCAAACCACTTTTTAATTAGCAGTTAGCCAGTTTGTAATGAAATGCCTGAAGTATCCATGATGTCAATATTAGATAGCTCAGCAATCTTGTACTTGCCATCTATCTCATAATGGTCTAGAATTCCAAAAACGTGCGTGCGAAATATCTCAACCATCTCGTTAAGATATCGGCAGCATTTAACAGGGGCTTTTGAGGTTAGTCACTATTTCTCTAGGAATATGATGGCTGCCTGATTATCGCAGGAAAAGAAGGTTTTTTTGAGTTATTTATTGAAAGAAGCAAAAAAAAGTTTGAAGTGGCGGTAGGTCTCATGTGGGTTATTTTTTGGCACGAAGTCAAATCTTACTGTATGAGCACCGGTGATGCAGTTTTTGAAATAGCCATCATCTGGATCTGAAATACGTCACAGTAATCGAGCAGGCAAAAACAGAATTATATGCTCAAATCTTTGAAACCTATACTGTTCTAAATATTGTCATCGAACTCGAGCCCCTCTGTGCATTTGTGGATCAATTCGCTCTCTCCCGCCGGTTCTATGTATTAAGTGGGATTTGTAGTGCAGACAAACAGCAATATGTTTTCATAGTGGTCAGTGAGTTCGGACACTAATTTTTTTGTATATTTGTCTACGTCAAACTATGAAGTTTTTCAGTTTTTATTAACTCATTTTTTTTACGCTGCGGCTGTTAACTTCGCATCAGTGTTTGGAGCAATTTAAGCGAGATCCGAAGGAATTTTTGTGTCCAGTAGTCACCGTTGACCTGGGTTCATCATTATACACCAGAAACTCAGCAACAATCAGCCCATTCATCCAGAGCTATCGCACCTCCCGTATTCAGCCGATCTGGTTTCCTAATATGGAGAAATGGCAAGGAAAAACATTTAGTTCAAACAAAATCAAAAATCATCGCCGGCGAGGAAGTCATCGTTTTTGGAATAAATAAAAAAGGACCACGTATTGTAGAGTTAAATAGTTAAAATATTCTGAAAAAATATTGCTGTGGTTTTCCCCATAGACTGCTGAGCACATCAAATATCTACAATATATTGGAAAGTGTTACTTAAGATACATACAAATAAATATATCACCTTGATCAAAAAGTTCTCGGAATAACCACCAGGTGACGCTCTAATCAAATAATTCAAGTTCTATTTTTGCTTTTCTTAGTTTGGCACATCTGTTCATAACATTCCTATCAAAATTGTTTCACCTTTGCTTGACATTTGTAAACATTTGTGGATAACGCACCGCCTTACAGTGCAATCGTTTTCCGTTTGATCGACCCAAAAAACTACTAAGGGGAAAGCCTTTTAACAGCCGATAGGAAGTAATGGAAAAATCAGCTCTGAAGGCTATACCTAAAGTAGGGGACCAGAAACGTTTCGAGAGCTGTATCAATCACTGGCATAAGGAAGTTGCAATTGATGAGGGGTGCATTAACAGCGAAAATATCACTTTTAAGAAATATCATAAACTTGTATTTTGAATTGAATTTTCTGAATTTATTCCGGGAACTTTTTGATCAAGGTAGTATGTGCTCTCTCTTGTGCTTATATACAACTTCACTTAACGGTTTAATGTTATTGTATGCTTGTTCAATCCTCATAGAGCATTTCGTAAGCGTAAATATTTATAAATAAGATCTCATTAAATGCGCGGATAACGCTGGTAGGCATACGATATTATTTAAAACAATATGCACAAGAATGAAATTAAAAATTTAACTGTAAAAAATTAAAATAACCACATTTTTTTTTTTTTTTGGTGTGAAAAGTAGTACAAAAACATTGGCACTTAAAGCGAATTACATACATAATTTTATTAATATATTTAATGTGCTTAAAAAATATTGCTTTAATCAAAAGCAAAATGCAGCGCATAGCCCAACTTCCACAGCAACCAACACACAGCCACACTCTCAAATTAATTAGTTCACATGCTTGTTGCAATCCCTTGGCAAATATTATATACGTGCATGTATGTGTGTGTGAGTATACGTAACCTATATCCATTGGCTGCAATTAAAATATTAAATGTTAACATAACTTGCGCACTAATTAATCGACGTCATTTGACATGCCACTATCACCCCCCAAGTCACGTCAGCCAGCATATTGTAGGCAAATATGTACATACATACATATACAGTTTGTCTCACAAATCTTTGCAAATGAAAATACTTGTCACTGAAAAATATTTGAAATAGATTGCGAAAGTAATGTCCACTATTTTTATGACAAAACCAATTTA
Organism: Anastrepha obliqua; assembly: GCF_027943255.1. Classification (NCBI taxonomy): domain Eukaryota; kingdom Metazoa; phylum Arthropoda; class Insecta; order Diptera; family Tephritidae; genus Anastrepha; species Anastrepha obliqua. Next base: position 66,905,993 of record NC_072893.1, read on the forward strand.
TTCTATCTCTCCGCCGTTTATAAAAAAAGGTAATTATTGGGTTGGGGAATAAGTTCGTAGCGTTTTTACAGAAGACTTTTATTTAAACAAAAATCAGTAATTATATCACTAAATTAATCAATTATATATTCGCCATTGCTGTTTACAACCTCCTACCACCTCTCGACCAATTTGCTGATGCCGTTCCGCCAAAAATCGCCTGGTCTGGTGTCAAAGAAGTAGTTGAACCAGTTTGCCTAGATACACCACGTGAATGAGACTGAAAAGACCTGACCGACATGCGAAAATCATACTCCTTCACGACAACGCCAGGCCTTATGTTGCACAAGTCGTCAAAGCCGTATTCTAAGAGCTCTCACTCCGTATTCTCCGGACCTTACGCCGACCGATTACCATCTTTGCCACTCTCCTGTCAAACCATATGAAGGACGTTATCTTCGATAACAAAGAGATCCTTAAAAACTGGCTCAACAACTTCTTGGACACCAGACCCGACGGCCGCCATAACAGAATGGGTTGGTGCGTGACTACCTTTCGGAATTCAGCGAGAACTTACTTTCGAATCTCGGTGAAATACCAAAATGAAGAAACAATTTTTTTCTAATAGCTGTCGCTCCTCGGCAGGTAACGACAAACCTACGAGTGTATTTCTGCCATAGAAAGGCTCCTCATAAAAAATATTTGCCGCTCGCAGTCGGCTTGAAACTGTAGGTCCCTCCATTTGTGAAACAACATCAAGACGCACACCACAAATAGGAGGTGGAGCTCGGCCAAACACCCAGAGGGGGTGTAGGCGCCAATTATATACATATGTATATAAGAAGTGGCGAAAAGAATAATGAGACAAACTGTATGTCAAATGATGTATGGAGTTTTCGGCTGCATTGCAAGCATTCATTGGCGCATTTGTGTATTCATGGCACTCCGAGCGCTCCCGGCAGTGATCAGTTGACCCTCCTCACAACGCGGTTATTAACTACTTTCTCATTATTATCCATTTCATTACATTATAATTAAAACATTTTGAAATTATTGATTTTTTTTTTTATATATTTTTGCCCTACGAGATAAATGAAATATTTAATGAATGACTTCGCACATTTACATTTCATGCGTACTTCGTAATTATCTCCGATTAATGGCCACATAAATTGCACACGCACACACACAGAGTGAACCACAAACAAAACAATGCGCTAGAGGAGAAATAGGGGTTTCTTCTTTATTTTATGAATCCTGTAGTTTTTATGAAATCTATATTTATTTATGTCTGTATGTGAGTTTATCTAACAGAAAAGATATGACCAATATTTGCTAGATGTGTGAGCCATAACTCACGATATCCACAATGCATTGGATCATCCTATATGATGTTTTCAAAATTCATTTTTTTTTATTATAGGTCTATGGATAAGTTCGTACGGTTTTACAACAGATGGCGTAACTTGATTATTATTCCATCGATCCACATTTCCAAACATTCATTGGAGAGATACTGTCGTAAGGCACAAACGTCAGTATAAGTTTTTTATTTGAAGCGTAAACAACAATATTTTTACCACACTTGAAAATGTCGAATTTCGTGCCAAATAATGTGTTTTTGCGGGGAATTCTTTAATATGAAGAAAAAAGCAGCCGAAAGTCATCGTATCTTGGTGGAAGTTTATGGTGAGCATGCTCTAGCTGAGCGAACGTGCCAGAAGTGGTTTGCACGCTTTAAAAGTGGTGATTTTGGCCGCGCCGCCAAAGTTCATGGATACCGAATTGGAGGAATTGCTCGATCAAGATCCGGCTCAAACGCAAGAAGAGGTTGCAAAAGCTTTGGGAGTTGATCAATCAACCATTTCCAAACGTTTAAAAGCCATGGGAATGATCCGAAATTCAAATTTCGAAAAAAAACAGCACGAACTTATTCATAGACCTATATTTTTTTATATTTTAATCACTCTACTTAGTAGTATAGGCCTCAACAAGGCTTCTTCATTTGATACAGTTTCCTGCTTTTGTTTGCTGATTACGGCTAACTGAGATTCTCCAGGTGGTTTTGGGTTGAACTCGCGCCTTATTTTCTTGGGTATTCCAGTCTAGCGCTTATCGTTGAAATTATGTCTCGAAAAAAGTCCTTTGACAATTTTGTATTTGTAATGATTTATAATATTGGACTATTTATTTTGTAATTTCAATTACTTGTTTATAAAAATATAGTTCATACTCGAACAAGAATCATATATGTTAAAACAATGTATCGAACTTTTTATAAAACTTTTAAAAATTCGGCAAATTTCCATCAAACTTTCAAACTGCTTAATCATAATTTTTAGAAAAACTTGGAATATTCAATTTTATTGCTCATTGAATTTAAATAAAGTGCAAGTTTCAAGTGGTTCAAAAAGTGTTTTGAGTTTTAACAATTTTTTCTGCTGACGACGTTGAGTGTCTTCTTCCATATAAAAAAGTGTACAGTAGGCGTAAAATAGAGAAAATGCATAAGATCGTGTCTGAAAAAAATCTCAAAAACCAGTGCAATTTTTTATCTACTTGAAACTTGCATTTTATTATACCAAATTTCATTTGTCTATAAAACTGCATAGCCGAAATTTCTAGCTGCCGATTTTTTTTAAGTTTTATACAAAGTTCTTGTTGTAGTATGAACTATATTTTCATAAAAAAATAATTCAAATTACAAAACAAATAAAGAAATAGTCAAAAATACTTTCTGGAATATTTTACTGCTCAAGTTTATTATTACCAAACACTTTTATGATTTAAAAAATTGTTTTTAATAATTTGAAATTACATAGCTAACTAAATAAATAGTTTTTGGTTATTTAGAAGTAAGGAAAATCGGATTTCTTCCTTTAAAAATAGTCAAATTAGTTAATCTTTTTATAAATAAAAAAATTTAATTTCCCGCACACGGAAACCAGAAACATACATTTGCTTGCAAAAAAAAAAAGTGTAACAAAATAAATAAAAAATAAATGATTGGGAAATTACAACTAAAATTAAGAAAAAGCAGGCTCGAACTAATTTTATAACTAAGCTTTCATGGACGATTTTGCTTTGGATTATCAGTATAATAATGGGTTATTTAATAAGAGGAGTTATTTTGATATTCAAAGAAAAATGCTATTTTTTAATATAAATGATCGGATGTTTATTTCATTATAAAGAGTAACGTATGCCGTTAATAGTGGAAAACAACATCAGGCAAATAACCACCACGACCATGCTTATATAACAATATCCTTTTCATGAAATTTTCCATAACCGAATTGCAAAGTGGCTGTCCTATGTCCTCGATAGCCGAACGAATTCCATCTTTGAGGTCTTGAATCGACCCTGGGCTGTTGACGTAGACCTTCTCTTTCACGTGGTTCCAAAGAAAAAAGTCACAAGGTGTTAAATCACAAGATCTCGGTGGCCAATTGTGATCACCTCTTCGAGAATTAACACGGTCCGCAAACTTTTCCCGTAAAATATCAATGATTTCGTTGCTTGTGTGGCACATAGCGCCCTCTTGTTGAAAATAAGATCAATACCATCCAATTCCGGTCATAAAAAATCGTTAATCATCTCTCGATAGCGCAATCCATTCACCTGTAACACCTGTTATTGGAAAACCCTTACTTTCGCTGCAGAAATAAAGTCGCGGCCTCGGTAGTCTAGCGTAAGTGCACTAACCTGCCATCCCAGAGATTGTAGGTTCGAATACCACTTAAAGCACGGCCCCACGCACTTTTCCTAACTTGCCTACTTTCCTTGTTTCTAAACAAAAAAAAATTTCATTCCTCAACCCCCAAAAACCTTATCCTTCCAATACTTACTCCCGCACAAAAATTCAGCGCATTATTCGAATTGTGGGTAGTAAAACAAGCAAACAACAAAGAAAAAGACACAGTTACATATTGCAGCAGTGGCGCCTGCAAATGAAAGCGGGCAATCACCGTTATAGGGCAGACACACCAAATTTTGCGAAGTTCTCAACCATCTTGTCGATACTTCTGACAGAGAAATATGAAGCCCAGATGGCGCTCGAAGAAGTGAGAAGGCGTTGTTCCTAAGCAACGACAGGTGGGCATTCCCTCTATTTAGGACTAGTAGTGGCAAGCTAATTATCTACCCTGCCAGAAAGCAAAATAGATTAACGAAACCAATGCAAGACTGAGTCTTGTTGAGGCCCTATGCTGACGAGTGGAATGAACAAGGAAAAAAACATATTTTTGAAGAATAAATTAACCCGCCCTAATGTTTAAGTACATCCACGACTTTTCTACACTGTTTTGATAGTTTTCTTATTACGAGTATTACGACCGAAGTCCAATGCATTTGACTAAATTGGACAATTTACACTTAAATGTTAAAAAAAGTGCTAAAAAGACTCTGTGTGGGTCTTCATATTTGAAAATTTAGCGGTCTGTAATGATCTTCCCAAAATGAATTAAAATTCACAAAAAATGTATTTAACAAAAAAGGTTACACGCAATGAATAAACAGCCTGAATTTTGTCCCGAGGTCTTCACAATAAGGAGATAAGCAGGTACTTATGTAATATCAATCGCTTATTTGAACTTCGCCATTAGCGTTGAGCATCGAATAGCCTACTGATTTCCTAAACTAACAGACATACATACAGACTTACATCTACTTTTACATTTGTGTACAGTTATATACATTATTGTCGCCTTGGTTAGCACTTGGTTTGCATGAAAATGGAACTGCGTGTTGCCTCGTCGGGTGGCCATCCTGTGGTTTCCAAAGGCATTGCAGAGAATGTACGAAAGGAATCTGTAATGGCAGCGGAGCAGTCTAACCAAATACCGTTCATACACATGCACACATGTCCGTGCATGTATGTATAGATATTGAATCCTAGTAATCGAGTGAGCTACCGTGCAAACAATAGACTCGAACGCCTTCGATGGCGGCGCAACAATAACAAAACATGATATGGCAGCGATATTAAATGCAAATGTGTTTGTAGGACATGCAACAAACCCTGCAGGGAGAAATACTAATTGGGAACTAGAATACTACCAGTTCACTTTCGTATTTTATATTTTTGCCATGCTGGAAAATAGTACTTTTAACCACTTTGTTGGCTCGCCGAACAATCTGGAGGGGAGAGCAAAGATAGAGCGGATGAGTATGCAAGGAAACGCTCAGAGTTTCACCTTCAACGAATGGTAGAATGCATAAGCATTCCTCTAAACGAACCGTACACTGTAATTGACTTGAATGTAAGCGCGGAAACTAATAGAAGGCGGCGTCTGCCCACTAACTGCAGGGTTTCCAAAGCGCTTTGAGTTTTAACAGAACCAAATGTCTGCTTGAATTAACCAGATCAACAGCGTCCTCATAGGTGTTAAACGGGTCATTGCAATATTGGAACCCTAGCCAGTAGAACGATATAAAATTTAGGCACATAAATAAAAATAATGCTAATCTATTTTCAAATTCTTATTTTATGTGCCAAGTTGCTATGAAGACTTTTCTGCTATCGCCCTTTTTTTGAAACTGAGTTTTATTTGAATGCTTTTCTTAATTATATTTCTGGTTCGATGGTAGAACTTATTCTTGGTTATAAAATATTTTATTAACAACAAATTCTTGCAGACTACTGACACAAATTAAGATAATCTGAAATTTATAAAAGCAATAATTTAACTTTTACAATATATAAAAGTAAGCCATTAAAACAGTAAGTACTTCTACTGAGTACAAATCATATTTCAATCAACATTGAAAACACCGATAAGAAATCAAAAGCTATTACGTTTTATAATAAGAGATATGCCAGATCAAATGGGCAAAAAATATAGTGGGAAGTCAGTATCTCGAAGATGATCTCTTCAAGTATTTTTTAACATTCTCGACTTAGCGGCAATAAACGTGTGGGTGCGATCTGGTTGAACTCATTAAGAGCGTGAGCAATTGGCGCATTTCGGGCATAATTTGTTTTGTTACTGTTTCTCTAAAAAGGGCAGGTAATTCGAAGTTTTCTTCTTGGCAGATTAAAATTTATTAATTAAAGGACAGCACAGTAAAAATCTGCTTTTATAATGCCATATTAAAAAGTTAAGGAGAGAAAAGATCTTCTACTTCCTAGAAGTTTGAGATTTAAAAGTAAGTAATAAGAAAGCAAACGAGCATTATAATAATCATAAATTCTTAGAGTTCTAAGAACTAAACATAGGGAATTGATATGGAATTGTTGATAAGGCCAATAAATAATAGTCGCATTCTCAAGGTAAGAACGTGCTAAAACAATTCTACTTTACTCGCTGCATTTTGTTTTTGTTTTTGTTTTTCTGATATAAGATTATTTATACTTTTGCGGACAGCAAACTTCGCGAACCGACTGACAACAAAGGAGAAGTCGCCAGAAGATACGGACTGCCATATCTAGAATTTACGATGCTTGTTGGGCACTTATAGGAGAGCAGAGGTGAATGCGTGTAGGGTATTCAGTCGTAAGTTAAATGTGTAAGCGAGTAAAGGAAAAGTAATTCAGTCATAAGGTGACCGTGTACTCGTAAAGTAAAGAAGTGAGGAATTGGAAATAAACTAAAGCAAGTTGTATTACCATTAATTTGTGACATTTATTTGACAATGAAGGAGGATGTGAGGTACTTCTTACGTCCGAGTGACACGTGCATGTAGTTGGGTTGGTGTTGTTCATGAGATGTCCGTGAGTAGTCTTTGTATGCCCAAGACGAAGTCGTCCGAACGCCTTGACGTCAAGTCGAGTCACCCTATTTTTTTTTTTTTAAGTCTGTTATACGGATTTTTGTATGGTTTACTTTTTGGTACCAGTCAGCAGTTGAGCTCCATTTAGAGCTGTTTGATATAGACATGTTTTTTTTTTATATGTTCTTTCATATCTGTTAAGTTGAAGTTTTCTGTCGCTAGTACTGGGGTTTGATGTGCTTGTTTGAAGGTATAATTGGCGAATTCATTTCCGGTTATGTTGGCGTGTTCCGGCACTTTAATAAAATACTTTTATTTTAGGATATTTTGCTATCACAATATTTCCAACGGTGATTGATTAATTATCGTAGTGGTTGATAGCCGACAGGGAATTACAGCACATTGCGAAATCTTTGGTTTTGCTATTTATTGTGTTGATAGTTGGGAATATGGCTATAATTTCTGAAGAGTATATTGAACTTCTGAGGAGTATTATAACTTGTAAGGTTATACAGTATGTTGTATCATTGTCGAACTTAGATACATCTGTGTAGATAAAAGTGTTGTTGTGAAATTTCTCTTTAATTTTAATTTTTGTTTAAGTCACTTAGAGTGTATAAGTCCCTTATTGCTTTATGGTTTCGTATACAGGCAGGTGAGTTGTGGATGATGCGTTTTGGATGTTTTGAAGGTAGATTGATTTCTGAAAGGAGATTTTTAATATTTTACATATTTGATTTTTTTTTCTAGTTTAGTATTTTTTCTAATAGATTTCAGTGATATTATGGAGAGTGTTACCTTTTGTTGTTAGGACGGTTTTAAAAAGCCTTGCCGTAGTTAAGTCTCTCTGGTTTTCTATTGGCGATAATTTGACTTCGTAGATGGTTGAACCGGACCAAAAAAATGCCATCATTTATTTTCGGAATGTGTAGCGTTTTTATCAATAGGAGTAAAGTTCGTGTCTCACAATCAGGCATTTTATAATATGAAGTTTTGTTATCAATGCAGTCTTCATTAAGGGGCTATATAACTTGTGTTGGACTAAAAATTCGAAAAATTTTTTATGGCATATTCTAAAAGTACATCATCTTAAAAATATAAATTCAAAAAATCATAAAGATCGGAGCACTAGAACGTAAATTACAGACCGTGGAAGCGCGCAAATTATCCATAAATGAAGTGCGCGCAAATTTTAGCGCGATTATCTCGAAGTCGGGTTTTTTGAAAATTACCGTCGCGGTGATCATTATTTATCAAAAACTATTTGACCGATTTGCATAAACTTTTTTTTTTAATATTCGAAGTTACAACGTTGTGAATCTGAACGGTTCACTTTTTATAAATATTTGCATAGTTCGCTGGAATTAATTTTTTTTTTAATTTTTGAGTAAATAAACCATTCAGATTCACTAAAAAACATTTTTCTACAATAATCATTTAATTTTTTTCAGTTGAGCTGCTCATGCGCTACCGTGATAACCGCAAGCCTCTTCTAAAAAACGGCGTTTCGGGGGAGGGGCGATAGCAACAATAAATATGATAACTTTTTTTTTAAATAAAAACACCAAAATGTTTCTTCGAGAGTTACCCTTCAGTATGATATATGCCTCATTTGAGTAAAAGTTGTTAAACACATTTAAAAAAAAATTATGACAATCGTCCGTTTTTTCGGGCTCACAAGGTATATAACCCCTCAATCAATGTGTGAGTTCCACATTTCTATTAAATATCTACATTTGTACTAATATTTCCATACTAGTTAGGCGTCCCCTGCAGGAAATATTACATGTGTACGCATACATTTTCATGAAAATATATGTACTTATGCATATATGTATGAATTACCTCGCGGCATGCACGTAAATCTCCCCACAGGCACTTTTGTGTTGGACGAGTATACAACGGAGCAGCAAGCGCAACCAAAGGCAGTCATTTGCCTAATTAACATTTATCAAGTTTAAGATAAATATAGCAGACGTGGAACTGAGATATTGTAGTATATTTGAATGTGCGTACATACATACATGTAGGATTGTGTTACGCTTACAGTTATTGCTAAATTCAAAACAAGGAAAGTAGAACTGAACTGCTTTATAATTTAAGATTTAAAAGGAAAAAATACTTCTAATTTTTTTTTTCTATATTGGAAAGCTTTAAAATCATTATAAGATTTTAAAGACTATCTCCAAAAAATGTGAATAGACTCAGAAAACTTTCTGTTTTTTTGTCCGAACTACATAAGCAAAATATGTAAGTGCCCATTTCCTTTAATCTGATTTAAAAATACCGAACTTGTTCGTGAATTATGGTTGAACAGTGAAAAGCGTTCAAAAGAACTCATTTGATTATTTTTTAGCTAAAATTTTTTTCTAAAAATTTTCTTGTCATTCCGCTTATGCCAAAAAAGTGCAAATTTTCCAATTTTGAGTTAGGCTGTTGGTTTGATAAACTTTTAGAAATTCTATGTTTTATCAAAACCCTGAATAGCATGGGTAGAAGGAAACCGCAAATAACTTTTTATATCAGAAAACAAACCTTTTAATATTACGAGAGTTATAAACTCTCAAAGTTGATTTTAAAATATTTTAATTTTTATACATACGTTCATGTTACTGACATAAGGGTGACATTTTCAAAAGGCGCATAAAAATATTTTAGTAATGTCATGTACTAGGCGACACTTCTTTCCAGAAAACAACAGTTTTATCGATTTTAGCAAATGTGCTGTGCGATTTGTTCCATAAAATTCAATGTGAATTCAATTTACTCGTAAATATAAAAGGTTTGTTCAAAAAGTCAGAGAACTTCTCTTTTTTGTTGAAAAAAATTTGTTTATTTAGCAATACCTATTTTGTCTCTTCAAAGCGATCTTCGTCAGTTGTGATACACTTCCGCTTTGATAAAACCAGGATTCTTCCAAAAATGTGGACTTTATCTCCACAATTGTGACAAGTCTTTTATAGATATTTTCTGTCCTATTTTTTCTGTTTTCTGTTCTGGGAACCAAAAAACAAAAATCGGAAGAGCCCAATTCTGGTGTTATTTTTGGCCAAACAATTTAAATTTTTTTCGATAGCAGAAAATCGCCGAGTCCACCAAAACAAATCTAGCCTTTGTATACTAAAAAAAACACTAAATAAGCCATATATATGTGTATGTATGTAGTTGAAACTATAAAATTATATAAAAAAAATATTTTTGTCTTTTATGTTTGTTAAATAATAAACTGGGCTTACCGCTGGAAATAACTATGCCAAATTAGCTTCCGCGGAATGGAACCTACGAAATTCCTACTTATTCAAGCCAATTCTATCTTTTTTTACTAATACTGTGATTCTGAATGCTCGAAGTGTCAAACGCTTTTTCATAGTCTATGAAACACATAAACACTTTTTTTGGATGTCTGCGATTTTCAACAAAATCATGAATGCAAAATAGTAGTTCACGTGTGCCCATAGCTTCTTAAGTTCCGAATAAAGATTCTCCCATTGCCGTTTCATACTTCTTGTAAACTAGTTTCTCTATAATTTTCAAAACCAATGTTTTAAATTATAAAATTTACCTTTCAGCCATTTCTGTGAGCTGTCACAACCCTGTACTGAAGTGATAAAATACTACATCCACCAGCCCTCAGACTATTTGATCCGAATCATATTCCAGTATACCATAAACAGGACCTGGCTGGTTTCGATCCTGATGAGCCTTTTACCCTACCGCTGGAGGTTCTCGGGGTATATGAGGCCTTCTAAGCCCAGCCCTCTCCTCTCCTGTGGGATTTAAGTCATATCTTATGACAAGTATGCTTCACCTCGGATATATTTTTTCCCCGACCTGCTGGGGAAAGTTTTAACAATTTACTAGTTTTTCACTTAATTTTAATAATTTTAATTTTTAATAATTTAGTTTTAATAATAAAGATATAAAATCAACTTTCATATTTGGTGCACATTTATCTAAAAAAAATTCAACAAATTTTTATAAAATGTTCATACTGTTTAATAGGAATTTTGCAAATTTTTAACCACTTTACGCTGGCTCTTTATTATACAAAAATTTAATAGACTATAAAACTGCATATAACACTTTTTTTTTTTTTAACTCTTGTTAATCTTAAAAGATTTTCGTAGAGAAGACGAAAATGTTGGTTCGGGACTACCATTCGCAAGTCAGATAGAACGTAGGTTCGAATCTCGGTGAAATACCAAAATGAAGTAAAAAATTTTTCTAATAGCGGTCGCCCCTCTGCAGGCAATCTCAAACCTCCGAGTGTATTTCTGCCATGAAAAAGCTCCGCATAAAAATATTTATCTGCCGTTCGGAGTCGGCTTAAAACTGTGGGTCCCTCCATTTGTGGAACAACATCAAGACGCACAACACAAACAAGAGAAGGAGCTCGGCCAATTACCCAAAAAGGGTATATCCGCCAATTATATATATATATATATATATGTCTGTGTCAGTAAAAAGAAACCGCGATTATTCATGAAGTATAGAAGATATATACATATTTCAAATTTTTTTACATGAAAGTATATACAAAACTACGAATCGCAATTACTCAATAAGCCGTGTAGGCTTCATTGTTGTCAAGTATAGCCTAGCATCTTCTTCATGCTTTGAACCAGCTTTTCTGGACTAGATTTTGGGAACTTCACGCACGTTGCATTTTCATAGTTCCCCACACATTTACAATGGGGTTGGCGTCTTTGTACTGAAAAGGCTAGTCCATTACTAGGACACCATTTTGCTGTTTTCTTGTTTCTCAATGTGTTTTTCTGAACGCAGTGGTTTTGATTATGTGGGACGGTAGGGCATCTTTGTCTCCTTTAGTCGACGTTCGATAGAGTTGATACTCACATCTATTCCATTTTCAGCAAGAACTGATCGAGCTTGGCGTAGTCACAAAGAAGGGTCCCGCTTAAAAAGTTGAACGATCACCTTATCCTGCTTTTTTGTCGTCACTCGCTTCAAGCCGCGCTCGGAAAAGTCATCAACATTTTTGCACACTTTACACCGCTGGTTCCACATCACAACAAACTTTTTGATTTTTTAATTACTTTTGCAGCCGCGGCGTAAGATATTTTCGGCCCTTTCGAATGCGTGCATGAAAATACCGCCTCAAACGCGAAACGGAAAAATTTCGAACCACACTAACCTCAAGGGGGACTATTGTGTAGCAAAAAGCAAAACGAAACATATCTTGAAGTTAAAACCGGTAATTTTCTTCTGACACAGACTGCATGCTTCATTTTATAAGTGGTATTTTAGGAATGAGTTCATAGCGTTTTCATATTTTCCAAATACCTGCTGGTCTTCGCTTTTCATCGAGGTCGGAAAGCTGTCGAAACAACCCGGGACATTTTCCACAATCGCAACGGAAGGTTTTCTGAATTCGATGAAGAACGTCTTAGATGACTGAGGCGGAGAACGGTCGCCATACCAGCCGTGAATTGGCGGAAAAAATGAACGGAAATAATTAAGCGATTCTCAATCACTTTCATTCAATGGGATTTAACGAAAAATTGGGAACCTGGGTGCCTCACCAGCTCAACGAAAACACTAACAAGCTCGCCTTCAAATTGCTTCTCAGCATCTCGCCCGCCATCGAGCCACATGCGTTCATCAACAGCGCTTTTTGTACCGAATCGTCACGGGAGATGAAAAATGGTGCCTATACATCAATATGAAACAAAAAAAGGAGTGGCTGACTCCTGGAGATACACCGAGAGTCAAGCCGGATCTTCATCCAAAGAAGTTCAAGATATGTGTTTGGTGGGACTGGTAGGGCATGGTGCACTGGGAAATGCTTGAAAAGAATGACACGGTCAACAAGGAGATCTAAATTTCCCAGCTACACCGCTTGAATGAGGCTATTCCACAGAAAAGATCTGATCGACATGGTCAAACCATACTTCTTCACGACAATTTCATTGACGCGTGCTGCACAAGTCGTCAAAGCCGGACTCTTGGAGCTCGTATGGGCGGACTATCAGCATGCGCCGTGTTCTCCGCGCCTTGAACCGATTACCATCTTTCCCGCTCCCTGTAAAACCATATGAAGGGCGCTACCTTCGATAACAAAGAGGTCCTTAAAAACTGGCACAACAGCTTCTTTGACCACCAGACCAGGCGATTTAGGGCGGAACGGCATAAACAAACTGGTCGAGAGGTGGGAGGAGGTTTTAAGATGCAAAGGCGAATATATAATTAATTAGCTTATTGATATAATTCTTGTTTTTTGTTTAAATAAAAGTCTTCGGTAAAAACGCTACGAACTTTTTCTTCAACGCAATATATTGCCCATTTGAGCAATCGGAAGGGCGTGTAAAAATGTGTATCGAAGCAGAAGATCAATAAAAGATATTTGCTGCAAATTACACAGCGGTTACTTCTATTTGTAAAATGTTGACCTGTTTTGGTATAGAATAATTAGAGTCGAGTATTTATGTACGTTTGGAATACATACAAACATTTCCACTTCCGACGATTTACATAAATTTTAATTAAGTTGCAAAATGTAAACAGCGTAAGTAATAAGCTTAAGTACTGACAAATGTCGGTGAAAATGTTTCGGAAAAAGCCTCAAGTGGAAGACTTAAAACAAAAAATTGAGTAAATGTAAACAAACAAACAGCGAGCACATAAAAGACAGGTCCTAAAAAATTCGATAACTGCGCACGAGATGGACAAAAAGCAAAAAATACATATTTACTTTGTTAGTTGTTGTACGAGTATTTGCTTATTTCAAGCACCAACTCCTGCCATGTAACGCAGCTTCTATTCACTAATGAAGATGCACTAGTTTACACCATTTTAGCAGCATTTCAGTTGCCATGCCACAAAAAAAAATAAAAAATAAAAAAAGAAGAAATAGAATTAAAAACATATTTGTTGGAAAAAATTATTTAACAGCTTCACTCGTAGCTCTACTACTGCCCTCACACTGCCATTGTATTTTTGCTCAACGCTCAACCGCTGCATCAACTAAAAAATGCCCGACAACTTTTACGATTTCATGAAATTTGCTTTCCACCTCTTTTGAGTAATCACCAGCATAAAAACCAGTGTAAAAGAAAAAACAAGCAGGCGAAGTACTATCATTAAAACGGCGAGCGCTGATGCCACTATTACATTGTCTCGGCCCCCGAAATTCACAGACTATCCTCACAAACTTAGTTCGTGACTATGCATTTAGTGGAAATACTTGTTTATTATTTCATTTTATTTTTATGAATTTCGCAAAACAAAAAAACATTGTTTAAGCCTTCCTTATTCTCCTCCATTACTCTTACATTTTAATTTGCATTCTCTTCTATGCATTTTCAAACTAGCGTGCTGCGTTGCACGCTCCATTTTCAAGCTATCGTAAACAGGTTTTCTTTTTCTTTCACTTTTCACTCTTATTTATTCACCTCACTTTATTTAGCACGACCACAAACAAGTGGTTTCCCCTGCAACACACCAGCAGCCTGTTATTCTTCGCCTTAAACTATGCAAAGTTCAGCTCGGAACTTATGCTGCTGTGAATATTAAATGTTTCTAATTCGCCACTCACGAATGGCTCAAGTAATGCGAGACGATCCATTTTCATTTTTTTCTTTAGTGTTGTTTTTTTTTTATCACAGTTATACCTGTGCGCTGATACCCAAGGGTATAATAATTTTGCTCACTTAACAGATGTATATAACAGCATAAAGGAATCGGGATAGATATATACTTAAGGTTTTATATACAGAAATTCTCAAAATTCGAAGATGAATCGATGTAGCGATATCCGTCTGACCGCACGTGCACATGAAAACTAGAGCAAAGTGAATATATTTTATGAAACTTGGTATACAACCAACACTTTGCCCGAGGAAGTTTGAAGTATTGAATAAAATGGGAGAAATCGGTCAACCACCACGCCCACCTGCCATCTAACTGTAATTTGCAAAACAGAAAAAAGGTTGACGTGAAATTTCTTAAATTTGGTGCAATCGATCTAGCCGAGAAAAAATGTGACGCAAGTAAAATTTGAAAAGCAGCAGTGACACGCCCACATATTGCTTCCCACTCCAGTTAGACCCATGATAAAACTCAAGCCCATTTTTTGTATTTTAAACTTCCATCCGTCCCTTTGATATTGCAATGAGAGTTTTATATGTCTATGAGTTGATTCGACTCCAAAAATTAACAGTCAACGTGAAGTAAATTTTACTAAAATGTGCACTGGTATATAAAGTTCGGTCCGAACGGAATTTAGTCTTTCTTACTTCAATCCTTTTTCCTTGTTTTATTCGCCTTAGAATGACTCACTTAGAAAAGTTGTGAGATTGCCACTGCTCAAGTGATTGAATTTCGGATAATTTGTGGCTAGCAATGGATGAAAGAGCGTTAATTTTGCATTCAATAAATCAGTGTGAAGAGAAATATAAGTAAATAAAAACAGGCAAATACCTACGGGTAGTATTGGATGATAAAAATATTCTACTGCTGAGAAAGTTTAAAATTGAAAGTTGGGATACATTTATTCAAATTTAATTTAAGTAATAAAAGGTGATCAGATTGGTGGTACTTTTCCAAATAAGGTTTTTTTGACAGATAACGAGTGACTACTGCCAAATTAAATTCATCATTTTTTCAGTATTCTTGACATTTCAACATGGAAAGACTTGCGTCTCAAATCATATATTTATGGTGTTCAGCGTGAGGCCAAAAATGGACCTACGTCAATAAGAAAAATTTCCGTATTTGGGCTAAAGAGCAATCCGAATCCATTCAAAAACAGCCATTGCATCCATAGAAAACAACCGTTTAGTGTGGCCTATGGGCTGGAGGAATCATCGGACCATATCTCTTCAAAGTCTAAGGTGGCGCCAAAGTAACAGTGAGTGGCGAAAATTAAATTTTTGCGGTCTCTCGATAAATCCTCTAAAGACAGAGCTCGTCTTATTTACGAAAATATAAAATTCCTAGTGTCTTTCTCCCCTAAATAGCAGGTACCCCGTTGAAGCTCTCTGAAAGAGTTAAGTACCTGGGACTTGTCCTTGACAGAGGGTTAACGTGGAAGTCCAACATTGAGGAGATAATTAATAATTCAACAGTCGTCGTGTATGGTTGTAGGGGCGTTATCGGCAAAAGATGGGGCCTCACGCCTAAAGTTACTTTTTGGCTTTATTACACAATTATAAAGCCAATTCTGCTGTACGGAGTTCTTGTCTGGTGGAACTCGCTAAAAAGGATGGCATCAGTTAAAAAGCTGGAGAGGGTTCAGAGGTCTGCCCTCATTGAAATCAGTGGGCACTTCGGAGCACACCTATTCTAGCACTTAACGCTATGATGAATGTGACAGCCATCCACATTGCAAGAAAAAATACCGCTGCACGCGCCGCAATCAGATTGGGGTGTTCTGACCATAAGCTAGACTCAAGCTAAGGACACTCTAGAATTCTTAACAACTTTCAGTTCATCTCCATAGAACTGGACCCTCGCTAGGTCCAAATAGAACTTTATCCATTCATATTCCTTCGAGGGAAGAGTGGGCGGGGTGCAACATTTGGAAACAAGGTATGGCAAATATGTTTACGGATGGCTCGAAGCTGCACGGAAGAGTTTGTGGGGTTAAGTGGTAAAAATGCAACAACTGCTGCTGCAGAAATAAACCCTGCTCACGGAGAGGATACCGTGAGTGTAAGGACTGCACAAAAGAAGTTTTCAAAATTCCGAAGTGGTAACTGCGACGTGGAGGATGACCCTCGCGCTGTTCATCCTGAAGTCTCTAACTACGACGCCTTGCTCCAACTCGGGGAAGCTGAGCCCAATTACACAGTCGATATGATAGCTCAGAAGTTAAATTCATCGCATGGAATAGTTCGCAGCCACCTGGTTCAGTTGGGAAAGGTTTCTGGGAAAGTGGGTTCTGCATAGACCTTCCGTCGCCAACCTTCGGCAGAGGGTGAATGTGTGTTCTCAGCTGCTGCAGCGGCTGAAAATGAAAGTTTTTTAAACCGTATCGTTACTGGTGATGAAAAATGGATCCTTTACAATATTCCTGTTCGCAAACGCCAATGGTTAGATAAAGATGAAGCACCATAATCGACCCCTAGAGATGGCCTTTATCCCAAGAAGATTCTCCTGCCTATTTGGTGGGATATGGCCGGTATTGTTTATTGTGAACTTCTGGAACCAAACCAGACGATAACTGCTGATTATTATTCCCATCAGCTATCAAACCTGAATGAGGCACTTAAAAAAAATCGACCGTCTTTAGTGAATAGACGTAAAGTTTTGTTTCACCACGACAACGCAAGACCTCATACTGCAAGGCAAACATTAGGCAAGCTGAACGAGCTCGGATGGAAGCTAATGCCGCATCCACCATACTCTCCGGATATTGCACCTTGTGATTATCACCTTTTCCGTGGACTTCAATCCCATATGAGTAACAAGAACTACTCCGCAATAGAAGCTATAAAAAGGGATATCGAAGCGTATTTTGGCTCCAAGGACAAACAATTTTTTGAGCAGGGAACTAAAAATTTGTCTAAACGTTGGGAAGACATTGTAAATAATGAAGGAAGATATATTATTGATTAATAAATACTTTAAACATATTTTTTATTAATTTTAAAACCGCCTTTAAAAAACGCACGAACTTATGGACTGACCGATACTTCCTCGGCAAGGAGTGCCGAAGAAACTCGCATCTTTGGTATCAATGACCCTAGCAGGTATACCAACTAAGGTGGTAATACAAGGAAAACCTTCAGACTCAACCTTCGTCACAGATATGAAACAAGGAGACACACTCTCTATCGTCACTATTTGTCGAAAACGATATCGACCCTGGAGCTACCATTTTCACTAAAAGCGTCCAGACCTTCGGCTATGCTGACGACCTTGCTATCGTTGCGAGAAACCAAAGAGCACTTGCTGACTGTACGATGTAGCTGATAACTAAAGCAAAGCTAGTTGACTTTGAAGTTAATGCCGATGAGATAAAATACCTTGTTAGGTCTTTAAACGTCACTCGCTGGCAACCTGGAGGTCGTCTCATATATTTTTCACAAAGTGGGCAATTTTAAATACCTGGGTGTAAGCCTTAGCAGCCCTGCAGATCCCCTAATCGACGTGAATGATTGATTACAAGGTGCTAATAGAAGTTATTTTGTTCACCTAAAACTTCTCAACAATAAATTACTATCAAGGTCGTGTAAGATGCAAATCTACAGGGCGCTAATAAGACCAGTAGCAACATATGGCAGCGAAATATTGGTACTAACAAAAAGAACTACCTTTTCCGCCTTGAGCGCAAAATCCTAAGAAGGATATTTGGATCAGTAAAAAAAAACTGATATATCTTACAAAATCAGATACAATGATGAGATCGGCCAGCTGATATTAGGTCAAAACATTAAGCGTTTTGCTAAAGCTCAACGGCTGAGATGGTTTGGACTCCTACTCAGCATGGACGGCAGCAGGATTAAGAAAGAGACTCTCTGCTCTCCTATTGTGGGCAGTAAAAGCCCGAAAGATGGCCAAGAAGTTAGGCAAACGATGTTGATGCATATTTATGCCTTATAATTCCTATGAGAAGCGACACAATATATCGAATCATGAGAAGTCCGATTGTGAGGGAAGCCCTGGCTCACCCCGAGCTGCAATTGCTATGATGATGCTGATGATACTCAAGTATAGTGCAAGCATTGAGCGATTTAGAAACGGGTTATGCTGGCACACTTGTTTTTTATCTCATTTCTTCCTACTACCACCTACTTAAGTACTCCCTATTCAACTAGTGCGCATTTGCTATTATAGAACCAGTTCTGAATAGTAAAAGCGTCTCACTAGTTAAATCTTTCTCTGCACAGTTTGTGTAGTACCTTTAGTGTTTGCATGAAATTTGAATATTGCATTGAAAATATCACAAAATCACGCATCTAAATATTCACTAAAAGCGTAGCAAATTAAATTTCCACCTCAATTGTCATGTTAATGAATGCACCGCGAAAATGACGATAACTCGTTAACACACACATTCACACACATACGTGCAGGCAAGTAACTTAAAATTTGCATGAGTAATTGCAGCGAGGCAATATTTTTGTGTCTTGCCAAATTTTCGACAAATGCCACGCGCATATGGGTGGGAATCATGGTTTCATAAATACCATTAAAATCTGCATCGTTTTCAGTTAGGCTCTCACTTTCACCGCCAATCGATTCCAAGCTCAATTGTCACTTATGTATGGGTGCGTGTGCATTCAATAGCTAACGAGCAATAACAGTTCGCTAACAGCTGGCGAAGTGTTATGGCAAAGCAATTAGTTATTTGCAAATTCAAGTGCACAATTTTGTAATTTTGTTGTGCTGGTGGAAGCTAGACGTCCCTGACATCCTTTTGCTGTTGCGAGCGCCTAGTGCGAGCGGGGTTGCGGTTGTGTGGAAGAGCTGCTGGAGCAGTAAGTCGTATTCATAGGTGTATTTGCGTACAGCTGTAACGCTTATATACTGCATACATACATACATACACATACTGGAGTATGTATGTATGCAGAGTATGTATGTATGCAGTATATAAGAGTTACAGTATGTGTATGTATGTACGAGTATGTACTTATATCCTATTTGAGAACTACGAACAGTGTTTAATTAAGGCTCGAACGAACCAACTCAATTTGAAAATCATTAATCAATTTGAGCCTATTTGCATGTGTTTGTACACGCATATGTTTTTGTGAATAAACTTATGCGTGAACACATAAACTTCACTTGCATGTTCTTGTTCAAAGCCGCCAAAAGCTGTGCCATATCGAATATTAATTATAAATTTCATTTAGAAACTAATAAAATATTTACTAAGAGCATTTGCCAAAAGCTAAATACTTAGTTTTCCAATATGTCAAAACCGGAACGTGCATCAAATGAACAGGTAGATTGCTTTAATTTATACAAATACAGGGTGAAATGCGAACTTCGATTTCGCTTACTATGACCGCTAAACAGGACATGCATGATAGGTCAGACGTTTAATTCATGCTTAGACATTTACAAAGTTGGAAAATATCGAAAATGAAGGACCAAATAATTCTAAATGCTTGCACTGCATCGAAAAATTGTAAATACAGCACCTGCTTTGTAATAAAAAGTATAATATCAGCGGCATTAACGAATACAAACAAAAGTAGTTTACACATTTATCACAAGCGCCGACTTGTGAGATGTGTAAAGATAGCCTTGGGTCATTTTGGAAACGCCCAAGCTCCAGGACTACATGGAATGCCTAACGAAGTTCGTAAACTTGCACTGAAAGAAGACGCAAAATCCACCCCGAGGTGCATCAAAAGTGTTTTCGAGATGGTCTTTTCCCAAAAATTTGGAAACTGCAACGACTTGTCCTTTTGCCGAAACCTAACTCAACCACTCTGTATAATTGATCCGATGGGCAAAATTTTAGAACGGCTAATTGCTGATCGCTTGGAGCAGCATCTTAGAGAAAACAGAGGTTTGTCCGACAGCCAATATGGTTTCCTAAAGGGGACGCCCCACTTTTGATGCAATTAGAAAGCTAACATCAATAGCAGAAAATGCCATTGAAGAAACAAGATGGATGCATGGTACCAAGGAGTGTTGCCTCATTATAACATTTGTCTTAATATAAAAAACGCATTTAACTTTGCATACTGGTCCCACATAATCCAAGCGTTAGGGAACCTGGAAACGCCGTCATACGTTTGTGTTTGATAAAAAACTACCTCTTCTGATAGAATACTATGCTATGACACAGAGGAAGGAGTTAAGCAATATAGAGTAACTGAGGTAGTACCACAAGGCTACGTGCTGAGTCCTCTCTTGTGGAATGGGCTCTACGACGGAATCCTCCGCATTCTTATACCAAAAGCAGCCCAATTAATCGGTTACGCGGATGATATTGCGGTTGCAATAGTAGCAAAACGCCTTCATCAAATTGAAGCTATATGTAACCTACAGCTTGCAGGCCAAAAAACTGAAGCAGTTTTGATCACAAGCAGAAAAAGGATTGACAACATCACAGATATACTGGCTCTGGAAAGTAAGAGGATATACGACAAAAGCAGATGGTTAACAGCTGAAGAGCGCACAGAAATAAGATACGAGAGTCTATCTAAATGGCAAAGACGTTGGGATATAACAACCATCTCCCTTTGGTCACATCGACTCATTAGAAATGTGCAGGCATGGGTCGATAGAAAACATGGTTATGTCGACTTTTATATGATATGACGCAGTTCCTGACAGGAAATGGCTGTTTCAGAGATTAGATTCAGAAGTATGGCCATGATGATAGAATTATATGTTCATTTTGTGCCAATGCAAATGAAAATGCGGAGCATATATTCTTTTACTACCAAAGATACAGTAAAGAACGACAATTTTTGGAAAACAAAATAGCAGAACCAAAAACACCAGACAATGTTGTTCTACACATGCTACAATCGAAAAAAATATGGGATTGTATCAAAAAATTGTCAGCGTTCGCACTCTATGATTTGAGACAAATGGAGAGAAAGCGAAAGTACTATAGTCTTATAGTCTACACTTTTTGCTGAAGTGCTGTAGTATTATAGTCTACACTCCGAGAAATCATTTAATGCTTGTTTCACTGAATAACGGTACATGTTATTGCGACACGTATACTCTTGATATCAGTTTCTATCGTTGTTCTTCAGTGCATTTTTTACTTTTCAAAAATAAACACTTCGACATATGGACTCAGAGAGTAATAAGCACTTTGCAGTGCTGTTTAATATAAAAAAATCGGGTGACTTTTGGAAAGAGGTTATATTTATGGATTAGAGTAAATATAATATATTCGGATCAGATGAGAAAAGATTTGCACGACAAAAAGCGAATACTGCGCTGAGAAAGAAGAACCTCACTCCTACAGTCAAATCCACAATGGCATCCAACGAGTAGGAAATTTTACATTTGTGGAAAATACTATGGACGCATTTCAATATTTATGCATTTTAAAAGGTAATTGACAGCTAATTGCCGAAAAACTGGGCCTCACTCAGATTTTCAGATGGTACAAGGCAATGGCCCCAAACATAATTCTGAGACTATTCGAACTTATTTGCTTTACAATTATTGATCTGTGCTCTAACATCCCCCAGTCTCTGAATCTTTATCCTATCTTGGAATATTTTGGGTAAAAATGGGATATTCTCTTCCCTGAGGGCGGTGGTTAACCTTACGATTATGGGCAACTTAACGGTCAACCGTACACTCAATTACAAATAGCGAGCAATGGAAGCAGATTATTGAAGAAGAATTGCAAAATATTTCTCCAGACGAAAAATTCAACTTAAAAGTGTAACTTGTACAAAAGGATACCTCACATCCGATTACCAACTTATTAATTAGGAGCAGACGTGCATTTTTTCCTACTGTATTTAAATTTCTTTTATTATGAATAAACTAAATTGTTTTGCTGAAGTTTTAACTATGTTTTTGATATATATATATATATATATATAATTGGCGCGTACACCCTTTTTGGGTGCTTAACCGAACTCCTCATCCTATTTGTGGTGTGCGTCTTGATGTTGTTCCACAAATGAGACCTACAGCTTCAAGCCGACTCCGAACGGCAGATATTTTTATGAGGGGCTTTTATTTCGTTTTAATGAGTTAGTGCCTTGGCAGTTAACTCCCTAGCTGACTTTCAGCGAAAGCTTAGTGACATTCGGTTCAGTGGAAGCGAAGTTATTGCGTCTAAAGTGTCAGTATGTTTGTGTCATCGGTACAAAAATGAGTTTCAAACAAAGAGCTAATATCAAATTTTGTTTTAAAACCGGTACCTTTGAATTGTTTACCGAAACCTTTGAATTGATGAAAAGAGTTTATAGCGATGATTATCTATCTCATGCCAGAGTTCATGAGTGGCTTACACCTTTCAGAGATGGTTGTGAGGACATAAATGTTAATGAACACGACCGAAAATCAGTAATCATCGAAAACTACATCGAAATTGTTCGTAAATTTATCAAAAATGAACCGAAATCATCATTGAAATTCATGGAGTCGGAAACATCGACTTGTCGCATTTTAAGTGATCATTGCGGCTTACGAAAGGTTTGAGCACGTTTCATTCCGCACAAGTTAACTGAGGGCCAAAAATTGCTCAGAATTCAACATTCGAAAGGCCCCATTAAAGAAGCGCTTATGGGTTGTGTCCGCTTACAAGAAAAGTATACAAAAGATAATGATATGTTATGAGAGGGTTAACGTGTTATAGGAGGGTTGTCTGCTCAAGAGAGAAAATGTTTAAAAAAATCGTAAGGATTTGTGGTATGTACTGAAAAAATGTCCGCTTGAGGGAGGTATACACTTAAGAGAGATGTCCGTTATACCAGAATACACTGTATAAGTATAAGCATAAGAGGAAACTAATATTGCCGTTTTGATACCATAATGTGGACCACTACCTGTGCAAAAAAAAATGTTGGGCAGAGAAAACCTTCTACAGCCATCCAGTGCTGTTGATGTAGTGTAGGAGAGAAAAGGGATCTGGGAGTTTCTTGAAGTGATCCTCAAAGGGCAAGCTAAGGAATCTCAAGCGCCTAGCCGCCAGAGCAGGGCATTTGCAGAGAAAGTATTCAACAGTCTCATGAATACCATTCACGCAGTGACCAGTGAACACCGCAATGAGTTTGGAAATTGAATGGCAGGGAACTCCCATTACCTTAAGCGTTCTGTTTATATCGTATTGGGGCCATAGCGTTTTCGAAATAGCACACGATGAGACATACCTTCATCTGTCTTGCGCTTTTTTTAGAAAGAAATTGTGTAGTTTCCCTTTAACAACGGTCCAGGGGACAGCTGGAACCGGTTCTGTCGACCCCTTTCTGGCAAGCTCATAGGCAATTTAATTTCCCTCTATATTCCTGTGCCCAGGAACCCAGATAAGAGAAATGTTTCCTACACGTTCGAGCCGCTTAGGTTCCTTCTTAAAGGAGTTCACCAGAAGAGAACTGCAGTGCGAAGAACAAAGAAGGAAGGGGAGATACTGCTATGTCCTGCCGGAAATTGTCTCCAGAGGCCAATTTCCTTCAACCTAATAGGGCTTTGAGCAGCAATGGATTTAACTTGCAGATCCACAAGAAGTAAGTGCAGAATAACGTTGAGCGCAGCAGTGGGGCATGTTTTGCAAGCACCAGTGATGCCCACACATGCAGTTCTCTGCACTCTCTCTAGTTTAGTGGTGTTGTAGCCTTTCTGAAGAGATACGCATCAAACTAGGCAACAAAATGTCAAAATTGACAGAACCACTAAGTTGTACATCCAAAGTACGACACGTGGCTTGACACCCCATTTTTTGCCGAACATAGATTTACAGGCGTAGAAGGCTATACTGGCCTTCTTAACTCGATTTTCTATGTGCAGCTTCCAGTAGAGCTTGGGGTCAGGTATTACACCAAGCTACTTGACTTCCGATGCGAGTGTAAGATACTGGTTGTTTAGTCTTGGAAGCTTAAAAATGGGAGGCTTGAATTTCCTGGTGAATAGCATCAAATCCGTTTTGTCAGAGGTGACTCTGAGACGGCAACTGGCAGCCCAACTACTGAATGTTTCCAGTGCACCTTCCAAAATTTCAGCCATTCCTGATGGAAAGGGTCCTGAGACCTAAAATAATTATGTGCTATCGTGCCACATAAAATTCTTAGATCTAGCGACAAAATGTGAGAATCACTTTGGGAAAGAAGAATTCATTGCCGGCGAACAACAAAGGCTGAAGCTAAACGTAACACCTTCAGAAATTCTTCCCCTCCACTACTGGAAGTCCCGAATTTTAGGAAATATGAAATAATTTGGTGGGCTTAAAAATACATAAATATAATATAATAGAGGGCAAGAATCTCGGGCGATAGGATATAGGTAGAAAGTTACCAGTACAGATTGGTACTACTGAGAATTTTCAAATGTTAAATTACCAGATGGCACATCATCATAAATGCTTTTGAAAAGGACAATACAAGCTCTCGCAAGAAATTTCTAGAAGTAGCTTTTTGAGTTATTTGTGACAAATAAATTTGAAGTCATATGAATTTGCATAAACATTAACAAAAAATGCATTACTGGTATCTATGTCGAGCAATTCTGGGCAAAAAAATGAGTCTTAGTATTTGGGCTCATGAGTATGAAATTTCTATCATTACACACTCAACCACTATCTGGATATGAACACAAAATCTGAGGCAAAAAAACTTACTAGATGGATAGTTTCAGTGTGTTTAAGCGGGTGTCACAAGGTCATATTTCACAAATATGTCAGATGTGGATTTTGCAGTATCAGAATTTTTTTGGTTGGTTACTTGTAGTTTGCGTTTGGCACGATAAATGTCAATATTGATTACCCGTTACTGTACGGGTTTCTTTTTCCAACCAGGACTTTTCAAATTATATTCCACTTGTGTTTTTTTAAGTAAAAAAAACGTGCTTTGTTAATCATTAAATCCACTCTTATAAAGGAGGGTTAAGTTTCAAGAGCCGGTGTTGATTTTGAATAAAATACAATATTTTTAGGAAATTATTGTCATTTCTCTTTATTATGATAATATTGGTATGGTTCAATTACCTATGGGACAAAATATCGGCCAAATGGCCGCCGCGGCCTCGGCGGCACGCCTCCATCCGATGGTCCAAATTTTCGATGACGCTGAGGCATAATTGAGGTTCTATGCCGTTAATGCGCCGAATCATCTCATCCTTTAGCTCTTGAATTGTTGCTGGCTTATCGATGTACACCTTTTCTTTCAAATAACTCCAAAGAAAGAAGTCCAACGGTGTCGTTGATGTTTAGGTGTGGTTCACATTCAACATCGGCTTTTGAAATTTAACCACATTTTATTAGTATTTTCCTCAAAATGCTCCAATCCAGATTATGTTGTTGCTATAGCAGCGCATCAGGCCCTACCTACCGTTACATGAGTTTGAGACACGGTGACTGGCTGTCTTGCGGCTTCTATTACCTGGCGCTTGAAAAGATTTTGTGAACCGCAGAATTTAATCGCTCAGGCATAATTTTTTAACACGGAAAATAATATCAGCCTTGAAATCTATTGGAAAAGGTATGTTGCCAACAAGTGCTAATGTGGACTAAGTGGGTAATTAAGTAGTAAAGTCATCTCTTGGCAAACAAACCTAACACTCTACAGGGTTGTTATCATGCCTGTCCTAACGTATGGCGTAGAAGATTGGACGATGAAAATGCTCGTTTGGGCGGCTTTTGGGGCGTTTGAGAGAAAGATACTGCGGAAGATTTTTGGATCTTTGGTCGTTGGCGAGTATCGTAGACGATGAAACAATTAGCTGTATGAGCTTTGCGGCGACTTGGACAGAGTGCAGCGAATAGAGATCCAGCGGCACTGCTGGCTAAGTTATTCGTACGAATGGATACAAACCACTTGGCTCTGAAAGTATTCGATACTGGTGGTAGCAGAACAAGGGAAAAGTCTCCTCTGCGTTGCGAAGATCAGGTGAAGAAGGACTTGGTCTCACTTGGTGTGTGTAACTATCGCCGGCTAGCACGAGAAAGAAACGACTTTTCGCGCTTTGTTGAACTCGACCAAAATCGCAAAAGCAGTTATCGCGCTAATTAGGAAGAGGAAGGGAATGAGCTTTACTGTTCCACAAATAATTCATTGAATAGAATGTGTATCCATTTGATTCGGAAATCTTCAATACTAAACTTTACAAGCAACGCACTGGTTTCTCGAGCACTTCAAAAATTTAGTGCATTGTCAAATTCACATCAGCAAGGCTTTGTTTTGCCTAAATCGGTTTTTATTAAGATTCCTAGTCTAAATGCTTAATTTAAATTTAGTGGAATGGTTAATTTAAATATCTCATATTCTTCTAGCCTGTAAGCTGCATTATAAAGTCGGTTTAATATAAATAAATAAATATCTACTCATGGCAGCCCCTTTCTCTGAGCTCTACAGTCTGCGCGAAGAACTGGCAAAGCATTTCTGTGTTAAAATGTATGAGAGTTAGAACTTGTTTTCTTCTTCTTTTGTTGTAATGAATATAGCATCAAAATAATCCACACAATTTCTCCATTTCCCGCTTTTATTTTTTTTATAATTTTAAAATTGTCCGGCAAATCTAATGATGCTTACACTCAAACTCAAACAAAACAATGTCGACTCAAAAGCCAACATTGAAGTTATTGCCGAAGGCTAACACTACTGAAACACATTTAACGACAAGTCTAGAAATACAAGTAAGCTGAGCGCTTATGCGCATACATACAGTTTGTTCAGAAAGTGTTTTGACATCTACTAATCCAGCGAAATTCAGCCACATTGCTTAAGAAAATATGTATTTTTTTATGATTTTATGAGACTAATATAAATAATTCGTAAGCAAATAGTAGAAAATAAAGTTGTTTCGGCAAGCTGATTGATTGGTTGTGTATCTGCTGAAGACGGTAAAACTATGTCTGATTCGCGGTTGTGTTAGCCGCTTCGTACTGCTGCAGCTCATCAGGTTTTTAATATCAATGCCTGCCATATCAGTAGGCGTTGCAAAGAGTTGAGAGCCAAGGGGCTGGGCAGCTAAGGATAAGATGCTGAGATGATTCCACCTCATCCTACAACTGACGCAAAAATAACTCGAAGTAATGCCGTGTCTCCCAGCATGTATACCTCGCGGCCAATATCCTGTAAGGGCACCCACGAAATTCGAGAGCTGAGATTTTGTTAGCATCAGAACAAGGTTGGGCATAGTGCACTAAATAATTAATGCAATAAGCGGGTAGTTAAGACACTGAAGAATAGGTATAATAAAACCCTTATTTTAACTAGTCACTTAAAAGTTAGTGATAGTGCAATTTGGCGAACCCTGCCTCAGAAGATCCCGCTAGCGCCTCCGATGCACTCGTAGCCAGAAAGATTCCGCGACCTTACAAGTGTGTGTACTTGCCCAGCGCTCACTGAGTTGATGCGAAACCCTCCTCTTCAAGTGCAGACTACCGGTAGTCAACGGAATCCTAATCATCTCGTTCCGGGAGACAACTACCTCACAGGTTCCCTGTGTTGGTAGTTCGTCCGCCTCACAGTTTCCTGCAAAGTCGCTATGACCAGGTACCCAGATGAGCTTTATATCGAAGAATTCGGATACTATCGCAAGTGAAGCCAGGTATTCCCCAACCAGTTTCGCGTGCACCATCACTGAGCTCAGTGCCCTGATTACCGCTTGGCTGTTGGAGTAGATATTAGCCTCCGTGACAATTATTACACAAGTGAGCAGACAATCAGCTGCTTCTGTAATTGCCGCTACCTCTTCTTGAAATAAACAATAGTGGCACGGTAACCTGAACTTGAGTCTGAAGGGGAGTGCTCGCAGAATACTCTTCCGTCAACCCTTCCACCCTACTTCGAGCCGTCCGTGAACAGGTTCTCCAGGCCCACCCTTCCCTTAAAGGAATGTGGGTGGAGAATGTTCTGCTCACACTAAGCAGTGGTGCTCAGTGATCAGTCACCAGAAGGATAAACCCAAAACTCCTAATGACATTTGAATGTCCGTAATTGAAGTCAAGCTTGTAGCCTAAGCCTTTCAATCTGATTGAGGCACGTGTAGCCGTTTAATGGCTGCCTGCGCACTCTACTGGGCCCATCGTTGTAATACAGCATGATTTCAGTGTCATTGTAGAATATCACATTATCCCAGTAACTATTTGGTTGAGCTGGGTAAGTTTAAGCGAAGCATAATGTTGTGTGGAGGGCAAAGGCTTCTTTTGAGCAATTTGTAAAGTGTAAGAAATCGTGCAGCAAAACTTGGCGGACTGTTTTTTGAGAAACTTCAACACCACACTCATCTCAGACCACACTAGCAAAATTTCTTCTCGAAATCTTCGGGTTTACAGCTACTGCTCGGCGCCGTCAAATATATTCTACGGTCTTCCACTTGCAGATTTTGGCTCCAGCCTAATTTCATTTTTAGTATGATTTATTATGTCATAATATTTACCAATGGACCAGAAATCGAAGAGGGGGTTGGCGCTGGTATATATTGTGCAGAATTCACCATAAAAAAGTCATTAAACTCCCTAACTATTGCACTGTGATTCTACCAGAGGGCTTTGCTATAAAGAAAGCAGCAGAGCAGGTATATACAGAAGCAACAGTTAACTGCTTATATTGCCTATCATCCACAAATGTCTATGAATGGAAGGAAACAATTAAGAAGCTCGCTCGTAATAGCAGGCTTTGTGTCTATTGGGTTCCGGGCATAAAGGCAAAGAGAGAAATCAGAGAGTGGACAAGATAGCTAAAGAAGGCGGGAGTCCTGAAGAAAATCAAACAAGTGCGGAAGCACATGTTGAGAAAGGCGAAAGGCAGATGGTTTAGTTAACCAGTTGCAAAATTGCCAGAGTCTTGTGTAAACGCGCATATGATGACAGGTACACAAGGTTGCCCATATTCGACGGACCCATCTGCCAAACCTTGTATCTTTTGACAGAGACGTCAGATCGCTTAATGACATACCACGTTGGAAGCGTCAGTCCAAGCAAATTCATATCATGGAACAATACACGCCACGCAAGCGCTCCAAAATTGTTGAAATTTACATTCAACAAAAGAAGTCAATTGTGAAAACTCAACGTGCGTATAAAAAATTAAATAATGTGAAAAATGCGCCTTCTAAGAGCACCATTAAACATTTGTACGAAAGGTTTTCGACTGTTGGTTTTCTTTCTAGTCCAAAGAGGCCAAATCAAAACCGAAGGAAGCGATCGGATGAGAATATTGCTCTTGTACGGGCCAGTGTTGAGACGTCCCCAAGGACATCCCAAAATCTTCGAAAATGAATATGGTCAAGCTGTTACCGTCAATCAGGAGCTATATCGCGATATGATAACCACTTTTGTGATGCCAATTATTCGTCGAAAGGGTATGAGACAGTTCTGGTTTCAACAAGACGGCGCTCCACCACACACAGCTCGCACGAGAATCGATTGTTTGTTGTTGAAATTGTTTCCTCGTCGTTTGATGTCGAAAAATGGCGATTTTGACTGGCCACCGCGTTCGCCCTATTTAACGCCACCTGACTTCTTCTTGTGGGGATATTTAAAATCAAAGGTTTATATTAATAAGCCAAAGGCCATAGAAGAGCTCAAAAACAACATCCGTAGGGAAATAGCCGCTATTCCAGCCGAAATGTTAGCTAAAACTATGAAAAATGCTGCAAAACAGGCACAATACGCCGTACAGGCTCAAGGCGGCCATTTGAGAGATATCATATTCAAAAAGTGATGTCAACAAATCTACTTGAACCAAATAAAATGATTATTATCGTCAGCATCAAAAAAACTGTGTTTTTCTTTGATTTAAAAAAAAACACATGGGTCCGTCGAATATTGGCAACCCTGTACTAAATCGGTTAAATCGTTCGATAGAAGGAAGTATAGAATAACAGGGCACTGCCTAGCTGCAGCGCATGCTTACAATATAAATCTAACTCTTAATGATGATTGCAGAAAATGTAATGAGCAGTGCGCAAGAGAAACCCTGGAACATCTCCTATAATATTGTCTGGCTTTGTCGAAAGCTAGACTAAACTATCTGGGTGTTCTCAGTTTTTAAAGACTAGAATATATCCCTAAACTGGAAATTTAGTGACTCCAATTCGCGAATAGTACCCACATCGTGAGCGATGCATATTTTGGCTAAAAATAGGACTCTAATCTGTTATTTCTATGGACCAAAATGGTCTCTGTGTGGTTTCGGCCAGCCACTATAACCTAACGTAGCCTATTATGTCATAAATATTTGGTTGAGGAATAAGTTCATAACACTTTTATATTTTCTTTTATTCTACAATGATTTATTTGTTCTTAGGCAAAGGATGAGTATTAATTTGATAGAACTCATTTTGCTCTACAAAACTATGTTAATTGTATATTTGAGTTATTTATTTTTTTATTAGTTTTGAGGCTTAGAAATGGAATATCTAGGAGGCAAAAATCAACATTTTCGACACCTGCTCTTCTTTACTTTTAATCGAGGTCATAAAGCTGCCGAACACCGAAGCAGACCGGGACATTTGCGACGTGTATGGTGAAGAATGGTTTGCAAAGTTCAAAAATGGCGACTTTGACGTCGAAGACACATTCCGCAGCGAAAGACCTTCTGAATGCGATGAAGAACGTCTCAAATCACTTTTGAAAGATAACGGTCGCCAAATCGGTAGCGAATTGGCGCAAAAAATTAACTGTGATCAAAAAACGATTCTCAATCATCTTCATTTAATGGGATTTAACGAAAAATTGGGAGCCTGGGTGCCTCACGAGCTCAACGAACAAAACAAAGAAAGCCGCCTTCAAATTGCTTCTCAGCATCTTGGCCGCCATCGAGCAACACGCGGTCATAAATAACGCTTTTTGTACATAATCGTCACGGGAGATGAGAAATGGTGTCTATACATCAAAATGAAGCAAAGAAAGAAGTTTATGGCTCCAAGAGATATGCCAAAGCCGAGAGTAACACCGGATCTTCATCCAAAGAAGATCATGATATGTGTTTGGTGGGACTGGGAGGGCATGGTGAACTAGGAAATGTTCAAAAAGTATGCCACGGTCAACAAGGAGCTCTACATTGCCAAGCTGCACCGCGTGAATGAGGCTATTCCACTCAAAAGACCTGATCGACATGGTCAAACCATACTCATTCATGGCAACGCCAGGCCCCATGTTGCTGAAAACTTTTGCTGCATGCCAAGAGCTCTTATGGGAGGACATTTAGCATCCGTCGTATTCTCCGCGCCTTGAACCGATTACCATTTTTTCCGCTCCCTGTCAAACCATATGAAAGGTGTTACCTTCGGTAACAAAGAGGTCCTTAAAAACTGGCCCAACAACTTCTTTGACACCAGACCAGGCGATTTTTTGGCGGCACGGCATCAGCAAATTGGCCGAAAAGTGGGAAGAGAATGTAAATAGCAAAGGCGAATATATAATTGATTAACCTATTGATAAAATTATTGTTTTTTGTTTAAATAAAAGTCCTCTTTAAAAATTAAACCAACTTATTCCCCAACCTAATAGTTTGTCGAGTTAAATAACAAATATATCTGATAACTGTTGCACAATGGTTCCTTTTATATAATCATAGTGAAACAACCAAGTCACTTCCAACGATGCCCATTTTTCAGGTGTTTTTGCATTCTTTAGAATTTGCATACGATTTGTTATAAAATTTTTATCAGTAAATCACTCTTACGACCACTTTGTGACTGATTGATGACTAATGCGCGCGTGTAACAACTTCGTGAGATAACGGTAAATCAAATCATCTTAGCAAACGATGTAAAACGCAAAATACTTTAGATATTTAAAACACTTTAATGACAACTGAGAAAAGTATTTGCTTTGTTTTTGTACTTTTGTTTCTGCTTGCTTTGATGGATTCAAAAAGTTAAATAGTTAATGTTTAAGTTTGTGAGTTAATGAAATAATTTTGAAAGGCTCTCCAAATTCAATAAAAAGCAACGGGTTTAGTTAAATAAGTGCAAATAACTTGAATATTTTACTATGTTAGAGCATTTTCTGAACAAACTGTATTTACTTTGAATACAAAGGGTGGTTAAATTTTAAGGCCCGATGTTGAGTCTAAACTACACCTAAACGTCAAGTTCTATTCTGCATTTCATCTGATATATTTCAATTTCAGACTAACTCAATTTGAATCATGGAAACATGCACAATCGAGCAATACGTTAAAGTTATTCAGTCTTATTATGAAAACGGGCGTTCAAATAATGCATATCGCGCACTTTGTGATTTTTTCGGTCAATTTAATCGTCCAAATGTGCATAGAATCAGAAAAATTGACAAAAGTTTGAGCAAATCAGGTCTGTAAAAAATGTGAAAACACCAGTGCATGCTCGTACAGCTCGTACTGCAGAAAACATTGCTGCTGTTCGCGGTAGTGTGGTTGAAGAGCCGCCCCCTCAACTTGTCATCGTGCCCAACAATTGCACCTCTCACGCTCGTCGTTGATGAACATTATGCACAAATACTTGCATTTACACGCATGCAAGGTGCAATTAACTCAAGAACTAAAGCCTCTTGGCCATTTCAAGCCTCCTCAATGGTCAGAATGGTGGCAGGAAATGGCAACAGTGAATGACCAATTTTCGAACAAAATCATGTTCAGTGATGAAGCACATTTTCACCTCAGTGGATTCGTCAATAAGCAGAATTGCCGTATTTGGGCGAATGATAATCCAATAGTGATTGCCGAAAAACCAATGCACCCACAAAGAGTGACTGTTTGGTGCGGTTTATGGGCCGATGGCATCATTGGGCCGTATTTTTTCCAAAATGAGGCCGGTCAGGCAGTTACTGTGAATAGTGTTCGCTATCGTGAAATGATAACGAACTTTTTATGGCCCGAATTGGAAGATATGGATGTGCATGATATGTGGTTTCAACAAGACGGTGCCACTTGTCACATAGCTAACGAAACAATGGCTCTTTTGCGCGAAAAATTTAATGGCCGAATAATCTCACGTCGCGTCGATGTCAATTGGCCGCCAATATCATGTAATTTGACACCGTTGGACTTCTTTCTTTGGGATTATTTGAAAGAAAAGGTGTACGTCGATAAGCCAGCAACAATTCAAGAGCTAAAAGATGAGATAATTCGGCACATTAACGGCATAGAACCTCAATTATGCCTCAGCGTCATCGAAAATTTGGACCATCGGATGGAGGTGTGCCGCCGAGGCCGCGGTGGCCATTTGGGCAATATCTTGTTCCATACGTAATTAAGTCATACCTGTTTTATCATAATAAAGAGAAATGATAAGAATTTCTTAAAAAAAATTCTATTTTATTCAAAATCAACACCGGCCCTTAAAACTTAACCACCCTTTATCTCGACCGATTAACGCTGAAGGATATCGTAATTATCAAATCTTACACACGCACAAATACACAAGTCATTGAAAACAGACGGCGAAACGACTGCCAAAAACACGCAGCAAAATGCTTGTCAAACACTAATATCAAATGCTCCAATTGTTGGGACAATAATAATACATACAACTACAACAATTTGCAATTAATTAATTAAACGGCCGATTACTCGAGGGTGTAACAAAAGTGCTCGTAATAAAGGCAACAAAAACAGCAAAAAGGGTGGCCGAGGTTATAAATGTGGAGGCACAGGCACAAGGATTTGTTCAGAGCAAACAACGTAAATTTCATGCTTACATACTTATATACATACATACAAACATATTTTTATAAATACTTATATAAACATCTTCATCAAAATACATACCAATATTTGTATTTAGGCAAAGAAATAAAAATTTCGTATTTAGAATGAACAGAAATTTCATTTTTGCCTGAGGTGACGTAAAAGAAAGAGCTTTCAAGTGGACAAAAACGTTTCTATTGTAAATGCGCTAACATTTGTTTTACTTGCAAAAGGGTCACTGCTCCATTTAAAAGTAGACCTTCGAGAAAATATTGTAAATTCAAAAGCAAATTACGAAAAAAAACGAAGTAGATTTAACTACTACAGGCGAAACGGTAACAAGCCTATTGAAGAAAATCTCCTTGTGAAAAGACATCACTTAGCGATATCTGCAACACATAAAGATGACATAATTTCGTAAATTTCCGCTCTAGACAAATTAAAAGCGAGCCTTATCGATTTCATGCCTTCGAGCGAAAATGTAAACTTGACATCCATATGTATGAAAAACAAACGAGCTGCGACGACGAATATGTCAAGAAGAATGATAGGACAAAACGCACATAAAATAAATAATAAGAACAAAATATCAACCACAGACACAAGCACACCCTTAGAATATTAATATGAGCCAAGCGTAGAGCAGCTGAGTGGAAGATAAGCGCACACTTTGTAAAACATGTCTAACACTAATTGGAATTATTATATGGAAAATCGATACTCCTTAAAAAAAAAAAAAAACAAAAAAAAAGTGTCCTTGGCGGGGATCGAATGCCATGTCAAACGCGCCACACAAGCAAAGTAGCGCCACGAATTATAAAGACCACTTAAACGTTCTACTTGCCTAGCTGCAGACGTACAAACAAACATTCACTTGTATAAATACATGAAATTTCCGAAAGCCACCCGCAGATATGAGATCAAGTGGAATGCAATGACACACATATGCACTTATGTTCAGAAATTCAGTCTCTTCTAAAACACAAAAAAAAACATACCAAACAACCTTTTCCGAACGCTAAGAAGCGCGAGCAAACATGCAGCAGAGAGCCACCAACTCCAAGCCCTTACCTTCATGCGCTCGTGCCTAATTTGATATTCAAACTACATACACATGTACATAGATGACTATATCCCTCGATGTATATGTATGAGCAAATGTATTTTGTGTACCAGCCGTCAAAGCGTTTACCAGCGATGCGGGCCATTGATGAGGCTCATAAGCACTAGCACACAGCACTTCAATGTATCCACTTAATAATCGCATACACATACACGCACACACACCCAAACTCTCTTACTCGTGTTTTTAATCCCATATCATTTGAATGTTTACGTTCGTGTAGTGGCTTTGGCGCCTTCAAGCGCCTATAAGTATGCCGGGCAGTTTATCGTTTGCGCCGTTCGCGTCAAGTGTTTACGTTCATCCAATCATTCATTTGAGGCTTCTTTGCCCATCATATAATCAATAAACATTATGTTTTTATAGTTAAGCATCTTTTTGTGTGTGCCGCACTTACCATTAATTTGATTACGTTGAACGCAGTTGATTGAATGAAACTATTCGCAATTAAATTTCTTATTCACCCTGACGGTCGCCTACTTATGTCCAACCTTAGCGGAATTCAAGCACTATCACTTTGACTTTTCACTTAACAGCGAACACTTTTTTCACCGCACATTTTTCGCTACGTAGTATTTGCACTTCACTCGGCACTGAAAATTATGTTTCGAATCAATTTTCTTTTTTTTTTTAGTATATTTCAGCTTTGTGTTTTCTATTGATTTGGTAATTGCGTTTCACGCCCTTCTGCTGCTATGGAAAAATAAGATTTATTAAGAGTTATAATTAACATTACCTTAGTTTAACTTAATACATTTTTTTTTTATTTATTATATTTTCCTCATTATTTCATTTCATTTCATTTGATTAAATTTGGTACATATATTTTTCTTTCTTTTTTAATTGAACTTTTTTTTTTAATTTAATTAAAATTATTTTAGTTTAAATAATTCGAATATGTGTTTTATTATATTTTCCTCATTATTTCATTTCATTTCATTTGATTAAATTTGGTACATATATTTTTCTTTCTTTTTTAATTGAACTTTTTTTTTTAATTTAATTAAAATTATTTTAGTTTAAATAATTCGAATATGTGTAATTTAATTTGATTTAATTTAATTTTTTTTGTTAATAGGAGGGGATTCTAATTTTCTTGTTTTATTAATTAACCATTTATTTCTTATTTATTATAGTTTATTATTTATCTTTTAATTATTTGTTTATTATTTATTTTTTATTTTTTATTTATAACTTTCTGTTATCTATTATTTCTTATTATTTTTTATTTATTTATTTATTTATTGTCGTTTATTATTTATTTTTTATTTATAATTTGTATTATTAATTATTTCTTATTCTTTTCTTTCTTATTTATTGTTACTTATTACTTATTTTTTATTTACTATTTTTTATTATTTATTTTTCATTTAATATTTTTTAATATTTATTTATTATTTATTTGTTGTTATTAATTATTTATTTTTTTATTTATTAGGTACTTATTATTTTTTATTTTTTATCACTTATTTATAATTTTTTATTATTAATTATTTCTGTTTTTTAATGTATTATTACTTATTATTTATTTATTATTTTTTATTATTTATTTTTTATTTATTTATTTATTGTTATTAATTATTTATTTTTTATTTATAATTTTTTATTATTAATTATTTGTTATCTATTTATTTATTATTTTCTATTATTATTTTTTTTAATATTTTTTAATATTCATTTATTATTTGCTTTGGATTTATTATTTTTAAAACTTTATTTAATATTATTTATTTACCGATTATTAATTAAAATTTTTATTTACTTATTTTTAAAGTAGTTTTCATAATTAAATAATTGAATCTTACTTTATTTTAATACTTTATTTTCCATTTTATTTCAATATGCTTTATTTTTTTTTTACATCTGCTTTTATTTATTTTATTTTATTAAATTTTTTATAATGATTTAAAATTAACTTATAAATTAGGGTTTTTTTAGTTTCGATTTATGTTTAGGTTTGACGATTTTTAATGTGATTTT
The DNA here is from genome assembly GCF_027943255.1 of Anastrepha obliqua. NCBI lineage: Eukaryota > Metazoa > Arthropoda > Insecta > Diptera > Tephritidae > Anastrepha > Anastrepha obliqua. The sequence goes on from NC_072893.1 coordinate 66,943,019, forward strand.
AATTAACTAATTTTTTATTTTGGTTGGTTGGTTGGTTGGTTTAAGGGTGACCCCGCATCGGAGTGCCACATAGACCGCAAGTTGGGTCCGTTGTGTTGCCCTGGAGCTCATTATGTTACATGATTTCCCCACCTAACCGAGATTTTTATTGTGGATTTTGGTCAAAGATATTAATTCGTTTCGAGAATTTTTTATTTTATTTATTTATTTTTTAATTCATTTAAATTTTATAATTTAATATAGACCTATTTTGTTTCAGTTTGGTTATTTTCCATTTTTTTTTTTTTTTTGGTAATTTAGTTTTTATTGTTTATTCTTAATTTGATATTTTAATTGAATATAGCTGTTTAAGTTTAATTTAACGTTATTTTGTTTTATATTTATTTTTTTTTTGAGTTAATTTAAAAATTTTTAAAATAATCTGATAGACTATTTTTGTTGGATGGATAATTTCCATTTTATTTTTTTAGTTTTATTTTACTTCATTACATTTCACTTTATTTTTGTTTCTTATATTTTATTTTATGTTATTATATATTTTTTTATTCTGTATCTTTTGTTTTTGCTTAATTTTATATTTTTTAATAAATTTAGTTTTCTAATTTATTTTAATTTAATCATATTTTATTTTTTATTTTTTTTTTTATTTTTTAATTTTATTCCATTTTATTTTGATTTAATGTATTTTTGTTGTTCTATTATATTTAATTTTATTTTGTTTTTAATTCAGTTTTATATTTTTTAATAAATTAAGTTTTTCTAATTTATTTTAATTTAATCTTATTTCATTTAATTTTTTTTTTTGTTTTTTTAATTTTATTCCAATTTATTTGGTTTTATTTTATTTTTGTTTATTCTATTTTATTTCATGTTATATTAATTTTTTTATTTTGTGTTTTTTGTTTTTAATTTATCGTAATCATATTTCTTAATAAATTTAGTTTTCGTTATTTGTTTTAATTGAATCTTATTTTATTTTATTTATTTTTTATTTATTCCATTTTATTTTGTTTTATTTTATTTTAAATTTTTTCTTTGTTTTATTTTATTCTCTTTTTTCTCATTTAATATATTTTATTTGACTTTATTTATTTGAATTTATTTTATTCTAAATTAATATATTATTTTGTGTTCAATAATATTTGACTTTAATTAATTATATTTTGTTGTAATTTATTGGTTTTGTTATATTTTTTCCATCTTATCTCTTATTCTTTCAATTCATTTTACTTTGGTTTATTTCATTTTATTATCCTTTGCTTCATTTTGTTATAATTTATTAAAATTTAATTTACTTTATTTCATTTTATTTTATTTATTTTGTATAACTTTCTTAACTCAGTTTAATATAATATTTTAATTTAATTTAATTTAAACATATTTCATTTGAATTATTAATTTCGCATTCCATATTTTTAATAAATAAATTTTTAATATAACTTTATTTTATTTTAATTTATTTTCTTCTCAATTGCACTCCATTTTATTTATTTTATTTAATTAAATTTTTTTTATTTAATTTATTAATTTGTTTTATTTTGTTTTTTATATTTTTTAAATATAAATTAGTTTAACTTTATTTCATTTTAATTTCTTTTTTTCAGTTGTATTCCATTTTATTTATTTTAATTTATTTCATTTATTAAGTTATTATGTTTTTTTTTGTTCTTTAATTTTTTGTTTCTTTTAATTTTAATATTTGTATAATATAATTTAATGTAAAAATTATTTTATTTCAATTATAGTTTATAAATTTTTTCAATTTTATTCCATTTTATTTTATTCTATACATTTCATTGCTTTATTCTACCTTTTTATAATCAGTTCCCTATTTATAACATCTCCCTTGGATGCTTCAAATTCATCGGCAACTCCAGATTATTCACATACAAAACTGTTGAACGCTCGAAGTATCTACCAATGAAAACTGCTGCAGCAACAACAAATGTCAGCACAGCGAGGACGGCAAAGAAATTCAGAACTCGTGCCGTGTATGCAGTAAATGGCATTTTCGGCTTTTGACAAAAAATATTCTCAATGAAATTACTTTTCACCACATTGGTATTGGCATTTTGTTTGATCGAAAAGATTTCGCCAATTTAAATCACTTTTACATGTTTTCTTAATATTTACTTTGCTACACTGGGTCGTATGCCTTTCGCATTCGTAACGATTTTTCCGATGCAACTGAACTTTCAGAAGTGTAATTGAGCCGGAAAATTACGCGCCTAACTAATCATACAACTCGTTCCGCCTTTGCGTACCGCACTACGTAAAAATCACGCGAAGACTGACTCACATTAATCGGATGAAAGGAACGTTTCGCTATTTCGTTGATTCGCAAAATTGTCTGCCTCACATGCACACATACACACGCATAAGCGTCTATTTATATGAGTGTGTTATTTTTACCAGCTCCAGCTGCTGGCTGCTGGCATCCACACAGAGTTGACCTCAGCCAGCCGGAATAGAAACGACACAAAATACGTTCCACACCACCAACAAAGCATCCAAAGTCCACGAGCAAACGCAGCATCTCATTTGAACCACAGCTCTCACAGCAATATGGAGCATCAACAGCTCGCAGACTTTCTCAATAATTTGCAGTAAATATTATTGTCAGAGCTTAAGTAAAAGGGAAGTTTGCCTTATTGAAGCATTTTCTTTCTCTTGCTAAATCGTGCACTCTTTCGCTGTAACGACGACAAACCAAGCCATAGTCAATTTGCAGATTTGCCACACCACGTTGTTAGTTGTCTTTTCTTTATCAGCTATATTTTCTTCTGCTATGGCCTACTCCTTCCTGTTTCTTTTCTTGTTAGCAGTTTTATTCTCATTTCACATGCAGATATGTTGTTATTGCTTGTGTTATTGTTTTGGTTATTGCTCTTGACGTCCAATTCCACCCCTCGTAGGTTAGGTCAGTGCATGAAAGCGCAGCGTTGGCATTTTTGCCTATAAAGCACATGTGTTCGTATATGTATATTAGACTGGGTACATGTGTATGTGGACATATAAATATGCAGTTAGATATAGTTATTAAAATTTAAGTTAATAATTATCCTAGCTGTAGCGTCTCTCAGAAAATTAAAAAAAAGAAAAATGTATTACATTATTATTACGTCAACTAATGTACGTTAGGAAAACTGTCTGCCCTTGCCAGGAGCCCACTTGCACAAAAAATCAAAATTCGTCCGTTGTGATACCATACAGAGGATGGGGAGGTAATTGTTGGGTAAGCAGCAGGAAAAGAACCAGACAAATGGAAAAATGAAGTAGAGGCTTTGGATTAGAGGATGACAACCAACAGTGGCTAATACCATTCGTATTAACCGCTTCAAGCTACAGATGAATTTCACCAGGTGCGATATTTAAACCTGCAATATCGGCAAGTGTAGCAAAAAAGTGAGAGCCCAAATGTCTAAATATTTGTCCGACGAGAGCACGGCAGCCGAGAAGAAGGTGCATGGCTCCCCGCATGGACACCTAACTGACAATGTCCGATAAGAATACATTTCAAATTCGAGAGCTAAATAACCCATTCACTGCTTAACAGGAGTTTCGCCATGGCATGATCAAACCAGTTGCCAAAGTCCATATAATTTATTTTAAGCTTCACATAATTCATCATTTCTCATGCATTTCAGTCTTCAGCAGCCGTTATCTAAGCGAACAGAGCCATAGACAATAGGAATGGTTTTCTCAGTATCTTGTCACATGTTTAGGCATCGTCCAGGTTTCCGCACTATGGACGGCTCCGCACTTGACAGTCAAGTGTACGTTAACGGATCGATCCGGTTTTATAGCCGGTCACGGGTTGTCACTTCAGAAGCATTCTTAAAACTTACCATTGCAGCGTAGACACTGGGAATGATGATCCATGTCAAGTGATCTAAGTATATTATGTATTTTGGTCATTGTCTTAAATTGTTCTGCCTTTTATTTTACATGAAAAATGTTGTTTGTAATTTTTCATTTTTTGCTTGATCTTTAAATTGTCTTTGGCATTGGCGACGGATCTGCTGGCTCGCAAGATATACAAAGAACTACGAAGTTATAACTGGCAACATGGCATCCAATACGAGCGGCTCTTAGCGTACTGTCATGAGATGCATAATTTTGTCATCGTTCACTGCTAGACCTATGTCATTTGCCTCCTCTGCAGTCCTTGCATTATTCTTTGGGCATATCTAAAGTGTTAGATTCAGTGGCGAATTTCAGAATTGGTTATATCTGATAATTTTATTTAGGGATTATATAAGCTTAGGGAATTTAAGGGAACGGAGTTTAAGCTTAATCCGAGAAAAACCTCCACCAATGAGCAGGTGATTGTTCTTAGACTATAAATAAAGAATAAATGCCACAACTTTGGGAACATAGGCTTCTTTCAATATATATTACATACATACATATTTAAGGTTTATATCACAACACAAAAGTAATTTATTGTAGGTGATAAGTTATAAGATAAGTTTCTAAATGTTATGCTCTGTATCTACAGCAATCGTTACTGCTAGGCCTTTTCTCCCATACAGGGTGTGCATAATGGGTAATGCGTACAAAAAACTACGATTTGCTTTACTCTGATTTGGGTGAAGCCAATTTTAACACAAAAATACCATTGCACAGACGTTCATGCACGCAGTGTACGCTTTAACTTTACCATTTGATCATAAGCTCTTTGAGCGATGCTGCGATCTGCTCGGCAAATGAAATGCTAAAGAGAAACGCAATTTGCTGCACACTTGCAGGCGAGAGTGAATTTACGCGCAGGTTGCCTAAGCAAACTATGATAATACGACTAGTTGCAGGAAATATAATAATTTACTCAGAAGGTTTTCATTATGTTTCTTTTGTTTTTAAATTATTGAAATCGTATTTAATCAATAGACGATATATGGTAAAGATTGAGGCTGAATGTGCCTTTCATTGTATCTTCAGGGGTGCCACAAGGAAGTATTCTACGGTTTCTACACTTCGTTCTACTTATTATTTTTACTTTTATTTTTATTTTTTAATTTTTATTAACATTGTAACTAAACATATTTTAACTAATGATCAATATGCGTTGAGTGTCGTGTAATGCAAATAAATTTATGGATGTTCTCCATCATTGCAGAGATGCTGCTTACTCCAGGAGATTATGGGGCTTCCTTTGTTTAAGCCTTGTCTTCCAATTGCTTAGGCCAAACGGTACCGAAGCTTCGCTATTGATATGCTGTTCAAGTCTCTTCATGTGTGACTTGCATACTTTTATATTTTGGCGGCGACTGATTCGATGCGAAGATCGCCTTCAAGTTCGCCATAGCCTATACTCGTATATCAAGGAGCATTTACGGCGCACCTTAATACTTTATTTTTAAATCTTTGAGCCTGCTTCACATTGCTGGAACTTGAGCAACCTCAAGTTGTATACCATACAGGTTTCAGAATTTGCTTGACTTTATTGAATATTGATAACTTAGACCTTTTGCCCATGAGCCAATAGTGGTTTTTAAATTTGATTTCAAGTTCACTTCTTTTTTCTTAATATGTTCGTTCCAAATAAGCTCAGCATCTCGAGTCATACCAAAGTTTTTCGCCGTGTTATGATACGGTATTTGGACGATATTCGGATGCAGTGAAAGACATCCTAGTTTTTATAAGAGAAATTTATATGGGCTGATCGCGATTCGTTAAACTTAATTCGCCATGTTTTGTCCACACAAAAATATCGCCAATCAAGAAGAAGAAGAAGAATACCATTTAGAGCTCATTGAAGTGTATATTAACCTCAGTTTCTGGGTTACCAAAAGAAAGTACTACTGTGTCATCGGCAAATGTTGCATTAGTGCAATTTTTGTTGACTACTAAGTCATATGTAAAAAGTATATAGGGTTTTTCAATAAGGGCGGGTAGATGTTGAAATGAAATAAAATGGTGTTTGCTGTGTGGCACGTAGCGCCGTCCTACTGGAACCACATGTCGTCTAGGTCCATATGGTTCAATATGGGCCATAAGAAATTGGAAGGGCCACCACGTCTACCGAAAAATGGGCGCAATGCGCGCAACGTTTGCGTAAATGAACACTCATTTTGATAATAAAGTTTTATCATTTGAACGTGCTGTTAAATCGTGTAACTTGCCATGATGATTTGGCATAAACAACTGAATAATAAACAAAAGATTTGACAGATGTCACCAAAACAAAATGGCTGCCAACGGGCGCCAAAATCGACCCGCGTCAATTGAAAAACCCTTTATATAAAATGGGTCCCAACACAGTCCTCTGAGAAACTCCAGCTTCTATTTCTTACAACTCAGTATACTCACGATCTTGTTAGACCCGGAAGAATCAATACGAAAGATATGACTTTAATATATGATAATATTGTTCCGGTAGCAGAGCTTTAATTTCATTGAGTAGGCCTCCATGGCATACATTGAAACCGGCAGATCATACCTTCTTTTCTACAAATGCATTTTCCATAATTCGAGTTATCCTGTGTTCTTGGTCTATTGTTGTGGGCTTCACTCGAAATCCGAATAGATGCGTTGGTATTAATTTTATATTTTCAATGGCAAGTTTGAAGTGATTTATTAGAAGCTTTTCCATTAGTTTTGAAATCGTTAGAAGGAGCGATATTGGGGGCTATGATGAAACGTCTTTTGCTGGTTTCCTGGCTTGTCGAACAAAATTAAGTCAGCAGTTTTCCCATAGATGGAGGCTTATTTTATTTTAAAAGGCGCGTTCGAGTCAGATTGTACATTGCATTTAAAAGGAGCTGCTTCAACTATTTCGGTAGCTATAAAATCATATCGGTGTGACTTTCTATGCTTTAATTTATTTATCTATTCAATTAGTTATGTTACAGTGACTTCTGAAAAATCGGCATCATCAAAAAATTGACAAGGCTGCATGTCACTGTCCGTGCATCATATAGCTTAAATATATCTTGTACAGGGTTGCCAATATTCAACGGACTCATCTGGCGACTCTGTATCTTTTGACAGAGACGTCAGATTGCTTAATGTCTTACCACGTTGGAAGCGTTGAAATTTACCATCAACAAAAGAAGTCAATTGTGAAAACTCAACGTGCGTATAAACAATTAAGTAATGTGAAAAGTGCGCCTTCTAAGAACATCATTCAACGTTTTTACGAAACGTTTTCGACTGGTGATACTCTTTCTAATCCAAAGAAGCCAAATCAAAACCGAACAAGGCGATCGGATGAGAATATTGCTCTTGTACGGGCCAGAGTTGAGACGTCGCCCAGGACATCCCAAAATCGCCGTTCTCAGCAGTTGGGCATTGCTCGGACCACTTTACAACGAATTATCCGCATTGATTTGCATTGGTTCCCGTATAAGATTCAATTGACGCAAAGATTGTTGCCTGCGGAAAAGCCTCGTCAATTGGAATGGCCCCAAAGAGTCATCAAAATCCATCGGGTCCATCAAATATGGGCAACCCTGTAGATACCTAGCAAAAATGTCTGCCTTTTCTATGTTGCTTCTGGTCCAAGTGTTGTGTAGTTGGTTGTATAAACTTTTCTGTGTACTTTCAAAGTGAGTAATCGGTAATGCCGTCATTTGCTAAATTCTTCTTTATTTTTCTATTTCTTAATTATTTTAATACCTGTTTTTCATATGCCAATTTTCTTCTATATGCTAATGATTGGAAAACATTTTCTGCGATTAGAAAAATTGAAAAGTTCATATGTTGCGATCTGAAAGTAAGGCACTAGTTCGTAAGTGCAGTGACTCTAGCTTCTCTCTGAACATCAAGAAATGTTTTCATGTTATGGGTTTCGCCAAAACTCAAAATTCAGTTTTGCTAATACTTCACTTCAATCTGTTCATGAATTTAAAGATATAGACGTGTTCCCTGACTCCCACTATTCATGCAATAAGAGAATCCAATTAGATCTCGAGTTCTATTCCGCTTGACTTTACGGTGTCACTAATGTGCAAGAGCTTTATGAGAACGATACGAAGTTGTGGTGTGAGTGAGGTTTTCAAGAATATTCGTAAGCTTTCGTGCTCTACTATTTCTGTCGACAGTCACCTAAGCAACAATGAAAGGTTGGAGAAGCAAGTTTTCTTTCACCTTAAGCACAAAATTCAAATATTAGGCAACAAAATCAAAATAGACCGCAGCTGGTTCAAATGGGTCAATGATAGAAAAAGAATTTGTGACAAAGAATTATGTATTAAAGTCCTCCGTGATTTATCTGATAACAACCTGAGCAGTTCGGTTATCGATTTTAATAGTATTTTAGCCAAAATTAGCGCGAAAAATTCTAAATGAAATGTCCCTGATGCCTGTTGTGTCTAAACAAACCTTCGTTGTCAGCATTTTGGGGAAAATAGACTCCAGTTGCAGCGAGCGAAATTTCTTGCCGGCGAACATTTTTCTAGGTTTGCGAACAGCCAGTAGTCGTTGAGAGGAAAATCTGCCGAATACGCTGGATGTGGGAACAATTCGAAGTTGAATTCATGTAGTTTTGCCGGTTTTTCGATTGCCTTGTGACACGGTGCGTTGTCTTAATGAAGCAAAACAGTGAGCAAGAGCGGCACCCACTTTGAACAGAGCTTTCGCATAGTCAAATGCTCATGCAATATGAAACCAACCCGTCCTTTTGATGTCAGCTAAGTCAAGCAACTTCACTTTTTGATTATTCAAAACGATTTTGTGGATTTTTTTGATGTTTTCTAGTGGTATCGCCTCATTTGGACGTCCACTGCGTTGTGCATCATCGCATAATCGGAGTTTCTACGACCACGTTTGAAGTCAGCAAACCATTGCTTTCACTTTTCAAGCGAAGCAGAATAGTATTTTGTCCCATCAAGAAGCCGTGTGAAATTAAATCGCGAAAGTCTTTTTGATCCATTTTTTTTGAAAATAACAAAAGTGGTGTCACGCTTAGCACAATAACTCACGAACTGATGAATATAATATCATGAAATTTTAACATCTCTCTTTTTGAAGTTAGTACTAAGTGGCGAATGCAATACAACTACAGCCATTTTGTGTTAGACCCAGGACTTTTCAGCACATGTGTTAAAGTTCTGTACTAGTTCTTATGTAGCTGCCCCAAATACAGGGAGGTCACTCATGATAAATCCTCACAATCTGCGTGTTGTGTACTGATGAATTTATATTTTTATTTTAGGACCAGTTTTTGAATAATTTATAAGTGAAAAATAGCGATGTGCCAGAATAATATTTTTATTTATTATACTCTCGACTGGCCACCTATTTTATAATTGTACGTTCTGTTAATTATTATTATGAAATTGTAATTATTTAAGGAGTAAGCCTTAGTCAGAGGCCCGAAAAAATTATGATTTTCAATAATTTTTTCTTTTTGCTAGTCAATTGCTTTATTTTACAAAAATAGAAACATAGAATTAATACATCATGTTTCGATTTGACTTTAGCAAATTTCAAAAACAAAAAATTAATAATTGTAAGAGTTATCGCTATTTTTGTGCAACCCGTTTCTCCAGAAGTCCCTTGTGGTCAACATCACAAGTCCTTGGAGATTCATCTAAAATCAATCGGATATATAATAATAGACAATATTGTGCCTGATCGAAGCTGTTTTTTCAAAATTCACAATATGGCGGCCTCAGGAAATATTTTTCAGATTTTCAAGAAAAAAACCAACATTTGATTGTTTAAAAAAAACGAAGTTTTTGAAAAAAAGGAAAATCCTTCTATCAGGTACGAGTTTTTTATGTTTTTCAAAAGCAGTATACATTTTATTGAAATCTACCAATCGGTTTTTAAGATACAGTGATCACCAGTTCAAAAAACATGGTTTTGAGAAAAACGCATTTAAAGTTTTGCTATCGATTCCGGAGCGGCCGAGTAGTATTTTTCGAAATCACTTAAAATTTTCACACAATATTTTTAAGGTATTATATTTTAAGAAAATGTAAAAAAATTCAATTTTTTGACAATTCTGACCACCTCTAGCCTCTTAACATCTGACTTTTTAAGGTTAGTACTAACTGAAGAAGAGGTGAATGTGAAGTGTAATAAGTGAAAAATAGCTACGCGCCAAAATAATATTTTTATTTATTATACCTCCGACTGACCACTTATTTTATAGTCGTACGTTCTGTTATTTATTGTTATGAAATTGTATTTAGTTAAATTTGATATGAAATAAAGAACATACAAAACAAAAAATACGGTGTCAAAGAATGAATTTTATACAGAACTTAAGCACGCATTAGCTCTAAGTGGTCCGTAAAAGCTATAATTATGTTTTACAAAAAGTATAAATAATGTATGAATTTTTACATGAAAGAATTTCAGCTTGGAAATGCTTCAAGGTAACGCAATCGCTCTAAGAAAATACGTTTGCATAATTTAAAAGTCGAATATTGCTTCATCACCGCATAATCATCAGCGTTAATTTATGCACGAAAGCAAAGAAAGTCGCTGTCACAAAGGCTCAGTCTTCGAAATTCATTTCCACAATCAACAATATAACTATAACGCATAGAAACTAAAAACCCCTAAGGGATGAATGTACATGAATGTACTAATAAATATTTTAGCTGGTGCACGGATAGCGAATCATGAATATCAAAGTGAATTTCTATAAAATTCACGCCCACAACTAATTAACTTTGTGGGCCCAAACACTGCCGCAAGCGGTACACGTACACCCACACACACACATCAACTCATCACCATAGTAAATATATGTAGGTATGTGCATATGTACTTATACAAAAGTGAAAGCCACTACCGAAAGTCAAGCGAAACCAAAACAAACATCGCAGCCAATTCTTACACACGAACCATTAGCGAAAAAGGTTAAAAGGAGGTCGACTAAGTGCAGTAGATGAAAGCCCTGCAGCGGTCTTTAATACATAACTATTTCATACAACCAACAATCGAATCGATTTGCACAAGCGTACAAGTTTATATGTATGCATACGTATGATGAATGCTGTAGCAGAAAAAGCCGAGAAAAGATGCCGTGGCAGCAAATGCACCGTTCCTAGCCAAGTAGGTCATGAGGATAACCATTAATTTATAATTTCTTTTACCAAAAATTTCACTTTACTCTACGTTGGTTTCACAATTTCCCGCTCAACATTTTGCCAGCCATCCGAACTATCCACCCAAGCAGCCATCCATCCAGCTATCCATGCACCCATTCACTGATGCACTCACCAACTTGCACACTTGTCCGCTACCCACCGTCAGGCACACAGCCCATTTCATTCATTCATCATAAGCCAAACAAAATTACCGCTAACCAGCCACAGCGACCGCAAAAACAAATGCAAACACACAAAGAATATTGAAGGCGCATAAAATAAAATGCGAATCATAAAAGTCGATGTTAAAAAATTGAATTTGTGCTTTCAGCGCCATTTTTTTGGTATGAAAATTTAAAAAGGAACCAACAAGCATAAGTAAAAGTTCCAAAATAAAAACAAAAAAACACAATCACTGAAAAGTATAAGCGCATAATGCAAGATAGCGAACAGTTGTAAAAAGAAAAATCACAGCGGAATACAATGGAGCGAGCGAGTAAATTTACTGCGCTGCAATGCATCAATCAATGAGCCAAAACTTTTGAATGAATTATGAAATTCGAGAGTACTTCGATGCATTGCCGTGTTTGTGTGTGTGTGTATGTGAGTGGGTGCATAACAAGAACAAACAAGCAGCGATTCATCTGGGGAGGAAGTAAAGTAATAAGAATTAGAACCGCATAAGCAACAAACACGCAGAGGAAAGCATAACGCGATAATAATAAATTCTTCGAGCATGCAAATGTATGAACAGACAAAAGGGTACGAATAAGGATAACAAAGAAAGCAAGCATAATAAATGTGATTGCAAAAAGCGCAAATTGCTCGTGGACACTTGATCCAAACTTCTCTATATAGTTATGAAAATGCACAAAGCGCCATCATCACCAAAGCAAACACTGCAGCAAACAAAGTTTCACTAGGAACTAATGAAAGACCGTGCGAAAAGTATGCCGCATTAGATGCCTCAGGCATGTGGCGCAAAAGTACTTACGTTGCCAAACAAAGGCAACAGAAATTTGTCATATGAACATCAAACAAGCTAACGGCCAATTTTCCTATCAATGCTTCCATTCAAAGGCATGAATAAAAATGAATAATTTTATTCTCGTGTGGAAAAGCGTAAGCAGTAAGCCCCAAAGTCTCGCATGCACAACCACACATAAACACACATACATATATGCGCTTTGCTAACAGATTCCACATGCAGACGCAGACTCAGCCGCAGTGAATTGAGTAACGGAGAGAGCGCCAAAGTTCGTTTAAGTTCGCCGCCTTGTGTAATTTGAGCGAAAGCGCATGATGATTAAGAGAAAATTTCCCACTAAAATGCTAGTGGAAGTCAACAACGTAAAACAAAACATAGAAGTATTTTGCCCTTTACCTTAAATTCCGGTGTCGTATTCATGCAAAACGGATACTTTAGTCTAAGCCAAACAAAAAATACCAAATAAGTTTTCCGATTTCATACCTGTGTCTTTTCTTTAGAAAAAGCGAGCAGGGGAAGTTTTTCTTAATTACTAATCTTACAATCAAACCAGTTTCAATAGCATACAACCAATTTAACCCTTCAGTTCCCAGTATCATCCAGAGGTGAAGAGAGTTTAAAGAAATACATAAATTTAAAGAAATGTATTTAGAAATTTATAAAATTTAATTCAAAATGACTCACGAGTAATAAAGAAGTTGGTTTCAACTTCTAAAGGGTGATCGATTTAGAGGTATCGGATTTTAAACAATAGCCGGCGCTAACCTGACAATGCCTAGAATGATTCTTGAAGTACAGTCTGTGTCAGAAGAAAAATAAAATTTTTTCTTGTAACTTCAAGATATATTTCATTCTGCTTTTTGCTGCGTAATAGTCTCACTCAAGGACTACGACGCCAGTGCTAACTCCAATGCGACGCCAGTGAAACCAAACAAAAATGATTGCGAAGTACACGAAGCGTTTCGAGGCGGTATTTTTATGCACGCATTCGAAAAGGCCAAAATTATCTTACGCCGCGGCTGCAAAAGTAATGACAAAATGAAAAAAGTTTGTTGTGATGTCGAATCAGCGGTATAAGGTGTATAAAAATGTTGATGATTTTTCCGAGCGTGGCTTGAAGCGAGTGACGACAAAAAAGCAGGTTAAAGTGATCGTCCAACTTTTTAAGCGAGACCCTTCGTTGTGACTACGCCAAGCTCGATCAGTTCTTGCTGAAAATGGAATAGATGTGAGTATCAACTCTATCGAACGTCGACTGAAGGAGGCGATACACATCCTACCGTCCCACATAATCAAAACCACTGCACTCAGAAAAATACATCGAGAAACAACAAAACAAGAAAATGGCGTCACAGTATTGGACTAGTCTACCCAGCCCCCAGACGCCAACCCCATTGAAAATTTGTGGGAAATTATGAAAACGCATGTTGCCAGAAAGCCATTCCACGATTTAAAGTAACTCGTGCGTCAAGTTCGCAAAATCTGATCCTCTTTGTTGACGAGCTAGGCATAAAAGCTGGTTCAAGAATGTCGAGAAGATGCCAGGCTATACCCGACAACGATGAAGACTACACGGCTCATTGAGTAATTGCGATTCGTAGTTTTGTACATACTTTCATGTAAAAAATTATTTAAATATATCTCTTTTATACTTCATGAATAATCGTGGTTCCTTTTTTCTGACACAGACTGAACATACCAAAAAGGCTCACGGCCTCCGAGATTAGCTCAGGAAGACCCGGGTACTGGAAGTACACCACCCGCTGGATACCTGATAACGTGAGAAGGCGCCCAGGTTGGTTGCTGTAGTATTCTGGAACCTTTGTAAACAAGAGTCACATCTAGCTTAAACGGCTCCCGGGCTAATGCTGCATCGCCCACGTCCTTTCAAAACTTTGGCAAGCCTTCAAGTTCATTCCTCCATTAAGTTGGTGGGGCAGGCTCCGTTGAGAAATCCTGACTAGCTCTCGTCCAGGCTCTGAACTCTGCCCATGAAGTGTAGAGTCGTGGTCGTAGAACAGGAGCAAAAAGCATGAAGCTGGCTGTAAGCATGATGGACCCAGACGTGGGCGAACAGAACTGGTCCATTTCATGGACGTTATTCTGAGCGCTCCCGAGGTAATGCAGAAAGTAGTCTCGAGAAGGGAGTTTACCACGAAGTGGAGCAGGAGGATTTGTTTCAGTGGTCATACCACTCGTCGCAGTAGACGACGGACGAGGTAACTGCGAAGGCATTTTGAACACTACCTCAATCACAAAAAGCAAAAAAATAAAAATGTCCAAACCTATTAGTCTTCCGAAGAATCTTCCTCCCAAACGTTTCGAGGATCTCCTCAATTGCCCACGCTTCTACGCCAAGTAATATGATGAGGATCTTATAAAATGCAGCTTATGTTCATTCTTAAGGCGTAAGGGATAGTCAGAGGCCCGAAAAATTATGATTTTCAATCACTTTTTTGCTAGTAAATTGCTTTATTTCACAAAAATAAAAACATAGCATTAATACATCATATTTCGAGAGCGCCCGAGCGCCCTTTGTTAATTGTTGAATAATTCGAAAAGTATTTGTCGGATTCGCTTCATATTTTCACGCAACATTCGCAAAGAGGAGACTCGGTACTTTTTACAGTTTTTCTTTAATAAATGCGAAAATGCAGCGGTCTGGCACTGAAATTGTGATTGGTGTTTATGGTGCCGATACTGCAACAGCTAATTATGAGGAATTTTGGTTTCGTCGATTCCGTTCAGGCATTTTCGATATTAAAGAAAATATCAGTAATGTCGAAAATCTCGGTAAAATCACAGAAATAAACGAAGTTGACCAGCATGTTAGTAGTCGTAGCATCGCCCAGGGGCTAAGTATCGACTATAAATCAGTTTAAAGCATTTGCGCAAAATAAGAAAATAAAAATAATGAATTTCTGTTTCCCCCAAACTAACCCAACATGGCTAAATGATGACTCACAAAAATGGTACACAGATGGTTCTAAAACGCTCCAAGGAGTAGGAGCAGGAATAGTGGGGTCTAAAGCACACAAATCCCTAACACTAAGTACAGATACTACAATTTTCCATGCGCAGCTCTTCACCGTAATGGAAACAATGGAAATCATTTCCAAAAGAGGGCTCGAGAAAGTAAAAATTAAAATACTTTCGGACAGTCAATAAGTTCTCAAAACCTTTAATAGCTTCATATTCAAGTCAAAAGTCCTAAAAGAGTGTGACAATGCACTCAACAACCTGATCACTCATAATCAGGTCTCACTGATTGGGATACCAGGACGTGAGGGACACGCAGGAAATGAGAAGACAGCCTTTTATGCCAAAAAAGGGGCAGAAGGGCTATTTATTGGACCAACCCCATTTTTCGGCTTTAACAAATATAATATAAAACAGGAAACCAAAAAATGGATCCAAACTAAAATCAGGGAGTCTTAATCACTCCAAAAAGTTTTTGAACTTCAATGCCAACAGAGCAAAGTCTGCTCTAATCCTAGATAAAAGTGGGCTCAGATTACTCTGTGAAGCACTTAGAGGTCACTTTGTCTGTAATAAACACTTTAACACAATAGGGTTATCTAGTACAAGATTATGCAGGTTCTTCTGTAATGAAGAGGAATCTATGCAACACTTAATCACCAAATGTGAGGCATTAGGGCACAGGCGACACAGAATCCTGGGCTCGTACCCACTGGAGAGGGAAGACCTGCAATTGCTCCCTCCTACCCGCTCATTAGGCTCGATTCCTCGGTATACTAAATAAACATAATTCAGTAATTAGTGACGCACAATAGATCAATCTGGTCGCAGTGCATAAAGGCCTTAGCCTAACTCGTACAACCATTACTCTGGTCAAAGTTGTATATTTATCTAGTTTCAGATAAATTATTTTCACAATTTCATTGTGGTGCTTCAGATAATATTGAGTTTGTCAACATGGCGTATCTAAAGTCTCATTCCATCAATCGCTTTGTAGGTACCCATCCAAGGCAGCATGTGAATCTCGCATTACATATTTATTTCTTATTCGGATCACCCAATCTTGTATGGCAAAAATGACAGTTACTAAGCTTGAAGCACGACAAATTTTAGGTCGACATGTGGGCGCAACAAGTCCTATAGGGAACACTTCGCTGAAGGTATCCTTGATCTTTAAGTTTAGTTATGTTAGTTTATTTAGCAATGCTCCAAAATCAATTTGTCTTCTGCCGCCCAATACACTAGGTAGCATCATTCGAACGTCAGAGCGCTTTAGATGACGTGCAATATATTTATTCGTAATTGTACGTATTATTAGCCACCGATTTTCTATCCCAGTGGATAACCATTTCACAATTACGAAGCTATACGGAACCACCGGAAAGACTTATAAATGTATACCGTGCATTTGGTTTCTGCCTTTAGTTGGGTTTTATCTACAGCATGAAGGCGTCTTTTAAAGGTGCCGAAATCGATTTTTTTACAGATTATTAATCTTATATATGACAGTTTTAGGCGTATTTTTGCGGAAGTCGTTTATAAAATTTCCCAATAGATACAAAGTTATAGTAGAAAATGTAACTTCCCGACGCGAGATTGATGCACACAGGTGCTGCCTTCATTTGCACTTGAAAGTTTAAACTCTCGAAACTACTTTTTCCGTCACGGTCTGCATGTTAACACATACAGTTCTTAATATTTCGTTATAGATTTGATTTTTGATATTTTTATTAAAAAAGAGGTTGTCTGCAAAGTCGGTTTACTGACGATAGTTTAACGTGATAACGTCATAAGAAAATACTGATTGAATGGTTGCATTTTTCAAAAGAAAATTTTAATTTTATTTGTTTGATACATATTTTGTATGGATATAGAGAATGAGTTAACATTAACATAACATATACTTTAACATAACATAACATAACATAACATAACACAACATAACATAACATAACATAACATGACATAACACAACACAACACAACACAACACAACACAACACAACATAACATAACATAACATAACATAACATAACATAACATAACATAATATAACATAACATAACATAACATAACATAACATAACATAACATAACATAACATAACATAACATAACATAACATAACATAACATAACATAACATAACATAACATAACATAACATAACATAACATAACATAACATAACATAACATAACATAACATAACATAACATAACATAACATAACATAACATAACATAACATAACATAACATAACATAACATAACATAACATAACATAACATAACATAACATAACATAACATAACATAACATAACATAACATAACATAACATAACATAACATAACATAACATAACATAACATAACATAACATAACATAACATAACATAACATAACATAACATAACATAACATAACATAACATAACATAACATAACATAACATAACATAACATAACATAACATAACATAACATAACATAACATAACATAACATAACATAACATAACATAACATAACATAACATAACATAACATAACATAACATAACAAATTACCCCGTATTAAAGCACTTATCAACAGCTTTCATTTGATACCCATATTGTACATACACAACCAAAGGTTACCCGGGTCCACGTTTTGACCTATATCTCGAGACCCCAGTCACGGAGCAGATAGAAATAGTCTGAACTAAAGCATTCACCAACAGCTTCCATTTGATACCCATATTGTACATACACATCCGAAGGTTACCCGGGTCAACGTTTTGACCTATATCTCGAGACCCTATCTACCAATAGGTATTCAAACTATACGGAAATCATCTTCAATACCTACTTAACAATGTGTGTAAGTTTGGTTTAATTCGGTTCAAAGACACGGCGGGTCCACGTTTTGGCATATATTTCGAGACCCTAGTCATCAATAGGTATGAAAATTACCCCGTATTAAAACACTTATCAACAGCTTTCATTTGATATCCATATTGTACAAACACATTCTAGGGTCCACGTTTTGGTCTCTATCTCGAGACCCTAGTCACGGAACGGATAGAAATACTCTGAACTAAAGCTTTCACCAACAGCTTCCATTTGATACCCATATTGTACATACACATCCGAAGGTTACCCGGGTCCACGTTTTGACCTATATCTCGAGACCATATCTACCAATATGTACCCAAACAATACGGAAATCATCTTCAATACCTACTTAACAATGTGTGTAAGTTTGGTTTAATTCGGTGCAAAGACACGGCGGGTCCACGTTTTGGCATATATTTCCAGACCCTAGTCATCAATAGGTATGAAAATTACCCCGTATTAAAGCACTTATCAACAGCTTTCATTTGATACCCATATTGTACATACACATCCGAAGGTTACCCGGGTCAACGTTTTGACCTATATCTCGAGACCCCAGTCACGGAGCAGATAGAAATAGTCTGAACTAAAGCATTCACCAACAGCTTCCATTTGATACCCATATTGTACATACACATCCGAAGGTTACCCGGGTCAACGTTTTGACCTATATCTCGAGACCCTATCTACCAATAGGTATTCAAACTATACGGAAATCATCTTCAATACCTCCTTAACAATGTGTGTAAGTTTGGTTTAATTCGGTGCAAAGACACGGCGGGTCCACGTTTTGGCATATATTTCCAGACCCTAGTCATCAATAGGTAAGAAAATTACCCCCTATTAAAGCACTTATCAACAGCTTTCATTTGATATCCATATTGTACAAACACATTCTAGGGTCCACGTTTTGGTCTCTATCTCGAGACCCTAGTCACGGAGCGGATGGAAATACTCTGAACTAAAGCATTCACCAACAGCTTCCATTTGATACCCATATTGTACATACACATCCGAAGGTTACCCGGGTCAACGTTTTGACCTATATCTCGAGACCCTATCTACCAATAGGTATTCAAACTATACGGAAATCATCTTCAATACCTACTTAACAATGTGTGTAAGTTTGGTTTAATTCGGTGCAAAGACACGGCGGGTCCACGTTTTGGCATATATTTCCAGACCCTAGTCATCAATAGGTATGAAAATTACCCCGTATTAAAGCACTTATCAACAGCTTTCATTTGATACCCATATTGTACATACACATCCGAAGGTTACCCGGGTCCACGTTTTGACCTATATCTCGAGCCCTATTTCCAAAATAAAATATAATCCATGTTACTCGTGATGTAGCTTTCGAATGGTGAAAGAATTTTTAAAATCGGTCCAGTAGTTTTTGAGCCTATTCATTACAACCAAACAAACAAAGTTTTCCTCTTTATAATATTAGTATAGATATGGTAAATATTACCATACATTTTTTCCTTCAGATATAATAAAAAAATAATAATAATAACATTAAAACAACAGGTATTATTAACAAACTTGGTTTTATTTTAAATTCTTCAAGTGAATCAAATTAATAATAATCAATAAGAAGGCATATGCAAATACAAATACGTGAATTTATATATGTACATTTGCGCATATACATACATACATATATACGCTCACGTAACTACATATGAGCAAGGTAACTACATATGAGCAAGGTAACTACATATAAGCAAGGTAACTACATATGAGCAAGGTAACTACATATGAGCAAGGTAACACTAATATGAGCAAGGTAACTACATATGAGCAAGGTAACTACATATGAACAGTAATGAGCAAGGTAACACTAATATGAGCAAGGTAACTACATATGAACAGTAATGAGCAAGGTAACGACACATTTTTTCGTGCGTGCAGCCTGTTAAATCGAATTATAAGACGTTATCACGTCAAAAATTTTACTAACATAATTAATGACGTAAAACGTATACTTTTGTTTAAAATGCCGTAAATTGCAAAATTTTTCGAAATTCAAAAATCCGACAGACTATCCCACAACTTTATTTCACAACATTAAAATAAATTTTTTTATAAATTTTAAGTACTAATTTTACTAACATTGCATACAATATTTTATATTTATTTTTATTGTTATCCCTCCTAAAACCAATTTTTCTTTTAGCACATTTTTGGTGCTGCTGGACGTATACAACCCCTTAAACTCTGCTAACAGGTTCTTCCTCATTTGCATTCTATCTATGCTGTTGCTTTGCATGACTCAAAGACACTTGTACACCTCTACCGGTTATGTTGAGGCTGACACCTTCCACAAAAACATGTCGAGGAGTAACTTTGTCTTCAAGTATTGAGATATTACGACATCTGGTAAGTCAGTTGGGCATTTTAATATATTTGGAGAAGATTTCGACACATTTTAAAAAGTTTTCTATATGGCAGAGTTTACTGGCATAAAGCTTCAGAAGCGCCTACGTAGAGAAGGTGACTCAGCTGGCATCTTTTAGAGTGTCCATGCTTTTGCGCAAAACCATGTATATTGTATGCAAAAAATTTACAAAATTATAAAAATATTATATAATAGAAAGAACCCAAGGGGTTTCGCTTTAAAAAATCTATTTTAAAATCATTAATTTTTTTTCAAATATTTTTCAGTTTGCTTCTTGTTATACTCAATTTTATTTATATATATATTAAGTGGTTACACACGTCCAGAATTTTCAACAAATCGATTTTTTTTTTTTTTTTTTGATATTTCTAAAGTATAGTATTTAAAAATATACTATGAAATTTCCATGCAGAAACTCCCAATAGTATAGCTTCTACAGCTTATTAACTAGGTAAAGAGCGGTCCGCGCTCTCCTGTACCTGAAACTTTAAACTCGTTTTACTCGAAAGTTTTTTCGGCACGGTCTGCATGATAACTCATACAGTTCTTAATATTTCGTGTGCTTTCTCTATAGATTTGATTTTTGATATTTTTATTAAAAAGTTGTATATACATAATTAATGCCGTAAATTGAAAAATTTTTCGAAATTCAAAAATTCGGCTCAACAGACTATAACAGACAATTTTATTTAGAAAGATTTTTTTTAGTTTTTACAGATCCATCAACAGACCGTGGAGCAACCTTCTTTTTATTATACTTTGGGTCATGTGATTTTTTATTTATTAATTTTTGTATAGAAAAATTAAAATACATTTTTTTATAAAGTTTTAGTACCAATAAACAATGTATGATATTTTTTTATATTTATTTCTATTATTATCCCTTCTAAAAACAATTTTTCTTTTAACGCATTTTTGGCACTGTTGGACGTATGTAGCCTTTTAATACTTAGATTACTGGCATGGAATTGCTCTAGATGAATACAGAGGCCCATAGCATGCACACATTGAGGTGAAGTCCTTGCCAAGTTCTGATCAGTTTTAACAATCATTTCAATGATGAAATTCCATAATGAGATGTTTTGTTCGATAACTTTTATCCATTTTGATAGCAAAAATCATGCTTCCAAGCATTAAGAAATCCTGTTGTTGTAGTTGCAACAGCAAAAATCGTTCATCAACAAAAGTTTTTAAGTATTTAAAGTTGTAAGTTCTGCAATTTACGACAGATGCGAAAGGATGTCTCAACTATAATCGCGAAGTTCCTACTAACTCGTTAAAAATGTGTCTGATTTTGCGCCATCTAGAAGAAGTAAAACACTCTGCCAACTTAGCCAATTCTCACTACGCCTGTTTTAATTTGATTAACTGCTGACTATCCTAAATCCTTCTTGGCCTTCAGGAATGTTTCGAGTGATTCATCGCTACTTCACCACGAACTTCGATTTTTTGATGTAAAACATCTATAGGCTCACTTGTAAACCGAATCGTCGCCACGCTATACTAAGGTATACATATATATATTTTATGTGTAGTACTATGAGAAGTGCTAAGCCAATTTCAAAGGAACAACTCACAAATGATGTGGGTTAAAATGTGTTAGTATGTGTGCCATGTTAGAGAGACAAATGTAGAGTTCCTAAAGAACGGCAAGTTGGATATTCGTGAATGCTTAGTAAATGTTGGCGCGTTATGTGTTTTTGAATGTGTTCGGAAATTTGCTAAGTAGATAATAGGAATTCGATTACAGAGAATTCGTGGGAAACAGCAAGGCTGGCTAGAGTGGGCACCTTCGAGGCGCGCTCTCTGTGCGAAGAAATGACGAAGGTCAGTGTTTAAGTTGAAAAATATCAAAAGGTCACAGAAAGCAAAGCCACAGCAGAAAGAAGTTTCATTACTCAATTATTTAAACCAAGTGGAACTATTTTGTAATGCCAAATTTATTACTTTATTAATTCGAAATGAAAAGTGCAAACTTAAGGCATATTTTAAAGACACATTTTGATTATCATACAAAGTGACACAAAGTTAATCATGCTATCAGATTATTTATATTTTTTACAAATAGTACGTCAATCATAATTGAAATTTTACGAGTAAAGCTGCTGTATAAAAACAGACAAGCAATGGCGGGCGTAAAGGTCAAAAGTCATCACTCAATATAATTTATTATTTTATTTATTTAAATTTATATTTATATATTTATATTTATATTATTTATATTTATTTTATATTTATTATTTTTTTAATTTTATTTAATAATTTTGAAATACAAATCTGGATGATAAATTTTGCGCCACCTGAAAATTCAAAAATTCCATCACTCAAAATCATTTTTTTATTTAATATTTTTTTTAATTTTATTTAATAATTTTCAAATACAAAACTGGATAATTAATTTTGCGCCACCAGAAACGTCAAAAAATTTCATCACTCTAAGTCATTTTTTTATTTAATTTTTTTTTTAATTTTATTTAAGGGAAAATGGGGAGTTGTGAAACATAGGGAGTTGTGAGACATTGTTACCTTTCGGCATTATTCATTTGTTTACATTCGATTTTAAGTGTCAACAAGTGTTCTCGATGCGATCTCACTTTTCAGCTAGCATTGGTCATATTTACACGCATTCGACGCGTCTCTCCAGTTACTGTGTTTTGGAATTTCTCGGTAAGTTTTTTTCATCATTTGTTTTGCGATACATGCGATCAGTTGTTGAAGCAAATTGCAAATGTTAATATATACAAATTATTAATTGTCCTATTAGCTTTGAATTTACACATTCACTTGGGCATGAACGTTCGATGTGTTTATGACTAAGCGGCCATTTATAAAAAACACGATTTGGGGAGTTGTAAGACAACAAATGTGGGGAGTTGTGAGACACCGCTTTTTTCGACGTTTTAACGCATATTTCATAAGTACCTCGCAATATTCATGCATTGTTTATTCAAGTTCTTCAGAATTTGAAGAAGAAGAAGATTTTTGCATCATCAGCAAAGGTGCAATGCCGAAAAAGTTAAGCAGAAACAACTCTATTCATTGCAATGTATGCGATCTCACTGCTAATCATCAGATTGATGGCATTGCATTTTTTTATACTCTTTTATAACAATTGTCTTTTCTTTTTTATTTTTCATCTTAATAAAGAACTAACAACTAAAATAAGTCATTTTTATTGATTTAAGCCATAGTGTCTCACAACTCCCCACATTTTTGTATTTTGTATTATATTTTATATTATTATATACAATTTTAATTTTAAGGAAATTGTAGTTTTGTTAAATAGGCCATACCAATAGCTTCCAGTATTCATTGACTAAAGATTCCATCGTTGACATATGCAGAATATTAAGATTTTGAGTAATACGGGTCCAAAAACAAAACCCGTTCACAACTCCCCATTCTCCCCTAATAATTTTCAAATACAAAACTGGATGATTAATTTTGCGCCACCTGAAAATTCAAAAAACACTTCAAAAAGAATTTCAATTGCAAATCAACAACAATCCAAGAGAATCTACTAGTAAATATGGATTATATCTATCTTGATAATCTTGATAATATTTCCTCCAATACTTTTGTAACGTACTTTAGTTATCATCGACCAATCGTCACAGTAATACCGGCAGAGGAAACATCGAATATAACTATTATTGAAGTCACAGATGAAAATATTTAAATTGTGGCTTGATATTAATATCGAATTTGAATATCACATGTAAATAAATGTTTATTAAACAAAGTTACCGTTTTCTGTAAGAAATTCGTAATACTTCATTTTTTCATTAGGCTATATTTAATTCCTGTAATAATATTATCTTTTATGCATATTACTTGTACACACACGATGTTTCACATCTGCCAGGCGTCCCATGACGGCTCACATTTTTGAGCTGTTGTTCTCATTCCAAAAAAATGAGGATATAGTCACATTTCAGTAAATAATCACAAAGTCTACAATTTTATTTTGCATCAATTGCTGTGACATCCACAGATTACGCTTCTTCTCGAGAACAGGCTTATGTATATGATTCCAAATGGTTTTCTTACTAATTTTCAATTCCTGGGATGAGGCAAATGCTCACATACCGGTGCAGCTTGACGATATTTTTGATTTTATTGACGATTTGCCTACAAGAGCGCTGCTCAACTTCGCAGTCCATATTATCAAAATGGAATAGTTGGAGTCACCATTTCGCTATTGCATTTGAAACTGCAATATGTCCATGAACAGCACAATTTCTTTCAACAACCATCTCTGACTTTTCGCCTTAGTCGTAGTGGTGCTGAAGAATGTGCCGAATTTGCTCTTTTTTTAACTTCAGTTTGGAACGCTGTATCACGTATATGAATTCACCAAACACAAAATTGTGATAAAACTGTTTAACGCAAAAGATCGTCTTTAAATCGTCAAAAATATAACCGGATGTTTTGCATTGTATATGTCTTAAAATATGAATCTATCAACACGCCTAGTGGAATACGCAGAAACTCAGATCGCATCATCAAAAAACCGAAAAAAATGTGTAATGTAATCTAGAAAAAAATGTTACCATTAAAAAACTATTTTCATTGATTTATTGCTTAGAGGGGAATGAGAACTCATATTACCTTGTGTTATTTTATGTAGTCTTGATGAATCCGAATGCGTAAAGCAATTATTCTCGCCTGAGATATTCATTTCCTCATTGCAGTAGTCTTTGCTTATATATTTTACTACCTACTTCAATAGAAACGCAATTTTGTTAAAAGAAAAAAAACTACATAAAACGAGTTTCTTGTAGTTTTAAAGCAAATGGACAAAACAAATGAACGAACAAACAAAAGTAGCTGTAATAGTGGTTGAAAAAACGACAATTTTCTGCGAGTAAATTTCGAGCAATTATATGAGTGCAAAATGCGAGCGCACTCCTGCCAAAATGGTTGCGCATAATGAAAAAACTTTAAAGTTTGTCTTCCTTCTTAGATCTTATTCGTATTGTTTGTACGCAAAGTTAAATATTGAAGCTAAGACAATGAAGCCGCAGTGGTTGTACGGTTGGTAGGTGATTGTTCAGAAGTAGAAAATAAAATTACCTTCCAGCTGGCACCCAGGAGATATTTGGCCACTTGGCTACTGTCAAGATTGTGACTGACTACATAAATTTATTTTCATTTTTACTACTACTCGTACTTAACCAAATAAAAGAATTTATTTTTGTATTTATTTATGGCGCGAATGGTTTTTAAAGCCAATTCAATGGAATTTAATGTATGGAAATGTCTTTGAATCGAATAAATAACGTAGAAGTATTCAATTTACGAGATTTACGCGATAAAAAGGCACGATTGAAATTGATTCAATTCACCAGCAAAGACAGCAGAGTAAATAGATGTGTGTGCTTGTGTGTGTTTTTGTCTACATGAATACATATTCCCCAAACACCTTCGCTACAATCGGTGTGCTTTGCGGGTGCTACGTGGCGTATGAGTGGCATTGAATTGTAAATAAGTTTTATTCAATGCATTTTATAGCGTAAATAAACCGTGCAAAATACGATTGTGTGACATACATGTTCGTACATACATACATATACTCTTATTCATACATGCGAGTGTGTATTATAGAGAAGCTTTATAAAGTGGTAAAAAACAAGTGTGAAAGCGCGAATAAAAAGGAGCAGACACAAAGATTGATCACCTTCCACGAGCGCGGGTGCATAAGAACCAGTATTGACATGACAGCATTACAACTGGAGTAGTGAATGAAATGCGGCAATCGTGCGCATGTTTTTTTTTATTTTATTTTTTTCTATTTTTTTATTTTATTTTTTTCTATATATGTATGTTTGCAAGTCCAGTCAACATGCTTCGTATTGAAATATTATTCAGACAGGAAAAATGATTTTAGTGCTGCCAAATGCGTCAATTGCCAATTCATTTGTTAAAGTGACAGGTTTGTACTTGAGCGCAAAGAAATGGTAACATTTTGTAACTGCAAAGATGAAAACAAAAAATAATTATTGCAATAAATAGTGCAGTGGCAGCTGCGTCACAGACAATTGTGTTCGTAGGTGCGAACGTAAAATATCAAAATGGTGGGAATTTTTAAATAGCTAACAATTGGCAGCATTGTGCGACAATTTTATTGCATTTCAAACCACACCGGATATTGTTAATATTTTCTGAAAGTGTACTTATCCGGTAATAAAGCATTTGATGGATTTCCGAAAGTTGGCTCGATTTTTTTACTGCCTACTAAAACTTTCATGACGCGGCGTAAGTTGTGGAAAAATGATGAAAAGGCAAGGTGGTGCAATATTAATCATCCACATATGTTTTCAAATAACTTTTTTTTTATACTAATATTTATTTTGACCTTAACCATCCATTCGGCTACCGGGCTACTACAGGATATATCAGAGCACATTGTAAAGCCAATAAGCTACTCTTCAACTGCTTAGCGATAGAAGCGTCTATGGCCGCAAGCAAATCAATAATTAAGAATAGCATTATCGCCGGCTGCCGTGGCCGAACGAGTTGGTGCGTGACTACTATTCGGAATTGAGAGAGAGAACGTCGGTTTGAATCTTGGTGAAACCAAAATTAATAAAAACATTTTTCTAATAGCGGTCGCCCCTCGGCAGGCAATGGCAAACCTCCGAGTGTATTTCTGCCATGAAAAAGCTCCTCATAAAAAATATCTGCCATTCGGAGTCGGCTTGAAACTGCAGGTCCCTCCATTTGTGGAACAACATCAAGGCGCACACCACAAATACGAGGAGGAGCTCGGCCAAACACCCAAAGAGGATATACGCGCCAATTATATATACATATATTATCCAAGCGGCCAATAGGGCATGGAGAGATGAAGGTACGTGCCTTATAGCTAGGCTACTATGGCCTAAAATAAATAAGAAAAAGGCAAAGAAATTGCTTACCCTTTCAAGGGAGGCTATCCCGAAGGTTGTGGCTGGTGAAAACGGCCATTGGCTATTTAGCAGGCATTCCTTGATACTAGGAGTTTTCTAGCATGAATATTGCAGAAGTTTTATGTAGAGAAGAGAATAAAGAACAAATGGTTGAGCAATTCACTTTACAAGTGTGAAGCCTCAGCTCAAATCAGAGCAGGTTTTCTGGGTAAATATTTTTGCAACTGTCTGGGATAGAGATGGGGCCAATCCTGTGCTTCAGAAGAACCACAAAATGGTTCCAAAAAGCAAAATAACTACGATCTTTTTTAAATGTTTATATTTGAGCTCGCGCTAATCAATTTTCTGATGTGTGATTTGAGTTGTCGCACAGTGAAATAGAAACTAAGAAAAGGATTAAGGGTAGTCAGAGGCCCTAAAAAATGATGATTTTCAATACTTTTTTTTGGTATTCAATTGCAAAAATAAAAACGTAGCATTAACACATTATGTTTCAACTTCACTTCAGCAAAATTTCAAAACAAAACAAAAAAAATTAATAATTGTAAAAGTTATCGCTGTTTGTGTGGAGCCCAGAAGACCCTTGCGGTGATCATTACAAGTATTTAAAAAATTCATCTAAAATCAATCGGAGGAGAGAAACTAGTTTTATTAATAGATAATCTTGTGCCCGATCAAAGCTTTTTTTTCAAAACGACCAATATGGTGACCTCAGGAAGTATTTTTCAGATTTTCGAGAAGAGAACAGACAATTAATTATTAAAAAAAAAATGGAAATTCTAGAGAAAATCCTTCGATCAGCCACGGGGTTTTTACGTTTTTCAAAAACAGTATAAATTTTATTAAAATCGACCAAGCTAAGTTACAGTGATCACCAGTTCAAAAAGCGTAGTATTGAGAAAACCGCATTTAAAACTTTGCGGCAGAGCGCCCTTTATTAATTCTTGAATAACTCAAAGAGTATTTGTCAGATTTACTTCAAATTTTAACATAACATATTTAGGATATTATACTTTAAGAAAATGCAAAAACAACATATATTTTTTTTAATTCTGACTACCCCTA
The DNA here is from genome assembly GCF_027943255.1 of Anastrepha obliqua. Taxonomy (NCBI): domain Eukaryota; kingdom Metazoa; phylum Arthropoda; class Insecta; order Diptera; family Tephritidae; genus Anastrepha; species Anastrepha obliqua. The sequence goes on from NC_072893.1 coordinate 66,971,272, forward strand.
ACCCCTTAATCTCGAGGGTTGGTTCTAAATAAAAACTTCATTTTAAGTGTATGGGATTCGCAGCAGAAAATTGTTCTTTTTGTTTTTGTTTCTGTGTGGCATTAACTCGTCATTTCTCTATTGGCTCAGCATTGCCAACTCAATAAACAAGCACACATTGTCTCTATAAACTTACTAACATACGAATATAAATATTTTGCTTCTGTATTGAAAATCGCCTAAAGTGCCAACAAAATACCTTTGCGATTTTTCCTCATGCTTGATAAAAATATTTTTCTGGATTGGAGACTGCATTCGACGAGGAGCACCCCCAGAGCTGCTGTGTCGTGTGGTACATATATTCATAAATATATATATATGTATTATACTCTACAGCTAAAAACATGCTCGTGTTTACAGGCACACCTAACGAAATGAAGGAAAAGTTATTATAAAACTGGCAAACACAGCATTTTGTGCATGGAGTTGAAGCAAAAAAAAAATAAATAAAGAACAGAAAAAATGCAACTAAAAATTAACTAAATCTGTATTAATAAACAAAATTCGGAACTGTTTAGTGCCCGAAAGTTGAGTGCATCCAATTGCAGTATCATCCAGTGCAAAATATATTTACAACTGAGGGTAACAGGTCGTAGCTGATGTACCATAGTCCCAGCTGCTCGTAATTTAGCCACCTGCAGCACTCTTGATCTACGAGGAGAAGCAACACGATGTTATCGCCAATTGATAAGAATCAAATTTTTGTATTTCACTTCACTTTGTTCAGTGTCGGTACTCATTTGAACTGCAATGATTGGCAACTTACCGATTTGTGATGAGTAGCGCACTCTTAGAAACGTACTCTGCCTTATATTTAGATTATAAGAAAGTAGTTTCAGGCAGTTGCGGTGATGTCAACCGAAGATGTGAGATTAGAAAATATATTTCGAAAAGAAGAGAAGAAGCCAAACCAAATTGCCTGCAGTGCAAGCAACTTGAGGGATTGGCAGACGGGGAAGGATGGCCGAAAGTTCTAGCAGAAAAAAGGAAACAAGGAAAAAGAACTTCAATAATCCAGTTAGTTGCTGCAAAAGAGGGAAATGGAAATGTTTTTAAAGACAACCAATATGCATCAGAAATATAGAAAATAACTTCTAAGTGATGTTGAACAGGAAAAATGACGCCCTTAAAGCCAGTAAACCTACACTAAAATTCAGCAAGTGACCGCCGTAGCCAGGTGGGTTAGTGCGTAACTGCATCATTCCAATTCATTGACTGGCACATTTCAAATTTTATAGTATTCAGTAGTTGAACGCAAATCGGCAACAGGTTAGGAAGTGAGCAAAGTTTTATTAAAAGAAACAGAAAGCATAGCTGAATTTGATGTACACAACCCTTTTTGCAACAAATTACTATTATATTTGCAAAAATAATTAAGTAACTCATTGAACAACAACTTTTATTCAGTTTACTTGCTGGAGAAATAATGTGAATACAAAATGTATCATTATAAAATAATAAAATCAAGAATGAAATTTTAACAGTCGAGTAGAAATTGAAACAAAGAATTGTATTCAAGTATTTTGTTAATTTAAAATGATTTTCTGAACGAAGAATTTTATGAAAAATTTTTCTAAATTGTTTCGAACGACGACTCATTTTGCAGAACCGTTACATACATTGTAAAAGAAAAAATTGGGATAATTATATTTATGCGTGCAAATAAGTGTAACTTCTATATCCATACAAAATATCTATCAAACAAATAAAATTAAAATTTTGTTTTGAAAAATGCAACCATTCGATCAGTATTTTCGTATGACGTTGTCACGTTCAACTATCTGCAGTAAACCGACTTTACAAACAACCTCTTTTTTAGCTTTTTATTCGGTATTTAAAAAAAACCCAATTGGATAAACCATTAAATTTTTATATCATGAAATTCAAGTTTTAAGCTGCTAGAAAACCCAATGGATTTTTATAATTTTTTCTTGGCGGTGTTGCGCATTTTCTTCATGTAACAAATCAATGCAATATTATTTTATATGCAAAAACACGCAAAACCTTCAAAAAAAAACTATCAGGAAACAGCGAGTATTTTGACACTTCAAATTTCCTCTTTATTATATCAAAGCTCAATTGATTATATGTAAAACAAGTTTCTTTCTCTAATAACGTTCGCCCCCTTCAGACAATGGCAATCCTCCGAGTGAATTTTTCCCATGAAAAAGCTCCTCATAAAAAGCCGTCTGCTATTTGGAGGAGCGATAAAATTGTAAGATAAAAAAAGCATCAATTTACACGCCAAAATTAGAGGGAGAAGTCGGTCAAAGACCCACTAAAGGAAGTAAGCGACAATTATATATATATTTTTTTATAAATTTTGAGAAAAGTTTGAAACTTCATTTTTGAAATCACCGTGAAGGAGTTCTTTTAAGAGTAACGTTTATCCAAATTCTGACCACTACCATTGTTTGTATGGAGTCGGAGCACTGTACGCCGTGACATTTTATTTTTGCAAAGCCTTTAAAGATAAATAAAGGGTTTTTCAATTGGCACGGGTCGATTTTGGCGCCCTGTGGCAGCCATTTTGTTTTGGTGACATCTGTCAAATCTTTTGTTTATTATTCAGTTGTTTATGCCAAATCATCATGGCAAGTTACATGATTGAACAGCACGTTGAAATGATAAAACTTTATTATCAAAATGAATGTTCATTAACGCAAACGTTTTTCGGTAGACGTGGTGGCCCTTCCAATTTCTTATGGCCCATATTGAACCATATGGACCTAGACGACATGTGGTTCCAGCAGGACGGCGCTACGTGCCACACAGCAAACGCCATTTTATTCCATTTCAACATCTACCCGCCCTTATTGAAAAACCCCTATTACGCAAATCATGCAGCAACGATTGACGGACCAGGCGCCATTCTTCCAATTTTTCGGTAAATCTCATTAAATGAAGGTGATTGAGAATCGTTTAATGATCGCAGTTCTTCATCTTCTTCTTCAATGAATTCAGAAGGCTTACCGCTGTGCGACGTGTCATGAACGTTAAATTCCTAATTTTTGAACTGTGCAAACCATTTCCGTGTTGTAAACTCGCCTATGATACCTTCTCCATACACGCCGCAAATGTCCCGGACTGCTTCGGCAGCTTTTTGACCCCGATGAAAAGCATGGCCCCGATGGCCGTTCCATTTCGAAGCCTCAAAAGTAATAAAAAAATAAACAACTAAAAAACATAATTAACATAATTTGGCAGAGCACAAAAAGTTCTATCAAATGAATACTCACCCTTGGCCAAACAGCAAAAAAGACATTGTAAAATAAAAGAAAATATAAAAAGGCTGCGAACTTATTCCCCAACCCAATGTATTAATATTTCATTGTATATATAAGGTTGTCAAAAAAGTCTTGCGGTATTTCCGCAAGCTTGTCTTTGCAAGCGCGAAGTTCTAGTTGTATTCAATTCGGACCTGTACTGCCAACAACTGGACCGCTTGAATGCAGCACTCATGCAGAAGAGGCCATCTTTGATCAACAGAGGCCGAATTGTCTTCCATCAGGACAACGCCAGGCCACACACATCTTTGGTGACGCGCCAGAAGCTCCGGGAGCTCGGATGGGAGGTTCTTTTGCATCCACCGTATAGTTCGGATCTCGCACCAAGTGATTACCACCTATTTCTGTCCATGGCGAACGTGCTTGGTAGTCGGAAGTTGTCCACAAGAGAGTCCTGTGAAAATTGGCTCTCCGAGTTTTTTGACAATAGGGAAGCGAGCTTTTATGAGAGGGGCATTATGAAGTTGGCATCTCGTTGGCAACTCGTCATCGAACAAAACGGCGCATATTTGACTTAAATCGGATTATTATAACCAATTTTATGAACAATTGAAAATTCAATAAAAATACCGCAAGACTTTTTTGACAACCTTATATATATAATTGGCGCTTACACCCTTTTTATTTGAATGAAATAGTGTTCCATAATTAACCATAAGGATTGCACTTCCAAATATGAAACCCACATTCAATAAGATGTGTTTCTTACCTAACTCTATTTCAAATTCCAACAGCCCTCTTTGCATAGACACGTGTGACTACATATGCACATACTTACGTATTATTAGGCAGCATAACTACTCAGACATATTTCTCAGACCTATCACACTCTAAACGCTACTTTAAAAATGCCTTCAGCTTCGGACTCCAACTTTTTCCATTGCAATAAATCAAAAGTGCTTTAGTCTACTCACTAATCGTCGTTCATCAATCAAATCAATCAATGAGTAGCAATCATGTCCAGACAACTTAAGAGCTTTTACTGCCACTCATACCTTGTTTGCCATCTTTCTATATCTGTTATGTTTGTGATATTTTGTTGTTGATTGTGCCTACCAACTTTTGCAAGATTTCTTTCACAATCTCAATACTCCTCCTGAACTATTATTTTTGTCCTTAAACCGCCCTGTCAATTTGTCCTGCAGCCGATTTGCTGTTCAGTATGTTGATCTTTTGATTGGCAATATTATTGACTCTATTATGAATTGTTCAGTGACAGCTACAATAAGAGTTTCGAATCGTCAACAGTATTTAGGGTATATTGCAAAAAATAAATCAGTTTTTATGCATTTAATCTGTCAGCACGTCTTAACATCCTTTTTGTGTATGTGGATATGGATTTTCAAAAGGAAATATGCGTCAATGCGTCAATGATATCAAAAGAGAATACAACGAACTAAATTTACATGAACATAGAACAGGAAATTAATTGCAGCAAAGGCCAGTGGATGGTAAATTTCAATTGTGAGGATTTAAATTAAACGTAGCCCAAATTTTTAGCCCTTAAATCAAATGAAGAGTTGAGCAAATAATTTGTAATATATTGAGATATTTAAAGTAACATATACTTCGCTGTACTGTGGGACAAAAAACTTGTAAGTGTAAAAGCTGAGTTAGGAAATAGAATATTGATAGACAAATTAGTATTGAAAAGTGTAGTATTCGCATGAGAATGCAAACAAATAATGAATTCTGCAAACAATGTTAGATTTACTTAAACTGGGGTCCCAAATAAAGTAACACATTGCCCTAGAAGTCTCTCTAAGAATGGAGTCCCAAGGATTTTCATTGTACACCATCTACTGTACTCGGACCAAAAAGTTTTCGAAGAAATGGAGATCCGCCTCTTCTGCGATTTTCTGCGAAATAAGTTGTGCAGTTTCCCCTTAACAACAGTCAGATGGATGCCAATGACCGCAACTTCATTCCCCTCTATTATACAAAATCAGAGAAATTTTACCTGCAAGCCCAAGAGATTTTATCCTCACTTAAAGGAGTTGGCCAGTTTGGATCAGCGCAATAGCGTCGTTAGAGTCTGGCTTAAAACAATAAGATTTTCCCCACTCCTTTTAGTTGGGGGACAGATTTGTAATGCAAGTCTTTTTCCCTTTTCGTGTGATGATTTATGATGATTCTCCACGAAGGAGTGCAATGAGTTCCAACATGCCGGTCGATCCTTGCGAACTGTATTTGATGAAGGCCATCCAAAAACGGTTCTGGGGCCAAAAGCAATGTATGCTGAGTGTCAATTTATAACGCAAGGACGTCGTGTAATATTTCGCGGGGCAGAGGTGTTTTTGGGAATTACTTAGACCAGCATGCTTTCAATTTGCTCGCTGAAAAGGTTTGTTCTCGTTGGACCGCATAACCTGACAATTGCCCAAAAAAAGATTCGTGTCAATTGGTGGGAAAATTGTTGAAGGAACTTAGCCGTTTTGATCCAATACTTGTCTATCATATCGTAGCAGATGACGAATTTCGGATATATGCATATGAACAGGAAATAAGACAATAGCCGACATTGTGGCTGCACGATGAACTTAATCCAGCAAAAGTGGTTCAAGGAAGATACAACTCAAGTCAATCACCTATTTTTTTCGAAAAATTTGGTAATGTCCCATATATATCGCTAGATAAACTTAAACCAGCGAATTCCGCGTGGCATGCAGTAATTTTTCCTCCAAAAGTTTTCGGAGAACTAAGAAAAACTAACCGCAACATTGGTCAGCTTTTATCGGTACAATGCAAGCTATCACGTATCGCTTCACACAAGAGAGCTTTTGAGCACAAAAGATCGTCATCCATGCGCCGTCCATTAATGGTTCATCCACCTTACAGCCTTGATGTGGCAGCAAATAATTTCTTTCTGTGCCCAAAAATCAAAAATAAAATGCTAAATCGACGATTCTTAACGCCTGAAGAAGCTGTTAAAGCATTTAAACAGCTCGTTTTAGAGGTATCCACTTCCAAGCGGCAAAAGTGTTTTGAAAATTTATTCAAACGAATGCAAAAATGTATTGACTTCAAAGGAAAATATTTTGAAAAAAAAATGAAGACACGTTGAATATTATTTTCCTGTGTTTTCATAATTTGGCGCAAAATATAAAAGATAACCCTCGTACTCTTAAGCACAAACGGGAGTGTATAAAAATGATCTCGAATCTGTTAGGTTTGTTATACATTTAATCATTGTTCAAAGTCAATGACTTCCCAAACTCTATAGTCCCATATTAATTTTCAAAAGCCATCTATTCTCAGTTACTGCTACGATTCTTGCTTGAATTGTTCATTCTTAACACAGTAGCAATAATCAAATTGCTTTTAGTCACAGCAAATATTACCTCCGTTTTCATTTTACATAACATACCATACCACTTCGGATGAGCACTGGCCACAACTGGCTGTCACTCCCGCCATTCTGCACCTCGCAACGCAAGCCCAAAATAAGTATGCGATAAATCATTTTCTGGTTTTTAGATCTGTAAATCAAATGCAATGTAACGAATAGCACAATTCCAATGAGCCTACTCCACCAGTACAACGCATCGAGATGAAATTTCAAATGACTGCATTCAACTTTGTTACCGTTGTTGCAAAAAAATCGCACAAAGGTGTCACTACCATAACAACGGTGACAACGCAATATATGGCGCTGGTAATAAGTAGCACTTTCATTAACCCAGCGCTTAGTTTCGATTGACCTCACGTGGCAGGTAGGTTGCGTGATGGTATCGGTTGGCTTGGTTGCAGCCACAACCGGCTTGTCCAATTTGAATTAGAGAAACCGGGAATTTTCACAAGTGTGATTGTTTAGTGACGCTGTATACATACATACGCACGCAAGTGCACCGACCTATACATTCCCTTACACAGCAAGCGTGATGACTGATGCGTACATTTTTTCTCTTTCGATTCTCATCAAGCATACTTTCAATTTCGAATCATGCAATTGATTTGTTGTTGGCCGCCATGTCGTATGATGAACATTTTCCATGACTGGCTGCGTTCGGTGTTTGATTGGCACTGAGCGATGATTTTGGAAGCCAATGTAGGCAGCGAAATCATTATGCAAATAGTAGTAGTGGCAATGAGCACTGCAATCCTAGCATACATTCATACACATACACATGAATATTTATGTATGCATGTACACGCGCATCGTCCGTTCAAAGTCATGAAATAAATTTTACGCAAATGCCGTACATTTTCCATCGCTGTCGCTTTGGTGATAATGATGTTGACATTGATGGCTGCATTACAAACAGTGTAGCGGTGGCTGTCGGTTTGCGTTTCAGGTTTTGATTTTTTGTGTAAATCATTTTGAAAAGCTGAAGCATTTTCATGGAAATGCAATTTCAATTTGAAGAGTCGAGCTTTTAGTGGCTTTAGCCGGGGAGGACTGCATAATTGATTATAACCAAGATCATGCTGTTAGGCTAAAGGAGATTGGTAGCAAAAAAAGCAAACGAATTAGTAGCCACTCACTTTAACGATGCTGTGTTTTTTTGTTTAATATGAATATATGATATACATACAATATATAAAAATATATGTGTCCGATGAACGCTAAATAGCGACAGATCCGCATGTCGCAGAGAATGTGAAGACCACGATAACCAAACGACGTTACCTCAACATGACGAGGTGAGAATAGCGATAACGCGGCTAAAGAACAACAAAGCCGCGGGCGCCGACGGACTGCCGACTGAGCTATTCAAACATAGCGGCGAGGAGCTGGTAAGGTGCATGCATCAGCTCCTATGCAACATATGGTCGGATGAAAGCATGTCTGCCGATTGCAGCTTAAGTGTGCTCTGCCCAATCCATAAGAAGGGTGATCCTGCAATCTGTACCTATTATTGCAGAATTAGCCTTCTTAATATCGCCTATAAGGTCCTAGCGAGCGCATTGTGTGAAATGCTGAAGCGCACCGTGAACCAACTGATTGGACCTTATCAGTGTAGCTTCAGACCTGGAAAGTCCATCATCGACCAGATATTCACAATATACCAAGTCTTGGAAAATACCCATGAAAGGAGAATCGACACCCATAATTTTCTCGTGGACTTCAAAGCTGCATTCGACAGCACGAAAAGGAGTTGCCTACGAGTGTATGCCGCGATGTCTGAATTTGGTATCCCCGCGAAACTATTAAGGCTATGCAAAATGGCAGCGCCGTCAGAATTGGGAAGGACCTCGCCGAGCTGTTTGATGCCAAACGAGGTTTAACGACAGTTTGACTTCCTGTCGTGTGACTTCTGAAATCTGATGCGGGTAAAGATCGTGCGAGCCGCATAACTTAATCGCTCAGGAGTAATTTTTTATAAAAGTGTATGCCGATGATATTAACATCCTCGATTTTGACAAAGCGAACTGGTTTGGAAGAGTACAACCATTCGGCGCACACGCATATCGGGACCCAAATCACGGTTGGCAATTATGATTTGATGAACCAGCATTAACACGGATAATAATAACAACCTAGAAATCCAACTGAGAATCTCTCTTGACGACAACCAAAACTTAATCATTTTATAAGCCTCTCATCATGCCCGACTTGTTGTATGACACAGCGGCTTGAACGATGTCAATATGCGAGTGGGTGTGTTTGAGAGAAAGATTCTGGGTTTATCAGCGGTATGAGCTTTACGACGAAGAGCTCATAGCTCAGCAAATAAAGGTTCAGCGGCTCCGCTGTCTATGTCATGTCGTATGAAAAGGAACGTTCGGGCTCTAAAATTTTTATTGCGGTGCCAGCTGGTGGGAGCAGAGGAAAAGATCAGGTGGAAAAGAACTTGGCTTCAGCTGAAGGTTCCAACTAGCGCTTTGCTAAACTCAGCCAAATTCGCGTAAGCGGTAAATATATGATTCACATCACCACCATATCTGATACGCTCTTGTATCATGTATAAGAAATTTTGGACATAGAGTATTTCACCTAATGAGTATATCTTGAATGGGGTGACCAATTTCTGTGCTTTTTCTGAGGCGTGACATCACATGCTACATAAATTATAAACGAGAAAAAAATTGGCGTTTTTCGAATATAAATATATAAAATAAGTTTACAAGTCGTACATTTTCTTAATGTTCATCGCGCGCTCAGGCCAACTTATAGTGTTCAGCGTGAGTCCAATTTTCGATTAAAGGAGTTATATACGAAGGCCAAAAAAAGCGAATTTTCCAGGATGTTTTCTGCGACAACTTTTAAATTTATTGATCTAAAAATTTTTACACATATCATGTTATCTTATGTAAACATATTTACTTGAAAAGGATCTACAGCTGATCTCCCGGGGCTCCTCTCAAAAAAGACGTTTTGCGGTGACCCTTATATCTCTGAACTGGATTCTTTGAAATTCAAAAACCAAACAGATTTCATGAAAGTAATGTTAAATCTAGTAATTAATCGAAAAAAACAAGCAAAATAAATATTTTTGACAAAATGGCGGTTTCTCAAAAAAAATCGTATTTTGACCAAAATTTTGGCATTAAATTGTTAATAAAAAAATGTATCGGTGAGAAAAAATCTTCGATTAATTACTAAAAAATATATTTAAGAAACTCGTGTTGAAATTTTAGACTAATCGGTTTTGCCGTTCTCGAGTAATGTTGGTCACCGACTTTGAAAACACAATTTTGAGAAAAACGAGTTTAAAGTCTAAAAAGCACTTTACATACACTCTTCAAAAAATCGATACCAGTGGGATAGAATTAAAAAAAATCGAGTTTGGTTTGATATTTCGAATATACTGTCACATTTTTGGAAGGAGATTCCCAATATTATATATTAGCTCCTACAGGCGGCCGCCGTAGCCGAATGGGTTGGTGCGCGACTACCATACGGAATTTACAGAGAATCTCGGTAAAACACCAAAATTAAGAAAAACATTTTTCTAATAGCGGTCGCCCCTCGGCAGGCAATGGCAAACCTCCGAGTGTATTTCTGCCATGAAAAAGCTCCTCATAAAAATATCTGCCGTTCGGATTCGGCTTGAAACTGTAGGTGCCTCCATTTGTGGAACAACATCAAAACGCATACCACAAATAGGAGGAGGAGCTCGGCCAAACACCCAAAAAAGGGTGTACGCGCCAATTAAATATATGTATATACAGGCGTTTTAGCAGGTAGAGTCAGATTCGTCACGCGGCCACTCTCAAAACTTTAAACTCATTTATCTCAAAACTTTTTTTTTCGACCTGGTTTTGTCAAAACAGTACAAAAATATATAACCGAAATGTCTGAAATTTTAATATGCTATGCACAACATCAATGGTTATCGCCCGTACTAGAATTATATTATTATTTCAATTATTTCATATTTTTTTTATTAAAAAACTGAAAAACAAACCCGATTTTATTTTTTTTATTCTAGTACGGGACATAGCTACAGTCATACTGATTAACAATCTTTTTTGGTTTTTGTTTTTCAGATAAATAGAAGAGGCAAAATGGACAACACCGTCCAGGTTAAATTTTACGGGAGGGTCAACTTTAGCACCATTTTTAAAATTATTAAAACTATAATTTTTTTTTTTTCAATTTTATATGTAAAAGAAGTTAAATAAAAAGCTAACATTTAAATATAGTTTTTAATTTTTTTATTTTAAATTTCTGAAAATACCCTAAATTTTATAGCTCTAGACCATCGGGACCCCTTAATGGCTACATCAATAAGGAAAACTCCACAACATTTGGTTCCTTGCCATACAGCCCGTGAAGAAATGGATTTACTGCTTTGTGCATAAACCAGATTCGATTGAGGCATTGAAAGCCAACCTTACCAAACGTTTTTCACAAAATACCGACCGATGTCCTCCAGAGAATCATTTAAAATTGGTGTTTAAGGAAGGTCGAATTTTAGCACAGTTGCGGCCAATATTTGAAAGGACATATTTTTAAAAAATAAATTTCATAAATGGTTCTATACAAAAGTAATAAAAATTCCCCAATCAATTAGAATTTTCGTTGCTTTATTTCAATTTAAAATCCAATGCCTCTAATTGATCGACTGACAAAACTCAACCGAGGAAATTCATCACGCAAAAATCCAATTGGCTCTGACTTGATTTGAATCCGTTTGAAATATTTAGACCGTTGTAGACCGTTGTAGATGTATTCAGGTTGTAGTTGTTGTTATTATCACAAAACTTTTTATTCAGAAAACCTACAGCTGGGAATTCGGAAAAAAATGTTTGTTGTCGTGTTTACACTAATGGTTAATGGTAGTAAAGGGTTAAAGTATGGGCCTTTAGCACTGCGACCATATTGATCTATTGTGCACCCTATGCTGTCTATTAACTGTTAAGTATGCTTATGAATTGTACCAGCTCCTTCTGAGGGAGTGATTGAAGGTCTTCATCTATAAGCATGAACTTGTTTAAAAACTTTTTCCTTCTATGCGTCAACCCCGGACATTCGATGATGAGATGTTTTATAGACTCCTTATCTTCGCAGCAAAACCTGCAGGTGCTGGTGTTAGTTATGCCTAATTTATGTAAGTGACCCGTGAAGTGACCCCATGAAGTGACCCGTGAGGGTGACAAATTATAAAGCAATAAATGTGTTTATGGACCGAATACGGTATCAAATGCAGCAGTAAAGCAATGTATTTAACGATTCCGTTTTGATAATACAGACATTGAAATGACACACTTTCTGGCAAGTTAAGCGTTGGAACCTCTATTAAATCCTGGAAATGGACTAACCGAAAAGGCATGAAGAGCTTATTTCAAAACTTGCAGTGCTCTAAGCGCTACAGAAAGTGAACTTGATCATGGAGATCTAAGATAAGTAACTATTGCTCATAAGTCTAAATAGAAACTGAATACTTAATCGAGAACTTTAACCATCTACAAATGAAGGCTTTCTTATAATGTTGCTACGATCACCAGTAAAGAAAGAATTGCATTAATTGTGACAAAAATTTTTCTTCTCAATTTTCCTGTCATCGCAAGCGGAAAGCTCATGCTCTGATTTGGTAAAACCTGGTGGAGAAGGAATTTTTGTCTCGCTTAGTGATTCTAATTAGCGTGGGCGAGGCAATATCGCTTCGGAGCTTAAAAAGTTCATTAAAAATAAGACTACCATTATTATTATTATTATTTCCTCGGTTCCAGAATATGTTCTTTCTTTCACCCTCGCCAACCTCTGAGTGTATTTCTGCCATGAAAAAGCTCCTCATAAAAAACCATTTGCCGTTCAAAGTCGACTTAAAACTATGAATCCCTCTATTTGTGGAACACACCACAAATAGATGGAGAAGCTCGGTCAAACTCCTAACAGAAGTGTACATGCCAATTATTTATTCTTTTTTTTTTATGGTTCCAGGGTGCAACAAAGAGTCACAACAAATTCCTTTCATTTAGATTTGTTCTGCACCAGTCATTAGAGGTTAAATTCATGGCGTAGGTTTTTAAATCCAACAATCGTCTCCGAGTGTTCGATGGCCTTCCTCGTCTTCAGTTGCCTTGGGGATTCCACTCAATAATGACGCCTGTTAGGTCATAACATTGTCTACCAAGGACGTAAGTTGTTCTCCACTCATCAGCATTCGAGATTCTGTTTGGCCAGAAGATTTTCAGGATTTTGTGAAGGCATCGATTAGAGATTAGTGCGTTAATATCGACCAGTGTGTATTACACGTTTGACGGGCATAGAGATCCAGCTGGTTACCATAAGTCAGAAAGCGATACGTGTTTTGAGTACAAAACGGCATCACTCTTTTTTTTGAGGATGTTGAAAACCTACCCTGCTTTAGCGGCGGCTTCCTGCACTAATTAGAGTTGCATAGCCATGTCGGAAAAAATATCTAATAGTAGACAAATATCATCGAAGAATACTACGAGTAAAGATGCTTTCCATTTCAATTCAACCGGGCTATTCGGGTCAGGTTCTTCGATTTCGATGTAACTCAAATATGTTGCTCTCTGGTCAAAATAATGAGACACGTATTTTTTTGTTCGCCCGAAAAAATTTTTTTTAAGATTTATCGGCAATTTTGTTTTTCGGCTCAAAATCGATTTTTCTAATTATATAAGAAAAATTTTTTTTGAAATGCTCATAACTTAGTCAAAAATGAACCGATTTTAATGATTCAGGGCTCAAAATGATCGTCATTACTTGCACGAGCGATTTCTTGTAGAAACAATTGCAAAAAAGTAGTTGAAAATTTTTTATTTTGCAAAAAACGTAGAACCCGAATTTAATTGAAATGGAAAGCACCTATAGTTTATCATATTACAAGAGTTTGGGAGAGTAATACATTCCTGGTGAGCTCAAAAATAATTTTCTTTTTGTTTAAAAATTGCATTCCAGTTAAGAAAATAAGATCAATAAGAAAATATTTTGCTACTTTTTCCTACTGTGCACTTCATTTCCCTTGCGAGCAGGTACTGTATTCCGCATATATGTACGTAAGTATGTGTGCACGTGTGCACCTACATATGTAGTTAAATATGAAAAAAAGGGTTTTCGCTGAATTTGTGCTTGTAATTGTTTTATGGACACAAGTTAATTGGAAATTTGTAGGAAACTTTTTAGGCTACTCTGCGGGAGTTGAACTAAAAACATCCGGTTGCTGTAAGTTGCCGGCTGACAAATGGCCAATACTGTCCAAGTAAGTGTGCACATATACACATATGCAAATATATGGTGAGCAAAATGTGGATGCAAGACACGGGCGAACTGACGTTCATGAGCTGAGGCAGCCTCAGCGGAACCTGATTAAGGGTTAAAGGGCTTTAATGCACAGAGGAAGTGCGCTTTTTTGTCTCCATTACGAACAATGAATAAATGATTTGTTAGTGTGTGCAAAGTTATGTAGGGTATGTGCGCTAAATAAAATTAAGTTGCTCAAAAGCGGTCGCAGGGCACAATAACCGCAGAGCGTGAGCCACGTAAAATAAGTTGACTTTTCATGTGTCATGTGTGAGTTTTTTGAGAAATTAGTTTGTTGCATGTCATTTCTCGCTGATGCATACACTTTTTTATGTAAGTTTATACATGAATATGCGCCTAGACATAAATATTTATCTGCATTTGTGCTCACGTAATTAAGTTACCATTCCGTTTTACAATAATCCCAATATTTCTCATGCCAATTTTTTTGCGTTAATTTTTTATAAAAAATAAAATTCATTTTGTTACCGAAACCAGAGTTCCATACTTTGGACAAAATTCGCAAAAATTTGAAAGATTTAAAAAAAATTGCATCAAAATGTTAAAATTTTTAATCAGAATATTTGGAATTTTTTTTGGGTACGCAGTAGAAGACACCTGAAAACGCGCTTTATATGCAAGAAAGATTTCAACATCGTTTGCATAAAAGTCGTAAAATATAAACTCGACTTTTAAGGCACTTCACAATTACAATATATTTTGTTATACAAAACAACATTTTTTTTTCAGATTGGTTATGGTAAGATAAAATGTGAAAATCTTTTTTTATTGTCAGGCACCTGACAAGTGACAATGAACTACCCTCTTTTGTATATTGGATAGATGTCTCTAGTATGTCAGGTTTTTCAGAAAAATGGGGGGAAAAACACCAAAAAATAGGTTTTTATCGGATTTTATCCACTAATTTTTTGAACATCGAGAGGTTGTCGGCATCTTAGAACAGAGTTGGCGGTCTCACATAAAACGTAGGAGTGAATTTTGTATGCATAACATAAAATATTTATAACAGAAATCACAATTAACCACCCTATCGGAAAATGTATAATTATTGGAAATGGCACCACACGTCAAATATGAAATTTGACACTTGTGAACTAGACAGCTGCAGTATACAGGGTCCGTCACTCTAAGTATAACAAATTAAAAAGGCCGTACAATTTAGTTTGGAAAATTACATTTATTCAATTCAAAGTAAAAAATGTGTGAAAAAAACACAAAATTAGGAATCAATTTACTTTTACTCAATATGACCACCTTTCGCAGCTACGCGAATGTGACTTGCAGGTATTTTGGCCCACTGGAGGCGGGAAAATCTCTTAGTTCAGATTTTGCTCTCCGATATGGTTCAAAGTGAATAATCAATCGCATTCGCATCTGGTGAATTTCACAGCCCTTGTGTGGACGTTGTGAAGTTCGCACCATTGTTTTTTAGCCGTCCTTCGTTCACTCGAGCTTTGTGAGATGGTGCCGAGTCCTGTTGAAACGTCCATGGTCTGCTACCGAAATGATGGTCTGCCCACGGCTTCAAAACAACCTGCAGAATACTTTCCCGATAATACTTCGCATTTACCTTGACGTCATACACGAGAACGATTAGAGGGCGCCCATCTGCGGTTACAGCGTCCTAAACCATTACCAGGTGCTATCTCCGGGTAGCCAATTGATGACTCAAATTCTCGTATGGACGTTCAGTCCAGTAAACCCCATCATTTTGGGGCTTACGAATTGTTCAATTTGAAAAAATTGTCTCGTCTTTCGCCATTTGATTGACACTTCATCGGGGATACTTTAAAGTGCTCGAGCTCGCGAATAATCGCTGGTTGTTATTTTCTAGCCAAACATAATGCAATCCCACTACTACGTTTGAAATCCATTACTGATTTTCTTTTTTCGCGTTTACTCTCGGCAAAATGCTTCTGCGCGCTTGTAAACAATACTCTGGACTGTCATTTAACCAACTAACACACAGCTGATGTCCGTGCCACACTTCGAGTGTCGGACCCTGTACAAACAGAAAATCAGTGGAGTGCGTAAAGTTTAAAAAACAGAGATCTATCACACAAAATTATTATTTTTTATTTAGTAAAAATGCTGTTTTTCTCCTGTTCGAAGAACCATATCAGGCGAATACGGTGAGTGATTAATGGTTAACATGCGATATCTAGTCAAAAAATCAGTCACAAGAGTGGATAGAGGAGATAGTGCCATAAGCGCCAACTTCCTCCTTCGCGCTATTGAAGGCGAATTCGACGAATGCGATGCAATAAACGCTTTCAAATGCCAAGATAGAAAATTGCATTGACGGTTTGGCCCATTGGCACGAGCTCTTTGTAGGCAATTCTCTTTGAATCGTAAAAACAGATGAGTATTGACTTGATTTTTGACTTCTCCAAACGTAATTTTTTGGGTGGTGGCTCGTCTGGGGCCTTCCATTCGGCACTTTGACGCTTAGTTTCGAGTTCATGTTGGAAACACCACGTTTCATCACCAGTTACAATATTGTAAAGGAAGTTCTCGTCTTTTCTCGCCTCTTTAATGAGGTATTTCGAATGTTGAATTCTGAGCAATTTTTGGTCCTCAGTTAACTTATGCGGCATGAAACGTGCTCAAACCTTTCGTATGCCCAAATAATCAGTTAGAAAGCGATAAATCGATATTTCAGAGATATTCAACTCCGTTTTTATGAATTTGAACGCTGATTTCGGTTCATTTTTGATAAATTCACAAACAAGTTCGATGGAGTTTTCGGTGATTACTGATTTTGGGCGGCATGCTCATTGCCATTTATGCCCTCACAACCATCTCTGAAAGGTGTAAGCCACTCATGAACTCTGGCACAAGATAGATAATTATCGCCATAAACTTTTTTCATCAATTCAAATGTTTACCGATTTTAAAACAAAATCTGATATATGTTCAAAACACATTTGTGTACCGATTTCATTGAGCTGAATATCACCAAGTTTTCACTGGAAGTCAGCTAGGGATGTAACGTCCATAGGACTAACTAATTAAAAAGGTGATGACATCAAAAACACTTTTATGACTTTTTATGTACTTCTACCCCAAATTAAGGCTGGCGGAAGCCCATAAAAAAGAAGAACGAAATGTAACTGAAAACCAGTTCTTGGAATTTTTTTACAAATGTCTTTCATTGCAAGTCATTAACTTTAGTTAATTTTTTCTCTTATTTAATATTATGGAATTATTGTATCACCTTCCTCTGACTTAAAATATATTTTGGAATATGATCAGTCGCATACAAAAAGAGTTTCGATAAAATGCCCTACGATCCGACGAGAAGCGAAAAAATGTGAAGAGAGTTTTTTTTTGTATAGTAGTTTATTAGTTCTTCTTAAAAATGTCATCAGTATTAAAAAAAAGCCAAACCATCTGCAAATATCAACAGTTTTTGGCATACTGTATATGTATATTAAGCTATCCCACAATAGCGGGCACTATAACTCAACTATGCCATTAGAAACTTGCTAACCGCAAATTATATTTGCAAAACTTTCGCGGCGCTCAACTATAACAGCAACTCAGCGGCTTATGTACAACAACGACTATCACACGAAAAACAACAAGGCTGACTTTCATGACTGCCTGATGGGTATTAGTGGGTGGCACCTATCTAACTGTTGCTGCCCCGCCAACAGTATTGTGAGTGTCCACTGGACTTGCTACGGCTCCGGCTACTGTCGCTAGAATTTTGTGCCAAGCGGAGATTTGAATTATGCAAACATTATAGCTCACCCACTCAGACACTGTGGTGCGCACACCGGAACATGCACGCGTACTTATACATAAAAATATGGCATGTCACTGTGTTATTCTGTATATGCATGTGTGTGTGTGTGCATTGTTTTTAGATTTCACTAGTGGTTTTTGATTTTTGTCGCATGTCACACGCCTGGGGTTTTTACTAATACAGAAACATGAATAAATGTTGTAAAAATTTTGCAAGTGTGGTTTTGAGATCTCCCATAATGAGATGTGTCAAAACATAACATAAAGTTGGTTGCTTTTATTACGAATACATAAAAATAAATATAAAAATAATACAGATATAAAATAAAAAATATTTTGAAAATTCTATTAATTTTGTAAGTATTCATTTATTTTTGGAATGAATATTTTTTATACTTTTGCACTGCATAGCTAATGGAAATAACATTGTTCGCATAACACAATTCTCTGACTCACACGCATGTACGAGTGTAGCCGAATGATCGAAGCCTGAATTGTTGCGCTATTAGAGTAATACCTTGACCCTGAACATACAAAATAGGACGATGAATGGGGCATGGCATTGAAAATGTCAACCCCATTAAAATGCGATTTTGGGGTTTCATTGACAAAAAGATCTGTTGTTCCTTGTTGTTTGCTTATTTCTTTACATACTGATTGCAATTTTGATATTCAAACCAACAAATTGTAAAGTAGGTGCAAAAACACATGTCATTTTTGTTGTCCTACGACTGGTATCTTGTACGGGTTCACCTTGAGTTAAACGAAACGTCCAAATACTGAATATACAAATAAAATGGAACAACGTAGGTAGATAGGTAGTGGGGTGGCTGTCGCAATGACACACTTAGACCTTTCATAGGTCCATTGTGATACCACTGGAACTTACCCTTACCCTATGGGTTCCTTTTCAAACCATCCGGTAGCTTTAATAAACGAGCAGAGCTTCGTTAGTTTTAGATCCGCTATGTTCGCTACATCAGTTAAAAATGACGTATCAAGACTGCGGAGCCTCTTTATAATTAAGCTTTCACACTCACATAAAAGTTGTCTGACTGTTTCCTCTTCTTCTGTATTAAGACAACTTCTACAGAAATCGAAGTATGGGAGTCCTAACCTTCTAGCGTGGCTGCCTATTAAACAATGACTAGTTAATACCGCTATCATGTTTCTTATAACTTCTCTGTTAAATCTTAACAAGCTTTTTGATCGACCGCTGCTCCATTTTGGCCATGTCTGTCTGCTTAGTTCGCATTTTGAGAGGTTTTACTAACTTGTATTTACCTTATTGATGGTTTCCCTATCTTGTTGTAAGTTGTTTACAATTGGCTATAGGCGTTAGTATCTGCATCCTATCCACTTGGAGGTCGAGCGTTGAATCGGTTTGAACAAGTTCATCTACCTTGCAGTTCCCTGCTATGTATATTCCTGTGGCCTGGCACCTAAATATGGTTTACTTTGTAGTATTTTGATATGTCAATTAGAAGTTTAAAACATTCTATGACTATTTTTGACGAATGTGTTTTAGAGTCTAGCGCTTTTATTGCTGGTTGACTGTCCGAGTATATGAAGACTTCATTTGTGTGTTTTCGTGTTTATCAACGTGGAAATATGAAAACTATTTATGAGGACCCGGTGGTTTTGAAATTTCAAAAAACCAATTTTTTGTTTTTATCGATATTTCGAAACTAAAGTATCTAAGAATATACTGTGAAATTTTCATAGGGAAATTCCCAATATTATAACTTCTATTAACTAGGTAAAGAGCGCTCCGCGCGCTCCTGGTGTTGTCAAAACAAAAAAAATATTCAACCGAACAATTGAAATTTTAATATGTTGTTCACAACATCAATGTCTACCGCTCGTACTAGATTCATATTATTATTTCAATTATTTCTTTTTTTTTTATTAAAAATCTGAAAAAAAAACGAGTTTTAGAGTGTCAAATTCAAAACAGCGCTATATGGTCAAGGTTTTTTTTAATAATTTCTTTAGTTTTTATGTTTCAAATAAATAGAAGAGGCAAAATGGACAACACCGACCAGGCTCAATTTTCGAGAGGGTCAATTTCAGCGCCATTTTTTTAATTATTAAAATTAAAAAACAAGTTTTTTGAATGTAAAAGAAGTTAAAAAATTTAAATATCGTTTTTCGTTTTTTTATTGTAAAAAAAATTCTGCAAATACCTTAAATTTTCGACCCATAGACCATCGGGACCCCTTAACTGCTTGGGACAAACCTATTTTAGTTTTCGCTGTTCTAGTTTGTTGATCCCTTCCGAATAATAGGATTTGCCCAAATCTGAAAAATTGCCATTCGTTTCTGCAATCACCTTCTTGTTTGAATAAAATATTTTTCCCGCCAGCCATTTTCTCAAATTGGGGAGAAAATAATAGTTCGAGGGATTCTAGTGAGCCAAGTCTGGAGAAAAGAGAGGATTTGAAACCAGTTAGACTTCTATTTCCATTTTGCGACCACAACTAGTGAGGCGTGAGCCAAAGCGTTGTCGTGATGGAAAAAGAAAATCATGCGACTACCTCCGGCAGTGCCACCTCTCAGACTTTGCACGGATTTTCCAAAAGATTCTCGTGTAATATAGTTTATTTTGTATCCATATGCGTCCACTATGTACTGACCCTTCAAACCTAAGCGCGAAACATTAGCAAAAACTCTTTAATATAAATAAATCTATGTGCTGTGATCCTACTTTCCAAAAGTATCAGCTTACTCCAAGTACTAGAAATGGACTACTCTATTCCTAGACTCATTTTCGAAAGACTCTTTAAGAACGTCAAGAAGAGCGTAGCAAACTCAAAGACTATGGGAGAATTAAATTTATATACAGATGATTCCAAGCTACACGATAAAGTTGACAATGAAGTATTTTTGAAGGAATTATAACTTGACCATCCGTTCGACTACCAATCTACAACAGGGTATGTAGAATTAATGTAGAATTTCTAGCTATAAAAGAAGTGGCTAAATGCGCATACCGCAACAAAAAACTGCAATAAAAATATTCTCGGATAGCCAGGTGGCCATTAAATCAATGAATGCGGGTATACTAAGATCAAAGGTTGCTCAGGAATGTCGAGTGGTTATATATGATATTCAAAAGGGGATAACTCAAAGGTCGTGACTTGTGAAACTGGTCATTAGCTATTTGGCAGGCATTCCTTGAGATAGGAAGTTTTCTCATATGAATATTGTAGAAGTTGTAAAGATGAGGAAGAGAAAGGGAAAGAGGAACAAATGGTTGAGCTGTTACTTTACAATTGTGCAGCCTTGACTAAAATCAGAGCAGGTTTTCTAAGAAGATACTTTTTCCAACTGTCTTACGAAACTGTCTGACGTGGTGATGGGACCACTCCTGCGCTTGATAAGAGCCACCAAATCGTTCTACGAAGAAAAATAAATGACGTTCATGTGTCTTATATTGGTATCACAACGGACCTGTAAGGTCTTTGTCCATACAGACCCACTACCAACATAACCTAACTCAGCCTACTTCAACCTACTTCAACTACGTAAGTGGCACTTGTTTATTTGGACATAAAGTATTAAAATGAAAAGATTCTTACAGTCTGTATTAACCTAATGTTCAATTGAATAATAATTACTAGGAAAAAAATAATCAAGATGGCATATATATAGGTACATATAATTGGCGCGTACACCCTTTTAATAAAAATTTAAAATTAAAAAAAATTATATCTAAATAAAGCGAAGTCAAGCAGGCTCGAATTGGATTATGAATTATAATCTCTAAGTGGGCGAGCAATTGGTGCGTTATTTGCAAATTTAGTCTTTAAATTATCCCCATAAAAAGCATAAACATTGCGACAACATTAAAGCTTATCCGCTCAAGTAACATAGAACTGGGCAGTCGACTCCAAGATTCTTAAACTCTGTTACATTTTGAAGCACATTATTAGAAATGTTACCGAAAGCCCGAAAAATGATGATTTTCAATAATTTTATTTGCTAGTCAATTGCTTGATTTTATTCAACTTGACTTTAGCAAAATTTCAAAACAAAAAATTAATAATTGCAAAAGTTATCGCTGTTTGTGTGGAGCTCGTTTCTCTTGCGGCGATTATCACAAGTCTTTGGAGATTCATCCAAAATCAATCGGAAAAGAGAAATTGGTTTTATTAAAAGATAATGGTTTTTCGAGTTTTTTTCAAAATTAACAATATGGCGGCCCCAATCCAACAATAAATTGTTTAAAAAAAATCAAAATTTTTGAAAAAAAGATTTTTCTTTCTCAAAAGCAGTATAAATTTTATTGAAATCTACCAAGCGATTTTTAGTTTTGCTATTGATTCCGGAGCTCCCGAGCGCCCTTAGTTAATTCTTGAATAACTCGAAAAGTATTTGTCGGATTCACTTTAAATTTTCACACAATATTTTTCAGATATTATACAATAGTTTAAGAATATGTAAAAAAAATTTTTTTTTGAAAATTCTGACTACCCCTAATCCTTTAAATGAAACCTTTTTTTTAATATTCAAAAATATACCGACCTCGTTCACCAACAGTGAAGATTCTTCAAGTCTCGAAAATTTTAGAGAGATCTATTTGGTAAAATATAAGCAAGAGTAGCGGGGAAAAAAGGGTTTTGATTATTTCTGCAATTAAGGTTGAATTTTCAGCTATGTTGTATTGAAAAGATTTTAATATATTGTAGTTTTAATGTAAAAATGAGTGCAAGTTCTGCTGCTTCGAGGCGACATAAAACTGCAAGTCCGGTCCCTCCATTTGTGGAAATATCAAAATATAAACTAGCACATTCCAAATAGGAATAAAAGCTAGGCCAAATAATGGATGTAAGTGCTAATTATTATTATTATTATTAAAGATTATTTGTTTTCTTTGCATTCTATGTTAAAAAACTTTTCCATATAAAGCACATGTTCGTCTCTCATTTATATAGAGGAAAATGCTCTACACGTTAGCGAAAGAAAATTGTAAAAAATCAACAAGAATTTTGAGCCACTTTCAACTCAAATTTTATTATATTATATTAAAATTGTATGGCCTGTAAAACTGGCCTCTACCAGAATTCATTGTCGAAACCTTTTTATTTTGGAAAAAGTTACATTTTGTCATATTTCTGATATGGGTTCCATTGCTTTTTTCCTTGTTCACTACTCTCGGGGGCATATGGCCTCGACAAGACTCTTCCATCGTACACGGTTCTGTGCTGTTGTTTTTGCGCCGTCCCATGTGATGTTGGCATCTGCTAGTTCGCGCAACATCGACCTTCTCCAAGTGTTTTTTGATCGACCGCCACCTCTGCTTCCTTGCGAGTTCCAGTCCAGTGACATTCTTGTGATGTTATCTGGTGGTTTTCTCAATGTGTGACCTATCCATCGCCACTTTCTGCGTTTGATTTGTCTAAGGATGGGTTCCTCATTCGTGCAACTCCACAGTGTGTCGTTACTGATAGTATTTGGCCAGAATATTCTGCAGATGATGCGGATGCACTTGTTGACGAAAGTTTGTAGGCTCTGTGTGATGATGTTACAGACCGGCCTGTTTTCGCTTCCGTAAAACAATACGCATTTTAGCATTGAGCATTGAGGCCGCCCGAATGCCGCCCTTGCTTTGTTTAGCCTGCAGTTGACATCTTCATCTGCTCTACCATCAGCCGACAGGGCATAGAAACATAGAGGGAAAGGAAATTGCTGATGAGCTTGCCTGGAAGAGTGCTGAATTAGTCTCAGAGACTTCCTACCTAGACATCGGCCTCCCCCTGACTGTTGTTAAAGGAAAATGTCAGAAAAAACCACTTATTTCTGAGGAAAGCGCAGAAGAGATGGAGCGCTATTCTTCGTGTGCAATTTCAAAAACCTTGTGGCCCCACTACAGTCGACACAGGACTCAGGGAGTGCTTGGGACTTGACGCCATTCAATTTCCAATCTCGTAGCTATGTTTACTGGTGATTACACGATCGACACACACGCGGAAAAGCTAGGTTTATCATTTAATCGCCAATTCAGAAGCTGTAGGAACCTTTCAAGGAAAGAGAAAGTTGAGCACTTTCTCAGTAAATATCCGGGTTTGGCAGTTAGACGACTGAGGTCGCTGGCTGCTCCTTTCCTCGACAGTGCTCCAACCCAAATCCCATCAATCTTTACTGAAACGATGCCTTAGTGTCAGAGTGGCACTTCAACTATTTCTCCTACCAACCTTCTTTGTCCTACAGTATAATTTACTCACTTTTTACTACTATCTGTTTTACCAAAACGAGGTTCGGCTCTCGTTCAACTCATTCCGACAAATTTTCTGTACATACCAACAAATGAGAGTTAATCAAATATTCCATACTTTTTGAATTGCATAAATATCAGCTCATTCATCTGTTACATTTCTTCGCTTTTAATTTCTGCCTTGTGGTTGAGCAATTTATTGATGATGATCGGATTATCCTGTTAAATAAAAGGGAGATGAAAACAACTTGCGGTAGCTTACATTGTGGGTAGCACACCACGCATCCTCCCATATCAAGCATGCAAGTCCAATTACTACGAGTGTACATACACATGCACGCACATGCCCGCGTAAATTCGGGCCATACTTTCAGTCACATTTCTACTTACACTTATCCATAAAAAGCGCTGCACATAATGTGACTGCTGATAAAATGCTTCAGAGCACAAAGCGCCCAACTGAAATAAATAAAATAAATAAATGCGCATGCAAGAGAAACAACTTGGCAAGGGTGATAAACACAACATCAACCACAGAAACTGTGCAACATGCATACATACAGGTAGAACCGTATGCAACCTGCATCAGGCAAGGTAGCAACGTCTGAGCGACCACTGTGCTGCTATTCGTACAACATCGAAAAGTTTGCAATATTTCGATGCTTGCGTGCTATTGCGGCAGGTAAGTTGTCGGAGCGCCAAAAATTGCACCAGCAATCAACGGCAAATCTCTCGAAAGCTTTCGCCTCACAACAGTCGCAATGATTTCGTTGTACGTATGTATCGTGTGTACTGCGTGTGTTTGTGTGTGTGTATGTGTATAAATATGCGTTTCTACATTTTCTTGGTGGTAGCAATCGTAATTCTTCAAGAGTGGATCTGTAGCGAAATCTGCGCCAGAGATATAAACATTTGTGTTCATGTATCACTTTCAGATGTACGCCTGCAGGTATGCCTCACAATTTTACTTCTGCTTGAATAGCACAAGACGGTAATAAGATGTGCATATGTATGCATGCAGGCACTTGTACTCATTAGGGATATGTTCAACTTCAATATTTATGTGAATTCAGAATTATGCGAGTTTATGTACACTTGTGTTCGAATAATTAAGATACTCTATATTTTTGAAATATTCGAGCTACTATTCATGCAAAATTTTGTTCGTGCATTTTTTATAAAAGTAACAAGAATAACAAAAAAAACTAAAGTTTCAAGCAAACTTCAAAAAAAATGTAGTAAATTTAAAAAAAAATTTAATAAATTTCAAAAATGTTTAATAAATATAATATCTAAAAAAATTTATAAATTTTTTAAAGAATTATAACTTTTAATCAGAATTTTTAGAAAACATCTGCGTATGCAGTTTGTACAAAATCCAAAAATACTTTCACATATTTCAAAAAAAATTGTATAAATTTCAAATATATTTAATAAATTCCAAAAAAAATTTAAAAAATTTCTAAACAATTTGGCTAATTTCAAAAAAATTTCATCTTTGAATCAGAGTTTTTAGAAAACAGAAAAACGTATGCAGTTTGTAAAAAATTCCGAAAATTTTTCAACATTTGAGAAAAAAAAAATTTTTATTTTCGAAAATGTTTAAAAAAAAAAAAATTTACAAATTTCAAAAAAAAAATTTAATAAATTTCAAAAATGTTTGAAAAAATGTTCCATTTTCAAACAGAATTTAAAAAAAATCTTGGTATGCTGTTTAACAAAATTTAAAAAAATGTCACATATTAAAAAAAACATATTTAATGAGTTTTAAAAATATTTAATAAATTTCTATAAAAAATTTAATAGATTTCTAAAGAGTTTGACAACTTAAAAAAAATAAACTTTCAATCAGAATTTTTAGAAAGCATCTGCGTATGCAGTTTGTAAAAAATTCAAAAAACTTTCACAAATTTAAAAAAAAAATTAATAAATTTCAAAAATGTTTAATAAATTTCTAAAACCTTTCAACTTGCAATCAGACTTTTTAGAAAACATCTGCGTATGCAATTTATACAAAATTCAAAAACGTTTACATATTTAAAACAAAATTTAATAAACTCACAAAAAAATTTGATAAATTTCTATAGAATTTCACAAATTAAAAAAAAAATAATAAATTTCAAAAATTTCAAATTTGACAAATTTAAAAATATTATGATATTAAGTTTCAAAAATATTTAATAAATCCTTAAAATAGAAATTAAAAATTTCTAATAACTTTTAACCTTTAATCATTTATTTTGTAGAAAACATCTGCGTATGCAGTTTGTACAAAATTGAAAACACTTTCACAAATTTTAAAATAATTCAATAAATTTCAAAAAAATTTAAAATAAATTTCAAAAAGATTAAATAAATTTCTAAGAAATTTAACAAATTTCAAAAAAATTTAAACTTTTAGTCAAAATTTCTTGAAAACATCTGGGTATGCATATTAAGTTTTAGTAAATATAATAAAGTGTAAGTTTGCGGTCGTTCAAAAATTGGATTGATGTGCCATTTTTGTTTTTTTTTTCATACGATGTGAAGCATTTTCTTCCATATAAATGATTTTCGAACAAGTGACTTAATTAGGAATGTGAGCTCAAGCGTAGATGCACACATTTATTCTTTTGCTTGAGCATTACCAATAGGTTTACAGGGTCCGGCACTCGAAGTGTAACCAATTAAAAAGGCCACACATTTAGTTACTTTTACTCGACAAAACCACCTTTTGCTTTGACTCTTTTCGTAATTTTCTGGTACCTTTGATACTTCTGCTGCTTCTGATAAGGACTATATGCCTTCTCATATTCCTCCAGATAATAATTTTTTCGCCAATAGTTTTTCTTTTGCGTTATAAACGGAAAATTTTCAATTTTTTTTTTTTTTTTTCAAAAAGAAACAATAATTATTTTCTCGAACTTTGTAGATATCTTGGAATCATTTAATTTTAATTAAAAATTAAAAATAACTAGTTTAATTATCTTTAGTTTCATTTATTTAATTTAATTTTAGCGATTTAAAAATCTATCAGACTAGACTGGTATTCAGCAACACTCCAGTATTTTTCAGGTTGAGCTGATGGCAATAATAACAGCCGTGGCACTGGTGCAGTGTGATGAGTTACCTGGAGATGATATCTAATTTTTCGCTGATATTCAGGCGGCAATAAAATCTCTCACAAAACAGTTGACAGCGCTAAGGTAGTCATTAAATTCACCAAATCTCTTAATGATAATGGGTTCTTGGCCATTACGACGTCGAGAGAGACTGCAGGGCCTATGAACTAGCGAGACTTGGTACCAAGCAGACTCATGAGTGCACAAACAATGACATACGCATAACCTTACAGACATTTAAGCTGTTTATATTTGAGATAATTGTAAGAACAGTGAACGGAAGAATCGCCGGAGAATTGTCGCCAACTCTCAATACTAAACGCACAGAATCTCTGCTAAGCCAAAATAAGCACAATCTTAGCACACTAATTTCCGTACAGGGAATGGGCGTCCAGACACATCATTTACGCAGAGGAATTATAAGTGACGATTTTGCACCTTCTGTGACACTTTTCTGCTCTATCAGTACCTTTATGCAGATTCACCATTTTAGGCGAATAATTTTTCAGTAGGTTGGTAGATCTCAATTCGGTGGAAATCAGGTAGCTTCTAAAGTTTCCAAAGGGTTCACATTGGTTTTATTAGAGATCGTGTCATCGCAATGGGCTACGAGCCTGATTGTGTGCTATAGTCGGCAACCTAACCTAATCTATCTTGTGTATATAGATTAAAAAAAAACTATCAAAAACATAATTTCTTACAGCTTACAAAAAAAATAAAATCTTATAGTTTTACTTAATCAATATTTTTTACATAGGTCATAAAGCTAAAATTGCAAATATTATTTAGAAAGTGGAAATTAAAACTAAATAGTTGGAAACTTTATTAAATTATCTTAAAGTTCTAAGTGGAGTGAAATAAAAGGCTATAAAGGCTATGCTCCGAGAAGAACAGGGCATTAATTTTTGGATTTTTTTTTTATGTTTTACTTTTTTTTTTTTTTGGGTATATGAAAGTAAAGACGCTTTAATCTGCGGATAAAGTAAAGATTTTAAGTTAATTAAAACACATTTTGAATAATACGAATGAATGGGATAAGCGAAATTTAACGATCTGAGAGCAAGGCGAAGAAAATTTCTTGAATTCATTTAAGTTTCATTAATGTGACAAAGCTGATCAGATCTCGAAATGAAGGCCGCATATTTCAACTTAGTGTGTGGGCCAGTAACGCGCGACCAAAAAGTGTAAAATATGGTCTAGAAATTACAATATGTAATTTAAATGGCTGAGGGAAAGGAGTTTCGAGTTAAAGATTACAGTCAGAACAGAAATTTCGTTCAGAATAGTGAGGCGCAAGTATGCAATAAAGTATGAGATAGAAATTATTTGTCTAGATTTATATAATGGCATATGAAAGCACTGCTTAATATTTAATTGAAGCTGATTTGTATCACACCACACCAACACATTGCTGTGCTCTGACTGAAGAAAAATTTTCAGATATACCTTTAATAAAAATGATGAAGACCAATTTTTATCTAGAGGCTAGTAAAGGATGATCAAATTGCAATTCAAGAAACATTTTCTCTAATAGGATTTTTTTTGGGAAATCTCACGTCACTACTCTCAAACGTAATACATAATTTTTTAGTATTCATTGACATTTCATCATGGAAAGATTTACGCCTCAGC
Organism: Anastrepha obliqua; assembly: GCF_027943255.1. Taxonomy (NCBI): domain Eukaryota; kingdom Metazoa; phylum Arthropoda; class Insecta; order Diptera; family Tephritidae; genus Anastrepha; species Anastrepha obliqua. The sequence continues at coordinate 66,999,979 of NC_072893.1, forward strand.
AACGTTTAAAAATTGTCCAATTGAATTATGAACACCGACGCTCTGTGAAAAGTGTTCATCGCGCGCTCAGGCCAACTTGTGGTGTATGGCGATGAGATAGATTTTTGGCTGTATGGCTATGTCAATAAGCAAAATTTCCGTTTTTGGCCCGAAGAGCAACCCGAGCCATTCAAGAACAGCAGTTACATCCATTGAAACTTGACATACAGCCCGGGTCCATAAGCATAAGTCTGCATACATTTGGAAATAAAAAAATATTCCGAAAAAAATATAGCGACCCTAATGAAAAAATTCGTGAGAGCATTCTTATACTTTTTCTTATATGTATATTAAAATTCAGAGCTGTTTGTGCGCCCATTTTCCATGCATTTCATTTGCCTTCACGCCACTTTCTTAATAAGCTGAATTTGTACTGATTCTGCTCACATAACTACTTAGGTATTTACTTTCCCTTTGCCAGCACCCGCGGCTAATCGTGAATTAAGTGCCCCGCACGAATGTTCTTATTTTTAAAGCGCTTATTGATAGCCTGAGGTGGTTGTTAAACTCGGTGCAGAAAATATCACACTTATAAACGTTATCGAATTTCCAATGTACAAGGGTGCCTTAACACATTCACGCGCATGACAAGTATAACAACAAAATTTTAGTGTCGCTCAGTATCATTTCATTTTTTACTAAATTTCTATAATTCTATACCATTTTTTTGATAATTGGGTACAGGACAACCGGGTAGAAAGTTTTTCATGCAATTTTCAAGAAGAAGAAACCCAGCAGCCTTACTAAATCCAAAAGGCGCATGATTTCACACCAAAGCAGCAACAAGTCAGACCGAAGTTTCTTCGCTTGGCCAAAGCCGAAAGCGGTCAATTTCCGAACATTATGTTTTCTGGCGAGAAAATTTTACAAATTGAGCAATTCGTAAACTCCCAAAACGATGGGGTTTATTTGACCGACCGTTCGTACTAGAATTTGAGCAAGCGATTGGCCACCATGAGGCAGCACCCACCACAGGTAATGGTTTAGGCCGCTGTAAGCGCAGATGGGCGCTCTCCAATCGTTTTCATCGAGCCTGGCGTCAAGGTAAATTTTTAAGTATTACCGGGAAAGTATTCTGGAAACAAACTTTTCGCTGAAACGTAAGTTTTCAACCTAAATTTATGGTCCTTTTAATTGCTTACACTTCGAGTGCCAGGCTCTGTATATATATATTTTTTTTAATTCTTAGATTTTCACGAGTGAAGTTTACAAATAAAAGTGCTGATGTTATCAGACGTCATTTCTGCTGCCAATTCTTAGCTTGGATTCAGAAAACGGAACTCCCAAGAATTTGTGAACCCGCTGACACTAAAAGTGTTGTATCTTTCTATGCTCAGTAAAATCTTTTCTTGAGTATGCAAGTTTTATTTTCGATTTTGGATGCTCCTTACATTCCGAGTGAATAGAGGGCATTCAAGAAAAAATCACTAAATTTGCTCTCGCAGATTGTTTTCTTACTAACGAATGGTAAAATATAATCTCCCTTGTCGAGTTTTGAACTTGCCATTTAAACAAGAGCAAAATGCATGGTATTGCTTTTGAAAAGGATGGAGTGGAGTGGATTCACGTGAACAATTATCTATTTTGGCTTTTAACATTCCCCCTAAAGCTTTAAGAGATAAGTCTATATTTTATATAAAATGTCAAAGTATGATTTATGACTTGACTGAATCAATTATATGTTAATGTCGCTGTTTAAACCCAGGAAGACAATCACATTCTGTCACACGTTAAAGATAATCATGCGAGATTCTTAACCAGATTTTTGTCTTATTTTATTGATTTATTTCCCGAAGAAAAGAGCCATATGCCATTTAACATATTCGTCTACTTACTATTCGACATCAGAGAAGACATTTGATCTGGTGTATCCACTCCGCCTCTAGTTTGAACATAATAAATAATCATCTCTGGTTTTCCGGTAATTTCATTTACATTGGCGTTGACACCGCAAAGTGATAACAAGCAAACCATTTTAGCTGGCTTCGGCCTATAAGAGGCAAGAGTAAGGGGTCCGTCAAATCAAAACATAGATATTCCCATTTGCCTAAAGTGACTGTTTTTGATTTCATCAGGTAACTCGCGTTTGTTTTATCGCAGCGTTCCTACAATCTTCAGTTTATAAGGTTCCTGAAGTAAGGTTTTCCCCAAAGAGATTCAAGTAAACCAAATGTTGCATGAAACATTACGACAACTTCATAAGTGTCACGAAATGTAGCAGCGATCATAGATATGCTTCGCTTCAAAGACATCTCGCCACTGATAGATAGAAGATATTGAGGCATAAAGCAGGATCATATAGTAGATTACGACATATTCGTTTAGAACACCTTTGAGAACTAACAATATTCAGTGCTGACACTCGGCTATGCTTTTGAATGTCTACTTCTTTCCTCTAATAGTTCTCTGCGGTAGTGTAGTTATTCGTCGAAATGCTGATGAAGAAGCTAATTGTTCAATATCCTCTTGGACTATGGGTTCGTTTACGCAAAGTATCGGCAGTTCTTCCCTCTGCTCATTCTCCACCTCACGCTTCATCTTCGCTCTGGTGGTTTTCTACCTCGCTATCCGTGTCTTCACAGGTTAACTCATCATCAGTCTCCAAAAGAGCAGCCAGGATGCGGTCTTCGTCCAAATTGAAACGCGCCATTGTGTTTTCACAAATATAAAACTGTAGTATAAAATTTGAAAATATATGTATCTATAATAATTAATTATAAAATAAATTAAGCCCCTCGAATATCCATATAGACAAAAATCGTGAATGACACTTGAAACATATTCGTGCGTAATTTTGACTAACAGAGTTCTTATAAAGGGTGGTTAAATTTCAAGGGCCTATGTTGAATGTGAAGCACACCTAAACGTCAACGACACCGTTGGACTTCTTTCTTTGGGATTATTTGAAAGAAAAGGTGTACGTTGATAAGCCAGCAACAATTCAAGAGCTAAAGGACGAGATAATGCGGCACATTAACGGCATAGGACCTTAATTATGCCTCAGCGTCATCGAAAATTTGGAACATCGGATGAAGGTGTTCCGCCGAGAAATTAAGAAAAATGACAATAATTTAAACAAAAATTGTATTTTATTCAAAATCAACACCGGCCCTTGAAACTTAACCACCCTTTAGAAAAAGTTTTTTTCTAATAGCGGTCGCCTCTCGGCAGACAAGTGTATTTCTGTCATGAAAAAGCTTAAAACAGTAGGTCCCTCCATTTGTGGAACAACGGTTAGCAAAAAAGTCTTGCGGTATTTTTATTGAATTTTCAATTGTTCATAAAATTGGTTATAATAATGCGATTTAAGTCAAATATGCGCCGTTTTGTTCGATGACGAGTTCCCAACGAGATGCCAACTTCATAATGCCCCTCTTATAGAAGCTCGCTTCCCTATTGTCTCGGAGAGCCAATTTTCACAGGACTCTCTTGAGGACAACTTCCGACTACCAAGCTCGTTCGCCATGGACAGAAATAGGTGGTAATCACTTGGTGCGAGATCCGGACTATACGGTGGATGCAAAAGAACCTCCCATCCGAGCTCCCGGAGCTTCTGGCGCGTCACCAAAGATGTGTGTGGCCTGGCGTTGTCCTGATGGAAGACAATTCGACCTCTGCCGATCAAAGATGGCCTCTTCTGCATGAGTGCTGCATTCAAGCGGTCCAGTTGTTGGCAGTACAGGTCCGAATTGAGCGTTTGGCCATAGGGGAGCAGCTCATAGTGGATGATTCCCTGCCAATCTCACCAAACACACAGAAGAACCTTCCTGGCCGTCAATCCAGGCTTGGCCACCGTCTGGGCAGCTTCACAGCTTTTCGACCACGACCGTTTGCGCTTCACGTTGTCGTAAGTGACGCACTTTTCATCGCCAGTCACCATCCGATTCAGAAGCGATTCGCATGCATCCATACGGGCAAAAATGTTTTTTTGCCTCAAGTCGTGTGGCACCCATACATCGAGCTTCTTTTTGAATCCAAGCTTCTTCAAATGATTTATAACGGTTTGATGACTCATGCCCAGCTCTTGGCCGATGCTACGGCTGCTACTATGCCGGTCTCTTTCGATCAATTCAGCGATTTTATCGCAATTTTTGACGACAGGCCTTCCGGACCGTGGCGCATCTTCGATCACCTCTGCACCAGAACGAAAACGTTGAAACCATCGTTGTGCGGTGGAAATGGAAACTGTATCGGGTCCATAAACTGCACAAATTTTATTGGCAGCATGAGATGCATTTTAGCCTTTATCGTAGTAGTACTGTAAAATATGCCGTATTTTCTCTTTATTTTGCTCCATGTTTGCGACGCTATAACTCACGAACGACTAAAAGCAAACAACAATTAATCAAACACGTGTTAGCACGTGAAAAGAGCTTTCCAAAGCTCTAGCGTGAACCGATGCGATGAATACAACTAGAACTACGCGCTTGCAAAGACAAGCTTGCGGAAATACCGCAAGACTTTTTTGCCAACCTTTATATTTTATGTTTTTAATTATATTACCAAAGCAATAATATCTTCATGGATGGAAAGAATAATGAGTACTAGTATGGCCAGATTACCATTTTCGTAAATTGATTTAGCATTTTTGTTTTTTTATTATTTAGTCTCGAAGGTTTAGTTCTTTCTTTGTGATATTTTTCTAACCTGTTCTAATTAACATGTAATGTTTAATGTATTTAATATTTAATGTTTAATTTTATAAAATATACATTTTTTTTAATTAGTTCAATAATTCACTCAGTTTTATTTAACTTTACTTTTTATTAACATCTGCTTGCGTTGCCCACGATTGCGGTTATTGTTGATGTTCTTCTCCTATCAGCAGTCAAATCTCTCTCTCGCTACAACAGTGCAGTAAAATGCCCATTTAAAGAAAATAAAATACCATATTTTATGAACTACTTACAGAACTTTGTATGCGTGACAAATGGTTATGGTTATGTACAATTTAATTTATGCAGTTTCAGTTAAGAGAAACTATGTTATGTATTTTGTTAAGAGAACGACTTTTTTGGTTATGTAACAAGATAAGGTACTCTTTTTTTAATAATCTCGTTATGGTTTCTTCAGTATTTTCTGGTGTTTTTTTGCTTATTTTTGCTATGAATACACATCTTGATGCTCTATGTCCCACTAAGGATTGACGACCGGAAGAAACGTTTACACCTCTATGGTTTTAATTCGTATGCAGTAAATTCAAACGCTTTTTAAAATGTGTAAAAGGGTTTTCAATGTTAAGAAGAGTTGAGAGAAGAAGATTTAATATTATAAGTACCTGTAACCTTAAAAGGAGCAACAAATTAAATTTTCACTTTCAAAATATCAAATTGCATAAGAACCAACAAATTTTCATTAACACTAAAATTTTCTCAGAGTGACCTCAAGCGCGGAAGATTAACTTGAGTAAATAAATAACTAAGGCATGAATTATATTGTCACATTGATTAAGAAATATTTGAGTCTGAATATGTATGTAAATTTAATGGCATATTCATAGATATTCACAAATAGTTTTTTGATCGATTAATAGGAAAAATAGGAAAGTTTCAAGGCAGGTGTTTTCTGGATAGCCACGGACATACGGACAAACCAATTAACTGAGCTCAATTAAGCCAGTAAATTTATGTGTTGCTCCTATGTTTTATTTTAATTTTACTTTTATTATATTACTTTTGTTTTCCTTTTTCTTTGTTACTGAGTTTCTGACTAAATTTAAGCAGGGGAACCATGCACGTGTTTTTTTTTATTTAAAGCTTTCAACCTTTAAAAATGTCGTATACATTCATATAATGGGTGATTTTTTAGCTATTATCTTTTTAAGCAGTTGTTTTCATTGTTTCACTGTTTGGTTTATAATTTAATCATGAATCGTCTTACAAACGAACAACGCTTGTAAATCAATTTTATTATAAAAATGCGTGTTCTGTTAAGAAAGTTTAAGATCCACTTTTTTTATCGAAAAATTGTCTTCAGCGACGAAGCTCATTTTTGGATCAATGGATACGTAAATAAGCAGAATTGTCGATTTTGGAGTGAAGATCAGCCAGAAGAATTGCAAGAGCTACCAATGTAACCAGAAAAGGTCACAGTTCGGTGCGGTTTATGGGCTGGAGGTATCATTGGACCGTACTTCTTTAAAGATGCTGCGAATCGTAACGTAACTGTGAATGGTGAGCGCTACCGTGAAATGATATCCAACTTTTGTTAGCCCAAAATGCAAGAGCTTGACTTGAATGACATGTGGTTTCAGCAAGACGGTGCCACATGCCACACAGCACGCGTAACAACGGACTTGTTAAGAGGCAAGTTCGGTGAACATTTTATTTCACGTTCGGGACCTGTCAATTGGCCACCCAGATCGTGCGATATAACACCTTTAGATTATTTTTTGTGGGGCTATGTTAAAGCTCATGTCTATTCAGACAAGCCTGCTTCAATTAACGCATTGGAAGACAACATTAAAGCATTTATATGTGAGATGCCGGCCGAAACATTGGAAAGAGTATGCCAAAATTGGACTAAGCGGTTGGACCATTTGAAGCGCAGTCGCAGTCAACATTTACATGAAATAATCTTCAAACATTAAATTATATGGACTGTACTATCGACTTAAATAAAAATTGCATGCTTTTTTCTGAATTTTACGTGTGTTTTTTGAAAAACTTTCGTATAGCTCTTAAAAAATCACCATTTATATAGGTATATATAGAAATACATACATAAGCCTATTAAGCCAGGTCAGTCAATTAAATCAGTCTGAGGGTATTCTCAACCGAAATAACAACACACCCCCACGGTATGACTGTTCTAAATGTATGCAGAAAACAGAACAAAAGCAGCCAAATTGAAAAAGCTGTGAAAGTGAAAAGATGGTGTTAATCTGGCTAGTGATGGATGCTGTTAAGTGATGAATATTCATTTTTAGTAAGCCAAATGAAAACCAGAAAAATATAAGGCAAACTTGTCAATTTCGAAAGAGCCGCAAACTCGATTTTAATTTAACAGAATTAAGCCGGACTGAACATCTACGAGTATTCTTCCTTCTTTACTTGCATTTAAATTATTTACTTGTGTTCTTGGTGTTCTTACTTCTCGAATTTTTTTTTTATTTTTTGTGACGTTTTTTTTTTTGCTTTTGTTGTTGGTTTTGGAAACCAATCAAAATGTAAATTTCATAAGTAAATTAATTTTATACAACGTTGAGCAGCAGTTAAAAGTGTGTGCACGCAGAACCGCAAATACCATAGCCACGCCACAAAGCCGCGCATACACCTCGGACGCAAGCCGCGGGTCGCGGGTAATGAAAAGCAGCACTAACATTTTGGTTTGGTGATTAAAACTTTTACATGACATCCAGCTTGTTTCGTAACACATGTACATATATGTATGTGCGTATGTAACACATACATATGTTTCCTTAACTCTGAGTGTGTGTGAGCTTATGGCAGTAAATAACTATTCTCGCACCCATTTTGTGGTCCTGTTTTTTCTCTTTCGTTGAACAAAATGTAAGCCACCACAACCAACGCTCATACTCGGTCGGGATGGGAAGATGCACACAAGCTCTGACAGCCGGAATGCAATTTACCGAATGCAAAACACCAAACGCAGCCCTTTCGTAATGTGCATATGCATAGGTATACGAGTAGGGTATGTATGTATGTATGTATGTGCGTACCTATGAATGCGTGTAAATATGCTGCTGCTAAGTTAAAATTGAAGCCGGCATTCCACCGTTGTAACTGCCATCGCCTGCGCATACTTCGCCACTTGCCTTACCTTCTCAACACTCAGCGTAAGAAAATGTTTGTAAATTAAGCGATTTGACTGACAAAGGAATTATCATCATCGCCAAGGAAAATTTGCATACCTACAAACCATATAAATGCAGACGAAAATATTTGCTCGCGTGCGTATTTGCTTATACATACTCGTATATGTATGTTTGTACATATGTACCCTTACACTTATGTGTGCATTATTGCATTCTCGACCAAAAATATATGTTCATATGTACGAGGTGGGTTCAAAAAGTATCGCAAATTTTGAATTTTCGCAGGTTACGTATATTCGAATTTCGATTTTTTTGTGGCGATATGTTGGCAATCATGTCTCTCACTCATGCCGACGAGTTCGGCTATTTTGAATGTTCAGTTGATTATTGGCAGCGGCTTTGCCTCCACGTGTTTCGGCTCGTTTTGGATTTTTACCTATTCAAAAAGATGGATCAAAGAAGCTGTATCAAATTTTGTATGAACAACGAAATAAAGTGCGCGGATGCATTCCGAATGTTGACTGTGTCTTACGAAGAAGCTACTTTGGACCAAAGCAACGTTTATCGGTGGTACAAAATGTTCTCTAATGTTCTCTCAAATTTGCTTTTTATGCTTTTGAAATTTGTTTATGGTTTTGACGTGAAAACCAAATCTCAGTCATCTCACGGGAAGCTGCCGCATGAACAAAGACCAAAAAAAGCGCGCCAAATTACGTTGGCATAATATCTCATGCGGATTACTGTGAAGGGGACAAAATAGATATTAATGAATAAATAAATCATTTTTGAAAAAACACAAAATTCACGATACTTTTTGAAAACACCTCGTATGTGCGTTGGTGTTCATAGACAAAAACTTCAACGCATTTCAAGCGAACGTGTAAAAGCTGTCAGCGAAGAGCCAATTTGTTTGTCGAACGAAACGAGAGATGTGCATATGCATATGTATGTATGTACGTGTGCACATATACATAGATATCTTATAATATTCGCTGTAGGATCGGAAATTTCCGGCTCAAAACTAGTACCATTTGGCCAAATGAAAACCATTTCGCTACCCATGCGACATCTGCACTCTGAGTTTAAGTGCCCTAGCAGAAAAGTTTAGGAATACTTCAACCTTCTGATATATGACGGACGTGGCGTCGAGTAATAATTATGTTTTTTGGTCAAGCACGTTGTTCAATTTAGTTGCACGAACTCGCAGATGGCATAATTCTGAGAGTACGAAATGAGTGAAACCTTTTTGTATAACAAGGTTACAATTCAACAGACTAAACTATTTTCCAGTATTTCAGTCAAATTTCTTTTTAAATGCAGTAATGGAAATATCTACATATTTTTTAAGAGAAGTTACAAATTCCATTTAAGGGGTTAGAAGTAGTCATAATTTGGATTTTTTTTGCATTTTCTTGGATCTTTTTTTGCATCTTTTTAAAGTATAATACCTTAAAAATATTTTGTTAAAATTTCAAATAAATCCGACAAATTCTTTTCGGGTTATTCAACAATTAACAAAGGGCGCTCGGGCGTTCCGGAGCGTTCGAAAGCAAGTAGAAAAACTTTTAATGCATTTTTCTCAAAGCTATGTTTTTTGAACTGGTGATCACTGTAACTTAAAAACCGCTTGAGAGATTTCAATAAAATGTATTATATTTTTTGAAAAACATAAAAAACTCATGCCTGATAGAAGGATTTTTTTTCAAAAATTTCGATTTTTTGTAAAGAATTAATTGTCGATTTTTTCTCGAAGCTCTGAAAAATATTTCCTGAGGGCGCCATATTGTTAATTTTGAAAAAAAGGTTCGATCAGGCAAAATATTTCTATTAATAAAAGTAATTTCTTTCGCCCGATTGCTTTTAGATGCATCTCCGAGGACTTGTGATGATCACCGCAAGGGACTTCTGGAGAAACAGACTCCACACAAACAATGATAACTTTTAGAATTATTAATTTTTTTTTTTTTAATTTTACTAAACTCAAGTCGAAACATTATGTATTAATGCTATATTTTTATTTTTGTAAAATTAAGCAATTGACTAGCAAAAAAAATTATTATCTGATTACCCCCAACCCCTTAAATAATACATTTGAGGTAATCATTAAATAGTAAATCTTAAATGTATTAGCATGCCGGCTAATTTAGAAAAAGTGGCGAGGTAGTATCAAATGATAGTATTGGAATTTGTAGTCACAGACAAACTGCAAAGGATCTGCTAATCCAAGCTGCTCTTCGAAATTAGTGGGTGAATGTGAGACAAAACTGAACAGTGTTGCAAAACACAACAACGTTTGTGTTATTTGGGCGCCTGGGCATGATGGTATTACAAGTCACGACTTTGTTGATAAACTGGCTAAAGAAGGCTCTGCAAGCATATCAATAGGCCGTCAACTATTTCCAGGTGTCAATCCTACATCGATGAAACTATGGTTTGACGACTTCATGTGATCTACCCGTAGAAGACGTTGGTCTGAGTTGGGCTCTTGCAGAGTAAACAAGTGCTTTGTGAAAGAACCAACAGGAAACTAGCGACGTTTCTTCAAAAACTTAGTAGGAAGGGCCTGAGAGTGCTGGTGGGTGTTATCATAGGGCACAACGCCTGTGGCCAGCATATGGCTACCATGGGAATCATTGGCGACCCAAAATACCTATGTGAGAAGAGGATACTGCAGAGCTGTGTTTCTTTGTAGCTGTCCGGTGTTTTCTAGAATCAGACTTTGGCTATTGGGGTGCGATGTATAAGGTGTATGCTCTTCCTCTTCTGGACTTCATAAGATTCATCAATGAATCCAAAAGATTCGTGGAAGAGTGAACTCAAACCAATTTTTCAGTCTTACGATCCATCCTTCCACTGTAATTCAACCGGGTGTAGTAGAATGCTCTTCCCGATCGCGGCCAGCCCGTCACAAATCTAATGTAATGTAATCTACATTTGAGGGCTAAAGTATTCTACGCAAATACTTATTAGAAAAAATCAGTGGGGTTGGCGTAGGCGCAGAAGTCATCATGTTTACTCATAATTGCGCACCAATGAAAAACGTTACAGGCGATTCCATGACAACCGATACAATTATCTTGGGCGTAATCGTAAATTTTTCGAATAAATTATTTATTTATGAGTTTGAGAATAAAAAGAAAACTGAGAGTTATTCAATGTTCAAAATCTTGGTATAAATAAAATTTTTTAAAGTGGAATACCTTTGGTTCTTTTTAACATTAGACGTTTGAAAAAATACTTTTTATTCATTTTTTAATCATGGTTTTTAAAAATATTTTAATACAATAGTTTTGTTTAATAAAACACACCTCTTATTTTTTTTTGTTTGCTTTTTAAAAAATATTTTTAATGCAATAATTTTGTTGATTTTTTTTAATTATTAAATTATTTAAAATTATTAATTAAATTATTTTGTTCAAAATAGGTGAGACTTGTTTCATTTTGGAAAAACATTCCCTCAGATTTTTTACATTTGTTTCATATCTGAAACTACACTTAGTAATAATTTTGGAAAAACTGCTTTTAGGGAAGAGACTAATGTTTTGTTTTTTTAAATAGTTGGCAACTTTTTTCCTGTTTTTTTTATTTTTTGTTCATTTTACAAAAAACATTCCCTCTGAGTTTTTACTTATTTTTTTTAATATCTGAGACTGCTCAGTAATCTCTGAAAATTTGATAATGGGTTTTTTGTGAGCATAATAGGAAGCAATCTGAAATACCTTTCTAAACAATTTATTTTTTGTTTTTTTTTTATTTTATTTTTCAAATATTGGTATTAAAGCAATTTTTTATAGTAAAATACCTTTGGTTCTTTTCGACATTAAAAACATACTTTATATTTATTTGTTTTTTTTTTTTTTTTTTTTTTTTTTTTGATAAAAGAAATTTTAATATTTTTCTTAATAAAACAATGTTTTTTTTTTGGGAAAAAAATTAATTATTTTCTTCAAAATAACTAGGATCCTTTTTAAAAAACATTACCTCAGAGTTTTTTTTATTTTTTTTTTTCATTAATAACTGAAACTATGCTCAATAGTCTCTGAAAATTTCATGATGGGATTCTCTTGTGAGGCTCAGTATTACAGGAAGAAAACTAAATCAATTTTGCAAAAAAATTTGATTGGGTTGAGATTTAACATAATCAATGCTCAAAATTTTTTTACTAATAAGGTTTTTTAACATTAGAATAAAATATTATAATTTTTTTGAAAAAAAACGTAAATAATTAATTTGAATAAAACATACTTTTTAAAAATAATTTTTTTGTTAAAAACGGTTAGAAAATATTTTTGTTTTCATATTCAAAGCTCAGGCTAGATTTAGTTACTTAATTAATTTGAATAAAACATACTTTTTAAAAAGTTAAATAATAAATAATTTTTTGGTTATAAATGGTTGGAAAATATTTTTGTTTCCATATCAACTTAGTAATACTTTCGAAAAAATTGTTTTTGAAAACTTTCCCTCAGATTTTTTACTCATTTTTCCCACAGCTGAGACTATGCTTAGTAATGCCTGAATGTCTCATATTGGGAATCTCATTACTTTTCGTGTTATATTCCGATAAGTAAAGCGAATCAGCATGACTTTTCAGCATTGCATAGCTCCAAAAATAAGAACGTTTGCTTCAACAATTTTGCCATTACTTCTACGAGTATTATACTCAAGTCTAAAAATACATTTTTTTCATTCCTTTATTATTCCACTTGGGGGCAAAGGCATTCAACAAAACATTTACATCTTATTCTATTAACTGCTGTTCTCTTTGCGACATCCCACATTTGGTTAAATGCTCCTAAAACACGAAGGTTAGAACACCTCCAGAACGCCTCGTGGCCGACCGGGTCATCTGTGTCTCTGAGGGTTCCATTCCAACGCTGTTTTGCTTATGCTTCTCCTGTTCTTTCTGAAAGTGTGCCCAATCCATCGCCATTTACCACCTCTTATCACATTTTGGAATGGTTCTTGCTCGATGATCAGCCACAAGTTCTCATTTCTGATAGTGCTAGACCAAAAAAACTTTACATATAACCCGAAGGTATTTATTTTTCTAATAATTTCTGCGTAATGCTTCTCAACACCAGCCACGTTGCACTGCAATATAAAAGTGTGGATTTTACATAGTAAATATTTTTATTTTAGTGTAATTTGTCTAAATAAATGAAAGAAATTTTAGAAGAATGGACGATAGTATGATATTTGAAGTACTTGGATTTCTGAGTATGGAATCGCTCTATATTGAAAGTATATGAGTTAGGATGACCAAAACAAGTGTTTTTTCTTGATATGTCTTTTAAATTTGTTTTATGGCCAAACAAATGAGGGAGCTATTTTTTTATTTTATTTAATATTTACCGGTCAACTCCTTGAAAATTACCATTGAATTAAAAAAATAACACACTTTATGATCCCATCTGCCTTGTTTGAAAAATATTGTAACTATTTTTTTAATTCAACTATCAAAATTATTTCTAATTCGGAATTATCGAGAAGGGATACAGCGATGGGTAATTTGCAACTTCTGGTACAGTGCGAAATTCACCAGCTGCTAGGGAAAAAGGAAAGGAGCGTTCACTAGTCATTTTGCTAAATGCACTGGAAGCGAAACACTTCTGTACTAATGAATTTCCCTGCAGGGATACTACTGCACTACATATACTATATACATATGTGTGTAAGTGTATTTACTACGGAAGTACTCACTCTCTAGCAATTACTTATGCAACTCAAACGAAGGCATTTATTTTTATTGCTCACTCCCGTACATGATCCCGACATTGCACTTTCTCCACTGCGCTTTTGCGCCTATATCTACAGAAGCAGAGCCAAGGAAACTTAAAAGGGGTATTAAAATTTTTTGGTCCTGTCTCTCTCTCTCTCTGTTGTTAGTATTTTTTTCCAGCTCACACATTTTATCTACAATTTGAGTGTCTTCAAAAATCAAATGGTATTCCTTTAACCAATAATGTATTTTTATTTTAGGGTGGGCTTTTGTTTTCAAAGTCAAGTTAAATAAAAATAAACATTATCGAAATTTTTGAAAGGCTTTAGTTTATCACCATTTCTTGTTTCATTGAGGTCTCTACTAAAGTTTAGTTATTTACTAGTTAAAAAAAAGAAAAATATAAAAATTTTCTCGAAAGCATCATAAAATGGTTGTCCATATTTTACAGAATATTATTTGTTAAAAAAATCATTAAAATATTTAAAAATATGCTGCAGGCCTGAATCGAAATGCAGTTCTGAGGCGCCAAAATTTTTATAATAAGCAAATTTTTCCTAAATACTTAAGCCGGCGCCCTTCAAAATCTCACCTGCCGCAGTGAATACAAATAGAAAAAAACTTTAGACGTTATAAGAAGGAACAAAATAAATAAAATATATATTTACACCCATTTTGGGAATTGACCGACCTCCTCCTCTTATTTGTGGCGTGCGTTCTGATGTTTTTTCACAAATGGAGGCGGCCTTACGCCGCCTTCGAATTGCGGACGATGTTTCGATGAGGAATTTTTTCAGGGCAGAAATCTACTCAGAGGTTTCCTATTGTCTGCCGAGAAGAGATCGCTATTAGAAACAACTTTTTTTGATTTGGATGCTTCATACCCGGCGTTTCCAGCCTGCGCGCTTCCGAATGGTAGTCACGTACGAACCTATTCAGCTACGGTGGATGCTCTTGCAAAATTAGTCGCACAGTTTTCAAGTCTGAGTAGCTGAAAATCGCTTTGATTTTCTTTTGCTGACAGTATTGGGTATTTTCTTCCATATAAGAAAAATTTCGAGCAGGACCATGACCCTCCGCATACTTGAACTTTTTCTAAGAATTCCGATTAAAAAGTATGAAATTTCTATGAAAATTTGGTACTTTTTTTATATTTTGACAAAGTATTAAACTGGTTTTGATACGGTTTTTATAGTGGAATGGACTATACGTTCATAAAAAAATATTAAAACTAAATAAGAAACAATAAATTATCAAAATTTTAATAACAAAATTGCAACGAAAGAGTTATGAAACGCACTTTGTTGAAAATTTTGAAATGGTTAGTCGCTAAAGCTGTCTGTTGGAGGTCTCATAATGGTATCGAAACGGTGCTTTCGTGCTACTTGAGGAGAGCCAATACATCAAAAAAAAAAAGTCGCTAATAACATCAACTTTAGATTAGAGAGCTGAGAGTGATAACGGCTACCCTACTGTCCATACCTTGACTTAACTCTATTTTATAATTGTTTAGTTCTAAATAAATACATACATACATACTGTTACTTTTTTTATATAATTTTTTAACCTTTTTTTGTTTTTTTTTTTTTTAAGCGAATTCAATTAGTTTAGCTTGAGCGCTGACATCTCATTTTCGAATTGCTTTCTTGTTATTATTGGGACTTTTAAAAATCTTCACACTTTGGCGCGCTATTTTTTTAATTAAGTATGCAGCTCATTTTTTTGCTGGTATGCACAACATAATTGCGTAATCTGCATGAATTTACGACTCATTGTGGAGTTAGAGTTATTCTAAATTCAATTAAAACTTTTTCAGGATATTCTGATGGAAAGTTTTTTGTATTTTCAACATCTTCTGAAATGTTTGTTTTTGTGTCATCTGTGTCATGCAAACGCAGCCTTAAAGATTTAAAGGGTTAGGGGTAGTCAGAGGCCCGAAAAAATGATGATTTTCAATAATTTTTTTTTGCTAGTTAATTGTTTTATTTTACAAAAATAAAAATATAGCATTAATATATCATGTTTCGACTTGAGTTTAGTAAAATTAAAAAAAAAAAACAATAAATTAATAATTCTAAAAGTTATCATTGTTTGTGTGGAGCCCGTTTCTCCAGAAGTCCCTTGCGGTGATCATCACAAGACCCCGGAGATGCATCTAAAAGCAATCGGACAAGAGAAATTTGTTTTATTAATAGATAATCTTGTGCCTGATTCAAGCTATTTTTTCAAAATTAACAATATGGTAGCGTAAGGAAATATTTTTCAGATTTTCGAGAAAAAAACCGACAATTAATTATTAAAAAAAATCGAAATTTTTGAAAAAAAATCCTTCGATCAGGCACGAGTTTTTATGTTTTTCAAAAGCGGTTTTTAAGTTACAGTGATCACCAGTTCAAAAAACATAGTTTTGAGAAAAATGCATTTAAAGTTTTTCTACTTGCTCTCGAACGCTCCGGAGCGCCCGAGCGCCCTTTGCTAATTGTTGAATAACTCGAAAAGTATTTGTTGAATTCATTTCAAATTTTCTCACAATATTTGCAAGATATTATACTTTCATAAAATGCAAAAAAAACATTTTTTGAAAATTCTGACTACTCCTAACCCCTTAATTATCCAGCAATGCCAAACCGTCGCTCGACTAAAATTTTGCTCGATGCCCATTGTGGGAGCGTTTTTGTAGTAGAACTGTTCGCTAACCATCTTTGCTAGTATCTGTATGCATTTCTTTCTCGTATTCTTAGCATCACAGTCCTTGATCAACCATTGCTTCATTCACAACCTTGTGCCATTTGTCTCTTTCCACCGCTTCACGTTTAGCCTTTCAACGCTAACTTCCACGTATTTGTTCCATCTCCTTCTGGGGCGTCCTCTTCTTCGGCCTCCATCAGGGCGTAATTCAATAGCCTTTTGAGTTGTTCTCTCCTTGGGCATTCTGAACACGTGTCTGAGGTATCTTATCCTCTGAGATTTTATAAATCTGATCTCAGTTTCGTTTTCTGCTAATAGTTCGCAACCATAGGTAAGCACAGGGCGGATCAAGGTTTTTTATATCCTTAACTTTTGGTAGCGAGGTAATAATTTAGACTTAAGCAGCTTGAAATTAAAAAATCAAGACTTACTTGCTGCTTAAATTCTATCATTTATTGTCAATGATGTATCCTTATTGACTGATATTTTGATACCCAGATAGGTAAATTCTTGTACACTCTCGAATGCATAGTCTCCGATCAGCAGGTCAACATGTCTTAAACCGGAGCTGTATCGGA
This sequence comes from Anastrepha obliqua, assembly GCF_027943255.1. Taxonomy (NCBI): domain Eukaryota; kingdom Metazoa; phylum Arthropoda; class Insecta; order Diptera; family Tephritidae; genus Anastrepha; species Anastrepha obliqua. Next base: position 67,016,783 of record NC_072893.1, read on the forward strand.
CCATAAACACCGTTAAGCAGACAAAATTTGTTAATCATTGCACAAGGAAAAGGCTTCATGTCTTGCTGCACTAGTAGAGTAAATATATATAAATAAATAAATAAGTCATTGCCTTCTTAAATTTAATAAAAGCCATGTCCATAGCGATATTCCCATGTGCTGTGCATTTAAATTCGCGTGGTGAGCTCAGTAATGTTTTCAAGTGAAAATATTTTGTTCTTATGCCTATGCAAACTTATATGTACCCATGTGTGTATTTATATCAGTTTTTTATTTTTATCCAATAGTGTTATTTAACCGAAAACTATTTGTTCACACACCCAACTTGCCGTGATATTAAAATTGCCTAGATACCTATCGCTCGTTGGTATTCACAAGCCTTTATAAAATATTCATAACTCAAACACACGCCCCACTCAAATGCCAATAAAATGCAGGAAGGGCAAATAAAAAGTCACGATAAGCCAAAGAAATGAAACAAGAAAAATATTCAGCAAATAAGAAGAAAACAACACAGCTCCATACAACCTGTTAAAAGCGTTTGACGCACGTTGTGGCCACAAACAACTGACTGGCTTGAATATATTCCAAAGCGCATTCGCGCCATACTTATTTACCGGCATGCGCAAACACATGGCCTGAGTACGCCACTCTTTCGACGAAATCGTAGAAACTGTCTAACCTGTTCGTTCGCCGGTGGCTTTAGGCCACGTTAAGCGCAAATGGCTTGAAAGTGAATTGAGTGGGAATGAGCGGCGCTCAAGCTTTAGGAAAGCTTAACTGATGAATTTCTTCAGTTGCTTCTTGCAATTTCTACGAAGACAACCGCGATCAGTTGACGGTTTACATTTGTCCGGACTATATCGTCGTTGTGGTAACGGTTGTGGCAGTCAGTCAAGAGGAAGAAGAGGGAGGACTACAAACATAGTTTCATTAAATTCATTTCAATCGCATTTAGGCGGTTGTCAAAATATACTAAACAAAAAATATTGCACGGTGTAGTAGAAAAAAAAAAATTACTGCAACAAAATGTATGGACGACGTTCACTCGATTTGGCCCTGGCATTAAGTTGTTTGCTAACATTTTCTGCCGTTGGAAAAGGTAAGCTGGAAAGCCGAGAGCAAACACGTAGCTTGTGTTTCAACACATTATATAATGTACGTAGTAAAAGTAAAACAGATACAAATTTAAAAAGTACAAAACATAAAGAAAATACAATAACAAAAATAAATAAAGCAAATAATATTAATTTAAAAAATGTATAAAATGAAAATCAAATAAAATAAAATACAAATAAAATAAAAACAAACCCGAATTTAAATAAAAAGAAGAATTAAAATAAAACAAAATAAAATAACTCCTTTAATAACCTCCAACTATTTAGTTTCGGCCTTGAGCTCAATAAATGTAAAAAATAAAATGCAAATAAAATATTTCACATAAAATTAAATAAAAGCAAAAACAAAATAAAAAATGTAAAAAGGCAAACAAATCGAAATACAAAAACGCAAAAACTATTTAAAGAAAAAAAACTAAAATAAAAGTTAAAAATAAGCTGAAGTAAAGGAAAATAAAATTAATTTAATTAATTTAAAGAATAACAATAAAAATATATGACTAAACTAAAATAGAATAAAAGAACAATTAAAATAAAGTAAAATATACCTTAAGCTCTTTTAATAACCTCCAAATATTTAGTTTTGGGCTCACATTGGAGCCAGAGTATAAAATAATATTAAATAAAGGCCAAATATTTAGTTTTGGGCTCACATTGGAGCCAGAGTATAAAATAATATTAAATAAAGGCAAAAAAATGAACATAAATAGTAATAATAAATACAAAAAATAAATATAAAATAACAATAAAAAAATATAAAAATATAAAAATCATATATAAAAATAAATCAAATTAACTAAAATAGACACAAAAATAACATGAAATAAAATGAAATGAATCAAAATAATTAAAAATTATATGAACTAAAATAAAATATGATTTAGAATGTGTCAAATACTTAGTTTTCGAGCTAACGGAATACGAATAGGGAAAATAATAAAATAAAACACAACAAAATAAAATAATAACAAAAAGAAAATAAATAAAATCAAAATGTTAAAATTACTTTTCAATTACAAAAAAATATATAAAAATAAAAATATTATTATAAAATAAAGTCAAAATAAAACATTAATTATATAAAAAACAGAACAAAAAAAATTTAAATAGAAAGAAAATAATACGAAAATAAAACCAAATAAAATGATTTAAAATATCATATATTATAAGGCCCTTAATTATTCAGTTTTAGGAATTGAGCTGACTGAACAATAATACGGAAAATTACATCGGAAAATTAAATTGAATTAAAATGAAAATAAAATAAAACAAAACTAAATTAAATAGTAAAAACAAGGTAAAAAAAAAACAATAAATAAAATCAAAAATAAACACAAATTCATAAAAACCAAATTTTTTTAAAGTTACAAATACAAAAACAAAAATAGAAATAAAAATAAAATAAAATAAATTAAAATAAAATCAAAATTTTTTTTGAGTTGCAAATAAAAACTTAGAAAAAAAATAAACCAAAATAAATTCAAACAAAATCAAAATTTTTTTCAAGTTACAAATAAAAAAAACTAGAAGTAAAAATAAACTAAAATAAATTCAAATACAATAAAATAAAAATAAAATAAAGTATATTAGAACGAATTACGAAAAAGCAAAAAAAAAAATTACAAACAATACTAAATCAAATAGGAGTAAAAAATAAAATTTAAATACAAGTAAAAACGAAACTCAACAAACACAAAAGTGGAACAAAACGAAAACAAAAAAATACAACAAAACAAAATTGAGTAAAATAAATACCATAACAATAGATATAAATAAAAATGAAAACAATTAAGTCAAACTAAAGAATTTTTTTAATTACAAAAAATAGAAAACAATAAATAAAAAAATATAAATACAAATAAAAACGAAATTAAATTAAAAAAAGTTAAACAAAACAAAATAAAATAAAATAAATTATAAAAAATTATATTAGATTAAACTAAACTAAATATAAAGTAAATTATAATAAACACAATTTTTACAAAAACAACAAATGCAACAACATTAAACATAAATAAGAAGTGAAACAAATGAAATCAGAAAAATCAAACAAATGCAATATTTATTTTTAATTGCCAAAAATATCGGTCATTCCATAAGCTCGTGCTTTTTTAAAGGTGGTTTCAAAATTAATAAAACATATGTTAAAAATATTTAATAATCAATAATATTATTTCCTTCATGATTTACAATGTCTTCCTAACGTTTAAGGAAATTTTTAATTCCCCGCTCAAAAAATTGTTTGTCCTTGGAGCCAAAATACGCGTCGATATCCCTTTTTAAAGCTTCTTTTGAGGAGTAGTTCTTGTTACTCATATGGGATTGAAGTCCACGGCAAAGGTCACAAGGTGCAATATCCGGAGAGTGTGGAGGATGCGGCATTAGCTCCCATCCGAGCTCGTTCAGCTTGCCTAATGTTTGCATTGCGGTATGAGGTCTTGCATTGTCGTGCTGAAACAAAAAATTGCGTCTATTCACTAAATACGGTCGATTTTTTTTAAGTGCCTCATTGAGGTTTAATAGCTGATGGGAATAATAATCAGTAGTTATCGTCTGGTTTGGTTCCAGAAGTTTAGAATAAACAATACCGGTCATATCCCACCAAATAGACAGGAGAATCTTCTTGGGGTGAAGGCCATCTCTAGGGGTCGATTCTGGTGTTTCATCTTTATCTAACCATTGGCGTTTCCGAACAGGATTATTGTAAAAGACCCATTTTTCATCACCAGTAACGATACGGTTCAAAAACCTTTCATTTTCAAGCCGTTGCAGCAGTTGAGAACACACATTCACTCTCTGCTGAAGGTTGGCGACGGAAAATCTATGCGGAACCCATTTTCGCAGCTTTGTAACCTTTCCCAGCTGAACCAGGTGCGTGTGAACTATTCCATACGATGAATTTAACCTCTGAGCTATCATATTGACTGTGAAATTTGGCTCAGCTTCCACGAGTTGGAGCAAGGCGTCGGAGTTAATGACTTCAGGACGACCGGCGCGCGGGGCATCCTCCATGTCGCAGTTACCACTTCGGAATTTTGAAAACCACTTTTGCGCAGTCCTTACACTCACGGTATCCTCTCCGTGAACAGTGTTTATTTCTGCAGCACCAGTTGCTGCATTTTTAGCACTTTTATAAAAAAAAATACAAAATATGCCTCTTATACGCGTTCGAAGATTCCATTTTATTTTTTAACAACACGTGCTTCTATGCGCGATTAAAATCACTTGTTGAGTGCACAATATATCAATGCATATACTATATATCAAATTATAAATAGTTCCGTTCCGCGAATAATTTTTTGTATGCAAAAATCGTACGAAAGTGAAATTATGGGTAAAGAAAATAAAAAGAAAAAAATTATTAAAACAAAATAAATAATGGAAATTACATACAAATACAAACGAAATTAAATAAAAAAATTATAATAAAACAAAATAAAATATTTAAATTATAATAAAAAATATTTAATTCAAATAAAATAAATAAAATGAAATAAAATAAATGATAATAAAAAAATTAAAACCGAAATCAAAAAATTTAATTAAACTAAAATATATATAACAAATAAAATACGAAAAAAACAACATTAAAGAGCACAAGATAATATAGAATAAAAGTAAAGTAAAATGTTTAAAAGAAAATTAGAAAAACTTAAATTAAATACACTAAAATATAACAAAAATCACAAATAAAGCCTAAAATCGTATTCAATATTAAAACCAGTGTATGACGTATTGCACGAGTTCCGCATACATGGAATGCAATAAATTGTCTACGTTGCGTTTTTTCACAATTTTTCCTTACTATTTTGTTTTGTTTCTCTTTCCATCGCCGCTGATTGTCGGCAACATGTTTCCCCCCATTTTCAAATGCACTGAACATGTGGCGGCTCTGAGGCTACCACCAGCACCTCCGATGCCGTTGCTAACCTGTCAAGCGGTGGGGGCTAGCAAAGAGCAGGCGAACGGAACTTAACTCTTTGTTGTTGTCGTCAATGTCTTGTGTGACTGGTATTTCTTGATTTTCTTTTAGTTATTTCTTTATGTATTTGTCGTCATCATATTGTTGCCACCTTAGTTTTTTCTTACAACTTTTATTGCATATGTATGTACAATATATATATTATGTATTTTCTCTGTGTGCCACACTGGTGCTTTTTTCACTGACTCAATGGAATTTGGTAATACTTTTGCGTTCGTAGTCTGCACTTACGAGTACATTACCGATTTGTATACATTTGATTTTCTTGTGTGTTTCTCTTATCAAAGCAAGCCCATGCTGACCGCGTAGCGTGCAAATATGTATTGAGCCATTATTAGCTATTTATATGATGTGCATATATGTATGTATGTGCGTATGCGTCTATCTATCAGTGCGCGTGTGTACACTTACTCAAATATCAACATCCGTGTATCGCTTCAGCTGCTGGTGTACACTTCGCTTATTTGCATATTGCCACATATTTATTTATACTTTTTTTTCGATTTTCCTTTGCTTTGCGTTTGACACTTATTTCTCGTTATTTATTTTTACTGCCAATAGTGTGGCTAATCACCTCATGACATTTCCTCAAAGTAAACCAGAATTAATGTAAATATGCCACTATATTTGTTACATACTTTGCTGAATGTCTGTCTGTCAGTTGACCGTCTCGGCATTTGCATTACCCGACGTCCTTGGTGATTCATGATACATAAATGCGCTTGTGTGTATGTGTAAATTATAGTATTTTGAAATCCTGCCCCATTGAGAAAATTACACTAAAGCGGCTTTCAATGTTACCAGTGACTAATTTTGTGGCATGTTGCAACTATGTTAAAAACAAAACTTTGTTTTTGACTGTTCGATTTGGGTCAAATATGCACCGTTTTGTTGTATAATTTGTTGCCTTTTCAAAGGCCTCTCAAAATGCTTCTCTCAAAGAAGACTCTCAGTCACTCAGGAAGTTTTAGGGAGCAACATGGGAATCGCTGAGTGCAGGTCCGTGCTTTATGGAGAATGCATTAAAACTGCCCAACCAAGCTCCCGGAGTTTTTTGGCGAGTCACTACAGACTGGTTGGCCTTGGCCGTTTCTGGTCAATCAGACCACTTGTTGCCAGTAGAGATATGAATTTAGTTTTTGGCCATGTTGAAGCAACTCATAATAAATTATTTCCTTCAAGTCTCACCAAGTATACCTGGTTTCGCCGTTAGTCCTGGTTTGGCCACTATTTGAGCTGCATCATGTCACTTTGACCACGATCGTTTTCATACAATACTTGACCCAGTACTCATCTTCAGTCACCATCCGTTTAAGACATGTGCAGAGTTCATTCTATTTGGCCAAGGCTATGCAGGTGGAAACTCGATCCATCATGTTTTTTGGCGTTAATTGGTGTGGCACCCAAACATCGAGCTTCTTTTTTAATCGAACTTTGCGCAAATGGCTTAAAACTGTTTTATATTCGATCTTTAACTCTTGTGCTGTGCTACGAATACTGACATGATGGTGAATCTCGATTGTTTCTGTGATTTTATCGACATTTTCGACGACGGGCCTGTCTGTTCGAGGTGCATCTTTAACATCAAAAATGTCTGAATGGAATCGACGAAACCAAAATTACACGCAATTAGCTGTTACTGTCTCGACACCACAAGCTCCATTCACCATTTCAGCGGCTTGGCTTGCATTTCCACCTTTATCCAAGAAAAACTGTAAAATGTACCGAATTTTCTCTTTGTTGACTTCCATTTTTAACACCCTGTAACTCACAACTGAATAAAGCAAACCCAAAACAGCAAAAGAATTTATTTAGTGCGAAATGTTATCTTGACAACGAGCATAAAGTTGAACCAAATCCGAGCGGCAAATGGTTTTTTCTGAGGAGCTTTTTCATGGCAGAAATACAATCTGTCTGCCGAGGGGCGACCACTATTAGAAAAAGTTATTTTGTATAGGGTCGATTAAAACCCTCCAAAATAAACAGCAAATGTTAAAAATTAAACTTAAATTTTTTGTTAATTAAGAATAGGGATCATTTAAATATTGAGCAAAAAAATGTAAATAAATGTCCAATTTTTTTGACCATAGAACAAATTAAGGAAGTAGCCTAAGACCTTTCAGGTTCCACCATATATTTCTATTCAAAATACGGCTCCACCATGAGCAACTCTACTGGCTGTCATACGAGTATATAAATTTTCAATTTGTTCACATTGAGTTCAGCTATATCGATCATGATGTTGTGCTTTAACTCTAGAAGAGTTGTTGGCTTATTTACAAAGGCTTTACTTTTCAGAAAATCACACAAAAAGTTGTATAGTGGGACTAGTTTATAGCACTATTACGTGGATTTAATTGCCTGGAAAATTTAGATCACAATAAAGAAATCGTATTGTGTGTCTTGTGGTTCCATCCTGTTGAAAATAAAAATCGTCTATATTTATTCCTTCAAGCTCAGGTCACAAAAAATCTTCAATCAGTTGTCTCTAGCGATGTCTATTGGCAGTTCTTTCATTTTAGCCTTTGCAGAAAAACAGGCTAATTATTTCACGAAAACCACACCAAACAGGAAATTTTAGGAGATGTAATTATTTTTCTGAAATTACTCGAGGGTTTTCTTCCCCCCAGACGCGGCAATTTTGTTTGCCGACAAACTCATCCAGTTTGAGTAAAGGAGTGAATTGGTTCTGATAAAGAATTTCTGTGCTGATAATGAAAAATTATAATTCTTGTGTGAATTGAATTTTACAATAATGAGAATGGAAAACCTTATGTAAAATCCGCGAAACAGTCGGAGCAGCTTAATTATTTTACAGCGAAGTTGAGTATTAACAGATGAGCAAACATTTGAGGTTTGTGCTTCTAAAAGTAAAAGTTTAGTCATAAATCAAACGTTGCGTGTGAGGTTTTTTAGAAAATATGTACATATTTTTATTCGTTGTTATAAGCAAAATTTATTTCATTCGTAAAAAATATATCGCATAAAGATAAAATTAGGACGTTATGGAATCATTTGGTTTTGTAAGATGAAATTTTGTTAGATGAAGGAATATCGAATTGCTTCCCCAGATTAGATAAAAACTCAAAAGGTTCTCGTTCTCTACCTACAGCCGTCCATGTTGAACTTGAATTATTTTTATTTTCATTTTCTGATTCAGTGTATTCTCCATCTTCATCATTTCTCTCTTGAAATTAGTCCCTGTTGTCTTCAACATGGTCAGTAATTTCTGCATCTTTTTTATCACTGCTTCCTGCACCCTCATCACGGCTTCCATCAGAAGACAACAAAATTATCATTCTTTTGCGATTTTTTTTCTATTTAAACGATGTGTGATCACTATCATAATATCGTATATTTAGTAGAGATAAGTAGAACCATATTTTTCACAATTTTATTCCTCAAAAGAATAAAAGTAGTTACTACCACAAGACTCTTATACCTTTCGTTCTCTCAACTATGACATCGCACAATCAGCTGAAAATGCATAGGAAATACTTTTTGAAAAAATCGTTTTGTAACGGCACTTCACTAGAATTTGTTATTTCAGCTTAATACCAGCTATTGTGTTTTAAAATAAATAAAGTTGTTGGACTAACGAATATTCTAAAATGAAATTTTATTTAAAAAGGTCTTTGCCCTTTTTTGTGGGAAAAAAATTACGGTTGATTGCAATGCTATTTTTTTTTCTTCACGATGAGTATATTCGATATTATAAAATTTTTTATCAAACATCAGCATCAGTTTGAGAGGATGATTTCAATTTAAGGATTAATATGAGTAAAACGTTGAACTAAGATATTGAGGCAAAGATATTTTCACCGACGAGTTGAAATTCATCTTATTTGGGTCGACTGACCGTGTTTTTTCCAAAGAAGGGAAGATACGACGCCCAATCCGTCGATTGTGATTGGTACTATGAACCATGTTGACGGGCATGTTATGATTTGGGGACAGCAAAATAAGTGGGCTCGTTTTGTTTTATTCAAGACACTATAGTTAAAACCAATTATCTTGAAATATTGAAAACTGTCGAAACGAATTACAGTTACCAGCAACATTCACCTTCCTGGACGGCAACCACCCAAAGCATACTGCGCTGGTTGTAAGGGAATGGTTGCTTTAGAATGTAAAAAAAGTATTGGTCCATCTTCCTCAGAGAACAGAACTCAATACCATTGAGCATTTGTGTGCCCACATAGAAAGATAATTGCGCAAACGACAGATTTGTGGTTAACATTATCTCAAATCTGCCATTGAAGAGATATAGGAAAATATTCCAAGAGATGTCACCAAAACTCCAATAGACTCCGGAAAATTACGCCTACAAGCAGAAATTAGTGGAAAGCGATCTGCACAAATCGGCAGCCGTAGCCGAATGGGTTGGTGCGTGATACCATTCGGAGTTCACAGAGAGGTCGTTGGTTCGAATCTCGGTGAAAACACCAAAATTAAGAAAAACATTTTTCTAATAGCGGTCGCCCCTCGGCAGGCAATGGCAAACATCCGAGTGTATTTCTGCCATGAAAAAGCTCCTCATAAAAATATCTGCCGTTCGGAGTCGGCTTGAAACTGTAGATCCCTCCATTTGTGGAACAAAATCAAGACGCACACCACAAATAGGAGGAGGAGCTCGGCCAAACACCTAACAGAAATGTACGCGCCAATTATTTATTTTTTATTTTATTTATCTCCACAAAATATTAACTCATCAATTTTCCTTTATTTTCATTACTGACCTATTTTATGTTTCAATTGTAAAGTAATATTTTCGTTTTTTTATGACAAAATACATAATTTAATTCTCTATATTGGCTTGAACACTTTATACTGAATTGATTAAACCGTTCTCAAGTTAATTATAAAGGATTGAAGTCAGAACAGACAAGTGTCCCAGTTCATTTTTGGTTCCCTGCATGTACGAGGTGTGCATATCAGAACTGCTTCGAAGATTGGAAAAAACGCTGGTCCAAGTCTATTATATCTGAAGGGGACTACTTTGAAGTAGATAATATAGAAATTGATGAATAAATAAATATTTTTTGAGAAAAATTAAAATTCACCATTTGAAAACACCTCGTATGGTGTGGTTCCAATTTTCAAACCCATGTTTATTGTGCCTATTATTGTCTTTATATAAGACTAGAAATATCTTACACAAAGCGCAAAAATAATCTTTCATTTTTTGTTTTTGAATAACTTTTTTACTAAATCAAAAACGCGATTTTGAGTGACAGAAATCTTTATTTTAAACTTCACGGTGAGTTGCTTGTCTGTTTGTATAATCCAACTTCTAGTTCACAAATGTCAAATATGATTGACGTACGACGCCATTTGCAAATACTATAAATCTTCCAATAGGCTGATTAAATGTGCGCCATTTGCATGAATGAAAAGGCGTAGAAGTCCAGCGAGAAAGAACTTGTCAAGTATCTTTGTGCTATCTGTAGATTTAGTAGCAACTTTGTATCATCGAGCACGTTTTTATAATTTAAAAAATCTACCAAAATGTATACTTAAAATGTCAAGCTAGTCAAAAGCAAAAAATGTGAACAGTGGCAATGCGTGAACGTTCGAAAGATTCCTTTAAATTTACTACTGAATAGCTGACCTCCATAAACGCTTAACTTCAATGTATGCCGAAATTGTGCAAATTGAAAGCCGTTATACGAATATTTGCCACAAATATCAGCAAGAAATAGCAAATTCATTCTGAATGTCAAATGACTATGAAGGAACAAGTTTTACGGGTAAAAAATGCCAGTCTCGCTAATCGGCCAGTTTTAAAGAGAAAAAAGTTAAATTAATGCAAATATTTTAAATCTTCAACTGATGCGGATACGGTGTTGATTGGCAAATAGAAAATGCCTACATCAAGTGTGTAGCTGGCAGAGCTGTAATGCAAATTCAGTTTCAACGAAAAACAAAAAAATTGTCGCTGTTGCAGATGAGCAGAAATTGAAACTAGGATTAAAGTTGGAAAAAATCAAACTGGTAATTACTCAGAACCGGTTAATTATGCAAAGCAATTGTATGGACAAAACTTGAACGGCAAGTGGTTAATTATGATGGCAAACTTGTCAGCTAGATTAGCTCATGCAAGTGCTGAATACAAATTAGAAGAAGAAGAGGAAGAAGCCGAAGATGAAAGCAATGGTCAATTTATTAGGTGCTGCTGCGAAGAGAAATGAAATGTGTCTGGGTAAAAAAAGCAGCGAAAAGTAAATAAAATAAATTTATCACGCATTGGATGGGATTTTAACATTTTCTCTCATTTTCGGCCATGGTCAATAACAAAACAGACACGCCATGCAAATACAGAAAAATGCACACTACACTCACGAAAAACGAAATCAACCGATAAAGCATTTCCATACCACAAATCAGGCAACGCCAAACTTGAAATGCAATTAATCATAGCGCGCCGTTGAAAGGCAAAGCGATAATAAAGCAATAAAAATTATTTATGCTTTGGCTTGCGGTTGTGTCATGCACGCATGCATAGCTGCATGCACACAAATGTACAGACATGCAGACTTACATATATGTGCATATGTTAACCTTTTGTTGACGCAAAAAACAAGCAAAAACCAACTTGCGTATTTCGTTTCCTTACTCTTCCGCTTATGCAATACATTTCTCACCAACAAACATTATTTATCGTTCGGACATTTCGCTTCGATTTGTGCTATTTTAGGATTTTAACAATCGCACAAGATCAGGCTGACGATTAAAAAAAACAACCATGCCAACCAGATTGCAGCCAAAATCAATTTCACATGTATGTGTGTGTGCGTGTGTGTGTATGTTTAAACTGGTTAGAAGGCTGCGATAACAGCTGCTAGTCAGAGGCACCTTGTATGTGCGTGTGAACTCGTATGTTTCGGATAGGTGTGTCGCCCATTTGTCGCGCTGCCGCGTGCATTCACTGCCAAAGCTGCCAATGGCAACAGCAACTGGAGCGCTTGCGCACGCGTTCCTCTTTTTGCGTTGCTATATTTTTCGACTCGACTACTTTTGCTTTCGTTCGAAACTAGTTTGCTTCGTCTCCCAGGTGGCGTACCCAATTTATTCGTTTTTCCACTCCTCTTTTGCTGCTGCTGGTAAATTTCTAGTCACACAGCTTCCACTTTCTTTGGTGCTTGCTGTGTCTTGCCTTTATTTAAAAGCTTATTTTTATATTTTTTTCTACTTTTTTTTGTTTTTATTTTTTTTTTTTTCAGTTCACGATTATGTAAAAATTATTGATATTTTTGTTTTCTTTGGCTGCTGTGCGTGGTGTGCCTACTGACTTACATATTCACACATTCACTTGTATGTACATCCACATTAACTCATTTTACATACTTGCTAGTTGACTTATATATTTTTTTCTGTTTTTTTTTTCACAAAAACTGTCAATATGAAATCAAGCGACTCAACTCCCATTGTGTAAATTAAATTATGAATGCGGATGGCGCAAAAAAGTAAAAAACTCATTTGGGTTACATCAATACATTAATTTTTAAAAATGTGTAATTTATTTAATGTGAGCGCTGAAGTATTTCGGTTTTTATGTACACATACATATATGTATGTATGCATGCACATTACTAAATAATACCAAATTATTTTTAATCAAAACGTGGAAAACTGCTGCGAGTTTAAGAGCATTGAGGAGGGCAGAGAAGCGGAAAATATGAAAAAAGGACACGATGAGTCTTTATTGGGCATTACTAACAAACTCCCGGCTTGTGTTTCTGAGCAACTAAAACGAAGTAATAGGTAAACAAATTATTTTGAGCAATTTTTTTTTTGGTTTCTGAACAGCATCCACGCACAATCCTGCACAACTTTTTAAAGCCGTATAAAAAGTAAAATTTCGGAAAGTACTCCTATTGGGTATCTGCTTTGGCGATAATCATCAAATTTAATATTTACCGTTTGGAAATAAAGCAGTCACTTTAACTCCATTTGTTTGATTCCATAACATTTATCGAATTTTTTGGCAAATTCAATTTTAATCTTTTTTTCTGTCAAATATTGAGTGCGGGTACAGGGGTTTCAAATATATATTGTAAACCACGTCCAGCTGTGCAGCCCTAAATCAGCATTGCTTACATTTTCATGAAGTGTGGTGCAGATGATCAACTATATAGTCACCTATGCATCAGTAGTCTGGATGAGTAGACTCTTGGAAGTCAGGAGGACCTTATCGAGACTACAACGCACTGTAGCCAACTGTTGCAACGGAGGTTTTCCAACTATTTCAGGCCCGGCATTAGATGATCTGTTTGGTCTATCACCACTAGTTGCTTTCATCCAAGGAGAGTCCTTGAAGGCCATTTACAGGCTGAAATACAATGGGAACTGGTACGGCCCCTGTCTGACATTGGAAAACAGAGAAAGCATGGACTTCGATCCAACGATTCTCTCCATGCCTCTTGACTCCATGCCATCAAGAGTCGTACTTGAAAACAGTGTAGTACCACCAGAGGCTCAGTTGTTGTTAAACTCTGAAAATGAGCCCGGCAAACACTGTTTTCGCATTTTCTCGGATGGATCCAGGACCGAACATGGCCCCGGCTCTGGGGTTTACCTGGAATCCAGCAGGACAAAACTGTACTTTGCTCTTGGAATGCATTCATCTGGGTTTCAAGTGGAGGGGTATACTGTTCAAGAAGCGATGAAATTTGTTGTGGAAAACAGATAGAGAGGGAGATCTATATGTGTCTGCAGTGACTGCCAAACTGCGCTTATAGCCTTAGATAGCCCCCAAACCAAATCAGCGGTAGTCGATTCCTGTAAATCCAGGTTGAACTATGTCGGTAGACATAATAGCCTGATGCTAACATGGGTCCCGGGACACGTGGGTATCATGGGTAACGAGACCTCTGACTGCTTAGCTAGGATGAGGCCAAAGAAGTTGGCTTCAGAGCCCGTTTTGCCACTCCCTTCTGCAGCCATCAACGCCATGGTTAGCAAATGGGTAACTCTAATCCACAAGTGAGCTTGGCAGGCTGAGAGAGACTGCAGATGGATTAAACTTATGTTACCTATCATGTCCGATCGACAGTCGCAAACTCTCCTGTCATTAAGCAGAAGGGAGTGCAGACAGCTGGTTGGACTGATGACGGGCCACTTTCTGTGGGCGAAACACTTGGAAAAGGTGGGCATCTCCAACAGTGCACTCTGCCCAGTTTGTGAAGAGGAGAATGAAACGGCGGGCCACTTCCTGTGCGTCTGCCCCGCCTGCGCTCGAATCTAGCTTAAGGTCTCTGGCACTGATGTGTGAAAAAGCGACCACCTTGGCTCCTTGGTACAGTACAATGGATTTAATTAATGTCAACAAAACAAAAAAAAATTGAGTGGCATAAGTTATGGAGAGGAGATGAAATGTTGAGTGCTAGTTGAAACATAGGAGCTCGAAACTATTATTATTTTTTTTTTGTGCAAAACTATTTTCTTAATATTATAAGCCAATATAAAATTTTAAGTGCCTATAAAAATAAAAGAAAAAAATTGTTGTATGTCATTTTTTCTGCATTTTCCAATAAAAGTTGGAAACGACACTTCGGAAAATTTTTTTGGTAAAAAATATATTTTGAATTTTTATTTACAATACATTTTCAGCACACAATTTTTTTACCATTGTTTTCTGTAGATTTGTATGTGTATTTGCCGATAAAAAATTGCAAAAAAATTAATTCATTTGTTAGTGAGATATTTGTTTAAAATTTTTGTCTTCGAAATATTTTTGGTAAATAGCTTTTTCTATTTTTTTCTGTAATTTGCGTTTTTGTAAAAAATTATTTTTCAATATTTTTCCGTGGGACCTTTTTGCATATTTTCCGATAAAAATTGTGTGAAAAACATTCGAACAAGTTTTGGTTAACAAAATTTGTTTTAACTTAGTTTCTTAAAGCAATAATTTGGTATTATTTTTTTTTTAATTTTTCTGAAATTTATTTTTTTTCATTGATTTAAATTTTATTTTTTTTATGTATATATATTTTCTTGAAGTTAATTTTTTACCTATTTGTAAGAATATCTTTGGAATTATTTCTTTGTATTATTAATTAATTTTCTTTGTATTACTTTGATTTTTATTTTTTTTTCTGAAATTTATTTTTTTTTCATTATTTTAAATTTTTTTGTTATATATATTTTTTTGAAATTTATTTTTTTAACTTTTTATAAGAATTTCTTTGTAACTTTTTTCTCAATTGCTTTCTGTAGGATTCTTTCTATATTTTCCGAGAAAAACTTCTACATTTTTTTTTAATTTTTTCTCAGTTTTTCTTTTAATGAAAAAACAATGTAAAACTTAATTTCTGAATTCTTTTCTGTAAGATTTTTTCTCTATTTTCCGATAGAAGTTGAAAAAAAATCGGTTAACAGTATGTTTTAAATTCTTTTTTTTAACAATTTTTTTATCCAATAAAAACAAAATTCGAAAAATATTCGTAAATTGCTTTGGTAAGAAATTTGTTTAAAATTTATGTTTTCGAACAAATATTTCGGTAAAAAATTTTTTCGGAGGACTCCTTCATAGGAATTTGTTTTTTTTTCATATTTTTCGATAAAAATTAAAAAAAAAATCGAAAAACTCTTTTTGTAAAAACCTTGTTTTAATTTTTATTTCGGCCAATTTTTTGGCAAAAAAATTTGTAAAAAACTTGTTTTCATTCTCATTTCAACCAATCTTTCTTAGCAAAAAAATTGTTTCAATTGCGGTCTATATGAGATCTATTTCAGATCAGCCAGATATACCTAACTTAACATATGCAGCATTTTTTCTGTATTCTCCCATAAAGACTTCTTTTTTATAAAGTTTTTCGTAAAAATTTAAATAACAATTGCTTTCTCTAGAATTCTTTTTATATTTTCTGATAAAAAAAAACATTCGAAAACGAACAAAAAAATTAAAATGTTCCAAAATCGTTTTTTTTTTATTTTTTTTTTTTGTTAAAAATGTGTTTTGGACTTTTTTCTCTTAGGATTTTTTTATATTAAATATATAATATATAATTAACATTTTTTCTATATTTTTTATTAAAAAATTGGAAAAAAATTCGAGCAAGATTAATTTTTCCGAAACATTTTTTTGAAAAATTTTTTTTTTTTGTTAAAAATGTGTTTTGGAATTGTTTCCTGTGAGATTTTTTTTATATTAAAAATTTCTTTTTATATTTTCTGAGAAGAAATTGGAAAAATATTCGAACAAGACTTTTGTTTCAAAAATGTTAATCTTTGTCCGAAATGTTTTTGTGTAAATTTTTTTGTGGTAAAATTTTAAGATTTTTGTTTGAAATTTTTGTTTCGAACAAGTTTTTTGGTAAACATTTTTTTTAATTTTCAAATTTTGTCATAACTTATTTTAACTATGCCCAAATAAAAGCTAGGAATTTTTCCTTTAAATTTATACCTAACATTTTATGCCCCCGATTTTTAAACACAACAAAAAAAATATTTTTTATATTATATTTTTATACTTCTTCCCACAAAGTAAAGTTAAAAAGAAGCGGTTTTCAAATGTTGAAAAGAACCAAAAATATTTCTCGTTAAAAATCTTTACCCAAACTTTCAGCATTGAGTAAAGATCAAGATTATTAAATTTTGTTTTTTAATTATACTGAAGTCTACAAATGAACCAATTTTCGGGAAAATTTTCCACAAAGTGCAAAATTGGGCTTGACTTGGAATCGCTCTTTGCTCTCTTAGGTCGCTAAAACTAACAAACCCAAAAAAGCATTTATGAGCAGAGTCTGACGTATTCATGGCGTATCATACATAATGCACCCCATACACTGACTCCTTTGTAGCCTGTTTAACATAGAAACCGTAGTTTACCTTTGAATAAATGATGCACACAAAATAATTTGTTCTTCCATACAGTTTTTGGCAAATGAAATGAATTAATGAAATTATATGAGGAATATATACTATAATGTTTCATTAAAGCAAAACAGATCCACTTTTTTATTTTTTTACTTTATTTTTTTTTATAAGTTTTGAACCCATCCACACATGCAAAAAGCGATATTTGCTAGCTGCATGCGCTATATTGAAATTTTTTATCGCACCTACTTTCCGATAAACTCTCTTTTTACTTTCGTGCAACATAAAATACCGACAAAATTTCTACCACTGCATTTCTTGCATTTCTTCCGTTGCGTTCATTACAAATTTATCTCAATTTTGCTTTTGAATGCTGAATGCATATCTGGCACTACATACACACATATACACATACGTACAAATATATTCGCATAGCATAGCTGCCTTTCATTATTGACGCCGTGTAAATTACCACTTTACGGCATGCGTGTGTGTGTGTGTAGTGGTGTGATACCTCATCTCGCGATATGGCGCTGAATTTTCTGCACATTTGTAAAGAATATCGAGTGCGTATGAGTGCCAAATATGCAGTGGCATAATGAATTGTCGATGGCAGCATGCATGTTTGTATGCATGTGTGCATGTATATATGTATGCTCACGCACGTATGAGTATTTTTTTTGGCCTTTGTCATTGATAACTGACCACTACAAACATTGTGCAATCGAACCTTTAGCTGGGTTTTTCCCATTATTACGCACACACGCTTGCACATCCCATTTTTACACTTTTTTATGACAGCTCAACTTATTTATGGCTCGTATTTTTTAATTTGACAAATATCGCAAGCACGCGTGCGTTAATATTTGCCCATATAGTAAGAAGAAGAGTACTGTAAAACGGAATCAAACTGTAGCAGTACCGTAGCCTTTGAAAGATGAACTTCGTTTTTATGTATAAATGTATGTGTGTTTGTATGTATTTTTTAAGTTTATTTCGATACTTAAATGCACTACCACTGAGAAAACTGCAAGCAACGCACACTTGCATACACATATACACACATACGACACGAGCAATGACGTTGCGGAAAGACGCAAATTGGTGAATCATTTTCACGTGCATACATACATACCTACATACAGATATATTCAGGAAAATGTACTATATGTAAGTCAAATGAGGTACAATAAGATATTTCAGTAACAGGCAAATGGAAGAAAAGAAAAGAAATGAATTTTTCAGTGGCAGCTGCACCTTGTGGCCACGTCCCTGGAATCTCTTTATCTGCCTCACATGTACATAAAACGTGTTTGTATCGCATTTGTGACTCTATGATAGTTATTTTTTATGCTCGTTCGTGCACACATTTACGTATATCGTGTTTCGGAAGTATCCGCTTACCTTACTTCATTTAAATTTAATTTTACTTTATAAGTGTGTTTGTATGTGTGTACACGCGTTAAATAACTATGGCAACGGGACGCATTGGCAAGTTCTGACAATTTATTTGTTTACTATTTAATTTTAATAATATTTTAATTAAAATACAGTTCATTCTCCTTCAGAAACCATATAAATATAATACAAATTTGAAACATTTGGTAAATAAAAAAAACAAAAACCACACATTTTTATAGTCCAGTTTAAGTACAACAATATATATATTATATAATTGGCGCGTACACCCTTTTTTTTGTGTGTGTGTTTGGCCGAGCTCCTCCTCCTATTTGTGGTGTGCGTCTGGATGTTGTTCCACAAATGGAGGGACCTACAGTTTCAAGGCGACTCCGAACGGCAGATATTTTTATGAGGAACTTTTTCATGGCAGAAATACACTCGGAGGTTTGCCATTGCCTGCCGAGGGGTGACCGCTATTAGAAAAATGTATTTCTTAGTTTTGGTGTTTCATTGAGATTCGAACCAACGTTCTCTCTGTAAATTCCGAATGGTAATCACGCACCAACCCATTCGACTCGGCTATGCAATACAACAATACGCTGTGTAAATTGAAGAAAGGTCTGAAATAGTTGCCAAAATTTTAAACTTTTTAATAAGATTAAAAAAAATCCTGTTTGCGATCGTGTAAATTAAAAAAAATCAAAAATAGTTCTAGTTAATAAAAAATTTCAAACTTTTCATTTATAGTCCCTAGAAAGATTTCGGTTATGCAGTTTTATAGCACATTAAAATTTGGTAAAATAAAGTACGAGTTTAAAGTGGCTCAAAAATCTTATTGGGTATGGGCATAAGTTTCCTGGCTTCTTAGCATAGTTACAAATTATCAAAACAATTAAATGATAATTGATATTATGTGAAGTATGTGCCATTGAAAGCTACAACTTTACTACATCTTTCAGGCAGCATACAGATTCCTCTGACGAAAAATTCGAGTTCTTTTGACTTGATCTAATTATTGAGCCAGTTTGCGGCTCTCTCGTAAGAAGCGAACCGCTCTCCAATAAGGGCTGACTGCATTGATCGGAGCAGATGGTAATCCGAAGGTGCAAAGTCTGGGGAATACGGCGGTTTGGGCAAGATTTCCAATTCAGTCCCTATAAATATTTCTGGACTGATTTAGCAACTTGTGGCCTGGCGTTGTCATGCAGCAAAATGAGTTTGTCTACCGTCCTATTCCGGTCGCTTTTCTTTGAGAGTTCGATTCAAACGCATTATCTGTAGTCGGTAACGATCGCCAGCGATGATTTCAGATGGTTTAAGGAATTCATATTAGATAACACCCTTCTGATCCCACCAGACGCACAACATAATCTTTGAAGCATGAATATTGTTTTTCGCTGTCGATGTACCTGGTTCATCTCACCTTCAACATTTTCGACTCTTAGGGTTATCATACTAGATCCATGTTTCATCGCCAGTGACGATGCGATGCAGAAAACCTTTTCCTTTCTGCCGTTCAAGAAGCATCTCATACGTCACCAAACGTCTCTCGATATCCCCCTCCTTCAATTGATGTGGCACCCAGTTACCTGGCAGTATACCATCTGGTCAGTATACCCTTCGCGGAGCTTCGAAACCACTCTTTACAAGTTGTATTTGATAAAGCGTGACATTGTGGAGCGTCGAGCGTAAATATTGATCAATATACGACACGTTTCAACTGCACTTTCCTTTAAAAGGTAATAATGAAGCATAACTTCCCGCAGATGCTGTTTTTTCGGGACGAACGCAGACATTTTTGACGTCAGATAGAAAAGGATATTTACGCTTCAAACGAATGTGAACTGCTGCGATCGAGACCTCACATATACAACTTCAAATCACCAGTATATTACTAGAGCGAATGCCAAAAAAGTATCAGCAGCCGCACCTCTTTTACGAGGATTGAAACTTATTCTCATACCCAAAGTTTTATTTTTACCATAGTCCTAATTATTTAAGTTTTCTAGGCGCACTTTTGCATGCAAGGCATTTAAGCAAACTATTTCTGAATTTTACATCAGCGCGCCGAAGGTCCTGGCAACCAGCACTCTTTTTTTCATATGTAAGAATAATTATATTACTATTTCACATTTTTAAATAAATAAATAAATAAATAATAAACTCAGAGAAGTAAGCACGGTGAGGGGTAAAAGCATGGAAATTTATTACATTCTACGAAATCTCCTCTTTTCCCTCTGCTCTGACCTTACTACAAAACGGTACTCAAAAAATTTACAGCGGTCGCTTTTTGCATATTTTAACTTAAAAACCAAAGCCGACAAAAAAAATTGTTGAATTTACTTCCATTCTTTCACAGAAACACTACAACGTTTTTTAATTCCGCAAATATCACAACACCGATCTTTTACGTCCTTGAGGTCGCGCACAATTGTCCTCATGCCGTTATTTTCAATTTACATTTGTAAAGATTTTTGCTTTCGAAACTGCTCACTGCACACACACACACACGTATGTATGTATTTAGTTACACTTGAGCACATACATCCATATTTGAGCGCAAGTACAACAGCAGAAAATGGGAAAGTCAATAATCAGCCAATGTGCATCTCAAAAGCCACAAACAACGATGACACTGTGTCGCTACCATTGTTGTTGTTTGTAGCACCGATTCTTGTTGCACTTAAAAGACGAAAACCAAAAAGAAAACAGAACCTCGTTCCGATAAACCACTTAAATGTCCAGCTTTACTCGCATGATAATAATATTGATATTGCGGTTGTTGTTGTTGGTGTTGGTTTTGGTATTGGTTTGACCATTTCGCACCAATTTTGGTATTGTTTTCAGTCGTCTCTGCCTCGCAGCAACTTGGTTATTGTTTTTTTTTTTTTTGTTTTTTTAATTCATTCAACGGCGTTTATTTATGCCTTCGCGCATTGCGCCAGTCTGTTTTTGAAATATTAAGCGAGTTTCAAGCGTTCATTTCGGCCAGCCGCCGCCATCGCATGACTTTTCTGTCGACACAATTCCTTTGTAAGATTTTATTTATATTTGGCAAGGGATATGTGAATGCGTGCATACATACAGACATATGTATGTATGTGTAAGTCAAGTGTATATTAAGCAGTGCATTTAAGAAATTACTGATATGAATTATCGCCATGTATTGGAATGACCATTGCAAGCGTAAATCAGCGCGCATTAATTAATTAATGCACAGTTGTAATTTACACAATTGATTGCAAGGGGATCGCACACTGACCACTTGGTAGGTGCTGATAGGAGTGAAATTCAAGAGACAGATATTTATACAGTGCCTACATGCATGTTTACATACACACATAAAAATAATACTTTCGTACTTTCTGGGCCATTTGTAATGTATTTTAATTCGCTTTCAACTTGCATGAATATAGTAATCAAATATACTAGGTATGGCCATTAAATAGAAACACTGAACAAATTTTATTGTTCGTTTCTCCGTACCTTCTTTAATATGCACCGCATTTTTATTCCTACAATATTTTAGGTCAATTTGTCAAAGTACTTCACCTTTCAATCAGCTGTTTCAGCCCGGGTGTCGCTTACTCCTTCATAGCCGCAATGGACTGAAATCATCTTTCCTTTAATAAAGAATCCACTTATGTATACTAATAAAAAATGACACCAACTTAATCACCCCATCAGAAAATTTGTATTTCTGGCAAATGGAAAGCGTCAAGAGCCTGCTTGGCCAGTTGGCCGTCGATGTGGAACCTTAGCCCTAATTAAAACCTTCTTTCGACCGAACGGTAGCACTTTTAGTTTCAATCGATGTCGCTGCGCTATGAAGTTCACTTCTGTTGGGAAATCACTGAAGGCTTTGAAGAACCCATTTCTTTCGTTATCTAAGCGTAGGCAAATAAATAGGTCGCGCCTTGCACTTTCTAGTGTGTCAGGACAGACAGGGTCGTCGAAAAAGGCTCGTTTCCCAAATGAAAGTGATGCAAATATGCCTTCAAGTAACCACAGCTACTCAGCAACTGCTTTACACAAAAGGCAACCTCTCCATGCTTTTTACCAAGCCATTCGGCAATGTCCGGTATTAAAAGGTTTAGCGCCCCTTTGTTGAATTATTCCAGCGCCTTTGCTATTTTCTTATGGTAGGCTTCAGCTGTTTTTTTTTAAGTTGCAGAAAGTATTCTCTCCTGTTGGCTCGTACAAGCTTTTCAGCTCTTTGATAAGCAGATCAACCGGGATTTGCCCCGATATTAGAGCTATGGGATCATCAGAAATCGTGACCACTTCACAACTCTTAACGCCCTAAGTCTGTGTGTCGCTTTTACTTTCTTTATAAACGAGTTTTTCACATCGGTGCGACATCGGTGCTGCATACATCATAACAGACGGTGGTCACTAAGGAGAGTAACTGGAGTTTTTCTTCGTGTGGTTCTCCTAGGTTTGGCATAAGTCTTGATAGAGCGCTATGTACTCGTCGCGCCTTTTTGCTAACTGCTGCAAGATTATCCTTAAAAGTTATTTGGACGTTAAGGACAATTCCCAAAGACTTTAAGTATAGCTGCGATTTTATGTAGCACTCACCCACAGTGATAATCAACATTTCGCGTGCCTTCATCGTGCTATGCACTTCAAGCTCTAACTTTGCTGTTATCTGCCACTTCCGTATGGGCGAAATGTCATCTTTGAATTTTTCCTCAGTAAAAAAGTTATTAAATAATGTATTAAACAAAAAATTATCAAAAACAAAATTGAATGATTAATTTTGTGCCACCTTGTAGAAATCGCACGGCGGCAAACCAGACGAATTAAGCGGAGTATCTACCTCTTGTGAGACAATGCCCAATAAACCGGAGCATTGTTTTCTTTAATTGTGCATAACGCAGGTCCACAAAATTTACTCTCAATTTCTTTTACACAAGACTGATTTCCGATGTGCACTGAACACTACTCTAGTGTCCAAAAGTTCGCAAATCATCATGATTTTCGCGACTTCACACACTTCCATTCCATTCCAAGTCATTGACTTTTTAGACAATTATTATTTCGTTGTGTGGCGCTCAGCATGACGTGTCACTTAGCATGTCGTGTAAAATTATTCGTTCTTTTTCTATCTTCTAAACTATTTGTCACTTCTAACTTTACCCATTTATGGCTCTCACTCTTGCTTGCCTCTATACCTTGTCTTGATTGACACCACACAAACATGACCAGTCCAATACGTGAAACTATGTACTCAATAAACATTTTTTGCAATAAATGGATGATCTCACAGGCTCTAAGGCATGGTGCGCTCTCTTCTTGCAACCAAAGCGCTTACTCATTAGCGCCACTTGACTGGGGAAAGAAAATGTTTTTAAACTTTCAAGAGATGGTGTTGTCAGTGCAAAGAACAAATCCTTACAAATAGCCCGTATTTGAAAAGCATTTAGAGTGAAGTAAATTCCACCCAATGTCTCGCACTATAGTTCCACTTTAAAAGCACTTGGAACGCATAAGAAGGCAAATAGAATCAAGACACATTCAGCAGCGTAGAAGTGCTTTCGACGTTTCTTCCTTTCGAACTGCGATTAGAATGTCCTTTCCCAGCCTAGTTTTAATTTTGTCATTTCAATTTCAAATTGTAAGCTGCGCGGCTAATTCTAAATAATAAAATGAGAAGAAATTACAAACGGTGTGCTGTGTGTGGCTAAACCGAGGACAATAAACTTGTGGGTTATTTTCATTTCATTCTTTTTACACTTCGACCTGATGGGCTTTTGTGGCCTCCACTCACCATTCCTCTTCCAGGCCCAGTTCCCTTATTAAACTCAGGATAGAGCTGCGTTGGATTGAGCGTAGGTGCTTTTCTTCTGGCTGCAGTTTCCCGAGATGTCTCAACCTTCTCCGCACTATAGCGCTACATTCAAGGAGAAGGTGCATTTGAGTCTCCTGGGATTGGTCGCAAAAACGACAAGAATCATTGAACCATATCCCGATCATGTGAAGATGACTATGCAGTGAGCACTCTCAGTTTACCCTTGAGGAGGGTTATGAGTTTTGTAAACCTCTTTTGGCAATACCCCCAGTAAGGATTTCGTCTGGCGTAGCTCCATAGTTTTGTGCCAGTTACCCTCCCTTAGTCTTAGCTTCTCTCTCCTAAGC
The DNA here is from genome assembly GCF_027943255.1 of Anastrepha obliqua. NCBI lineage: Eukaryota > Metazoa > Arthropoda > Insecta > Diptera > Tephritidae > Anastrepha > Anastrepha obliqua. The sequence continues at coordinate 67,041,245 of NC_072893.1, forward strand.
ATCGTCTTGATGGTGTGTTGCCCCATAACAAGGAAGGATTCTGCAGGCTGAGGCCGCAACCTCTCTTGCCAATGCATTTACTACTTCGTTTCCAGTTATACCCCTGTATGCTGGGGGACCCAAATTAACCGGTTGCGATTATGCTTACTTAGTAGATTCAGGTTCTCAATACACTCAAGAACCAGTGAGGATTTAATCTCACAGGAGAACAGAGGCTTGAGTGCCCTCTGACTGTCGCTCAGAATGCCAACTCGCTCATTCCGGAAATTTCTGTCTGAGTTTATCTCTGCACGTAAGCAGATGGCATACATCTCCGCTTGCAAGATGTTTGGGAAACTGCTTATCGGCTCAGAATGCTTAGATCTGGAGCCATATACGAGACCATTTGCAAAAATTAGATATTTTCCGAAGGTGTCACTTCTACCTTATTGAATGGGCCTTGAATAGAATAACTATTTTATATTATGAAATTTCTTCTTCATTATTAACCAACAATTTCCGAAGAAACCGCGCTAGCCAAATATATTTGTAGACCTAATTTTGCGATATGCACATTTCGCCATAGTTCTTCACATGAGCTCTCACTCCCTCGATCATCGACAAGGGTCTCTCACTAAAGGTTTTGTGCAAACACTGAATAAGTTATAAAATATGATAGTACTAGCACCCCACTTTCACTCAAATATGTTGTTCATCTCATTTTTGTGAGATAAGAAGTATGAAAAGAAGAGAAAAGGTAAATCATCGCGACAAGCAACGATGTCTTTGCTCGTATACACAAAAAGAAATCGGCACGAAGCAAGTGTCGTGTAATTGAGCAAGTGTAAATGGTAAACGTACAAATGTAGCATATCTGATATTTTGATAATATTTTCTCACCTCTCACTTGTCGCGATGATTTGTCGCTCATCTTCTTTTCACCCGACCTCATCTGTATGCTCGTTTGCCACAAATTGAGTGATTGTGACTCTCATATTATTACTTACTCAATGTTGCAAATCAATTTTTTACGACACAAGGCGAAGAAGTTCATCGGTTTGTTGTTGTTATAACAGTGTAAGCAATACACTTAAATGTTAGGTAAATGCTGATGAGAAGACAGTATTTAACAAATTCGACTCATCAGATTAATGTGGAATAACTCATCAGCTGAAGTGCCATGCCTTCACAATGTAAAGGTTTTTCAAGGGTGTTATTTTAATATTCAAAGAAAAGTGCTATTTTTTAATATAAATGATCGCACGTTTATTTCATTATAAAGAGGAAGGTGGAAAATAACATGAAGCAAATGACCACCACGACCACGCTTGCAGGACAACATCTTTTACATGAAAATTTCCATAACCGAATTGCTAAGTGGCTGTCCTATGCCCTCAATAGCCTCACGAATTCCATCTTTAAGGTCTTGAATCGACCCTGGGCTGTTGGCGTAGACCTTCTCTTTCACGTGGCCCCAAATAAAAAAGTCACAAGAAGTTAAATCACAAGATCCCGGTGGCCAATTTTAATCATCTCTTCTAAAGATAACAGGGTCCGGAAACTTTTCCCGCAAAAGATCAATGGTTTCGTTGTTTGTGTGGCACGTAGCACCGTCTTGTTGAAAATAAACGTTGTCCAGAGCAGTACCATCCAATTCCGGCCATAAAAAATTGTTAATCATCTGTCGATAGTGCAATCCTATTCAAAATAACACCTGTTATTGGAAAACCTTTTTGTTGGTGTGACTGATTGATGGCGCCGTGCCAAAATCTATGTAACTAAATTAGCTCACTTTCCACAAAATGCTCTAATTTTTTTTCAGATTCAATTTTAAAACTCAAATAAAAACGCGCTAGCTTTCAATGCCAATAATCCGAAATTTTATTTAATCATATTTTTCCTAGTTATTTTTTCATGAAAGTTATGCATTTGACCTTCGATATTAGCCGTTCCACACTGTACATTTTATTAATTTTACTTCGCCTCGTGTATTTTTTATTCCGGGTGTTCCTTTTTTTATTTTTTAGTAAACAAAATTTTGTATTTTTTATTGCGAGTGTTCCTTTTTATTTTCTCTGTTTTTCTTATGTTTTAGTAAACAAATAAGCAACATATTTAGAACAAAGCAGTTATGTTTGAATTCAATGACGAGAGAAAAACTTAAAAAAAATTCTATATTTTTTATTAACAAATCTAATTCGTATTGGTAAGCTTTAATTCACTGAAATTGCTTTTTCGCCGCAGGTAAGAACAAATATCAAAAATCGCATTGCTTTGTTCACATTTTTTTTACTTTACACCCCTTTATTTCTCTGAATGCCATTGAACGGTAAATATTTTTAAAAATTGAATGCTGGATTTCATTTATTTGATGCTTATATTTGAAAAATTTTCATTTATGTAATTGATATGAGCTAAATAATGCACAGCCGTTGTTGGCCATTTTGATTGCTAATATAAATATCTATTTATGGAAGCATTGAATATAACTAAATCGTGTACAATGCATGCATAGGCTACCACATTAATTTAAAGCTCACAATATTCCAATTACCACTAATCTCTCTAAGCACTAAATTCACGCATTGTATGGCCATTTAATACATCTGTTTTTGTGTGTATGCACCCTTTGAAGTTATATTAATAATAGTCTAATATGTAGCTAAATAGGCGTTTTACCTACTGTACACATATCTACAAGGGGAGGTCAAAAATATACCAAAATGAAGAGAAAGTGAAACCGAATTCGAAATAATTTTTTTTTGTATCAACATACGAGGAAATATAGTTAACTTTGTATTCAGAAGGCTATTTCATCCGAGAACACAACGGCGGGTGTTCGGATGTCGTAGAAAACCCACTGGACGGCGAGGTGGTATCGAACTCTGGAATGGTTAATAAATTTTCGAGAGAATTATCCTCTTGGCTATCTACCGCTATAGAAGATAGATACGTACATTCCCGGTGAGAGGACGTCCTAACAAACTGTGGTGTAATCCACTAATAATGCGGGAAAGGGAGGGATTCGTACTGACACATATCCAGCATATGAAGGCGGTTCCTTTGTAGTTCATCTATATTTTTCCAGCCATCCACTTAGCCCTATTTGCACTGCAGTCTCATACAATAATATTCAAACCCATCGAGGAAATCTTCACAGGACATGGCGGCAATAAACCGGCCAAAAAGGTTTGGTGAAATTCGGCGCCACATCAAAATTACTCGTACATGAACCAGAATCCTTCTTTGGGATTATCAAATCTTACTTCCAAAAAATTGTCAACGTTGTGAAACATGCTCTTCATACGACACAGAATGAAACATTTAGGGCAGATACAGGCGAACAAAACGATTCTTCCTTCTAGAGAAGCATCAAGTAGACTCTTAAATCTGAATAGAGAGAACTTACGAACTCCCACTAGATATAGGGTGGGTCATATAAAATTTGCTTTTTGAATCGGCTATAAAACAAAAAAATTATCAATATTTTTTCAAATTTTTTTTTTATTTTGAAGATTGAACATTGTCATTTATGAATGAAAAATAATATCGTTCAAATGACTGCCACGACTGGCTTTACAATAGGCCATTCGATTTCGTGTTTTGAAGCATCAATCGTCTCTGGATGGTTTGCATAGTATTTGTCCTTAACGGCTCCCCACAAAAAATAGTCCAACAGACTTAAATCACAGCTCCGAGGCGGCCAATTGAAATCGGAATTTGGGCTGATTATTCGGTTTTCAAAAACGGTAGCCAAAAGTTCGAGTGTAACTTTGGCAGTGTGACAAGTTGCACCGTCCTGTTGAAACCAAATGTCGTCCATGTCATCCTCTTAAATTTTTGGAAACAAAAACTCGTTGAGCATGTCACGGTAACGCTCGCCATTTACTGTAACCGCGGAAGAAGAAGAAGACTCATCATTTTGGAAATAAGTTTTCAATATTTCCCAATTTTGTTCAAGCGTATAGCGTGCCATTTCATAAATGTCAAACCTTTAAGTAAATTATGAACACATTTGACATGTCATTTGTGTTACCATTCTCAAAAAAATAGGTGGTTCAAAAAGCAAACGCTATATGGCCCACCCTGTATTATATTATATGACACATTATTGTCTTCGTTTTCATTTCAAAAAACTGGGATTAATAGTCAGTTTTTTTGCCCACTGTATAATAGGACACCAAAGTACAGCCTCTGCGAATATGAGACTCTCACAAGACGAAAACTCACTCACCTAGGTGAAGTGGTACTGGAACCATTGCTACCACGGAATGAAAAACACGAGAAAATGCGCATATTCATTAGAAGGCTTCAATTATATGTTCGTGGTGAAGCGAACATCAATGTCACTATGCACTATGGCTAAGTAAAATAAGTAGACAAATAATAAGGCGGTTCCAACAGCATTAATCCCCTGTTTTGCTGAAAGAGCGAGATCTAGACAAGATCGCGGTTATTCCAGACCCATCGGTCACTCAAGGTCGAATCTGCGAATTAAACCACATGGAGCAAACAACCCAGGAATCACCCAATGACGCAAGCTTAATATCCGCAAGATATTTTACCTTTAGTGGCCTCCTCACTTTAATGGTCAAGTCATTCCTTTCGGTTGCAGACAGCCAAAAAGCAATGCTCGACGTCCAATGTTCCTCCGCATATAAAGAGATCTTACTCGAGCTTTAATCAGTATCGATATGGTTTCAAGCCACTATATACCTTCTAGGTATGAGTGACTGCCGTAACCGAATGGATTGGTGCGTGACTTCCATTCGGATGTGCCCAGGTTCGCATCTCCGGGCAAGACATATAAAATTAATAAAAAAAACCTTTCTAAAAGCGGTCGCCCCTCAGCAGGCAATGGCAAACCTCCGAGCGTATATCTGCCATGGAAAAGTACCCCATATCTGCCATATCATCTGCCGTTCGGAGTCAGCTTAAAGGATAGGTACCTCCATTTGTGGAAAAATATCAAAAACGCACACCACAAATAGGAGGAGGAGGTCGGCCAAACACCCAATAAATGAAGTAAGCGCCTATTATGCATGTATAAATGGGCCAGTTCTGCTCACCTGAAACTTCTCAAAAATAATACTTACAATCAAGGTCGTGTAAACCACAAATCTACAGGATGCTAATAAGACCAGTAGCGACAAAGGGCTGCGAAGAAAGGATACTGATATCTAACATAAATAACTACCGTCTCCGCTTTGAGCGTAAAATCCTAAGAGGGATATTAGGATCAGTAAGGGAAGCTGATAGATCTTACAAAACCAGATACAATGATGAGATCGAACAGCTGATATCTGGTCAAAGCATGGTGTATTTCACTAAAGCGCAGCGACTGAAATGGTTTGGACACCTACTCAAGATGGACGACAGCAGGACTACGAAAAATACCTTCAAGTCTATTATTACGGGGAGTAAAATTCTTGGGGGACCGCCAAGAAGGTGAACAGATAAGGGACAGACTATGTTAATGCAGATTTACGCCATTTAAATGCCAGGAGAAGCGACACAATGAATCGAGTCGTACGGAGCGCGATTGTGAAGGAAGCACTGGCTCACACCGCGCTGTAATTGCTATGATGATGATGATATGGATCAGTTGGAAATCCACATTCTGCTTACCCAACTTGTATTTGAAGGTATCAGACGTTACTTGCAACAGCTGCTAACTGCACGACCCCATTGTTCCTATCACTGCATCCAACACCTCGGAGTCATTTGTGCGGGTGCCACCTTACTTTTCGTTTCTTTCGCGAACATATCCGAGTGTATTTCTGCCATAAAAAAGCTCCTCATAAAAAGCATTTGTTGTTCAGAATTGGCTTAAAACTGTGGGTCTCTCCATTTATGGAACAATCTCAAAACGCACGCCACAAATAGGAAGAGGAGCTCGGCCAAACACCTAACAGAAGCGTACAAGCCAAATTATATACTATTTTTTTATGCATATAATATGTATGTTACAGGACAAAGTCTTCTGCTTACTAGTGCTGCTTTTTTCGATGTTGTTCGGCACGCACAGCCTACTTTAATAGTGCAGCGTCAATACTTTTCGATCTCCCCTACTTAAACTAGTAAAATCAGACACATTGAATAAAAGAAGAGAAGAGCTTTTAATAAATATTTTGTGATATTATTATTTATTTTCATTAAGTATTCATTTAAACTAAATCAATACGCACTTCACTAAATCAAGGTTTCATAAAATTAGCTTTGTTGCCGCCCTGGAAACCAAACACACGCAAAACAATCGGAGAAATGGGAAATGCACTTTCCACAACAGCTGTAATTATTTAAAACGTTAAATTGAATAAACACCGGCGCATAATTAGCATAAAATTATTATGTAAACAAATTCGCTTGGCAAAGTGGCCGCCCGTTCGACCATCGAAAATCCGAAAACAATCCAACATTATTAAAATTACAAAATAGGTGGCGGAAGGCGTATTAAAAATTCAAATAAATTTTCAAAGCGGCTTTACCTATTAAATAAATGAGATTTCATGTACATTTACATACTCCTACATGCGTACGTATGTATGTATGCGTGTGCATAAGTTGGTGCTCATTGACCGGATGCTCACATCGACATGTATTTAAGTAGTTGTGTGTAAGTGGGCTGTGACAGTGTCGGTAAATATTGAATATTAAAATTTGTAAGTGAAAGCAGGGTGACCGAACAAAAGTTGACCTCGCCGTTCGGTAGGGAGTCGTATGCTGCAGGTGAGGTTAGAAAATTTCACTAATACTTATATATTTGAATGCACCAAATGTATGCCAGCATTGAAAGTCGATTCAAACCGGAAAATTAAATATTTGAAAATTTTTACTAATCAACGATAGCGTGCCACCGGGCAACTTTTTCCGTTCGAAACCGCCAAAGAGTTGACCTACATAGCTTAATAATACTTTACCTTTTAGCTAAATGCATTCTTTATTTAACTTAAAATAAAAACCAAAAAACAAACTAACTAAAAAAAAACAGAAAAAAAACGACCGGCTTTAATGAATGCAGAAAAATGTTTTCAACATTTAGTAACTTCAAACCTAAACTTTCCCTTGGATAAATTACGAAAATTGCACAAATTGGTTTGGTAAAAAAAAAACAACTAAAAAAAGACAAAAAAGGAAAAACAAAAAATAATACTAATAAAGAAAAAACAAGTTCACGTGTTTGCACGAAATGTAGAATGAGCATTTTTGCAACGAACTGCAAAGCGAGCGGGAAAAATGGTAAATGCGACTGGTTGGTCAACATTTGTTGCGCTTCCAGGCATTTGCGCGCAAAAACTTCGGCAAACAACCTAACTGACCAAGGCTACGCAGCTACTCATACAAAGGCGATAGCAACAGCAACAGCAAAAACGGCAACATTGACAACAATTACAGCAACAAAAGTCGAAGCAAGTATGTGTGGACTTGTAAAAATGCTTGTGTGTGAGTGCCAAGCATTAAATTGCAGTTTCCTTCGAATGGCGCAAAGTTACCTTAATTTGGAACACCACCGATCCGTACACTCTAGTCCTGGACAGTGTTGCCGTTGTGCGTATAAAGTCGGTCCTTTTCTTCAAAATTCATGCGACTTTTGCCTATCTGATATTCAAAAATTGATATGTATTTTTTCAATATTACCTTAAAATTGCCGGCAAATAAAGGTGGTGGCAAAATTATGAGAGCACCAGATTTTGACAAATTTTAATTATGTTTTTAATTTTAATTATTTTTATATAAAATACAATCCATTCTATAACAAATACAATATTAATCATAGTTCAAACTTTGCATAAGATTTAAAAAACTTCGGTAAATTTTCTTAAAAGTTCAAACTCTTTAATCATAATTTAAAAACAATAATATGGGTACGCAGTTTCATAGCCCATTGAATTTTAGTACAATAGGGGGAGATTTTAAATCGCTAACAATTTTCGTTGGAGTTTTATAATTATTTTACCTTTGTAGAAAATTTCCAAACATTCATCCGAACACCCATCAAAACTTCATACCTTTTGTTCAGAGTTTTTCAGAAAATGTTTGATGGTGACTATTTAATTCTAGTATAATAGAGGCTAATTTGATTTTTATTCAATTACTAGCTGTACGCGGCGTGCGTTGCTACGCCAACAACTAAAATAACTTTAAGAAAAATAACTTTACAGAAAAATCAGTACACAAATATTCAATTTATTTTATTGATTCTGTTTATTTCGAAAAAATTGTGACATTACAAAGTTTAGTTTCAACTCGATGTTTATTGAAGTGCTGTGGGATATACAATATTTCTTGTTTTTTCCATCTGGTGCGTAGACGCATAAATCAGAAGGTTTTCCGACACGTGAGCAAGCCACATAGAGCTGTCCATGTGAGAAGCATGGATTCTCCAAATTTAATCCCCACACTTGTAACGAATGTCCTTGTACTTTGATAATAGTCATTGCGAAAGCGAATGGCATATCTGTCGGGATCATTGGGATACGTGGCAACAGTACGTCTTCACCTTTGAATTTTCCAGTCAAAATTGTTACCACTATTACATTGTTCATCATTTGCTAGACTGAGAGTCTGGTTTCGTTGCAAAGTCGTCGTGGATTTATGTTTCGAAGAAGAATGATGGGTAGAGTAGAATGGGGTAAGATAGGTCATTTTTTTTTGGAGAGCTCTTGCTACGGTGTTTTTGCATTGATTTTGAAAAATAAGCAAGATTTTGAAAGGTTATTTATCTGCTAACATTTTGGTTATACTGACTTATGTTTGGCTAAATATTTTGGAAGCTACATTCAATAAGACAAAGGTACTTTTTTCGATATTTTCAAAATCGGGGGGCACGATAGGTCACTATATGTGAGGGGAAAAGAACAATGTACATGGCTTGGAAATTAACGTTTTAACTTTTATTTATAGAGTATGAACACTGCACATGTTATAAAAGTTAGGATTTTTTCTTTAATTCATTTTTCTTCTCTTCTTTGGTAAATTTTTGACGTTTTTGTATGAGCTTCTGCCTCTTTGCAGCCTCTCTTTCTTTTTTTCTTTCGGCGGCAAATTGTTTTTTTGCTTCCGCGTCCGTTTTCTTCTGAGCTGTAGCTGCTTGCTCAGCGCGCAATGACACTAGCATCACTGCATCCGTGAGAAGTGCAGCTTTACGTCGCTTCCGGCCTCGATTTGATGGTTTGCGCAGTGGAGCTTTAGGAAACGGCTGAATGTCCTCAATTGGAATTAATAGGTCGAGATTCGATCGATCTGGCTCTTGATCGGCATTCGATAAAACAGGCTCTTCATGGGCATTCGATGGACCAGTTTCTTGACGAGCAATCGATGGACCAGCCTCTTGATCTGGTTCGTCCTCGTACGGACGATCAGTTACGAATGCTGGCGAGAAATCATCTTCCGAAAAAATGTCGCGATTAAATGGCCAAATGCCAGTTGATCTGAATCCAGCGATGATATTCATGCTGGAAGCACCTTTCAACAAGGGTTCAGCTACCAGTTCAGCTATTCGGTCGATGGTAATAGGAATGCCGGAATGATTTAACATTCACGCCTTGCAGGAATGGTCAAAATAAGTTTTGAGCGGCCCAAATACTCCTCTATCGAAAGGCTGCAAACGATGGCTGGTGTACGGAGGTAGAGTTAATACTTCAATACGCTTCTATTGATGACGAGCACTTTCCTATCACGCGAGCACGTAATGTTTCGAACGGAATTTTAAATTGTTTAGAGGCTGATCGAACACTAACGCCATCTCGGACCGCCGCGATTGCGTTTTTTACGTCCTTTTCACTTCGTTTCGGCGTTTTTTTTTTAAAACGAAAATATCAAAAAACTAACACATTATTCGTGTTCAGCATTATTTTCTACGTAAAATAAAACTCACCTGACAAATATTTACATACATTAAATGCACTGCACCGTAGAATAAAAAAAATGCTATGTCGGAGAAAAGCTCACGCACTGAGCCACAGATGGTTTTTGTAGTTTTGTGCAATGTTTGAGAAAACTTTTTGCACGAACTCGTCGATGCTTTTTGTGATCTCACAGAAGTTTGCTGGCATTGTGATACATTGTGTAGATTCATCAATTTCCATTCGCCCATTTTCAATATCCAATAATTGTTTTACAAAATTTCCAGCCGAAGCATCCCGTTGTAGTTGTACACGCATGTTAATTTTCAAAGTAAATTTCTGTAAATGACGCCATAGAACTGATAATTTAAGGCATGCATTAAGTTCATCAGCGAGTGTTGAACGTGGTATAATGGGCAGTGTTTGTCGAAAATCACCAGACCCCATTTTATGGTCTGGGCCACCGTTCTGTTTCCTCTCAAATCTCGCAGTGTACGATCAAGCGCTTCCAATGCTTTCTTGTGGGGCATTATACATTCATCCCTTATGATAATTTGACACGTTTGGAGTACTTTTCCCATTCCAGAGTTTTTGCTGATGTTGCATGTTGGTGCCTCAGTGTTTTGCAAATTCAACGGCAGTTTCAATGCTGAATGCGCTGTTCGGCCACCATCCAAACGAATTGCCGCAATCCTAGATGAAGCAATAGCCAGTGCAATATTATTTTCTGATCCTATGGTTGCCAAAATTAGTGAAAGAAGAAAAGTATTGCCTGTACCACCTGGCGCATCTATGCAAAACAGTCCACCGTTTTGTTCTGTGATTGCACGCATAATTCTGTCAAATGCAATGTATTGTTCTGCAATCAACTGCGAAAGATTTGTTCTAATGAATGTCCCCAGCTCGTCAGAATCATAGTGTGTTTCTCGTTGTAAATCAAGATCGAAAAGGTTGTTTGCAGGTCGGTTTGAGCAGGCATTCCCAGTTGCACCAGTGCCTTGTTAGCGATTATCAAACATATGTCTTCAATCAAAGGATACATCTATGAACATGTCATATTCGTTTCCTCTGTGTAAAAATACATGGTCATACTGATTTTCATGACAATCGGTTGAACGGGGTAGAAGTTGCTCCTCTGCAGCGCCACCTGGTGGCGAGTGGCATCAATGAGCATATTCTACAAACCTTCTCCGTGGAAAAATACGTAAATATACAAATTTAAATAATAATCGGTCCAGTAGTTTTTGAGTTCATCGATGTCATACAGACAAACATACATTTTTATGTATAAAGATTTTAGCCAAAAGCCAGTTCTGATGGCCGTGAGTCACCAGGCGCCCCGTCGTCTTGTCGTTTCATGTTTTTCAATGTGTTTGTTTGAGGATGTAGTTGCATTATAACGTTTTGCCAATCAGATCATAGAGACGATATTTAGAGATGTCTCGAGCACAGCGCCAACTATCAGAAAATTCTACCAATACTTTCTAATTGACTTAGAGACGATCTCAAACTGTTAGTTTGAAATAAATTTTTTTCTACTCTTGATTTCTTTCATAATTTTCTTTAACAAAGTTACAGCACAAATACTTTTTTCCAGCCTTGAGTGGCCTAATCCTTTTAGGATGAAATCTCGTAAAAACTTTACCATTCTACTTGCACATTCACGACCAGGCTAGTACAGAAACAGTCAAGAGATGAATAGAAGGATTTGACGAGGTACCAGAAAACTACTCCGTATTTTACTTGATTGCATTTCTTACTACAGGGGGTCATTGACAATAGGTTAACGCTTATACTGCCAAACTAACGCAAATTCACTAACATGCAATGCGCACACACACACACAAACATATAAATGCACGCAGTTTCTTGGTTACAGTAACACAAAGATATTCCCAAAAATAAAATCAAGCTAAAAAAAGCATACGCTTTAGAAAAGTTTTCATAGTTCTCGAAAAATGTTACGCTGCATGAAAACTTTGCAAACCCGTGGGCAAGAAATTCTTGAGCTATTATTATTATTATTTTTTTTTTGATTTTTCTATACCTTACTCCCCCACTCATTAAGAACTATTAGTAATAATTTTTTTACTTCTTTCAAACTTTTATATATGTATGTGTGTACGCACATACAAATGCAGTAATAAAGAAAGAAACCTTGAAAATACATTTCCCTTTCCTTTCATATTCTCTTTATAGCACAAAAAGAAGATTTCCAGTGTCCCTCCCACGTTGGTAATGGCAATTACGCTGACCCAGTGACATGCAGGCGTTTCTATCAGGTAAGTTTTGGAAGAATTTTAAGAGCGTAGTGTGGGTGATGTAAAAAAGAAAATCCATGTTTTTAATAGCAATGGAGTGCTCCTACGCATTAAGTATTTCGTAAGTATATAAGTATATATAAGAAGGCATAAAGTGCTTCTAAATGCGTATGAACATAATATGAGTATAAAGAAAAGTAAGTGGCGGCAGGCACATTCAAATTTATAAACTAGGTAAAAATTAGTTAAAACACAACTTACAGCATATGGATCTACTTAGTCCTAAACCATTATGATGCAGTGTTCACAAAATACTTTTGACTTAATTTATTGCACTGTAGCTCATTCGCAGGACAACTATCCGAAAACCTTCGACTTCGAACACACATAAGTGTATGGCCCTCAATAAATTATAATACCGCAAAATGTTGACCAGTTTTGACTACTTTTCTATCATGTTCTCTTTAATTTTCTATAAAAATATAATATAGCTCATATTAAAACAAGCTTTATATAAAATTTATAAAAAGAAGTAGCAGAAGTAGCCTTTGTTATTAAAATTTTTAGAAAATTTGTGGGGATACAGCTTTAAAGCTTATTAAATTTTAGTATAATAAAGAGCAAAGTTGAAGCTGCCGGAGCAGATTTTATTCGAAAATGGTATTTGTGAGAACGCTTGTAATTATCTTGATTAAATGTATTGGGGAATTGCATCATATTAGCCTAAAAATTAAGCCATTGTGCCACACCGAATCGAACCCTTTCTCTGGGAGAAGCTTTTTACCTTAGGCTACGTAATTTGAATTATTATTTCAACGACACAGTCAGCCAGTTATAAGTATATTAGAAACTTACTGAGAATAAAGAATTAAGCATTAATTACGGGCTTTGGTCTAACTCCGGCATCAGAAATGGTCGAATATTAGCTAAACATATCTAATTTTTTTATTCATAAATCGTGTGGTGCTTAGGTTCTTTTTGCATTTACTAAGGATTTCAATCCCGAGATCAATTTTTGACATCCCGAATACCCCGAGACTAGTGGAGTCCAATCTATCAAATGCAATTGGTGGATAACCAACCATTGACATAACTAGATTGCAATTTTAGTGCTTACTCAAATGCATATCGCTGTTGTTGTTGTAACAGTTTAGTCACCGTACAGTATAGTCGCCGATCGTCATCGTCTAACTCATTTAACGGTAGGTCCATTAAGTGTGCTGCTCCAAAGGGTATTAGGTGAGTGGGTTTGAGGCGCCAAGTGAATAGGTGTTTAGTATCGTGCCGTCACATGCCGGACATATATTGAGTATGTCGAGGCCCATTCTGGATAAGTAGCAGTTTAACCTACTGCAATATTCAGAACGTAATTGAGCCAAAGTTGCGCGGGTCTCGCGAGGAAACCAAAGGTCTTCGTCTGCAATAAATGGTGGTTGGTCTCCGATAACGGCATTCGGGGGTCGGGAAATTAGGAAAATGGTGAGAGTATCCCGATGAATATCGTTTAAGGTTTGTCTATATACCGTCCGGTCCAGCTGTTGTAGTTGTGTTTTGTACTGGATCTCCAGTGACGTTGGAGGTGGCTCAGGCTCTAGCAAATAGCAAATGTCTACGACACGATTCCTTCTGTAGCACCCAAGTAGTAGTTGCTTGCTGAGCATTTTGCTGTGCTCCTTAACCGTGAAAGCATCCTTGTGAAGGTATTGTACTGGTGTCAGGAGACTGGACGGGCGCATCATAATTCAGAACCAACCGGCCAGACCAGCTAGCGATTTGAAGACCTTTTTGCGGTGGTGGCAATTGCGGTTTTGTGTGCTGAAAAGGTGGGAAAACTATCGAAGAAGACGCCGAAGATTTTGGGGGTGTAACGGTCCGTATTTTGGTGCCATAAACTTTCACCTTTAGCTGTAGTTTGATCTCCTTCGTCCAAGTGGTAAAGAGGGTTACCGTGGATTTAGTAGAGGAAAGTTTGAGATTCCTCGAAGTGTAGAAGCGAGAAAAGCTGGCGATAGATGTATATAGATGTTATATCGAGCTCGACATTGCCTGAACGGACTACTATTCCTTGACATTCTAAGGCGCTGTCCGTGTGTTCGATGTATTCATTGATGAGACGTGACTGCACAGTGTGGCGGACTATAAATGCTAGGCCACTGCCATTGTCTCGCTCGCAATCATTTCAGTGCACATTGCAACCCTCTCTAGTAATCAGGGAGGAACTAGTGTGTAGTTTTGTCTCTTGGACTGCAGCCATTAAGATTCCATGTCGACTCCTAAAATTTATTGTTTCGTCAATCTTATCGAGAGGCAGTTGCAGTTCAGTTATGGTAGCTTAAAACTCCTAGCGAAGAGAATCCCGATTCGGGGTCTGAGAGATACGTAGAGTCCTCTACGGTGGCCCTTTTGCGCATTCCGCTGTTGTTCTATGGGCCTAATGGGAGTACTCAGTCGCTAGTTTACTAGAGCGAGCCCGAGTCATTCCGGTACTTACAACTGGTGGACAAGGCAACGCAAACATATCGCTGACTTAATTCATTATTGCCATAGAAAACAAAAACAAAATTTTTAAAACTATAGTATAAAATAACGACTGCAGACTCTTCTGTTACGTATAGAAAATGCATGGCGATATCTATTGACAGGAACCCATTAGTTGAAAATATGACTTTACTTTTACTTACGGAGGCATGGCAAATTGAAAACTTTGAAGCCGTCTACCGCAGCATTTTCGTTTCTTGAATTATTACATTATTGAAATAAATGAGCGGTATGTTCATTGGAATAAAGATATTTAAAAATTTCTGTCAAATCAGAGGAAAACCAATGGAGATATAGAATTTTAACTGAAATAATTAATTTCTCATTTTTCTTAAGTTTAACACTTCCTTTATTCTGTGTCAAATTTTCAAGCAAACATTTTCTGTTGGCGAGTGGGTCTAATGATTCCTCGTTTAGTATTATCACGGCTAGTCTTTTCTTGCCATACACTTCGCCAATCCAGTCACTTTTAGGTAGCTCATGTAGTTCATTTCCAGAACTCTCTCTATTGTTATTTTCGCGAAAGACTTCTTTGCCGTGACATTACTCATCCGAGTGGCGAACACCTTGGTTCTTTTGGCTTCAGCCGATGCCCCTTCACTCAATCGTTTGCGCTTGCCATGCAAAGAGTATATTTTGACCTTCTCCCGGTGTTCGGTGAGGAAGGCTTCAGCCCACCCCTTGGAATCTGACTGTTCTTCAGACAGTTCCTACTCTGCTGTCTTTCATTCTCTCCATGATCCTGAAAGTGGATCTCCTGGTACGATAATACCTTTCTGAAGCACTTATCTACTTGCAGGGGTGGGTGCTACCCGAGGCAGCGATGGTGCCAGAAGGGCAGACACGATGAACCATTGGCTGAAACATATGGACCAACGCTGCCAATGTTGCTGACGGTGTTTCTCCTCCCAGAGTTAGCGTGTCACCTGGAGTAACAGGAAAAGCAAGATCCGCTTGTCTTTTGACAGGGCAGATCTTGCTTCCCAAGAACTGTGTTGCGAGGGGCGGTCTACTGCAAGCACTAGACGTAGATGGAATGTCGTCGTCAACTTGCCTTATGACAGGGTTGGAATTGTTACTATGATGGCCAGTAAGAGGCCTCGCTGCCATAGAGGCAGTCACTGAAGGGACGGAGCGGAAACTAGGTACTGGCTTAGCCACAGGCTTTACTCCGCTTATATGAATGGTCTTTTTTGTAGAAAGACCTGACCTTCTCGAGGAATTGGGTCTTGATTTTGATGAGCCTTCTTTATCCGAGGCAAGGTTTCTTTTGTCTCATGTTCATAACCGACCGCGCTGCTTCACGTGGCGAGCGTGGCGAACTAAGTTTTTTAAGGAGGAAAGACTAGACGTCGGCCATGGCGTCCCTTCTACCACGGCAAGATCATTCTACCTCCTGAAGTGACCCAGTTTCTGGAGGGCGCCGTTAGAATACAGCTGGATACCCCTGGCTGCAAACCATCCATTGGACACAGTGACGCATGACACCCTGGATTAGAGGGGAGGGGGGCAAGGGGTGGAACTGATGGAATCATGTACATTTACATGAATTGCTAGAAATTATATTTCTTTGCTAAAATGTTTTTATTCAAAATATTTTATTAGGCTGAGTACAAATATGGGTGTTACACAGAACTTTAACTAAATTCAAAATCTCCTTTTTTCGGAACAGTCTCGAAATTCCAGAACTACAAAATAAGATCCTGAAATCTCCTCAAATTTATATCACTCGTATCTACCTTTGTGACAATATTTTATAATAAGAAAGTGCTTGCAAATAAACGTAACCATTTAACCTCAAATAAAATTATTGCTTACTCAGCCAGCATCTGCATACGAGTCTTAGGAATACGAACTAAAATTTCATTATAATTTCAGTGCGTCGATGGCTTCCCCTATCTGAATCGTTGTCCATCCGGACTCTTCTTTGACGATCTTCAAAAGTTTTGCACTTTCAAGGAAGAAGCGAAATGTGGTCCACTTCCTACAAGTAAGTACAACAAAAAACATAAAGCACATACATGAGCGACAAAGGCACCAAGCAAAATACTGTATAAAATATTTACCAAACATATTACAATATTTTACAATATACTCGTATGTATGTACAAACAAAACTGATCATAAATAATAAATTAGGGTTTAGAAATAGAGAAAATCGAATCAATCCGCTTTATGCACTCACAGATTTGTGCCAAGTAAAATATGTATGTACATAAATATGTATATATCTAATAATAAGTGACATACATACGAGTGTATGTGCAGTTCACGAATATTTACTGATGTACTTGTATGTATACCCCGAAGCTACGGCAAGTAAGAAATCCAAGAAAGTGTAAAAACAGCAGTAAAATCTGCAATAAATCATAATTGAGGCGACCAAGGTAGTCAGTGCAAAAGTGAGTCAGTATAAGTGTGTGTATGTATTCACATTAACGACAAAAGAGCCTTATGCAGCAGCTGCTCTTTTAATATGCATACATGTAGAGCCATGTTAGCAAACAGACCCTACCCACACTCTCGCACTTGCGGCAAGCTGCAGCAACGTAACGTCTTACGAGTTGAAATATAATTTATTATACATTTAATATGAAATTGGAAATTGGCCTCAGAGCAAATGGAAATTCGATTAGAACTGCAGCAGCTAAGACAAACACGCTGTAAAAACACCAACAAAACATACGCATATGCATGCATACACACCTTGGTATGTATGTATGTATGTGTGTAGTGACGAATTATTCACATGGATGTGTGGTTGTATGTGTTAGAAAGACAAATTGACTTTTGTAGCAAGAAGTAGGTGAAGCAAACACAAGCACAAGAGTGGCATTACCTACACATATTCGTATACATATGCTTACATGCATAAAAGCTTGGTAACAGAGTAAGTCAGAGCGTATACGCAATCCCCTTCTAAATGGTAGGCCGGCGAAGTGCTGATGTTCATATTCTTAAACATATAAAAGTACAATACAAATCCTTAAGTATGCGTGTGTGTGTATGTGCGTGTGAATGGCTGTGTGACCAAGTAGCTGAAATTTCTGGCATTTAGAAGAGAAAGTCCTCGCAAGGGTTAAGTGCAGCAATCACTGTGGGCCAGTGTGTTGAATGAGTGGATTGTTCAGATGCTGGTATTTGCGAGGTTTAGGCCATAAGGACATTTGAAGGGTTGCCGGTAACGGCGCACTTTAGAGTAAATGTCGCATAATTCATTTAAAGCCGAAGCCACACCAAAATACACACAGCTGAGTTGATTTTATTGCCGTTGCACATACGTACACACTTACAAAGAAGTCTCTATGCACACATACATGCATACATGCATACAAATACGTACACTTATGTAACATACGCTCTCACAATGCACATCATATCATGTACTGGTACATGCTTACGAGCATCAACTGAAATTGCCATCCTGGATTTAGTACAAATCTTGTGTAGCTCAGCAAAGTCTGAAATGAAAATTTCCTCTAAAGGCGTTGCAATTGAGTCATAGAGAAAATGGGAAAATGGCACGAAAGCAAGAAAGAGAAATGCAAAAATATATTATGGTGTCACGAAAAATGCAGCCAAGCATGCTGTTCGTGGCACATCGTTTAGAGGCGCAACCCTGGTTAAGGTGTGCACACGGACACACTTACATTCACCAGTAAAGCCAAAAAGTGTCATCTAAATGAGATGTCCAAAAAAAAGCAGCAGCAAAAAAGACTAAGAATGAGGATAAAAGAAATAGTCAAACAGTAGATATAGCTCTCATTTTAAAATATCTTTCAACTCTTTTGAGTGCTTGCTATTTGATTGCTAAAGGAAGAATTCACCAAAGCGTGGATTTGAAGTCTTTACTGCAACGGGCATTGGACAATTTACACGTTGCCTTTATTATGATTATTGCGCTTACTACAACACTTTCTTGCCATGTCAGGCGAATTTTCAGCATGGGTTGTCGAAAAAATTGTGCTGGCATATGCAAAAATCCAAATTAGAACTCAAGCCAGAAGTTAGCAAAGACTGGAACTGAAAACGTAGGATTCACGTAGGTTGATAGGGTAATAAAATTTAGTAATAAAAAAAATTGTTATTCTCAACATTGTGTATGTGTGAGTGTAAATATCAATTTAGTGATCAAGAAAAAAGTTCAAAGCTTTACTTCTGCTTATGTAAAAGGCTTCAAGTCATTCGTTTCTCACACAAAGACGTAATTTCTTGAATATATGGTGAAATACTCCATGGAAGGTTGAGCTAAGGTATTGAAAGTATACTCGTATATGAGAAATTTGCGAAGAATAGAAAAAAGCACCCAAAATTGTAAGACAAAAAAATATAAAGAATTAAAATTCAGTGGAATATATATAAGCAGCATTTCTGAAATAGGTTTTAAATATTCTGGCTAAAAAATTTAAAATTTCTCGAATATTTCTGTTAAAATTTTGATGAGAATTTTTTGAATATTTTTTGTAGCTTGGATTTATATAAGTTTTGTAGTAGAAAGCAGTAAATATTTCCCTAATAAAATTGCTTATAAATAATAAACATATACATTTTAGGCTGCTAATTTAATTGTGGCGCACAATTAATCACCCAATTTTGATTTTGCGTAACTTTTTTAACTAAGAATGAAAAAATGATTTCGAGTGATGGAAATCTCTATTTTGATCTTTAGGCGCCCCATTGCTTGTCTGTTTGAATACTGCAGCTTCTAGTTCACAAGTGTCAAATATGACTAACCTTCGACGCCATTTGCAAAAATTATAAATTTTTCAGTAGATGATTAACTTTGCGCCACCTTTTATCACGGATTTTTTTATATCCTTGTTCATTCCGCTCGGGAGCATAGGGCCTTGACAAGACTCTTCCATCATACAAGGTTGTGGGCTGTAGTTTTTGCTCCGTCTCATATTATATCGGCATCTGCTAGCTCGACCAACATCGACCTTCTCCAAGTTATATTTGGCCTACCGCGAGCTCTGCTCCCTTGAGGGTTCCAGTACAGTGAGATGCTTTCTTAGCCTGTGACCTATCTATCCCCACTATCTGCGTTTTATTTGCCATAAGATGAACTCCACATTCGTTGACCTCCACGGCGCGTCGTTGCTGATGACATTTGGTGACGAAAGATTGTAGTCTATGCATCATGTTTCACTTCCGCACAACAATACGGACTTCACACATGAGCTGAATATATGCGGTTTAGTGCACCTGGAGGTTTGGGAGCTCGCCCGTGCTTTGCTTTGTCTAGCCTGTAGTCATCCTCAGCGGCGGAGCAGCCGTCTACCGTGATAACGCAGCCAAGGAAGCCCAAGCTTTTGATGAATTCCACCGGGTACTCGTCAACCATTATATGATTGATTTATTGTGATTGACTCTCATAGCTTACGTCTTGGTGATGTTGACCTCAAGTCCGACAGTGAGTGCCAGCGTAACTAGTCTGTCCGACTTTGCTTGCATGTCAGTGAGTTTGTGAGAGAGGAAGCAGATGTCATCGGCGAAGTCCAGGTCCTAGAGACGTCTGGTGAAACTTTATACGATGCTTCTTTTGTGCAGGGTCAATTGGCTCATGGCAAAGAGTAGGAACGGCTAGGAATAACCTTGCCTTACGTTGATGTGACTAAGTCGCTGATATTGCCGTTGTGTAGCACTGCTAGTTCGGAGTTATCGTAGATATTATAGATTTGTGTTATAAATTCACGGCTTGGCCAAACTGCAAGAAAAAATTGCATAAACCTATTCCATGTGCATTTTGCAAACAAATCATATGGTTTTCTAAGGTATTATAAAACTTCATTTTTTGGCAAACGTCTAACGCACATAACAAATTTATGGATTATACATACCAAATTTATGCATTACTTCGTTCTGATTACTATTACTCAAATGTAAGATTTTTTTTTTGCTATCAGAAATCAAAAAGTTATTTCGTTGTCTGACTAGAGGCATTAAATCACAGTATTTGTGATATGTATGTAATTAAGTTCAGGTAGAGTATACAAGTAACTTGAAATCCAATAGCACCAATAAAGCATGAAGAATTTGCAGACGAAACAGCTAACTAATTTGTGCCAATGAAGCTAATTTTTCTTTCTACTTTCGCCTCTCGCTCCTACTACGCAGCTCACTCATATAACTTTGCGCGCAAAATGTGCAAAATTATGCAAAAACTCTAAAATTACTTTCCACTCAACGTCACACCAAGAATTTGCTAAAAAGTTCATAAACTGTTTTCAATTTCACAATTCAGTAAGCAAGCACCTCACGCATTAAAATTTGGAACTAGAGGAAACTTAGTGCACTCGATCTAATACAGCTGACGCAAAGTTACATATATCCCACTCCAAAGACTAAATTTATAAACTCATGCAAATTTGTTTCAGACTCACATGACTTTGTGGTTTTAATGGGCTTAATGAATGATTGAACATTTAAAAAAAATGTAAGAAGTGAGGAAAATAAAATGACTTTTGGGTATTTGATAATAAGCATTGAACGTAGAGGTTTTGTTAGAACAAGAAGGAAAGCATGATGATTTATAGTAAAGAACAAATCGGCTTGACGGTTAGTTATGTGAAAAATATTTATATTTCTAAGGTTGGGTTAGAGTTTTTGCCTATTACTTATAATAGATCAAAAAATCGTTTTGTCTCACCAAAAAACTGTGACTATAGCGTAGATCTTGAAGATTTAGTTTTTGCGGACGGTATAGTATAGCTTTCTCAGCGCAGATCAGACATAAAAACCAAATTGAACCACCTTATAAGGCACTTTAGCACTGCTAAACTCAATCTAAAGAAAACAAAAAATTTAGCGATAAATGCGAAAGACGAGTCATTCAATATTGGGGCTTTCATTGGGTTAGAAGCTAATTCTCGGCAGATGAGGGTTGCAAAATTGCTGTTC
Source organism: Anastrepha obliqua (assembly GCF_027943255.1). NCBI lineage: Eukaryota > Metazoa > Arthropoda > Insecta > Diptera > Tephritidae > Anastrepha > Anastrepha obliqua. The sequence continues at coordinate 67,062,768 of NC_072893.1, forward strand.
TCACAAAGGAGCAGAAAGCAAGAAACTTAGTTGCTAGTCTCCGAGCAATGTGGTTGTCCGAACCAATCAGCGTGCACTCCTAACTTTGAATCTCTAATTCAAATGTTATGTCAGTCCGTGAGGCATGATGTCTATTAGCAGAAATCGTTCGAAAGCTGCAAGTGTATGTAAATCGTAACCTGAGGTACATCCTGCGCATTTGATGGCCAGACAATTGGATATCGAACGCCGACTTACACCGACGATGCCAATAGAAATAACTCACCCAAGATATCAGAGAGCACAAGGGGAGGTGGCTCGGCCAAACCCTTTGCGCGGGAGTCACGGAGATCTGCAGACAAGCACTAGACTGGAATCCCGGGGATCAGCGCAACCGAGCAGACTTAGGAGTTCATGTCGCCGTTGCAGCGAAAGTAAAATAAAAGCTGTGAACAAAAACCTGACGTAGCAGTAAATAAAAGTAAAAGCAGGGAACAGAACGGAGTGGAACAATTTTTTTTTTGGTCCTATGCTCCACAATGGGGCTCGAGAAATGTGACCTATAAAGAATAAAAGTAAAAATTCAAAATTTTTTAAATGTTAGCACCGCCCTGAATACTCTTTTCACCTCCCCTGGAATTGGTTGGTAAAATGGCAAAAGGTGTCTTGCAAAGCTATCATCTCCTTCACTAATCCTTTACCAATTCTGAAAGTATAAAAAATGCTTGGTAAATTATAAATACGTATAAAACGTCTCAATAGCGCGACTTAGGAAATGGACACTCGGCCGTAACACTCGGTCTGGGTCCAACAAATCCTGTTGACAATCGTTTGGATGAACCACATTTTAGTAAGCTATTTAGTACTACAATTCTAGCTAGACCTGAGTGGGGCGTTAATATACTTGGGCGAAAAACCGCTTACGGTTCTTTATTAACAACTTGAAGACTAACGATAAAGTTGGCTTGGCGTCTACTATAAGGAGCCGAGATTATAATATTAATTTTTTATAAATTTCTGTTTTTAATTTTTTAGGCCAAAATATGCTTTATATGCTAAGCCTCTGCATATCTTAACAAAAAATTAAACATATAACATATATATATTTAAAGAATTAGTTGAGTCTCTATCAATTTTTTTTAATGTGACGTTAAAAGGTAAGATATGTCATCGTGGAAGAGAGAAGATTCACAAAACGATCCGAAGTGACTTATAAATATATCATATTTTGTTTGCACTTTTTTAAGGAAAACTGTATGATCTTCTAAAAAGTATTTATAAATCTCAAAATCCCTTACATACATTATACAATCAAACATAATTGGCCCTTATATATTTTGTTGGATATTTGGCCGCGGTCAGTTGAAAAACTTTGTGGTGTCTAACCTGATATTGTTACACATGCACATATGTGAAAACTTAAAATGTTATTGAAATTGGACAAATGAGTTAGTAAAAAGTTAAACGTTTTAAAGCACACAATGTTTTAAAAAATTTTGAAAATACTTTGGTTTCTAAAAATCTAAGGACCCATACAGTTCTAAAGGTTTAAAGACCCATACAGATCGTGATTTTTTCGACGTATTCTTGTATAGATAATATTTATATATATACATGTATATAGGTATATGTATGAGTCTTGATGTTTTTCCATAAACGGAGCGACCTTCACTTTTATACCGCCTCCGACAAGGACAAGCTTTTTCATAGCAGAAATACAGTCAGAGATTTGCCATTGCCTGCCGCTATTAGAGAATACCTTTTCACTTCTAATAGTAGTCACAAACCCACCCGACTACCCACCATATACAAAATCATAAAATTGAATGTAAATATAAAATTTTAATCGCGTGGTAAAAACAAAATTTATAAAAATGACAATATTTTATAAAGCGTTTTTCAGTAAGAGCGCTTCAACTTTTTTTTTTAATAAAACACAAACGGTTTGACTGTTTTAACTATTTTTTTTTTATTATCGAGTTTGAACATATACATTTAAGTACGAAATTCGATTTATTTTGCATGACCACCGCGTGCACGTTTTACGAAGTCCAATCGTTGAACCCAATTTTCGACCACTCTTTTGCATAAATCGGCCGAAATTCCAGCAATTTCGCGTTCAATATTGGCTCTGAGCTCACAAATCGTCGCCGGCTTGTTACTGTAGACCAATGACTTCACATAACCCCAAAGAAAATAGTCTAGAGGCGTCAAATCACACGAGCGCGGCGGCCATTCGACCGGCCCATTTCTGGAAATAATGCGCTCATCGAACTTACTCTTCAACAAATCAATTGTAGCGTGTGCTGTGTGGCTTGTGGCCCCGTCCTGTTGAAACCACATGTCGACTAAGTCCATACCATTCAATTGCGGCCAAAAATAATCGTTTATCATGTCGCGGTATCGATTTCCATTCACAGTAACGTGGCGATCGTTCTCGTCAACGAAAAAATATGGGCCAATTACGCCGCCGGCATGTAAACCGCACCAAACAGTGATTTTTTCGGGATGCAACGGTGCCTCATGAATCACGTGTGGATTGCTTTCTGCCCAGTAACGCATATTTTGCTTGTTGACAAAGCCATTGAGCCAAAAGTGAGCTTCATCGTAAAATGGCCGTAATGCTCTTAAAGTAGCAGCAACAGAACGATTATTTTCATAAAAGATTTGCACAATTTGCAATCGTTGCTCAAGTGTGTAGCGTTCCATGATGAAATGTATACTAATGAAGTTTACAAATGACAAGCGAAAAATAAAAAATATTGCGTCGTTCGCCCTCCCTATCGGAAAAAAGTTGAAGCGCACCTATTGAAAAACGCTTTATAATAGTATTGATAAATGAGTTCTGCTGATTACTTCCATACCAATAAGTACTCAACTTATTGTACCAGTGCTCAAATTACCATATTCATGTTTTCAACATTATTTGATTCATCCAGCCTAAATTTCTCAACTAGTTTGTGAAATACCAGTTATATAAATAGCGCACACCGCTTTCATACTTTTCAACCACGACCTTAAGAGCTAACTTTCTCCTAGAGGCTCCGAACCACAAGACTTTTTTTAAGAAAAGTTGTAGTTAATGGTATCAGAGAGTGTGCCAACAAGATTTCTGGGTTATTAATCTCAGATAAATAAACTTGTAATAAGCGGGTAATCCCTCATCTCTACTTCCATCTCTCTCCGCCTTGTCCAAGGCTCTCTCTTCTCCTAAGCTTTTCAGGCAAACTATACCTATTACATATTTGCAATACAGTGAGAGTGATGAGAATCTTGTCACTAGTAATTTGCTTATTGTGAAATAATATTACTTTCACTAGCACAAGATTTTTCACAACTGCAGTTTTACATGTTGCATATTAAAGATGTAAAACGAATATATTTGTGAAAATATGTAGTTGTATCCCTGTAGGGAAAAATAGAATACCAGCAGTTCTCTCTTCCTCAACCAAATCGTGTTGTATATTTTTTTCTTGCTGGAAAATTATATTAAATAACAGTTAAAATATGAGTGCATGCCAACCTAAAAACAATCTAGTCCAATATGGTACTAAAGTAACTAGTTTTGGTTCAGTTAAAATAAATACGAAAACCAAAATTCTTTCAATTCTATGCCAATATTTTGAAATAAATAATTAAAAGTGTATACAGAATTTGATTATTCATTTTTTTTATTATAATTAAATGAAATTTCTTTCAGGTTCAGTAATAAGTTAAATATTCATTGGTACAAGCTTACGCTATACCTCACAGAAATAGATACCCTTGCGCATAGGGTATTTTCAAATGAAAAACTATAAAGAAGCAGGAGAAAGGTATACCCAATAATTTTAATATATATTTAGGGAAAATAGAAACAAAAAATTATACAGCAAAAATTCAACTTGACTAAACTTTTTAAATTAAAAAAGACCATTTTTATAAATACCGGCCGACAATATTCCCCAGAGGTCCTCAATTGAGTTTAAATCGGGACTAAGTGCTGGCCAACCCATAACTGAAATTTTTCTTGACGATAGGAAGGCCTTAGTTAAACGAGCCGTTTGGATTGGCGCTTTGTCTTGCTGAAAAACCCAGTCGTCTCCGTATATGTTTACTACAAACACAATGAGAACATCTTCTAATATTTCAATATAGAATTCTGCGTTGGTTCTTGTCGGAATAAAACAAATTGGAGACTTTCCACCATATCCGAAAGCGGCGCAAATCATCAAAGACTCGCCACCGTGGTTCCACTTATGGCCGTTTGCCGTGGTTGACTAAGGTACCGGCTCCCACAAACAATATTTAAGTGTTCCGTCCTCAACCAAAATTTTATGTATTCGTCTATGGGTGGCCTTAAGACTTAAATGGGTTTGCATCTGCTGTCGATGTTAGTTGGCCTGCCGCTTCGTTTGAGTTGACCATATGTTTCTGGATTTTTAAGAAGGTTGCTGATGGTATTCATATGCCAATTTACTCTAGCAGCCATTTCATGAATACTTTTGCCACTTTCGCTTAAGCCCTTAATCGGACCACGCTCATTATCGGATAAATGTCTTCCAATTGGCATTCTACAGATTAACCCATCAACTATTCTTTGTTCAAAAGAAGTAATCTATTTAACTCACATTTTTATTTATTATACCAATGCAAATAACACAAAACTTTTTGATAACTTGCGCTCTGTGCTTGCCCAATCAATACTGATCTCTGATTGCACATTAGGCCGGGTCGATTTGTGGGGAGGCAAAAAAATCGCCCATTGCTCTGTGAAAATCATATTCTAGGGATCAAAATAAGAAACTTTGCCGAAGGAACCATACCTCTAAAACGAATTCTGATGTCCCCTAATTTGGGTAATTGTAATTATTTCTTTTGACGATTTAAAGCTTAAACTGAGCCAGTGATTTACTGACTTGCGTTGTGCGACTGCATATAAAGTGAATAAATATCATGCTAATATTAATAAATGTTTGCCCTTATTTGGTAGACTGGGTTAAAGCGTTTTCTAATAAAAATATTCATCAGTATCTTGCCACACATAGTCCTTAACCATTGCGATGCATTGGGGCGTTCATAGAAGAGTTTTAGGTTAGTTTAAGTTGGACTTGGCTGATTCTGTAGATCGCTCTTAGCTCCAAAGTTGATAGTGTTACCAAGTGTTTGCATGGAGGGTTTAAGAGCCTTATATTTTGACTTTAAATGATTTAAGTAGGCTGCTAACTTGTTGATCCGCCACGCTTTCTATGTAAGGTTGAAAATGATGCAGATCCTAAGAAGTTTATGCGTGTTTTGCTAAGTGCAAGGCAGTGGCAGAGTAGGTGCTCGAGAGTTCCTCTCGCTTTGACTTGGTTACATATTGTGCATGCACTAGGTTAAGTTTGGCCACGTACGATGGAATGAGACAGTGTCCCGTTAGTATCTCAACTACAAGTCTACAATCTTTCCTCGGAAGGGATAAAATATATTTTGTAGACCTGACATTGCGCCTGCGTTGCATGATTTTCGCGATTCTTTCCCATCTTGAGTTCGATTCTTGAATCATTGCTGCTTCTAAAATCAATTATTACTTCTCGTTGTTTGGAGAAAAGTGGTTGTATACTGGCCGGTGCTAGCTGCAGGAAGGTTTGCGCTTGCTTTGGCTAGTATATCTACTTTCTCGTTCCCTTCAATTCCTTTGTGGCCAGGAACCCAAAATGTAGATGATGGATTGTTTCTCAGTTCCTAGCTCATCCATACTGCTCCGGCCATTGTCGTACGCAGTGTGAATTTGTCATTACAGCTGCTATTGCTTTGGTGGTTGCTTGGCTGTCAATGTAAAACCTTATTTGAGAGTTTGGAGGAATGTTCTCTGTGGCTAAGTCTGCTCATTTCATTGCTGCGTACATCTCAACATGGAACACACTGCAATAGTTCAGCAATTTGTGTGCAACAGAATACTGCGGCCCCAACACCCTCTTTCATATTGAAACCGTCTATGTATATGTTAAAGGTATATGTGAGTCTTAAACTTTCTTAACTTAAATATTTGCAGGCAAATTGATCATTTCGCTATTGGTAGTATTCTTGTCAATGATGGACTAGTATAATATCTTCTATCTAATGCCAATATCTGTACTTGAAAATTTCCATATTAGTTTGCCTTTTCCCTGTATGATACAATAAATATGTATTTTTGTACGTGCACTCCTTTCAGATGCCTACTGCTTCACCAACATTTACAATTTGTTTACAATTTGTTTCTCATGTCAGTATTTCAGCATTTTTAATCTCACTACAATGGCTTGCCTTTCCTTAACACTTTAGTTGAGCACACACATACACACACGCATTCTATATATAGTACATATTATCTAATCCAATGTTATAATAGGAAATTCTTTCAGTATACTCGAGTATATCCCTTTAGCTAAATGTGCCGATGATTGCTAGAGTTATCACTTGTCAACTGCTGACTTTTAGGCCTCATCAAGAATTTATGTTTGTTGTAACATATTAAGAATTTCATTGCTTTTGCCAAGACACATACAAATGTACATTTACTTCTAAGTTAGTAATATGCGATATCTAAATGTGTGTGCGTATAAGCATTGTTGATATACATCTATGTATTTTCCAAGCCCTCGTATTTTGTAAATTGTCTCAATGTGCTAGAAATCCGTTTTCACTACCATACATCTAATTCCTGGATTGACTAACAGTTTATGACTTCAATTTCATTACAAACAGTCGTTAGGCTATACCGTAAACAGTGCTTGCCGTTGTGTTATAAAGTGGACAGGAGAAGTGGATGGAAAGGAATTTTAAGAAAGTGTTCTGCAAATATAATACAATATTAACACCCGAATACCACGTAAATTGAATGCTGAGCTGAAGAGTAAATATTTAAGGATTTGGAAGGGGTTTTTTTAAGTTTGGAATTGCTTGGATGTTTCAGGCGATCAAATCACCTCTTAAGAAGGTAGAATAGCGACAGAATTTTTCTTATTAGTATGTACAGCATTAAACGAGTATCCGTCTGCAAGTTTTTCTGACTAAAGTTACAATAATATGTCTACATAGATGGCGCAAAATTAGTCACCCCACCGGTAGTTTTTTTAATTTTTGCACTTGGCATCCCATGTCACTCATATTGTAAACTACTCAGCTGCAGTATACAAACAGACAATCAGGAGTGCTCCCAGTGAAGATTTCCTTAACTGAAAACTATTTTTTTTCAGCGCGTTACCACCTGTTTGTACTAAAAAGTAATAACTTATTAAAAAATATTCATAAGTATTACAGCATGGATATCAAGGTAGACATTTTTAGTAAAAAATAATTGTAAAGATATTTTTTATGGCGTTGCCACCTAAATTGTTTTGCAAAAATAGCAATTTATCAAGGTTATTTAAGGTGAATGTATCAAATGAATGACGCTTAAATAAGTTTCAATACAAAAATATTTCTAACTGATGTTGCCACCAATTTTTTTTCGAAATCAAGATATGAGATTTTTAAAAGAGCGTCACTAAAAAACTACTTCCTCGTTTTAAAATTTTGTATGCCGTTTGAAAGCCAAATCACCGTAAATGCTTTGCGTGTAATACTCATTTTCGCAGCGTGCTGCCACCCGTTTGTAATAAAAAACAGTCAATTCGTAAATTGGTTTCATAGCGTTGCCACCTAAATTGTATTGCAAAAATAGCAATTTATCAATTTAGTTCAACATTAACCAAAGTCATAATATTTGAAGAAGTTTTAATACAAAAATATTTTTAACAGGCGTTGCCACCAATTTTTTTGGTAATTGATTTGATTGATTGATTTACTCGAAAGAGCATAACTAAAAAACCTAACCCTTCTAATTTGAACATTTTTTACAGTGTTTGAAAGCCGATGTGTTGTAAATGCTTTGCATGTAATACTCATCTTCGCATCGTGTTGCCACCTCTTTGTATTAAAAAACTATAATTTATTAAAAAATAGACAAAAGTATACCGTATTCCAAAAATATTTTTTCATGGCGTTGCCTCCTAAATGTTTTTGCAAAAATATCAATTTTTCACACATTTCAGAATATTAAGTTAAAGGTGCTGAAATGATGTTTAAACAAGTTTTAATAACAAAATACTTTTAACGGGCCTTGCCACCAATTTTTTTGCAGAAATCAAGGAATTGAGATCTTCGAAAGAGCATGACTTAAAACTACTTCTCCAATTTAAAGTTACCGTAATTGCGCGTAACACATATCAGTAGCGTGCTGCCACCTGTTTATCTTAAAAAATACAGGTTATTAAAAAAATGGGCTTAAGTATTCAGAAAACTGTGTTCCAAAAATAATTTATTTTTATAGCGTTGCCACCTAATGTAAAAATCTAATTTTTCTTCAAACCGAAGCTTCTCTCAATTTCACAAACTCCAACCATTTTCACTTTAATTGGGTATGTATGAAGGCTGCCGCAGTCAAATGAGTTGGTGCGTGACTGGTATTCGGTAGTATTTGCGTACCAAATCTCGGTCATGAAATTTTTTGGTCGTCTCTCGACAGACATATTTCTGCTATTATATGAAAAGGCTCCTCATCAAGCGCAAAACTGTAGTTCACCCCAATTATATAGAAGAACATTTTACTACGCATTTCCCCATCACCTAGAAAGTTTCGACATGCTAAGTGGATTTTATGTAAAAAATAATAATAATTGAGCGCACGATCATTTTACTGAAAATTATTCCAAAATCTTTAAAAAAGATATAAATTGGAATAAAAAAATGGCTCGTGTCAATTGGCGTAAAAAATTGTGGAAGAAATTCAAGCGCGGTGGTTCAAATCACGTCTATGACACCAAGATAGGTAACGAATCTTGGATCTATGCATATAAGTAAAAAACAAAACAAAAACCGACAGTAGGGGTGTTCCAAGGCGAGCTTAATCCGTCAAAATTTGTTCGCAAAATAAGCAGCTCAAATAAATAATGGGTTGTTTTTCACAAAACCTAGTCATGTCGCAACTGTACCACTAGAGAAACTTAAAACAGTAACCAAGAGCAAATCATCCTTCACCAAAACATTGCGAGCAGTCCCGTATCAGCTCACACAAGAGAATTTTTGAGCACCTAAAAGATCGAATTAATGGGTCATCTGTCTTGCAGCCTTGGTTTGGCACCTAACGATTTCTTTTTGAGCTCGAACATCAAAAATAGGTCAACGTTTGCAACATCCGAAAAAGCTGTTCAGGCCTTTCAATAACTCGAGCTGGACGTATCCTCTTCTGAGTTACAAAAGTGTTTTAAAAATCAATTTAAGTGAATCCGGAAGTGTATTGACTTCCGAGGAGAATATTTTGAAAACCAATGAAGTCCTTTTTATTATTATTTTACTGTGTTTTCATTATTCAGTATAAAATATAAAAGGCAACCACCGCATTTTCATTATGCGCCAAAGCCTTTGTGACAGTTTAAGGAACTAAAATTACGAACATTTTCCACAAGGATTTACATTTTTAAACGCCGAAAAAACGATGTAATCCCTAAGTTGAATATAAATATAAATGAGTTTGAAGAACGAATGAAATATTTTGTGTTGAACTTTAAATCTTATTTTAATGAAGATATATTTAAAAGATTTCTAACTACCACTGACGCAGAATTTTTGAAAAACCCACTGAACTCACTAAACCCCCAACACTGAAAAATTTGAAGAGTGCACCGCAATTCGCTGTTAAGTTTTTCAAAGTACCACTTTTTCAAATTGATTATGATGAAAACATGATGATGTTATTTATAAGAATAACAACTAAAAATGCACTTTATTTACCCGTTGGTAAAGTCAAAAAAACCTTAGTACAATAAAAATTTCTCACTGAACTATTTTCGGTTGAATTTGTTTACTTTATTTGCTGCTTGTAATACAACTGAAAAAAATATTTTAAATTAAATGTGTTTCTGCTTTCATTTCATCTGCAACGCGAGGAATATTGCGCTTATCAGCCAGAATTATTTCAGCATTGCCGATCTTACATTAATAAAAAAATAGCACAAAAAAAGTGTAACGATGTCAAAACGCAACTACGTTAAGACCAACTGTCTTCTCCAATCCGACTTGGGTGTATTGAGTTAATACAGAAATGTTCCTTTGGAGTTCTCGAAGCACTCTGCCTTTACGGTATGATGCAATCAGTTTCTATTTTGCTGTCCAAATACAATCTTCTTAATGGCAGAGGTACAATAAATTCAGGTATTAAGTACAAAAACAGCGATAATAGCACAAGCAAAGGCGTTGATCGAATCGGCCACGACAATCCTTACAGCTAAAAGGACAACTGCAATGACCTGTAAATACAAACACAGCCGGCAATAGGTCATTTGTCATTTGTCTAAGAGTATTTGTGAAAATTTATTAGTACATCTAAGTGCACACATACGCGTGCATACATATACAACTGTGTTCACAATAATAGCAGCGCGAGATTTTACAAGGTTGTGCCTATGTATTTATTTTACTTTAAAGTCATTATAAAACCATAGGCCATACTAAAGCAAAAAAATCAGTTGATGCTCAAAGTTCAAACCTTTGTACAAAATTTAAAAAAATGCAACGAATTTTCATAAAAATCTCAAAATTTTTAGTCCGATTTTCTAGAAAAATTCTAGGTACAAATCTTTTGTAGTAGAACAAAGTGCAAGTTCGAAGTAACGCAAAATTAGGGTTCATTCTTGAGTATTGTGTTTTTTTTGTCTTTTTGTCTCGGTGAATGTATAAGTAATGTATTTGTTGTCAATTACTAAGAATGACATCGATATTTCATTGTAATCTAATTAAACATTCCAATCAACAACGTAACCAAAAACAACATATAATATTTCACAAAGGCATATACCATACAAGGTGGCGCAAAATTAATCACTCTTTCGGAAGATTTATAATTTTCGCAGATGTCAAATCATATTTCACATTTGTGAACAACAACTAGACAAGCAATCATTGCGATTTTTTTTTTAATTTTTTAATTTTACACATCTGGAGAGAACGCAAAAGGCCGCTAGAAAAGAATGTCAAAAATCAATGCGATTTTCAGCTACTTTAAACTTAAGGGGGTATTCCAGGGTAGAGGCAAGATTTTCACCCGGTTTTTGAAGCGCTGTACAAAGGAAACAAAAAATGTGTATTACCCATTTCTTTATCATTTGTTTATTGATTATTACACTACATTAAAAACTAACCCAAAAAAATTAAAATTGAGAAGATTATGCGTAGTCAAAGTAAGGAGTTCAAAAAAAGAGGGAGTCCTGACGTGCATGATTCCTACCTTCCTGGTGATCCGAAAAATAGAAACCGAACGGACTCTTAATTATTATAGATGTCGCTATCGAAGATAAAGTTAAAAGAAAAACGTTCCAAAATAAGGCGGCTGTTGGAAAATAAAGCTATGAAATTGTAAATAAAAAAAATTAAAATTGTTTCTTTGCACATTTTTCAACAAATCTGATTTTTTTTAAATACTAAATGAAAAGTTACAGTTTCGAGTTAGAGTCATCTAATGAAGAAATATATAAGGAACATACTCCCGTAATTTGAGGTAAATCGGTTCATTGGAACTCGAGATATTCTTACCGCCTGCTCGAAAAAAGTAGTTTTGAGAAAAAAACGTTCAAAGGGAAACGCCTACCGTCTTTTGTTGAGTTGAAGTGGTCGAATCGGAACCGATGCCATGTCACCAAAAAGGCTATAACTTATGAAATAGTAGGAATTTTAAAAACTTCTCTCAACGACATATTCCTAAATGTCTAAACTTTGAAAATATGCAAAAAAAGGTAAATTCTTTCAAAATTTTACACTAGAATACCTCCTTAAACTTAAACACACATTCTGGGTGTTTGGCCGAGCTCCTCCTCCTATTTGTGGTATGCGTTTTGATGTTGTTCCACAAATGGAGGCACCTACAGTTTCAAGCTGACTCCGAACGGCAGATAATTTTTATGAGGAGCTTTTTCATGGCAGATACACTCGGAGGTTTGCCATTGCCTGCCGAAGAGCGACCGCTATTAGAAAAACATATTTCTTAATCTTCGTATTGTATTTCACCGAGATTCGAAACTACGTTCTCTCTGAACCTCGAATGGTAGTCACGCACCAACCCATTCGGCCAAGGCGACCACTTTAAACTTTATTATATAAAAATTAAAGGGCTAATTCGAAATCTTTCCAAAAATTCTGTTTAAAAAGATCGAAATATTTATGAACATTTTATTAACTTTTTAAATTTTGTTCAAATTTCGAAAATTGGCTTTTATTGTAATATACCATAAAATATATTTTTATAACAAAAATAAATAAACGAATGAAACACACATGAAGCAATAATAAAAGGTAATGGAAGATGTCTCATTTTCATCCTGTGTCAGCCAATTTAAGCTGCTTAAGAAATCCGTGATGTCCTCTTAGAAAAGCTACTTTCTATTTTAAAGAGAAAGTACTCGGAAGCATAAAAATTAAAGTTTTTGCTAAAAAATTGAACTGGCAATACTGCTTTTGTTGCGCCACAAACAGTGGGCGAGAGGACGTCAAGTTTATTCATGTCCCAACAGACAAAATGAAAACAAACGATTGCATAAAAACGTGCGATAGTTCATTGAAACCGTGTGAAAAGCTTGCTTTTCGGCAACAGATTTTGAGATCAGACCAGACCAGGCAAAGTTGTCTAGTGTTGCTCTTCCATTGTCTATCGAAATTTTGTCTTGCTGGAATGAGCCGGAAACCGCCCATCCTTTGGTAGACGCTTCTACGTAGAGTAAATCCTGTTTTACTTAAAAATTGTAGTTTTATTTAAACGAATTTTGATTTACTTAGTCCAGCACTCGAAGTATAACCAATTAAAAGGACCATAAATTTAGTTTGAAAAATTACTTTTATTTAATTCAAAGTAAAAAATGTGTGAGAATAATACAAAATTAAGAATCAATTTACTTTTGCTCGATATGACCACATTTTGCCGTGACTATGGCGTTGGGACGGTGCAGAAACGAATCGCAAGCTGCCCGAATGTGACTTACAGGTATTTTCGCCCACTCGCGGACAATGGCTTCTTTCAGCGTCTCGAGACTAGTGAATCTTTTAGTTCGTACTTTGCTCTCCAAAATGGCCCGAAGAGAATAATCCATCGGATTCCCGTCTGGTGAATTTCAGAACCATTTTGTGGACGTTATGAAGTTCGGAACGTTGTTTTTTAGGCGCTCTTGGTTCACTCGAGTTTTGTGAGATGGTGCCGAGTCCTGTTGAAACGTCCAAGATCTGCCAACGAAATGTTTATCTACCTACGGCTTCAAAGCAACCTCCAGATAATATACCACCCTTTCCCGAAAATATTTCGCATTTACCTCGACGCCAAGCTCGATGAAAATGATTGGAGATCGGCTCAAACCATTACCTGTGGCAGATGTTGCCTCCTAGTGGGCAATCGATGACACAAATTCTCGTATAAACGATCGGTTATACAAACCCTATCGGACCCTATGGGAGTTTACGAATTGCCGAATTTGCAAAATTTTCTCATCAGAAAACACTTCCGAAATTGACCACTTTCGGCCAAGCGAAGCAACTCCTTCGATCTCTCAAGTCTGACTCGTTGTCGCTTTAGTGCGAGATAATGCGCCTTTTGGATTTAGTAAGGCTTGACTTTGAGATCATTTTCCAGTATGCGGTGGATGCTACGGTCAGATATTTTCAGTTCTTTCGTCATTTGATTGGGGCTTCGTCGGGGATTTCACTCAAGTCGCTTTTTCACTTTTTGAACCATTTCACGTGACGTTGCAGTCTAATGATGACCAACTCCATGACGTTTCGCGATGCTGCCAGTATCATTGTAACGAATAATGGTGCGATAAACAAAAATGTATTTACTTTAATGGGCTTAAGCTCACGAACAATCGCTGGTTGTCATTTTCCAGCCAAATATAATATAATGCAATCCCACTACTACGTTTGAAATCCTTTACTGATATTCTTTTTTTGCGTTTACTATTGGTAAAATGCTTCCGTGCATCAGCTGCGCGAGCGGTCTGAAGTTCGTTACACTTCGAGCGCCTACAACTAAAAAGTAGAATATCGATTTTGTCGCTGTCTTTTTTGCTAAATATTATCAGGGGGGAAATTGACTGTTCCTCTCTTCTAAAAATGATTAACTTTACGTAATGAATATCCGTTCCATTTGAATAAGTGCAGAACCCATTATGCTGCAATGCTGCTATTGCTCGCACTCTTCATGAACTGAATGATATCGAATTCTATTGAATTAGATTTAACCTTATCTAAACTGTCTTTTTCTGCTCAATTAAATTGTGTATTGCAATTTAACTATTCGATAATGATATTTTCGTATTATATCGTTGTAATTAACTTCATTTTTATTTGTTAAATACACATTTCTGGTAAGTCAGTCAGAATAATTGCCAATAAAATAAAATAAATGAAAAATATTGAGAATTAAGTACCATTCGCATTGACATTTTTCAAATTTTTACTACCTTCTCAGAAAGGGTATAAACTTTTTTCCCTTTTTTCCTTACTTCCAAATTGCATCAATGGATTAAGTAGCGCCCGAAATCAGTTTTCAAACTTTACACAACCTTTTATTATTAAATCATACACAAGAAAATTGAACTAAATGGTCAGCATCTTTTAACATGGCGCACTGCTATTATTGTGAACGCAGCTGTATGTACTTACATACACACATACATATGGCTTAGGCAAATCAACGTATGTACGCAGATAAACTGCATTACACTGGGCCAAGCGTACATACCCATATACAATTATACATAACTACACACATACATATGCACATTGAAACAGATAAGCGCCGGGTGTTGATATTAACTACTTCGATGTCAACTGAGAGCCAACTGCTGGCGGGGCGTTGGCTGCCGACACTGCAACTGACTTGATGTTCATGCATAATTCCACAAAGTGTTCCTTTCACTTAACGGAATGCCATACATAGCAATTTTGCAAACACAATAACAATCAATGCGTTGCGATTGCAAATTTCTTGATTGTTATTGTTGTAGTTACTTCGGATATCTATTGTTTTTATTGTTCTTCTTTTTTGTTTTTGAATTCCTTAGAAATGGAATTTGTGCGCCACTGACTGCAGCAAACAGGTTGAAAGCAAAACGTAAAAGAATAGTAAAAACAAAAACATCACAAAGCACAAATTAAAACAGGCTGAAAATGTGTTGCTGCTATTGTATTATTGTCTACTACCATTCAAATTTGTGCATAAACAATTAAATACGAAAAAAATTTTAGTTATGATTTCCAAGATTTTTCAAATCCATTACAAAAATTTAATGCAATAAAATTTCGAAAGTTTCTCAATGCTAGCAACAATATTTCCGACCGTTTATTATGAGGCAGCATTCAAGCGTGCAATATTCGCTGCTTACAATTATTTGTATTGCAGTGCTATGAGTACTTATGAATACTCACATATGAGTGTGTAAGTATATGTGTGTGAAAATGTATGCTTGTCTGCGTATGTGCTTTATTTGTCTCTTGAGTTATTGCTTAATTTCAGTTTTACATCCCGTTTGCCCTACAGCTAAAATCCAATAAAATTTCTTTCTATTTATTTGCATTTTTTCTCTTTCTTCTTGCAGCGCCGCAACCAGCAACAGATGCGCCGGCTGATATAGCGCAACGCTGCAACACCGAAGAGTGTCAATTGCCATACTGCTTTTGCTCAAAGGATGGCACACAAAATCCAGGCGGCCTGGATGCAGAAAAGGTAAGTTAAAAAGAAAAAAACAACAGAAAGAGGATACTGCAGAAAAGATAATTTAGGAAAAAGACAGTAAGGTAGCAAGGCACGGAAGGTACGGAAGGTGCAACATATGCCAACAATGCCAATACGAGTTACCCTACTAGAGTCGCTTCATCATTTTTGTTAGAATCGAGCATTTACCGTAAACAGTTTTATGAACTCATATAGTCATAAACACCTTGGCAGCGTTAACGCCAACTGGGAAATTGCAAAAGCGAAAAAAAACCAAAAAAAGTCATGACTCTCAGCAGCTGATTTCCTGTAGTCATTCCATTTTCATTTTTAACAATTGGCAAGGCAACCTGCAATGGAAGTAGCAGAAATATGGAAAACGCTGATATTCAAAAATCTAAAGGAAATCCAAATGTCAGCAGATTACATTCAACTTCCGGCATTCAAAATCGATTTGGTTTCCCTTTGATTATCTCTAGACACTGAAAAAACAAAGCTAAGTAATATTTTATGGGTTAGAAATTGAAGCAAAGAAAACTTAAAATGTCGAAAGTTTTACAAAAATGAAAAACAAACAAAAACATTTCGATTAAAAAGCAAACCCCCTAATAGCGAAAGAACATAAAATTTAGTAATGAAATCGTAACCAAACTTCAGAATGCACTGCAAAATATGGCAGACTATTAGGTTAGGTTATGTTGACCTGGCTGGCTGAAAGCCATCACATAGACCTATTGATCCTTAGTGTTTCCATATGGAGCTAGACCCTTACGTTTCTTTGTAGTAGACATCTTGTAATACGTCTGCGTCTTTTGCGAATCTAAGTAAACTTTGGACTCTCTAACTAACTAAACTCTATCACCGAGAGGTATTCTAACCTCTCATATTGTAAAGTCCTAAGCATTTTATTGTGGTTCTTGCTAATGCAGGGCAAGAACATAGAATGTGTTCTAGCGTTTCCCTCTCTTCTAGTTGATTGCAAAATCTGCAGCTCTCGCTGTTTGTAATTCCTATCTTGTATGCGTGCGCCGCTAGCAAATTGTGGCCTGTCAGCATACCTACGATAGTTCTGCTTTCTTTTCTAGACAGAGCTAGTACGAATCGGACGTATTTATCTGCACTCAGTGTACATATGATTTTCCCCGTTTTACAAGTGGTTATATTATTCTACCTCCTATCTATCCATATTTTCATGTGCGCAGCGATGTCTTTGTATATCGTATTTAAAGGTTTCAGTATGTCGTTTTCTTGTTCGAATTGTCTGTAAACGGGGCTTTCGCAATCTCATCTACAATTTCGTTTCCGGCAATGCCCTTACGTCCGGGTACCCATTAGATATGCAACCGTTTGTCTGCAGCTAATCTATCTATGGCTTCCCTGCTTTTTAGACCATTTTTGGATGAAATTTCATATGAGTTTATTGCTTTTGTCGCAGCTTGGCTGTCAACGTATATATTTATTTTGGAGTTGCTTGATGTCTTTGCGAATGCTATTTTCGCAAACTTACCTACAGCAAAGACTTCTGCTTGAAGGATACTACAGTGGTCAGGAAGCTTAAATGGCTGCCTGATGCTTAGCTCTGCGCAAAAGAACCCTGCCCCTACGCCGTCTAACATTTTCGAGCCAACAGTAAATATATTAAGAGTATTTGGGTTAGATTTCATTTCTTTTTTCCATCCCACTTTTTCTATTGTTGTTCGGAATTTCTTCACCCAATTGCATTTCGGAGTCATATAGTCCGTTTGGACCCTATAACTAAACCCGAATGTCCGAATGTCTTACAGGTAAATTCGCCTGTCGCGCTGATTCTTACGGCGGATGTAGCTGCTAGACCTTTTGCCGCAATATCCATCGGTGATAAGTTGAGTATTCCTTCAACCGCTGCCGTTGGAGTAGTTCTCAATGCACCTGTTGTGCAGAGGGCGCCAAGACGTTGAATACCTTCCATAGGCTTTTTATACGTCGGTTTTCTTAGCGCAGTCCACCACACCAAAGTACCGTATAGTAATATTAGCTTTACTATAGCTGAGTTGCACCAATACATTATAGCAGGAGATAGACCCCATTAAACTCCCAGCATCTTTTTACATGCGTATAGTGCGTTGCTGGCCTTTTTCTTCCTCTCTATGGCAGACTATTAGTGTGCCTCGAAAATCATATCAAACATTGGTAAGACGCCAGCTATTTTTTCTGCTTGAAAATGAAGTAATTGCTTTATACCAACTACAGGTTTGAAATTAGGTAGTATCCCATGGGCCAATGGCGTACGATATTTTGGGATGGTTTTCGGTAAAAAAGTGTCTTATTGCGATCACGTAAAGTTGGCGATTAAAACGATTAAACTTCCCGTAAAAAATAGGCACTCAGGCTTAAACGAAGAAAATAAACCACTGATTGAGTCTATATTTCAGTCAATAACACAGCCAAAAAGAAATACGCCGAAAACTATAAAGAATAATCTGTAAAAAAACAAATTTTTTTTTGAAAATTCTTGGCGTAAGTAACCCCTTAATCGAATTTAACATATTGCCAAAAATTAGATTACTTTTTATGTTGCGCTCAAAAAAATAAATAAAATACAAAACTTTTTACTGCAGAAGATAAAAAAAATTATAAAAGCGGTTTTCCTTAGTTGAAGTGAATTTCTTAAACAACACATTTCTCAAATTTGTTTGATTTTTGAGTTATTTCGTGCTTAAGCAATGCGGGCTTTTATTTTCTTTACAACATTTCGCATCAAATATATCGCTTTCACTTAAAACACTAAAAACATATTTAATAATTTCTTTTATAGTATAAAACATTTCGTTTTGATTGCCACTTGTTACATTGCTATGATAAGCAATTAAACTCATTGCCATGTGCGTAGTCTGTCTAGAGATTAAATTATTATCTTTATTACTTCAAATATATCACATACTTTGCCTTACAAAAACTATACCCTACAAATGGATTGTGCGCCAGTTGGGAAGATAAATAGCCAGCAGTGCTAGATTGACATACCAGATAGCGACGGAAATATACAGGATACATCGACGTGCAATATTAATCGCTTATTTGCGGTTAATGAAGTTATAATTAATTAGCTTGTACTGAAAGTAGCAATTCCAACAACTGCAACAACAAAACCTAGTATGCCCTTAGGAAAATAGCAACAAAAATGCCACAGCAAATTAAACGACCCAATGTAGTGAACAACACGGCGTATGAGTAATGTTCTCTTAAACTACATACAGCGAATATGCGGTAGAACGATGACGGATGGCTCTGCTTACGTGCACTAACATACAACTACATGTAATATATATGACGGTGTGTGCGTTTCATTTTGCCATAATAATTACTGCTAAAGTTGTGCAAGTGATACTGTGTAAGCATGCCTGGAAGCACGTTTGTGTGTGTGCGGTGGATAAGAAAATATGTACACTATTTAGTTTGTGGCAAGTTGTAGGCAGTTGTTTAGTTTGAGGTATGTTACAGCTTAGCTTGAGGAATGTTTCAAATGCAACTACTTGATGCATTACACTTCGCTACACTTCATTATTTTTGGCGGAAAATTTCGCAAAGTAGCTGCTACATCGTGCGGCAGCTTTCGTGTGCTTGGGAAAATTAAAATACTCAAGTTTCTAGTTTTCTAATCAACTACATGCACCTTGCTCAGCGAATGATCCGCTTAATTTGCATACTCAGGCATTCTTTTTCCGGAAACTAATTACATGTAGTAGCAAAATGTTAATAAAATGCGAGCGTGGCTTTATAATGAGCTTAGAGCCAGGCATATCTACTATTTGTCTCTTTCCAATACTTATATCGGCAAAATGCAATACAAGATGAGCTGAAACTTTTGCTGTTGAAAATAATTGCAACCTGATAGAGCACATGCCACAAAGTCGGAGTTGATTAGCTAGCAGCCTCATTAGAAGTACGCACTCAGTACTGGCATGCGGTGGCTTTTATGTACCTGGAATATTATTTTCATGGGTAATAAAGCGAGCCTAGCAGACCTGTCTATAATTTTCACCAGGTTTATAAAACAATTAACAGCATTTAGCATTACACTGATCAACAAAATGGACTTTAATTGATCAAATGCAGTTTTTTTAGTATTTCTTGGTTTATTTTGACTACCTGAGGTGGAGAGCAGAAAAAAAATTTTTTTTTAATTTTTTCTTACAAAAGAAAAAAAAATTTTTTTTGCGGCAAAGGCTGTATATTTTATTAAAAAATTTGAGACTTTACTTGAACTTCAACTTCGACATATATTTTTTTTTTTTAACCAAAAATTATGATATTCTGAAAATATCCCCCATGTACATCACAAATGTCTTCTAGTTTCTCGGAAAAGAAGTTGACGTGTGGGCATAGAAAATTGAATTTTGAAGGGCATATTACGTTCCAATGTCGTACGGTTTATATGGGGAGCCCGAGTCTTGTCCCTAGCAGCCACAGAGAAACCCTAGTCGATCAATCTTATTACATTTTATTTTCAATAACATAAAAAAAAATCTTATGCCTGACAACTAAAATCTCCTTTACTGTTATAGCCCTTGAGTCAGAGACCGAGAATAAACGCTAGTTAGTCGCACCACCCTTTGTTAGCCTGTCGTAATCCGTAAATTCTGATTATGGTATTGATTTGGAGTATACGAAGAAGTTATATGTCGATCTCTGAGCACTGCTTGGTAAATAGCATGGCTGTAATAATCTGGATGTACCAGCCAAAAAGGCAACCTCAGTCAATCCAGATAAAAGTCATAACACTATGTTCTGCAAATAGTTTCTCTTATAACTATACAAAAGAAATGGCTACAATACTCACCTACTTAGCTTAACCACCTCTCTGGCATGACAGTATTTCCTTCAAGTGACCGACAAAATCCAGATAACCTCTAGACCCGATGGGGGGCAGATGAGCTTTAAACGACATTCACAACGAGCCTTTAACTACATTCATGAACTCTCGCTTCGCTAATGCTATTATAGGCGTTCCACCACCGATGGCAGGCGGAGAGCTTTAGTTGCCTTGTGAGGCGTTTTGGATACTACAGCTGTTTAAGCTCGCACCAATCCAGCAATGAACTCGACATACTCAACATATGTCTAACATTTAAAGATATTTCGCGTGACACTAACCGTCTCTTCATATGCTCGCTTAAGCTCATTTATCTAACACCTTTCTTACTCTGGGGCCACCTTACCCAAACGGCCTGTTCTCTGATCCTTTTGTTAGATTATACTGACTAACGCCTTACGCACTAAGCTACGTAAACTGCCAAGATTTGACAAAAACTTAGTAATGAGACCGGCCGCCGTAGCCGAATGGGTGGTGCGTCATTACCATTCAGGAGTGCCTAGGTTCGAATCTCCGAGCATGAAACAGTAAAATTATAGAAAAAGTTTTTTCTTATAGCGATCGGCCCTCGGTAAACAAAACGAACTCGGCCAAACTCGCCAATTATTTATATTATTTATTTTATTTTTGGTAATGAGAAGTTTATGTTGATGAATTTTTTAATGCTTAGCAACAATCTTATGTGGCATTCGGCTTACTGTCACGCCACTGCAAATTTAGAACACAGAAATAATTTTCTACAGGCTATGAATCTCGTTGGAAACAAATACTCTGGGTTTATTAAAGCATCGAAAGAGTGATTCATTGGCAAAAAAGGGTCGTACATTTCTAACCACTAAAAAATAAATAATTGGCGCGTACACTTCTGTTAGGCTCCTCCTCCTATTTGTGGTGTGCGTCTTGATGTTGTTCCACAAATGGAGGGACCTACAGTTTCAAGCCGACTCCGAACGGCAGACATTTTTATGAGGAGCTTTTTCATGGCAGAAATACACTCGGAGGTTTGCCGTTGCCTGCCGAGGGGCGACCGCTATTAGAAAAATGTTTTTATTAATTTTGCTTTCACCGAGATTCGAACCAACGACCTCTCTGTGAATTCCGAATGGTAATCACGCACTAACCCACTCGGCTACGGCGGCCGCTAGGTGTGGCAATTAAGTTCCACGGATTTATCAATGAAGCAGAAGAAAAATATATCATGAGCTAAATTTTTTACTGACCTTCATAGCAAAAAGAGAAAGATAACTCTACAGTATCATTGGAATGTAATTCCTTCGATTTCTTGATAATCCTTTGAAGTTAACCCTCGTAGCACAGCGGCTACTGCTTCCTTAACGTCATAGTGAGCTCCCTCAAACTGCGACTACATCTTTGTGAACAAAAAAAAACGTCCACGTATGCGTTATCGGAGTAATAGAGTGGGTACAAAAACGAGAGAAACAAAAGCTATTGCTCTTCTGAATGGGAAATGGACCGGCGCAGTATTATAGTAAAAAATCCCATCGATCACGGTGGTCTCGAGATGCCATCTGTATTATTATTATTGAGCCATTGCAATGTCTAGCTCATCATATCACTGTACTTGACCACTGGCCTATAATTAGAGGCAAATATTGGATTAATGCACTTTCTCGGGCTTTTTATTACCACGTAGGTAATTTTATCGTTTACCTGAGAAACGAAGTGGTTTCACTCTCTCAGGGAAGATAGGAGAAACTTGAGTCCAAATAAGTGGCACCACAGTGAACCTTCAGGCCTAAGTGGTTCCCCTTTATACCCTTATGGAAAGTGGCAACCACCGCAATCTAATCTAACCACCTAGGAAGGCGAATTCCAGGTCTTTCTTGAAAGCTGGGTCAGTCATTTACATGACGTCATTTCAAAAGTCTTAAGACACAACCCACACATTCTATCGGAGTATCGCCAGTGCGCCATATGGGTATAACTTGACTTTCGGTGCAATTTTTATTTACTTGAATCACTTTTTAGAGAACTTAAACTATAGTAACTAAAAATATCAAAAATACGAAACGAACTTATAAATTTGATACTAAAAATCACAAAACATGCACTGTTTTGATTCCTTCGACAACAAACAAAAGATTTTCAAACAATTTTTTACTTCACAAAATCCAATCCTGTACGAAGTAGCCTTCGAGTTAATATGCAAATTATAAATAGAATTTCAAAATATGTAAGCAAGGCGAATCTATTCAAGGTGGTATCGGTAAATCAGCTGATTGATTTTTTTTTTTTTTTTCGCCGTGTCCATGTACCTGTCAGTCCAAAACAAAACAAGACGAATTCATTCTTTGTTTTCTACTTTGCCAATACTTTTCTTTGACAATCAAACGTGCAAAGCATTGTCGTTGGTCTAGTGCCGCCACCAGAGCCACAAAATGTCATTACTCAGTCACAAACTTAAATCGATTAATGCGTCATAACTTATCCAAGCGGGCATCAACTAAAGTAATCGAATGAAAATGGAACAATAACAATCAGCTAATGCGACAGCAACATTTCTCACTCTTTTCTAATTTTTTATCGCACGAGAAGCGAATGGTTATAAAAAATTAAATCTCCTGAAATTGCAACATCAACTTCCTCGAATATATCAAAGCTGCAAGTAATCCATCTATTCCATCTATTCCGCCTCTCTATTATTCCAGCAACGCACAAAGCACTTTGTTTTTACTAACACTAGTAACCGATTACAAGTTCAATCTCCTACCGCAGCTAAGCCACAATCCACGAGAATAATACCGCTAAAATTGTGCACGCAAAAGCGTACATATCCATTCGTCCATTAAATATTGCAAGTTGCTTGCGCCACGAAAACAACAAATAAAAGATACCAGCACAAGTAACGATTAATGACAACGCCGTCTGAAGAGTTCTCCAATTCACACTATTTCAGCGTTTTCTATGCTTCAAGTTTTTTCTTAGATTTGGTTTTGGATTTTCTGTCTTTGTTTTTTTTTTTGTGTTTCTGCAGTGCACTTTCATTTGCACTCGGGTTAACAGTGGCACGGTGCTAAGTGCAACCGAAATCTTTTTTCATTTTTTCGCTTCATTTGCTTTGTTCGCTTTTCCCGCCATATATAGTAAACTTGCATAGAAAAGCGGAGCAGTAGCAGCAGCAGCCTCATTTACATGGCATACTTAACGGCGGACAATCAACCAGCCAACCAAACAGCCAAATACTTTGCTAGCGAATTGAACTGGTTATATGCTGATGGCGCGCTTTATTTGTCCTGAATTTTGCATAATATTGAATGGCATATTTCAACGCGAACTTCCGGCTTGGAAATAAATCAAGAGAAAAAACAAGCAAATCATAAAAATAATGATTGTGTGAGATGAAAGCGAATCGCAGGGCATGAAAGCCACAGGAAGCGCATAAATTCATCGATGGGTTTTATTTGCGGGCCAGCGATTTTTCAGCCATCTCTTATCACAGCTTATTTGTTTTTTTTGTTTTTTTTTTTCTCCTCCAATATTCCTGTGTATCCCTAGCATTATGGTCAGCTGGTGGATGCATTTATTCAGCATTATAAGCGTTGATTACGTTTATGGAAAAGCTCTAGAAAAAACTCAGCGCAGCTGCTTAACACCCACTACTGTTTGTGGACTTTGAGTGTCATTGAATTCTCGATCAGCGATTTATGAGCGCTTTCATTTTGTTCGTGGCCAGTGGTAATGCTATTTGCTTACCTCTTCACGATGAGTAGGAATATGTATGTATGTGCTAGCACTTTGTGGGAAACATTATTTTATTGGCATACCATTAGGAATGTTCTTAACGCACATTTTCCTTTTTTAGCTGTTACTGCTGACAATAAATAGAGTGCATATTGAAAGAATAGATGGGATATATTTGATTTTGCATACGCCTTTTTTACTTCGTCTCTAATATTTTATACGAGATGGTAGTGCATTAGGATTAACTGTATATTAGACAACTAAAAAGTACTTGCACTTTACTTAGCGGCAAGAAGAATACTTTGTAGGTAAACTTTGCTCTTGCAATGTCAAAGTGATGAAAATCTCCACTAACTAAAATTACGTTACGATGGTTGCTATTTTCAATGAAGGAGTAAGCTTTGAAGCTCAATTTTTATTGACACCACACGTTTGTTGAAAGATCATCATAAAACTTGAATGAAAAAAACACTTGGTCTACTAAATAAACTGGTATCTGATGGAAAATATGCATACTAATTAGTTCAATAGGCATTAGTTGTATACTAGCCACAAAATTTCCAATTATAGATTTATGCCAAAAAATATTGTTCCATTAAATAAACTAGATTTTGACGAAAAAAGTCATACTAGTTCAAAAGTCATACTAGTTTTATACTGATTACAAAATTACCAATTACAGGAGTAGGTCAGAAAAAATATTGTGCTATTAGATAAACTAGTTTTTAATGGAAATATTAATAACAGCTAGTTTAGTACTAGTTACAAAATTACCAATTATAGGTGTATGCTAAAAAAATATTGTTTCATGAAATAAGCTGGTATTTGATGGAAAAAGTCATACAGGTTCAATAGGGTCCAGAATTGGACTAGTTACAAAATTATCAATTACAGGTTTATGCCAAATAAATATTTTTATATTAAATAAGCTCTTTTTTAATGGAATTATAGTACGGATGGAATTATAGGTGCATACGGAAAAAAAATGTTTCTATTAAATAAGAATGCTTCAAACGTTAATGTTGTTCGAAAGACGGTAAAACGCTTATAAATTTGGATAATTTCATTAGACTTGACTGAATAATCTGTCCTCTGAGCGATTCTGAGTCATGGATCCACGTCCTTTGAGCATTGTCGTCTATTTTTCGAAAAATGTGCTTACTTTTATACTTAAGTATTGTATAATAAGAAATAACCAGAAAAGTTTTGAAATAAATTTAATTATTAGAGTTAGAGTTCTTTAAAGTGAAAGATTTTAGCTTATTTTTTAAATTTGTATTATTGTAATTTTTTTAATTTTGCACAATTTAAAAAAAAATTACATTTATTCGATTGCATTATATTTTCAAAAAATTTATGTTTTTAATCTATTTCTTATTAAA
Source organism: Anastrepha obliqua (assembly GCF_027943255.1). NCBI lineage: Eukaryota > Metazoa > Arthropoda > Insecta > Diptera > Tephritidae > Anastrepha > Anastrepha obliqua. The sequence goes on from NC_072893.1 coordinate 67,088,419, forward strand.
ATGTTTAGGAAACAAATGGTTTTTTTTGTAATTTTTGAAATACCGCGCCCTGAATTTTTTTGTTTTTTGTATCATGCCGAGTAATCCCTGAAAATTTCATAGTGCGATTATATTCAAATATAGCAGGATTATATACAATGTTCTATTCAAATTCATATTTTTCCTTGATTTTTCACTGCTTTGTTGTGCGTACATATTTCAATATAACTCGAAAAATGAAACTTGCGCATATTACTGAACATAATTTGAGCTATTCATTGACGGAAATAAGAAAAAATCTGAGGCGCCAATTTTTAAAAAATTACAAAAAACAAAATTCTCAAAATTTGTTAACAAAAAATTTAAATTTTTTCCAAAAAAAAAATTCTTTGAAAAGTATATTCTATATTAAACAAATTAAATGTTAAAAAGGGCCGAAGATATTCCGAAGCCAGTACACCAGGCACCATAAAGACTATTCACAATCAGCGGCCTTGCTTGCATTTTCGTCTTTATCAAAGAAAGACTGTAAAATGTATGAATAAATGGAATGAAGCGAACAGAAAACAGCAAATGAATTTGAAAGCGAGCATAAACTTTAAATTGTTTGATAGATACTTTACGAGATTACTATCGCCATCTACCGAGACAATAATGGATTTATTTTTCCTCAAACTAATTTTTTTTTTTTTTTTTCAAAATCAGTTCAGTTTATTTCTTATCTCTTATTCTTCTTATTCATTCTTACAAATAAATTAAGTTTCTGAAAACTTAACCACAAAAAATTGATTTTTTTCCTAACACAACACCGAAATCATGCCTCAACTAGCGTATTTACCGATCTTGAGCCAGTGTGAATATTTCCTGTACCCAAAACTGAAAATCACCATAAAAGATCATAGATTCTTCATAATTGAGGACATACAAACAGCATTGTTAGGACATTCCAAAGCCATATTAAGAAGAGTATATCAGTAAAGTAATATTTCAAGCACTGGAAAAAACGCTGGCACGCTTGCAAAATAACTGGATAAGGGACTAGGACTGAGGAAAACGCTCTAGATATTGCAGAAAAATTAAGTATTTTTCGAGAAAAATAAAAAGTCTCCTTACTTTCCGAAGACTCCTCTCATATGGTGCTGAAGGACCTTTGATTCTGACAAGTACTGGCTTGACGATCTGGCATTAATGATTGTCTTCAACGTGGCAGGGCTAGTAAATTTGTCGCCTTTGATTCTTTTCCGCTTGGTTGGCGTCATGGATAGGCCATCATTGAGGCCATCAAATATGAAGTCATCATATTTTGCAGATTTGTTCCGCTTATTCCTAAAAATAAGTGAAAGTTGTCTGCGCGGTTTTTCAATTCTTTTAGCAGCAGTTTAAACTTTAAATGTATATACCAATTTCGAACTATTCAATGACAAACATTTTAATCACGCGTCAGGTATCAGTTATTAAATATGTCACATTTCATTGTTCCAAATGTCTATTACACCTTTAAGAATATCGACCAAGGCAAACAAATGGCCAAGCAATAACTTAAACCCAGTTCCAACTTTTCAGTACAGCACCCGCCACAGCAGACGCTTTCTTTTAATTCACTCGCTCTTTTTTTCAATGAGTTTCCATTTTTCTTTTCTCAAAATTTGTATGTTTGTATTGGTGATATAAATATTGCGTCCATAAATATCTTTTTTATATTATACGAGTATTAAACGAAATTGATATTTTACCATTTCCGATCAGCTCAATTCATTTTCTCTCACATTTCCGCACTTTCGCTTACCAGTAGTCGTCTCCCCTTCTCATCTTGCTTATCTATTTACTTTTACAAATAGTTGTCTTGCTTTGCTTGTGCTTTAAACTTTTACAATGCTTTGGCATGCGGTCAGACTGTGGACTCCCGAAAGGACACTCGACTAACCGCAACCGGCACAAAAGCACAGCATGGCACAGTACAGCACAGCACAGGCCGTGTGGGTTGAGGCATAAAACTGCCATGAAGTCTGCGCGTCACATACACACACATACAAGTATTGGCGCATTTACAAGTAGACAGGAACGCCGACAAGCGGGCAATAAATTATGTTGTGCTGATTATTTTAAAATTACTTGCAATTGATGTGACTGCTTTTTATGAATTTTTTCTCTTCCTTCACATTCTTATGTTTTATAGTTCCAATATTTTTTTTTGGTTTTTCTTTTTTTGTTACTTTTGCGGTCTTTTTCTCTCGCTTTCTGCAGCAGCTTGAAGTCCAATTTCTTGCAATGGCAATGTTACGCTTTTTATTTTTCTTTTTCTTTTTAGTTTTATTTTTTACTTTTGTGTTTTAGATTCGGTCACGTTTCTCGTACTTCGTTGGCTTGCCTTTAACACTGCGTCTTAGTTAGTTAGTAAAAAAATGCTAAGTGAGCATCTAATTAAGTCTGAAGGTTTTACTGTTACAATGCGCGCAGCTTTTGCCCGACTGTCTGTGAGCGCGCACTTCTTTTCCAATTGATTGATTTTGATTATTTTCCGTTTATTTTCGGAAATGTAAAATAAGTTTTTTAATTACCATCATTTTCAATGTAATTACTGGTCCTATTTGCATGCATTTTTCATTTTTTCTGCTTTACAGATTCCTCAAATTATCATGCTGACTTTCGATGGTGCTGTTAACTTGAATAATTACGATCATTACCTGAAAATCTTCAATGGCAAACGCAAGAATCCAAATGGTTGTCTCATTCGTGGTACATTCTTCATGTCACATGAATACAGGTGAGTGAAAATATTTACATCTATTTATTTATGCTATCGTTTTCGGGATATTTTGAGCATTACAGCAACAACACTTTCTCATAGAAAACAAGTAAAAACTTCAAAGCTAATTCGAAACACAAAAATCCGATTGAATTATGGTTTTCCAAATTTCACAAAACTGATGGGGGAATGAGCTCTGTTTCTTATTCCGTTATACTGTTTGGCACTGATTTCGGAGAGAGAAGAGAGGGTGGGGCAAAAGAGGAAGGGTTGAGTACTTGTGGATTGCGAACGGTCACTGATTTGCGGTTGTATTAGCCGCTTTGTGCTGCTGATAAAGTTCATCAGATTTGTTATATCAAGGCTCGCTTCATCAGCAGGCGTAGGAAAGAAGTGAGACCATATGCTTAAATCTTCGTCCCGTGAGAGCAGGACAGCTAAGGAGAAAGCGTTGAAATGATCCCATCTCGTCCTCCTGCTTACGAAAAACAGACTCAAATTAATTGCAATTCTCGCGGCATGCATACCCCGCGGATAGCGACCCATGAGGACACCCACGAAGTTTGAGAGCAATATTTTGTTATCCTCAGAAGATCCCTCTAACGCCTCCGATCCACAAGTGCCCAAAAGAATTTCACGACCTTAAAAGTTTGTGTACTTGCGCAGCGTTCGCTAAGTTGACATCAAGCCCTTCGTTCCGGGAGTAGAGCGCTGGTTGTCAAGGCGATCTCAATCCTCTCCTTTCGCGAGGTCCTTTGTCTGGTCAGCTACTCCACCTCGCAGCTTACGTCACTTTAACCAGATACTTAAATTAGCCTTACATCAAAGAATCCGGATGCAATCGAAATTGCGTCCAGATATTCCTTTACCAGTCTCGAATGCTCCATCATTGACCCGAAAGCCGTAATTGCTGCTTGGCTATCGGGGTAAATATTTGCTTTCATAACAGTTATGATATTACGCAAGTGAGCAACCAATCAGCTGCTTATTTGATTGCAGCAACTTCTGCTTGGAACACACGGCAGTGATTCGGTAACCTGAATTTGGGGCTGATGAGGAGCTCCTCACAGAATACTCCTCCACTAACCCTTTCATCCAACTTAGAGCCATCCGTGAACAGATTTACCACGCCCTGCCTCCAAGTGTGGCACCCAATCCACTCCTCCCTTGAGGGAATGTGGGTGAAGAGTGTTCTGATGGACTAAGCGAGGGTATACACTTATTCGTTGTCAGGGGGATGAGCCCAAAGTTTCTAAAGATACTTTAGTGTCCGTAAGTGAGGACGAGCTTGCAGCCCGAACATCTTAGCCTAATTGCGGAAGGTACAGCGGCAGTTCAGCTTTACTGAAAGCTTAGATCCTGAAAATCCTTTGACACATTTATCTGCAGTTATAGAAAGACTTAATAGAAACTAATAGATAAAGCGCGGGGCTTTCATATTATATTCGCGCTCCTATTTTGTTCTCAAAGAGTTTGTTCGAATGTATTCGCAAAATTTAAATCGATTTCCTTGTAAGTTGATTTCTGTACATCTTTAAAATGGTTGAATATAAATTTTTCGCATTAAAATTTGGAAATGCAAAATGATAATTTCACAATGGTGGACTTTTCAAAAATGATTTGAAAGTATTTTACTGAAAAAAATAATTCAGAGTTTTGAAGGTTGCTAAAAAACAGTTCCCTATAATCTCATACTGCGGTTGCAAAAATCTCTGATACCGAACTTTATAGCTGAGCGATTCCACGACAAGTGATCCAAGTAGAAAAAAAAAATATTTTGAGAAATGGAAATCTTTATTTTGGCCTTTACTTATTTTAGTCTAGTTCGCAAGTCTCAAATATGATTGATATACGACGCCATTTAAAAAATTTATAAACTTTCCGATAGGATGATTAATTTTGCACCACTTCGTATTCCTCACCTCTTCTGAAACTTGGTTTATTAGCGGACTTGAATTTTTTTTTTTCATGGGATCGTATATAAAAAGCAGTTGTGAAGTATAGAAAGCAGTTGAAAAGAGGAAAAAATTATATCTATCGAGAAAGATGAGTACTCCAGATAAGACCCCATATACTAAATAAAATGAGACTGCATGAAAATATTTATTTTTGGCAAAAGGACTTATGTTTTACTTTGTTATCGTTTTTTGAAAATAAATCACTCGCGCTTCAATCCTGCCTTTTCACCCACTTGCACAAAAATGTGGTTATTTCGAAATGTCATAAAATCATACCTGTAGACAATTTTTTTAACGTTTTATTAAAACTAAATATATATTTGGTGGTTTAAAATAGTTTGAGTTATTTTATAATAATTAATTTTGAAATAAAATTTTATCAAAACTGTTATACCATATATAAGTCCATATGCGGTGGAGGGTTAAGTATTCAAAATTTTGGTCTAAAACTTTTCAATGTCTTTGGTTTTTTGAATAGTTAAAAACAAAACTGTTTAATTTTTAGGATAAAATATATTTGTTAACAATTTTTTTAATTTTTTTTTTTGTTTCACTAAAGCAACAATTATGTGTTGGCACATATTGTTTAATTTTTTGTTTCAGATTAGTATTAATAAGAGGCATACGGTATTTTTGACTGCTTCCCTGCATGTGACTCTAGCTAACCTAACTAAACTAAAAAGTTATCTAAATTCCTTTATGAAACTTTCCGGGAAACTGAGCATAATTTAAGCTAATAAAGAAAAAAAGGAAAAAGCTGAGGCTGCTTTCCAAATAAAAATTTTCGCCCAAAAATTATTAAGAAAAAACTTTTCACTTATATTGAAATTTAAACCAAATTTTTGAATGTTAAAACTAGCCAAAAATATTTTACTTTAAAAATATCTGTACCAAAATTCTCAGCACTGATAAATCTCGAAATTATTTCCAAAGAAGAAAATTTTTTGAAAAGTATATTTCGAGCGAAATTTTTTTAATTTTAATTTTTAATTTTAATTTTTATTTTTTATTTCGTATTAAAAACAGCTGAAAATACTTAACTTTAAAAAACTCTATTCTAAACTTCTCAGCAATGATAAATCTCAAAATTATTTATTTATTTTCAAAATTGTTTCACTTTATTTTCATAAATTTTTCCAACAACTTTTTTTTTAAGTATATTTTATGGCAAAAAAATTATAAAATGTATTTTTTAATATGAAAAATAATTGAAACAATTACATTAAAAAGCTCTCTCCCAAATTTTTCAGCATTGAATGAATCTACAAATTATTTATTTGTTTTTAAAATTGTTATCAGTATACTTCTTTTTTTTAGTTTTTAAAAAATATATTTCATGCTAAAAAATTAAAATATTTTTTTTTACTATTAAAAACAATTGAAAATACTTCACTTTAAAAAACTCGTTCCCAAAATTTTCAACATTGAATAAGTTTTAAAATTATTAATATGTTTTCAAAATTGTTTCTGTTCACTTTTATACTTTTTTGCAAAATTTTTTTTAAAGGTATATTTTATGCTAAAAAAATTAAAATATTTTTTTTTAATATTGAAAACAATTCAAAATACTTTAGCTTAAGAAACTCTATACAAAAAATTTTCAGCATTAAATGAATCTCAAAATTATTTATTTGCTTTCAAAATTGTTTCAGTTTACTAATATACTTTACCTTTTTTCCAAAAAATTGTTTTAAAAAGTAAAAAGTAAAATCATGCAAATTTCTTTTATTATTAATTTTTAGTAATTTTTTTTTAATATTAAAAACAACTGAAAATACTTTACTTTCAAAAATTAAGTAACAAAATTTTAAACACTGAATAAATCTCAAAATTAATTTTTCTCAAAATTCTACGATATACTTCTATATTTTATTTTCAAAACTTCAAAACTTCTATACTTTATTTGAAAAAAAAAACAATATTTTTAAAAGGAATATTTATGTTAAAAACAACCAAAAATACTTTACTTTCAAAAATTCTCTACCAAAATTTTCAACACTTAATAAATCTCAAAGTTATACATTTTTTTTTTTTAAGTTTTTCAGTTTACTTTTTATTATACTCACACCTGCAATAAATTATTTTTTAGAAAAATGGGCGATAATTCCCAAAATGCTTGGGTAGACATGAAAGCGCTCAATTCAAGGTTAAGGCTTTCAAAAACACGATTTTAAATTTTTATCAAACGACTTTTTCCATTGTGGTTTGGAAAGTGGGAAAATCACGTTCGGATACGGACGGCAAAAAATGAATCAGAATAACGTGAGGTTTTTTTTGCATTTTTTTTTTCAAATTTGTTGATCAGTGTTATTATTATTTGGAAACTCTTTTGTTAGCACTAAAAATACATAAACTTTTGTTCATAATTTTTCACCTGAGATCATCACTAAATTCTTGAATAAGCAGGTTGAGATCGCCATGACGGCGAAATCTTTAATGTGCTGAAAAAAAACGGATGCCATCAGGAGAATTCCGTCGCTATTATTTATGATAGTTGTTACCAATGAAGTTCTACAAGAACTTTTGGGACTTCCAACCGGGATCACAGTCACACAGCAGATGTACAGTGTACGAGAAGAACTACGAATCATTCTACATACAGTCCGGTGATTGGAAATAGCAGCAATGTGAACTATCCCCTCACGAACCAAAAGCGCTCCTTAAGCTCGCCTTTAAAATAAAACAGCTACAGGTTCATGTCAGCACTCGTTAAAGAAATTAACTTTAGAATATAGAAATTTATTTATTGAAAGTGTTAAATATTTATTATGTTAATAAGAAACCTTAACAAGTGATGAGTATAAAACCGTCTGCACATTTGCGAGTTCTAAAAACGGTGAGGTTGTTAGTTATATGAGCAGATATTTTTTGTAAAATATTTATGTATTTGGCGAGCCTATCTCAAATTTTTGGTGTACGAATTTATACTAACGGAGAGACTTACATGACCAGTGGTAGATAATTTCCATGAGAAAAAGTTGCAAGACGAAAATTCACTAGGAAATTTGTCATCGTCCACTGTGTCGTTTCATGCACACGGTTCATCTAATCCGAAACCAATCAAGCAGGGTAGACATAAATCCACTCGGTTACTGCGGCCGCTTAAGAACTTATATTAGAAGGAGGTCCTTGGCAATTATGGTAGATGTATATATGTAAAGCGTTTTAAAAATAGGTTAGCTCACTCATTTGGTTCCAATAGCTCTAAGCTTTGCTTTAATTGACTTTTTTCATCTGATTTTATATATAAGCCGAATTTGCTAGAAAAGATATCAAAAAAAAAAACAATTCACCCACCCAAATGTATATATGTATAGCTAAACTTATTTCAAAATGCAACTTAGAGTCACTTGCCTAAATAAAAATGATTTTTGAACGTGCAAAAGTTCTTCAACTCGCATTCGCTCACAATTGAAGAAAACTCGTGAGTTTGCGCAAACAGCAGCACATCAGCGCATCAGCACTATTGACTGACACATACGACACTCTATCACACAACCACACACACACACACACATGTTCACACTCGCGAACGCCAACTGATTTGAGCGCAGAGTAGTGAAGTACAAATCGTCCATGCCGTCAATTGAAGTGGCAACAAACTTTTTCGCACTTCCCTCACAAAACAGAAAAATGCAAAAGTTACGCATACGCCCTGGAGGCACATAATACAGTATTTCAATGAGCACACTGTCAAGCATATGCAAAGCGGCGCTGAGGATTCAAGGGTGATAAACGAGCAAACTTCAAGCCATATGCAACTTTTAGCTGCAACTGCAATAACAACAATTACAACTACAGCAAGGAAATAAACTCAAAACACGCTGCAAGGCGAACATTTTCTATGTGCGCTTATAAAAAAAACACACCGCACGCACACACATGCAGGGCCCTACCAAACTTGGAAATTTAATTTCTAACCATCAGAAAGTTGTTTGTCGTCCAAATGACGAGTGAAATAGGAGTCAGCAGTCGGTTGACAGAAAGTTAGTATTTCTCATAGTTTTTTTTAGTGTTGCATTATATTTTGTACAAAGTGTAGCGCATTCATTTCATTCATAGCCATATTTACCACAATTGAGTCACGAGAATTGCTAAATTAAATCTTTTATACATGAACCCAAGATATGATGATTTTAAATGCTGACTGTTGCACACACATGCGTAAATTTAGCCTGACCTATACGCATACATGCATATACTTATATAATTGGGGAAAAATATTTTAGTCCTTCGCTAAAGTTCTCTGCACATAAGAATATGCAGCCTTTAGCTATATTTGTACGTAGAGGACGCATATTGCTTCTTTCTGCTGCGGTTAAGCCTCTGTGAGAGCACTTTGCTTTAAATGTTGAAAAGTGCCACCAATACAAAAAAATAATATGATTTAATGGGCTTGCCTCAAATTGTTTCAAGTTGTTTCGCATTGCGTTGATAGTGCGTATTTTTCTTGCTTTTGCTGGCGACATGAAATATGACATACTACACACACACATTTCCCCCCTTCTTCTTAAACAATTTTTTATATATGTGATTTTTTTATTTTTTTCTGTTTTTTTGTTTCTTTGAGCATTTGGCTTCTACTACAGCAACCGCTTTTGTAGAGCTTTTCGACCATTCGAAAAAATTTAGACAAGAAGATTTATTTGATATTTCAAGTGTAACAGTGAATGGTGAAAGTTTGTGTGCGATGCAGTACTGTGCAAAATGTGTGCAACTTTGCTAGGTTAATCACAAATGGCTTTTTTCGATAAGAGCCGAGGTCAAAAAATTTGCGGTAGGAAAATGAAGGCCTGTGAAATTGCATTAGAAATGATTTTTTTCTTCCACAATTATATTCTTTACGTTAATTTTGCTGCTTTTTTTAAGTTGATTTGCATTTTTTTCAGAAAACAAATGCTTGAAATTTGTTTTATATGAAGAAAATGTGTAAGAGCGCTAAAAAAAGTTATAAAAAATCAAAGAGAATTATTCGCGACTCTTCTATTTTCTCGATAGATGGCTATAGTGATCGATATCTCGTAAATAATTTAAAGTGTATGCTCGCTTTCAAGGGGCTGACATAAACAGCATACGTTTATTGACAAAAAATGGTTACAAATTTAATCTTCAAAATAATAGCCATCGCTAGCGACACATTTTTCCCATCGCACAAGCAATTTGTGGATGCCGCGCCAAAAAAATTGGCCATCTTTGGCAGCAAATCAATCATCGCGCCATTTTTTGGCTTCTTCGTGAGAATTGAAGCGCTGCTCGGAAAGTACGTGTCCCATTGATGCAAACAAATGATAATCGGAAGGCGCCAAGTCTGGTGAGTAAGCCGCATGCACCAGCGGTTCCCAATCGTACGTCTCCACCAATTCCCGTATCACTCTTGCTCGATGTGGCGGTGCATTGTCATCAAGAAAAATTACTTTGTGACGCCGATCGGCATATTCTGGGCGTTTTCGGTGTATAGCGCTATTCAAATCGGCCAATTGTCGTTGGTAGCGTGCACCGTCAACTGTTTCACCTGGTTTTAATAGCTCGTACCAAATCATACCACGCTGATCCCAGAAAACACACACCATTGCCTTGCGGTCGGAGCGATTTGGTTTGGCCGTTGTTTTTGGCTTGTGGCCGGGCGGACCATACTACCGTTTACGCTTGGGGTTGCAGAAATACACCCATTTTTCATCACCCGTAACGACTCGATGCAAAAAAGACTTCCTTTTGAACCGGTAGAGCAGCATTTCACAAGTGGTTTTTCGGTTATCAACGATGTCCGCAAATGATAGTTTGAAGGCACGAAATTCGACATTTTTAAGAGCGACAAAAATGCATTGTTGAATGAAATGTAACAAACAATGAACTGAATATTATTGACAGATGACAGACAAAAAAAAACAAGACATTTGGGAAGGTTTAAAAATATTTCTAGCGACATCTATGGACTATCTGAACTATATAAACCGAATTTTTGTGTTTTTTTCCGTATAAAGGCAGCAAAAGCAAAGCAGCGCTTTTTGGCTGTCTTGTTGATACAAATTTATGTATATGCTTTCTGCAAGTAATAAGCTCTATTATCACCATTTAATGTATATTTCCTCAATCAAATCTACATACGAAAAAGCCGAGATACCGAAATAGCAGGATTGGCATCCCTAATGTACGTGCACTGAACTTAAGTGCCATACATTCTATGAGCAAAACACACAAAGAAATTCTTAAATTTTTCACAATACTGTACATACACACTACGCATATGTATATGCTTTCTACAAGTAATAAGCTCTATTATCACCATTTAATGTATATTTCCTCAATCAAATCTACATACGAAAAAGCCGAGATACCGAAATAGCAGGATTGGCATCCCTAATGTACGTGCACTGAACTTAAGTGCCATACATTCTATGAGCAAAACACACAAAGAAATTCTTAAATTTTTCACAATACTGTACATACACACTACGCATCGAGAAAATATGACGAGCACTCTCAGAAGTGTCGTGAAGCGTACATTTGAAATGTGTGGATTTTTGAGTGTACTTTTGAGCTTGACAGTTTCAGTAATATTAAAAATGCGTAAATTGAAAATTTTTCTACTATTTTTCAATAGTTTCCAGCAGAATTATCTTAGCAATAATGAGAGCTTATTCAATGTAAACAATCGAGTAAAGAAAAATTTAATGAAGCTCGGCTACATGAAGATAGTTAGAAGATAGCGAACTTATCATTTTGGAAATCTTCGAAATCATTTTAGGGGTACTTTTTGGCACACGCTCGAAAACTCTCTCGACTAAAAATTAGAATACAACTTATTCGGCATATTAGTAAACTACAGGGTGGTTCATGCAGTGCATTTTTAATCAGAATAGTTGAAACTCCTTCCCGCTGGAAATCTTGAGAGAAAGTGAGTGTCATATCTCCGTTGAACGAAATGAACCACTTTACGCTAAAACAACGTTGGGAAGTATTGCAAACTTATTTCTAAAGTCAATGTTGTGTAGTTCAAACCGTGCGTTTTTGAATAGCAGTCGAAATCACATTTGTTGGCAAAGCGCATTTTCATCTCGGCGGCTATGTTAACAAGCAAAACTGCCGCATCTGGGGATCGGACAAGCCCGTGAAATCGTGTAGATGCTAGTGCATCTTAGAAGAGTGACAGTTTGGTGCGGATTTTGAAGCGGTGACATCGCTTGCCCATTTTTCTCTGAAAATGCTGATGGAAATGCTATTTCGGTCAACGGTGAGGATTACAGAAGAATGAGAAAAAATTGTGTGTAACCTGAAATTGAAGTCTTGGACTTGGGCAGTATTTGGTTTCAGCAGAATAGCGCGCATTGTAATCGTGCTAGCAGCCATCTTGGCGATTTCAGTTGGCTGCCTTGAAGTTACGATTCTGCCCCTTAAGACCGATATCAAGCAAATCGTCACCAAGGTCTTGTAAAATTGGGTTATCAGGATGTGCCACTGTTAGGCCGCTCACGCAGTCACCTGAATGAAATCATGTTCCATAAATAAGAAGAACATTTGCTCTTTCGAATAGGGCAATAATATTTTTAGAATTTTCAAAACGAACCTACTATACGGACCACCCTTTACTTATTTGCAATCAAATATTTTTTCTCAAATCAAGCAAATTTTTCCCATGCAGTCATATTTATGCCTGCAGCGAAAGCATCAATCGTCCTCGTCAAACTCATCTAACGGTGGGCTCAGGATACGAGTTGTTTCGGCAGAGTGGGAGCAAAGGGAGAGGGTTGCTCCCACTCTGCTAGATAAGAGTTAAACTCGCTTATCTAGTAACCCTTTGGGGGTTACCTTCGCAGGCCGGATATACTTTTACTATAAATGACAGTCCAGAATATTGTTTACAAGTGCGCGGAGAGATTTTGCCGAGAGTAAACGCGAAAAAAGAGAATCAGTAATGGATTTCAAACGCAATAGTGTGGTTACATTATATTATATTTGGATGGAAAATCACAACCAGCGATTGTTCGTGAGCTCGAGCCCCTTAAAGTAAATAAAGTTTCTGTTTATCGCACCATTACTCATTACAATGATACTGGAATCATCGCGAAACGTCATGGAGGTGGTCATCAAAACACTGCAAGGTCACGTAAAATGGTTCAAAAAGTGAAGAAGCGACTCGAGCGAAATCCCCAACGAAGTGCCAATCAAATGGCGAAAAAACTGAAAATATCTGACTGTAGCATCCGCCGCTTATCTCAAAGTCAAGTCTTGCAAGATCCAAAAGGCACATGATCTCACACCAAAGCAGCAACATATCAGACTTGAGAGAACGAAGGAGATGCTTCGATTGGCCGAAGCCGAAAGCGGTAAATCTCCGAACTCTGTGTTTTCTGATGAGAAAAATTTCCAAATTGAGCAATTCGTAAACTCTCAAAACGATAAAGTTCATTTAACCGACCGTTCATACGAGAATTTGAGTCATCGATTGATCACCACGAGGCAGAACTCGCCAGAGGTAATAGATTGGGCCGCTGTAACCGCAGATGGGCGCTCTCCAATCGTTTTCATAAAGCCTGGGGTCAAGGTAAATGTGAAATATTATCGGGAAAGATTGGTATATTATATTATGTTATGTGGAGGTTGCTTTGAAGCCGTGGGCAGACAAAAATTTCGGTGGCAGACCATGGACGTTTCAACAGGACTCGGCACCTTCTTACAAAACTCAGATGAACCCAGAATGGCTAAAAAACAACGTCCCGAACTTCATAACGGAGCAAAGTCCGCACTAAAAGATTCACCAGTCTCGAGGCGTTGAGAAAAGCCATTGCCCGAGAGTGGGTCAAAATCCCTACCAGTCACATTCGGGCAGCTTGCGATTTGTTTCTGGACCGTCTCAACGCCATTGTCAAGGCAAAATGTGGTCATATCGAGCGAAAGTAAATTGATTCTAAATTTCGTATTATTTTCGCACGTTTTTTACTTTAAATTGAGTAAAAATAATTTTCCAAACTAAATTTATGGCATTTTTAATTAGTTATACTTCAAATTCCGGACCCTGTACTTTTTTCTGAATTTTTATTCTACTTAGTTTTGAGGTATGTAACAGTAATAAAACGAAGGCGCAAACAGCTTTCATCCATACTTATTTTTTATTAACTCACAGGATAAGCTTTTGACTTCTTCCTCAAGCATAGAAACTAGCCACAGCGGAATTTCTTACGAAAACTTCTTCCTCTAAAAAATGATTTCTCTCAATTCGCTCATCAACTCAAGTCTAGCGCATTTTCCTTTTTACAAACTCACGTTAGCAACTCGCAAAATATAGGCAGCATTGTCTAACCGATCCAAAAGTTGGGCTGCATTAAGTGCAAAATAAAATTTTTTGCATAATTTCAAACAAAGAAAAAAGTTGAAACCGCATGCAATAAAGTTACTACAAAAAAGAAGAGTGCTAAGCTAAAACCAAACAACGAAAACAAAAATCTGCCGCAAAATTGAACACTACACATTTGAACCCATTGAGTGAAGAGTAAAGTGCGAGTAACACCGAGTACAGCGGCCGCCATTGTTGAGCAGAACAAAAGCTGCACAAAATAGAAATTAAATTTACAAACTTTTTTGGTTGGATTAGATTACTTGTTTACAATACAAAAGTAAAACAAAAGCACACAAACCAAAAATAAAACAAAAACAGAAAAAACATACTTAAACAAAGACAGGAAATACGAAGCTAGTGCACATGAATGCACCTACACATACGCACTCACAACACACACAAAACAGTGACGGAGAAAGGGTGCAATTGCAATTTGAATATGCTAAAACCTTGCCAAGCGCATTGTTTCGTTTTTTATTGATGCACACATCCGCTCACAATAACATTTTAGAAAACCATCATCACCACACACATACTCGCATTATGCATTTGTATTTGTTGTTATTAAAGTGCGGCTGAGTAAGTTTGTAGATGGTTGTGATAAATAATAAACCATTGTTTGGAATATTTGGTTAGCAGCAGCCACAACGCAGCACAATATAATTAAAGATTATTATTTTATTACATGTTGCTAAAACATTTGTACCTTTAATATGTTACGCCTGCTGCAATAACAACAACTAATGGGAGTCATTCAATCAGTCCTAAAACCAAGCAAGATTTGATGTTTGCAGTAGCGCAAAATTTATATGCGACTTTGTAGTTGGTGAAGATGCAATTACTAACGAAAAAATGTAAGTTGTTTGTGAGCTTTTAAGGGCAGAGATCTGAGTTGAATATATGTGCATATGGTATGTAGGTATGTGGTTCATATTTTTCACTGTAGGTAAAATTTGTATTTTCTGTGCCAAACTAATAATATTTGTGTAATAACATCAAGTCGCACACACCACAGATAGGAGGAGGAGTTCGGTCAAACACCCAAAAAGGGTGTACGCGCCATTTAAATATATTTATATATAAACTAATAACCGCCAGAAGCCCTTTTTTAATCAAACACTGAAAGAATTGAAAGGAATAAAGAAGATTATATTATATCTTACGAAACAAGGAAAATTAACCCATTCACGACCAAACAAAAAAATATTATTTCACTACCAATAACATAAATATACATTTAGTTACTTTATTACTTAGTCCAATACTTGCGAATATACTAATTTAACCCATTAATAGGCATTAAAAATATTATTAATTTTACTAACATTAACGCAGGTATAAACTTTTTTTATTTTCTTGCTCAGTCAACTACTTGCAAAAAATTAAATTTAACTTATTCACGAACTTAAAAAAACATTTTATTTATTCACTGGTATTAGCGCAAACTCAAACACAATACTATTTATTGCTTAGTCCAAGCCCGTTTAACCCATTCACGACCCCAAAAATTTACTACCCTCCAAAGTCAGTAAAATTTATTTACATGTTTACTTAGTCAATTACTTGCAAAATAAATTAATTTAACCCATAAACGACTCCAAAAAAAATTAATTTTTTCGGTGATATTTTTCCAAACATATATATGTATAATATTATTTACGGCTTGGTTAAAAATACGGTGCTTAACCCGTTTACGACTACCTAAGCAATGTAAAATTTAAAAGTTTTCTATTTTATTTAAATTTATATTTATTTACTTTCTTACTTATTCAACTACTTGCAAAAAAAAATAATTTAACCTATTCACGACCACAAAACAATATATTTTCGTTCTCTGATATTTTTGCAACAATTTTTGCAATTATTATAATAGTTAAACACACGGAGCTTAAGCCGTTTACGACTACCTAAGATATGTAAAATTTAAAAATTTTATTTTAAACTTAAAATTTAAAAATTAAAAATTGTATTTAAATTAATACTTATTTACTTTCATAGTTATTCAACTACTTGCAAACTAGATTATTTAACCCATTCGCGACACAAAAAAAATTATTTTTTTTCAGTGATATTTTTGCTAATGATGGTACATATTTAATATTATTTACGGTTTAGTTAAACATACGGAGTTTAACCCGGTAACGACCATGAAAATAATTAACTATGGTGCCGCCACTGATGCAAGTATAAACTTATTCACTTTATTGCTTAGTCAACTACTTGCAAAAAAAATAATTTACCCCATTCACAACCAGCTAAAAAATTTTAAATTTAATAATTATAAGTAATAATTAGTTTCACTAAATTTAATTTGTAACTAAACTACTACTACTACTAAATTTAAATTTATATTTCTTTATTATGTTAATTAGTCAACTACTTGCAAAAAAATGAATTTACCCTTTCACGAGCACTAAAAAATTCATTATTTCCCTAACATTAAGGCAAGTAGGTATAAACTTTTTATTTGATTTAAAAAACAAAATTAAAAAAATAGGAAATTTAACCCATTCACGACCACTAAAAATAAACTATTTTACTACTATTGATGTATGTATAAATTTATGTTTTTATTGCTTGGCCAACGACTTGCAAAAACATGAATTTAACCCATTCACGACCACAAAAAAAAAATTTTTTTACTACCATTAATGTTAACATAAACCTGTTTACTTTATTACCATAACCAAAAAGGCAATTTAGCCCATTTATAGGCATTAAAAAAATTATTATTTTAGACGACTGCTTGCACAAAGGGCATTAAACCCATTCATGACTTAAAAAAAAATATTTATTTATTCACTGGTATTGGGGCAAACTTAAATAATATATAATACAATATATTGCTTCGTCCAAAATAAGGATTTTAACCCATTCACGGCCACAAGAAAAAACTTGTATTACCATCAATGATAGTATAACATTTTTTCTTTGACAACCACAAATGTAAACATAAATTTATAGACTTTTGTATTCTTTATTTAGTGTCTATAAAGCCTTTTTTATTAAGGTTATTCTAACTTACCTATTTCAAAATCTACTTTTTTTTATTATCCATAAAAATTGTCATATTCACGTACATAAAAAATGTATATAGTAATGCTGCGTACTTAGTTTTTCATTTTTCCCTCAATATATTTTTTAAGGAGTTTAAAGTTTCAAAGCATTTCATTTTTCAAATCAGTTATTTAAATTATTTATACTCATTACACATATGCATATCCAACTTTTCAAGAAACTTCTTCCTTTCCTTTTTAGCTATTTATAAAAATAATGCCCTTTGCAGAAATTTATCCTTAAATATCCTTAAAATTTCCTATTGAATTATTCTGAAGAAAATATATTTTCGTTTAAAGGTATACATATACAGCCAGCGAAAAAAGTTATAAGTTTTCTTTATTTCGTTTACTTTTGAATTTAAATTATTTTTTTATAAAAATATGTGCAGTTCATTCTGCTTCCAAGATTCGAAAAATTTTCATAAAAATTTAGAAGTTGTTAATCAGAATTGAAAAAACAGCGCGGCTGCGCATACAATATGTGACCTGATTACAAATTGTTCATAATCATTTCCAAAATCATTGTAGGCCTCGCTCAATTTACTCAACATCTCCCAACACAGTTTCTCTCTCTGGCCCATTTGATTTGTGTATAAGCAAAGTTATAGCATTTCGGCGATTCGTCAAGCAGCGGACTCAGGTCACTCCTCAATGCGCTCCGAAACACAGTTTGATGTTTGATGCCGCTTAAGCGACGGAGGCATAATCAAGCAATACTTCTTCAAAAATTATGCCAATATCACCACAAAAGTGTGCGTAACTAAATTCTAAATTTTTTTTAGTTTTATGTTCAATACCGCTTAAAAAACTATGAATGTAGTAAAGATATATTCGAAAAAAAGTTATATCTGAAGATGTACCTGTTCTCATTTGATTTACCATTGAATTCAGAATATCTGAAGAGGCTATTTTAAGCCATGAAACTCGAGTTGGGAACTCAAATACTTGAAAAATAGTCTAATTGAAAGCTCCTGCTTGACTTACCTCTCACACCCTCATTGTGGTTGCCTGCTTAGCATCTTTTCTGTCAATAATATCATCTACCAATTAAAAATATTTGATGTTATCTCATAAATTGTTCGTTGCATTAGCCAATTCAGCTTGTAATTAGACCAATTTTACAAATGGACCTGCGGTTCATCTCCCATTAGCCAATCATAGAGGCTTTACAAACGCAAGTGCTTGCAAAGCCTCAGGCCAATTTCAGAAATACATACAACTTGCCTAGTTACTACACAACATTTCTGAATCCAAACTTCATCCACGAGCCTCTCACCATGTTTAAGTAATCCTATCCACCTCCTTGTTGAATCTTTGCCGATGTGGCAGCACACCTTTCAACCTCTGCCAACCGTACTCTAAACTCGACGATGGCAATAGTGATAACGCTAGTGATAACCACTGTGATTACAAGTGCACGTTGCTCACTCGTAACGTCGCCGCGTAGTAAATTGTCTAACCGCTTCCTAAGTAGTTAGCTTTTAGCTTCTCCCCCCGGGCGAGGAAATTCATAGCGAGGCATCGTACATCTGGTTGCGCAACTTAAGTTTTATGCATTCAGCAACCATCTTAGTGCCAGCCATCATTACTGCTATCAACACTATCACCTTCCTCACTATCGTTCCGACGATAATATCAAGATAGTAGTAGTAACACGCAGCTAACTCCTGCAGGTGTTGAAGGTGTGCGCTGCGCTTTTAACGTTGCCCCAAAATCAGTTTAAAATTTACCAGCTTCCTGTGCTACTCAAACGTGACACAGCTTTGTTGCTGCCGCCACTGTGCCCGTAGTTACTGTGGCAGTCGTCGTCTGACAACTGTATTGCACATAAAAATGTAAAAAGTTCGTGCAACAGCACTCAGACCACAATCAAACGTGCATCAGCAACTCGGGCAAGCGAGCAGCAATAAAAAAAACAACAAGCACAGTACAGGCAATCTAGAACATTAAAATACAACCAAGGATGAGAAAACGTGAAAAAATGGAGAGCTAACACACTCTTTGAGTAGTAAAACCCTTTTTAGAAGCAAAATAAAACCATTTGCGCGTTAAAAAAAATTAGATTAAAAAAAGTGAAATTATGGGCTGAAGAACCAAAAATGCGCTTTTATATCGTGTGAAATGAAAATTAAAAAAAGGAGTTTGTAACAAATAAGATGTCGTTTAAGAGAATTGGAAAAGTCCCCAGCTTTCTTTCACCCCTTTTTTCACTTGCAATGGTATCACAAAGGATGAACCAAACTTTTTCGTCCAAGTGGGCCCGCTTTCTGGGCAACCATTCCAGCCTAACTTAACCTAACTCTCAAATAAGCTTAAAATTAGATTAAAGTGATTAGCAAATAGAGTTCATTAAAATTGATCTCAATTACTCCAAAATGTCCACCGCCATTAACCTTAACAAGTCCTACTATTTAGTTTCAGGACCCTTCCCTCAGTCATGGCTGCAAATTTAGAAGAGCCATTTGCTATACGCAGTCGAAAAGCTGCCAGCTGTAGTCTTAGAGTCAACTCTGACAAAACGGAGTTGATACTATTCACAAGAAAATACAAACCTCAACCTTTTAGATTTAGATTTTTCCTTCCTTCTCTGTACTTTTTACAGATCTCTCCATCCGCAAAGTGGATTTTGAGGGTTGTGCTGGGGTCATCTTTCCATGCAGGCTGAATTGGAAGGAGTGGAGAGTCTGCACGGGCATAGATACCTCTATTTTCACCGATCAATCCAAGAATCTCAATCAACCAATATTTCAGTCTCCTTTAAACTGGGGAAAATTTATAGTGTTTTTCAAGCAGAGATCTTCGCGATCCTGCAAGCATACGATATGCTAGGGATAGCGGTTGGGAAGGAGACATAACTAACTTTTTCCAATAGTCTAGCTGCAATGAAGGTCCTGTCGTCGCCATGTTGCAAATCTTTCATCTGGGTTCCAAGGCTTAGAAACA
The DNA here is from genome assembly GCF_027943255.1 of Anastrepha obliqua. NCBI lineage: Eukaryota > Metazoa > Arthropoda > Insecta > Diptera > Tephritidae > Anastrepha > Anastrepha obliqua. The sequence goes on from NC_072893.1 coordinate 67,108,438, forward strand.
TAAAGGCAAATAAAATTGCCTATGAATTTGCGGGGAAAGGGTCAACAGAATCGGTTTCTGTTGTCCCCATCTCAGACATCGGTGTCCCCTTGACCGCTGCTAAAGGGAAACTGCACAATTTCTTTCTTAAAAATGGGCAAGACAAATGGAGTTCTATCTTATCATATGCTATCTTAAAACCACTTTGGCTTCAGTACGACAGAAGCAGGGCACTTAAAGTGCTGAGGATACCCCGCCATTGAATTTCCAAACTCATAGCGGTGTTCACCATGTTCACCGATCACTGGGTGATCGCAACTCATGCGCAGACGTTTGAACTTCCGTATTACTCCCATTTCAGAAGCTGTTTGGATCCTGCAGAGTAAGAGGCTGTTGAACACTTTCTTAGCAAATGTCCAGGTTTGGCAGCTGGGAGCTTGAGGTTCCTTAGTGTGACTTTTTGGGATAGCCTGAGGCAGTTCTCCAGTCTAGCTCTCGTTTCTCTCCTCCACTACCTCAACAGCATTGGATGACTGTAGATGGTTTTTCTTCCGTTAAGTTTTGTAATTTTTCGCAGGTAGTGGTCTGCATTATGGTATCAAAACGGCACTCTAGAGCTACTTGTGGTGTACCTGTGGTACTCTTACTTACTTACATACCTACCTACTTTAACAAGCCAAATTATTATAGAACTATAAAAAACATCTTATTCGTACTATCAGCAGGTGGCTTAAATGCAATGGCTATGACTTTCAGAATAGCAGGAGTTACGTGATATTGCTGCAAGTCAAGTTAAGATGGATATAAGATTAATTCCTTTAGAAAAAATAATATTTGAAGAATTTTTTTTTGTAATACAAATAGTGTTGGTTTATTCAATGGAATTCCATATAATAATGTAGCATTAGAAGAATAATTTTCTAATTTTCATTAAAAATATTAAAAATTAAGCGAGTGACAATGAATCTCTGGAGGTGATTCGCCAAAAGTTATTTTGCGGTGTACATCATAACTTGCAACAGAATCAACTGAAAGAAAAAATCAAAATTCATTTGTTAAAAGGGAGGTTTCTCGAGGTAGATTAGGTAAGGAGAGGTTGAGGCCGATGTCCACTATGAGGCATACTCAGACTCATAGCCTATTCTGATACCGCATGCGGAACTTGTCGTTACCTCTCCTTAAATCAATGTGTAGTTTTTAAAAAATTTTAGAAGATCTGAGATTTCCACAGTACTGAGATCTTCCACTTCATTCAAAAATTGTATATTACCTAAAATGATAAATCTTCGTCTGGATAGAGTAGGGCAATGGCATAGGAGATGCGAGATCATCACTCTTGAGTTATCCCATGGAGATTTTTTTCTATTCTTCAATTTTTGTAGCATTTAGAATCCATAAGAACTGAGCAAATTACCTAATATTTATTGCGAAATTAGTTGTCATATTATTAAAAAATGTACAAATAAGCTGAAGAAGTATTGTGGAAACAATTAGTCAGGTATTGTTTAAGCTAAGATAGTCCATACATATAAATATATTCGTACGTAAATATAAAAAGGAAAAGGCTTTATAGTCGAACAGATATACGGCGGCCGCCGTAGCCGAATGAGTTGGTGCGTGACTACCATAAGGGAATGCGTAGGTACGAATCACCGTGCATGAAGATCAAATAATTGAAATAAGTTTTTCTGCACCTGCAGGCAATGGCATGCTCCGAGTGTATTTCTGCCATAAAAAAGCTCCTCATAAAACCCATTTACCGTACGGAGTCGACGGTACGTCCCTCCAATTGGGAAACAACATCAAGGTGCACGCCACGAATAGGAGGAGGAGCTCCTCCAAACACCTAACAGAGTTGTAAGCGCCAATTAAAAAAAAGGTCCTATTTTTTCTCCAGTCGATTTGAAATTTTGATTCAATTTACTCCAGATATTTTGCGTTCATTACAATAATTTAAAAAAAATAAAAAAAATGTTTTAAATATGAGTTTCAGAAAAAATCTTTAAAGTAGCGCAGATACAGATAATTAGCTGAGACAACGGACGCCCAAATACCCATATCCGCGTTAGTTTTACACCGATCAGTAAAGTTTACACCAAATATTGATAAGTTTTGAGTATTTATTTGTTTATTTTGCAATTTTTGTAATTATTATTTTATAAAAATATAGGTCATACTACAACAAGAACCATCTGAAGCAAAGAAGTTTAATTTAGAACTTGTATAAAATTTGTAAAAATTCGGAATTTCGGATTTTGGATACGCAGTTTTGGAGATCTACTAGTTTTGGTCTAAAAAAGTGCAAGCTTCAAGTAGTTAAAAAATTGTGTTGATTTTTACTAATTTTTTCTGCTGACGACGTTTTTTTTTTCATATAAAAAAATGTGGACTGGACTTTAAATGGGGGGAAATGGGTTTTTTAAACAGTTTTCTATAGATTTACGGCGTGCATCCTAAAGTAAATAGGACTTTTCAAAAATAAAACGAGACAATTTTTTAATCAAATCATTCCTTTTATTCAAAATAGTTTTCCCCAGACTCGATAATAGGTTTTCCACAATTTAAGATTTGCTCATACAAAGATTATCTGATGGAATGTCCTTCAGGATGTTGGCGCTCAAACTCTCGGAATGACTGGTGCGGTTATTGGACAAAAGCAGTTGAAAAAATTTTGCTAAAAAAGTGATCAAATGTATCAAGCAAAAAATGCAGCATATATCATCCAGCAAACGCCAAGATTTTTTCAGCGATGTTCCGCCTTAATGTGGTAATAAAAATGCGATAAAATGGTTTTTTAGATATAGATTAATTTTAGTCCAGATTTTAGCCAATTTCTGGAGAATTTTCATCATCCTCACGAACATTTTTAATCGAGTACACCACTTGCGGGCTCTACTATGGAATAGACATAAATTAACATGAACTTTGTTCATCAATTGAAACGTTTTACCAAGTTTCAAATCAGAACTTTAGCTGAAACGTCTATTTTCGAAGCTCGCTTTTGAAACGATGATGAACGCATACGTCCGCTTCCTATCCACAAATGTCGTCAAAATTGGGAAAATATGCCTTTTGAATGCCATTGAAATGGTGTCATCGACAAACGATCTATTTCAAAAATGCAGTCTATGTTGGAACGCAATTCGTTACCCTAGCGTATGATTCTAATATCACTGAGCTCGCACATTTTTTTCTAAGGTTTGTTACTTCAGAGAACAAGACTTTCGTTGCAGGCAAAAGTCAGTGGAGCCCACGCTCGATTAAGGCTTTAACAAGACATCATAACTACATAAAAACCGATACTGAAACTGAAAAAAAAAACACCTGACATCGAGTTGCTAGCCCTCCTTTTGCGAAATCGTCAAAAAGCAAATAAAATTATTTTAAATTTTATAAGTAAAAAAAGAAAAGCAGAAAATGCAAGCGAACACGTAAATGAAAACTGCATAAACGTTTTCAACTTTGTAATGCTCTGTGCAGCCGCAACCAACCAGCCAAGCAAACCACAGTTTCATCGTGAAATCACCATCAACAGCTGTTATTGCCAAAGCTCTTAAACACTTCCCACACAACTCTCTGCCAACACAAACACTACACACCTCGGCTAAGTACGTAGCAGCAAACGAAAAAGTTCAAAAGCCGGTGGTAAAAATAATTTTATACTTTTGACATTATGTAACATGCAAAGGTATAAAAATGTGGCACGACTTTGGCCCTAAAAGTATACAACAGCCGAGTGTTTGAAGTGCAGCAGCTGGAAGGAAAAACTCGAAGTATTTCATGCAAAAATAACTTAGAAAAATTACCTTAAACTTTGATGTACTTGTACGAGTACTTTGCATATCGCCTTAAAGCCAAAATGGCAACTTCTTAGGCGAAAAACTTAGAAAGTAATGCGAGCTCAGACAGATTTCGTCTGCAAGTTTTAATGTCACAGTAGAGATTATTTACATTTTGTCTATTTATTTATTGTTTATTGTATGGTGTGTCCAATATGAGCAAACTTAAAAAGAAATTAAACCATTTTTATGAATATTTCATGCTATTGAAACAACTCCAAATGAAATTCTGCGCTGAAAGGCTACTAACAAAAATGCCCTACTTTTCAGTGGCAGGTAGATTAAAGCACTTAAGAAGTTAATTCTTGTGCACCTAATTTAACGATATTTGGTATTAATTGAGTAAATGTTACATAAACAACAACTAACAACTTATTTTTCAGAGCCGAATAACTAGGTTGACACCACTCGTTAGCCTCTTGTTTCGATTTCGGATCATGGTGATAGATCCAAGTCTCATCCATACTGATATATCGACGCACAAAATCCACTTTATCCTTTCGTAAATACTCTAAATGTTGCTGAGAAAATGTGTGCCTGTGTTTTTGTTCCATTTCAGGAAATGTGGCACAGAGCTTTCTGAAACCCATTACTTCAGCCAAAATATTGCTTACATCGCCCAATGAGATGCCTGGGGCTCCAACTATATTTTTTCCATCCCATCTTTCTACTGTACTAATTGATGATGAAAAGTTCTTACACATTTTCAATATTTGTTCATAAATTTGATTAAATTTCTAAAACAGAAGTGTAATCACTATACAATACTTGAATTTTTCCACTGTAGAAAATACTCTGATACGTCGATACTAAATGGCATGGTAATCGAAGAATGAGTTGACAGATTGAAATAAACTTCATTTACGTTCAGAGTGTACAAACGTAGAGTGGACCCGAAGTTATTCAATTACATCCATCAAAACAATCGTTTGATGCACCAATGTAACAGTGAAGGGCGAACACTGTCGCGCGATGATAAACGACTTTTTGACCACGGAAATTGAAGCCTATGATCTCCACAACATTTGGTCCCAACAAAATAGCGCTACTTGCCATACAGCCCGTGAAACAATGGATCTACTGCGTCGTCGTTTATGTGAGCCATTTGTCGTTCTTCTAGGACCGGTGAATTGGGCTTTTATTTGTGAAGGTATGCAAAGTCTGAATGTTTTGTGGATCAACTAGCTTCGATTGTACGGAGTTCTTATCTGGTGGAGCTCGCTAGAAAGGATGGCACCAGTTAAGAAGCTGGAGAGGGTACAAAGGTCTGCCTTAATTGGAATCAGTGGGGCGCTCTGTACTACTCCTATTCTAGCGCTTAACGTTATGCTAAGTGTGGCACTCGCGGACATTGCAGGAAAAACTACCGCAGCACGCGCCACGATCAGACTAAGGTGTTCGTTAATCACCAACTGTGAGGCATTAGGCCACAGGAGTCACCGAATACTGGACTCATACCTGCTAGAGGAGGAAGACCTACAATTGTTCCATCCTAAGGAGCTGGTTTGATTCCTCGGTATACTAAATAATTATAATTAAGTAATTAGGGGCGCACAATAGATCAATCTGATCGCAGTGCATAAAGGCATTAGCCTAACCCGTACAACCATTACCATTACCAAGGTGTTCGGGCCATAAGCTAAACTTAAGCTACGGACACTCTAGCATTCTTAAAAATTTTGAGTTCATCCCCATGGTGCTGGATCATTGTACACCCACGCTAGGTCCGAGCGGACCTTTTCCACATATATTCCATCAAGGGATGAGTAGGCGGCGGGATGTAACATTTGGCGGCAAGGCATGGCAAACATGTTCACGGATGACTCGAAGTTGGGCGGAAGAGTTTTTGGGGGAGTATTCTGTGAGGAATCAGCTCAAATTCAGGCTTCCAGACCACTATAGTGTTTTCCATGCGGAGGTAGCCTCAAATAAAGAAGCAGTGGGTTGGTTGCTCTCTTCGGTAATTACCGTTAAGTAAGTAAATATTTATTCCGACAGCCAAGCGGCAATTAGGGCCTGAAGCTCGTTGTTTGTGCGCTCGAGATTGGTCGGGAAATGTCTGGCTTCTCTCTCAATTGCATCCGAATACTTAGATATCAGGCTCATTTGTGTTCCCGGTCACAGCGGCATAGAGGGAAACTGCTGGGCTGATGAGTTGGCTAGACAGAGAACTTTGGAGACGGTTTCGTTGCAAAATGAGAGGATTGGCGTTTCCTTAAGAACCTGTGGTCTGCTCCTGGAGAGAATGACCTCGAGTCAACCCAGCGAGGCTAGTGCGCAAACGTGCAAGGTTGCGAGATCCTTTGGGCCACGGGTAGATTGGGGAAGCTCGAAGGAGCTCTTAAGGCTAACAAAGCACCAGCTCTCAAGTTTGGTGGGTATCCTAACCGGACATTGTCCGTTAGGTGTCCATGCGGTAAGACTTGGGATTGCCTCAAGTACGTTCTGCAGAAGCTGTCTTGAGGACGAGGTGGAATCACTTCAGCACCTTGTCCTCAGCTGCCCTGATCTCGTCTGTCAAAGATTTAAACATCTGGGCTCTCACTTTTTCTCTACACCTGTGGATATGTTGGGTTTATCATTCATCTGGTGAATCTCATCAGTAGCTTGATGCGGCTAATTACGAACGTAAATCAGCCACCGTCGGCGTGGTCGTAAGTGCATGGTCATCATCGCCTAATCCCAAGGCTCCTACTTCCCTCCCTTCTCGTTTCTCCTTTCCCCTGTATGATATCACAACGGACAAATTTCGTATTTCTGTCCAAGTGGGCCCCAAATGGCAAACATTTAACCTAATCTAACCTAACCTAGTTTCGATTGAGGGATTGTAAGCACACATTACTAAAGTTATTCACGAGATACCGACCGAATGCCTCCAACGAGTCACTGAAAATTGGTGTCTATGAATGACCGAATTACGGCGCAGTTGTGCCCAACATTTGAAAGGAATTATTAAAAATTAAAAAAATAAATGTCATGAAAGTGGAATGTCACAAAAATAAAAAAAGATTTATTTATTTCAATTTAAAATCCGATACCTCTAAATTGATCACCCTTTATTTATTTTATCTTATCATCTATCCGGCTATGTATTTTTCCATTCTTTTGCTTGTGGGCACAAATAACATGCATTTGATTTTTTGTCTACCAAAATATTCGTTCATTGCACTAAACCCTCACACAACATACAGTCAGCGTCAAAAGAAAATATACACCATACATTGATAAGTTTTAACTATTTAGTTGTTTACTTTTTATTTTCAATTACTCTTTTATAAAAACACAAGCACACACTTTGTACAAAATTCGTAAGAATTCGGCAAATTCTTATCAAAATGTCAAAGGTTTTACCCAGACCACTTTGGTGATTCGACCATGTCGCAGAAAAATGTTTATGAGTGGTACAAAGACTTCAAAGAGGGTCGAGAACGTGTTGATGACTTGGAGCGCTCCGGACGACCATCGACATCAACAGGTGACCAACACGTCAATAAAGTGAAGGAATTAGTGCTCAAAAATCGTCAATTGACTGTTAAAGACCTTACTGATATTATCGCAATATCAGAAGGATGTGTGAAAACCATTTTGAAAGACCATTTGGGCCTACGAAAAGTCAAATCTCGTTTGGTACCGAAAACTATCAATTTCTTGGAAAAAAGTCGTCGCGTTGATGTGTGTGAAACAATGCTTTCAGACTATCAGGACAAGCTCAAATGCATCATTACGGGAGATGAGACTTGTATTTATGCTTACAACCCTGAAACAACCGACCAATCAAGCGAATATCGTGGTAAAGGCGAGGCCAGACCGAAAAGAGCACGTCAAAGTCGTTCAAAAATAAAGGTCATGATGACTGTTTTTTTCGATTTTCGTGGTGTGGTGCACTATGAATTCCTTCCACCTGTCCAAACTGTTAATAAGGAATATTATTTGAGCGTTATGCGTCGTTTACGTGAAGCAATTCGTCTAAAAAGACCAGAATTATGGGCCAACAACTATTGGCTTTTGCATCACGATAATGCACCGTCTCACACTGCACTCAAAAATTCCACGCATATCGCTCCGCCACCACCGTATTCGCCTGATTTGGCTCCGTGTGAATTCTGGCTGTTCCCAAAACTCAAGAGACCAGTCCGGGGAACGCGTTTCGAGTCGATTGAGGAGATAAAAGCTGAATCGAAGAAGGTGCTGATGGCTATACCGGAACTGGACTATTTGGCATGTTTCGCGGATTGGAAAAATCGTTGGCATAAGTGTATTTCATGGAGAGAGGATTATTTTGAAGGGGATGAAATTGATTTACAAGAATAAATAAAGATTTTTCATTTTACAACCAAATTCACCTTACTTTTTGCCCACAGTAGGTTGGCCAAAATGCCACTGGGGAGACTACCCAAGTCAGGAAGCAGTGTTAAAAAAAACGTATTCCATTTCTACGACTAAACATCCATACGAGTATACATGCATATGAGTATGTGTGTGGGTGTGCTCATGGAGTTTCATAAATGTTCGGTTATTTATGTATGCATGCACTTTTGTAAAACTTACGTCCTGCATGCAACAATTCTAGTCGCTTCTTTTTTCGTTTGCCGGCTAGCTCAACCCTATGCTATTGTTTCGGCGTCAATCAAATTGCATTTGTAGTTAGTGCGCTCATTTGTAGTATCTGTGCTTGTATGTATGTAGGTGAATGATGAATGTAGCTGTTAATGATGCTGTAGCGTCTACTAGCTCCTATCCTTCATTCTTCAATTTCCCTTTTCTTGCACTCTTCTAAATCATTGTCACTGCCATCGTCCGATTCTACTACGTAAATTATTTTTACATTTAACCATTCACTCTTGCTTATGGTCGTAGTGGCCCACCTGCATTCACCCACTGTACGTACCATAATTCTGCCATAAATTCTTGTTACAGTTGCATTCTGGCTAAAGACACAGACTTACGATAGCCGAACTGATAGAATTTTGGTTGTCATTGCCAGTTTTACATGTCAGCAATTGCCAAGTTGACTCGTGTCCCAACAACACACCACATACATTTTGTCATTCATTCGCAAACGCAGGCATACATACATGCATATACTTATATATATGACATGCAAATGCTTCTTATCGAGTAATCTCTGGTGGGATTTCTATACATTTTCTAAGCTTTCCAAGAAGAGTTAAATGTTGGTGGTTTTAATGGTGAATTGTACGGAAGATGTGTTATTTTCCATTTTGCTGACAAGTTGGTAATTAGTAAATGCTGTGTGATAGTGCGATTTTTGAAAATCAAATATGTTCACTATGAAATTTTGATGCCGCAAATTTAATAAAATTTACTAGAAGACAAAAGCTGGCAATGGCTTAGAAACAATGTTAATAATTTCAACATTTACAAAAAAACATACATGTATTGGGGTTACTAAAATAATTGGATTATTTTTAAGCTTAGCTGATTTAATATTATTTCACGCTGTTCAAGTTTATTTTATATAAATTTACTTTTTTAGTCACAAATTATTAGAGATCATAAGATTTTTTTGAATGACATAAAATGAATCATATAATCATAAGGAGGAATATGGACTCGTTATATGGACATTTCATATATAAACGAGGACGGAAACTTATTCCCATACCCAATAAGTTACGTATTTGTATACATCTAATTGGCGCTTACGTACTTTATTGGGTTTTGGGCCGAGCTCCTCCTTCTATTTGTGGTGTGTGTCTTGTTGTTGTTCCCATGGAGAGGCATACAGTTTTATGTTATGTCGCTTAAGAGCGGCAGATATTTTTATGAGGAGCTTTTTTATGGCAGAAGTGCACTCGGAGGTTTGACATAGTCTGCCGAGGGGCGACCGCTTTTAGAAAAAAACTGTTTCTATAATTTTGCTGCTTCAGGCACGCTCTTCCGAATATTAGTCACGCGCCAACCTATTCGGATGCGTATATATGATACTTATCATATATAATTTTATGGAAGGTTAGGTTAGGTCAGTCAAGTTGCTTGTCTAAGGACAAGAGACTCTAAGACCCATTGTGATACCTGCATTGGATTTCCATCCTCTGACTAAGTTGCTTAAACCAATTAGATATTTTTAAGAAGGTAGCTAGACCCTTCAGTGTGACATTTTGCAAATTTCCCAGGTCTTCAAAGAAATAATCACCAAGATATTTGGCATGGCTTCTTTGAAGTGGAGGACATCACAAAGGCGGTGTTGTACCGACTCAATTTCTTCTCCTGCAGAAGTCATTGTGTGGTACGTTCATTCTACTGGCTAGGGTGTCAATAGTGTAGTGAGGACGCTGATAGTTGCTCTGTTGAATCCAATCAGATATTTTGTCTTTTAAAGATTTGATTTGGGCCAGAGCTCTTTGGAGACGGTGCAGTTAGTAGTCAGCGACTACCTTCTATTGGCTTATGCGATTACGCTCAAGTCAATTGCAGTATGCAGCTCGTTTAGGGGAATGCTTATGTCATCTACCACTTTTATTTCGCTCCACTCCAGAGTGGCCGGGGAGCCAAGAATGTGTAATGTGGATAAGTGAGAGGGACCTCCTACATTCTTTAACACATCTTGATTTGATGCACGCTAAGAGCAGTGCCCTGATCGCTGCTTGACTATCAACAAAGCTGGTGAGCTATGCCGGAGGTAAGTTCATTAGTTTTATTATCTTTGCTGTTTTGTCTGTTGCGTAGATCTCAGTTTAAAAGACGCTACACCTATCTGAAAGTCTAAAGGAGCAATTGAAGAATAATTGTTTCAAGTACACTCTCGATCCAGTGCCACTGGCCATCTTTGAGCCGTCAGTATAAATAATAGTCGCCACTATCATCTGATATGACTCTGGTTTGCCAATCCTTTCTGGCGGGTATTCTTATTTTATAGGCTTTTTCAGCTCTATCTACGGAACCAGATAATCTCTTTTCGATACGTCTTGCAAGTGTTCCACAGATAGCAGAACTGGTGCATGACCGTGCGCGTTTTCTTTTCTTTCATGCCTACTGCTTTGATACTGGAAGCAGTTTTGGCCGCTATCCTAATGATATGGAAAAAATAGTAAATTTTTGTAAATTATTTTTTATACTAGAATAGTAAATTTTTGTTCCATCAATATTCAATTTTTGAAACATGTTTTGGAACACTGATATTTTTTTTTGCCAATTTTTTTTGTTCACAATAATTTTTCGCATGCAGAACTCTTTTTTTTTGCACAAGTGTCGCTTATTAAAATTAGCAATGAGAGTATTATTTGAAAGGGCTTATTTCCCAGGTCCCTGCTGAATGATGATCACCAAATTTATGATGAAAAAATAATGGCACAAACGGATAACGGCGAAGACAAGGAGCCTAAGAATAAGGTTTCGTTTAAATTGCCAATAAACACATTTTTCTTATACTTTTATTATATAAACTTAATTTATTGCCTACTATGCCTGTTGACTGTACCGTGAAGAAAGCCTTGACAGGAAAGCTAATGGGCGTGAAGGCCAAAGGCAGACCGAGGAACCGTTGGATAGACGCAGTGGAACACGATCTTAAGAAGCTGGGAATACGTAACTACGAACCAACAGCTCAAGATAGACCGCTTTGGAGGAGCATTTGGAAGGAAGCTTTAACGCACCCTGCCTTGTAACGCTATGAAAGAAGAAGAATTTATTGCATTTAGTCCCTTAATTTACAACAAGATTTTTTTAAGAGAGATTTTTTACACCAGATTTCCTTTTCATACTAAATTTTATTTGTTTGCACAAGAATTTTATTTTTAATTGTAATTATCCGAATTTTTTGGGGTTTTACAAAGAATTCGTTTTTAAACTACATTTTATTACACCATACATTTTTTCACACTAAGTTATTTCTGTTTTAACAAACATTCTTGAAACCAAAATTTTTTACATAATATTTTGTGTTTAAGTACAGTGTATTTTTTACACAAGAATTTTCGTTTTTAAACAAAATTTTAATTAACACAATATTTTTTTTTTTTTCAAATTATTTTAATCTAAAATTTTGGTTAAGTCTTATAATAATTTTTTTATACGAGAATGTTTTTTATATAGATTTTTTTAAATAATTTTGTAAAGCCCTATTTGTTTACGCTAAATAGTTTTTTTCACAGAACTATTTATTGCATCATACTTTTATTTTGATCAACAATTTTTTACGCGATATTTTTTTTACATACGAGGTTTTTAGTTTTAACACCTTAATTTTTTTAGAAATTTTTTTTAACTAGAACTTTGAAACAATCAAATCTATTAAAGCCATAAGAGGTTGCCCTCAAGGTGGCGTATTTTCTTCTCTTTTGTGGACTCTAGTCATAGATGAACTTCTCCACAAACTAAATAACCTAGGCTTTCACACTCAGGGTTACGCTGATGACCTAGTAGTTTATGTATTAGGCTGGCATGAGGAAACCATTTCGGATCGCATGCAGCAAGCCCTTACAATAATAAACAAATGGTGCACGGAAAAAGGGCTCTCCATCAACCCATCCAAAACAACACTTGTACCGTTTACTAGGAGAGGGAACATAAATCTCAAATGTCCGAGAATGGAACAACACTTGAACTCTCGACAGAAGCGAAATATCTTGGCGTTAGTCTTGACAAAACACTTACGTGGAATTCCCATATTGAGAGAGTTACTTCAAAAGCCACAAGGGCATTCTTTGCCTGTACAAGGCTTTTTGGTAAGACATGGGGACTAAACCCTAGAATGACCTTCTGGTACACCACAGTTGTAAACCCCATAGTCATTTATGCATCCTTAGCATGGTGGCCCAAGGTCAAGCAAAGAAAGGCGGCAAACTAATTAAGCAAACTGCATCGCCTGGTATGTGTTGGTATTACAGGGGCTATGAAAACATGTCCCACGGATGCATTGGGTGTGCTCCTGAACATACCACCGCTTCCAATTCTAATTGAAAGGGAAGCTCGCTCGAGTGCCTTAAGATTAAAAGGTATATCTGAACTTAAAAGTGGAGATATGAAAGGACATTTAAAGATCTTAGAAGACTTCCTACATAGTCCCATTCTTCATAGGGATGATATACTATCACCCAAACCAATACTCTTCAGGTACTTCCAAGTTATAATCAATGAACGAACAGACTGGAGAACTAACTCTATCACTTTCAAACCTGGCTCCCAGCTATGGTTTACTGATGGGTCCAAATTGGAAAATGGTAGAACAGGGGCAGGAATCAATGGGCCCAAATTCAAAAAATCGATTCCGATGGGATCCTACCCAACAATATTCCAGGCAGAAATACATGCCATTGAAATATGTGTGAGAGAATGCCTTAGAAGGAAAATGAGAGGTACGCACATCTACATACTTTCAGATAGCCAAGCGGCTCTAAAAGCCCTTCTATCAACGACTATCACCTCTAAATTGGTGAATGATTGCCTAAACCTTCTAAAGACGTTAGGAAACCTCAACATAGTAACACTATGTTGGATTCCGGGACATGAAGGACATGAGGGAAATGAAATGGCTGACAACCTTGCAAAACAATTAGCAAATATGCAACTTACTGGTCCTGAGCCTTTCTGTGGACTGACAAAAGGCCACATTAATGAATTCCTTAGGAAATGGGAAGAAAGAAAACTTGCCGCACACTGGCTAAACTGTGCCGGTCAGCGTCAAGCCAAACTATTCCTAAGTCCCAACAAAGGAATATCTGACAAACTTCTCTCACTAAACAGAGTAGATCTGCGTCTTTTAACCGGATACCTTACAGGTCACTGCAGCCTGAGGTACCATCTACCATCTGCCGCTTTTGCGAAATGGACATAGAAAGCTCAGAACATGTGCTTTGTGAATGTCCTGCGTTGGGCAGACAAAGACTTCACCACCTTGGTGGTATCGTAGTATCTCCATGCAATCTTTGGAACAACAAACCCAAAACTGTGCTAAAATTTCTAAAAAGCCTAAAACTCTAGGGTTACAAAAGGCCTTTCACAATAGATCAGCTCTGGTCGCAGTGCGTAATGGCCTTCTAATAATAATAATAATAACTAGAACTTTTCTTAGCCCATATAGTTTAATTTATTTATTTTCATTATTTATGTGGGACTATATATAAAGTATATATATATATAAATTATTTTCAAACTATAATTTTTTAAAGTTATATTTTTATACTACGCTATCTCTTGTTTTACAGCCATTTTTTCACCACAATTTTGTTTATATTAAACTATTTTTTTTAACAAGCATTTCTTTTAACTAAATTTATTTTATGCGATATTTGTTTTTTTACTGCATTGCATTTTTTTTTTTTTGCAATCAAAAGAGCTAGTTCTTACTTACCAATAACTTCATTTGAGCCTAAAATCAGTCCAAAGTTTATATGAACAGATTTATTCACATATTTATGGGCTTGCAGTAACTAACCAAAGCGTAAATATTTGTACAAAACTTATCTCACTCCCAAATGAAAACTCTTATTACAAACATTTCAAAAAAATATCGCTTTGGAGATGTCCATAAATGGGAAAAATGGGAATATCTCAGCAAAAAATGTGTATACGTACTCGTACCTATCCACTCGTATGCATGAAACATGAATTAGTAAATGTGCCGAAAATTTCTTTATTTATTTCAAAAAATACCCCCGAAACTTCCGATTATTGTGTTTCATTTTCTTGCATTTGTATTTTCCGGCCAACAGAAATATTGTATTTCCCTTAATACTCACACTCGTACACGCAAGTATTTGTTATTGCATATTTGTTTGCGGCAGCTTCCGCAAATACAAAAGTTTTCCACTCGTTTGGGAATAGGCATGCAAATAAATGGGCGACCCTTTTGCTTGGGTTATTTAGCTTTTATTATATGTATATGTATATTTTTTTAATTTTTTTTTAAACCTCTTTAGCATCCGAACAGTTGCAATTCTAATAATATTAAGCTCATGCAAGTTGCTAACATTGTTTTAATAAAATGCATTCGCTATTGTTCTTGTAGTAAGCTTTTGGGTTTGCCTGAAATATTTGCTTTGTGGTTCTAAATTTCTACACAATCAAAATAAATGTTTGTATGTTTGGGTGCATTAGTATTCCTATGGAAACTGAGATTTACATACGGGTAAAGAGATTTCGTTAGCACGGAAGTTTATTCTATTGTTCGGCATATTTATGTATGTATGTGTGTTTATCTATGCACTTATTAAAAAGTTTGGTATGCTTACAAAATGATGAAACGTACGTGTAACTACATAATAAAATAAATTCATCTTATATGCATTTACACATTAAGTTGGAGCGATGTTTTGGATGCCCAATCGTGTGGCAAAAAGCTTCTGCAGCTACGTTAAAAAAAATTTCCCAAAAGTTTCCTTGATATGCTGCTAAAAAGTATACGTTGAATATGATAAGTGTACTGAACAGAAAACTGTAAACGCGGTTTTCAAGAAACTACATTTTTCGGTCGGACACATAACTCGAACAAAAACTTAGCGATTGACTTGAAATTTTAACCGCAAATTCACGATTAGGTTCAGCATGGAAGAGGAGATCGATTTTTTTGTTATATTACATAAACTTTTAAAATTTTCAGAAAAATGCATTTGTCTCTGTGCCCAGTCAGTAAATATTAAAAACAAAAAATAAAAACATAGATGACTCGTTTTTTTGGCCAAAGAATACATTTTAGGCGTATCAACCAGAAAAAAAATGTTTGTGAGTCATCCTACTATTCTTGTTGTAGCACTAGCATAAACATTCCCTATGCATGTACGGGGAATGCCGCTGGGGTCACAGTACTTGGCTGTATATAAATCCGAGTCGTTCCGGTAAAGTGGAGGCGACTATCGTGGCAGCGTGGGCCATTCTACTCTACATATTTGATATATTTCCGTGAATATTCAGATCGTTCGCGACTATGATTAGCTAGGTTCCAGGATGGTTCCATGTGTGGAAGTCCACGCAGGTGGGTGGACGTGGTCAGGACGATTCTTCTGCATACGATCCAAGCAGCTCACAACTTCCAGGCTTCTGCCAAGTATCCTGTGAGTAGCTTCCAAACATCCGTTCGAGAGCGAGCTAATGTGAGAAGGCAAGGCAACCTATGATAGCTGGTTGTGTGCTGAATTTGGGGCCCGCTAACTCCAATGCGACGCCAGTGAAACCAAACAAAAATGATTGCGAAGTACACGAAGCGTTTCGAGGCGGTATTTTTATGCACGCATTCGAAAAGGCCAAAATTATCTTACGCCGCGGCTGCAAAAGTAATGACAAAATCAAAAAAGTTTGTTGTGATGTCGAATCAGCGGTATAAGGTGTATAAAAATGTTGATGATTTTTCCGAGCGCGGCTTGAAGCGAGTGACGACAAAAAAGCTGGATGAAGTGATCGTCCAACTTTTTAATCAGGACCCTTCTTTGTGACTACGCCAAGCACAATCAGTTTTTGCTAAAAAGGAAATAGATGTGAGTATCAACGCCATCGAACGTCGACTGAAGAAGGCGTACATATCCTACCGTACCACATCATCAAAACCACTGCTCTCTGAAAAACACATTGAGAAACAACAAAACAAGAAAATGGCGTCACAGTATTGGACTGCCCTGCCCAGTCCGCAGACGCCAACCCCATTGAAAATGTGTGGGGGACTATGAAAACGCATCTTGCCGGAAGGGCAGTCCGTGATTAAAAGCACTCGTGCGTCAAGTTCGCAATATTTTTAATGAAAATTTTGTTAAATATCCCTGCATTATGATATGCAAATTTACTGAGTAATTTAACGCTATCTGCATCGTCAATCAAAATTCCTAAAACATCTATTTTTCTCCGAATTAGCCTTACGCCCCGTAGATCTACCGAGCGCTGATGTCAGACGCTGTTCACAAAAGCCTTTCATTGCTTACGAACTCTTGATCTGATTTTAAAATAGCAGTCTTTCATTTTGCACTATCAGACAGGCATTCTTACTCCGAAAAATGATGCGGAAAGACTTATTCCAACATCAGACTTATTCCAACATCCAAGTCCTGGCGCCTACATTACATATTTCAAGATGAAGCGTAAAGTTCTGACTCCTTGGCAGATCAATCAAATTTTAAAATTTTGGTACTTTGAATTTTTCTAAGGAATTCCATTTTATTCAAGCTAATTTCGACTTTAGACGATTCATAATTTTTATAAAAAAAAATTCATAATTTGAAAATTAGTTGACTCATACTTCTTTATACACTTTTGCTCTCAAGTTTATTTCTCATACCGAGCCACCTTAATGTTGCATGCACCGGAGTAAAAAAATTCTGGAAAAAAAGAATCCGAAGTAATTCTGTATAATTCTAATATTCGAAAGCATTGCAACTTTCTCATAATAAGTATCTTTGTTTTCATTATTTCTTTAGACATTTTCATGGAAATATTTGCAAATGTAGCAAAATATTGTACTACTTTGGCTACTGTTGCTGATTACTCGCTCAATAATCCTACTTCTAAAATTTTCGTATTTTCGATTTTATTTTTAAATTTTAATCAATATTTCTCTTCATCAGCAACTATCAACAAATTCAACATCTCGGCTATGCTGGACACGAATTCGCCACTGAAAGTATCTCCCAACAACTGGGACTGCAAGACAAAGGCTACGAGGAATGGGTTGGCGAAATGATTGGCATGCGTGAAATACTGAAGCGATTCGCCAATGTATCCGTCAACGATGTAGTTGGTATGCGAGCGCCATTCTTGAAACCCGGTCGCAATACCCAATACAAGGTAAGCAATCGCACGAACTCGCACGCACATACACTTACATTACATAGTGGCATACATTTGTGGCAAAACTGATTGCGTGTACACAGCGCGGTTCGCAATTTTGTAAGTTACTTTACGCGTTCAGCAACAAAGTCATTTTCACCATACTCGTATTAAGTTGTAAGGGGCAGGGGAGGAAATTGGCACTCAATATATACGAAGTTTGCGCCAAAAGTCACCGACCTTCTTTCATACCTTCACGCCTGGCAAGAGAGTTAACTGCGAAACTTCACGAGCTCACTTGGTACCGCAGTTTTCAGCGAGGTGCCTCAATTCACATTCTTAAATGACTAGCTTCTTAAACAATATTTCGCAAACCTTAAAGTATCCATGACTGATGTTGTTCGCTACGAGTTCAGGCAGTCCCAATGATCAAAAATTCCACTCAGAGTGAACCCATTCGAGGGCAAAGTATAGGTTAATATAACCAGGAGACCCCACTGAAAAAAAGTTTCCAGACTACTACCAAACGCAGAAAGGCTGTTCGGAAATATTTTTCAATCAATTGGGCGCTACTTCAAAGAACGATGACATGGCGTAACGCGAGCGGGGGCCGCTTTTCATTGCCGGACACTTTAGGGACAGATTTCGTAGGACAAGAATCTGCAGCTCCTTTCGTCTTTCTCGCCTCACTCGGTAGAAACATTTTATCGAAACGTGATAACTTTAGTAGAGGGAATTGAAAAAAGTCACGAGAAAAATGAATACGGAGCCTGGGGAACGGTGTTAGTTTTGCTTGCGATCGATTTGTCGTTTACACGACTTCATGTAGGAGGTTTTATATTATCGTGGTAAAGCAACCAAGACTTGTTAGCCCATAATCTGACTTGTCCCAATTAATATTCTCTCCTCTAATAGCTCAGTAATTCTTTTTTAACAGTATTTAAAGATGTGATTTTTATAATATATTTATTGGTAGTCGAAAAAGTCTTTTCGTATTTCTAATCAAACTTCAACTCATTTTTTTTATATTTATAATGAGCTTTATTAAACCAAATATGTACCATTTTGGTCGACCACCTTTTGCTATTTTTCTTCTAGAGACATTATTCCATCAGTGTAAAACTTTTGTGGTTTCTCGGCGAAAAACTGCGACAAGTAATTTTCACAGGCTTCTCTTGAAGCCGACTTTCCTCCATTAAGGGAGTTCTGCATTGACCGAAACAAATAGTAGGCCGATGGTGCACGGTCAGGGCTAAATAGTGGATGCATCAAAGCTTCCCAGTCAAGCTCTCCTAGTTTTTGCCGAGTCATCAAAGATGTGTGTGGCCTAGCGTTGTCCTGATGGAAGACGACGCCGTTTCTGCTGATCAGTTCTGGCCGTTTTTTTTCGATTGCTTGCTTCAATCTCATCAGTTGTTGACAGTAAAGTGTAGAATTAATCGTTTGAGCAGGCTGGAGCAGCTCATAGTGGATGATTCCTTTCCAATCCCACCAAACACACAGCATAACCTTTCGAGGCGTCAATCCTGGCTTTGCGACCATTTGTTGAGCTTCACCACCCTTGCAATATGATCTTTTTCGCACATTATTGTCGTATTTGATCCACTTTTCGTCTCCTGTTACCATTCGCTTCAGAAATGGTTCGATTTCATTTCGTTTCAGCAAAGAATCGCAGATGTTAATTCGGTCCATTAAATTTTTCACAGACAATTCATGTGGTACCCAAACATCGAGTTTCTTTTTGTAACCAGCCTTTTTTAAATGGTTCAAAACCGTTTGATGATCAATGTTTAGTGCCTTGGCGATGTCATGGCAGCTTATGTAACGGTCCTGGTCAATCTTTTCCATAATTTCATCGACTTTTTAAACGATAGGTCGACTGGAGCGAGGTGCATCTTTCACATCGAAATTTCCAGAACGGAAGCGAGCGAACCATTGTTGTGCTACACGAACTGATACAGCATCGTCTCCGTAAACTTCACAAATTTCATTGGTGGCTTGCGTGGCATTCTTCCCTTTTCTATACAAAAACTTCAAAATATAGCGAATTTCTTCATTATTTTCACTCATTTTTGAACAGCTATAACTTTTTTTCAACTTCTCCGAATTTAATTTTTTTTCGGTTAAATGAAGCTTAAAATGTCACCTTTCTAACACCATATGATATGACACAATGTGATAGGTAGCAGTGCTAAGCACAGTTGTCTACAACCAAGGCAACCCACTACAAATACAAGTATCTATAAGTATGTATGCACATCGATTCAGCACTCGTCAAGCCTCTATCGGCTCCATCGGTGTGCCCTAATAGCCTGACAAACTGGCCAACATGAAAAAATTATGCTCTCGAACATTATTTTCTAGTAAAATATTCCAATTTCCTTATGCGCACAATATCCATTCACCCTTTTTTTGTGGATTTTTTCACTAGCACTTTTTGTTGTTTTAGCTTTGAACATGCATAGGCTTGTATGTACTTCGAACATTGTTTGAAATGACATGAAATTCAAACTGGAAATGAATATTGAAGATTTTCAAAGTGCATGTGTCTACATAAATGTATGTTTAAGTGTATAAGTATGCATGTGCTTGCATATGTAATAATGCAAATATATTGGTTCACAGCTACTAGTACTAGAATATCCATTGGATTGTGCCACTGGTAGCCCACGGGAGCCCCTCCGTATAACGGGTGAGGCGGATATTAGAAGAAACACAAATGTTTTGTTGTTGCATTAGAGAATTGCATCAAATGGATTTTTAAGTGTTCCGGTAACATTGTTCAACAGTTACTTGTCAACAACTATTTTCACCCAGAAATAGCATTAAGCCGAATGTTATGTTTTATCAAACCTGTGAGGAAATCGAGTAGCGATGAGGCGCAGAGGTATTTTTTAGATAATTTTTAACTGTGCGGAAGCTCTCCATCAATTCGATTAATCGAAAGCATTGTACTAAAAGTTTTCATAAGTTGACAAAAGTATTTGACGAGTAAAGTTTAGTATAACATTTTAAAACCGCTGCAGTTACAAATAAGCCTTTTAAAACTTTCAGCTGTTTTCAGTACTAAGAAAAAATATTTTCATAAAAATTATATCTGGAAAAAGCATAAAAATCCCTATCGTAGGTCACTGAGCATTAACCGGATCCTGAGCCTTAACCGGACCCTGTCCAATAGTCCCTTCTGCTCTCTTCTGCATGGGGAATGAGAGCTGAAATCATATCAGCATCTATAGGGTGGGCCAGGTAAAATTTGCTTTTAGAATCGGCTATAAAAAAAAACTAATCAATATTTTTTCATACTTTTGATTTTATTTTGAAGATTGAACATTGTCATTTATGAATGAAAAATAATATCGTCGAAATGACTGCCACGACTGGCTTTACAGTAGGCCATTTGATCAACCCAATTTTTAAGCACATTTTCGATTGTTTGGGCATCAATCGTCTCTGGATGGTTCGCATAGCATTTGTCCTTAACGGCACCCCACAAAAAATAGTCCAACGGGCTTAAACCGATATGAAAATGAGCTTCATCAGAAAAAATGATTTTTCGGTAAAAATTCTCATCTTCGGTCAAACGATTTTCTGCACATTGAGCGAACCGAAAACGCATTGGATGGTCATTAGGCTTCAGTTCTTGCACCAATTGAACTTTATAAGCCTTCATACAGAGGTCTTTATGCAAAATTCTCCTCAAAGAAGTGCGTGAAATGTTCAATTCTTGAGAACGATGACGGGTTGAGGTTGTTGGATATTCACGCACATTTTCGGCTACAGCAGCAATGTTTTCGGGTGTACGCACTGTAAGAGCACGTTCACGTGTTGTTTTATCCATTAAGGATCTACTTTCACGAACGCGATTAACAAATTGATCCACAAACTGTCTTGTTGGCAAATCTTTTTTTTTGGATTTTGTTTTCAAATTTCTCACAGTTTGAGTAGAAGACTCACCACTTTGGAAATAAGTTTTCAATATTTTCCAATTTTGTTCAAGCGTATAGCGTCCCATTTCGTAAATATCAAACCTTTAAGTAAATTATGAACGTATTTGACATGTCATTTGAGTTACCATTCTCAAAAAAATAGGTGGTTCAAAAAGCAAACGCCTGTATTTCTCAGCTGCATTAATTTGGTGGCGCTAAGTCTACTTAGACATCTTATCTCTCACCTTTGAACTATGCTTGGAGAGCATTCAAGGTTGGATATGAGCTGCCTGAGGATGATGTACTTTTACTGGTCCGAGGTCCCTAGGATCTTTCAGCTAGCCATCTTTGCATAATAATTATTAACATTAATCATAAAAGAAAATCTTCAGAAAGGACTTACAGTTAAGTGTAACTTAAAATATCTGCACAACATAGGGTCTACACAACGATGAGTCTGGTGCTTACGCGGAACCTCTCTCCACATAAGAAAACTTGTAGGAGGGAAGATGATGCAAGGTGATTGGAATTTTAATGCGTCCAAAGTTTCACGCCGATGGCGATAAGACTTTTTAGCATCGTTTAAGACCAAATGGGCATTCATATCGAAAAATCAAAATGATTTCCATTTCAACCTAATTGAATCCTCGTATCTGTTACTCTTACTCCAAGTTGCCATTGTTACCGAGGGGCGACCGCTATTAGAAAAAACTTGTTCTATCATTTTGATGTTTCATGTGCGGGGCATGAGCAGAGCACACGTACTTCCGAAAGGTAGTCACGCATGAAGCCATACGGGTTCAGCGGAGTGGTGAAGACTATAGCCACTCCAAATTTATTAGGAACTTCTAGATTTAGTCCAAGCAGATCCCTTCCTACCCACAAGAACCTCAAGTCCCTTTTGCGAAAGTTGCTGGAAGATGATGAGGGGAAATCGGTGTATATATATGTATATATGTATGTGTTTCCTCAGCTTTCGCGAGGCTAATAAAATTCAAAAGTCTTAGCTTTTACTTTTTAAGTAAGACTGATTAACTAGCAGACTTGGATAGTAGGCGCAAGCGGTATTATCTCGCTAGCAGGCAGTGTTTTCTCATCCATACTTCAAAGTCCATATTCGGTTAAATATCCCTCTTACTTCTTCCCGAGTGCAAAAGAGCCATCTACCATCTAATCCAGCGCAACCATTTCAACGGCATAGAGTAAATGATTTTTGGGAAGTAAGGTGCTTAAGCGTTGGCTTGAATGATGCCTTTATTTGTACTTGAAGGACATATTTCTTCTATTTCCAACTCGAAAAACTTTCAGCACTATCACACCCTTTTAAGCTCACAAACCATTAGTATTTCAATGATTCTGCTTTCCCTACAGGGGTCATGTGGGGCGCATGTTTGTGCATATCTCATGTATGCACACATATCTTTTATGAATGTACACCAAGTAGTTACAAAAAATAAAGCCATTGACAACTTACTGAAAATTTTCATTGATACAAATTGGATATGAGGATGTGCAAATTTGTTCATATTTTCATCGTCCTTCCATACGCACCTCGGTGGAATAGCAGCAAAGAACTTTATTTTGTGTTTGTGGTCAAGCATATTATTTGGGAGTAAGGTGTGTTGGGGTGAATAAGTTTTTTTTTTGATTGGTGAGCAATTTTATCCATTATACCTTTATATATCTGCGTTATCATTTCTGTGCAGCACAAGATGCCGTCTGGCACAGGCAAAGTTTTTAGTGTTTACTGTATGGAATGATATAAACCACGAATACCAGAGGTTTTCTTCCAGGTCTCTCCCGATCTTACCAAGGATTGCTTTATGAGGCATGACGGCTAGTAAACCTATATTAAGCAGTACCACGAACAGGATCCCATGATTGGCATATAAAAATCGATGGATTATATAAAAGTCAATGGGTTAACTTCAACATTTCATTGCCTCTTCGCATGCGGAAGAGGATTGTAGGTAGAGGCTTGTTTTCATTATTAAGAATTTGTTAGGCTTCACGTTTGTCTGGATGCAGCAGATAGGATTGCTGGATATCGAGCTGCAAAATATCAATTTTTTTTAGATGCCTGAAACTTTAGGCATGGCATGGCTATCAAGCCAGTTGCCCAACAGATTTTGGCTCTTGTGCACAGAAAAAAGCAGCTGTGATATCAGCTCCATAGGATGTAGAGGTCATAGATTGAAGTAATTGATAAGCATTATGTAAATACTTTGGAAAATATGAAGTAATAAAATAAAAAAATGGTTATCTCATTAACATAAGTATTGTTTGAAAAACAAAAAAGAATTATGAAGCTCTAAAGATACACCCGTTACTTATATGTATATTTGAACTTATGTAAGATCAGCCTATAACGCGAACATTAAGTTACTCATTTTTATTGGAGAAAGCACCTGCTCTAAAAAATCACCCGTTATTTGCATAAACGTGCATACATATATTTCAATTTAGATACTAAAGATCAGCTTATAAGGCGAGCATTTTATTGGAAATCAAATTCAGTATCTCTAAAAGAGCACCCGTTACTTGTATGTGCTTTAAAACTTAGATACTTCAGATCGACTAAGAAGGTGAAAACTGAGTTATTCCTTTTGTATTAGAAAACATATTATTTAGCTCTAAAAATACACCCATTACTTTTATATTTAAATTTAGATACTAAAGATCAGCTAGTAAGGCGCACATTAGGTTAGTTGTGGCTTATTGGAAAACAAATTCCGTAGCTCTAAAAAACACCCGTTACTTACATATGTATATGGGCATATATTTAAATTTAGATACTACAGATCAGACTATTAGGTGAACATTGAATTATTTGTTCTGAACTGAAAAGTAAATTCAGTAGTTTAAATATAAACACCCGTTATTTTTATATTTAAACTTAGATACTTATAAGGCGGACACTAAATTATTTTTGTTTAATTGGAAAACAAATTCTGTAGCTCAAAAAATGCACCCGTTACTTATATTTTTAAATTAACGAAAACTCAGCTGATAAAGTGAACATTGAGTTATTTGTGTTTTTGTAGTGGAAAACAAGTAATATAGCTATATAAAAGCACCCTTTACTTAATATATATACAAAAATTTGGATTCTACAAATCGGTTTATAAGCCGATTATTAACCCTTTGCGTACGTATGACTACTCTCAGCCACCAAAGCTTTTTTACCATTCCGGTCGTATGTCCACCCTCAGGCACCGCAGCAAGGAACCATAATAATTTTATGCTGTATTTATTTAAAGAATTAATAAATCTTGTTTATCCTTAATAATATTTTATATGTTATGCATCACTGCTCTTTCAATGGAAATTAATTCCGACCAGTACGACACCCAAGTCTAAATTTTATACGGCCGCAAAGGTTTAATACAATTTCTTGTTCGCTACAGGCTCTCGCACCTCGAAACTAAACTCTGAAGGAATTTCATGAAAATAGGAATATTATAAAGCCTTGATTTGCTGAGTACCACATACATATTTACGCCAAATGCTTGCAATTGAATTAAGTTCCATATGCAGTAATTGCAATCAACTTTCCAACTCAGTGCACTGCAATATGCACTTCCCCATGCCAACCTCAACAAAATTAAATAAATAAAATACACTAAACCACAGTACAGTTAGGGGCGAGGGGTGGATTGGTGAGTGGTGAAATCAGTGCCTGCACTTGAAATTGTTGCACTTGAACAGTTTCGAGCATTTTGCCCATACAACCAATTACCTGTAAACAGGGCCATTAAACTGGTAACAACAATAAAAATAACCATAACAGCAACTATACTGCTGTCAAATAACACATTCATATACAAGTATATAAGCAGACAAGTGCACGAGAGCCATTTTCATGTTCATGGTCACATTTATTCTTGTTTCACGCTTGGTGTGCTTGTTTTTCTACTGCATTAACACCCACGTTTAACATTTTTAGTATTATTATATGCAATGTATAACAACTTTTGTCTCTTTTGTTTTAAACACACACAAACTGCACAGCGTCAATGTGTGTGTGTGTGCAAATTCAATTCCATTACAACACACCCTTTTTCAATTTTTACTTCTATTTCTTTTTATTTTCATGACATAACCACAAACTATGTTCGAACATACATCAACAAACACACGCACACACATATCTATGGCTGCATTTGGCGCTTCTATGCTGGCTACACAGGTTATCGAAGACTTCGGCTATATCTATGACAGTTCGATCACAGTGCCACCAGTCAGTGTACCCATCTGGCCATACACGCTCGACTATAAAATCTCACACGAATGCAAGAGTGGCACGTGCCCATCGAAGAGCTTCCCTGGAGTTTGGGAGGTGCCGCTCAACACTCACTATGTCGAAGGTTATGAAGGCGGTCACTGTCCCTATCTGGATCAATGTGTGCTTCACAATTTGGATGAGGATGAGGTATTCGCTTGGCTGCAAGAGGACTTCACACGCTACTATGAACAGAACAAAGCACCCTACATGATGCCATTCCACACGAATTGGTTCCAGACGAAACCACTGGAAAATGGCCTCCATAAATTCCTTGATTGGGCACTTGAATTGTAAGTACCTGGCGATAGTAAATTTTTGTTCATATACTCGTACTTACCAATATTTATTGTATATCATGTATGAGCAGAGAGTAGATTTTATGCTGTTGAAAGTTAATTATATGTTAATGCATTTATTTGCATTATTATTATGTATGTGTGTATATAAATAATATAAGTATATGTAGGCACATGGTTGCGAAGACTCTATTAAATAGGTGACATTTGATTTAAACAGTAGAAATGTCTCAATCGACTGGATATCCAAATATGTGAATAAAAGATTAAAGGTAGAGAGAGGTATGAAAAATGAGCATTTCTGATCACCTTTTCGAAAGTAATTTCATTCATTTTCTAAAGCAATAACAATACAGAGTTATTATACGAGTATAATATCTAAGCGAGATTAATCCTTGACTTCACGCTAACGTGGGAGTCCAACATAGCAGAGGAGGTTAGAACGGCAACAGACACCCTACGTGAATGCGGAGGCGCCATTGACAAAAGATGAAGCCTCACAACCAGATCCATATTTTGGTTATATAACACAAATACTAATAAGGGTAATTCTGTTTTATGGAGTCCCTGTCTGGTGGAACTCGCCGGAGAAAACGAAGCTGGCTATGAAGCTAAAGATAGTTCAAAGATCTGCCTTCATTGGGCATTGAATTAGTTGGCCGCTTCGACCTCTCCGACCACAGCGCTCAACGTAATGCTAAATGTGTACCAGTGGACGTCGCAGACAAAATTGCCGCTGCATGTGCCGCAATCAGATTAAGAGGATTGCGCTGCATGCTCAATACCCACCCTGTTTCGGTGCGGGGGTTGAGCATATTGAGCCTATTCATGGATGGCCCGAATTCATTGAAAGTAGACAAGTTGAAATTAGGCAGGTATCCAGTGTTGTAGGAAATTATTGGGTAGATGTGCAAGCTGGGATGGGTCACGTGGGAAGGTTTTTCCGCGAAATGAGAAGATTGGCAATCTGCTCCTGGAAATGTGGGTTTTGCAATACCTCAGCGATTTGTGGCCAAGCATATCAGCTTACAAAGTTGTGAGGTGCTTCTGGCTACCAGTGGAACGAGGGAACGAGCGCTTGAATACACTTTGTAGGTGCCTTTATAGGGGCAGTGTCCGCTAGATGTGTATGCTATTTGGAGGAGTAGATGGAATCATGTAAAAAACTTCTCTTCAGCTGTCTTGCTCTCACGGCGCTAAGACTTGGGCATCTTGGCGCTCACTTCTTTGCTGCGTAAGCAAATGGAGCAGACTTAATATTAATGATTCTAAAATTATTCGATGCAATAACAGCTAATTGTAGCAGAGGAAGAGGGAGGCCTGCCTTGAGTTGGAAAGATCAAGTGGAGAAAGATCTTGGTGAACCCAACATGCTCCGGTAAGCACGAAAAATAAATAGCGGGTGCGCCAAAATTGCTTAAAGGATTAACTCGCCAATCAAGAATAGGAAGAAGATATTAACCAGCTGATGGATTTCAACAAAACCATGAAGAATATTTTTGGTATTTGGCCAAACTCCTCCTTCTATTTCTGGTGTGCGTCTGGATGTTTTTCTACAAATGGAGATAGCTACAGCTTTATGCCACATTCGAATTGTAAATGTTTTTATAAGGAGCTTCTTTTCATGTCAGGAGCTTTTTTCTGGCGTTTTGCCATTGTCTGCTGAGCGGCGGCCGCTATTACAAAAAAAGTTTTCTATTAATTGTTGTTTCATGACCGGGTTTCCGAACACGGCAGTTATGCACTGGTAGTTACGTACCAGCTCGTTCGGCTACAAGGGCAGTATTCGCATATTCTTTGCTTAGGAATTTATAATTATGACAATTAATGAAATGTTGTAGGCGTTTCAAAATTCAAACTTGTGACTGATCGATCGAAAAACCCATCACTGCAAGGTAACAAATGCCGTCCAAAGCTGGCTTGGTATTTACTCAGATAACTTTGCATTAATGCTACCAAAGTAGAAGCTCCCCAACAAGATTTTTTAAAAACTTTGTACAATCACTACAAAAAACTTCACCGCAGTTTGAGAATCTTCCCTTAAAATATTCCACAATAACCACACCGGATACAGGAAGTCAACAAATACTTTTCACTGCACATTTCACGCTGTATTCTCTCAGTAGAATTAAAAGTATTTTGCAACCAAACAATGCGAAAAGTTTTCTTACTTTCGTTTAGCATTAAAATACTGGTCTTCTCTTTCGTCTGCTCCTTTAATTTTATCAACCGATCATCAATCGGTGTTAATTATTTCATATATACAGATTTACCCAACTCATTGAGTATATAAATGTATGTGTGCGTCTGTGTGTGTGCAGAGAATTTACAATCATTGCCTACTCGTACTGCCCCATTTGTTACATCACTCCATCGCATCAGGTCTCTCCCAATGTTTTTGCACTCGTTCACTTTTCTATCGCTGACCAACAGCGTTTCGCACGTTTTAATGAGAAAAGTTTAACAACATTAAACTTTCATTTTAAAGCAATACAAAAAAATAGTTGATATAAAAAGCATTAACAGAAACGGTGGAAAAACGCAACTAATGTTTTGAAAAAAAAGGAATGTAATGAAATGAAAGCCGAACAACAACAGCAAGCCAGAAAATAAGTGAAAAAATATGCGAACAATTTACCTAACTAAAGAAACGGATGGGCATTACTGTAGGAAGCATGGCTTCAACCGCCGCCATGTTAAAATGGCGCGTGTATTGTTGATCAAACTTCGGTAATGAAGTTACGCTGATAATATCGTGCGCTAACGGCAAAGCTGATGGTACTAAGCATTAGCAGTATTAGGCAGCATTATTGTTTCCACCCAGCACTTGGTATTAGGACTAGCCGTAAATGCCAACTGCCATTTTTTTTTTTGTAATTGTTGCCTCATTTCTAGATATCAACGGCGGAATAGCACGAACCATTCATAGAGGGCATACAGTTCACGGCAAAAAAACGATTATTGATTCTAAAATCTGTCTTAACTTAAATGCCATCAAATACAAGGTTGGACAAAATTAATCATCCCATTTTATTTTTTTAAATAACTTGCTTACTAAAAACACACATGATTTTGAGTGATGGAAATCTTTATTTTGACCTTTACGCGCTCCGTTGCTTGTCGGTTTGTATACTGCAGCTGTCTTTTTCACAAATGTCAAATATGATTGACGTACGATGCCATTGGCAAAAATTATAAACCCTCCGACAGGGTGGCACATAGTAAAAATTAATTTGGAGAAATAAACGCTTGTAACTGGAAGTGTGAAAGACTTATGTTAAAGGTTTGCATGGATTTCAAAGCGTAAGTAGCATAATTATTTTCAATTTTTTTTTTTCAAATATAATAATTGAAATATTTTTGTATATAAATGTTTCAATATATCAGAGATAAATATTTGACTAATGTTTTTAAAAATCTTAAAACTCTATGCAGTTTTACAAACCGTTTTCCCTTTAGTATAATAAAGTGGAATTTGGAAGTGTCTCAAAAATCGCATTGATTTTTGACATTTTTTCACTCGATGTCTTTCTTCCATATAAAAGACTTTCGAATATGCACTCAAATTCTCAAATTTCATTCTGAAAAAAATTAGAAAAATGTGATGATCATTTTTTGAATTTCCTTAAATTTTTGTGAAGGTTTTCAATTTTTCGCAGATCTGATCTTTAACCCAATAATAGCAACTGTAATAAAATGTTGTGCGAAAAAAGTGATATTCTATTTAAATATATGGAATAAGTAGATCACAATCCCAGTTTTCCGTTTGTAATTGCCAACAAATATTAATTTAAAATAATTTTTACTAAAGCGCCTATTTCGAACTTCGAAGGCTCATATCTCGAAATCGAGGGCAAACTTCGAAAAGCGGAGAAATAACTTTTTATTTTACTTATGATTCAAACTATAAAAAAAATTGGTTTGGTTCAATACCCAGAAAAAAGTTGATTTTGCCGTATAGTGTAATAAGTGACTCATTTTTCTATGACACAGGAGTCAATAATAGGCCATGATTACAAATAATGATTAAAAATAACCATAATTATATGCTTTTGACACAAAAACCGAAATGATAAGAAAACCAAAATACTTTTTCAATTTAAATAAATGTTTCAATGAATGTAATTACAATACAGAATTATAATAAAGCACAAAATTACAGACCAATTTTAAAGATCTGGTCAGCATCTAAATTTTTTAAAAATATTCACGAAGGAAATATGTATTTTACAACTAAAAATATCATATCACCATATTAGTCCGGTTTCATTAGACTGTGTTCAGAGAAGCTTTTGTTGCTTCAACTATGCGAGTTCTCTTTTGGTATTGTTCATGTCGTTCAACAGGGCTACAGCCAACAACAACATTCAGCAGTATGAAAACACAAAGTGAGTTGCTCGAGAACGAGCAACTTAGTGCCTCTCCCCTTCCTCCTATTCCCCTATTCCACAAGTTACGTGTTACTTGAACAATACTTTCTCTATGCGAACGCTGCCTTACAGGTGGGTCCACAGTTATGTTAACTTTTCAAAAGCGTTCGATAAAGTGGCGCTTAAAATTTTATTAGATAATCTTTCATAACTGGGTTTACATTCAGTTTTTTCTTAGTTGGCTGTGATCTAGCTTAAAAAATATCAATTCTTAAGTAATGTCAATTCTACCCAATATGTGGGCATCCATTTATTCTGAAGCAAGCTCTGAACCAGGTCCGTCCACGTCTCGCAAGCTAACAGTAAATGGTCCCACTTGTGAGATAACGAGCAAGTCTAGATCGGTCTTCCATTAGTACACTGGTTGGTATCATCAGCGGGCACCGCTTACTGCAAACGCATTGGAAACGTATGTAGTTCCCCTCAAATAACTTCCGTAGTAGTTGCTGAAATGGATGAGGAACAAGAAGGAGGTGGAGAGTGTTGTCAACTTGTCCTGGCAAAAAAAAACAGCGAGAACTTAGTTGCGAACCCAATACATATCATTTTTAAAAATACTAGCTCTGCAGTGTGACGTTTTAGTACCTTTCTGATCCTTTCCCTATAAATGCCAGTTATAAAAGGAAATAGAATCCAAATTCTTTAAGTAGCTTTTGGACTTACGTACGTACAAATATTTGCTGTGCCTTTTTTTAATCACAGATTCCATTCCAATTTTTCAAATCGTTTAGAATTTTCATCCTTTAATTTTTTCTACCTTTCCAATATTTCAACAGCTTCTTAGAATTTAAAGTTGCAAAAAGTTGTTATCGCCAAGCCAACGGTCAAAGAAATAGCCAGAGACTGCTGATAATTGAATCACCTCCGTGGAAAGTTATAGTTTCTGAAACAGTTTTTATACCAAGTCTTATCCAATTAGGTGCTTAAGAGTGGACGCATGTAAATATTCACACATACAACATACAGACATAGATATGTGTGTTGCTATTGTAAATAAAAAAAAAATTGGCTACTCTTTTCTCACACATCCACATACACCTCGGCGGGTACACATAAAAGGATTCATCCAAATATATTTGTGCTACACATAAACGGAAAGGACATAGTAAAAGTTTTGCCAATTATGGCGAACAGTAACAAACTCGACGACTCGTCGAAGCGACAATTCGATTGTGACAAATTGCAAAACTGTGACATTTGGCTTGTTTATGTAGTTGTTGTAGTTATTTTATTGTTATTTTCCTTGCAATGCTTTTATCGCGAGGTGACATCAATAACAATAACGGAGTGTGGGTGGGGAAGTATACAAAGATTGAACAAAAAGTGTAAAAGTCTATAAATGGAGACATGCAAAAAAACCAAAAAAAACGAAAGAAACAAAATGGAAAGGTGCTCGAGCCAACCGGTGGGAGAATACAACGCAAAAGAAGAAGAAGAAGCAAAGTCGAAATAAAATTTTATGTGTCAATGACATTTGTGTGTCGTAAACAAATTAAATGCTTGTCAACAACAATTTTCCCAACTTTGCTACGTAGGCAATACGGCAACACAAAAACTTTTGGCTTTTGCGCTCTCGTCTCTCGTCTCTTGTTACAGTTTGTTACAGTTGCTACTTTGTACTTACAGCTGTTCGTGAGGTGTCACTAACAAGAAGTAAGTGTGTGTGTGTAGGTGTGTTTGTGTGAGGCGCATGTATGCACAAGCGGTTGTATCGTTTTTCGATGGCGATTGTTGGTCGAAGTTCGATATTTTGACAGCAGTTCTAGAGCGGCAGCTCAAACATCTCCCTTTGCTGCATCCAACCCATGCACAATTGCCACACATACATGTATATGTAAGTGTATATGTGTGCACCCAACTACAGAAAAAGTTATTTGAGGGCACTTGGATAAACCGCAATAAGCTTTCTTTCAAGCATTTTCATATAACTACGTATTTCTCTTTGAATTGAATTTGTCGTTGCAAAAGGTATTGACAAAGTTCTGAAGTATTTCTCACTTAGTTAAAAGATCTTTCGGTTATATAACTTTGTTACTTATTTTAAATGAGCTTAACAAAAAATTACTGGGGAATTATGTCATTGATTTTTGTAGTGCGATAAAAGTGTTGATTGAAGATAATAGCAAAAGTTTTGCAGCATGGGACTGCATCGAAAGTTAAAGTTGCAGTGCCTTCAGGAAGTGCTATTCAGGAAACTGTTTTTTCAACATTAAGGAAACCAGAGATTATCAGTGAATATTGAAAAAGCTTACGAGTTTCTTAGCTGCAGCGGTGCACTTCTTTCACGGAATAAAAATAGGTACATTCCGGTCCCTTTGATTAGAGGTACGCATTTTTATCGACACAAACGGACAGAATGTACAGAAGATTGTACTTTGCTCGAAAATAAATCAAAATATTTTCGATCTAACGGCATTTCGCAGCAGTAAAACTTCAGCAGTTGTGCTTAATTTATTGGTTGACTTGAATAGAGACACTCAGTTTGCCCACATTATTTGTGCATTAAAACAGTGAAAAGGGATAGGATTTCTTAAGCCTTCATTTGTTTGGGAAATGGGAAATCAGAAAGTTTTAACAGATTGCGAAAAAGGACAAACCGAGGTTGATCGAAGTCCAAACGTAAGAATTACAAAGGCAGACCAGCGATAGCTTTGACACCGAAGGAAATCCACAAAATTATTAGTTAATTTCCTGCATGTTTATTTTCGAGCAAAGTACAGTCTTCACTTGAATTATCAGAAAACCTTGTGCTACTAGACTAAATACGGTTGACCATTATCTCCCATAAAACTTATTGCCCCTAATCAAATGAAGTAGAGGGATGATATGTATTCTGTAAGTTCATAAATTTTAGAGTCTTATGCAAGTTATCGATATTTACCAAGCTAAAACCGAAATCATTCGGATCAACTCCTCCAAATATTCTCCAGCACATGCAAGTGTAGATACCCACTTGTAGCTTTACTTCTAAGTCACTAGTACCACCCGAAGCGGCCGAATAAGTTGGATTCGAAACCACCTGTGGCACGAAGCATCAAATGATAGGAATAGCAAAAATGCGTTCGTAAGTCTTTATTTTCCACGAATGATAAATTACAAGGTTTGGCCATCCGAAGCAAAATTGTGAGAGTAACTTTGGC
Source organism: Anastrepha obliqua (assembly GCF_027943255.1). Classification (NCBI taxonomy): domain Eukaryota; kingdom Metazoa; phylum Arthropoda; class Insecta; order Diptera; family Tephritidae; genus Anastrepha; species Anastrepha obliqua. Next base: position 67,142,043 of record NC_072893.1, read on the forward strand.
TGCCACGGCAACAGGAATTCGGCAGCAAAATTCTGCGCGCTCATTTCACATGTATTCCTGCGCTCCCCCAATTAGTCATTGTTTAGACAGCAACGCGTAATATGAGTAGAGGCTTCGTTCATTTTTTGTTATAACAGCAACACAATCTCAATCCCAAATGACGTGAACAACTTACTTGATTCCTTCAAATTCGGTGAAAGCCAGTTAACAGTCGCATGTTGGCTACACCTTCTGAATTCTTTTCACTATGTTTGTTTTCAACGGCTATGTCAGCTGCATGAAGAGGAACTGAGCTCACCAAGCTAGATATCAGAAACCTTTTGTCACTTCTGCAGCCGCCGTCGGATATATTCTCGATGTCGAACTAATTCTTTTCGATGCCTTTTATGTAGCATATTCCGCGTTTTATCGAAAGTTTATATAATATTTTAGTTTATATAGGTTAATTATAATTTAGCAAAAAAAGTCAATACCCGTTTCAAAAGATGCTTGCAATTTTATTTTTTTTTTATTAAAAATTACTTTTCACATCAACAAACCCACATATTTGGACATAAATGTAGGCAAACATTTCATTTTGGCAAGCCGCAAGCTAATACGACTAAAAAAAACACATCTGAAGTTTTATTCAATTCACTTTCAATAGATTCGCCTGCCGTTTTGTCCGTAAACTTCAAGTTTTAAATGTTCCCTAATTTGTCTCAAGTTTCTCTAAATTTTACTAGAAAATATAAATACTCTCATAACACTGCTTAACAATTAATCTCTATAATAAAATTTAACGGCGAATATTTCTGTAGAATACTTTAACCCAATATTTCTTACCTGTGTGAGACTTTGTGAGACTTATTTATATTAAAAAAAAAAAATAAGTGAAAAGTTTGAGTTTGTAGGGTGGATATAAGATTTCAATATTCCACAAAAATATTCCACGCAGAATTTCAGTAGAGGCTGCTGTGCAATGGTACATTTCACGTCTGAGACACGTCATGTTTGTTTGCTCTCGGAGCGGTAGACGTGTTTTGTTTTCATTAATTTATTTTTATTTTATTTCTAATTACGTCTTAATACTACATATGCCACTAACATTTCAGAAATAAATGAATTCTTACGTGAAATGTACTGCTATTACATACTACTCCAAGCAACCCAAAAATATTTTCTCAAATAAATCCGCACCCAAGGTGTTAAACAAATTTATTGAGCATATTAATCTCGATACGAAGCATCGCATTAGCAGCGAATACTCGCTGCAAACTTTAGTTCCTTTTGGAGCTGAGTATAAGTATATACTTTCCTCATTAATCCTCACTTAGCTTCAAATTTACATACATAAAATATAATTCTAAGTGAAATCATTTTAAGCAGAAAAGTAAGCAAAACTCAATAGGTGTAAGTCAATTAAATGCTACACGCAAAATCTTGAAACTGAAAAGAAAACGGTAGCCAAACCAATTGTCAGCAGTGAATCCTATACTGCACAACGATAGAACAACGCGTTAAAATTGTTGAAACTTCATATGGAAATGGTCGATCTTCAATAAACACAAATTCTTGACTTTTTTCATGGAAATAATCGTTTGAATGAGTCGAAATTTCAAAGGCTGGTGAAAAAATTTCAAGAAACTGGTTCTGTCGAGGATAGACCAAAAACTGGCAGACCAAAAACTGGAGTTCTGTTGAGAATATTGCTGCTGTGGCGCAAAGTGTTACTGAACAGCCTTCAAAATCAATATCTCCACATTCTCAACAATTAGGCATTATTGAATTGACTGTTACTGTTAAGTTATGTCATTTTTTACATTTAATTGTTACGACTCGTAAGGGGTGCCTTTTATATGTCGGGATTTGGCAACACTGGTGTTGCAATCTGGCAACTGACAGCTGTATCGCAAAGTTTGACATTTTTTGACTTTTACGTACTCAGAACGTTTTGAAATACCAGCGCTATTTGTGTTGTTTACAGTAACTTAAAAGACTCATCTCGGTCCAAAAATGGAATTAAATCGTGAACATTTTCGTGCGATTTATTTTTTACAACTTTCGACGTGGATTAACTCAGCAACATTGCATGGATGAACTTAATTCATTTTTTGGCGATGAAGCTCCATCAAGGACCAGTGTTTATCGATGGTATGGTGAATTCAATCGTGGTCGTAGTTCACTCCAAGACGAATTTCGTGAAGGTCGTCCAAAATCAGTTGTTGTTCCGAAAACCATTGATGCTGTGCGCGAACTGATATTACAAGATCATCATGTGACCTATCGTGCGATTGAGACAATCTTAGGCATTAGTGGGACCAGCATACATTCAATATTGCATAAACATTTGACTGTCAAAAAAAATTTGTTCGCGTTGGATCCCACACAATTTGTCAATCGCTCAAAAAAAGGCTCGTGTCGATTGGTCGAAGGAAATGCTCAAAAAATACGATCGCGGGGCTTCGAAACACGTCTATGACATCGTGACAGGTGATGAATCATGGATTTACGCGTATAAGCCCGAAAGTAAACAGCAGTCGAATGTATGGGGTTTCAAGATGAGCCAAATCCAACAAAAGTTGTTCGCGCACGAAGCATTTCCAAGCAAATGGTCACCTGTTTTTTTCGGAAAAACTGGACATGTCGCAACCGTACCACTAGAACAACGCAGAACAGTAAATTCTGAGTGGTACACAACCATTTGTTTGCAGTTGTCTTCCAAGAAATTAAGAAAACCAATCGCCAAAGACGGATCACTCTTCACCGGGACAATGCGAGCTCTCACACATCGGCTCAAACAACCGCATGTTTGAGCACCCAAAACATCGAATTAATGGGTCATCCGCCTTATAGTCCTGACTTGGCACCGAATGACTTCTTTTTATTCCCGTACGTAAAAAACAAACTGAGAGGTCAACGTTTTTCGACACCTGAAGAAGCGGTTGCGGCATTCAGAATGCATGTTTTGGAGGTACCTTGTGCTTCGACAATTGGTTCAAACGAATGCAAAAGTGTATAGATCTTCATGGAGAATATTTTGAAAAACAATAAAGTGATTTTCGATGATTAAAATTTGTTTTTGTTCTCTAATCCCGACATATAAAAGGCACCCCTCGTATTAATATAATTATAAATGGACATTTGTGCACGGCGACCTGAAACGATTTATGGTGCAGCTATGTAGACTATTCATACAGCTTAGGCTAATAATAATTCTTAAAATTGCTGTAGGCTTAATTGTTGGAGTTGGAGTTTTCGATCTATAACCCCCCTTCGTATGTAATTTACTCTGCGTCGTGCTACTGGTGGGCAGTCACATAGAACATTTTCTGTTGTTTCTTGTGCCTCTTCAAGAATCATTTTCTACCGCACCTGTCTTTTTCATGTTCCAATTAAGTTGTCCTGTTAATAGTTCAGTGTAAAGTTTTATGTCATTTCTACTGAGGTAAAGGATTGCCTCTACCTTTATACGCTCTGGATCAACGAGTATTTTTGATTGCCGCATGCCCGTTTGGGCTCTCCTGTACTCGATTGAGCCTCATTGTTCCCGCTCACGTAGAAAGGCACTTTTGAAGCTGTTATTTACGCGTATACCTGTATACTCCCACATCCTTTTTCTCTAAAGTGTCCGCAATTTCATTCCCTTCGAGCCCCTCATTTCCCGGTACCCACATCAGAGTAACAAAGTTGCTTGATGCTAGAATTTCGAGGATTTTAAAACATTCCCAGATCAACCCTGATTGGAATGAGAAGCTATCTAGCGATTTAAGAGCTACTTGACAGTCAGAGAGAATGTTGATATTGGCACCACGCGTGTCTCGACGAAGACATTATCTAGCACATAACTCTAAAGCGTGGACCTAAGCCAGAAAAATGGAAGTCGTTTTTCCCATTGCAATTGCCTTCTTGAAGTGTGATCCGACAATTCCAGCCCTGACACAGCCGTCATCCATCTTGAACCCATCAGTAAATCAGACCTGCGCGTCGTGTTTGAAATATATTTCATTATTTCTCGACGCTGAGTGATCTCAGATGACCACCTTGAAATTTGTGCAGAATTCTAGTTTTCTTTCCATCTTGGCATAGACCGTTAGGCACGGAGAGTTCAAGATTGAACCCAGATTTCTTACATGCCCTGTGAGATTGCTTTCTTTAAGATGAAATAGATTAGCAAACCTTAGGACTGCACTAGCTGCCGACCGTTTAAAATGAACAATTATTTGGAAGACCCTTTAATTTAGCAGAAAAAATTCAATATGAATCTGCTGTGTAGAAGAGGAAGTCAATGCATTACACGCTCAGATTAAAGTAGCGCCATTTGCGAGTCGAATGGGAATAAAATAGAAAGGACAAATTACATTCTCGGCCCATCGACAGACTACTCCGGCTTATTAAAGAAATATGGAAGTACTTTGCGCGATAGTTAATCATCATTTGATCTAGCCTTACACAATTTTAAACCTTCAAATGCAATGAGAAACTAGTCTAAGTAACATTCAGCTAAAGAGGTAAACCTTTTATAATTACCCTCCGAGGGAAAAAATGCCAGCAAGTGTTATTCAATACCTGTGTCAACTCCAAGCACTTAACCACCATTGGACTAAAAAAATTGTCCCATTAACATAGTCGGTTTCCGTTGCTTACACCAGCCTGTAGACGGCATCCGGCTTGCTTACCAACGTTAAGGCTTCCCTGCATTTTCCATATTTTCTAAAACTTCTCAGAATTTTTTATTTAATTTTTTTTTCTGTTTTTGTATTTTTTCTTTTGTTTTGTGTCGACATTCCCTGTAATTAACATGGTAGTGGAGGACAAAAACACGGAATCACTATGCACACTCGTACATAACTAAGTATACTTCAATTTCCCCTTCAAAGTTAGTTTTAAATTCATCAGCGCCATCAGCAGCCATTTTGACGACGGTTTATGTGGCGAAGGTAGAGGGCAGGTGAAGGGAGCGTCTGGTCTAACTTTTGTATGTTTGGTTTAAAACTTTTGGTATTTTTAATTAGTGCCAATATTAGCAGCAAAGTAAGAGGGTGGCGATGTGAAATTGATTCTCTACGGTATAACGGTGCGTATGAGTAACTATTAGCTGTTGGCCATTGAAAAGTACGTACGTATCAATACAAGCAGATCACACGTATTTATATGTTTAGCTAACTTCATTACATTTTTTTTACTTGGCTTTTTCTTTCACCTCTAGCTGTTTGATTGGTGTGATACAGAGTTGAATTTAAATTGAATTCAACGAAGTTTGTTGTTTGACACCTGTAAGTTGGTCCGGTGCGCTTAACACTTCGCCCCATTTCTCTGACATTGTGCTGATCTTTCAGAATGTTTGTGGCAATTTTGTTGCCATATCATTTGGACGTATCTACACATCGAAATTCTTGGGATATTTTCTACAATTTTTGCTAACAGAAAGCAGAGAGCACAGAAAGTCTATACCACGAAAGACGCTCCACCTACACCCTTGTATCAATATCCATTTTAATTATAGTCAAACTTTCCTCGTAAGGTGACTTATATTACTACTGAAAGACAGTCCATCAAAAATCGCACCTACTTGGCTCTGCCCACCCTTTATGCGTTTTCGAGCGCTGCTGATAAGCCACACATGTGGGACCTGAGGCATGCCAGCCATATTCATTACATGTTCGTTCAAGAGTCTATCACTTATTGGAATATCTTCTATTTGCGCAAATATAACTTTTTTCGTATTTCGGCATTCACTATTTTCCAACTTTGTTCCAAGGTAATTTTGATATGGTCTATATATTCACTATGAATGAGTAAATAGGGTATGCATCCGATTTGGTTTCGTGGTTTTTCGATCAGGAGACAGATACGGACTGCAGACTACCATGTTTTGAGTCCTGGCGAAGTCGATCAGCCTCTGTTCAATACCGGATATTTCGTTGTGCAGGCTGAATGTGGAAACAGCGCTCATAAGAACGGTATAAAAACTCTTAGAAGGAATCTCTGCCCGCATCCTCCTTCTCCACTGTCGGGGTTGAGCGCGAATGAGCGAAAGGCTGAAGAATCTCGCTTTGGTGCGCATTACTGCGAGACGCTCGTCCAGCGGAGTGAACGTACGTTTGTACTTGGCGACGAAGTCTCTCTTGTGTACCATAAATAAAAACTTTGCAAAAGCCTGAAAAGACGATTGCGATAGGATTTCTAAACCAGGCTCTCAGAATTTCTATGGCAGGCGATGTATTGATGAGCATGGAGGTTTTTGATTTATCGCCTGCTTCAATTACAGTACTAGTAAAATTCAGTGCTTGGCCTGGTGGCAGTTGTTCATAAAATATTCGCTCCCAACCTCACCGAACACACAGCAAAACCTTTTTTCCCACTAATGCAAACTATATGTACAAAGAAGGATCCAAAAAGGAAGATGGTGGGATAAAGATATGGCTTTTGGACAGTTACGTCATATGAATTACTGATTTAGGATTGATGGGAAAGGTCTTTCAATCGGAACACTTTGTAATACTTAAAGTAGCAGACTGGGTAATTACCGAAAGATGACGAGAACTTTAAAAAAGAGTCTGCAGTGACAGCCAGCAGCTCTAAAGGTCTTAAGAAATCACTGGAAACTCTTCAAATAGTACGAGAATGCAAGTTGGAGCTGAGGTATGTTGCAAGGTAGGATAGGCTTCAAGTTATGTGGGTGCGGGGGCACTCTGATATTCAAGGCAACGAACTGGCTAATGCATTGGCGAACTGTGGTTCTTTGCAGCGTCCAATTGCGCCAGACCCAATTTAGATTCAAGCATAGCGAGAACTGTCGAGTGCACTAAGGCTTTCATAAATGAAGCTCTGATACTGCCAAACTACCAAGTGTTGGGTTTAAAAGCCCGCCACGGGATAGCAAAATTCTTTCTCAGACAGAAAAGGAGTTAGCCGTGAGCTCTGATAGGTTTAATGACCGGATACAACCCATGGCGACGGCCAAAGGCATCATCCACGATCCACTGAGTATTTTGTTTAGAGAATGAAGTTAACACAGAGTATTTTCTCTGCTGCTGCGCGACTTTTGCTACACTTAGATGGCACATTTTTCGATCGAATGTAATAAGAATGGACGAGCTACATTAATTTTTCCCTCAATAAACCACTAAGATCCTTAAAAATAAATTTGAAAAGTTTGCAGAATTCAAGTGCTCACCTATCTTTCCTTATCCTTTAAATCCTTCCTCTTGGCTTTAAGTGCAATGGCCATAATTGCCTGAATGCTTGGAAAAATTTCCGGTCTAATTGAAAAGCGTGAAGTTTTCGACATTTTTTTTCAAAAATTTTGTAGCTTGGATTTGTATGGATTTTGTGGAAGAAGGATATATATTTTCAAGAGAAAATTATTAAAATTTAGTGAGAAATGAATTAGTTATTGAAACTTATATTTATATTCTTTATTATACTTTTTACTATTTATATAAGTACACCCTCGTATATATGTATGTATTTTCACGCTGAGAAGTTTTGCTTTTCCCAATTTTCCTTACCAATTTTGTTACAACAAAGTATTCAATTAAAATGTATTTATTTATTTCATAGCATCTGCCGTGCATGCAAGTATTTGCTTTATTCCAGTAATATTTTTTTATATTTAGCTTAAGTGCCCACTCCTTTAGCTTCCCATCCCCCCTTCCTCATTTTGTGTTATTTTAGTTTCTACTCTGACAGACTAACTTCTAACTGACCACACAACTTTTTATTATATTTGCGAAACTACCCTCTAATTGACACACCCTTTTTTTTCTCTCTCTCTCACTTTCACTGCAGACCCGACGTCTACATTCTAACCATCACTCAAATGCTGCAATACATGACCGATCCGAAAGAGTTACGTGACGTCAACACCATCGAAGCATGGAAATGCGACAAAAGCGTCGCTGTTGCACCAAAACCATGCAACATTTGGAATACCTGTGCGCTGCCCTTCAAAATACCCGAACAGAATCTAACGGACACACGCTACATGGAGACTTGCCGCGAATGCCCCAATGTCTATCCATGGTTGGGTGATGCTGGCGGCACTGGCATATCAGGACGTGACAATTACATTTTCTCTGGACCGGCGAACGCTGACGAGGAGAGCGAAGATGCGGCCAGCGATGATGAAAAGTAAGAGCAACAACAGTGCGGAGTACCAGTGCAAGATGAAGTTGAAAAGGTGCGCTAAGCTAATATAAGCTAAAAAGTTTGATGGGTCAGGTGACAAGTGTCAACCGACAGCTGCTGTCAACTGTCAACTGCCAACTAAGTGTGAAGTGCCTTGTGTTTACTTTTTCAGTTTTACGTTAACTTTTGTTGTCTTCTATAGATATTTTCGTTAATTTTGTTTATTTTGCAGCCATTTATAGAATGTGCCAATTAATGCTTACAACTTTGTTTTTGTATCATTGTTATTTTTCTCGTTCATATGTTTCGATACCGTAGTAAATTTTTTGTATTTTTTATATCTCTTTTTTGCTCAAATTATTTTAAATTACACAGTGCTTTTCAATCTTTTTCAGTCTATTTACTTGTTTTAGTTTTTAAGTCATGAAATCGTGTCAATCGTAGGCATTAAGCAAATATAAATAAAATGAATTTCTTTTTATAAATAAAAACAAAAAAAGACTATGTTTTAATGAAACGAAATGATCTACGCAATTATAAAGTGTAAGTGGTTTTTAGCGTCCTAAGCGTTTTATACCCACAGGTCGCTGCTCACCTCATTAACTTTGCAATTATGCAATAACGCATCATATTTCAAGCACTAACTACAACAACAAAGGAAATTTAATAGCCGCAGAAAATCTAGTAAGCGTCTGTACACATACCTTCATACATCTCGTAAGAGCCAGCCTCACGCGGCACTCATCGTCAACATCTTGCTATTGTACCGCCTTCTTCGCCCATCAAACATTGGGCCTTCTGACAATTTTGCCTTTGCGGCTTACATATAAAAGTATACGTTCGCCAAATTATGTTCCTACATACAAGTGCATCAAATCGACCAGCGGCAAAGACGAGTATTCTTGTTTCATTTCAAGTAGTTCATTTCATCTAGTTTTTAAATGACTTTTTTACTAAATAAAAGCAAAATGATGAAAATCTTTATCTTGCCTTTTATGCGTGCCATTGCTTGTCTGTTTGTATACTGCAGCTGTCTATTTCACAAGTGTCAAATATAGGGTGGGCCATAGGGTTGTCATTTATGAATGAAAAATAATATCGTTCAAATGACTGCCACGACTGGCTTTACAGTAGGTCATTCGATCAACCCAATTTTTAAGCACATTTTCGATTGTTTGGGCTCCAATTTTATGAATGGCAACTTCGATTTCGTGTTTTAAAGCATCAATCGTCTCTGGATGGTTCGCATTGCATTTGTCCTTCGGCTCCCCACAAAAAATAGTCCAACGAGCTTAAATCACAGCTCCGAGGCGGCCAATTGATATCGGAATTTCGGCTGATTATTCGGTTTTCAAAAACGGTAGCCAAAAGTTCGAGTGTAACTTTGACAGTGTGAAAAGTTGCACGGTCCTGTTAAAACCAATTGTCGTCCATGTCATCCTCTTCAATTTTTGGAAACAACTCGTTGAGCATGTCACGGTAACGCTCACCATTTACTGTAACCGCGGCTCCTCGCTCATTTTCGAAAAAAATGGCCCGATGATGCCGCCAGACCAAAAACCGCACCAAACAGTGACTCGTTGTGGATGCATTTGCTTCTCTACAGTAGCGTGTGGATTTTCTGAGCCCCAAATCCGACAATTTTGCTTATTGACGTAGCCACCGATGTGAAAATCAGAAAAGAAGAAGACTCACCACTTTGGAAATAGGTTTTCAATATTTTCCAATTTTTTTCAAGCGTATAGCGTCCCATTTCGTAAATGTCAAACCTTTAAGTAAATTATGAACACATTTGACATGTCATTTGAGTTACCATTCTCAAAAGAATAGGTGGTTCAAAAAGCAAACGCTATATGGCCCACCCTGTATAATTGAAGTACGACGCCATTTGCAAAAATTAATTTTCGCCACCAATTTTCACTAAAGGCTTTTTCTTCCACATGCAAAAATTCGAGCTTGGGCTTAAGAAGAAAAGGCTTTAGTCACGAAAAATATTTGAAAATTTCGTAGATAGGTGGATAGGCGAAGTGGTTTAAGTACCACTCTGGCACTCTCTAAGTAGCACTAACCAGGTGTTCAAAGAAATCTAAAACGTAGAGCTTGCATGTATCCTTCAAAAGATTCCATAACACAGTGCATAGAATAATAACATTTTTGCAGAGTTGCTTGTAAAACCGAAACTTTTAGGCAGATTTTTTTTTCAAATTGTACTGGCCAAATCAAAAGTAAAGCATATAACATAATTATAAAGCATCATTTCAAAATAAGATTAAAAATGTTTGAAGTAGTTTTGCCGTAATATCTCAGAACTTCATATAAAATGAAGTGAAAAATTTCATATAAATCTTTTAAGGTAGCATAAAATAAAAAAAAATCATCATCAGGCAGCGTTACAGCTCGGAGTGGACTTTAGCTTCATCGGCTAGTTTTCTTACACGATTCAAGGCTGCAAATCTCCAGTTATGTATTTTCAATTTCTCGATGTCATCATTGAGGCCGCTGAACCAGCGCTTCCTAAGCATTCCTTTACATCTGGTGGCCAGTGCGTCGCAATTTAAGAATGGTTTTTGAGGGCATTCCTACGTACGTGCACGACATGAAAATGAAAAAATTACTAATGCAAATATAGGGGATTTAGCATTCAGACCCAACTTCCAGAGCAAATTTTGGTATTTGTCATATTTGATTTAGTTTTATTTCCTGCCTCTGGTAAAATATGTTTACCACGGTGTTTGTCTCACATTTGTTTGTCGGTTTCATTTTGATCCCTGCAAAACCTGCAAGTTTCATTGAAGTATAGGGTGGTTAAATTTTAAGGGCCGGTGTTGATTTTGAATAAAGTACAATTTTTTTAGGAAATTATTGTCATTTCTCTTTATTATGATAATATTGGTATGGCTGAATTACGTATGGAACAAAATATCGGCCAAATGGCCGCCGCGACCTCGGCGGCACACCTCCATCCGATGGTTCAAATTTTCGATGACGCTGAGACATAATTGAGGTTCTATGCCGTTAATGCCGAATTATCTCATCCTTTAGCTCTTGAATTGTTGCTGGCTGACGGAGTACACCTTATCTTTCAAACAATTCCAAAGAAAGAAGTCCAACGGTGTCACATCACATGATCTTGGCGACCAATTGACATCGCCGCAACGTGAGATTATTCGGCCATCAAATTTTTCATGCAAAAGAGCCATTGTTTCGTTAGCTGTGTGACAAGTGGCACCGTCCTGTTGAAACCACATATCGTCCACATCCATGTCTTCCAATTCGGGTCATAAAAAGTTCGTTATCATCTCACGATAGCGAACACTATTCACATTAACTGCCTGACCGGCCTCATTTTGAAAAAAAATACGGCCCAATGATGCCGTATGGTATTTGAAAAACACTCGCTCATATCACCTCTTATTTATGTCATGAATACCTGAGTCCATGCTCAGTTTCGCAGCTTTGAGTTTCCATAACTTTCGAAGTTATATTCAAATACGTTTAGCGGCCCAGTGAAAAATCAATGCAAAATAATGACATAGCAAAACTCTGGCATGCGCACTCGTATACGAGTAAATCGGCCGTTTGTAAATCGATCGAGATGTCGCTTTGTAAGCAGATCCACGACATGTTTCACTGGTCTGTTGTACTTAACGTCTTTTTGAAATGCCTTGTAATTTCTTTATCGTCGGGGTGTTTCATTGACGCATGGAAACTCTCTTTCATTACGCCCTTCTTTAAGAGTGGCAATAAAAATGAAAATTATAAGAAATTATAAGCCTATCTCTAAGCTGTCAACTATTTCCAAAATTTTTGAGCACGCGGTCTATGCAAAGTTGAGTTTTGCCGTTAAATCTTTAATTTGCCCTAATCAGCATGGGTTTATTGCTAACAGATCTGCAGTATCTAATCTGGCTGTTTTTAGTGAATACTGCATTGATTCTTTCTCCGCTGGCTTCCAGGTCGACTGTATTTACACCGACTTTTCGAAAGCCTTCGACAAAGTTTCTCATAGAATCTTAGTTAAAAAATTAGCCAGTCTTGGCTTTCATTCTACATTTCTGCAATGGATAAACTCTTATTTGAGCAATAGACGCTATGTTGTAACAATTGATGGTATTTCATCTACCTACTTTGCTGCCACCTCAGGTGTTCCGCAAGGAAGTATCTTGGGACCGCTTTTATTTGTGTTATTTATTAATCACATCAAAAGTTGTTTCACATTTGCTAAATTTTTGCTTTATGCTGATGACCTTAAGATCTTCTCAGCGATCAAGTCGCAAGAGGATGCCATTAAACTTCAAGCCGATATGAATAGGCTTTACTTGTGGTGCCAGAATTCACGACTTTCGCTGAACTTATCTATGTGTTTCCAAATATTTTATTCGAAAATATCTAACATTTTGTGCACTAAGTACAGGATCTCGGCATGTGTCCTGCAGCGTGTTAGCGAGTTTAAAGACCTTGGCGTCATCTTCGATAACAAATTCTCTTTTAATAGCCATATAAATTATAATATATTACTTCTAAATCTTTTTCGATGTTGGGCTTCGTCAGACGGAATGCCACTAAGTTCTCTGATCCCTATACCATTAAGTTACTCTATACATCTTTTGTTAGATCTCATTTAGAATATGCTGCTTTTATTTGGAGGCCTTGTAGTCAGCAAGCTATCAATAGAATCGAACGTGTGCAAAAAATATTTCTCAAATATGCCCTTCGGTCCCTGAATTTTATTGATCCCATGCCATCATATTCTGCTCGTCTCATGCTTATAAGTCTCAAGTCCTTAGAGATTCGTTGGTCTGTACTGTGTCTGTCTTTTACTCATAATATTATTACTGGAGTAATTGATTGTCCCTACTTGTTGGAAAGGATTCGATTTAATGTTCCCCAGCGATCTCTTAGGAACTTCTACCCTTATTATGGGGTATGCCAGTAATGCTTCCATTACTCGTGCTTTACGGGAATTAAATGCCGTTCATAATGATGTTCTTCTTGATTTCTCGCTTTCAAGAACAGCATTTTTAAATCTTTTGAATTCTATATTATAGTTAGTTAGTAGCTAGTATAGTTTTTAAATACATGTAATATATTTGTAGTTTAATCTAAGCAACTTTTGTATCATAGTCTGTAAGGATTGTAATTCATAGACTTAAATAAATAAATAAATAAATTTCCTGTAATATCCCCCAACATTTGGAGAGGTTGACTACTAACCACTTGACGTTCTCGTTTTTTCCACAAAAATGTAATCAGAAACATGAGGTTTTTTTATTTTGTATTTAAAAAGTGTTTATCGTTTAAATAAGTAGTCATTTTGCAATAAGTATGCAATACAAACATGTCGAAACCTGTGAGCAACAATCGGGTTGCTGCGTTAGAGGATGTCCAATGCACGCGAGCGCTATTCGTTCAAAGTCATAAAGCGGTTAAGTATAAACTCTTCAATAGCAACGTAACAACACGTGCCGCTACCGCTTGAACTGATACGATAATCTACTTGTCACAACACAACTGCCAATGCATGCGAATGCGAGTATGAATGCATGTAGTTAAGAACAACAGCAACAAAACAAAAACAATGAAAATAACCGGCGTTGAAAATTGAAACACGTCGTCATCGCTCGAAGATCAGAGGATTTCGTTGTTTGTTTCACTTTGTTTTACAAATTTATTTGCAGAAAAAGTTGATTACTTCGTTTGTCACAATTTGTAGGCGAAAAAAGTTGCATATTTATGAGTATCGTTTTTTTTTGTAAATATTATCCTGCTATAATTGAATTATAAAACTCTGCTGCCTTAAAGCAAATTTTTAAGCTTTTGAAAACCAGTTTGCAGATTCAATTTATGTACATACATATATATATATATATATATATATATATATATATATATAGTATTTATGTACGTATGTAATTTCTCTGAGCAAATGAAATAAATAAAAATTTGCTTGCATGATATTACAAGAGCTAAATGTCGTCCATACAGTCGAATTTATATTAAATCAAGCTCATTACTATAAGTATTTCCTCTGAAATGTTGACTTTTAAAATATTTTAAAATAATTTGAAAACATTATCTACGTGTATGCGTAAGTCTGAGCAATCGGTTTATATGTAAGGCAATCATAAATACGATTTAAAATTTTCATGAATCCTAAAAAAACATAATTCGAACAAAAAACTTTATTTTAGACTTCAAAATGAGGAAAGAAAAATCTCATTAATACTTTCAGAATTATTACTTATATTTGATTTATTTATTTTTTGTTATTAAATAATTTTATTATGTACTTATTTCTTCACTAATTTATTTACCTTCTATTTATTTCATTACATATATATATTTTCTTGTTTATTTATTTCTTCTTTCTTCTAACGCCTTATAAAAATGATTTTCATTAAGACTGGCAATCCCAAGCATCATTGGTTCCTCACGCAAACATTGTACAGGGTGTTTTAAATAGCTTGAGAATGAAACTAATTAGCTTTTCTTTTGAACAAGATTTAATGAAATTTCACGAATTTTTTGCACAACATTAACTGTAATATACAGGTTTTGATTGAAAAGTAATGAGCCTTCCCGCGCGGAGTGTCTGCCAAGCGATCAACCGAATCGGCTGGTGGGGGAAATTATCGTTGGACCTTCCCCTTCCACTAGAAACCGATCCCAGTTCGCTGGCAACAGCGGTGCAGTCAAAAGTGCTGTTTTAAAAGTGTGTTAGGATTTTTCAGTGGTGAAAATGCAGCGATCGTTGGAGCAACATTACTCGATCAAATTTTGCGTAAAGCTAAACAAAACTAGTACCGAAACCATTGGGCTACTCAAGGAGGCTTACGGGGACCAATCTCTGTCCAGTGCCCAGGTAAAACGGTGGCACAAGTTGTTCAAGGAAGGCCGGGAGGCGCATATTAAAATCCAAGGTCAAAACCGTGCTGATCATCTTTTTCGACTCTCGAGGCATCGCTCGCAAGGAGTTTGTGCCTCCAGGAAGCACTGTAAACGCGGCATTTTACAAAGAAGTGCTCCTTCGGCTGAAAAACCGCGTCGCCCGGGTTCAGCCCGACATCGTCAACAATTGGACTCTTCATCACGACCATGCGCCGGTGCACACCGCCTTCCTCTGCACCTCTGCATGGGCCAAGATGGGGTTCCGGTGAAAAGAAGGCTGAAGGGGAGGCGTTTCGACTCCATCGAGGCGATCCAAAAACTGTGACAGCCGAATTGAACGCGATTCCGGCGGATGAGTTTAAAAAAATTGTTTCCTGCAGTGGAAGAACCGCTACCAGCGGTGTTTTCACGCTCAAAGGTCCTATTTTGAAGAATATTAGTTGTATAAGCCAAAAGGTTTAATAAAACTTACTTTTCAATCAAACCGTGTATATCCGTACAATTTTGATTGGACATAACGTAGTAAGTTCTATTAGTCAAATCGACCGGTAAGACTGTCAGAAGCAGGAGCTGATCCTCCAGATCGGACAGTGTCAGAACTTTCCTCGTGTTTTTTGTCTTATCTGAAAAACAGAAAAAATAAAAAAACTGGTTTCCTCAACTACAGTATACACCCTGAATACATTTCTGTTAATTTACAATATTTAATTTATTTTTAATATTTATCGAGTTTTTGTCAAACATATAGTAATATATTACAATGTGTAAAGAGAAAGTGAAGTTTGACCCCTAAGTGTATTTACTATCGCATATTTTGTGAATGAAAAGAGCAGCATTTAAAGTGTTTTTTGTTAATAACTTTTGAACAGAAAATAACAAGCATTGGCCCATGTGCCCCATAAACTCGATAATTATCATAAACTATGCTTTTATAAAAATTTAATGAAAGTTAAAACACAAATTAAAAATATTTAAAACTGGTCAATATTTTCTTTTTACTTGCTATATCTTCAACAATTTTATGTGGCATCTTAAGTGGATAGTTTTCTTTGAAAATATAAAGGATACGTTTTTACCCCACTTTTATAGGAATTAAGATGTAAGCTGAAGTGGTACTTATGTATATAACAGATATTATTCCTTTTTCTGTGGTATTGTGCACTGCAACTATTTCCAAACGCCTTTAAAACATTGAAAATAGTTTATAAATGTGCTCGTAAAGAAATCTTCAAATGGTCCTACTTTTTCCAAATAACCAACAATATATAACTTGAATCAACTCAAATATGTTATATTCAGAGTTTCTTAAGAATCAGAATTCTAGAATTTCTTGTTGCCCGCGTACCTAGCAGATATTTTCATTCACACAGCTGAGTGTGTAAGAGTGAAGCGGTAAATACCTTTGGACTATAGACAGGCAGCGTATGAGAGTCAGTATTTGCTTAAGCCAAGTACATTGTTAAGCTGAAATTGTGTCAACACTGTAATTATTGAATTAGTTTTACAATCGAGTTGCACGAGTAAATATTCTCCACTCACCCAACGACCAAGCAACCGAATCCAACCGAGACATACTCGTACAGACAAATACACCATCAAGCACTTGCTTGCATACAGCGCAATCCAACGAACCAAATTAAGAGCGCTAACAAATTTTTATATAATTATTGTGAGGCCTTAGGGTATATCTCTGCTGTATAGTATTTTTTTAATTATCTAATGCCCGGTGTATTACGGTTTTCCGGCATTTCATAACAACAAAATTTGTATTTTATCTTAGATCGAGTGATGTGTGTAAAACACATCAATATAAGGATGGAATTTCAGATTATGGTAGTGCTGGAAGTACTCTATTATCGCCATTATAGTCTAGTGTTCGCTCACACAATGAGTGTGCGAACTCAGCAGAAAGTTGTGAGCCAAATCACTTTTAATTGGTCTTAAGGTTAGGCGCGCAAGCAAAAATGTTGTTGTCGTTGTGGTGGGTTTAGGGTTGGCATTACGCCACGCACCGACCTTTTGATGCCTAGCGATACCACATGGAGAATAACCACTATTGAAACTTAAAGTAGACATCACGTAGAATGTCAACGCTTTGTTTTGTGGTGCGTGTAACTTCGAATTACTACCTTCCGGTGTTCTGTGAGAACAGCGATTAGCCTTGAAATCTCGGATCGATCATACCCAAGAAGTTGATACGCCATCATCAGGCACAGGTTGGCAGTCCTTTCCATCGTCCACTTGTAATGCTATAATAGTGGTTCTAGTTTCGCCTTAATCCAACTGAAAAGAATATCTTCCGGTTCCGCTTTGACCGAGCTTAAGGAGAGCTCATCAGCTTTCGCAGTGTTCTTAAGGCCTGGAACCCATACATACTTGAGTATTATCGAGCCACTGACTGAGCTAGTTGAGTTCCTCTACACACTGCATTACAAGTTTGGAAGTTGTATTCTTTACCTGCTGTAAACTGACTATCCGTAAAGACAGTTATCTTGCAGATGGTTTGCAGGCTTCTCCGATTGCTCACAATTCTGGTTGGAGTACGCTATCTTTGTCTGTAAGGCGCATTGATTTAGATAAATAAAGGGATATAGAGCAGTAACCTAAGCAGATTACACAGTTCATCTTCGTCGGTTTCGTCTCCTTCTTTAATCTGCTCTAGATAGAAAGATAAAGATCTAGATAAAGAAAACAGGCGTTCACAACTGGCGTGAACGCTTCAAGAGACATCGTGAGTCCATCGAGGTTGAGAAACGTAGTGGCAGACCGTGGCCATAACTCATAAAAGCATCAATAAAGTGAAGGAAAATTTGATTAAATTAACTATCAACGAGCTGGCAGAATACTGGAACAACGCTTATGGATCCGTTTAGGACATTTTAGTTAAAGATTTCAGTTTAAGTCGTGTTGCTGCAAAATTGGTCCCAAAGGCATGAATTTCATGCAAAAAAGGGACCTCATTAACATCGCCAAAGTCATGATTTTCAAGGCTGAATCCGATCCTACATTCATCAAACGCATCATTACTAGAGACGAGACGTAGGTTTATAGGTGCGATACGCAATCCAGACGTCAGAAGGGTGAGTGGAGAGCTCGGAATGAGCCAAAAGTAACAGAACCACTTTGTTTTCAGGCAAAAAAGATAGTAATGCTCACCGTTTTTGTGGATTCGAACAGTATTGTACAGCACGAGTTTTTTCCAGGAGGCCGGTCAGTTCATAAGGGCTGTAATTTGCGCGTTATGAGATGTTTACGTGTAGAAATTCGCCAAAAAAGAAAGGATTTGTGGGAAAGCAACGCGTGGGTTTTGCACGACTCGTACAGTGCTATCATTATCCGTAAATTGTTTACCAGGAACGAAGCGAATACCTCACAACAGCCATTGAATTCACATAATATGGGCCCCTGCGATTTTTTTTTCTGTTTGATTGAGACAAAAAACTACGACGGGGAACCACCTCGATGTTTTAACAGCCAAAAGGAAGTAATGAAAAAATTAGAAAAATCGAAGACGTTGCATTGCAGTTGATGGGGCGTACTTTGAAGGCAATAATATCACTTTTGAGGAATAAACTTGTATTTTGAATTTTATGAAAATATTCCGGAAACTTTTTTATTAAGGTGGTAAAAGAAGGTCTAGCAGTCACATTGTTACTCTTATCTAAAATAAAAATAAAATTTTAAGTAGTGATACTCGATGGTAATATATGAATCACCATCTAAATAAGGCTTTAGGTGGTAGCCAGATCCGACAAGTCGTTTAGCTGTAAATGAAAGTCCTTAAAAATCGATTTCGAAAATTACCCCAAAAAACAGGCTGATAGAAACCCTAAATTATTCAAAAAAGCCCCTTTAAATCCTAACATAAAAAAGTAGCCTACACTTTGGCTTATTGGGAAAATGCACTGGGAGCAGCTTAATTTTATTTGCGCTATTCAATTTTTATTGTCCATAACAAACACGTTCTAAATGCCTGCGTACATACATATGTGTGTATGTATATCTGAAAAGCGAAATGTATTTAAGGGAAAGTGTTTAATGTACTCTTACACTTGAAAATAAGAATAAACATTGATGTGGTAGGTGCATACAAGTATAAATACAGGTGTGTGAGTGTGTTTGAACTAGCACATTTAGCCTATCCACAGGCGCTCGTGCTTTTGACACTTTTACACTGGCAAAGTGGCAACATCGGTTTGAAAAGGTAAAAACTTTTCGCCACTAATGCGCTGGCTACACGGAGGTGGAATTTTTCGAGAGTTGTGAAACGTATTTGCACAAAATGCCATTGGCAATGAAGGTAGTGTCATTTAAGGCGAAAAATTAGAGGCAACGTACGATGCACATAAAAACTTTGGCACAACCTTTGCAATGGCAAGCCTCAGCCACAAACACAAGTTGACAATCAAACTGTTGCATACATATGTACATTCATATGTGTTGATCGAGTGCTGAGTATGTTAGTCAGTCAGACAGTGGCATACGTGCGTACACACCAGGCAAGCCAGCCGGTGCAACGCAGTGTCCAGATGTGGAATTCTTGTGTTTTTTGATGTTGCTGCTGGTTTGAAAAGTCACCTAACGCCCAACGCAATTGCTTAGCCACCTTTGCTAAACTCAACATACTTACTATGCACGAGTGTGTATTGGTATGTCGCAAGGCCAAATTTTAATGCCAAAAAAGTGGATCTGAAAAAGGTAAGCACGTTTCAGACCAAAAGTTTTTACAAATTAAATTCTCTTTAAACTTGTCAAAAAATATATGTACGTAGCATTTCCGAATTTCCTTCCTTCGGTTTCCGCAGACTTTAGTGGCGGATGTCCGGCATAGTTGATGGGAGCGCATCATTATTATTAAATTATTTTTAATTCGCTTTCGAGAATACTGTGACGCATTTATTATAGAAATATTTTTTCTGTCGAATTGAGAGCTTCAAATTAGATTTGTAGGAACATTTTTTTCCAAGGCTCTAATGCACTCAGTGGTCAGTCCCTGCTTATCAAATGGATTAAAATTGTGTGAATGAAATATGCTGCGATTGCGCGGAGATCGAGGGCAGAGAAAAGTTCCACTATTCCAGCTAATACAGATTTCTATAACAGTGTAAACTTTTATAAAACTTTTTGCTACAATATTCCCTTCTAAAAAGGCCAGGGACAGTGGTACGGTAGATGATGAAAATAGAATCAGTATATTTACTGACGGATTTAAAGTTGATGAATAGGTAGGTGACGGAGTTTACTCTAAAAGACTGGATAGCAGTGCATCCTTTCACTTCCCTAATCACAGTAGTGACTTTCAGGCAAAAATTATCGCCATAATAGAGCGCTTATTCCTCTTAAAAAAGAGACCCCCAACTACGAGGGAAGTAAATATCTACTCGGATAGTCAGACAGTCTGAAGTCGTTAGGGTCAGTAAAACACTTGCCAAAAATGGGAGTGAATGCAACAAATTATTATGCGAAGTATCGTAATATTTTAAAATAAACCTGATCTGGGTGCCAGGGGAATTACCAAGCAAAGGAGGGCCCAAAGAGCTACAACGTGTCAGGTGGTGTACCGCAATGATGTGTTCCTGAACCAATCCTATGGAATACTATGTATAAGGGCATTCTTAAAATCGAAATGCCCGCTAATACGAACATAGTGGCGTACGCCGACGATATCGCACTCGTTGTGATTGATAACCATATAGATAGATTGCAACATGTATATAATGATGTCATAACAAGAATACAAAAGTGGTTGAATAACGCCAGCCTGGAACTAGTTGCCCAAAAAAACAGAACTGGTGCTGAATAGCAGGAGCAAGCAGAAAGAAAAACTATCAGTTGGTGGCCACGATATTGAGTCCCAGAAGTCTATAAAATATCTTGCCATGTACATTTACATATGTCAGACTAAGATTCAGGGAACATCTTACAGCTGGTAGTGTGAAGCCGACAAAGGTTAACAACACACTTATGGGCATGCTACCGAACATAGGAGGACCACAGAGCACCCGAAGAAATATTCTTTCCACTGTGGCAGACTCCATTTTTCACCGTGACTCTCCATTCTGGGCTGGAGCAAAAAAGTGACATTTTAAAGAAGTACTGCAGGTCAGTAGAACAACTGCGATGAGGACCGCATGTGCCTATACAACGGTGTCGGACGATGCAATCGACGTCATAGCTAGCAGAATGCCTATAAACATCCGGCCAAACTTACAAAGAGGTTGTACTGCTCGCAGAGTACGAAGACAACAGAGAAACTCAAACAAGCGCAACATTCTACCTCGATAACTGACTGGCGCTCAAAATGGGGCCAGTCATCAAAAGGCCGGTGAACGCATAAGTTGATCCCACGGATTAACGAGTGGATCTGTCTAAAACACGGAGACGTTGATTTCTTTTTAACGCAGCTATTAAGTGGGGCCGGCTGTTTCCAAAAATATCTGCATCGCCTAGACTTGGCTGGTAGTTCTTATTGTCCAGAATGCTTGGACGAAGAGGAGACAGTCGAACATGTGGCTTTTTATTGCAGCAGGTCCGTTAAGGAACGCGATGAACTAGCAGAATTGCTGGTGTGTTTCTGACGCCCAATAACCTGGTTCCACAAATGCTTGAGTCTAATGAAAAATGGAGGGCGGTACAAGTTTTTCCAATACGAATTATCGGGGAACTTCGCAACATTGATTGGAGGCGAAGGAATGGTGCGAGACGAACGCGGCAGCAACCACAACTAACGCATTGATAAAATGCAGCAGACGAATGTAACTGACGATTGAGCTTATCGCACATTGCGTAATTACCAAAACGGTATCCCTGTATGATGAACCGTCGGATTTGATGTGCTTTTAGTGGCGTTAAAGTGCCACACTGACAAATTGCTTTCACACTACGTTAAAAAAAAAACAAGGAATGTACAACACTAAACATTCACCTAGGGAATGTACTAATACCGATTGCCTTAGCGACGTTCAATTTATTAATAGAGGGAGATACTGCCAGTGATCGTGAGAGGCTATTACGTTTTTGCCAAATAAGCAGGCAAACTTGGGCAGAATGGGACCACGGCCACACAAAATCACTACTGAATCTTAGTAGACAGGATATGAGAAATACGATACGGGTACTATGAGTCAAGATATTGAAGAAGAGGAAACCGTGGAACACCTCCTATGTACATGCATTGCTCTATATAGGAAAAGGCTTTACACGCTCGGACTCACCCTTCTTGACAGCATTGAAGACGTCTCCCAAATAGGGTTGTCGAAATTTACAAATTTCATTAAATTTGCAGGGGATTTAGCGAAGAATCACGAGTGAAAAGGACGAGACGAGAGAACTATTACATTCAAGCAGCATCTACAATCAGTAAGTGACAGGAACAAGATCTGTGATCCTGTACGCGGCGCCGATTTGAGCTCATCCAAAGAAAACCTATCTTAAAAATGTGCAATCAACATACAGAATCGGTGCCTTGAGAGTGGATAGTGCATACTGAACTGTATCGAATGACGCGATATTTGTAATTGCGAGAATGGTACCTATTGGTCTACTAGCGGATGAAATGGCATGGTTGTATAGCAACAGCGCGCATAGGCCATCGAATGCAACAAAATAGGAAGAAAGAGCAAAAACAATTGCTGAATGGCAACAGCGATGGGAACAATCCAAGAGGGGTCGCTGGACTTTCAAACTTATTCCAGAGGTTGTAACGTGAATAAATAGAAAGCATGGTGAAGTTAATTACGATGCAACGCAGCTTCTTACTGGTCATGGATGCTTCAAAGAATACCTGCACAAGTTTAAAATCAAAGATGATCCTTATTGGTCAACGGAAAGTGCGTCGCAGGTTATGTTTCATTACTCGCGGTTGGAAAACGAGCGACAAACGCTTCGTTATGCTTGTATCAAAACAAAAAAAAAAACAAGCCACTCAGCCTAACCAACCTTACATAGTAGAGGCTAGTCTGACTAAGCTTCAATGCATGGCATGTGTGGTCACCACGGGGCGATACGCATCTGTCCAACAGCTGCATTGGAGGTGATTCTCGAGCCAAGTATTCCCTATTTAAAAAGACTAGGGAAGGCTTTGACAAAGTTAAAGTGAACTCTTTCAAGAATATGGAAACGTTGAGCCCGCAGCTCCCGTTTGCTGAACTCTTGAGATATGATAACACAAAGCTATAGTTTCAAGAAAAGGTTCAGAATTGAACTGGACATTAAGGCAAATTGGAGTACACCCATCTGTGAAAGGAAACTACAGGAATGTACCCTACACTGGATACAGATATCTCGAAGACACTGGAAGACGTAGGCAGTGATCTCAATTTCCACAAAACAAAGCTGGACATGTCGATGTATAGTTTTCACAGCATTTTCAAAGCGGAAGTATATGCCATCTGTCTAAGAGCAGAGATCAATTTAGAAAACAAACTTGTGACAATTAAGCAGCACTCAATGTCTTATCATCTTGCGAGGTTAGGCTCCATAGAGAAACTCAAACTACTAGGATTGTATGATAGTATCAGGCTTTTCATAAACTTCTCTGAGAACAAACTCATTGCTTTTTTTTTTGTGGAGAAGTATTCGTTCCTTTGGACCCATTTGTTTATTGATGGAATAACTTTCGCCGTCCATTTGCCAGTCGGTTCAGTGTCACATCGGCTTTGCTACCGCAACAGGGTTTTACATATCCGTTCCGCGACGCTTTTGATGACGGGTTTCTTCTTGGAGTCCCACATATCCATTCGTTCTCGGGCCATGAGGCCAACGGGTATTTCTCCGCTGATAACAAAGACTGCAGCGCCAGAGACAGTGCGAGGGCTGAGACAACTCTGAGTGTACATTGGCTAATAGGCATTCTCACAGGTCACTGCAAATAACACAGTCTTCTGCATAGACCCGGGGTATGATCCATCGACTTCTTCCGCTACCAATCTGTAGGAAAGAAGATCAATTCGGCACTGGTTCACTGGGTAAATGTATTTCACCAGAGAAGGAAATAAAGCTCAATAAAATAGGAGGGATATTGAAATTTATTGGAGATGTTGAGCTCAGAGAAATACTCCGAAGCCATGAAGGAGACACAAAAGATCTTTCTGGACGTAGTGATAAATCCATTTTGTCCCCTATCATGAATGAAAATTCTCAAGGAATATGAGGACTTTTTCTGGAGAAAAAATAATTCCGCAAGATTACAACTGAACAGTTCGAGAATGCACCCGTCAATGTCAATGTCGTAGTCGTACGTATTTCAGTTTATCGAGTCTACGCCGCTCACAGAAATTCATACATCTCTCAGTTCACATTGTGGCGGATTTTGTGTAAACTCTAAGACTTCGCCTCAACTAGATCATTCGAAGCATCGAAACTTATACTTTTAGGGTCACAAAAATTATGTTATATTCCTGTTGGAAAATCTATTTTCATATGATTTTATAATTTTTTTTATTGACTTTTTTATTATATCTTAGAAACTGAAACAATGGCAATGACAATATTTGATGAGGCGTCACTTGGAGTGTTCGAGAGAAAGATTCTGCGTAAGATTTTTGGATCTTTGCACGTTGGCGACGGTGAATATCGCAGGCGACGGAACGATGAGGTGTATAAGCTTTATGGCGAATAAAGATCCAGCGGCTACGTTGGCTGGGTGATGTCGTCCGAATTAATACAAACGCTCCGGCCTCCTTGAAAAGAGCAGAGGCGGAGAAGGACTCGGCTTCACTTAGTGTGTTCAGCTGGCACGAGAAAAAACGACTGGCCCTTTGTTAAATTTCAAGAAGAAGATACGGAAACAACTGCCTATAATAAGTACACGTTTCGAATTCTACTCATCACGCATATTTGAATGAAGTTATTGCATTTTAGTACAATACTCCATACCCTCAAAACTCACGCAGTAGATGCCGCGGATTTACGCTAGTAACATGATAAATGAATGGTGGAAAAATTTCTCTAGAAATCTCCGACTCAAGAGAGTATTCATCAGTGCCTGAACAAAGTCACTTGCCGCTAAATGTAATTTAAATCTTTCCACACAAATCTCACTGCCTATCACTTTAGAGTTTTTGCTTTTTCTGTTTTCTATGCGTACATTCACAACAGCTTGAAAAGTTTAGCCAGTTTGAGTTGTTAGTGCCCGCAACTTTTGCGTGAAATTGCAAGAGAAAAAGCCAAAGGCGGGTGAAGGTAGAAAAGGTAGTTGGAAGATCTAAATATGCAAACTGCTGGGATGTAATAAGTGACTGCAAAATCGATTAACATTCTGGTGTATAACTTTGCCACGGCAAATAAAAGCGTCGGACAAGCTGTAGACAAGAACGGCACTTTGATTTCGCTTCTAAGTTAAGACTTAAAAAAACAAGTAAGTTGCAAATAAAGTTTCAATATTGTTACAAACAACTTAAGCGCAACGGGCTGGTGTTAAACAGTCTCTTAGCTATTCAATGCTTCTCATCCAACATCTACGCACAATGACATAAGCGTACACGCAAAATTCACTGGAGGAAAAACTTGCACTACTGAAACGAACTATTGGTTCATAACAAGTACGATTTTGCTACTAGCGGACCACTTTAGTTCTCATCTTGTGGGTAGCGGTACTGGCCTTCAAAGTGTAACAATGTCAGTGTCATATAAACTGTGGCATATGCAATAGCCTCCACTAGCACAGTAAGTCCACTGGTACTCTCTGAAATGGACAGATACGAGTGAGGTGTAACGCTAAAATACAGTCTGTTAATTGGGGAGCCGGGAGATTTAGGGGTCATGTCACCCATTCAAGTGTCCATATTAGCCTGACATCTACAGGCAAACCTATCTAACATGAGTGGTCCTGCTGATATGTCTTACCAAACCTTCATAGATGTACGCAAGCCCAACTACCAGTTGTGAAGGTTTATGTACCAAGGAAGAGAATATTGTGTTAATATGGAATACTGAAAATTTATTGTTAGTCTCTAAGTATCTCATCTTTTCCGCTCCTTTCACCTAGCAGGAGGCATAAAACACCTGGACTTGATCAAATATTCCTAGAGGGAAAACCACTTGGAGTAACAGAAAGTGCTAAATATCTAGGCCTTGTACTGGATAGGAAGTTAAACGGTAGTTAGGTCAATTCTCTGCAATGGTGTTATAGTATGATGGAATGCCCTTAAGAAGAGTGTGGGCATTAAAAGAGTTGACAAGGTTCAAAGACTCGCATCTGTTTTCATAACTGGCGCAATGTCAACCACGCAATCGAAAGTATTAAGTAAGTAGTCAAACACGGGTTACTGCCACGGTAACATCCAAGATGGCATATCGGAGCTTCAGAGAAGCTATGCACCCCCGTCTGCAATTGCCATTACAACGTTCACGACCCTCCCATCCTCAAGGGGAGAGTGAGAACGGGGCGATGTAAGGCAGGGCGAGTCCATCCATGTATACACAAATGGCTCAAAGTTCGAGGGCAGGATGGGCGAAGGTGTATATTCAAATCTGGGATTTCCTTTAGTTCTAAACTCCCCGACTACTGTAGTATCTTTCAGGCTAAACTAATGGCAATCATAAAATCCGTGAAACTGAAGCAGTGTGATGCGATACCTAGAAAAAAATCTCTCACAAAAGAGCCTACAACCTCCAAGGTAGCCATAAAATGCCGCACATCTCTAAGCAAAATAGCTGAGTCATTTTACTTAGAGGTAACATGTGTTCCTGGTCAAAGCGGCATTGACGGTAACTGCAGAGCCGATGAACTAGCGAAACTTGGCACCGAGTTGACCGATGAGCGCACAGGCAATGATATAGGGATAATCTTAGAGAACTTGTGAACTACTTACATATCTTTGAGAAAATCGTACGAGTAGTGAGTAAAATATGGCTCAATGAAACCACCTGCAGAATCAACAAATGCTAAACGGCCGACTCTTATTGCTAAACGCACAGAATCTCTGCTAAGCCAAAATAAGAATAGTCTTAGCACACTGATGTCCCTGCCTAAAAGGCATACACGCTCAGACAATGAGCTTGCAAGCACATGGATTCTGCAAAGCTGCCTAGAACGAGACGATCTCGCGCCTCCAGTGTCAGGCATAGATTCACCGTTTTTGGTAGACAATTTTTTAATGAGTTGGAAGACCTCAATATTCTAGAGAACAGGGATCTTCTAAAATTTTTGAAAAGTTCACACTGGCTTTATGAGAAATAAGGAGAAGTTCCCCACGTGGCATTACATTGGACTATGACCGTCAGTGTGTCCTATAATGGGCAACCGCTACAATCTTACTTTACCTACCTCAGCTTTTCTTCTTTTTAATTTATGAAAACGTAAAAAATAAATAAAAATAATTGAACTTTACTCCTATAAAGCAAAGTATATGCAATACGATATCGCACCTCCTGTGTCTTGATCCAAACGTGCATTTACCATTTTAAGTAGACAATTTGATAATGAATGGGAGGACCTCAGTACTGTGGAAATCAAAGATATTTCAAAGTTTTTGAAAAGTTCACTCTGATTTTAGGAGAGAAAAGGATCAGTTCACCAGGCGGAATCGCAATGGGCCATGAGCTGGACTATGTCCCATAGTAGACAACCGCATCAACCTAACCTAACCTAAGTACTAGAGAAGATTCAATAATATAACAAAGGAACATATAAACAAAAATGAAATATCATCCAATTTGGAATAATCATACATTTTGTCCCACCTACAATGTCCATAAGGTTTATAGGAGAAGTTTTTTCATGGTACAAATTGTCTGAGGGTATAGTGGTCAAGCATAAACCACTCGGGGGCAGCTGCTAGATTATAAATAAATAATTGTTCATCAGTTACGGCGAACAAAAACTTAAAAATATTATATACTGGCATACAGCCATTTCAAAAATAATAAATAAGAACTCATCAAACAATTTTTGGTTGTTCCAAAAATCGAGCCAAATCAGAGCTTTTATGTGGCAACCAATGCTGCATCTGATCGACTATTGTGTCAGCAGCGGCACCACGAGCCAACTTACAGTGTTTCATTTACCACTAGCTCGGAATTACTGAAAAAGGAATGCAGAACGTACTATACCACAACTATAGCATTTAGTACTAGTTACTTATTATCGAAAACCAAACTAATCAAGTGACTATTGACATTTCTCAGCTCACAGTCGTATTCGTAAATTTACCATTTTTTTATATGAAAAAGCAAAACAACGCGAATTAGTATTGGTGCTAAATTCACCTGATGACAGACCAGTTCTTTACCAGGGCATTTATCAAAAGTGTAAAGCTGAACGTTTCATGCCTACTGTGCGTGTGCTTGAGCTCAACATAGAAAAGATGCGCCTGACATATTAATTGTGACAGTCTTCCACCGCGGCGGCTTTGTAGCTCTGGTATTGTCGCTGTCTTGAATGTTGTTGGTAATAATGTTTGACGAGGGCATTTAAGTTGTTATCGTTAACGTATTTAGCTGGCTTCGTTAAATGTAGCTGCTGGTTGCTTGATTGTTAACTGAATCGGAGGGCGTTCTATATTCGCTCATAGACGTCGTTTTAGTAAAAGTTATTTTTAAACTTCACCGCTGTTGGCTTATTGGTGAACGCCTTTTAAATCCGTCACTGAAAGGTTCAAAGCCTTGGTATTTATGTGCTTGTGAATTTTAATAATAAAAAAGTAGGCTGGCGCATATATCTTAGAACGTGGTCGACATTCTTCATTAAAACCTCAAAATGTATGATTTCCTACAAATGTCTCTAGACGATCGACAGTTTTTATAAAGGTGGGAATACAGTCGGGCGTTATGATATTTGCTGTCAAAGGGTAATGACTATTAGAATCAAATTTATATATGAAAGTTGGTGCAATTCTTTTACGTTAAAGAATGAAAAGCTTTTTTTACTCATGAATTCGTTTTCCATTAACAACTGCCGGGATAGAATACTTTATTCCCAACAAGGCACTTCTACTATATAATGTACCCTTCCTTTACAGTACCTTATTAGCTGCATAGTTTTAGCGACTCGAACTTTTGGTAATTTTTTTCAAAATAAGTTGACTCTAAAGACCCTTCGGAATATCTGCTAAAAATTTGTCCACACAGGGTCGATATTGTCTGACTCTTTCCGATGGTGTTCGATTAGATTAGATTAGAGGCAAGTCCAAGCATTCTGTCCGGAAGAGCATTGTACTACACCCAGTTGGATTAAAGTGGAAGGAATAGAGAGACAGGATAGATACAGTATGGATGGTAAGACTGAAAAATTGGTTTGAGTTCACTCTTCCGCGAATCTTTTGGACTCGTTGGTGGATCTTACGATGTATACTCCATACCCAGTGCATCGCATCCCATTAGCCTAAGTCTGATTCTAGAAAATGCTGGATAGCTACACAGAAAATGATCTGCAGTGTCCTCATTCTCACGACAGGATAGGCATTTTCTATCGTCAATGATTCCCGTGGTAACCATATGGTAACCACAGGCGTTGTGCCCTATGATAACACCCACCAGCACTCTCAGGCCCTTTCTACTAAGTTTTTGAAGAAACGTCGTTAGTTTCTTGTTGGTTCTTTCACAAAGCACTTGCAAAGGCCTTACTCAGACCAACCTCTTCTATGGGTAGACCTCATGAAGTCGTCAATCTATTGTTAAATCGATAAACCCAAATAGAACAAGCTTTGTTTTGCAACACTGGTTAGCTTTGTCTTACATTCACTAACTAATTTCGAAGAGCAACGTGGGTTAGCAAGGGCTCTTAGCGCAGCCTACAAATTACACTGCTACTACCACGCCACTTTTTCTCAATTAGCCTGTATGCTAGATTCAAGATGGCATTCCATTAAAAATACTACCATCACTGGTTTTGGACCCGTTGGTGTTGAAAGTGTGCTAAAATCCGGTTAACAGGTTCTCTGGACTTAACTACTGATCTCTACCTGGGAGCAAAACATAATACTAATAATTCCTATCGAAGCTAACATAAGGCACCCCATTGTCCGCTGGCATCGAGAACAGTGTGCACAGCTCCGACAACTAGTGTCATATCTGACAGTGGCCAGTGTTTTCTTCGTTTCCCCAGACTCCGTTTAACTTCAGCCTCCGTTTAACAACGCCACCTTCAACGCTTCTTTTCGAATTTGAAGATCTAGAAGTACCAAGCTCAGAATGGTATTAAGGGGTAACACCATTGTACACGCGTAAAATAAACACGATTTTTAAAGAATTTTTTTGTAGAGAAGGAAAGGGGAAACAGTCACTCTGATTTGGGAAGTTATTACTTATATACTAAAATACAAAACTACAAAGTTTGATCGAAAAATTTTACAAAATGGCGGCATTGGAGACATTTTTGTAATGTGGTTTCTCTTGAAGGAGCTCCGCGGCACGCAGCACAGAGGGTGCAAATTTTAATCTCGAATAAAGAAACATTTTTTTTCTTAATCTAGAGAAGAATAGCTAGAGAAACACGTAGGGGATTTAAAAAATATTTATTTTTGTGGAATTAGCAAGCATTTGAAGGAAAAAACTCTATTTTGGACTAAAAAAACGGGACTTAAATAATTAATATATAACAATCGTTTAAATTAATCTATCGAAAATCCCCTACGCTGTTCTCTTAAGAAGGTTATTATACAGACGTAGTGAAAAGCCTGATTAAAAATATTTAAAATTGTTTGAGTTATGCTGCGTGCCAATTTCAGAAAACGTGTTTTGAGAAAAACGCGTTTAAAGTTTGGAAATTTGGAGAAGTCGTTAGGTAGCAGTCACTAACGCTTGGTTAAAAGCTTAAAATATTTATGAAATAGACTTCGGTAACGTATAAAACTTTTTGTTCTGTATTTTAAAAGGTTCAAAGAATTTTTTAAGCTTATAAAAAAAAAATCAATTTTTTGAAATTTCTACAGTGGTGTTACCCCTTAAGGGCATCGCCAGAAGTCGTACTCACAGCACCAGTGATACCCAAGCACCGATGGTATGACTTTCGTTAGATATTTCAAGCATTGCTATCGTCAAATGCTTAATGAGTATTAAATAAATCTTTAATATGAGTCGAATCGAACCATAAATTGGATTTTAGAAATATTTTGACGTCAGCGCCACCTGGGCAGTAATATTTTCAGGATAAGCAGCAGTCTGTAACCTGCTTAGAAAACTCTTCCATGCATCGTACCGGCCACAATCAATGGTATTCACCACTGATACTTACAGAACTCTAACCGAAACGAGTAGAGTAGCTACGAAAGTTTTAGTTTTTGCTTAATTAAAGTTAATTTGTCGTAATGTATATTTTTTACTATTTTTTGTTTTTGGTTCATTCCGCTCGAACACTCCCATACTGAACGCCACACTTGCTTTGTTTAGCCTGCAGTTGACATCTTCATCTGCTTCGCCGTCTGTCGTGATAGTTCAGCCGAGGTAGCAGATGCTTACGACAAATTCCACCGGGCACCCGTCAACCATTAAACCATTATAGGTCTTCCTTTATAGTGGTTGGCTCTCACAGCCTTTGTCTTGACGATGTTGATCTCCAGTCCGACAATGAGTAACTAGTCTGCCCGCCTTCGCGAATTACTCAAGAAAAATAAAGTGATGGTAATAAACACAATTTTAATTATTTTTTGCAAAATTGTTTCTTTTTAAAATTGCTGAAAAACCCTGCGACTTTTCGAAGGTTGAGGCCCCATCCCCAAAAAAATTTAGCAATTATATTTGTATCCTATATTCTAACGCGTACATCTTCATGCTCTAAGTAAGTATGGTATGTCTCATACCGTGAACATCGCAAACAAAATTGCCCTGAAAGTGTCGCAGAGGTATTCAGGCTACAAGCTAAACCTAAGACACTAAAGTATCCTCAGAAACTTTGAGTTTATTCCAATGGCATCGCCAGTTTTTCTAATCACATTCCTTTAAGGGATGGGTGGGCAATATGCGGCATTTGTAGGCAGCGCCTGGCTCGAAGTTTGGCAAAAGGAGTATTCTAACAGAATCTTCCCATTAAGCTCTGGGCTCGTTCTTAATGTGCTCGAAATTAGTCGGGCAATGCCTGATTTCCCTCCCAAATGTAACCAATTACTTCGATATTAAGCGCATTTGGGATCCTGATCACAGATACATTGCGGGAAACTACTAGGCGGAAGAGTCGACTAGGCAGTGAACCTTCGAGATTGTTTCCCTGCGAAATGTGAGGCCGGGATTCGCTTAAAAAAAATTGGGGTTCCCTTGAAAAACGATTGTATACTTTGGGAAAGGTGGGCTTCATGTTGACTCAGCAAACGCTAGGTTAGTGCGCAAACGTTCAAAGCCGCGAGACCCTTCTGGTCTCGGAGGACGCTCAAGAGAACTTATGAAGCTAACAAAGCCGCAGCTTGCGAAATTTGTAGTGACTCTTACAGGGCATTGTCCATTGGCTATCCACGTAGTAAAACTTCGTATTGCTTCGATGGCTTTCTGCAGGAGCTGTATGAAGGCTTACGTGGAATTACCACCTTCTGCAAAGCTATCTTGTTCTCACCTGGGTGACATTCAGTCATCTTGACTCTCACTTTTTACACTTGCGGATATAGCAGGTTTATTCCTATTTATCGCACACCTCATGAATTTCTTCAGTTGCTTCATGTAATAATGATGTATCCATCGTCCGGTCACCATCCTGCCCTCGTTTTCATTTACGCCTCTGTTCTGTGTCTTTCATTCTCTTTCCCTCTGCATGGTATCAGAAAATACGAATTTGATTTTTTTTTGCCAAGTGGGCCCCTGCATGGACAACCATTGAATCTAACCTAACCTCTTAACGAATGCTCGACTTTTTTATACGGAGAAAATGCGCATAGCTGCAACCTAAAAATGAAAATTCTCGAAAACCACTTTTTAAATAAATAAATAGTTTGCAATATATCGCGCTGATATTATTGTGAATACATAATTTATTGAATATTTACGAAAAAATCTCTGAAAACTGATAAACAACATACAAATTTATTTACACTGCGACTTTCCTCTGCTTAACCTCTGCTAATTCTCTGTAAAATAAACATCATTGTGAGCATATTTTATTGTACAAAATTTTAGATTCTATGAAAAGAAAAATATTATTAAAGCAATTCAAATTTGTTCTTGTAAAGGAGCCGAGTTTAACCAATAGAAAACTTTTAAATTCAAGTGCAAATGCACTTCGCTTATCACAACTCCACAACTAAAATAAACTTTATCGGTAACTTTCATTGCAGAAGTGGCATTGTGTTGCTGTTGTTGTTGTTCTACATATAATTTATATGCATGCTATTGTTATGCTCGCTGTTATTGCACTTTATGTCGCACATAGACGCGCGAATGTAGCACACAGGCGCACACAAATGCAAGAAATAGCGTAAAGGACTCTCCCTTAACAAAACCAACGATCAAATAAAATTTTTTACAAAACTTTTGCTTTCACATTCGTTTTCGTTCATTGCCGTCTTTTATTATTGTTTTTCTTTTCTTTTTTTTTTTTTGTGTTTTCTTGCATTTAAGCAAACGATCTAATGGTTCTTTCAAATGTTTTTTTACCTACTCATGCACAGTCTCACACCCAACCTCCACCCGCAGATAAGTTAAATTTAATGTACGTTTTTTACGACAACGATGGCAATTATTTAAGAAAGTGAACGTTTTTCTACCTGCCATTTGGCATACGGACTTCCCAGTCTACTCCAGGGTAACTCAATATATTCACTTACCTTTAGTACGCGCAATTACTTAGGCGGCCTTGCTTCTTGCTCACTTTTTTATTTGTGGGGTTGTTCTCATATCTGTGAAATTCCTCTTGCTTGGCTATTAAGGCCTTTGGTGTTAAACTTTTATTTAAATGAGTGTGTCATTATGACTTGTTCAAGTTCGTTAGTATGGCGGGAAAAAAGTTCTTTCTTTGGATTTATTCTCGACTTTCTCTTAATGTAGTAGAAAAAGTTTACAAAATCAATTATGGGTGATTTTCATAGCTTTCCAGTGCATTTCTGTCATTAAAAAGCTTTTCATAAAGAACCATTTGCCGATTGGGGGACGGCATAAAATTGTAGGTCCATAAATCGAAATACCAAACACCCAAGGGTATAAACGCCAATTATATATATCGGATGTTTACTGGGCTGCAAGTGAACTATCGATATCGATAACTATGGTTTGACAACTGGGAATGGCAAACTGTGTTAAGATTTCTGTTCAGTAAAGTTTCGGCGAGTCATCATGGATCATTTAACGCCGTTTCCTAATTGCGGAAAATTACTTAAAAAAATAAATCTGTTCGCGCAGTTCACAAAGAAAAGTGTTGATTCGTCTTTATTATCAACTTGTTGGCTTTTGTCCTTCGACTACGTGGAAAATTTTACATCAAGATTTTGGCATACATGCCTTTAAAATAAAGCCAAAATGACCATCGTTTGCGTCGCATTTTTGCCCATTGGGCTCATTTAGATTTATTATTCATATTTATTGGAAAAAGTAGTCACAAATCGGACTTATCAAATGGTCCACGTAACTCGTAGCCGCGGCGGACATACATATGTCGGATAGCAAATTCAAAAAATAAATGTCATGAAATTATCTACCAGATTATAATAAAAAATAATTTTTGTTTCATATTGTCTCATTTGTATTTTGCATGGTGGCCTAAACAGTTAAACCTGCATCTTGAATCCTTCGACAAACTTATTTGTTCTCTTGTCTTGTATGGCAATGCATCCTTGTATGAATTGCTGCTCTTTAACTGTTTTAAATAATTTTGAATCTATTTTGTAAACTCATGCGTGTTCGCGACAGCGCTGATTCCTCGAACTACTATTTCGATAAAATTTTGAGCCGGTTCTCTCTTTCACAATTCTGGCTCCCTCATAGGTTACGTTACGGTGGTTGCTACACTCCATAAGAGCATAGAGAGGACCCATTGAGATACCATTAATTTGGACTCAGCTGAAACACGATATGCTCCACCTAGAAACAGGGTTGTTACCGCAGTTTGTCGATACTCTCTATGTCCATATGACTTTTATTGTACGTTACCTTAGTCTACCGGCAATCAGACTCCCTCGCATATTCGCTGACGAAACAGTAGAGCGGAAGTGGACTAAAATATATTAGGTTGGGGAATAAGTTTTACCAAAAATTGTAGTTTAAACAAAAACCAATAATTGTATCAATAAGTTAAACAATTATATATTCGCCATTGCTATTTACAACCTCTTCCCACCTCTCGATCAATTTTGTTGATGCCGTTCCGGCAAAAATCGGCTGGTCTGGTGTCAAAGAAGCTTTTAAGCCAGTTAGCCTCTTTGTTATCGAAGGTAACGCCCTATGGTTTGACAGGGAACAGAAAAGATGGTAATCGGTCAGTGCAAGGCCCAGAGAGTACGGCGGATGCTGAAAGATTACGGCTTTCACGACTTGAACAATATGGCGTTGTCGTGAAGGAGTATGGTTTAACCATGCCGATCAGGTATTTTTAGTCAAACCGCCTCAATTAGGCAATGTAGAGCTCCTTGTTGACCGTAGTATTCTTATCGAGTATCTCCCAGTGCACCATCCCCTCCCAGTCCCACCAAACACATATCATGAACTTCTTTGGATAAAGATCCGGCTTGACCCTCCGCTTTGGCGTATCTCCTGGAACCCCCCATTCCTTCCTTTGCTGTATATTGATGTACAGACATCATTTCTCATCTCCCGTGACGATTCGGTTCAAAAAGCACTGATTATAACCTTGTTTTGCACGATGGCGGACGAGATGACGAAAAGCAATTTGAAGGCGACTTTCTTTGTGCTCGTCAGGCACCCAGGCTCCCGATTTTTCGGTAAATCCCTTTGAATGAAAGTGATGGAGAATCCTTTTATGATCGCAGCTCATTTTTCTCGCCAGTTCACGACTGATTTGGCGGCCGTTCTCCTTCAAAAGTAATTTGAGACGTTCTTAAATGAATTCAGAAGGCCTTCCGCTGCGGGACGTATTATCGACGTCAAAGTCGCCAAACTTTGCGAAACATTTCCGTGCTGTAGACTCGCCTATGATACCTTCTCCATAAACGTCGCAAGTGTCCCGGATTACTTCGCTGTTCGGCAGCTTTTTGACCTCGATTAAAAGCAAAGAGGAGCAGGCGTCGAAAATGTTGATTTTTGCCTCCTGGGTATTCTATTTCTAAGCCTGTTTTGTAGATCAGAAAGAGTTCTAGAATAGTGGAGATATGGATCATAATAGGTAAATCGTAAATAGGCGAATTGGTTCCGAAAGATCTCCTAGCTTTTACTGAATGTACCCCATCTTTATCCACATTTGGCGACGCTGTACTCAATTTATTTTAGTCGTTATATTATAATTGATGCCAAATCATGTTAATGATAGAACTGAAATTTTCCAATTAAGGAAGTAAGATTTTCAAGAAGAAGTTATTAAAGTTTCAAAGTGAAGTGCTATGCTAAATGTATATGATAATATTAAACAAAATAAAATAAAAAAAAATAAATAAACCTTCATTATAATTTAAAGGATTTCCTTTTTCACAAAACACAAGCACTTCATTTGTATTGAAAAGTTCTGCCAGCCCAATTTTAGACTCGATGAACTTTAGCACTATAATTGCAAGTTGAGTCTTGCCGGATTTTTATATTCGCAACGATATTTACTAACATGTATCCAAAGTGAAGTCCAAGATAAACAACAGGAACTTTGTTCTGATAACTTCTAGCTTATTTATTCAAAATAGTCCCCTCTGGCCTCGATATACTGTTTTGCGCGGCCTTTTCGAAAGAGTGTTTCGGGTCATTGACCGGAATGTCCTTCAGGACGTCGGTACAAGTCTTTTGTTTTTCTTTCATGGCCAAATGCAATTTTCCGAATAGGTAGAAGTCAAAGGGAGCTTTATCAGGTGAATACGGTGAGTGATTGATAGTAAAAATGCGATTCCTTGTCAAAAAATCAGTCACAAGAGTGGATTCATAAAGAGGTGCATTATTATGCAATAAGCACCAGCTTCCTCCTTTGTGGTATTTAGGGCGGATTCGACGAACGCAATGCAAAGAACACTTCAAAACGTCAAGATATGAAATCACATTGACGGTTTGGCGCGAACTCCTTGTGGACAATTTGCTTGGAATCGTAAAACCAAATGAGCATCGACTTGATTTTTGACTTCTCCAAACGTAATTTTTTGGGTGGTGGCTCATCTGGGGTCTTCCAATCGGCTATTTGACGTTTAGTTTCAGATTAATTTTGGAAACGCCACGTTTTATCACCAGTTACAATGTTGTAAAGGAAGTTCTCGCCTCTTTAATGAGGGCTTTCGAATGTTGAATTCTGAGCAATTTTTGGTCCTCAGTTAACTTATGCGAAATGAAACGTGCTCAGAGCTTTCGTAAGCCCAAATGATCAGTTAAAATGCGATAAGTCGATGTTTTGGAGATATTCAACTCCGATTCCATGAATTTCAACGATGATTTCGGTTAATTTTTGATAAATTTACGAACAATTACGATGGAATTTTCGGTGATTATTGATTTTGGGCGGCCCGTATATTTATTGTCATTTATGTCCGCACAACCATCTCTGAAACTTATAAACCATTCATGAACTCTGGCACGAGATAGTCAATCATTGCCATAAACTTTTTTCAACAATTCAAATGTTTTGGCAAACGTTTTACCGATTTTAAAACAACATTTGATATTAGCTCTTTGTTCGAAACTCATTTTTGTACCGATGACACAAACATACTGACAGTTTAAAAGCAATAACTTCGCTTCCACTGAACAGAATTTCACCAAACTTTCACTGGAAGGCAGCTAAGAATGTAACTTCCCACGCATTAAGGGGGGGGTAGGGTCACAAAATCGAAATTTTTTTTCTTCACTCATCTTATAGTAAATCATTTCAAGAATGTTGTGTCAAAATTTTAAGTGGATCGGAGCAGAACTCTCAAAGTTATAGCCTTTGTAGGCACTCTACCTCGAATGTGGAGCATCGATAATTTTTCAGAGTCATTTTTTCAAACGCGTTTTTCCCGAAACGACTTCTTAAAAGTCGGTGCCAATCACAACTCCGAAACTATTCAACCGATTCTTTTCAAATTTGGCACACGTTTTCTAAATCAAAAATACCTCCCCCCACACTGTTTTTTTTTATTTTTTTTTTTTTTAAGGTTGTTTTTGACTTACAAATATGGCGAAATTTTTCGCCAAAAATGCTCGTTTTACGTTTTTTTGCCACCAAAACTACAAAAATGAAAAAAAAAAATTTTATTAATGTAGGGGGGAGCATTACGTCATACTTTAACTGAAAAATTCGACTTTTTTAGTTTCAGATGATTCTACGACGAATGCCGATTGGCACCGCAGAGCACCTCTCGAAAAACATATCTCCAAAAAAACTCTGTCATGGGCTTATTTGTCAATATTTTATTATTAATATTTTTTAAAAACTTATTGAAAATATGTACAATAACATGCAACTGATTTTATTAAAGTATCTTAAGCCATATTTCTGTAAAAAATTCAAAAAAAAAGTGTTTTTTTTTAGCGCTAAACCCTACCACCCCCTTAACTCTTTAAAAGGATGGCGCCATCATAAACATTTTTATGACGCCAGTCTTGTTTATTTTGGACTTCACCTTGAAGACCTACATATCTACATGCAACATTCATTATGAGAAGCGAAAAAATATTACTTACCATTTAAGGCAGCAAAGCCAATGTCACATCATTTTCAACTCGCCATCTCACCACCGCTCCCACCCCCCCCTTTGGCATGTCAAATCACATTTGCTGACACTTAATTCGCGCAATTTAATTTTGACAGTTTGTTATTTGCAATCGTATGTGGCGCATGTTGCATATTGCAAATTGGCATACAAATGACATAAATAAAATTCGCCCGACAGAGGTACTGGATGACGGTCCTTATTTATGCATGAATATACAAGTATTTACACATACATACGAGGATAATCACATGCACTGCATGCCACATGCGCGCTAATAAGGACAAAATCAAAGTTTATTTGATAGGCTTGCAACCAGGATATACTAAGTTGCATGCACCTACATATATGTAGATGTGAGTACGCACGTAACTGTGTATGTGTCTAGGTCTGACCGCATTTGTGCCCAGATTCACTTCATGCAGTAAGCGTTATGCTAATAGCAAATTGTTGCTTGCATCATAATGTTGCTTGTCGCTTTTACTCGTATGCTTGCCACATGCCACATGCGACTTGCCCAATGTCATTCCGTATGCTACAAACGTGAATGTTTATTGTTTGTATGCCACATTTACATGTAAATTTGCCCACATACATACATAATTGCTGGCACATCTCGTAATTTTTATTTGGAATTATGCAGCGAACTTTAACGGGTAGTCAAAAGAGCCGCATCAGTGCGTGTCATGCATGCATTACTGTAGCAGCTACTATATATGTGCCACATGCTACAAGCAGGCGCCGCTACAGCCCCACGCACATTCACAAAAATGTGCGAGGCGCGTGCATTCGGCCACAATTGCGCAGAGCTATGCTGACCAACTCCAGCCGCCAAACCACAACATCGTTGTTACACTTTATTTGGTGTCGCATTGAAATAGCAATTAATACATAGGCATATAAATTTGCAAGCATGTGAGTGTGTGTGCGTGCGTCATTTTAGACGTCCATACATTGTATTTAGAATTTTAGCTCAATTCCCATGCAAATACGTCGGTATGCATTTATTTAGATGTACATATGAATCAGAAGTGCAAATTTATCTATGCAGCGAACCTGCAATATTGTGGATTTTATGATTGAACATCTGTTAAAATAAGCCAAAATTGGCATGTAGCGTTAAAGTTTTTGAAAATTAATATAAATTCTAAGATTTGGAAAGGCCACTTTTTCGCGTAACTAAATGATGCAAGACAGCGGTAATAACTACGCAGAGGATGAGGACTCTATTTATTTATTTATCTATTTATTTTCAAGAAATCAAGGAAAAATTATTTCAGACTGACTATAACTAATGGATAGTGAATATATATAACGGATGATTTTTTAGCTATTATCTTTTTAAACAGTTGGTTTAAACAGCTGACGCACGTTTCGTGTTTTGTTTCACTGTCAAACATCTTCAGTTTGGTCTATAATTTAACTAATATATGAATCGTCTTACAAACGAACAACGCTTGCAAATCAATGAATTTTATTATAAAAATGCGTGTTCTGTTAAGAAAGTTTATCGCGCCCTTCTTCCATTTTATGGTCAGTTTAATCGACCCACTGAAGCGGCTATTCGAGCTATTGTGACTAAATTTGAATTTATGAACCAAATTTACATTATTGGACATCAAACCACCAACAAGCTTACGCAGAACGCGAACTGAAGAAAATATCGCAGCTGTATCGGCCAGTGTTAATGATGACCATCAATTATCGATTCGTCGCCGTTCGCAGCAATTGGGACTCTGTTACTCAACAACGTGGAAAATTTTGCGAAAGGATTTAGGTGTGAAGCCTTTCAAAATACATCTGGTGCAAGAATTGAAGCCGAACGACCTACCGCAACGCACAATTTTTGCTGAATGAGCTCTTGGAAAGTTGGCCGAAGATCCACTTTTTTATCGAAAAATTGTGTTCAGCGACGAAGCTCATTTTCGGATCAATGGGTACGTAAATAGTAGAATTGTCGATTTTGGAGTGAAGATCAGCCAGAAGAATCGCAAGAGCTACTAATGTATCCAGAAAAGGTCACAGTTTGGTGTGGTTTATGGGCTGGAGGTATCATTGGACCGTACTTCTTCAAAGATGCTGCGAATCGTAACGTAACTGTGAATGGTGAGCGCTACCGTGAAATGATATCCAACTTTTTTTTGCCCAAAATGCAAGAGCTTGACTTGCATGACATGTGGTTTCAGCAAGACGGTGCCACGTGCCACACAGCACGCGTAACAATGGACTTGTTGAGAGGCGAGTTCGGTGAACATTTTATTTCACGTTCGGGACCTGTCAATTGGCCACCCAGATCGTGCGATATAACACCTTTAGATTATTTTTTGTGGGGCTATGTTAATGCTCATGTCCATTCAGACAAGCCTGCTTGAATTAACGCATTAAAAGACAACATTAAAGCGTTTATATGTGAGATACTGGCCGAAACATTGGAAAGAGTATGCCAAAATTTGACTAAGCGGATGGACCATTTGAAGCGGGGTCGCCATCAACATTTGCATGAAATAATCATCAAACATTAAATTGTATGGGCTGTACTATCGATTTAAATAAAAATTTCATGCATTTTTCTGAATTTTACGTGTGTGTTTTTGAAAAACTTAACATTTTCTGCGATAGTCAAGCCGCGATCAAGGCTCTGACGACGCCATGGTGCAGAACGAAATTAGTAAACTCCTGCAAGAAAGAGATCAAATCTCTTGGCTGTGCAGGTAACATTTCTCTGATCTGGGTTACAGAACATAGGAACGTAGAGGGAAATGAAATTGCTGATGAGCTTGGGACTAAATTGGCCTCAGAGACGACCTCCCCGGTCATCGGCATCCCCCTGACAGTTGTTAAAGGGGAACTATACAAATTATTTCTCAGGAAAGCGCAAAAAAGATGGAGCCCCATTTTTTCATGTGCTATTTCGAAAACCCTATACAATATACAAGGAACCCTGTACAATATACAAAGAACTCCTTTGGACTCCTCGCCATTCCATTTCCGAACTCGTAGCTATGTCTACCGGTCACTAGACGATCGGCACACACGCGGTAAAACTAGGGTTACCATTTAACCCCCATTGCAGAAGCTGTGGGGACCCTTCAAAGAAGGAGACTGTTGAGCACTTTCTCTGTAAATGTCCGGGCTTGGTAGCTAGACGACACCCACCAGGGTGCTCCTTTCTTCAACAGCCTGGGGCAGTGCGTCAACCTAAATCCTATCAATCTTCTCCATTATATCCACAGCTCTGGTTGACTGTAGATATCTGCCTGCTGGAGGTCTCATAATGATACCAAAACGGCGCTTCAGTAGTAATTGAGGAGTGCCAGACTGGCACTTCAACCATTTCACCTACTTACTTATTTAAATAGAAGGTGTATAAAGCCGAAGCGTTTGTTATCATTTATACGACAAGACTTAACCAGCGGAGCCGTTGAATCTTAATTCGGTAAGCTATGTCTATTTCACCGATAAACACATATAAATAGCTCAACATGCAAAGGTCCAAAAATCTTCCGCAGAATCTTTCTCTCAAACACACCAAGTGACGCCTCATACTGCCAGCGACCAAGCCTCTGCACCATACGATAGAACGAGCAAGTTGAGAACCTTATAAAGTGTGATTTTTGTTCGTCGAAAGTCTTCTTCCTCTTACTACTCAATTGCTTACTTAGTCCAAAGTAGTATTTGTTGGCAAGAGAGATTCTCCATTGGATTTCAAGGCTGACGTTGCTATCGTACCTCATGCTGGTTCCCAAGTAGACGAGTTCCTTTAATGGTTAGAAATTATTTAAAAAATATGAATGTGTACTCCTATCGCAGCCGCCATATTCATCAGAGCTCTTCTGATTTTTATTTTTCTTTGACAATACATAATGATCGTTCTGGTGGTATGGTTCTCTTCAACTGAAGGCTTCTAAAATAAGCTTTTAATTTTTCTTAGCCTCATCAGATGAGCAGTTCATTTTTTTGGCAGAGTACCCGAAGCGCTAGTTGGATTCTGGATGAATCACCACTTAAACCAACCGACCCAGAGAGATGGCGAAAAGTTTTAGATTCCAATGGCAAATGCACTGTACTTATTGATGTCTTATTTTTATAAAAGAGAAACTTGAAACCAAAAAAAAAAAATGTGATTAAAACTCTGGAAAAGTCAAATAAATAATTCTATTATAAGCCACTGAATATTAAATATTTGTTCCAAGCAGCAACTCACCAACAACGTCCATGCAATGCAACACAAATATTGGCAGTTGTTAGTTTCCGAATCAAAGTGTTTGACTTTGATTGAAAAGCAACACCCACTAATTTGCCAAAAGAGAAGTTCCAAACAAAATACTTGTAAATCAATATACGAAAATAGTGACTACAGCGGAGACACTTCAACTTCAATCGCAACGCCCTTTGATTGCCCACTTACAACTATTTGTATGTATGTTGTTGTATTTATAGAAACAAATGTGCATATATATCGAAAAATTTCACACTCAACGCCATTTGCAAGTTAATACAAACAACTTTTAACTTTTGAACTTACAGTTCAAATATCAAATACCAACAAAGAATTCAGCCAAAAGAACAACAAAAAAACGAAAAAATAAAACCTGCCAAAAAGTTAGAAAAAATGCATGCAAATGAAAATTTAGAAATATTCATTTTTTATGGAATATTTGAAAAATTCAGCACCAAGCAAGCTTTCCCAATAAACCAAATCTCTGTCGACGCGCTTTATTTACCGAAACAATTTTAAACGGCGTACACTACGGGGTATAATCTTAGTCAAGTTAAAGTCGGCTCTAAATAAGTTAGAGCATATTTTAACTTTTAATTAAATACCCTATGCTCTAAAAGTATAAGAAAATAATGAATAAAAATACTGTAATTAAAATTAGGCTTTATCTTATTCATAGTCGATTTAGTGTCAGCTTTCGCTTAGAGTCAGTACCAAAGCTTTTTAGCCATTCTTGGTTCACTCGAGCTTTGTGAGACCGTGCCGAGTCCTGTTGAAACGTGGTCTGCCACCGAAATGTTTATCTGCCCCCAACTTCAAAGCAACCTCCAGAATACTTTCCCGATAATATTTCGCATTTACCTTACCTCCAGGCTCAATGAAAACGATTGAAGATGGCGCGAACTGCCTCCTGGTGGCCAATCGATGACTTAAAGACTGAAGGGTCGGTCAAATAAACCCTATCGTTTTGGGAGTTTACGAATTGCTGAATTTGAAAAATTTTCTCGTCAGAAAACACTATGTTCGGGTATTGACCGCCTTCGCTCTCTCAAATCTGACTTGTTGCTGCTTTGGTGCTTTGTAAGGCTTGACTTGGAGATCATTTTCTAGTATGCGGCGGATGCTATGGTTAGACATTTTCAGTTCTTTCTCCATTTGATTGGCACTTCGTCGGAGATTTCGCTTCTCCACTTTTTGAACCATTACACGTGACATTGCAGTCTTTTGATGACCACCTCCATCACGTTTCGCGATGCTACCAGTATCATTGTAACGAGTAATGGTGCGATAAACTAAAACTTTATTTACGTTATGGTTCTCGAGCTCACGAACAATCGCTGGTTGTGATTTTCCAGCTAAATATAATCCAATCACACTATTACGTTTGAAATCTATTACTAACTTTCTTTTTTTCGCGTTTTCTCTCGACAAAATGCTTCCGCGCTTGTAAATAATACTCTGGTGTGTCATTTAGCCAACTAACAGACAGCTGATGCGAGCGGTCTGAAGTTGGTTACACTTCGAGTGCCGGACCCTATAGTTCCTACCATCTGGACCACTTCTATTTATTTCCGTTTCATCGCTGAATAAAATATAAAGCCACTGATTTTAAATCACTCTCGAGCAAACTCAATTCGGCATTGTCGTTGCGATGTTGTTTGCTTCTTCCGTGCCAGTGGACCGTAAAGACCTGTTTCTGCGAACCGAGACGTAACTCTTCTTTTCGTTCTTATTTCTGAGATCCTGTTCCGACGATCTATCGATCATTATACCAATCCTACCCCATTCTATTCTTCTGGAAACGTTTTCTGCTGTTTTCAACTTAGAAAAATATTTCAAAGCTTTAAAACCCATCGTTTTGTGTTGAAATAGGACT
This sequence comes from Anastrepha obliqua, assembly GCF_027943255.1. Classification (NCBI taxonomy): domain Eukaryota; kingdom Metazoa; phylum Arthropoda; class Insecta; order Diptera; family Tephritidae; genus Anastrepha; species Anastrepha obliqua. Next base: position 67,186,825 of record NC_072893.1, read on the forward strand.
TTAGGATAATCCGGTCTCTTGCAATTCTATGATTGTTTTTCGAAGAGCTGGGATGCAATTTTCCCCTTTCGACATCATTGAATCGTTTCAACTAAAGTAAAGTGCTTTCAAAATACTCCAGATTCAAGATACTTTATTTATTTACTTTACCTACCCACCAGTTACAATATAGATCAGAAAATGATTCATAAAATTTTGGACGAAGACCGAATCGTTAGACCAGAAGCCAGTTATAACTGCAGTGAGTCCGCATCAATTGCTTCGCTTCATATTTGTCAGTATTGACATTTGTTTGTGGTTGTAGGTGGGTCATAACACTCTGCTAACTTTTCATGTTGTCTGCTTTTGTCCATCTACATTCTGCGATTTCTAGATATTTTGAGGAAATTGCATTATTGATTGCACTCAATGATGTGAATACCAATTCTGCAAAAATGTTATTCATAGCAGATTCCCCTCTTGCCAGCTCGTCTACTTTTTCATTTTCTTCAGTGTTCCAAGCACTCAGATTAAGGTAGCTTTGTGCTTTACACTCAAGGTGGTAAGGCTATTTCTGCTTTGTTCCACCAGTTTAGAGGTTGTTGTCACTGACTCCAGTGCCTGAATTGCAGCTTGACTATACGAAGGAATTGCACTTAAAAGAGAAGTCAGCGTTTAGTAGCTTAAAAGCTTCCCCTCTCGCCAATACTTCCACCCAGAAAACACAGCAGGCATTGGGAAGACGCAGAGATTTTGCAATTCTAAGTTTTTGAGAAAATATACCTGCTCCAACACCAAAATTCATTTTCAAACCATTTGTATAGACTGTAGTGCCGAAATTTTTTAGTAAAAGTCCCTTACTCCATTCCTCCTGAGATGGAAAGAGAGTGGCAAAATTCCCATTAGATGTCACCATTAGGATGAAGTAATCAGTCCTCTCCGAGGTAAACTGAGTTTGTCGCATCCACAGAATGCATCCCTCCAGTGCTGCGAAGCTGGAGTAGTTCATCTTACTGATTCACTGATTTTGAGTTTTACTTTATGTGATCAAACTTTTAGTAATCTAATACAAACTTTTTGAACTTCAAGCTCAAATCGCAGCCTCGAAATTTTATCCGATTGTCTCAATATTTTAAAGAGTTTTCCAATAAGAGGTGTTATTTTGAACTTTTCCCGTAAAAGATCAATGGTTTCGTTACTTGTGTGGCACATAGCGCCGAAAAGAAACGTTGTCCAGATCAATTCCATCCAATTCCTGCCATAAAAAAATTGTTAATCAACTCTCGACAGCGCAATCCATTCACCAACAAGCAATAGTTACGCTCCAGCTTCATTTTCAAAAAAGCAAGGTCCAATTTTGTTGAGGGAACAATGCGCTCTGTCCAGTACGTGGAGGTACTGAAACACGTTTTGCTGCCATATTTAGAAACCCTGAAGTATCCGAGAGACGAATACACCTTTATGTAAGATGGAGCTCCATTTCACACATCCAGGATGAGCATGAATTGTCTGAATTCAATGGAAATAATGGTTTTGCCATGGCCTGGCAATTCACCGGACCTTAACCCCATCGAAAATTGTTGGGCAGTATAACAGCGGAATAATACCACAATACAACTGCTTAAGGGAAACATCGAAGATGTGTGGTATAATGACCAAAATCTTAAGATGAAGATAACAGTGCGTAGCCAGTAGGACTCAACGAATTGCGGCCGTCTTAACAGCAAGGGGAGGAGCCACAAAATATTAGTTTAAAATAAATATTTGTAATACAAAAATGTCAAGAAGCTTTTAATTAAAACAAATACATATGTAATTTTTTTTAAATACTTTAAAACCGTTTGCTTTTTATTCGCTCTCAAAGCCATAAATATGTCATTTTTATCGTCGGTCATAATTCAATGGCCAGGTACTGTATTTTGAATTTTTTTTAATATGCAATATATCTGGAACTTTTTGATCAAGGTTGTATATCACAATTTTCATTCCACCAGCCCAAACCTTTAAGGGCGCCATTTTTTCTATAAAAATATATTTTTTTTTTTTTCAAAAATTATTATTTTATTACAATATTTGATACACTTTTTCTTAGAATGCGATTAGCTTAAACGAGTTTTGGCTTACTTGGCTTGCACCACTCACACATTCACTCATATATGAAAATGTCCATTTGAGTTTGTTGCACCCCTGCCATGTGAATGAACGCTAGTTTTCATATAATACTTCAAGTGATTTGAATTTGTTGTTTATTTATTATTTGCCAGCTACTCACAGTTGGTCTAGTGCTGTAAGTTGTTGTTCCTGCTGCTCGTTGGCACAACAGTTTGTACTCGTGTTTTGCAATTTAGTAGGGCAAACACTGGACAACAAATATCCGTATCCGTCAACATAGTTGTATATTGGATGTGCGATGCGCTAACTGAATTTGTGTATGAATTAATACATGCACACATACATACTCGTCGAGCAAACAAACTATGTGTCACACAGCTACATACACATACATATACGAGTACGTGTAACTTGGCTAAACTTCCTTGTACAGAGTGGCATGCAACAAGAGTGTTTGTCATTATTTTGTTGCACTTTCATGCATATTTTGAATTGGCGTGTAGCAGCAGCAGCAGCAATATTGCTCTTAGACTTGATGTTGGTTGTGTTGGAGTGGTTGTTCTAGGCGTTAGTACTTATGCTAACGCTACCGCTACTGCTTCCACTGCTGTTGTAGGTGCTTTCATTGACTCAGCATTCCGTTTTTCGGGGTGTTGCGACAACTTCGAAAACACATTCGTCACTAACGGAAACAACAAAAACATGAATTTACAGCAATTCTAGTAATCATGCCGCCATTCACCATCCGTTCTAGCTGCATAATAACAACAAGGACAACAACAAATGATGCTTAAATAAACTACTAGTGGCTGGCAGAAGCTGCATAGGGCTGCTCACACACTCACTTACATCTACATTCACATATGTACAAGTAAATAAATGTATGTAGGTACAAAAGTGGCCATCAACGTTTGTACTCTACATTTACATATGTCTGTGAGTGTATGTGTGCCGGGTAGCAATTTTCAAATATCCGCACTAATATGGTATGAATTCTGCATGCGGCGACATTGAAGCATGACAGATAGGCGCACAAGACAAGTGGGTCATAAGGCGGCAGGTGGCTGGCGCTATTTGATATAGCAGCAATCGGCTACACCGCCAATTGATGCAAGCTTCAAGTGCAACACACGCTCATCTACACCAACTACACACGCATACACATAAACATACACAAGAACTACGGTTTTGGCACTTACGAAATGCAATGTGGTTCTTTTTCGGGGTATTTTTGTTCTGCATTGTTGTTGTTTGCAATACGCCGCATTTCGTGAAAAACTAGTTTCGACAGCTTTTCAATGTTTTTGCGTTGTGGTGCATTTCACTTTTCGCTTTCGCTGATATGACAGCATATTCATTTACTGCGCGTGCATTGTGCGGGTCCACATTGAAGCTTGTGGCATGCAACATTTTGCGCCGCATAATTTCGACATTCGCCAGATGCCGCACAAGCAAAGCCATTAATTTTTGCATTACAACTCGCCACAAAAATATCCATACCAATACTCATAGGCACGAAATTGCATTACCACAAAAAAACAGTTTTCGTGAATACAGCATATTGTTGCTAGTTTGGAAATGTGTAGAACTGCGAAAATATATACATATGTACATGTACATGTAATAGGCACGAAGATCCCGAGTCGTTGGTTTTTCCTCCGGCTGAGTTAGTTTAACATGGCAATCGGACTCTGTTAGACAATTGCCTTTCTGCGAACCTCCTAAATACGAGGGCTGCCTCCATCCAGGATTCTAAAGGGTTTTCCAATAACAGGTGTTATTGGTGAATGGATTACGCTATCGAGAGATGATTAACGATTTTTATAACCGGAATTGGATGGTATTGATCTGGACAACGTTTATTTTTAACAAGACGGCGCTACGTACCACACAAGCAGCGAAACCATTGATCTTTTACGGGAAAAGTTTCCAGACCGTGTTATCTCTCGAGAAGGTGATCACAATTGGACACCGAGATCTTGTGATTTAACACCTTGTGACTTTTTTCTTTGGGGCCACGTGAAAGAGAAGGTCTACGCCAACAGCCCAGGGTCGATTCAAGACCTCAAAGATGGAATTCGTGAGGCTATCGAGGATATAGGGCAAGCACTTTGCAATTAGGTTATGGAAAATTTCATGAAAAAGATGTTGTCCTGCAAGCGTGGTCGTGGTGGTCATTTGCCTGATTTTATTTTTCACTGTTAAGGGCATACCTTCCTCCACTATTAAGGGCATACCGCCCTCCATTTGTATTAAAAAAGAGCATTTTTATTTGAATATCAAAATAACACCTCTTATTGCAAAACCCTTTATTACTTTTGCGTCAAATTTTTGCACAAATGGTTTAAAACTGTTTTATGGTCGATCTTAAGCTCCTGAGCGATGCTATGACATTTCTGACATTTTCTTTAACATTAAAAATTCCAAAACGGAATCGACGAACCAAATTGAAGGAAAATAGCTGTTTATTGTTACAGTATCGGCACCATAAACACCATTCACAGTTTTAGCACCCTGGCTTGCATTTTTGCCTTTATCAAAGAATATTTGAGAAATGTACTGAATTTTCTTTTTGTTGATCTCCATTTTTAACACCCTGCAACTTCCAACTGAATGGATCAAACAAAAACAAAAGCAAACTATTTTTTTAGTGTGAAATGTCACCTTGACAAATTGTTCGATCGATACTTTACGAGATATCGATCACTACAGCCATCTACCGAGAAACTAATAGATTTCTTCTCACACAAACTAATATTTTCCGCCTTTGCCACACTACGTGTGATGAGCTGTAATTCGATATTTTTTTCCAAAAGTTCAGTATTTTTTAGTATAAACTTACATATAACGTTTTCACTTACGAGCTCTATTTGTTCTTTTTTCAATGAGTTGAAAAATTCATATCACCCAAAAGATGGAATTAGCGCGCCAAAATTTTAGTGTTATGATTTATTACAATTTTCAAAATGAATTTTCGATACAGGAGTGCTTAATCAACTTACGTCAACTTTTGGCGTTGAAGCATCACATTTAACACTTGGGCAGAAAAGTCCCGGGTCTATAAAAAAAACACCTTTTTTTATTCAAAATTAGCTTTATTCATCGACGTAATTTCCATCATGAACAACGCAATCATTCTGGCGCGGCTCTAACATTTCAATACTTTTTTAATTTAATATTCATCTTTTGCTTCAAAATAGACTTTCGTTTCAGCGATAACCTCTTCTTTCGAGCGAAATTTCTTGCTCTTCTTCTTATTTAGGCCTGCGAACAGCCAGTAGTTACTGGGAACCAAATCTGGCGGAGCAATTCGGTGTTCAATTCGTGTAGTGCTGCCATTATTTTGATTGACTTGAGACTTCTTCTTTTTGAGCAACAGTGAGCAAACGCGACACCCACATAGAACAGAGCTTTCTCATAGTGAAATGCTCATACAATATAAAGCCAAGCCCGGAACTTTTCAATCATGTGTCAATGCATACCGAGCAACTCAACCCCTAACCGACCGAATTAATACAGTTTCCGACTACATCTTTGTTCTTTCAAATTATTCAAAAGCCAATTTGATCTCATTCATCCTTCAACCGATGCAGAACATAGTGACCGAACATATGGGAAAATGCCGGACCTCCGATATATTTCGGATGGTAACAAATTTTGCAGCATGTCAGGGCGCAGCTCTAAATAGAGTACCAAAATTCGACAAAAGGTCTTTATAAATATAAAATATCTTCGGGTATTTTCAACAGTTTAGTTTTTAGTATAAAATGTAGTTAAAAAAAGTAGCAACTGAAAAAAAGCTTTTATTAAAAAAATAAAATTTTGAAAAAAAAAATTTTACTTGAAAGAAATAGTTTCTTACCAAAAAATTTTATTTTACTGGGAAAAAGTTTTTTTCGGTACCAGGGCACAAGGGAAGAGAGGGAAATGAGAGAGTTGACGTACTTTGTAAGACAGACACCCGTTTGACTAGGATAAGTACGTCGAAGCTACATATATATCCCTCACTCTGAGTTTTGAAGACGGAACTAGAAGAGGAACTAACTCTGGAAGCCTCGACCTCCACAGGATTGCCAAAATAATGCTAAGAAATTGCAACACAAAATCAACCAACATTATTTTATCACTCCCAAGGAAGGAATGTAAAATATTGGTTGGAGTAGTGACAACAATATTTCTGCAGAAATCGGCCACAGAATCCTTATGGCCAACCGCTGCTATTTTTCGCTGTGTCAACACCTAAAGAGTCGCCTCCTAGTCAGAAAAACAATCGCTCTATCGCTCAAATATAATTTCCATCTTGTTATACGATAGTGAAACGCAGACACTCAAAGATGCACATAAACAGAAGCTACTGATTTTCGAGAGGAAAGTTCTGCGAAAAAATTTTGGCGCGATGTGCGATAAAGGCGAGTGGCGGAAACGCTATAATCATGAACTCGAAAAACTATATGTGCACGAATCTGTGATAACAACAATCATGATCAACAGATTGCGGGCCAACACGGATTACCCACCTAAACAAATACTCTTCGGTAAATGCCACAGGCAGAGAAGAAGGGGCCGCCCGCCGCTTAGATAAATAGACGACGTAGAAGAAGCAGGCTTAGTGGGATTTCAGGCATGGAGGAGATAGACACGAAATCGAAACGATTGGAGGCATATGCTACAGCAGGCGAAGACCCGACCAGGATTGTCCAGCCAACAATGATGATGATGATGAGTGACAGGGCATTGTCCCACTCCATTATCACACAGCTAAAATGGAATTGGTTCAGAACGGCGCGTGTAACTTATGCAAACAAGAAAGGCGTACGTTAGATCACATCATGTGCCACTCCCCTACCCTAAGCAGAAGTCGTTGCAACTGCCTGGGGCAGTATACTTTTCATCTCGGAAGGATATTGCTGACAAAAGTTTAAACTGTTTATATAACTCAGAATGGCATGTAGCACGAACTAAAGGGTTTTTCAATAAGGGCGGGTAGATATTGAAATTGTCAATCGTGGCGTTTGCTGTGTGGCACGTAGCGCCGTCCTGCTGGAACCACATGTCGTCTATTATTATCGTTGTGTAGCGCTCGCTGTTGACGGTGACCGCCTCACCAACGTCGTTTTCAAAAAAGTACGGACCAATGACGCCGCCGGCCCAAAATCCACACCAAACGGTAACTTTTTGAGGATGCATTATCACCTGGTGAACATCGTGTGGATTTCTGTCGTCCATATACGGCAATTTTGTTTGTTAACACAGCCATTCATCCAAAAATGCGCCTCGTCACTAAAGATGACTTTTCGCCCAAAACTGGGGTTCTCTTCCAAACGATTCGAAGACCAGTCAGCGAACAAACGGTGTTGTCTATGGTCATCAACTTTGAGCTCCTGGGTCAGTTGGATCTTGTACGGGTGTAGGCCCAAGTCCCGACGCAAAATTCGCCAAGTTGAAGTCTGCGAAAGGCCAAGTTCTTGTGCACGGCGAGGAATAGACTGCCTCGCGTTCTGCTGTACACTTTCACGGACCGCGGCAATGTTCTCGGCTGATCTTGCATTCCTTTAACGTACGGGTGTTGGCTGATTGTTTACTGACCCGTTCGTCTCAAATTTGGCCACCAATCGTTGAAGAGTCGACTTTGAAGGGCCACTACGTCTACCGAAAAATGGGCGCAATGCGCGCAACGTTTGCGTTAATGAACATTCTTTTTGATAATAAAGTTTTATCATTTGAACGTGCTGTTCAATCGTGTAACTTGCCATGATGATTTGGCATAAACAACTGAATAATAAACAAAAGATTTGACAGATGTCACCAAAACAAAATGGCTGCCACAGGGCGAAAAAATCGAACCGCGGCAATAGAAAACCCTTTTATATGTAACACGACCCCAACAACAGTGGTAGCACTACGGACTCTTATGTGGTATGTGAGATCTATTCGGATCAGCCAGATATACCTAAACTAACCTAAATTATATATTTATATATTTTTTTCAGCTTAATTTTGTTCGTTAACAGTTTCAGAATTGCAGCGAGATGTACCAATGAAATAAAAATAACATAAGCAAAGGTTTAAGCCATATTTGCATTAGAAATATGTACCAATTTTTTTTTCCTTTTTTTTCCTTGTTCACTCCACTCGGGAGCATAGTGCCTCGATAAGGCTCTTCCATTGTACACGGTTCTGTGCTGCTGTTTTTGCATCGTCCCATGAGATGTCGGCATCTGCTAGTTCACGCAGCATCGACCATCTCCAAATGTTTTTTGGTCGACTGCAACCTCTTCTCCCTTGCGGGGATATTTCACAAGTAAAATCTGCTGCACTTTGTTGAATTTAATCTAAGCGAATTTAACAGCGAGAAATATGGCTCGCAAAATAACGGGATCAATATTAACTGTTCATACTGCCAACTCTGATATGTCTGAAAGCAGAAGTAAGTACATTACGTAGTCAGGTGGTAGCAGAGCTTAATAATTTCTATACTAACTTTAGGCATCGGATAGCACTGTGCTTGGCGTTGTTGCAACACATTTACATTTACAATGCATGTAAGTTCACAATTTACGTATGTAGATAGGTGTTTCCGTGTCCGCGCCTATTCAAAATGCATAATGCTCATTTTTAGGTCAATCATTGATGTTGTATACCGATGCCATTTCATCAACCAGTGCAGGTAAAGGAAAAAATAAAAATAAACCTGAAAACCGAAAAAATTAAAACTAGACTAGACCAACCGACGAGTTTCACTTTCATTTACCGCTAACTCTCTCAATCAAATGTGCACATAGGCACTCACTTTCACATTGGTATTGATCCTTCGGTTCATGGCCCCAATGCGGCTTTCCATTTTGTACGTTGCGGTTTTTACGTTTAGCTGCACGAATTCGCGTTTGACCGCATTAGAGGGGATTCATTTTCGGAGAAATATAATAAAAATAGCGCACAGCAAAATAATGATATGTATGTATGCATGTATGTATGTATGTATTTTTCATTCACTGTGGAGGTTACTTCATTGCAATTCGTTCGTGTAACTGTTGATAGCACACATCCATACATACGACATCGATAGCATCTGCATAATTATCCCTTAGCGGTTATTTCTCCGATTTTCATTACTTAGCTAGTGCGTATGATTATGGGTAGGATATTGAAATTCAATCGAAAACGTAAAACTAATGGAAATATTGGGTAGCGTGAAAAGTTCGGCAACAAATTGATGACATAATTTCCATACACTCGTACATGACTTTTGTAGTATTCATCGCAATATGTAGAACTAGAGCGCGTTTTGAAAGCTACACTGTGTAGATTTAAATAAAATTATCCAAAAAAGTTAACATTCGACTTTTAAAGGGGTTAGGGGTAGTGAGAGACCCGAAAAAATTATGATTTTCAATAATTTTTTTTGCTAGTCAATTGCTTTATTTTACCAAAATAAAAACATAGCATTGAGAAAAACGCATTTAAAGTTTTGCGAACGCTCCGGAGCGCCCGAGCGCCTTTTGTTAATTGTTGAATAACTCGAAAAGTATTTGTCGGACTCACTTCAAGTTTTCACACAATAGTTTTAAGATATTATACTTTAAGGAAATGAAAAAAATCCATTTTTTTGAAAATTCTAACTACCCCTAACCCCTTAAATGAAAATTTATTTGTATTTCAAAAGTAGCATTTATCCAGTTTGATATCAACATCTTACGCCAACAACTGTACGCTCTTATAAAAAATTATGCCTGAGCGATTAAGTTGTGCGGCTCGCATGATCTTTTCCAGCATGAGGTTCCAGATTTTCTGTCTGAAACCTCGTTTGATATCAAACGGCTCGGAGAGGTCCTTTCCAAATCTGACGACGCTGCGGGTACTAAGCAACGTCATTTTGCATAACCATATTAGATTTGCAGGGATACGAAATTCAGACGTCGCAGCATGTACTCGTAAGCAACTCCCTCCAACTTTTCGTGCTGTCGAATGCAGCTTTAAAATCGAAAAACAGATGGGGTATGTCGAGTCTCCTTTCAGGTGTTAGGTGGGTTTCAGAGGTTGAAAAAAAGAAGATTTTGACTATTTTTTTTTTAGTATTATATATAAAATCATATATTTTATTTAAACACTTCACTATATCTAAGATACATACCTATATAAACAGTATTTTGTGAAAATGCTCTTGCCGTGGGCAGCATAACTCATTATTGGTTCATCTAAAATCAAAAAATCAAACGGATTTCGTTAGTCCATGGGTAAATCTCGTTGTAATACGAAGAAAAAACAAATCAAAATTTGAATTTTTGACAGGCTTTGAACCAAAAAACACATTTTTTAGTGATTTTTTCTACATACATTGGCTCAAAAAAAATAGTTGTAATTAAAAAAAATCCTTCGTTCAATAACTAGATAATGTTATTTTAAAGATTTGTACAAAATTTGAACTAAATCGCTTCATAATTTTTCGAGATATCATGTCCACCGACTTAAAAAATGGAGTTTTGAGATAAACACGTATACCTGCGAAGCGCTCAACTGACGTGGCCTAATGGGCGGAACTTCTGAAGGGTCTATCTCTTAGAATTTTACCCGGATCGACTTAAAATTTTAGGAGAGTATTTTAAACATACTGTACTATTTAATGATACAAAAAAAATTCGATTTTTTGAAATTTTCAAACCCACCTAACCCCTTCATGGGTCTTTTCCAAGGTTTGGCGTTTTGTGAATATCTTGTATATTGTGCATTTTACAAGTCTAAAGCCACACTGATAAGAGCCAATCAGTTAGGAGACTAGTCCCGCGGTAATTGGCATAATTGCAGAATCACACTCTTTATGGATTGGGCAGAGCGCACTTAAATTTCAATCGGAGTTAGGAGTTGCAAATATGTGCAACATTTTTTTTAAGAAATCGACAGCAAGTCTTCCCGCCTTTCATTTTCATAACTATGAGATGGAGGAAGGCCGTACAAAGTTTTTATCCATCAAAAAAGTGACAAAGTCTGCATTTATAAACTCTGATTTTTGTTTGCTTATATTTTCTACAATATTTGGTCTATTACACTAATTTTGTCTCTATTTTGTCCATAGTAAGTGCTATCCTGTATTTTCATACTAATTACAACAAAACTAAAAAACAAAAGTTACAAGGAAAACACATTGCTCGAGTGGACAAAACTCTCAATTAGTTTTAGTTGAATAAAATTCTTCTAACTTCTGCAGTGACAAGTATTGCAATCAATTTCAACAATTTCAATATAAAAATTGAATATTCAAAAGTTATATTTTTCCGCGGAAATACCACTGTGCAGCGGAACACTGACTAATAAAAATGTCAAGTGGTGTAGGAAAAACAAAACTTTTTCGTGCTGAAAATTCTGAATTCATTTTGGTGGAAAAGGCGATGAAATCATGAAAAATTTAAAATCAAAAAATTATGTTGCCAGGGGACTATATATGTACATATAATTATTATAATATTTTCCACTGAAGAATTTTCAACTATTAAAAACAAACACTGGTGTGGTACGATGTATGAGCGTCAAATGAATTTACATTGAAATATTTAATATATTGGATGACACTGGATGTCAATAAACTGAAGCTTGTATTGCAATGTCGGAATTGACAATTGGATGTGGAGGGGCATAGTACTCGTAACATGTGCGTCACGTCAAAAAAAAATACCACTAAACTTACAAACATTTTTTTGCGCATTTTTGTTTTTGGTTTATTTATTTATTTGTTTTGGACTGGATACATTCTTGCAGAATTTGTTAAGCTAATGTACAATAGTTTAGTAATTACTATGAAAGAAACGATGCCATATGGTCACGTAAAATCAGCACCAGAAGAATTGAAAAACAAATTTAAATCCGTATATGCCCTAGAAATCAGAGCATTCATCCCACAACTGGTTCTCGATAAGCCAATTTTTAAGGTTTCATACTGTCGGAGTTTCTTATTAGGAACATTAAATTGCATTTCACTCAGAAAGGAAGAACAACCAATAGGTCCAGAAATGTTACGAATAACAAATGTGGACGATAGAATAGATCTTCTGCTATCGAGTGTTTTTAAGTCAATCAATAATCATCGAGAACGGTACGATGGTAAAGGTTCTCAAAAGTTTAAAGAATGGAGCGCAAAGCGAAGAAATACTTTTTGAACTCTCTCCACCCGTTTAGAGAGGCCTACTTGATCCGATCTCCAAATAACAGACGCATACTCTTATCTCGATCTAACAAAAGCACAATGCAATGTATTGAGAGTGTGTGGGTTAGTAAATGCAGAACAATTTCGGCGTATGAATGCATCGAATATGGCTGTTTTCAAACGTTGTTAACGAGGCTAATTCAACTTATAGTCAAAACTAACACCCAAATCTATAACTTCTCCACGGATTGTAGGTGGGAGCCGACAATACTATACGAAGTATGCAAAGTATTGGTTAATTTTGCAAATTTTACGTGAAAACATTTGCTTATATTTAGTGACAACCGATTTAAATAGCATCAGTTGTGGACATTGTGTAAGTCGGACTGCAACTATTCAGAGCACTGGCAATGACCGCGAATATTTCCAGATCATCAGTATAAAACAAATGTTCAGCAAATGAAAATCAATATCATTAAAAAATAGAATAAATAAGAGAGGACCTAGAATCTCCCCAGCGGGACACGAGAGCAAGCAATAAATGCATAGAATGTCGCATTACCAACAGCTACAACGCAGTGCTTATTGGGCAAATATGTTGTGGTTGTTGTTGTAGTTGTTGAGTATTCCTGCTGAAATATTCGTAATTAGCAACTAGCACCGTTTTACTACCACTGTTCTCGTGTGATAATGTCTTCTGTTTTTTTTTTTCAGAACCATTTCGTTAGATCTAGGTATAACAGTATAACAGTAGAACAGCAAACTTGTTATCTCTATGTCAGAGAAGTCATTAATTTGCGGTAAGAAGGGCTTGACGAATAAGAGAAGTCTTGCTCTACCTAGACCTGGACATTCGCATAAATAGTGAAAGAGACTTTCGTTCACCCCCTCCGCTTCACAGCTTCTGGAGATGGTTGACCCAGATCAGAGTAGTTTGAAACCAAAGACCAAGCAGTTCTAGTTCCTTTTTGCACTGTAAACCTAACTTGGATGAAATGGAATAGGATACTAAGGCCTTAATAGTTGCTTGACTGTCTGAAAAGATAGCTACCCTTGCACCAATTTCTTTGTAGTATTTCAGTGATTTGCAAGCTTTCATAATTGCTAATATTTAGTTCTGTCTGGAACACGCTGGCATAGTCAGGAAGTCGGATTGATTAGGATAAGTTGAGCCGCTCCACACTTTATCTTAGAACCATCAGTGTAGTTTTCAATATCGAATATACCAATCACTTTTCCTTTCCTCCACTCGGCTCTCTGTGGAAAACGTACCATAAAGTCTTTCTTGAAGTTAAGGTCGGGGACTATGTAGTCTGATTTATTTTTGAGCAGTGAGGGTCCCTGTAGAAGGATCTTGCTGGGGCCGTACAATCTTTTTGTCCAGCTTCCTATATCTCTAAGTCTCACCGCGCTGCATGTGACGATTGTTTTTATGTATAAGTGGTGACAGATGTGTTAGCATGTTAAGGGCTTCAATAGGACTGGTGCTAAGCGCTCCTGTAGTTAAGATACACGCTGTTCTTTGTATCTTGTTCAGCTTAATGTTGTTGTATTTCTTTTCTGTTGCAGGCCACCAAACTAGTGCTGCATATGTTAGTATTGACCTTACAATGGCTGTGTAGGACCAATTAGATAGTTTTGGTTGGAGACCCCATATTTTACCCAAAATTCTCTTACACGTGTAAAGTGCTATATTCGCTTTATTTACCCTCTACTCTATGTTGGACCTCCAGCTGAGTTTGGGATCTAAGATGACATTTAAGTATTTTGCCTGTTGGGTTAGCATAAGACTAAAGCGGTTTAATTTTGGGAGATTAAAGTTTGGTATCTTGGTTTTCTTAGTGAATAGCATCAATTCAGTTTTGCTCGGGTTTACACTTAAGCCACAATCTGTGGCCCAATTGCTGAGTAGTCCCAGAGCTCCTTCCATAATCTCACTGATTATGGTTGGTTATATTCCTGAAACCATAATATGACTCCATCCTCAAAATAAGGTGGAGCGTATACCCATTGACGCCAGCTTCGACAGGAGTAACCGATTTGCTCTTGGATATTTTAGAGAAGTCCGTGTAGATTGTACGAACTTATGATCTGTTCTGGTAAGCAGAAATGCATTAGTAATTGAAAATATACAAAGCAGGGACATTGTAGCAGCTTGCAACGAAACCATGCTGGTGGAAATTAGGCCTTTGACAGCAAAATATAACTTTTCATTCACAGTTATCTCAAAAAGTTTTAAGATAGACGATAGCTTCAAAATGTTCCTTTAGTTGTGAACATTGTTGTTATTTCCACTTATCGACACCCCGGTCTGGCCAGATTAGCTTCTTCAACTTTGGACGTGAATTTAACATATTTTTATTATAGCTGGCCACTTGTGCTTTCAGATAGTTTCCTAAAATTTAATTTTATATCGACTTATGAATGTAATCTTTTAAAACGGATCTTCAAATAGGACGAAAAAAGGCCAGACCCGGGTGCCCAACCGAAGGTTTTAAAAAATCTGTCCAACGGATGGTTAAATATAGGAGTAACGGATATGGATTTCCAGTCATCAACAAAGATAGTACAACATAACGATTTATTAAATATAATTGTAAGAGGATCAGCAAGACACTAACAGTTCTTCAGTAAGATAGCCGAGAGGTCATCCAAGCCGGTTTAGATGTGGGCTTGAGCTTCCTAAAACCATTGAGGACAACAGTAACGTATAGGCACACTAAGCCAAAATTAAGCTAGGAATAAGTACTTGCCCTCTACAAGAATCCAAGTCAAAGTCGAGTTCCAAATTAGAGCAAAAATGTGAGCAAATAAATTGGCAGAAACTGGCCGTCGAATGAAACTTTTTTGATTTGATGAAATAATATTGATTTCAATTTGCAAGATGTAATTTCTGTATAAATTCCTTTAACTAACACCGAAATTTAGAATAATGCACTGCCCACCAGTGCTCCGCTCACTCCGCATAAAATAAAGTAATTTATTATTTATTTTTATAAAATATAGTGCATTCTTCTATAAAATCTATATAAATCACAGGTCCAAACTTTGTGGAAATTAAAAAACAGATGAAAAAATGTTCATAAAATTTTAAACTTTTAATCACTTTTAATTTTTAATACATCTTGGCTCTTTAATTTTGGTATAACAAAGTGTAAGTTTGAAGTGGCTCAAATTTCGCGTTGATTTTTAGCAATTTTTTTTTAGCTGTCAAAACATATATTCGCTTTGTTGCAAAAAATAAGCTTTATATTATATATAATATGCATATGTATATAAAAATACACTGCGAATTTGCACTTTAATACTCATTTCACTTTCGAGACAGTGTTGCCATATTATTATTAAGTCTAATTTTTTATTAGTTCTAAATGAAGCAACGAAATATTCACTTATACCCAAAAATGTATGTATACATAGAAAATACTCAAATACTCAAAATACTAGGTTGTTCAACAAGTCTTGTGGCTTGATAAGAAAAACACATTTTGTGGTTTGATAAACACTCAATTTGTTCAATATAGTCTTCCTGAACATCAATACACTTGTTCCAATGAGATTCCAATTTATTAATTCCATTCTGAAGTGAGAATCTGGAAAGGCTGCAAAATACACTTCCACAGCTGTTATGACCTTTTCCTTTGATAAAAAACACTTTTCAGGCATGCATTTTTTTAGAACTGGAAACAGATGGAAGTTGTTAGAGGCCAAATATGGTGAATGCGGTTGATTCTCCAACAATTTGAACTTTAATTCATGGATATTAGCCATTGCCAAAAATGTTCTTGTGACTCGGTGCATTCTCCTGCTGGAAAATATTTTTTATCGTTTGCAAATTGGCTCTCTTTTCACAAATTTTTTCCTTCAGCTGGTCTAAAAAGTTACAATAGTGTTCAGAGTTTATTATTTTACCAGTTGGCAAGTGATCCACAAATAAAATTTTATTTTCATTCGAAAACACTGATGCTAACAACTTCTTGGCCGATTTCTGGACACGAGCTCGTTTCGGAGCCGAAGAATTAGGTTCACACCACTCTATAGCCTCTTGTTTTGATATTGGGTCATGGTAATAGATCCAAGTATCATCCATAGTGATGAATCGATGCACAAAATCCACTTTATCCTTTCGCTCTAAATGTTGCCGAGAAAGTCGCATTCGAATGTGCTTTTGTATTCCATTGCTAGCGACCCATTGTGCACACTGCTTTCTGAAAGTCAATAATTCAGCCAAAATATTGCTTACACTGTCCAATGAGATGCCTAGACCTTCTACTAAATCTCTTTCAGTCATTCAACGATTTTCTAATACGATATTCTGTATTTTTCTACGATTCCTGGTGTTGTTGCTATTTTTGGGCATCCTTGACGTGGATCGTCTTGAAGGGTTGTACGTCCACGTTCAAATTCAACAACCTTTCTTTCTACTGTACTAATTGATGGCGAAAAGTCCTCATAAACTTTCAACATTCAGTCCTAAATTTTCTTTGCTTATAAAACTTCCAAAATAAAAATTCAATCACTGCACGATACTTGATTTTTCAATTGTAGAAAAAACTGTGACATGTCGATACAAAATGACTTGAAAACAAAGAATGTATTGACAGATTGAAATGAAACCTCACATATGTTCACATGAAGAGTGTACCAACACAACAAAAAAAATTAAGGCTGGCAGCAACACCTTCTCTTATCGAACTTCAAAACTTATTGAACAACCTAGTATACTAAAATATACAATTATTGCAAAACATGCTCTTAAAAACATGACCGAACTTTTTTTTTTTTTGTAAACGTGTAAACATTTTATCAGCTTATTGGTAGCAGGCGTGACAAAAAATAGTATAAAACATATTTTGGGTTACCCTGCTGATCATACATCTGACGGATATGGTTCTTCAAGCCTAAACTAAAGTCCAATATTTCACCAAATGTTTTATATTATGGGCGATGACATTGTTTCGGTACCTCTCTTGTATCGACGAGTGGCTCCTTTTTAAAATAGAAGCCACTGGATTGGGCCTCTTCTCCGTCTCATATTCGTCCAACTCTGTACACGATTGTAATTAATGGCATTTGTGCTAAGCACTAATTGAAAATTCAATTTGAAGTCAAGCTCATATATTATAAGTATAGAATTTCAACCCAGAATATAAACTTATTCTCCCCCTTATTACTCCTTCGCCCAACAGCAGGCATCATGCGATCAAGACTCACGTTACGTCAGACGTTGACACAAGAGCAGAAGAACCTACGATATTCCCTGAAATTCTAATAAAAAGTGTCGATGCACTGCTATTTCACCTTCCTTCCACTGCTATCTGCTATCAGTGAAAATTTGCGCACACGCGCAACCATAATGGAAAATGTCACATTGCCACCTGCAAAATGAAAAAGTACAACGTAACTCGCAAACTATGCGTACCTGCGCGTGCATTTGTTGTCATGAACGCTGAAAAATTGCAATAAACTCGTTAACGGTGTGGCACATATTGGTACGTATACGCATACACATCTATTGTATTTTTACCACGCGAGGCAAACCGACAAACAACGCATTTATGCACAGAACGCATTTTGTTATGTGCCTCTATGTATGTGTGTACCTATATATATACGGGTATGTGCATGTTTATGTTGTAAATACAACAAACCTTTCGCCTAACCACAGCTGAATGTATTTGTATTTGTACATACACATACGAGCATACGACCCTCATAGTTTATAAACAAAGGTAAAGGCGCGAACTCAAATCAAACCAGGCGTTAAGGCGTGACCCAATTTGTCAAACGCACCACACATACAAGCATACATAAATGCATATGCAAATGCTTACGTGCTCTTGTTCTTAAGCTGGTGCACCTATTTTGCATCTGCACGTCGGTTCAGCCAGGTATTTTTCATTTTTAACTGAGTTCAAATAGGAGGTTATCAGCACGGCATGCAATTTTTATTAATATTTGGTTCATCTACGGCACTTAGAATTAGCCTTCGCGTAAAAGGATTTTCATTTTTTATGATTATTTTAGAAAATTGTAAATAATGGATACCCATGACGGGAGGCTAAACAGAGTGATGAGGTTGAAATTATAGTTGCTTTCTTTTGCAATGCCGACCTGCAGAAAAACGTTTGAACTCGCTTATACAAAGTGGCCCGAAATGAGTCATGAATTTAATTTTTGAATTATTTTTTTTACTAAATAAAAAAATGATTTTGAGTTATGGAAATCTTTATTTTGATCTTTACGCATTCATTGCTTGCTGTTGTAATTCACAAATGTCAAATATGAGTAACGTACGACGAAATTTGCAAAAATTATAAATCTTCTGATAGGGTGATTAATTATGCGCCACTCTGTACTTTACATTTGCAGGGCGTTAAATAACTATATGACAGAAACGTATCACAAATTTTGGCAGTTTAATAATTTTTTCCCATATTTGTTGTCAAATAGAAATAATTTCCCTTTTAATGTGCACAGGGTTTTGTAGCTTCAGTGATTGATTTTAATTTATTCATTTTTTTTTTATGAAAATAAATTTCATTCTACTACAAAAATAATATAATTCCAAGTTTCATGTTTTGTAGAAATTGAGAAAAAAATTTAAAATTTCAGAATTTTTGTAAAATTTTTGGGAACACAGCTCGTTGAATTTTAATACAAGAGAGTGGGAATTTTAAGTAGCTCAAAAATCGCATTAAAATTTTACAAATTTTTTTGCTTGGTTAGTCTTCTGCACACCCAAAACCGTTAGCAAAAAAATATGCAAACCTCAACGCCAGTCAATTCAAATTTGCACTTTATTATACCGAAATTCAGTGGACTATAAAACTACCATATATACTTGAAATTTTTAACAAAATAATACGGCTAAAATATCCAAAATTAGGTGACTTCACTTCATCATCATTATCCCGAAGTTTTTTGTGATTTTGTAATTTTTATTGAGTATGCGGCCTCGGTAGTAGAGCGTAAGGGGGTTGTGGGTTCGAACCCCACCTAAAGCACGGTCCTCGCAATTTTCGAAATTTACCTACCTTCCCTGTTTCTAAAAAAATTCCTTTCCTCAACCCCAAAAACTGATCCTTTCTATCCTTACTCTCGCACAGTAGTCTGCGGATTATTTGCATTGTGGCTGCTAAAACAAGCAAAAACAAAAACAAAGAAAAACACACAGTTACACATTGCATCAGTGGCGCCAAGAAGAGGAAGCGGGCGACCGCGGTAATAGCGCACACATGAAATTTAGCGAAGTCCTCAACCATCTATGCGATCCTTATGCCAGAAAAATGTGAGACACAGATGGTGCTCCAAGCAGTAAGAAGGCGTTGCTCCTAAGCAACGACAGGTGAGCATTCGCACTACTTAGGACTGGAAGCGGCAGGCTAATCACCTACCCTGTCAAAAATCAAAAATAGGTTAACGAGACCAACGCAAGACTGAGTCTTGTCAAGGCCCTATGCTCCCGAGAGAAGTGAACAAGGAAAAAAAATGGAAATAAGTATCCGTCCTTGCCAAAGTTACGAATTAGTTAAACAATTAAATAATAATTGACATTATGTGAAGTATATAAAATTAGAAGCTACAAATTTACTCCATTCTTCAGGCAGCATACGGATTCCTCTGACGAAAGATTCGAGGTCTTTTGACTTGATCCACTCATTGAACCAGTTTGCGATGCTCTCGTAAGCAGTGAACCGCTCTCAAATAAGGGCTGACATCATTTATCGGAACAGATGGTAACCCAAAGGTGCAATGGCTGAGGAATACGGCGGTTGGGGCAAGATTTCCCACATTAGTCCCTATAAATATTTCTGGACCTATTTGGCAACAAGTGGCCTAGCGTTGTTATACAGCAAAATGTTATACAGAAAAGGACTTGTGTCGATTAGAGTAAATAAATGCTAAAAAAATTCAGCCGCGGTGGTTGAAAACACGTCTATGACAACGGACAGCTGACGAATCTTGGATCTATGCATATGAGCCGGAAAAAAACAACAATCGGAAAAACAGCGATTGGCGGAGAATTAAGAAAAGCCAACTGCTGCATACTCATCGTTCTTCCTTCACCAAGACAATGCGAGCTCTTACTAAGCGACTCACACAAGAGAGTTTTTGAGCGCTCAAAAAATCGAATTTATGAGTCATCCGCCTTATAGCGCTGATTTGGCATCTAATGATTAATTTTGCTCCCGAATATCAAAAATAAATGCCAGGTCAACGTTTTTCAACGCCTAAAGAAGCTGTAGAAGGCATTAAACAGTTCGTTTTCAAGATATCCACTTCTGAGTGGCAAAAGTGCTTTAAAAATTGTTTCAAGCGAATGCAGAAGTGTATTGACTTCCAAGGAGAATATTTTGAAAAACAATAAAGCCATTTTTTATTATTCTAATTTTACTGTTTTTTTATTTATTTATTATTCCATACTCCTTTAGGTGCTTAAGGATTCAACAAAAGTTTTCCAAACATTTCTATTTCTAGACATAAATCTCAGTTCATGAAACGATTTTCCAGTTTCATTGCGGATAGTCCTTTGCCAAGTCATCAATGGTCTGCCTCTTCCTCTCGTTCCTTACGGATTCCAAGTCAAGGCGGCATGCGGTATTTCCTCATAAGGCTTTCGCAGAGTATACCCTGTCCATCCATATTTTCTTTTCTTTATTTCACTGTTGATGCTATTTTTTATTATTGGACGCTAAATGTGAAAGGTAATCCTCGTATATGAACAAATTGAAATTTGGAATTATTCTATCATACATTAATCTTCAATAGCAAATATTTCACTTAAAATTTAAAATAGTCAATACTCGCTGATGATTACTTACTTACTCCATAATTTAAATTGTTTATAAAGTTTTCCCGTCGCAGTCCGAATGGCAGCTTTTCGACAAGTCTGTAGCTTCGTCCACTGCGAATCACTAGTTCCAGGCGACCAGACAGGCGCAGCATAGTTTAGAACCGGCCGGCCTATTGCCTTAAATGTCGATAACAGCATTTTTTTGCCTTTGTCCTAAGCGCTGCCGGCAAGCGATTTGAGGGCCTTGTTCTCACCACAGTCGGTTCTATCTACGTTACCGAAACGACCCGGATTTATATCCGGCCAAGGACTGCCACTCCAGGAGCACTCCCCGTATGCAAGTATGGGGGAATATTTATACTGCTACAATAACAACAACAACAACAACAACAACAACAGAGCAAGCTGTTGAAGATCTCCAAGGAACAACCTAGTACTCATGTACAATGGGCCACGACTTGTTTAATACAATGTGAAATTAAAATCGCAATATTTGCTAAAATAAAAAGAATATGGCAAAATTAAATATATAACTACAAATTATTTGACAAACTTCATATTTTTTAACGAAAATAGTGAAAACTAATATATATTAAAAATTTTGCTATATTTCAACTTATTGATGCAGTTTAAGGGGGGGTAGGGTTTAGCGCTAAAAAAAAACACTTTTTTTTTAATTTTTTTACAGAAATATGGCTTAAGATACTTTAATAAAATCAGTTGCATTTTATTGTACATCTTTTCAATAAGTTTTTAAAAAATATTAATAATAAAATATTGACAAATAAGCCCATGACAGAGTTTTTTTGGAGATATGTTTTTCGAGAGGTGCTCTGCGGTGCCAATCGGCATTCGTCGTAGAATCATCTGAAACTAAAAAAGTCGAATTTTTCAGTTAAAGTATGACGTAATGCTCCCCCCTACATTAATAAATTTTTTTTTTTCATTATTGTAATATAATATTGTATATTAGTTTTGGTGGCAAAAAAACGTAAAACGAGCATTTTTGGCGAAAAATTTCGCCATATTTGTAAGTGAAAAACAACCTTAAAAAAAAAAATAAAAAAAAAACAGTGTAGGGGGAGGTATTTTTGATTTAGAAAACGTGTGCCAAATTTGAAAAGAATCGGTTGAATAGTTTCGGAGTTGTGATTGGCACCGACTTTTAAGAAGTCGTTTCGGGAAAAACGCGTTTGAAAAAATTACTCTGAGAAATTATCGATGCTCCGCATTCGAGGTAGAGTGCCTACAAAGGCTATAACTTTGAGAGTTCTGCTCCTATCCACTTAAAATTTTGACACAACATTCTTGAAATGATTTACTATAAGATGAGTGAAGAAAAAAAATTTCGATTTTGTGACCCTACCGCCCCCTTAAATTCTTTTAAAATAATCAGTGGTAGGATTAAACATTTTGTATTTTATGTGATTGGCTTTTTCTATAAGAAAAGCCGGGATCCTGGTGAGCATTGAATAGACCAGCTGTTGTGTGGTTTTTGGAGCGATTTTCCGCCTTTCATCCAGTATCTCCCTTTTCAACTCCTCCCTCTCCGAAATTTAGTAGCCTCGCATATTTTTTGTTTAATAGAGCACACAAATTTTCAATCTCTTTCAAATCAGAAGACCGGAGGTGTCATCAAGAGGAGTCAGGGTTATACAATAGCTGCTTCAAATTTTGGCTTATTATCTTGGTAAAATCAAAACTGTTCGATTATACCAAGTTTCTCGGTCCGTTGGATCAAATCCTTTTTAAAAATATAGAGATACATGGTTTTGTCCTTTATCCCTTCAATAATCACCAAGTCTCCTTTACATTTTTAATTATTTTCATTACATTTTTAATTATTTTGAAAAGGGCAAACATAGATTTCAAATCAATCTCACGTAAAAACTTTCAATTAATTTTATATATTTACTTTGTTTCTATATTACATTGTGAAGCTCTCTGGTGAGACATTTTAAAGCAAGCAAACTTAAAAAAAATCATGGCTATATAGAGGTTATATAAACGAAATTGGGAGACAAATGCTTAGTTTGGCAAAAACAGCTGTAGCCACAACACTGGCCTGAACCCTGAACATTTAATAACAATAAAAATAAATAAAATTATTTGAAAAACGTTATTACATGTAATTCACAGATGGTTGACGTTTTATAAGCAAGTTTATTGTATGTATGTAGATATTTATAAATAATGCGACATTTGTATGTTTCAACTTATGAATGAATCATTCAAATATGATTGTGGTCCCGTGCACACACACGCCTTATTCCTTATGTTATTTATTTATGTATATATGTATATATAAAAAGAGCAAATCACCAAAGCTATGGAAATTGTACTCAATTAGGTTTCTGTTTATAAATAACACCGGTCAATTCCCCATCTTTTTTTATGACACAACGCCTATAAAGGAAAGATCATAGGAATAATTATTTAACATATACCTATTTTGTGGCATTTTTTTAATTTCTTAACATACTTGTTCCCACTATACAAGTAAATTGTTGGCGGATTCAGATTTGGTTCCAGTTTGCACGCTTGTTCTGAGATAGCCATACCAATTCCAGACATGTTGGGATTTATTCTCCCTTTTGCTGATAACGAGAAAGAAGAATAGATGACGCCATAAAAACTTTGTCTATTAAAAGTGAATGCCTACCTCCTAAACAGAGCCCTTGGCGATTCGCCAGCAACACACCCACTGTTTCCGGCTGCGAAGCGCTGTGGAAACACATATAAAGCACAAATCAAATAATTATTGTAATCATAAATCGTCCATACTCACAATTCGTTAAGCACTTTTTCCAATTGCTGTTCCATTATCTATTAATTTGGTAAAATTCTATAACTATCGCCTGAGGTAATCGTAAACAAGTTGCAAGTCGCCAGTCAGCTGGTTTTATTTTGTTTTTAGCGAATGAAATCAGGTAACAAAATAAGTAATCGATAAACATGAAAATTATCGCAACTAATCGAACTGAAATGTAGTAAAACATATAGAAATAAATTCTTAGTTCCATAAACAAAACTCAATGATTTGGAAGAACATGGATTTACAATTGCAATAATTACTATTTCTTTACCTGATAACTTAAAATCTCCCATCTTCACTTCATGTTTCTTGTTTATGGCTGTGGTTTTGTTTCTGCTTAACTGATAGGCAGTTGGATTTATGTGCAGTTAAAGGCTGTTGCGCCAGTAGTATTCCCGAACACTATAAAAGTGTTTTATGTTAGGACAACAACAAAAAGTAGGAAAACACGGATTTAATTGTAATAAAATGGTAGTTAAATAGAATAATATCATTGTGTGCAGAAACTAAAGGTGTTCCGAAAACCGTCACTTTATTTTCGCGATCATGACAACCGTCTGACGTCATGAACAGTAATAATACAAAACAAATAAATGAAAGAATCAAAAGGAAGATAAATTATTCAGTGAAAGGCTTGTGATTTGTGGGATTTAAACTAAACAAACTAATGAAAACAAAATGCCGCGTGTTAAATTGTGAAAGCAAAAATGAATATAAAGTCTCCAAATGCAGAGGGAGAGAGGTGTTAGATGAGTGGGTGTGATGGGCATGTGAAAGGTGGTTAGTGTCGTACGGGGTGCCTTCACATGCCGGGGTCAATTCATCTTATGCTGACATTAGGCAAATGAAAACAAGCAAATCAGCTGTTTAACCGATACCACCTTTAAGGGGTTTTACACAGTTCGAATTTTCAAAAAATCGATGTGTTTTTATTTTATTTTCTTAATGTGCATATATTTAAAAATACACAGAGAAAATTTAATAGCGTTCCGGTGAATATTGTCGAAGTCACACGCAAATTTGAAAAAAAAGATTTAGCATATGTAAAGTACTTTTCAACTTTAAACACGCTTTTCTCAAAATGGTGTTTTCAAAGTCGATGACCAACATTACTCGAAAACGGCTAAACCGATTAGTCTCAAATTTTAACATGAGCTTCTTAAATATATTTTTTAGTAATTAATCGAAGATTTTTTCCTACCGATAATTTTTTTTTTTTATTAACAATTTAAGGCCGAAATTTTGGTAAAAAAAACAATTTTTTTTTTGAGAAACTGACATCTTGTCAAAAAAAATTATTTTGATTGTTCCCTCGATTAATAATACATTTAACATTACTTTTATGAAATCTGTTTGGTTTTCTAATTTCAGAGGATCCATTTCAGAGATATAGTGGTCACCGCAAAACGTCTTTTTTGAGAGATCCTCTCCCGGAGATCAGCTGTAGCTCCTTGTCAAATAAACATTTTTACTGATACTAAGTCTCAAAATACAGTTAAAAGATAACATAACATGTGTACACATTTTTAGATCAATAAACTTAAAAGTTTTCTCAGAAAAAATTCTGCAAAATTCGCTTTCTTTCGGCCTTCTAACTGTATATAACCCTCAATGCATTCACCGTGCGTCTATTTCACCATTCTTGGAATAACACAAGGCTTTTCGTCATTTCATTTTATGCTGGCATCCTAATCTACACGGCGAAAGAAAAAAAAAAAACAAAAGCTTCATCGAAATGGAACTAAATCAACGAGGCCAACTATCAAGGCGAATCTATTAAAGGTGGTACCGGTACATGATTCAATTATAGATTAGAATTAGAAGATATAATTGAATCATGGTACCGGTAAATCAACTGATTTGTTTTTTTTTTTCTTTCGCCGTGTCGATGTGGCTGTCAGCACAGATTGAAACAAGGCGACTTCATTTTTTCTTTTCTAAATACTTTTACGGGGGAATGCACATGTGGGGGTTTTATTCACCCACACTTTTTCAATACTTTGAATCATGCTTTGCCATAACAATCAAACGTACGAAGCATTGTTGTTGCTCTAGTGCCACCACCTTTAATGAATACGCCTTGCCAACTATTCAATTCATTATTTGTCGAACTATAATTTTTTCATTCTCCCGAGTTTATATGAATATCTGATAGAAACAAAAAAAAAAAACATTTTTCTAATCCAGATTACATATATTTATTTATTTACGGTTTTATACGCAATATAAATCATTACAAACAATGCATATATTATATAATACATTGCATTTGGGCAACAAAAATTTCTTATATTTTTTATTAAATTTTACAATTCTGATTTATATAAAACTATTTCGTAAATAATTGTGGAATTTCTATGCTGCTGATTACAAACTATTAACAAGAAAAAATACCAAGCCCGTATACATGTTCAGTTTCACTTTTCCATGAGCCAATACAGCTCAATTGTTTCTGAATCTTTATATATGAACCAGTAAGCATAAACAGTATACATAATTAAAATGGTAAGTATTTATATGGTATGATAATTATTCATGTAAGTAATTTGCAAAAGTACGTTTCACGCGGCTTACATATTTTTCATATTTTTCATGTTAAATGTTGGTGATTTTTAGTACAACAAATACGTTTAGCAATGCTACAATTTTTAAACAATTTCATATTTTTCAACAAATAGCATAGCTTCAGTTGAATATTTTACTGAACTATCATCATCGATAAGAAATACATCCGTGGCATTTAGAGCAGCGTAAGGAGTTTTTGATACGAAGTACACCTAGAAGCAAATTATGCGTTGTTACAAATACTTATATCCTCTTGAAAATATGAATGTACAAACCTGTAGTGGAAAGAAATCACCAGGAATTGATGAATTGCAGCTAAACTCCATTGAACCAGATTTGTTATTAGCATCAATAATGGGTATATTCCACTGAAGCACGTGCTTTCGCGCATCATAGTTGTACGTCCCGTCATATTCCGCAACAGACGGTTGAACATTCATACTGTTGATAGATATTTAAAATTTAAATTTGAGTCAATAAATAAACTTAATAGCAGAATATGAAAATTAATAAATAAGATGTGTAATATACTTACGGCAGTGGTATGGTGATGGACACATCCTGCAATTCCAAATGTTGTGCCTCTAATTCGTATTCGATGTTTACATCACATCCACCTTCACCGTTTTCAGATGGCCAGCAGTTAACTGTGTGATTAAGAGTTATATTATTGGAGGCAACCTATGAATAGACATGTTACTTACTTGTCAAAGGTATGGCCGCTTCATCCTGAGTTATGAAACGCCACTTCAGAACACCCACATCGGTGTTTAATGGGAATGGTTTAGCAGGATTTTTCAATCCTATTATTGAGCGCGTCTTAAATAACTCCTTGTCAACATTGGGATGTGTTTGCAATTGTATGCCATGGGTGTCATTGTTGCGCAATTGTACCTTAATGCGTCCAAAATTTTCATCAGAAATGCGTAACGTTAATAAGCCGGAGAGTTCAAATTGTTGCAAGCCGCCATCACGACCAAGACGCACAGTGAGCTTATCTTCCATCTTGAGGTGTATACTGCCAAAACAGAAATAGAATAGATTCATATGTTCATTGATTTGTTCAAAATTCTCCTCCTTATTCGTAATTACCTTTCAGTGGGTACGTCTGAAGAGATTTTAGTCTTGGCCACGGCCACACTGTTTTGGTTGTTAATTGGTGCCAAACTGGAAATCTTCTCACCCTCACTCTTCAGTTGATCAACAAAACTGTCCACGTCTTTAGTTTTTCCACCTAATTTCAGAGCATTTCGTGCAATGGGTTTCCTAGGGTAGAAATATTTTATTGCAAATTGATTGAATTGAAAAATTTCGAGCTTACTGAGTTTTTTGAACTGATGGTTTCAAATCAGATTCAATAGACGGTGCGCTGTTTATTGAACTAGAACTGATTCCGAAAGCATCCATGTTACCGCTGCCACTGCCATGCCCTCCACGAGCTATTAGTGAGGCGCTACCACCGCGTTTAGCTGCCTCCAGGCGCTGTCGCTGCAACTCCTTCGCTTTTTCACGCATTTTTTGATGGGCTTCACGCTCTTGGGTCTGCCGAACTGCTTGATAAACTTTCTCCTCATGCGAATCCATTTCAATGAATGTTTTGATTTGTTTTAAATTAACACTCTCGCGATAGCCAAGAGCAACGATTTCATCGAAAGCGAAAATCAAGTTGAAAGCATTTTCAAGAATTTCTTTCTCATCTAAACTATGGCAGTACTCTGGGATCTTTATAAGAAGTGAAATGTTTAAAAACAAAAAAAAAAACATTTATAATCTAATAGGCGTTTAGACTCTTACCACTTTGGAAAATAAGCGTAGTGTTTCCAAATCTTCCAATATATTACTTGCTTTTGTTGTAATTAGCAACATATAAAGTTTTTCCATTGGCTGATAAACGTACCGCACAGATTCCGTTTCCACATAAGTATGTTGCTTTCCGGAAGTCATCAGCTTGGGAAAAGCGGCAAGCAATCCCTCAATACGCGCTTTAGTCATCTCGACAAATTGCCGTGATATAATCACTGTTAATTAGAAATTGGAAATAGTAGTCATTACATTTATATGTAAGCTTTTATTCCTTCCACATACCTTTGCCATTCTTCGTACACACAGCCGCAGCAATCAAGACCTGCACAAAAGTCAATCGGGGTATTTTGTAAGATATAATGTAAATCGTATTTAATTTCACTTCTTTTTTGCACTTACCATCTTAGTGAATATTTGTATTCGATTTAAGAGCGTTTTAATGGAAGAGCAAATAATATTAACACAATTTTTAGCATCTATTCGTCGAAATTTAGTTTTGCTGTAGCTGACGTGTTAGATTAATGTACAAAGAAAATGTCAAATTTCTGTGATGGATGCGATAAGAACGGCAAAACTATCAATATGCAATCGATATATTGCTACTTTTGGGATAACTTCTACCAAATTCGTTTCTTCTGTTATTATTATTTTTTATTTAAAAATATGACCATTTTTACGCTATTTCACATCCCTCATTTACTATATCTTATTTTGATTAACCAACGTGATGAATCTTTTACAACATTTTTGAAACTATCGATGTTATTGCAAATAGCTGTGTAAGGCTATGTTCACATTTTCGTCATTCACCTTGTCAGCTTCCTTCTGTTCTATCGGATGTTTTTTAAGCACCATGAGAACTATCGATATTGATAACTATGGTTTGAAAATTGAGAATGGCAAACTGTGTTGAAATTTCAATTCAGTAAAGTTTGCCATGAATCGTTGAACGATAGAAAAAGGCTACCAAATTATGGAAATTTACTTTAAAGTTATTCAATGTGAAAGCCACCATACGTCTAGATTTGTAAAAAACAGATCCAAATTGATATTATCAAGAAATAAATGCCATGAAATTATCTTCCAGATTGTAATAAAAAAAGGTAATGTATCCGATGTGTAAAAAATTATTATTATTTTTTTAACTTTGAGTTTAAAAACAAAGTTTTACTTTTACCAATATTAAATTTCCAGCAGCATAGGAAGGAATATTGTTCTCAGTAATAGAAGGTTTAAGACTCCTTCTTCCTTCCCTTCTCCTTTCTCCTCTCCCCTATATAGCATCACAACGCACGAATTTTTGAATATTTGTCCAAGTGTACCCTAAGCTAGGGCTGCCATTTAACCTAACCCTTACCTAACAGAAGGTTTAAAGGGCCCAAGAAGTGACCATTTTTTCTTAGGTACTACATCTACCCCTATTTAGATCAATAGGGATCTTTTATGACTCGTACGCTTTCGCTTTTAAAATACGTTCACATGTAAGTAGATGATCTACTTTTTCGCGCTTAACTCAAAATCCGTAATTGAAAAGCGCGATTTTCCATACAAAACTTCTCTCACAAAATATGAGATTATAAAATAATCCTAGATAATAAC
The DNA here is from genome assembly GCF_027943255.1 of Anastrepha obliqua. Classification (NCBI taxonomy): domain Eukaryota; kingdom Metazoa; phylum Arthropoda; class Insecta; order Diptera; family Tephritidae; genus Anastrepha; species Anastrepha obliqua. Next base: position 67,216,630 of record NC_072893.1, read on the forward strand.
AATACTTATTGACATACAACCCTGTGTTTTCTGTGTTATCAATAATTATTATTACGAATGTAAGGAGAAACATTAAAATAAAAATTAAATGAAATGACAGCCCTGTAAAGATAATTCTAATAAAATTTATGTTAAATATTATTAAATAGGGACTCATTTTCAAGAATAAAAATGTGTGTCCATATACGTTTTGTGCCCTTATTATTTACTATAAAATGTCGAATAAATATCGAATTTCGAATGCGTATTTCTGCCATAATTTTTTGTAACCTAAGTAAACGTCGCAAATGGATTTCCTCCAACTGTTTATTATTAGCAGCCAATTGCGCAATTAAATTACGTATTCCTACTCCTTGTACTCTCTTCATATCATTAGTAATAATTAAAGAAACCAAAAACACCGAAATATTCCACCAAAATAATTTCTATGAAGAAAAACCTCTCAAAGCAATATAGACAGCTGATTGTAGAGTTTGGTGATAATGTACACGGGTAGATTAATATGGTGGATTTATAGGTGATTAATGCACATGTGAACGTATTATTAAATAGTTGTCCACGGAGTTTGACAATTCTATTCATCGCGAAGTACTGGAACAGTGCTTAAATTGCTATGATGGACCAGTAGCGAAACGTACCCTCTGAATTTCCTTCCTCAATGCAACACTGTTCAATTCTTCTGACAGTTTGATTTTAATTTGGCGCAAGAATTGGTAAAAAAAACCATTTCAAGTAGAAATATTTTTTCTTCCAAGATTTTTGGGTGTATAGGAATTCTTTAGCACCCATGAGTTTTGACGACACTATCAATGCATATTTCGTCACCACAGATACTGTGGAAGACCGCAGCTCAACAAAATGCAAGGATTTGGAAACGGCATTTAAATGCCTGCAAAACCATATAGCTGAAGAAAATATACGGCAGATAAATGCTAGTGAGGGTTACCCGCTCATAGCCTCGAGGCAACTAACAAAAAAAGATGTATTCGTGTTCGATCAGTTTGAAGGTGATTTTTTTAAACAACTCCAGCTAACAAAGTCGCTCATAATAGGCCCACGATGCCTTATAACCTGTTTGCAAAACTCTCTACCTGTACCTCTTGGCACAAGTCCAATCTATACAACAGCAATGCGCGACTTGCAAATATGTGCAACTGGTATTGCGTTAGACCAAAAAGAACGACTACGTACGTATATACAATGGATGGGTGGTTATTACTTCCAGAATCTTAGTCGGCCGGTTACACATCTTATATCTAACACAATAAAGTCGACAAAATACGAGCATGCGACGATGAACGGCATACCGGTGATGCACGTCGATTGGGTACAACGGGTTTGGGAGCGCAGCTGTATTGAAGATGTGTCAGCAACAGATGAAGAATTCGATAAGTATAAGCTACCTATCTTCTTTGGCACGAACATAACATGTACAGGATTGGAAACGGAAAAGAAAAATGAGGTGGCTAAACTTTTTTAAAATCCCTAGCACTAAATAAATAATATTACATTTCCAGATAATGCGTTTAGTGAATGAGAACGGTGGCACATACCACTGTGCATTTCGTTCAGCGCTGGTCGATATAGTCATTACTGAGAGGGGAAATACAAATTCCGACAAATATAAGGCAGCTGTGCGTTACAAGAAAGATATTCTTTGTCCCGAATGGATATTTGATAGCGCAGAAAAAGGCTTCGCGCTGCCTACAAAGGGCTATCAAGTTAAATCTTTGAAGGTATCTACTCCAATTAAAGGAGATCGCAGTATTGCAGATTTCACGCAGTTGTCGGATACATCACGTATAAGCGTTATGGCTAGTTCCGCGCGTGTCGGATCTATGACTGTTAATGACACAATTTGTAGTGGTTTAAATGAAACAGCAAAACAAAATGATGGGACATTTGTAGCGCCAACTACCCGTTTAACTGGATCAAAAGATTTGCAAAGGGAAGTACACCGCAAGCAGGGAGCAGCAGTTCACTACCGTTTGGTGTATGAAGAGATATGTCCCAAGCAAGCGAAAAAAGCTGGTAATTTTCTTGATGGATGCTGCATTTATTTAAGTGGCTTCCGTTTAGAAGAGAGGGAAAAGTTAAATAGAATACTTAATGTTGGGGGTGCAACGCGTTATGATGTCGTGAATGAGAAAATTACACATATTATTGTTGGCCAACTAGATGATGGGGAGTTACGCGCTTGGCAACGTGATGGCATATTGACAAGTAAGAATTGATCATATTGTATATTTTACTAAACGCAATATTTTTAAGTGTTTTCTAAATTGCCTCAACTAACTTATTTTAATTTTTCAAGCTGTAAATATTGTTCGACTTGATTGGCTACTTCAAAGCATTAAGCTGAAGCAACCGGCCAGCGAAGTCGTTTATCGGATGTCACTTCCAACGACCCGTGAGCCAGACGCGCCTTCACCCTCCAGCAAAAAAACTTTACGCTCTATGAATAAAAGTTTCAAACAACCAGATAAGCCGAAAAAGAAGCTCTTTGAACCGGAAGAGAAATCTGCCGAAACAGCGGAGACACCCTCAGCTGCAACCGATTTACCCTTAGAAGAAGAAGAGCAACATCTCATTGCACAGTATTCACAAGAAAATGAGCCAGCAGTTGCAGTACCAAATCCCATTGTGGCCATTAAACCAAACAATGTTGCAATGGATTCAACATTAACTGCACCCATGGCTTCGTCAACTTTAAAGGCGGTAGTGAATATCGTTCCCCCGCCTGCATCTACTACATTAACTCAGAATGAGAATTCGGCAAAGATCAACAGTGAAATTGATTTTGATAATTTGGACTTCTTCGATGGCAAGTCTCTGTACATCGATCGCGCTCATTTCCCTGAAGAATTCTACTCCCAAATGCTAAGCGAATGCGAAGCAGCGCATGGCGACATAGTACCGCCCACTTTCGTAGATATGGTTGACTATGCAATTGTGTCGTTTGAGCGCACGTTAAATGCACGCGAGTTGCCGGTCAAGGCACGCCACATTGTAACGGATCTGTATGTGGTATGTGGAAACTATTGGTTTTAATAAATCTTTACTAATTTACATTTGGTTTTCAAGGAAAACTGCATGAAACAAAATAAATTGGTGCCCATAGAATATTTCCATCGTCACGTGCCGCACACGGCTAACTCGCAACCCCTAGAAGGCATGACTATTGTTATTTCCATATATACTGCTTTGGAATATGATTTTATTGATTCTGTGGCGCAATTGCTGGGTGCCACTGTCAACCGCGTACTGGCCAAAAAAGAACGCCCACTTCTAATTTGCCCACGCGCAGAAGGTTCTAAATATGAGGGGGCCATTAAGTGGGGTTATCCCGTAGTGACATCTGCATGGCTGGTGCAATGCGCTGTAGAAGGAAAAAAACTACCATTTCAGCACTACCTAGTGGGCAACAGTCCATCCGATTTCCCTGTGTCACCAACTTTGCGTGAAAAAAATTTGCCCAATCCAACAGTGTGCACACCTGCAACTTCTGCCATTGAACCTATGGATACCCAAGAAAATGCAGAAAATGATGTAAGAAAATTAATTTCAACGTATTAATGCACACATTTACTTTCCTTTTTTGTTACAACTTTTGTAGCTCACTAAAGGAGTGACTGCAGCAAAAGATTTCACTCCTCTTCGCAATAAACGTGTCACCGAATTGGCAGGGTCCTTTTCTCGACCATCTGTGCCCAATATAACAAGTAACACTCCAACTACGCCTGACTCTCCTCATACCCCTACAAACACGTACGGTCGTTCTTCCTGTAATTTTGAATATTTAGAGGGTGTTGTGGCTGAACTGGATAACGAAGATGCGCGTGCTTGTCTTCGTGAACTAATCGAAGAGATGCGCAACAATCAGACGCCCGAGTTGGAACGAATCCGCCGACAGGCATGCACTCCAATCAATCGCAAGTTGCCCACACCGAAAGGAATTCCAGATTTTTGCACTACACCCGAATTTCAAAAACGAATAGCTGATGCATTTGAACGACGCTGGCGCTTGCCAACAAAAAAACTAAAGGTTGACACACCTATAGAAGAGTTGCGACACCGTGTCGTGGTATCCACATGTGCGGCTCTAGGCGTCCCATTTAGTGATACCGAAGATACGCCTATGACCAGTGCCCAAGCAGCTATGAAAGCTTTGGCTGCAACAGCAGAAATGTCGGCATTGGCGGCACTAACGTCAAATACGTATATAAGTCCCAAACGTAAATCTCCTAACGCCTCAAACAATGAGTCGCGCTATCAACAAGCGGGCGTAGTGCCACGCGCAATCTTTGCCACAAGTTTAAATAACAGTCTGAGCACAAGCGCACAACGTTCAGCGCGTGTTTCAGAAGGCGATGCTTTTGTGCCGAGTACTCAAACGCCTACCAGAAGCGGTAGCTTGGGTGCTGCCGAGTCTCGAATGGTGCAGCACGCAAGCTTTGGCAAATCGACGTTAGATTTTGACAAAATTAGTTTCGAAAACACTGAAACGGACACTGTGGCATCCCATAGCAAAAACACGCATAATCAAAGTGGTATCCGCTCAGCATCGGCCCTGGCCACATCATCACCAGAACTGCAGAAAATCACTGAGTATCTCAAAAATTGTGAATCTCGCAGGCAGAGCCTAAAAGAATCGAGGTGCACAGCTGGTGTGGGAAATGCAACTGGTAGCGGCATCCCTGAGAGTGCAGACAATATGGTCGATAATATAGAAACAGGTGGGCCGGCGTATGGTGCAGGAGAGACGGAAACCCAACATTACGTGCAACCCTTTGAATCGGAACAATTTGGCGTTTGCACTGAAAACATGGTTGGTTGGCGCGACCCTGTGGAGTTCGGCAGGGAAAGGCGCTCGAAGGCATCACCAAGCATGCAGTACAAGGGCACACCACGCTTCAGCATTTCATGTGTAGACGAGGACATACGTAACGATGTTATCAACAAAATTCATAAACTCGGCGGAACTGTGAGTTTCATTAGATACAAAATTTAGCATTTTATTGTATTTCTACCCCTCGCTACAGGTATCTGAGAATCTTGTCAACTTTGACCCTGATTGTACACATTTTATTTGCGAACGGCCAAATCGCGGCGAGAAGATGCTCGGTTGCGTCTCATCAGGTAAATGGGTGCTCAGCCTCAAATATATAGAAGAGTGTTACGCAAAGGATGTTTTTGTTGATGAGGAACTATATGAATGGGGCAACAGCAAAGCATTAAATTTGCCACAGTTGACACCAGATGAGCAGCTTTTGTCCTTGGCGGTGCATCGTTGGCGCAAGAAGCTCAATGGTGCCACATCTGCTGATGGGAAGAAGTTGGGAGCCTTTAGCGGATTTCGTATTATACTTCATATTGCTGAACGTAATTCAGAGGCGGTGAAGAACGTTTTGCGTGCCGGTCATGCCGAGGTGTTGGCGGTGCAGTCGCCATTCAGTGCGTGCAGTGCTGCGAGAAATGTGACGCATTGTTTCGTGGATGTGAAAAAAGCACCACTGACACGCGCCGATTATGAATACTTGCGTACGCTTGGTGTACAAATCTACTCACAAATGTACATTAACGCTTATCTAATGTATGGCGAGGATGTAGATGCCGCCAAGTATGAAATCCAAATTCAATAGTTTGAGTTGAAAAATCGAAGGAAGTGAGACACAATTCAATATTTGGTAAATACGTAAAATGTGTCTGTCGTATCTTATTCGATTAAGGTGTACAATTTTTATTTTTGATGAAAATCAATATATAATGAATTACTTAACTACACAAAAGACGTTTTTTAATAGAATAATGAAAGAAAAACAATATATTTTTTTTTTGTTTTGTTTGGAGAGAAGTCACACCACATCTGCAAATCAATTTCTCGTCGATTGCCGACTGATTGATTAATTTAATTAAGTTATTGAAATTAACCCTATGTCGATGGTCGTTCGTGTCCGGCCCGTTTTTTTATGAAACTACTACGCGGTGCATGTTTCATACCATTTGTTTATGACAAAATATTATTAAAATTAAAAAATTGAAAAAGTCTCTACGGATATGTTTAGTTAAAGCTTAGAAGATACCTTATGAATTTTTTCTAATTTTCAGTTGGCGTTATATAGTAGAAATAAGCGCTGACCCATCGACATGGGATTAGGGTTAATGCCATTATTTGTTTGATTAATTATATTAAAGCTTCTGTATGGCCCACAATCATTTGTAGATTTTCGAGACCAACTGAAAATTATTATACAAGGGCGGAAGAGTGAGTTGCACTGATCTGATGTATAGTTTGTCGGCTAATAGCACCAGGTCATGACTTTTATGGCATGTGCACGAAATAAAATGGCTACCTCTGGAAACAACTAAAGAATAATATATAAATATTTATATATATAAGATCCTCTAGTGGGAGCATCGGGCGTCAAAGCACAAGAACTTTAAAATTTGTTTGCGGAAATTTTTGAGCTCCTTTCATTTTCCTTTTTTCCCGCTGTACCAGTACAAAGTATTAGGTAGGTGGGTGAAATGTTTGAAGTACCACTCTGGCACTCCCAAATCACCACTAAAGCGCCGTTTCGATACCATTATGAGACCTCCAACAGGCAGATATCTACAGCCAGCTAGATCTGTAGATGTAATGGAGAAGATTGATGAGATTTAGGTTAGAGCATTGCCCCAGACTGCCGAAGAAAGGAGAATATGAAAATATGCGCTTTGCTGAGAAATAAGTTGTGCAATGGCCCTTTAACAACTGTCAGGGGCAGGGCCGTGGAGAGCATATCCGGGCCCCGGGGGAAAATCGCAATGCGGGCCCTTTCCAATTATGTCTAATCAATTCAATTCGAATTACTCTCGAGTCCGGACCCCTCTAAGAACTCCGGGCCCGGGGTAAAAAGTCCCCGATGACCGGTAGGAGGCATCTGAAACCAATTCAGTCTCCTTCCTGGCAAGCACATCACCAATTTCATTTTCCCTATGTCCCTATGTCCTGGATCCCAGATCAGAGAAATGTTACCTGCGTACCCAAGAGATTTGAACTCCTCTTTACAGGAGTTTACTAGTTTAGATCTGCACAATCGCGTCGTCGAAGTATTGGTTGCGGCTTGATTATCGGGAAAAAATATTAATATCTACCTCTTTACCACGTTCCCTAAGCATTTTGCATGCCTGCAGGATCGCAAAAACACAGAGTCAGTTGTAATAAAAAAAAACTAAACATTTTTATACTGGCTAATTTCAATCAAAAACTTTATAATTTTATGTTTAACTATCCTTACACTAAAGCTTAGAAAATACCTTACAATACACTACGATTTTAGTGGTAAGGAAGATTACCCTCTTGCGTTATTTATAAACGAAATTGACAATATTTAAGAAATATTCCAATAACTATGTATGCTACAGATTTTTTATATGCCATTTCAAAGCGTACAAGAGAAAATTGTTATGGTCGCGACTCTGCAGCTCAGTTGTGGTAAGTCTGCATATCTAGTTTTCCATCAGCATTTCATGATATTTTTAGGACCTCAAAGTTTCATTTTGAGGATGCGAAAAATTCGACATTTAAAATGAAAAATAAAGTGTTAAGACGCGGAAACAGCACCCATTTCCTACGCAAGTACAAGGCAACTGTTGCTTTGAATAAATTTATTAATGTGCATACTCCTAATTTTTTAGAATTCGCCAATGGAGAACATTGAAAAAAGAATTATAGTGAACTAATGTCTAACATCTCCACTAAAAGTTAAAAATGGTAAATTGTATTTAAAATGTATGAGAAAGCACAAAATATTTTGAAAAAGGGTGAGTTTACTTACTATTTGGGCATAGCTACAAAACGGAATAATCAAGGCGTTGTTTACTTATTTGTTGTGTATCGATAGTGGCATGATTGCAAACTAGTGTTTTGATTGTCAAACCTTCAGCGAAAATGTAAATAAGCAAATGATAACAAAGAAGTGGGATACTTCGACATTCAAACCAAGAGAAAAAAACCAAATCAGTCGATGTAGCAAACTCACCTTGTTTCAATTTGAAATAAGCACTTTATTCGAGGCACAAAGAAAAGTGGCAGTATTGCAACCCTGTTACAAAAGCTGAAACTTTGCTGTGGTTAGGCACTTATTTTGCATGGACAGGTGAAGGTGAATATTTAAATAAAAATACCGGAGTTTTCTATAAATATTTTTCTTGATAATTTCGATATTGACGGTAATTTACTATTGTAAATTACAAAAAAAAAAAGAAACAAGAATGAAGCAATCGTACAAGCAACGGGGACCTTCCTTACTTCCCCTACTTTGGCACATCTGCTTTCAGAATATTGTATGCCTTCATCAATTCGGCGTGTGAATATATCACACAAGGTATCACCACCTCTTCACATGCCCCTTTAAACTCTCTCGTCTAACTCCCCTCTCCCTTTGGCACTAACCCTTCGTTTCCTGTGTCTACCGTTAGCTGCGGCGCTTTTCACTATAATGGAAACAGTGGAAGTCGTATCCAAAAGAGGGTGCAAAAAAGTTAAAATTAAAATGGTTTCGAACAGTCAATGCGTCCTCAAAGCCTTGAATAGCTTTACGTTCAATTCAGAAGTCTTTATAGAGTGTAACAATGCATTCAACAAACTGGCGATTCTTAATCAGATCTCCCTGATTTGAGTACCAGAACATGAGGGACACGAAGGAAACAAGAAGGCTGACTTTTATACCAAAACAGGGGTGAAAGGGCAATTTATTAGACCAATCCCATTTTCTAGCTTTAACAAAAACAACTTAAAAGGTGGAAAACAAAAAATTGGATCCAAACTGACCTTTAATACCAGCAGAGCAAAACCTGCTCTAACCCAAGATAAAAAGGGCCACACACTGTGGAGCATTTCAATGCAATAGTTTATGCAGGTTCTGCTGTAATGAAGAGGAGCTCATGGAACACTTAATCTTCAATTGCGAAGCATTAGGTCGCAGGAGACACAGAATCCTGGGCTCGTATCTACTTGATGAAGATTTGCGAATGCTTCCTCCTAAGGAGATGATTCGATTGCTCGTAATACTAAATAATTAAAATTAAGCACTTAGGGGCGCACAATAGATCAAATTCGGTCACAGTGCATAAGGGTCTTAGCCTAACCCGTGCAAACGTTCCCTTAAGGTGAAGCTAACTGCGAACTGTTTTCTCCACTGCTTTTTATCTACGAATTATTTTGTCGACCGAATAGGTAGGTAGGTAGGTTGGGTGATTGTCGTAGCGACACACTTAGACCTTTCGCAGGTCCATTGTGATACCACTGGAGCGTTTCCTTACCCTACGTGTTCCTTTTCAAACCATCCGGTAGCGTTAATAAACGAGCAGAGCTTCGTTAGTTTTAGATGCGTTTTGTCTGCTACATCGGTTAAAAATGTTGTATCAAGAGTGCGCAGCCCCCGCAGAGCTAAGCTTTTACGCTCACATAAAATGTGCCTGTTCCTCTTCTTCTGTATTAAGGCAACTTCTACAGAAATCGAAGTACGGGAGTCCTAATCTTCTAGCGTGGCTGCCTATTAAACAATGACCAGTTAATACCCCTATCATTTTTCTTATAGCTTCTCTGTTAAATCTTAACAAGATTTTCCATCGACCGCTGTTCCAATTCTGCCATGTCTGTCTGCTTAGTTCGCATGTTGAGAGGTTTTTCCAGCTTGTATTTACCGTTTTGATGGTTTTCGTGTCCATAAGTAAGTGGCTATAGGCATGGGTATCAGCGTCTTATCCGGTTGGAGGTCGCGCATTGTACCGATTCGAGCAAGTTCAAGTTATTCGATCGAATAAGAGAATACCAAAACTTCTCAATTCAAGTCGCATTTTCCTGAAAGGCATGTATAAAGTGAAATATTGCAACAACTCTTTCTCTTCCACTTTAGAGCGCCAATAAAGCATTATTAATCATTCTGTGACACCCTCGACATCCACAACTGTTCGATCCGTATTGTAATATCTGTGATCTAAACGTTCCTGGAGGTTTGCCGGTGTAAAGTTCTAGTTGTAATAGAAATTTAGTAGTCCCATCTCAGACCTAAAATACCTTAATTCCATACTTTGCCGGTTTACTTGGAATGTATGCGTGGAACGTGTAGGACCTCTGCATAGATAAAATTGTTCATCTACAGTCACAACATCGTTGGCTTTATAAAGTCGATTAAAATTAAAATTAAGCATATTAAATATATAATTTATAACAATAGCTTTGCCCGTTCATTCTCTCTACCCACTGTTGTCGAAGCGAATAAAAGGATTTATAGCATGAAATCTGTGACATGTCATGGGAGCTAGAAATATCGGAAAACAATATGTTTCCATAGCTTGCGATGTGCTGATAGTATGATTTTGTGACACCTCCGGCGATTAGAAGTCCAAAGAAAGCATATATTTCATTGACTATAACAATTGTCCATTTCCACGGCTGTGCGAGAGGTTTCGTTTCATTCATCTTTCTGAAAACCTCAATACCTTCTTTCAATACATCAACACATCTTTCAATACTTTCTAGTAGACATCATTGCCTACCATTTCTTCAGTAATTATCTGTAGCGTATTCTATATGTTTCGATGGACCTCCTTGCTTACGAACGTTGTTATGTGGTGGCATTTGGTTGAGGCTGGAGGTTTCTCGCACCATTTCGTGCCATCTTTTGCTGTGAACAAATCAGCGTTGTCAAACGTTTCATCATCAGGTTGTATGATTTCAAATTTAATGTTCTCCTATTCATCATATTCCACGTCTGCGTTATACTCAATACGAATTTCCGCTTCTGGATCTGAAGCTTTTTCTTGTTTGGAGCACATCAGGACTTTCATCTTAATTTGCCTGAATTGGCTCCGCGAACTCAATTGACTCGATGTTCTCATCATTGTCATGCGCTATACATATATAGTCTTAATCAACCATCCTTGCTGTTCTCGTTCACTCATTCGTAAAAACCTTCGTGAAGTCATCATGTTGACCACATCGTCTCCAACCTCTGCTGGCAATTAATTTTGTTATTAGTCCATCTAAGCACCAAAATTAAGAATAAGGAAAAAACAAACAAATATATAAGTACAGGGTCCGGCGCTCGAAGTGTAACCAATTAAAAAGGTTATAAATTTAGTTTAGAAATTTACTTTTATTTAATTCAAAGTAAAAAATGTGTGAAAATAAGACAAAGTTAAGAATCAATTTAATTTTGATCGATATGACCACCTTTTGCCTTGAGTATGGCCTTGAAACGGTTCAGAAAGGAATCGCAAGCTGCCCGAATGTGACTTGCAGGTATTTTGGCCCACTCGCGAACATTGGCTTTTTTCAGCGCCTCAGGACTAGTGAATCTTTTAGTTCGGACCTTCTTCTCCAAAATGGCTCACAGAGAATAATCCATCGGATTCGCGTTTGGTAAATTTGAGAGCCATTGTGTGGACGTTATGAAGTTTGGAACGTTGTTTTTTAACCATTCTTGGTTAACTCGAGCTTTGCGAGACGGTGTCAAGTCCTGTTAAAACGTTCATGGTCTGCCACCGAAATGTTTGTCGGTCCACGGCTTCTAAGTAACCTCCAGATAAAATACCAACCTTTCCCGATAATATTTCGCATTTACCTTGACGCCAGACACGATGAAAATGGTTGGAGAGCGCCTATCTGCGGTTACAGCGGCCCAAACTATTACCTGTGGCGGGTGCTGCCTCCTGGTGGCCAATCGATTACTCAATTTCTCGTATGAATTGTCGGTCAAATAAACCCTATCGTTTTGGGAGTTTACGAATTGCTCAATTTGAAAGATTTTCTCGTCAGAAAACACAGTGTTCGGAAATCGATCGCTTTCGGCCAAGCGAAGCAACTCCTTCGATCTCTCAAGTCTGATTTGTTGCCGCTTTGGTGTGAGATCATGCGCCATTTGGATCTTGTAAGGCTTAACTTTGAGATCATTTTTCAGTATGCGGCGGATGCTACGGTCAGATATTTTCAGTTATTTCGCCATTTCATTGGCACTTCGTCGGGGATTTCGCTCAAGTCGCTTCTTCACTTTTTAAACCATTTTACGTGACGTTGTAGCCTTTTGATGACCACCTCCATTACGTTTCGTGATGCTACCAGTGTCATTGTAACGAGCAAAGGTGCGATAAGCAACAACTTTATTTACTTTAAGCTGCTTGAGCTCACGAAAAATCGCTGGTTATGATTTTCCAGCCAAATATAATGCTATCACACTATTACGTTTTCGCACTAACGCCGCACCAAACAGTGACTTTCTCGTCGTAAAGAGGTACCTCTTGAATTTCGTGAGGACTTTCAGTGGCGTAAATACGGCAATTTTGCTTGCTTACCGTCCCATTCAATAAGAAATGGGCCTCATCGGACATGATGATTTTGTTGTTCTTCTTCTTCTTTTAACTTCTTTTATTCAATGTAAATTTCAACAATTTGGGAGCGCTCGCGTGGCGTGTACTGTTCCATGGTAAAACTCTGCTTGGACTGACGCTTCCAACGCGGTATGTCATTAAGCGATCTGACGTCTCTGTCAAAAGATACAGGGTTGCCAGATGGGTCCGTCGAATATGGGCAACCCTGTACATAATATCAAAAAATCCTTTTCAAAATCCGAATTGGTACAGCTGTACCAAGGATGTCACAGAAGGCTTTCATAAAAGTAATTTAACCACTTAGGGAATGAATGTAAAATTACCATTTTCAAACATATAGTCGTTTCTAAAGGCTATTACTGACGCCTTTTATTTATAGTTCAGATGTACCTTTATTTAGAGTTCAGAACTTTTAAGCTACTTTCGTATAGTATAAAGTTTAATAAGTGGCTACGTTAAGAATATCTTTAAAATGTTCATTTCTATGTACTTCATTTACTCTCACCCTGTTTCTTTTTACTTTCGTTTAAATTTTTTTATTACCTTGTAAGTAATGCGCTAGTGATTATTATTGATTTATAGTATAGTATATATGTATGCACAATTTATATTTTATTAATAAATATCGAAAAATATTAATTTATTTCATTTATATATTTATATGTTTGTGTATATGATTTTATGTATATAATAAGCTTTATTTATATTTTTAATTTGCGTAACAAAAAATATTAATATTAACAAAATTTATTATTTTCCAATTATTTACTTGTGTATCGCAATGTATGTACTCTTTCGTCGGTATGTATGCATATTTGTAAGAACTATAACTAATTGTTGCAACATGCATACACACTCACACTGACTGCACAAAATAAAACGGAAAAACGAATTAAATCAAAGGTTTACCTTAATATACGTAAATATACATTTCGACATAATCGGTACTTAAATCAAATTAGACATTTATAAATTGCGTTTGCATTTGCATTTACACTGTGCGGATATGTTTAACAGAGTAAACTTAACATTTCAACAATTATATCAACTCGTAAACATTACATTCGGATAGGTTTCTCTACATTAAAATAATATTGCTAAATAATGTTCTTGCTTTCGATCAAACGCCTAATTGATACAATAAAATTATAACTGAAACAATGATACTCGTATAAGATGCGTTGGAATAAGATAATGCTGCAAATCGAGTTTATAGGTACAAAAACTACACATCAACAAATTTTTAAACGAAACCATGTTGAAAGCTACGTATGCTGTTCTTTGTGTGGGAGAGTTCATTTAATCCAAGTAGTCCATTGATTTGATAAATTTCACCACAGAACCGAAGAGTGTCCAATGGAATTTTTCTTCACCTTCTAATTTCTCGCCAATAAAGCAAGTTATATACTCAATTGTGGATAACAAAAATGGTGGATTTGTCTGTGGAGAAAATGAATGGAAAGCGTTTAAATGCCTTATTACAGTTCAGTGGAATTCCATTCTTACCATAATCACAACATAAATTAGTACGGGCAAAATATCATCAGTAGCCGGCACACGACCGCTCGACATATGTAACAAACTCATAATGCTCGAAATGCACCTAAAAGTTAAAAAAAGTGAAATCAATATAAGATATACGTAAGTAAGCAAGGAGGAAGTTAATTATGAAACTAACGTAGATACATCCATAGAAAATACGAGAATTTTTTAACTTGACTTTTTAACTTAAAATTATTATTATTATTACAATACTGCCCACTGCGACCAAAAGAGATCAAATGTGCAAAGACTACTGAGGTACCCTATATTTAAGGTTTTTTTAAATTTTTACCACATTCTGGGACTTAACGTTCTATCCCATTATTGTTAATACCACCAAGGTGGTGAACCGTTTTCTGCCTAGTGTAGGACATTTACAAATGGTGTGTTCTGATTTTTCAGTGCCCATTTTACAGAATCGGCAGATGATGGTTTCATAGATACCAATTTTGCTAAGTGATATCTCAGACTACAGTATCCTATAAAGTACCCAGTTAGAAGTCTTAAGTCTACTTTGCTGAATGAAAATAGCTTATCAGAAATTCCTCTGTCAGGCATTAGGAATTGTTTCGCTTGTCGCTGACCAGTGTTCAACGAGCTTTTCTCCTCCCACCTCCTGATAAATTCGTTAATGTGGCCCTTTGTAACTCCCCAAGTCTATAGAAATGTTCAGGATCAATTACGGGCATGTTTGTCCCTCTTTTAGCTAGATGGTCCGCTATTTCATTTCCCTCATGTCCTTCGTGTCCAGGAACCAGACCTAAAAATAATTTGCTGAAGTTCACTAACATGTTGAGAAGGTTCGAGCAGTCATGTATCAGCTTAACTCTCGATTCGTAATTAAAGAGCAGGATTATATATATATATATATATAATTGGCGCGTACACCCTTTTTGGGTGTTTGGCCGAGCTCCTCCTCCTATTTGTGGTGTGCGTCTTGATGTTGTTCCGCAAATGGAGGGACCTACAGTTTTAAGCCGACTCCGAACGGCAGATATTTTTATGAGGAGCTTTTTCATGGCAGAAATGCACTCGGAGGTTTGCCATTACCTGCCGAGGGGCGACCGCTATTAAAAAAATGTTTTTTTTTTGTTCTTAATTTTGGTGTTTCACCGAGATTCGAACCGACGTTCTCTCTGTGAATTGCGAATGGTAGTCACGCACCAACCCATTCGGCTACGGCGGCCGCAGGATTACCCATATAAAATTACTCTCCCAAAATTCGAAATTATAGAAATACTTTTCCCCGTACAACCCACTGATTTCTGATTTATCGATAATCAATACGCCAAATCTTGGAAAAGACCCACGAAAGGAGAATCGACACACACCATCTTTTCGTCGATTTCAAAGCTGCATTCGATATTGCGAAAAGGAGTTATCTGTATGTCGCGATGTCTGAATTTGGTATCCCCACAAAACTAATACGGCTTTGCAAGATGACGTTGCTCAACACCAGCTGCGACGTCAGAATTGGGAAGGACCTCTCCGAGCCGTTTGATATCATACAAGGTTTCAGACAGGGTGACTCGCTGTCGTGTGACTTCTTTAACCTGATGTTCGAGAGCATCATACGAGCCGCAGAACTCGCTCAGGCACAATATTTTATAAGAGCGTACAATTGTTGGCGTATGCCGATGATATTGACATCATCGGCCTTAACAACCGCGCTGTTAGTTCTGCCTTCTCCAAACTGGATAAAGAGGCAAAGCGAATGGGTCTGGTGGTGAACGAGGACAAAACGAAGTACCTCCTGTCTTCAAACAAACAGTCGGCGCACTCGCGTATCGGCACCCACGTCACTGCAGACAGTTATAATTTCGAGGTTGTAAAAGACTTCGCCTATTTAGGTACCAGCATTAACACCGATAACAATGTTAGCCTTGAAATCCAACGTAGAATCTCTCTTGCCAACAAGTGCTACTTTGGACTAAGTAGGCAACTGAGCAGTAAAGTCCTCTCTCGACGAACAAAACTAACACTCTACAAGACTCGTCATCATGCCCGTCCTAACGTATGGCGCAGAAGCTTGGACGATGACAACATCCGATGAAGCGACGCTTGGAGTGTTCGAGAGAAAGATTCTGCGTAAGATTTTTGGACCTTTGCACGTTGGCAACGGCGAATGTCGCAGGCGATGGAACGATGAGCTGTATGAGCTTTACGACGACATATACATAGCCCAGCGAATAAACATCCAGCGGCTACGTTGGCTGGGTCATGTCGTCCGAATGGATACAAACGCTCCGACTTTGAAAGTATTCGATGCGGTGCCAGCTCGTGGTAGCAGAGGAAGAAGAAGGCCTCCTCTGCGTTGGAAAAATCAGGTGGAGAAGGACTTGGCTTCACTTTGGCGCCGGTTAGCACCAGAAAGAAACGACTGGCGCGCTTTGTTAAACTCGGCCAAAATCGCGTAAGCGGTTACCGCGCCAATTAAGAAGAATGTAAGGGAAAACGTCAATGTATGGTAAAAACTAAATAAAATGGACGTCGTCAGAGAAAAGAGGTTTGTAGACATAATTCTAATAGAATTTTTGTTAGATATTATTAATTAGGCATTCATATGCATATCATATCAGAAAAAAGCTTAAGTCCATAGACGCTTTGTCCTGTTATTGCTTATTATAAAAGCACATTTCCACAATTTGGGAGTGTAGTTTTAGCGCTAAAAATTTGTAGAACTAAAAATTTGCTACATGAAAATATATGAACCGATATCTACTTATATACGCAAATTCCTCGTTTGTCTGAAGTAACATAACCTAAAAAAATTGTTTATACAAAGTGGCATAAAATTAGTCACCTCATCGGACGATGAGTGTCAAATATGATTGACGTACTTTTTGCCAACGGCGTCGTACGTCAATCATATTTGACACTTGTGAAGTAGACAGCTGCAGTACATAAGTGCATACAAGCGGAGAAGCAATGGAGCGCGTAAAGATCAAAATAAATATTTCTATCACACGAAATCGTTTTGTTTTTTTATTTAGCGAAGAAATTATTCAAAAACAAAGTTTGATTATTACTTCGCGCCACCTTGTATATGCGAATGCATAAATGACGGCAATTTCTTTTATATGCTGTGCGAAAAATTTATAACGGTATTAACATAATCTCAATAAAATGTTCGTAAATTTTTAACAATTTGATCTGGATAAATTGTGAGGGACACACTTCAGCTTCGACATCAAGGGGGATTCGGCAGCTGAATTATGCACGATCATTTCACACATATTCACACGCTCGTCCAATCAGTCGTTTTTCAGACGGCAACGAAGTGTTATTGGTTGATTTCTTTCGTATATCACTAACACAATCTTAGTTTTTTTGTAAACATACTTCAAGTGAAGTTAGCCCATCATCAACTGATTCTGCCAAATTCGATACAAACCGAATAACGGTATGTTAAAGAGCTCGTCTATGAAATCTTTTCACCATGTATGTACTATATATGTAGGTGTGTTTGGCCGAGCTCCTCCTCATATTCGTTGTTTACTATCGTAGTAGTTATGCTGGCGACGAAAAATTATCACCGTATGCGTCACCCACCCCTGATTCTAACGGTACTCATTTTCGGTAATCTCGTTTTGTGTTGTTAGAACGCTTTTTTGTGAAGTAAAATTATTATTTTTATTTAATAAGCTAAACTAATCGCTTTCCAGTAGAATACAATGCGGAGCCTTACAGTGGAAGCAAAAAGAAATTTACATTGACGAGAGGAAAATTATATCATAATTGTGGAAAGAAGGCTAAAATTGTTGAAAAATAGGTAGAGCAACAGGTAGTGGATGAACATCATTTCGGACATTAATTTAAAACAACGAAAACTCAGGAATTATAGCTTCAAGGGGTAAGAGCAAAATGTCCTTGTAAATTAACAGAAAGGGAAAAGCGCAGTATTGTAGGGCTTGTGAAGAAAGATACAAAGATAACTGTTAACATAAAAGTGAAAGATGAAATAAGGAATAAGTTGCAAAAATATATTAGTATTTCAACTGCTACAAGAGTTTAAAGAACAGGCGGCTATCATCGAAGAGTTGCTAGGAAAAAGACATTTATTTCCCTAACAAATAGACAAAAACGCATTGCTTTCGGAAAGGAGACAAAATTTTGAAAAAAGGTTATTTTTTCCGATGAAAGCACGTTTTGAATTTTTGGTATCAATGAAAAAAAAAATGTGTGGAGAAACTCTGATACAGCGCTGAATAAAGAAAATGTATTACCAACAGTGAAACATGGGGGCGGTAGGGCGATGGTGTTGGCAGTCATGGTGGCGTGGGAAAATTGCAGTTTATTGATTCAATAATGGACAAGTTCGCTTATTTGGATATTTAAACAAAAAATTAAAGCAAGGCACTGAGATGCTGGGGTTATCAAATGAATACTTCTGTTAACAAGACAACGACCCCAAGCATATTTCTTATAGTGGAAAGTCATCGTTTATCTCTCAAAGTTGCCAAGCTAGTGTCAACATCTCTGCAATCGCTGGATTTAAACATATGGTTTCTGAGAAAAATATTAGGAAAAACCAAAATACAAGCAAAGAGGTAAATGTTATGTGCAAATAGTGGGTGAAAATTACTGCCGATGAAACTACTAAATTGGTAAACACTTTGTCCAGTAGACTTAGGGAAGAGTTGAAACGTCGTAGATACCCAAAAAGGTATTAAAAACTTGCACATTTTTTGAGAGTTTTTTTGGAATATTTTGTGGACTTATGCTTCACTCTAAAGTAAAGGAATAAATATATAGGTATATTAAATATTACAAAATTTTTATTATTATATTTTAAATTTTATATGTATGAGCATAGACTTTTGGAGTTTGTCATTTTAGCACTTCACATAAAATCTATTTTTCATTTGGTAGATGGTATGAACTGAAAAGAAATAATGCAATAGGTTTTTAGATAGATTGCTTCGAGGTTTGCACGTCAAGCGCATGGTCTTTTGTGCCCTCTGCTCATCACAGTACGCCATCCATACCCAGTTCTCTTATTAAACTTAGTATAGAGCTGGGCTGGGATGAACGTATATTCCTTTCTTCTGGTTGCAGTTGGCCGAGAAATTGCAACCTTCTCAGCGCTATAGCGCTACATTCAAAGAGAAGGTGCATTGGAGTCTCCAGGGATTGGTCGCAAAAACGACAAGAGTCAGGGGACATATCCCGATCATGTGCACATCCCTACGCAGTCTGCAGTGGCCTGTGATAATACCCGTACGCCTTCTGTTTATCCCTAGGGAGGCTTATGAGTCGCTTAAATCTCTTTTGCTTGTACCATACCAATAAAGATTTCGCCTGGCGTAGCTCCATAGTTTGGAGTCAGCAAACCTTCCTTAGTCCTAGTTCTTCACTCCTAAGCTTCTAATTTATGGTGTGTTGTCCTATAGCAAGGAAGGGATCGGGCACTATTATATTTCCTTACATAGTTAAAAATAATTTTATTTCTGTGCTGCTTTTTCAACTACTCCCCACACCCGCATATCGTCAGAAGCATCATAAAAAATAAATAAATAATTGGCACATACATTTCAGTTATGTGTTTGGCCGAGCTCCTCCTCCTATTTGTGGCGCGCGTTTTAATGTTGTTCCACAAATGAGGGAGGGGGACCTACAGTTATAACCCACCGTTGGGCACCCGGGTCTGGCCAGACTGACTTTACCGACTTTGGACGTGAATTTGACATATTTTTATTAGTGGTAACGACTTGAGCTCCCTAGAAAGCTGCTTTAAATTTAATTTTCTATCGGTTTGTAGATATAACCTTTTAAAAAGGATCCTCGAACAGGACGAAAAAAGGCCAGGCCGAAAGCCCAACCGAGGGTTTTAAAAAAGGTGTCCATCGGAGGGTTAAGTCGACTCCGAACGGCAAATGGTTTTTTTTGAGGAGTTTTTTCATGGCAGAAATATACTCGAAGGTTTGCCATTGCCTACCATTTTGCTATTTCATGCACGGAGATTCGAACCTACACACTCCCAAATGATAGTCACGCACCAATCCAATCGATTACGGCGACCGAGAAGCATACATTTATTAAAATGTAATATCTAAATATTTGAAATAACTTTCTAGATACATAGTTGCAAATTTTTTAATTTTCTTTAAATAAAATAAAAATAATAAAAAATATGTTCCTTACCTAATTACGCACTGCAGTTTTTCACGTGGTGTCTTATACGCGGAAATATACGAGAGCTGTTGCTGCGCAAAAGACCAAGGTGCTTCGGAGAGGTATACCTGGGGAATGCAAAGTGCCGGATGTGAAGGACTAATCACGCGCTGCAACTTAGTTATGTGTTCTGAGAGTACACTGCAAAATGGACACAAAGATTACTATCAATTACACAAATTTAAACACATTCACTTACGTGTCACGCGACAAATCAGCATCATCATTAGGAAACATCACCTGCTGATACAGACGAGTCAGCAGTATGCGTTCAATTGACAAACGCGCCTCCTGCGCTTGCCATTCCGGCATACCATGCAATATACCTCCTGGTGTTAGTAATTCCTCCATCAGTCCATCTATAAATTCTTCAATCAACTCAATTTTGTCATCCGATACGGTAAGACGGGCAAACTCTTCTTGAAATTCGGCAACTTTAGCCTGACGTTTCTCAAAAAATAGGCGTACACAAACGGTCATTAAATAACGATTACAGGTGGCACTCTCGCTGCGCAAACGTGTCTCGAACTGCTCGATATTCTCCGTCATCAAGAGTAAATTTTGCCGATATCGCATTAAATACTGTAAATAATTCTGACGCTTTTGTATGTCCTGCTGTAATTCTTCGAGTAGTTGGGTATGTTGACTACGTTCAAGCGTAGAAATGCAACGTATCGCCTCTGAGACATAAGAGATTTGTTGGAAATTTTGTAGATTCAGCGCTTGTGCGAGCTGTATTTGCAGATATGTGAGCAGAGGTGAGGCATTGGTGTACTGAAATGAGTAAAAATATAGTAAATATAGCAGGTTAACATATAGTTAATAAATATTTACCGTAGTATGGCGAAAGTCGCCGGTATGTAAATCAGTCTTTGACAACACGGTGCGTATCTTCTTCTTAATCACATTGAAAGCGAGAGTTTTGTCATGCAGTACAGCGGTTGGAGATCTAAATTTAAATGCAACAAAACAGATACACAAATTTATATGGAATGCCAGCCAGTGCCATATTTTTACTCACTTCACTTCCGCATCGGAATGTTTGCGTCCGTTAGCCGATGACGCAGCAGTGGCGCCCGCTATTGAGTCCGAGTTCGTTGCCTCGCTGGAACTGCTCACCTTGCGGCGATATTTGGCCAATATATCTTCATTAATATCGCAATAATTTGTTGCAGCACCATCAGCCGCACTACGTTCAACGCCACCAACTTGATTGTTACGCGCACCAACCGAGCCCACGCCGATCATATCCAGCGATATTTCTGAAGTGTTAGTGCTGAATGAAACACTGCGACTGCTGGTTGTGTGAGGCGTGTAATCTCCACCGCCACCGCCAGGAACTAAATTTTCGATACCATTGTGGAGGTGCGACGAATTACGTGAATGCGACTTGTTGCCACGTCTGTGCTTGAAAATGCCCTGCTTCAACTTATTGAATATACCAGAATTGCTATTGGCACTAGTAGAGGCGTGTGCACTCAAATTCGGATGCAACGCGCGAGCATTGCGATGGGAGGGCAAATGACGTGAACCGTTAACGGTACCAGTACCTGCTCCAACTGCACGATCATTATGACTATTGCTATTCTTGTCGGCCGAAGCGTCGAAACTGATGCTTTTCGGTATGGCTCCAGTGGATTTGGTCGGTTTCTGACAGCTGCTCACGCCTCCCACTGCAATACTCAAGCTAGATGCCGATGCACTACCGGTGGCTATACCAGATGTGTTATTCGATACGGTGGAACGTGAGGTGAAGGGATTATTAGCAGCAATGTCTTCATTGGTTCCATTGTCGGTATCATTTAGTTGCAATTTCTCTGTCTTCGCACATAATAGCATAATCTGTTGTTGTTGTTGTTGCTGGCTTTTGTCATCGTCCGTTTGTGACAAGTTTGGCATTATTGTCACCCGCTTGGAAGCATTCACCACATTACTGATCATAATCTCATGATTCTCATAATTAAGACTTTGATGGCGACGCAATACTGGCACTGAGGTGTGGCTGCCTGTTGACTCGTTTTGCTCTCCTGCCTTCATCGCCATTATGCCATTGCGTCGACCATCGAAGCTGGCATTCCGTGTCTCACTCGACGTGTGACGATGTTCGACGTTTTCTTCGCCACCAAACAAATCCGCGAGTTGCGGCAAGGCGTGAGCTACCGCAAGCCCACGAAATCGTTCCATTGAACACGGTTTTTCCTCTTCACCGAAGTCACTGAAATCGATTAAGTCTTGGTGATTGCTGTTATGCAAAGTCGATATGTTGTTGCTGTGCTGTTTCTTTTTTTTTACCCCACTCTTATGATGAGGCTTGGGTGGTTTGTATGCATTGGCACCACCCCCTGATCCTGATACATCTTCGAATGTTACACTCTGATTTGAGATGCTGCTCTCGGCTGATGTTTGACGGCGCATGCGTGGTGCGCCCAAAAATGTTTCTTTGCTATCAGAATTAGCGCTACTACTTTTGTATTCTTGTTGGAAATTATTTTCGCCACTATACTGATTAGTGGTGCGTACCGAACTACGCGCCAATGATGACAAGCCCGCGTAAAGTACGTTCTCGGTAGCATCTTTGGCTTTAACTGAAACTGCAGCTTCATCATACAAATTCGCTGCATCATAAAATGCAGAATCATCTTGAGAATGATCGCTACTACCGCTCCCATGAGCGACGTCACCAGCGCCAGCACCATTTCCACTGTTTTCATCACCTTCTTTACGATCCGTAACACTGATCCTATTTCCACTTTCATTAATGGGCATTGAGTCATTGTTGCCATTTGCGGCATTATAGTTAGCAGCGGTTGTGGCACGAAATGCTCTGCCGTTACGTGCCGTGTGATGTGGCGAGTTTGGAATACGCCGCATAGGCTGTGGCGCGGATATCGCGGCTGCCAACTGATCCCGCTCTTGCTCTGTACGTGCGCCTGAATCTGTTATGTCCGACTTGGCAGTAATGCTTAAATTGTCATCGGTATCTACTTCTGCAAATTTTTCCGAGTCACTGGCCAATACATCTGTACTCCAGTTGGATTCTGAGCGTTGGTCGGATACGTCTAGAAAAGCGGGACGCATTGCACCCACACCGGCGAGCACGTCGAAATTGTTGTCACCCGGTAAGACCACTGCCGATGGAATTAGCGGTGTAGAGAAATTGCGATCACGCTCACGCTCACTGGCGTCCACAGTTTCAGAGTCACTGGCCAGCACATCAGTGGACCAAGTGTCTGATATGATGGACACTGTTTCATCGCCTTCAAATTTTTTTATTTCGAATTTACAAAATTTATCTTCAATATCGGAACGAGCTTTCGATATTAGCTTTTGCATCTGTGGCGTGGTCAGCGCATTATGCACAGACTCACCATCAGTTACTTGAGATGAAGGGGTGTCGCGGCCACTTATATTCGGTGTGCCACGTCCGCTCACATTCGCCGACACCATATCGGATAAATTGTCATTTTGATCATTCTCTTCTTCCAATTCCAGCGAACTAGTGACGGAGTGATTTGACGGCGCCTCACTAACAGCTTCCAGATTATCCGAATTGCCAATCGAGCCATCATCATGCGACAGTGAGAAGCGGGTGGTTTTCGAGTGTAATGGCCGCAATACGTCGCTCATATTATCCATGCCATCGAACCCATTAGCCACTGAGGATGACTTGTCAATTGTGTTATCCAAATTAACGCTGCCCGTATCGACCAGTAATGCCTCGCCGTTGGTGATATCCTGACCAATGCAATTCATCTTCAGCACTTCTTCTTCGGTAAGTGGTTGCAATTTGTGTTCATCGCCGTTGTAAATGCTGAATACAAGTATAGGTTCATTGTCGAGGAGATCGTTCAATGTTATAGTGCGCATTGGGGACGAACTATTTGAACTCACAGACGTGTTCGAGGATGCTACGGCGCTGCCGTTGTTGGGATGATGATTATCGTTTACGTAAGCTGTTGGGTAAAAGTATATGAAGAAATACTGCAATATTTCACTATTTTTTGAGGGAATGCACTACTTAATTCTAATGGTGTACGATGCTAGTTAATTTCAAGTGATAATTTAGCATTACTAATATGAGAGAATCAACCCTAAACAAAAGTTTGGCTACTGCTGAGATTGATTTTATAAAAAAATGTTTGGCTACCGCTGATACTGATTTTGTAAACGCTTCTAGTCTAAGGTGAGATACAATAATAAATAAAAAATTGTTCATTACGTCTGCAGAAAGTTATCCTCTTCTTTAGTACTGCAAATATTGTCGTTAACAAGAAAGTATAATTAATAAAACTGCGGATGCAGCATGCCGTGCAGATGCAACATACCTTGGCCCAAACCTGCATGACTCCCACCGTTCGTTAGCCCATTGACATTGGCGGATATGCCCGCTCCATCGATTGCCGCATGCGCTCCACTATTGTTCGTATTAAAGCTCATACTCTTGGCGATTTTGCTCTTTGTAGCCTTGCTTAGGCCCATGAAACCTTGTTTGGAGCGCTCTTTAAGATGACCCGTGTCTCCATTGATTGCTAATGCACCGGCGGCATCACAACCACTTGACTGTAAGTGTTGAGTTGCGTCTGTAGTTTCGGGCAAATGCGAAAGTATTTTCTGCAACTTCTGACGGTCTTCTGGCGGCGGATCAAATTCATCATTAGCCATAAGGATCCGATAAAATTCCACAAAATATGTAAGCTCGCTTTGCGTGCTGAGCAAATGCGAACGATTGAAATCGCTTTGTTGCGATAGTATAGCAACAACATCTTCGCCCGATTGGCCCATCAGCAATAAATCGATTAAATTTGAAACCATATTTGCCTCGAATTTCGCATGAACTTGTGCGAACTTCACATCCACCACATCGTGTTTGGCCAACGCAAGCATTTGTATTATTTGTCCGATTTGCATGAGATTGAAGCGCACCAGCTCGGGTATAGGTGCATCTATGATACCCATTATATCTGGACTAATTATGGCTGGGCAAATGAAATGCGTGAAAACCATATCGGTAATTATTTCGTTGATGACCCTATCGGAGAAATGCGATTGCTTGAGTTGGTGTGCCATGGTCTGTACCAGCCAGCGGAGTGTTGATGGAAACAGAGACCAATTGAAAGTTAGACTATCGATAAACGATTTTGCAAAAGCATGGAGCTTCGTTATGGTGTCATGGTGGAATTTATTGATGTTATCTTGGTAGCTGTTTGAGTCTTCAGCGCCAAATCTAAAAGGTAAAAGTAAAAAGATGTTTCTCATAAGTTTGAACAATCAAAAAAAGCGAATAGAGTGAAGCAATACAAGCGGATTACGGTATGATTAAAAAATAACTTTTTATAAATTAACTTATTCGGCAAAAAATTAAACTTTTATACATTTTTAAGCTACTTCTTTTACCTTTTCAAGCGTTCTTTGCTGCTGAAATTGTCCACCACCTTACTTGGATCAACATCTAATATACTATCGATATCACTCAGCACACCCATTATTGGCTCATACAATGCAGCCGTAAGAAAGATTTTTGCCGAAAACATCGACTCATTCAAACGGTGATAAAGGCGCGCAAACGCAGATGAATTTGCGCGCAATAAATTACGTGGATTTTCGCTAACAACAATTTGAATTTCAATCAGCTCCCGCAGAAGTTTCAAAATAATTTCCACATCTTTTGTGTTAATGGCATTGCCATAAAGGCCCGCCGAAATGGTGTGTATGACAAAGCTGAGGTGCTGTGGTGTTATCTCGGCAATGCGATCACCAGTGGCCAGTGAAAGTGCAAGCAGATATGGTGAGCGATAAAGGTGATTAAAGAGTTCTTCATAGGAAATGGCATGCTGCAGTGAAATAGAGCATAAAAAGCGTTTCAATAATAAGAAAATAAATAAGCACTTAAAAATTAAATCGATAATTAGCAGTATGTACCTCATAGTCCAACACTTTCTTCGCATCGATATATTTAGCATTCTCAAAGTTATTTGCACGCCGGCAGCAAATAATGGGGCTCACCTCCGGACGCGACGTGATTAAATCGTTAAGATTTTGCCTTTGTTGCGCACAAATGTAAGCCAACTGTAAATAGGAATTGTAAACGAAGGAAAGTTAATAACAAAGAAACAAAAACTTATTGAATTCGAAGTTTACCTTTGTTATGGCAGTCGAGTTCTCCGACAGCGATTCAGTAAACTGTGTAAACGCAGCCTGTTCTTGCTGTATGAAAAGTTGTTCTTGGCGCAATGTGCGTGCCAAATCCATAATCTCCAAAAGATTATCATCGGAGTTTGGCTCCATTTTGATTTGGTTTTCCAATGGATATTTGTATTTATAAATTTCCAATTGATTTTTATATACTTTTGCTCACTTCACATTTCCATTACTTGGATAGCTAAAGGTGTAACAAAAAAATAATCAATCTATTGAAAATTTTATCCAAATACTGTGCAATTGGGTGCGAATAACGCAACATGATACTGCCGAATGATGAGGAAATTGTGTAACGCCTACTCTAGTATTTAAAATGAATGAGCGTGAATCAAATGATAAGGCAACTTCGCGGCAACCTCTGAGATAAGGTCGAATAAACAAAAAAACAAAAAAAAAAAAAAAAAAAAAAAACGAGTAGCATCGAATATCATAATGGGGAAAAGGGCGTACATTTCTATTCTATAAATTAGCAATACAATGGGCTGCACATATGGGATTATATTTCCTTCTGAATTGGCGCAATAGCCAATTTTGGCCAAATTAAAGAAAAAAAAAAAAAAAAAAAAAAAGAACGCGCCTATACCTTCAGGGATATATAATTGGCGCTTACACCCTTTATGGGTATTTGGCCGAGCTCGTTCTCCTATTTCTGGCGCACGTTGATGTTATTCCACAATTGGAGGGACCTACTGTTTTGAGCTGACTCCGAACGCCAAATATTTTTTATGAGAAGCTTTTTCATGGCACAGAAATACACTCGAAGGTTTTGCCATTGCCTGCCGAGGGGCGACCGCTTTAGAAAAAAATTGTTTTTTCATTTTAGTGTTTCACGGAGATTCGCACCTACGTACTCCGAATTCCGAATTGGTAGTCACGCACCAACCCATTCGGCTACGGCGGCAGCTGAAAATTAATCCAAATCTTCCTCTACTTGGTTTTGTATTTCATACGACAGGACATCGCCAGTGGAACTGCTGAATCATGATTTGCTGCATTAAGTCTAAGTTGCTGTGATATTCGAATACTCTAAATTGAAATTCTAATCGAAGGAGATTCAGACAACGCACAAAACCCTCCCTGAGGATAAACTGCGAATGCTCACGGGCATTTCCACAGGTCATTGCAGATTGCGCAGTCATCTACACCGGATTGGGATATAGTCCACTGACTCCTGTCGTTTCTGCGACCAGTCCCCGGAAACACCTACTTCTCGAATGTGACGCCATAGCGCGTAATATATCTTGGGCAGATGCAGCCAGAAGCTCATCGCTCAGCCCAACTCAACTGTATCTTGAGTTTATTAAGAGAACTGGATTTGGATGAAGTACTGTGATGAGCAGAGGGCACAAAAAACCATGAGGTCAAAGTGCAAACCTCAATTTCAGCTATTCATTCATAAGCTAAGGTTTTACTTTATGGTGATGACCTTGAAAAGAATTCAATTATAAGAAACTCATTCAGTTCACAAATGCTTCAAAAAGAGATGAATATATAGCGTTTTTCAATAGGTGCGCTTCAACTTTTTTCCTTTTTTTTATAGGGCGGGCGAACGACGCAATATTTTTTATTTTTCGCTTGTCATTTGTAAACTTCATTAGTATACATTTCATCATGGAACGCAACACACTTGAGCAACGATTGCAAATCGTGCAAATTTTTTATGAAAATAATCGTTCTGTTGCTGCTACTTTAAGACTACTTTTTTCCAAAAAATCATCTTCAGTGATGAAGCTCATTTTTGGCTCAATGGCTTTGTCAACAAGCAAAATATGCGTTACTGGGCAGAAAGCAATCCACACGTGATTCATGAGGCACCGTTGCATCCCGAAAAAATCACTGTTTGGTGCGGTTTACATGCCGGCGGCGTAATTGGCCCATATTTTTTCGTTGACGAGAACAATCGCCACGTTACTGTGAATGGAAATCGATACCGTGACATGATAAACGATTATTTTTGGCCGCAATTGAATGGTATGGACTTAGACGACATGTGGTTTCAACAGGACGGGGCCACAAGCCACACAGCACACGCTACAATTGATTTGTTGAAGAGTAAGTTCGATGAGCGCATTATTTCCAGAAATGGACCGGTCGAATGGCCGCCGCGCTCGTGTGATTTGACGCCTCTAGACTATTTTCTTTGGGGTTATGTGAAGTCATTGGTCTACAGTAACAAGCCGGCGACGATTTGTGAGCTCAGAGCCAATATTGAACGCGAAATTGCTGGAATTTCGGCCGATTTATGCAAAAGAGTGGTCGAAAATTGGGTTCAACGATTGGACTTCGTAAAACGTGCACGCGGTGGTCATGCAAAAGAAATCGACTTTCATACTTAAATGTATATGTTCAAACTCGATAATAAAAAAAAAATTAGTTAAAAAAGTCAAACCGTTTGTGTTTTATTCAAAAAAAAAAAGTTGAAGCGCTCTTACTGAAAAACGCTTTAGTTCTTTCTTGGTGTATTGTAATCAACTGTTTTTAAATATATCGAAATGCTACTAAACGACTTTCCTGCGCATCAGAAGGCGTCCCGTGGTTGTGCTGATTGTAGTATATTGATATGTCTGAAGCTTTATCCACTGCTGCGGCGCAGCATAATTCAAAACCGGCCAGCCAATTGCTTTAAATGTCGCCAGTAACATTTCTTTGTTTTTGCCCCAAGTACTGCTGGCAAGCGATTTGAGGACCTTCTTGCGGTTTTGGATCTTAGTAACAATTGCGGTTGTGTGCGCGAAAAAGGAGAGCAAACTATCGAAGGTGACCCCAAAAATTTTGGGGTTGTTTATCGGTATTAGTGTGTGTGGGGGAAAAGTTGGAGATTCTTCTCAGTGAATAAGCGCGAAAGGCTGGTAACCCGACGCCATTATCGAACAATCGTCAGTATAGGAGAAGAGTGAGACTCCCTCTAGTGGCTGGGCGAGCTTCGATATGTAAAAGTTGAGAGATGACCGATGAGTGCCGACCACTCAAATGGTTCCTGGACCACCACTTCAGCCTCGACCGGAGGGTCGACTGTATTATGTCATCTAGGAGCGTGGTTTGGCTGATTGTATCGAAAGTCTTTTTCAGGTCCAGAGCTACTAGGACATGCCTCTCGCAGGAGCGGTTTTGGTTAAGCCCACGGTTAGTTAGGGTGTTCATGGCGGTGAGTGCTGTGGTGGTGCTGCACACTCTGCGGAATCCATGCGGATATGTGGCTGAGGTCAGGTGTTTCGCTTAGAGTGGGAGTAGGGAAGGCTTCACTACGAGTCTTCATTACTGGAGAAAGAAGAGTTATCGGGCGGTAAGACTCTCCTTGGTTGGGTGGTTTCCCAGGTTTCAATAGTGGGACCACACTTCCTGCTTTCAACTTGTCAGGAATTATGAGAGTGTCCGTATACAAGTTGAATTCCCCTTGTGAAAAATTCTACTCCCAATGGGAGGCGGTTCTACGTTACTGAAATGACTCGGATTTTTCCCGACTAAGGACTGCCACCCTGGACAGTAAACTAGCCCTGCCTAGTGCATCGTATCCTCATACTATTCTAGACGCCCGCTTATTATTTCTATTATCTATTTTGTCTTTATCTTTCGTCTTCGATATTATTCAAGGTCTTGTGGATTGTTTCTCCCTTCTGGAGCGAAGTATAGCTTAATGCAACATTTAGAGCGCTTCGTAATTTAGGTTTTTCCATGTTGGCTTTGATCTCTGTATGCAAGGAATGCACCCATCATGAGAGCTCTGCTAGAATTCAATACTATCTACAAATCTTTTGAGATTGGCTTTGCTCCCTCTAAACACTCTTTTATTAGACTTCCTAATTATGCTTATAAATAATTAATTTATAGTGTTTTGCTATATATTCTTCTTAGTCATTAAGATTATTTTCATATTTTTTGTTAAAACGTCTGTGCTACTCTGTGAGACAATTTGTTTTTATTGACACATTTTTACTTCAATAAAAAATAAATATTATTCGACCTACTACAAGCATATACATATGTACACATTAGTATATTAATATTCTGTGCAAAGGCATTTAGTATTATTTTTATTTTTAATATAAAAAATGCCATATATTTTTCTTATGCAACCTAGTAATTGAATTGTACCCAAATGTGATAAGTAAACCAAAAAATCAAAGAAAAAAATTATTGATATGAATTTAAATTTCCACTGTAATTTGTTCAGGCAACTTGTTGTTGGTAGTGGTAAGAATTTTGGAATGCCATGAATTTATATTATTTCTCGTTTTTGCAACTCATTGAATAGGCAAGGTCGAGAGAGAGACGTTGATTTTTATATTATCAAACAAATAAGTTTGTGCAGTGAGTGGGCAAAGCTCGTTAAATTTTGCGATTCCGCATCATTTTAAGGCGCCCAGTTAAAAAATTTTGGTAATTACATACTTTGTGGTGTATATAGAACCTTATTCTAAGCCAGTCAACAAGGTACCAATCGATGCGTATTGGCTCCAGTATTAATAATCTGAAGGAGCAAAGTTAACTTTTCGTTCGGCACCCAAACTTTCCATTTATTTTATTGTTATTATTTATTTTACTTATAGCAATATATGTATTTAAGTTATTATCAACGTTTTCCGAGTTCTTTTGAAAAACAGACTACCTTGAGTAAAGAAAAAGTGAAGTTTGACGCCTAAGGAATGGACACGTAAAAAAAAAAGATCGATTGTGTTTACTCATGACTTGCGTAAAACCAACTGTAAATAAAAAATAAGTACATATACATAATCATAGTGTTTGTTGTCATTATTAATTTGGCGTATTCACTTTGTGCAACTTCTACGAATTCTTCAAAATGTATTCGGTTAAGAGTGAGCTTGCGGAGAAAATTGTGCTGGAAAAGCAAGAAAATGATCATTTGTCGCACAATGTCAAAGCTAAAACTTTAAATTGT
Organism: Anastrepha obliqua; assembly: GCF_027943255.1. NCBI lineage: Eukaryota > Metazoa > Arthropoda > Insecta > Diptera > Tephritidae > Anastrepha > Anastrepha obliqua. The sequence continues at coordinate 67,247,816 of NC_072893.1, forward strand.
CGCAAAAGTTCGCTAACTTATGTGTTAAAAAAGCTTAATGAAACCTTTTCGGTGGAATGAAGGCCTGGCAGGGGAAGAAAAAAAGGATTTGCAAGGGAAACAAAAGCCGAAGAATGGTGTCATTATTTCGAAAAAAAGCTGATCTTTCTTTTCGAGATGCTGCAAAACAAGCCCGTATGTCGGAGAGATGCTTTCAAGAAGTGTGCAAAAGTGAAGGATTACGATCATGTAAAAATATTGGAGCACTCAATCGGAGTTATATATAAGAGTGATAAAACACTTGTGCGAAAATTATACAGTCTATACAGATATTCATAAATATGGCTGGGTGATTATGGACGATGAAACATAAGTCAAAGCAGACTTTAAATAGATTCAGGACGCTGAGTTTTACCCTGCAACGAAGAGATGAGGAGTACCAGGTGCCTTTAAACTAAAAATATTGGAAAAGTGCCGTAAAAAATGTTTGGTTTGCCAAGTCATCTGAAAGTGTGATATGAAAAGCGAAATATTCATTACTATAGATATTATAAATTAAGAAATTTATTGGCTATTGGGAATAATTTTTCGCGCTCGTAAAAGAGGTGTCGCTGCTGATACTATGTTCGTGTTCGCTCTAGTAATATACTGATGATTTAAAGGTGTATATGTGAGATATCGATCGTAGTAGTTCACATTCGTTTGAAGCGGAAATATCCTTTTTTATCTTTTTTATCTGATGTCAAAACTGTCTACGTTCGTCCCGAAAAAACAGCATTTGCGGGAAGTTATGCTTCATTATTACCTTTTAAAGGAAAGTGCAGCTAAAACGTGTCGTATATTGATCAATATTTACGCTCCATCAATTTTATAACTTGTAAAGAGTGGTATCGACGCTTCCAAAGTGCCAATTTCGACGTGAGTGATGAAGACCGCGAAGGGGCACTGAAAAAACTCGAAGATACTCAACTACAGCAATTATTGGATGAAGACGTATGGCGAACCCTTGATGATATGTCTAAAGAGTTGGATGTTAACAGATCGATCGTCGGTAAACGTGTGCACGCGATGGGAATGGTCCAGAAAGCAGGTAACTGGGTGCCCCATCAATTGAAGGAGAGGGATATCGAGAGACGTTTGGTGACGTGCGAGATGCTTCCTAAACAGCAGAAAGAAAAGGTTTTCTGCATCGCAGCGTCTCTGGCGATGAAAAATGGATCTATTATGATAACTCTAAGCGTCGAAAAAGTTGGAGCCTGCCAGGTAAACCAGATCCATCGACAGCGAAAAAATATTCATGCTGTAAAGGTTATGTTGTGCATCTGGTGGGATCAGAAGGGTGTCATCTATTATGACCTCCTTAAAGCATCTGAAACCATCACTGGCGATCGTTACCGACTGCAGATAATGCGTTTGAATCGATCTCTCAAACAAAGGCGGCCGGAATGGGACGGTAGACATGGCAAACTGATTTTTCTGCATGCCCACCCGTCGTATTCCCCAGACATTGCAACCATCTGCTCCGATCAATACAGTCAGTCCTTATTGGAGAGCGGTTCACTTCTTACGAGAGCATCGCAAACTGGCTCAATGAATGGATCCAGTCAAAAGACCTCGAATTTTTCGTCAGAGAAAGATGGAGTAAAGTTGTAGCTTCTAGTGGCACATACTTTACATAATATAAATAAATATTTAATTATTTAAATAATTCGTAACTGTGGCTAAGAAAGGACGGAAGCTTATTCCCATACCCAATATATGAAGAAGTGTTACAAAAACTGTTGCTTTCATTCATAAAACAATATAAAGACTCAGCTCTGTTATGGATCTAGCATCATATTATTAGACAGCTATGCTATGAACTGGTATGAAAATCACGGGATGAATATTGTTCAAAAGGACCACTACCCACCAAACTGTCCACAATTGCGACCCATTGGAAAATCTTGGGCAATTGCTAAAACTGAAAAAAAAATTAAAAATGAGCAGCAGTTTAAAATGAATTGGCAGAGAGCAGCAGATATCATAACAAAAACTGATGTCCATCGCCCTCTCTCATTAGAAGTCAAATCCGAATTGCGCCCTTTTGGTTTATAACGAAGAGAATCGATACGAGTTTTTTGTTTAACATAAAACATTTAATAAAGAAGAAAATAAAATAAAAATTGTCTCGATATCTTATATAAATTTGATGTTATAACGATAACGACCGACCAATATTTTTCGTGTCCATTCTTAAAATATATTTACTTTCGTGTACTTAGTGATAGAAAAGAGCAACTTTAGAGTTTTTAAATACATAGATAAAAAATATCTGATTATTAATTAATACTGCGCCAAATATGCGTCGATAAGTAGCTTGTCGATGTTTTTCACCAATTTTTCCATATACCCTATGTTCCACAAGGGAGATTAAGAAATGATGATGTTGACTACAAAGAAGATAAATACTTATTCAAGAAAAGAAAAAAAGTACTAATATTGATACATCAATAATGGGAGACGTCATCAGCAGATGTCTGGTATATTAATATTTTCCTTGTTGACTTTACCTGCTATTAGTCACTGTAAATTATTTGTAGTATGAAATTGCAGGCAAATAATATATTTGAGACGTTTTGCACATATGTATGTACATACTTATATACAATGTGTAAAAGTGTACAATATTTTTAGCTTACATACTTATGTATAAGTATATATCCATTACTAATATTTGAACAGCAAACCATTGTCTTAGCCATAGCGATGCATAGCGTTTAGACTTTGTAGTTTTTTATTCATTATTTAAGATGTAATAATAAAAATAGACGGCCACATATACAGGGTGGGCTATATAGCGTTTGCTTTTTGAACCACCTATTTTTTTGAGAATGGTAACACAAATGACATGTCAAATGTGTTTATAATTTATTTAAAGGTTTGACATTTACGAAATGGGACGCTATACGCTAGAACAAAATTGGGAAATATTGAAAACCAATTTCCAAAGTGGTGAGTCTTCTTCTTCTTTTCTGATTTTCACATCGGTGGCTACGTCAATAAGCAAAATTGTCGGATTTGGGGCTCATAAAATCCACACGTTACTGTAGAGAAGCAAATACATCCACAACGAGTCACTGTTTGGTGCGGTTTTGGGTCTGGCGGCATCATCGGGCCATTTTTTTCGAAAATGAGTGAGGAGCCGCGGTTACAGTAAATGGCGAGCGTTACCGTGACATGCTCAACGAGTTGTTTCCAAAAATTGAAGAGGATGACATGGACGACATTTGGTTTCAACAGGACGGTGCAACTTGTCACACTGCCAAAGTTACACTCGAACTTTTGGCTACCGTTTTTGAAAACCGAATAATCAGCCGAAATTCCAATATCAATTGGCCGCCTCGGAGCTGTGATTTAAGCCCGTTGGACAATTTTTTGTGGGGAGCCGTTAAGGACAAATGCTATGCGAACCATCCAGAGACGACTGATTCTTTAAAACACGAAATCGAAGTGGCCATTCATGAAATTGGAGCCCAAACAATCGAAAATGTGCTTAAAAATTGGATTGATCGAATGGCCTACTGTAAAGCCAGCCGTGGCAGTCAGTTGAACGATATTAGTTTTCATTCATAAATGACAATGTTCAATATTGATTAGTTTTTTTTTTTTATAGTCGATTCAAAAAGCAAATTTTACATGGCCCACCCTGTATCTTTGAAAGAACAAGAATTTCGTTATATTTGTGATGTGGGTCTTGATTACCCCTAAATGTAACGGCCTACATTTTAATGTCGCCTCCGAATGCATGTAGGTTTTTCATTGCAGACCTACAGATGTTGTTGCTTTAACAGTGCATCAATCACGGCCAGTGAGTGGTGTTAGGTAAGTGAGAGCGAGGAAGATGGCATGTGAATGCGTGGTACCTTTACATGCCGGACATATTCTGGATAAGAAAGAGTTTAACCCGCAACAATATCCAGAACGTAATTGACCCAAAGTTACGCGGGTCTCACGAGAAAGCCGAAGCTCTTCGTGTGCGATGGGTGGTTGCTGGACTGCGATGACAGTTTTCGGGGGTCGGGAGATTAGGAAGGTGGTAAGAGACTCTCGATGAATGTCGATTAATGTTTGTCTGTGAACTGTCCGGTCCAGTAGTTGTTGTAGTTGTGGCAGCAAAAACATTCCCCATACATGTACGGAGAGTGCTGCTGGAGTGACAGTCCTTGGCCGGATTTATAGTAAATCCGGGTCGTTCGGGTAACGTAGAACTAACTGTCGGGGGAATGTACAGTTATTGTAGTCGTGTTTGTTCCTGGGTCTCGTTAGTATTTCAGTGAAATCTGCGGTAGCACCCCAGCAGGAATTGCTTGTGGAGCATCTTATTGAGCACAGATCTACATTAGCTGTTAAATATAAGTTTTATGTTTTAATATCCGCAAGGGAGTTCGATTGTATGCCAAGTAAAAACAGAAAAAAACCAAAACTGGTGCCATATAATTTCTTGAATTTAAGTTTACAAATTTTTTTTTTTTTTTTTTTTTTCCATTTTTCTTTATTTATTGAATCTTTCTTTTATAAGAAACTAACAATAAGTTTACAAATCTTATATACTAGAGTAATATGTTTCCTTGCCAGTGCTAAGAAACGAAGTATTTGCTCAAATGAACATATATTTACATATATGATTAAATCGGTTGTGAATCTCCAATTCTTCATAGTTGGGAGCTGAAAAGGACGGGTTTCCAGTCTCCGATTCTTCGTAGCTGGGAGCCGGAAAGGCCTAGTTTCCAGTCTCCCTTAGAGCTTTCGTTGTCTCTCATGTCGATTGTGAAAATGATGTTGTTTTTTTGTTTTTGTTTCGAATGTGATAAATGTGGTTGGAGGAAGTTGTGGACGGACTCTCGCGTGAGATGAGATCATTAAGATACTGCAGACTTGAAGATGTCTCTTTTTTCAATCTTGTGTGGCCTTCATCTAAAAGTAGTTGGGAGTTGAAAAGGACGGGTTTCCAGTCTCCGATTCTTCGTAGCTGGGAGCCGGAAAGGCCTAGTTTCCAGTCTCCCTTAGAGCTTCCGTTGTCTCTCATGTCGATTGTGAAAATGATGTTGTTTTTTTGTTTTTGTTTCGAATGTGATAGATGTGGTTGGAGGAAGTTGTGGACGGACTAATAGTGCAGTTATCTATGAACGCAAATTCAATGAAGTTCCGTATTTTCCCACTAAATATTTAAATAGGGAGTTTTCGAATAGGGGGATCTTTTCCTCAGCTAACGATATGCAAATGCTTGCAATATTTTTGCTTCGGATATAAACCAGCGTAAAAGAGACCATACGAAGTGCAAGAGTGAATCAAATAATGATCAGAGTTGTATTTCGAACGATTGAAGAACTCAAAATTGTAAATTGTTGTGTGTTATATAGAGTATACCTACACGGTCCAACCGTTGTATCAAAACGTTTTCAATTAGTTGGATGGCTGTCTAGTATACCCGTTCCAACATGATATACAACGCGTTGTCCAACTTTATTATTTTCATTTTCGTGGGAATGAACATTTCGCAAAATGCAGCAATCAAGTGAAGTTTGTTCAATGACAATAATAATTGAAGATATTTTATTTTATTTACATCTTTTTTTCTATAATTTTTATATTTTATTTATTTTTTAATTGTTTTTTATATTTTAATTTTATTTACATATATTAAATTTTTTTATATTTTAATTTTTTGTTATATTTTGATTTTTGTTTTTTTCACAATTTTTTTGTTTGTGTTTATATTCTTAAATTTTTCCGGGTAATTAACTAAAAAGGAAAATATAAACAAAATTGCGTGTACAATCTGCGTATACACGTTTAAACTCATTGTACAACCGCTAACTTCGCCCACCAAAAATTAACACATTTTAATTTCCAACATGGAAATGGGTTGTACAACCATACAACTGTTTATCCAACATGCCCATGTTGATACAACGGTTGGAGCGTGTAACTCTGCATAATGACATGCCTTGCCTATTATAGGTCAATAGTTGCTTATGACTTGGCCACCACTGTACTTGCATGCACACATACAGACAAGTATTGTTACTTATGGCAAATTTTTTGGGAACTGAGAAGTACATCCATATGTACGAGCAGCATCAAAGTGGTACTTCATATTATTATTTATGTATGTATATGTTAATATTATATTAGCTAGAATGAGTATTAAGATAAGATAGCGTGCCTAATTATTTGCATTTCTACCTCCATAACAGTTTTCATATGATTCACACTTTTGTATTGTATACCCGAATATCTATTGCATTTGTATAATAATTAGAATTTGTAAGAAATTTCACGTTTATATTGGTATTTTTCAGATGTTGGCAGCTAATACATTTACACACTGTAGAAAATAAAAACATTTGATTTTACTTGTTGGCAAGTAAATGTATGTCGATTTTACAGTTGGTTAGCATCGCGGAATTTTATAATTAGTAAACACATTTATATAGTCTAAAACCTTCACCAAACGTCATATGCCCATTGTTCGTGTGAATTATTAATGCCATCTTTACGACCATTGTGTAGCTAATAATTCGATAAATGTAATTAATCTCAAACTGTTACAAAACAACTATCAACTGGTTTTTATTTATCGCGAACTTGCAGGGAATGCGGATGCAAACAACGCCACGATTCGCACACAGCACAAAAACTATTAGACCATACCAAACTTTTATCCAAGAGTTTCCTAGCCAATACACACATTTGTTTTATGGAAACTCATTTATAAAAACAAAACACACACTCTAAACTTTAACACTTATAGATCTGTATATGTTTGTAGTGAATAAATTATTGCAACTGCTACTAAGCATTCAGTAATGGGTAGTATAACCAGAAATTTGCTGATGTATATATAAAAATATTAACATATGCACTTGCGATTTGAGAGCTCAAAATGTTTCAAAGGCAAACATATTCAAGTAAATACCATTGTAATGGTCGCGACACTCAGTACATACTAAATAATGAATAACGTTTTTTTAATCGCCTGCAAAACACTTACTTACATACACATGTATATGGAAAAAGAAAAAACCTGTTCTTGTTTGTATGTAAATGCGCATGTGTATATGTTTTTACTTTGGCGATTTGTGAATGAACTGGCAAATATGGATTTGAGGTCCATTAAGTCACTGAAACTTTTGCTAATATAAGCCGAATTAGAATTTAGTTTCGATTAAATTTTACATTTTACAGTACAAGTACATGTTAATATAAAGTATTTACAAAATAAATATTTTGCTTATACTAATTTTTGTTTGCAAATCTATTTTTTTCCAGTCCGTTCTGAAAACCACTTTGTTTGCAGAACTTGTTTCTCACAGTTTACAGCTATTGGTCACAATTGCACAACACTTTTGTTAATTATTTGACACTCTTTTAACCACCTGTAAACTTACACCAATCTAATTTATGTTTATTTCAATTTGAGTAAAACACATTTCTTTACCACTTTTTAATAATAAATAGTTATAACATTTACATCAGATTACGATTTCTAAAGAATTGCGACTAAACGAACAGATATTTTTGACAGCAAAAAAATTATGGATTAACAAAGTTGATGGTAAATCAACGATCTCTGATGAGAATGAAACGGAACGGAAGATACAATACAGAGAGTGACTAGAAAATTCGGAATAACCAAAAATTTACAATATCGATAATTGTATGGTATTTGAAATTAAACCGGATGAAAATTTTAGTTTGATATATAATTGTATAAGTAATTGTAGGCACGGCCATCGTTTTTGTAATGCTTGGAATGCTCAAATTTATTTTCAGGAGGCCGTCATTAAGGAAACAAATTAAAATGCTTTGTTTCTTTCTATATATCTTCCCCAGACATCTTCATACAAGTAGAATTTGATCCGTAGATCTTAATTTTTAAATCATTCCGACAGTATGGCGAAAGATTCATGTCCTGAGAACTTCGTGACTTTTGTGTAGTACAATGAATTACAACAATTCACTATTTTTATAAATTTTATCAGTTGTTCAACTTGACCGTCAAGTCAATAATCTTATATTCTTATATACTGTTGTCATTCCACTATAATACTCAAAAGCTAACGAATATGCACCAAAATATGAATTCTTATGTGAACTTTTTACATTTATAACATAATGAATTTATAACGATAAATTTCGTGATTTCCCCATTTTTCACAGGGTGGTGCTAAAAACAAATATTATATCAATCACTTTGAGAAACGTTTCATATATTTTATTGGACCACTCTGTTCATTTTTTATTTATTTTTAACGTCTATTACAGTAACCTCTCGATTTACGATGTGACAGCGATAAGTTATGCTGAAAAATATTAGCGAATGTTGCTGAATTTGCAATAAAAGTTGGTTCTACGTTGTCGGAATGTCTCTCATCTATATCCGACTAACAGCAGTCACTTCGCCGACATTTATAAATACTTATGGGAAATGTTTTTGCAATACCTTTGGCTATGTATTACATAATAATCAAAGTCTCTTACAGAAAAAGTTCAGATCGGTAATCTGTGAGACATATATTCCACACCACAGGTTAATCAGACATCGGAAAAAGGTTGGCTATATCTCGTAAAGCACTGAACGTAATTTTTTCGCGGTAAAATCAGTCCTACTACGTAAACGCTCAACTTAACTAGCTAGGGTTACGTTATGCACTGCATCTAGGAGGTATTAAACGTCGACTTGCTGGTGAAGCTTATAGGACAGGAGAAGTTACTTAGTATTGAGGTTGAGAGAGTGGTCTGTTCTTAAGGGGGGACCCTCATTTAGACGGTCGAAAAATGCATCATTTTTGGGAATTTTTTTCTCAGGTAAAATAACTTCAAACGTTTTGTAATTCATAAAGTACTTTAATAAATGTCTTGACTGTCTACAAAAATTTTCGGAGAAGAAAAAAAACATTTTAAGTATGGAAATATATATGCCTCGTCCATGGCACCTCATTCTATCTGTGTACATTCTAGCGCTCTGAATTTTTTTCTGAAATAAAAAAACCAAATTTTTTTTAAAACTTTAGGATAATACCTTCGATGTGACATTTTGATTTAAAAAAAAATGTCGAAATTGATATTTTTTACCCAGTTTTATGTTAAAAGTGATTTTTCATGTATAAAAATTGACTTTAAAATTACAAAAAAATATGAAAATCTTTTTTTTTAAAAAAACACTTAATGTCACATTGAAAACAATTTAATTATCTTTAAAATGAGCTATTGTAAAGCCTGATTGGTTCAATACAGCGTTCTCAATTGTGTACACAAAATCGAAAAATGATGTTTCGAGAAAAACGCGTTTAAAGTTTTGGATACAGGCGATCAGGCCACCCGTCGCGTTCTGTTAAAAATTTTGTCACTCCTTCAAAAATACAGATATCGACTTGAAATTTTGAAAGTATATTCTTAAATAGTTGTAGAATAGATTAAAATTATTTCCAAAAAATCGATTTTTTTGACCCGATAAATGAGGGTCCCCCCTTAAGAGATCCCGGTGGTCTAGAGCTCGAAAAATTGGGATATTTTCAGGAATTTGTTTTTACAATAAAAAAATGAGAAACGATATTTAACATTTTTTGGATTTTTATTTCATTTCTTTTACATACAAAATGGAAATTTTTCTTTTAATATATTTAATTTAATTTATTTTAATTTTAATGAAAAAACAAAAATTATTTAATTTTAATTTCTATTTATCTGAAACACACAAACCAAAAAAATTATTATTCAGTATGACTGTAGGTATGTCCCGTACTAGAATAAAAAAAAATTGACAAAATGGCGCGGTTTTGAATTTGACACTCTAAAACTCGGGGATTTTCAGTTTTTTAATAAAAAAAAAACGAAGTAATTGAAATAATAATAATATGATTCTAGTACGGGCGACGGCCATTGATGTTGTGAACAACATATTAAAATTTCAGACGATTTGGTTGAATAGTTTTTTTTTTGACAACACCAGACCGAAAAAAGTAGTTTTGACATAATTGAGTTTAAAGTTTTGAGAGTGGCTGCGCTAATCTGATTCTACCTGCTAAAACGGCTGTAGAATCGAAAATACTGGGAACATCCTTCCAAAAATTTTACAATATATTCTTAAAAGCCTATACTTTCGAAATAAAAAATCGGTTGTTTTTGAAAATTTTAGACCACCGGGACCCCTTAAGCTTTATTCCAGAAGCAGGAAATTTAAAATAATAAAACTGCACTTTTCATACCGAGATTTTGAAGTGAAACTTCTTAGGCCTGGATGGACGAGCGAGAATGGAGAGTAAAATTTCTAGGCCATGCAACGTTTTGGGAATTTCGTTCCGCGATAGAGAAAAAAGATATAACGTAGAGAAAAAGGAGAGAGAGAGCTATACTTTAGATATATTTAGTGATGGACTAGTATAACTTATATAAATATGTTATAACTATGTATGTATGTGTGTATAAGTGAATACTAAGTGCACAAGGAAGTGAGAAAGAAGCACATCCTTAAGCTTAGGGAGATTTTTTGGATAGTACTCACAATCTGTATGTTAATGTTATTGGGAATATTTAAATTTGTATTTAATTATGTATTAATGTATGTATGCATGTTCTTGCGGGTATTATATGATGGGAAATTGGGGAATTCAATTGAGTGGTGCGATTTCGAAAACTTCCAATAGATAGTTTCTAGTTGTTGATATGTGTTCATGGATGTGTCCAAATACATTGCATATTCTTCGTTTAATGAGTCTACATACATACATATGTATGTGTGTGTGTACATACATATATCGTTTGTATAAAAATAATTTCAAAGTTCGATGACTACTTTATTACTACATACATATGTATATACTTACACACCTACACACAAATTGTAGGATTTGCTGACGACATAGCTGTTGTGGCCGTGACTAAATCACTCCATCAAGCCGAAGAAGCATGCACCCAAGCTGTTGGCATGGTAAAGGAATGGTTGTGCAACAGTGGTCTAACTCTTGCGGACCATAAAACCGAAGTAGTACTAATTAGCAGCAGGAAGATTGTGGAGTCGGCCAACATAATGGTTGGCGATCATGGCATAGGATCGAAACCATTCATTAAGTACCTGGGAGTAATAATCGACCATAGGCTGAACTTCAGAGATCACATATCGTACGCAAGCAGCAAAGCGGCAGAGGCAGGAAAAGCACTGACGCGCATAATGATGAACACTAGAGGCCCTAGGCAAAACCGCAGGAGACTACTTAATACCGTGGTCTCATCGATTTTGCTGTATGCAGCTCCAGCATGGCGGAAGCCACAAATTGCACCTCATATGTGAAGTGCATGAAAACAGTGTACCGATGCGTGTGTGTGCTGCGTTTTCGAACGGTATCGGAAGACGCCATTATGATTATAGCAGGACTATACCCAATTAACTTAATGGCAACAGAGTATGCTGAAATATACAAAAAGAAAGCTACTTCAGAACGGGTGACAATACGCAAGATAGCAAGAGAGCGTAGCCTGCGTTCATGGCAGGAGAAATGGAGCTTGTCCCCCAACGGACGCTGGACGTACCGTTTGATTCCCACAATTTCCAAATGGGTTAACCGTGAACATGGACAGTTAGATTACTATCTGACCCAAATACTGACGGGACATGGGTGCTTTAAATCCTACTTATATAGGTTTAAGCACGAAGACGACCCGTACTGTTCTCATTGTGCACCAGCTGTAGAAGACGCAGAACATGTTTTCTTTGTCTGTCCGCGATTTGTGTTCGAAAGGGAGGAATTAAGCACTAGGGTGGGGAAGCCAATTTCGGCTGATAACCTAGTGGATATTATGTTAGAGTCAGAAGAACATTGGTAATATGGCAAAAATAGTAATCTCCAAACTGCGTCGCGCTGAACAACAGCGCAGATCTTCATGAAGAGGCAATAGGCCGCTCCCCCTCCCGTGAAGTACTACTTAACGGTTGTCCTGGGGGAGGGAAACGGAGCTGGGGTGGGTTTTAGTGGGTGAGCCGAAAGGCAAGTCTCACACTTTTCGGCTTTCAATGCTTTGTGCCACCTCCATAAAAAAAAAAAACCTACACACATGTTATACTTTAAAGCTAGAGTACAAAAACAATTGTTCATTGTCATAATTTAAGCTTCAATACGCTCAGCTGTTGTTTTTTTTTTTTTTTGTAAATTTTGTCTATTTGTATTCTGTGCAAATGTTGTGAATTTATTTAGATATATGTATATTCTTTCTCTCTCTCTCCCTCTCATTCTCTCACGGTTCTCTCCCTCTTCTTATTTGTATTTAAATTATCACTAAATTATTTAGTTATTTTTTTTAATTTTAATTATTTAAATTATTACTAATCTCAAATCCTCCGGATGAAAAAGCGGGACCTGTACGCAGGCGCACAAGCATACATCATGTAAAGACGAAGATCGAACGCCACTCTGAAGTAATGTGAAAGCAGTGCCGTGGTGGGCAATGGTTCCCAAACAGGAGGGACATACCACTGCTGTGACGGCAGCTTTGGTGATGCATTAGGCATTTTAAACCTCCTCATCAGCAAAAAAAAAAAAATACTAATTTGCTTTGAAATAAAACCACATTTTTCATTTTATTGGATAATGAAATTACTGATTTTGTTTCCATTATAGTTTGTTTATTAATACGTCACTGTTTTATTCGCTATTATCGATCTAACACCACATCATTTTAACGGTAAATTATCTTGATTTCTGATACTAATAATTTTTACTAATATTCATAGACTCTCTGCGGTATAATAATTACTATTAATTTACATATTTAATACACATTCAAAGTTTGTTTCATAATAAGAAAAGAGTCTCCATATATTTTATCGAATTTTTATTATAATTACATATTATATTTTTTTGTTCACAAATACAATACGAATGATTACTAATAAAAATATGTATTTGAATGTAATTTGCTCGTGTTTTGCTGTTGTTGTTGTTGTAATTGTTAGACGTTCGCTTATTTGATCAGCATCCCCGTAATGACTCCAGTGATGATATTAACATTTAGCATTTATCCTTATATATTACATAATTATTCGAGTATTTATACACAAAAACATTTATTTTTTTATATATTATATTTAATATTTTATTTAATAACTTATGTTTATAATTTACATATGTGTATGTATATGCGTTTGTATGTAAAGTTTACGTAAATATTGCAATTAATCTTGGAATAATTTTTGTAATTGCTTTCATATTTGTATTTATTTACTTACTACAAGTTTTTCAACGAACATTCATATGTACTTAAATACTTTTGCATATGTATAGGTGTATGTTATCGCTAAATTTAAATTAATACAACACACACAAAATATTTTGTATTTCCTCCAAAGTTAGGCAAAGTTAAATATGTAGTTGTAAATGCAAAACTTTTTACACATGTATGTATGTGTGTATGCATGCCAATTTATGTTCAATTGTTATTCTTTATGTGTAGAGATTTTTGCTCTACTTAAATGCTTAACTTTCTATGGAGAATTAATAAAATTTTCAACACTGATTGTTCATACGTTTACTTAGTGCATATATTTATGCGTATTTATGTTTATATTAATAAAATTAACTATTAAAAATCTTGCATTATATATTATGTTACATAATTACGTAATTTTGACTATTTGCTAGGACAATAACAATGGAATATAACACTAAACAGTATTATGAAAGATTTTGTCGTCCAGCGACTTTTAAACTTAGGAGTCTCTTAATTCATATATGTAAGTGTGTTATTCATTTGTAGTTGTAGTTGAGTATGCATGCACATATGTATGTACAGCTACAGGCATACACACAATTTTAATTCTATTTTTATGATTCGCTTATTTCGACTTGAAAGGATGGCTTGGCGCGACATGCGGTAACCCAACGCTTCTCGTTCAACTAGGGGCTCCAGTGAACTCGAATTGGTTTCTGCATGTCTTTTTAGAAAAACTTTGCCATCTGATGAAGTCTTTAATTTTTTCCATGTTGTTACTTGTGAAAATGTTATGAGTTGTTAGTTTTTCAACAAATGGTTAGTAAGTACCTCATTTGTATTAAAAAAAAAAAAAAAAAAAAAACTATACATTTAATAACTAAACATCGAAGTTTGTCGCTGCCACTGTCAGTAGACGTTTTAATTTTAGCACTGCGAAGCGACTAGTTAGTTTCGGTATTGTTGTGAATACTGAATCCGAAATTGAGTTCACAAATTTTACATTTCCTCAATATTGAAGCTAAAATTTGATAAACCAATGTAAAAAATGGGATTTATTTGGACTAGTGGACTTAGTAGATGGTGGCGTTAATCGGTATAAACAACTTAACTCGGAATTATCTTAGGAATTAAGCTTAACTAAACCGGATTAACTATCAGACTTAATTCCCATAATTTAAGAGGATTAGTGAACATTTTCGATAACAACATTGCCGAAAAACGACAGTCAATATCTATTGTGAATTAAAAATAATTAAACTTTTACAAAGAAAAACAAGAAAGAATAAAAACAGTTATTTCACCATTAAATTTCTGTAGTAATATGATGAGCACAACAGGATAAAGTATTTTATGGCATTTTCGTTTTATTCCAAACCAAAAATATTATTAATCAGTATGACTGTAGCTATGTCCTCTACTAGAATAAAAAAAATTGACAAAATGAAATCTTTTTTTCAGTTTTTTAATCAAAAACATACAAAATAATTGAAACAATAATATGATTCTAGCGATTCTAAGCAATAGCCATTGATGTTTTGCACAACATATTAAAATTTTAGTTTTTTTTTTGACAACACCAGACCGAAAAAAGTAGTTTTGACATAATTGAGTTTAAAGTTTTGAGAGTGGTTGCGTGACGAATCTGATTCTATCTGCTAAAACGGCTGTAGAATCGAAAATACTGGGAATATCCTTCCAAAAAGGGGTTACATAAGTCCAGCAACGCCAAAAATGCGCTAAAAAGGAAACTGTTTTTGGAAAGGATAAAATAGAAATAAATATAAAAAAAGTTTATACATTGTTTATTAGTACTTCAACTATTTTTTTATTTATTTTTATTTTAATTTTTCTAAACTTTTAATTTTTCTTTCCAAAATTAGTATATAAAAAATCACGTGACCCAAAGTACAGTGAAAAAAGTTGCTCCACGGTCTACATCATTTCTCCTTGAAATGTTGATGGATCTATAAAAATTCTTGTAAAATAAAGTTGTGGTTATAGTCTGTCGAGCCGGATTTTTGAATTTTGAAAAATTTTGCAATTTACGGCATTAAAAAAAAAGTATGCGTTTTACGTCACACTTTAATTATGTTTATAAATTTTTTTTATAAAAATATCAAAAATCCGGCTCCGCAACTATAACTATAACTTTATTTTACAAGACTTTTTTTTAATTTCATTCGCATATTTAAAAAAAAACCGCATCAAAAAATATTAAAAACTGTATGAGTTATCATGCAGACCGTGCCGGAAAAAGTAGTTTCGAGAAAAACGAGTAGTAACGGCCAGCTGCCTCAAACGAAGGACAGCTAACTGTGCACATCAAACTCTCGTCGGGCAGTTACATTTTCTACCATAACTTTGTATCTATGGTATAGACTTTACAGTCGACTTCCACAGAAATACGCCTAAAACTATAAAGAATAATAATCTGTAAAAAAATCGATTTTTTGAAAATTCTGGACGTATGTAACTCCTTAAGCAAGCAGAAGAAGCACTCAAAATTTCCAGATTTCTCGTTCCCTTTCCTGAGATGTCATGGATGTCATGCTAGTTTGCACTAACATGTTCGAAGCTACTTTAATTGTTTTGATATTTCGTAGCAGTTTCAAAAATTATTTACAATTTAAGATTTTTTTTTATTAAATTTTATTTATTAGTATCAGATCAACTTATACCGGTTGCCTGCAGTCAAAACTATCCAATAAACAAATCAGCTGTTCACTAATCGGCGTAACAACCGTCTGTCACACTACAATTTTAATCAGTTTAACTGTCTCGCGTAATCCGGATTAACGCCACTGCCTGTCAATGCTATAAGACCATGTCAATGAAAATGTAAATCCCCAACCTTGCTCACTTACATTGATTTTAAATTTAATAAAGAATGTATTTAATTGCGTCATTTTGATAAAAGTAACTACTTTTAAAAACTTAAGCAGAAATGCTCTTTGAAAGTTAGTTACATCAACTTTTTAGTGCTGTACTCTCAACATAGCATTTAACAGCATAAGCTAACATACAACTGTAAGTAACTGTAACTGAAATGAATTAATCTAAAGAAACACTAATGGTGTGTGATGTTGTTGTTGTAGCAGCATAAACATTCCCCATACTTACATACGGGGAATGCTGCTGGAGTGACAGTCCTTGGCCGGATATAAACCCGGGTCGTTTCGGTAACGTAGAACCGACGAAACGAATGGTGTGTCATCGATCTTGGTAATTAAAAGTAAATGGAGTAAATAACATTATAAACCAAAAAACAAAAAAAAAAAAAAAAATAAGAAGGAAACTTTGTATCGCTTCTTGATTTGAAAAAAAAGTAGTATGTATTGGCAAAAAATGCTACTTGCTACTTTTACACTATTCACAGCTGGTCAAAAATATACCTGAAATATTCGAATGATCTGATAGTGGGCCAATACTTTGCCCATTTGTATTCCTTAAGTTGATTGCATAATATTTTAAAGGATCGTAAAAGCTCTATCGCATTCAAAAAGGTTAGACCATTGCAGAAATTCAAAGAATATATGGCTGACTGCAGATATTTGTCTATTGGAGGTCTCATAATGGCATCAAAACGACGATTTCGTACTTTTTAGTATTTTTATAAAGTATGGCCTAATATCTTAAAAATTACATACTCAAATTATTAAAGTGGAAAATGCCTAAATACTTGTATTTTAAATTTTGGCGCAACGGTGGACTGACAACCACAAACTTTAAATGAAATTACAATTTTTAAGGCGGTCAGATTCAAACATCGAACAAGGCGTGATCAACTCACTGTGCATGAAAGTAAAAATAGATTTAATCTAAAAATGTTAGCTAAAAAAAACTTTTTTGCAAAGTTTGCAAGTTAAAATTAAAAAAAAAATTTATTTCAACAATGTTTTTTTAATTAAAAGTTTTACCAAACATTTTTTTTTAAACTTTTAAATTAAAAAATCCTACATATTTTTAAGTTAGATATTTTCAAAATATAAAAAACAAAAAAATAAAAAATCTGTTTTTAATTACAAAATTTTTAATTACAAAAAAAGACATGTTTGTAAACTTCTTTTTTTTAATTAAATTAATTTTTAACTTACAAAAAAACATTAACAAAACCATTTTTGAAAAGTTTGAGCTTAAAAAAAAATTAATGCAGAAATGTTTTTTTGATTAAACGTTTTACCAAACATTTTTTTGAAAACTTTTAAATTAAAAAATCCTATATATTTTTAAGTTAGACATTTTCAAAAAATGAAAATCAAAAAAATTAAAAAATTTTTTTTCAATTACAAAATTTTTAATTACCAAAAAACAAACATGTTTATGAATTTCTTTTTCTCAAATAAATTAATTTTTAACTGAAAAAAATGTAAAGAAAAAAACATTTTTGAAAAGTTTTAACTTAAAAAAAACATTTTTGCAAAACTTGGTACATAAAAAAATCCTACATATTTCTAAAACTATTCACCTGCACTCATACAATCGAAAAAATAATTTTCGTTCTTTTAAACTAAAAAATTTTTAGGTTCGCACGTTCTTCGTCTGCAGGCACCCATTTTTCTTATTTTCCAACTTTGAAATAAATATTATACTTTACACAGTTTAAAATGGCTAAAATGTGCTTACAGTATTTTTCGCTGTTGCAGTGCCAACCTCTTAACAGCATGTGCCAACGCTCACTTTACACTGCCATGTTAACATTAACATTCTGCTGGAGCAGTGATTGAAATTGCCGACTAAAGGGTTTGTGGGCTGTAGTGCCTAAAATAAAAAAAAACAGGCGTAATTTCAAATAATAACAGCCAGTAGTGACGAGAAAGAGATGTCTGAATTTTTGTTTCACTCTATCAATTCTCATATCTGACTTAAAAGGAGCAAATAGCTATAGGGACTAGTGATCTTTTAATTTTTGTTTCACCTACTCCTGCATTAATATATGACATTATGTTATTTTCATACTTTGACTAAAATTTTCTAAAACTTCTGCCGTGATCTAATATGTCTGAGGGCGATTGCGAATACAACGCCCCGCAAAATCTATCAAAAACTCTTAATTACTTCGCAGTGCTATCCAATAAATGTAAAATAAAGTTGTTACCTAATGCAATTAGAACTACTTGTTTCAGACAAAGTCTCTCAGGTTTCAACTACATCTTGCTTAAACGCTATCGTTACTAAAAAAATTTTCCTAAGTGAATTCTATTACACTTTGAGCCAAATTCTCTTAAAACTTAATGGAAAATTTGTTGTACAAAGAAGATGAGAAGACTTCCTACTGATAAGCTAAAAATAAAAATAATATTAACCCTGTTAGATGCTCATGTTCTGTACTGTAGCCCACTGGGCGAGTATACGCTGTTGTAAGTAGGGTCTATGTGTTTTTATAAAAACTGGGAATATATTTGAAATTTTGAAATAATACAAAATCAGAGTTCTTCAGTTATTTTTTAAAAATGTTATTATGAAAACTGAAAATAAGGTATAAGATATTCTTAAAGTACATTTTGTTTCTTTAAAATATATTTTGCTTCATGATACGCTATTTTAAATGCCGGTCCCATTAAACCTCTCTAAAAGGTAATTTAAATGAATACATTGTTAAGTTTTTGTAATTTTTGCGCAAAGAATTAAATAATTTTTTTTTTTGAACAGTCTGCACAATTATGCACACTGCAAAATAAAATCATGAGAAATTATTATTTTTTAATTGAATTATACGTTTACATTTTACTTTTTAAGTTATTATGTAATCATTATTAATTCACTAATTTTTTGTTTAAAGGTAAGGTACGTGGTACATCTCAATGCAATACAATTTTTGCTAATTTACAATTTGGCATACAATATTTTCATATTTGAAACTCATACATCGCCAATATTATATTAACTAGTTTTTCAAGTAAATAACTTCGCTTTTTTTAATTTAGTTTATATTAATGACAAAATTCATTAGCATATGAAAACGTATTTTATAAAAAAAAATCAAACAAACAACACCTGAGGGTCTAGGAATATTTACGCTACATTTTTACTAAAATCTATACCTTTTTTGATTTCAAGTGTTAGACATACAATATTCTAATCTACTTCTACGTTTATATTTTCAATAATCTATACGAATTCTTACTTCAACTAAGAAACTGAGTGGAAAAATCGAATTTGTCTATTTCACTGGCTGGTGAAGCGGATCGAAAATTAACGACTTAATGGGAATTTGAAAGCAATAAATCGAACTAACGGAGAAGTTTTCACGATTTACCGCCCCTTGACAGTTATTGGTAAACTTCCGAGTGTTTTCTGCCATGAAAAAGCTGCTCATAAGAAACCATTTGCCATTCGGAGTCGAGTTGAAACTGTGCTTGGCCAAACACCTAACAGAAGGGCATGCGCTAATTATTTATTTTATTTTAGTTTAGTTTTAATCATTTTTATACAAAATATAGTTCACTCTCCTACAAAAATCACATAAATCCAGGCTTAAAACTTTGTGCATATTTCTACAAATTTCCATTAATCCACACACTTTATTCAAAATTTTTAGAAAAAATTTGAGTATGCAGTTTTAAGGCCCACTGAAATGCAACAAAAATTGCAGTGACTTGCAAAAAAAATGTTTACTAGTGTTCTTTACTCCATTTAACGAATGCGCGCTCGACACTTTTTTGTATGGTAAGAAAACTTGTCAACGCAAATTTTGAGCTATTTGAAATTTGCGCTCTATTAGAGCAAAATTTGTTGGGCTATAATGCCTACACATCTAGTTTTAGTTAACCTAGTTTTAAATTTTGTAATCAGCGATATCGACCCATTTTCACGAAATGCATCCAGATTTGCTAATATGCTGACGACTTTGCTATCGTTGCGAGAAACCAACGCGCCCTCGCTGACTGCACGCTGGAGCTGATAACCAAAGCAAAGGAAGTCGGCCTTGTAAAGTAAATGTTGGTAAGACAAAAATCCTCGTTAGGTCTTTAAGCGACACACGCTATGGTAACCTGGAGGGCGGCCCATATATTTTTCATAAAATGGGGTGAAAACCTGGGTGTAAACCTTAGCAGCGCTGCAGATCCCCTAATCGGCGTGAATGAGGGTCTACTAAGTACTAATAGAAGTTATTTCTGAAACTTCTCAACCATAAATTACCATCGAGGTCGTGTAAGCTACAAATCCACCCGACGCTAATAAGACCAGTAGCAACATATGGCTGCGAAGCATGGTTACTGACGTCCAACATCTCCGCTTTAAGCGTAAAATCCTAAGAAGGATATTTGGAAGCTTCCCGCTAATGCATTTTACAGAATCAGGCACAATGATGAGATGGAACAGGTGATTTCAGGTCAAAACATTGTGCGTTTCCCTAAAGCTCAGCGGCAGAGATGGTTTGGATACCTACTCAGTATGGACGACAGCAGCATTACAAAAAATACCTTCAACTCTCTTATTATGGGCAGATGATGTTGAAGCAGATTTACGTCTTATAAATGCCAGGAAAAGCGACGCCATAAACCGAGTCGTATGGAGCGCGACTGTGAAGGAAGCACTGGCTTGCCCCAAGTTGTAATTGTAAAATGTCTACAGACTACATGGAGGGGGTCGTTACAAAAAGAAATCGGTGAATGCTGGAAATCGTGGAACGAATTAAGGTGCTATGCGCCAATGTTAAAGGAAGCTATGATGGAAGCTATGAAGCTATGTCATAAAGGAAGCTATGATGGTGACAGAATTATACTATTAGGAGCAACTTATAATATTCACCTCCACTGTAATTATAGCAAATCATGTGTCAGCATCAGTTACATGCAGCTCTACTTATACCATTTTCAGAATAAATATCCAATAAACATTGGTCACAGCAGGACATGCCATGTTTTTACTCGTCCGCTAATATATTAAACTGGATACTCGACATTTTTTTTTAATTCTGCTTAAAAAATGTGAAATTTTGAAAGGAATTGTATGATTTTTTTTTATTTGCACAAAGTTTAAAACATGGATTTATATGATTTTTATTAGGAGAATGAACTATATTTTCATAAAAAAATTATTAAAATTAAATAAGAAACGAAAAAATTGTCAACATTTTATTTACAATCGAAGCAGTTATGCCGATTCAAATGATCAAGAGGCTCTACTTTTTCAATAAATTTAGTTTTGTAAAGGTTTAGGGCCAATATTTTTATGTGAAATTGGCCACAATGTGGATTGAAATATTCCTTATTCCTGGTTTGAAATCGACTGATTTGATCTGAAGCTGTGGTATTTTCAGCACCTCGACTGGTGCGTTGCCTCACTGGCACATACGATATACATATGTCGGTTCAGTGAATATGTAAATTCGAATTTATCTTCTTTAGGATGCACTGCTTGCCCCGTGGGGCGATCATTCAAATCTAAAATACGACCGCTGTATAATAATTTAAATAAACGTTCGGTACCAAATTTGGTGAATGTGGCGAATGAGAAAGCAATTCGTATCCTAATTCATGGAATTTGCCAATTGTAAGCAATTAAGTGGCCTCTCTCGCGTAAATATTTTTCTTATCCAAATGAGTTGATAAAATATTTTAAAATAATTTTTTATTTTATAAATACCCACAGTTTCAGCAATCTCATGCATTTTCACTCTGTGCTGGTTAATTACAATATTGTGAATTTTTTTGAACAATTTTTGAATAGATAACCTCATTTGGATGTTCTGGACAGTCTTCATTAAAAATGCCTCCTTTAAAATCAGTTACAATCAATAAATTATAATTAATAGCAAAGACGCAGAGTTCTTGTATATCCCTTTTAGCTCCGGTTTAATTTCATAGCTGGTTTTTTTTTTCAAAATAATTTTTTATCATTGCTCGCTGCTCTATTTTTCCATCATTGTAAGATCGTGAAATTTACAAGTATTTTTCAAGCGGGTATCATTTACCAACTAAATTGCGCAGCGACTTGTCAGTTCGACAGTAGTGTTGTGAAAGCCTGTATTTAAGAAAATGTTGCTTTTAAATTGTAGCCCTTTGGGATCAGCAAATTTCTCTGATGGGAGTACCAGGTAGTCGGAGCAAATTTAGCTTTTCTGAGTTATTACTCCTAGAGATTTACAGAATTCGTTGAAACTGTTTTATTGTGTTTAATTTTAAAATAACACGTGCAAAATGCATTCTATCATACAGTGCTCGTTGAAGTAGATACACTTAAAATGGTGACTACAGCCTCAGAATTTCGGTAGCACGAGGGTCTTTTTAAAAGTCTGTCCAAAATTATACAGATGATCTTACAGGCGAGTATCCAGGTTGTGTTTAGTTAGTAGCATCTCTTGGAAGAGCGCACACCAAGTTTCAGTGAGATCGGTTTATTTGTGTTTGGCATTCGTTTGAATCGAGTGATTTTCAAAAGAGTCCTTTTCCATCATCACAACGCACCAGCCAACAAAATTAATGGCAATAGGTTCCAACTCGTTTCACCAACCCCTTTTTTTCTAGACTTCGCTCCCTTGGTTTCCTCGGACAACTATTTGTTCCCAAATTTGAAGAAATGGCTGGTGGGAAAAAGATTTTATTTAAATGAGGAGGTGATTGCAGAAACGAATGGCCATTTTTCAGGCTTGGACAAATCCTAATATTCCGAAGAGAACATAACACTGGAACAGCGTTGGACGAAGTGTATAAGCCAAAAGGGAGACTATGTCGGAAACAAAAAAAGGGTTACCCCACACAATTTACGGATGACTCGAAGTTGGACGGAAGGGTTCGTGGAGGGTATTCTGCGAGGAGCTCCCCATCAAGCTCAAATTTCTGCTATCGGACCACTGTAGTGTTTACCAAGCAGAGGTAGTCACAATTAAAGAAGCTGTGGATTGGTTCCTTACATCTGCAATTACTGTAAAGGAGGTAAATATCTACTACGACTTCTGGCTCGGCTCCGCTTTGGGCTCGTTGTTGGTGTGTTCGAAATTAGTCGGGAAATGCTTGACTTCTCTCTCGACTGCATCCGAATACTTCGATTTTAGGCTCATTTGGGTTCCCGCTTGCAGTGGCATAACGGGTAACTGCTGAGTTAATGAGTTCGACAGACAGAGTAACCTCGAGACACTTTCACCTCAAAATGAGAAGCTTGAGGTTTTCTTGAGAATCTGTGGTCTGCTACTGGAAAGATAAGCCTCGCTTCAACTCAGTGAGCGCTGGACTAGTGCGCAAACGTGCAAAACCGTGAGACCTTTCGGGCCACGGGTAGGTCGGCGGCGCTCGAGGGAGTTTCTGAGGCTAACAAAGCCAAACAAATTTGGTAGGTATCTTTACCGGACATTGTGCATTAGGTATCCATGCGGTGAGACTTGGTATTGCCAGAATTCCTTTCTGCAGAAACTGTTTAGAAGATGCATTGGAATCATCTCAGTCCTTTCACCGCAGCTGCCCTGCTCATGTCGGGCTAAGATTTATATATCTGGGCTCTCACTTTGTTTGCTACAACGGCGGATATAGCAAGTCTAGACATTTCACACCTGGTGAATTTCATCAGCAGTTTGAGGCAGTTAAGGTAATGCAATTAATCATTGTTTGGTAATTATCCTTCAATCCATAGTCTTCCTTCTTCCTTCCTCCTCGGTGCTTTTGATTTGTTTTCCCCCTCTGTTATTCCTCTCTATGACTTCAAAATTAATGAATTTGATTATTTGTCCAAGTTAGCCCTCGCTTGGGCAGCCATTTATCCTTACCTAACCTAACCTACCCTTTAAACAACCCTCGTAAGTTATTATACTCTTTAAACGATCCTCGTAAGTTATTATAATTTGCAAAAGTTGTTCGTGCGTCACCCCTGCAGGACGTTTTGATATTGCCACATCATAAAAAAAGTTAAGGGTCTCTGTATTTAAATACAAAACCATTGTGGCCCTGTTGAAAAACTTTGACATACAAATTTTTTGAAGGACTGATTCCTTTTTTAATGTTTTAGAATACCTACAATATTAGTTGGCAAATGAATAGAGGATACAATAGCTGCACAATTTTTGTTTTCTGCATTTTGCGCGTAAGTATTATGAGTATTTTGTAATACTTTTAAATGATTATTATTAGATATAAATTATTTTATGAAATAATATTATATTTATCGTATTTTACCTATCATATTGTATTATATTACATTCAATTACTTTTTATTGCTGTGTATTGCTTTATTAAAATCTAAACATTTTTAAATATATTTTCATAATTTTTTAGTAGAGTTGCTTAAGTTTCATAATACTAAAAACTCTTTAATGCCAATCAAAATACGTTTGGAATAAATTTCTAAATAAACACATATTTGTTCTTAGTACCCTTATAGTCTCCCTACTTTCGTTTTATATATTTTCCGCAAAGCGCATTTCCCTTCTCATATATTTCCGTATATTCTCGGCTTGTATATGAATGTGCATTTACATATGTGTGTGTCATTCAAAAAAGCACATCTACACATATTTTAAATATAGATTCACTAATTTATCAATTCCTGATTTAATAATAATTAAATACTTCCTTTTTATTATCTCATGAAAATAATATTTATTTTTCTGGTTTGATTGCGAGTGTATGTTGGTATGAGTGTCCTTCCCATTTCTCTCTCATTGTTGATTAATGACTTAAGTTTTCGCTAATATTTGCGTCGCGGTTATTAGAGAGAGATTAGAGCATAATTGCTTGTTTCAGATGTTTTTGTTGTTGTTCTTGCATTTAATCCCATCGATGACCTGCAAGCGGAAATGGAAGATTTAAATAAATAATAAAGCAAGGATTATTGTAAAATGCGCAATTCCAATTAACTACACATATTTACATACGCACACACGTATATATATGCAAGTCCATTTGGCGATAGTAAGCACTTATGGACATATACATATATACGTATATTTGTGGTCACAAGCAATAATCATGTAAGTCGAATGAAGAAAGGCTTGAGTTATATGTACATATGTATATGTCAACGTATTTATTTATTTATTAAGCCAATGAATATAATAGATACTTATAGACTAAGTGAACATATTTTATGGCTAATAGGTAATAAAAAAAGAAAGTACAATTAAACTATTTATTTATAATAAATTTCGAAAGATTTTAATAGGTGATCTTTTGAAAATGAAAAATCTGTCTCAACAAATTTAGAGATTTTATTAAACTCAATTAATGTTCTCGAAATAGGACCATTCTGAGCATAAAGGGATTTTGAAAGACCAACATAGAAGAACTCCGACCTACGCAGAACTCTGGCCGGAATATTAAAGGAAATTCTCTCAAGAAGCACCGGACAGTCAACAGCACCACGGATTAAGTCAAAAATGAAAGATAAAGATAGGATTATTCTCCTGCTCTGCAATGATTTTAAGTTGACCAATAAGCATTGCGCTTCATATGTTGGGATAGGATCCAAAAAGCGAAAATTACGAAACGCGAAATGTAAGAATACTTTTTGGATTCATTCAATTCTAGCAGCATGGTACGTATAATACGGAGACCAATTGAAGGATACGTACTCCAGTTTTCAACGCACAAACGCCGTATACAAAAGCTTCAGCATATAAAGGTCGGAGAAATCGGAACTATGATACCTAACAAAAGCAAGCATGGCGTAAGATTTGACAATAATTAAATGTATATGACTAGTAAAAGTAAGCTTCGAATCAAATATTACACCCAAGTCTTTAATTTCATTTACACGCGGCAGGGGTGTTCTTGATATGTGATAAGAGGAGTCAATAACAGTAGCACGCTTATTGCCAATTGCAATTGCCACTAAAGTCCAAAATCGCAACAAGGTCCTCAAATCGCTTGCCGGCAGCACTTGGGGCAAAGATAAAGAACTGTTGCTTTCGACATTTAAGGCAATTGGTCGGTCGGTTCTAAACTATGCTGCGCCTGTCTGGTCGCCGGAACTAGCGACACGCAGTGGATAAAGCTACAGACATGTCAAAATACCGCCATTCGGACAGCGACCGGTTGCCTCCTGATGTCCCCCATTCAAGACCTGCATAACGAGGCACAATAGCTCCTAGTAGTGAAGCATAACAAACTGCTCAGCACGCAGTTCCTGCTTGGATGTTACCGTAGGTTTCACCCCTGCAGACACCTGTTGAGCCTGAGCCGCCTCCCAGGCACGTCAGGAGACACCTTTTAGACTACGCTGACGAAATCCAGGACAAAACTGACCGCAACCTACTGGACCGGACAGTATTTAGACAGTCAATAAACGACGTCCACCGGGAGACCGTCACCACCTTCATGAACTCCCGTCCTGTGAATGCCGTAATCAGAGTCCAACCACCACCTATTGCAGACGAAGAGCTCCAGCTTCCCCGTGAGACTCGTGTAGCACTGGCACAACTACGTTCTGGATACTGTAGCAGGTTAAACTCCTACATATCCAGAATCGACCCCGGCATTCCAAACACATGTCCGGCATGTGAAGGTACCCCGCATGACATTAACCACCTCTTCACATGCCCCCTAAAACCGACTCATCTAACACCCCTCTCCCTCTGGACCCAACATGTCGAAACCGCATGTTTCCTGGGCCTACCCCTAGATGAGCTAGACGAAGACGACCGGTGATATGCCTTACACTGACAGGGCTACCATTACTGTTAAAACAACAACAACAAAGTAGCACGCCTAGAAAAGGTAATTTGGAAGTACTTATTTATATTGAGCGGTAGACGATTATTGATACACCAGTTGCAGATTATTATTATATCAATTTGCATCAATTCCGAGTCGAGGGGACTAGTAATCGTCGAATAAATCTTAACGTCGTTTGCTAAAGTAGGAATCTTGCCGGCGAGAAGCAAGAGTGAATATCATTGATAAACAGAACAAAAAGAAGCGGGCCAAGTTACTACCTTGTGGAAACCCAGAGCAAGCAACGACGACCAAGCAATGTCGATTCTGTATGTAAGATGAGATCTAACTTAAGAAGGCTGAGTGGAAACCAATGCAGGCTAATTTTTTTATTAATATTATATGGGAAACCCGTTCAAAGGCCTCAGAGAAGTCGGTATAAATGGTGTCAACCTGGTGCCCTGATTGGAAAGCAGCGGTCCAATCATCCGAAAATACAGCTAAATTAGACACTGTTGAGCGGCCCGGAAAGAAGTCATGCTGCTCCGGACGCACCATGTTTTTGACAGCAAAAAGCAATTTGTCCTCGATGATGCATTCAAAAAGCTTTGTAGTGGCTGAAAGCCTTGAAATAGGCCTGATATATACTAATATCGTTTTTATTACCGCTCTTGAAAATGGGTGAAATGAAAGTCAATTTCCAGGTATCAATGAAAGTAGCCGAAGTTAGTGTTATGTTAAAGATTAACAACAGAGGATATAGTAAAAAATCACATTGCTTGAATAACACCGCAGACAGACCATCAACATAAGTGTTTGAAGAAGATTTAAGTCGAGTAATGTCTCTAAAGACATCTTCAGTGGACAATGCTAACTTGCCGAAGTCAATAGATGGTTCTATAACGGAGAAAACATATTCCTCACCGTCGGAGGCTGATGCAAAATTGAATTTAAATAACTCAGCGAAGAGATTAGCGGCATCTGCTGGAGTATTCGCAGTTTTGTTACCGAAAAAAAGAGTGGCCGGAATATTGGAAACAGATTTCTTCGAATTTACAAAACGAAAATTTAAATTTTTTCAAATGTTGCCTCAAAAATGGACCACTTTGTTGAACATCATAAATTTGTCTGAGTGCGCGATGAACACTTTTCACAGAGCGCCGATTTTCGTAATAGAATTGTACGATTTGTAAATGTTGTTGAGATGTAAGTTTTTCTATGATGAAATTTTAATGAAAACTGAAAAAAATTATATATTTAGTTTAGCAGTAGTCACGCGTGATCTGTCAAAAAGTCCTATTGGAAAAACTATCTCCAATTTGATCACCCTTTACAATCAACCAGTACTCAATCCAGTTACCAACAAGGGCGGCAAATGTTACAAAAAACAATATTTGAAGCAGCTCAACTGCAATTATATGTAGTTCTGATCCATTAGTGTTTTGGAAGGTAAATCTATGAAAAAAAATTTTCCGAACAGATTATTAAATATCTTTTCTCTAGTAATTGTAGTAATTCTTTATTTATTTGTAAATATTGCATCTTATATTTTAATAATTTATACAATTATTTATTTAAATATATAAATACATAAGGAAAGAAATAATAAATTTGTGGCAATAACAATTTTGTCTGTCACAGCTGAAAAATTAAACTATGCAATAAGAAATTCTCTATAGCGTAAGGCTGAGTACATATATAAAGCACGTTAGTCTTTTCCAATTGTGGCCATTAAGTATATCTATTACTTCTGCTTCATTTAGCTTCGCTGCGTTTTGGTATCTTGTTCTGATCTCTTTCAGTACCGGACTTCTTCCTCGTTTATAATAAATTGCAGAGGGTGCAAATTTTTCAGGTATGTATTTCCATACGTGGTTGCATTAAGCTTTAGTAAATTATTACATCTTGCTCTGAAAATTGTTCTAATGTCAGCTAATCGCATATATTCTTTCATATATGATTACCCTTTTGAGTAGTTTAAATGTTTATAAATTCGCGTCGCACTTGACTGTGCTTTTTGCCTTGCCATGCTGAGTGCTTTTATTTTCATTTTAGTAAGAAGTTGCACACAGCGATCGTGCCACTCTGTAACGGTGATGATTTCTTCAAATTTCAGACTGAACTCCATTCCCATGTCGTTCAGATGCTTAAGCCAAAACACATTTTTACTTAAGTTGCCTTGTTATATCTTTTCTCTTAATCATTTGCTGCTTGAACCATTACCATTATGTGACAAAAAAGCGGAGAGGATATTTAGCAAGATCGGGTTAATTATCAATGATAGACGCACCAAACTTAAGGCAACAACAAGCTGATTTTTTTAGAAAAAAATGTGTTGTAAATAAATATGTGCATCTCAAAAGCATGTAAAAAATTAGTATAACGCAATAAAAGCCTTAATATATTGAGTTAAATTTGGCCGATAGTAGTACAGGCAAATATCGATAGTTTCTACCTCTAGTATAAGCATATCTACAAATAAGTCAAAACCAACGTCCATTTCAATATAAACATACACTTACACTCATTTATATAAGTATACACGCACCCATTGTTAATCCACTCCACAAAACACGGTGAATTTCAATTAAAATGCTATTACACCGCTCGTTAAGCGCACTTGATAAGCATACATACACATGTACATACAAGTATATGTATACCTCGTATGTGTAGAAGTGCATGAAAACCCATTTCCACAAGTGTACATCCATCCATACATATATGCAAATGTCCTTATTGTGCCCTTTAAGTTGCTCCGAATTTAAATTTAATTTGATTCACTCTACTGAAAATGTTCACTTGTTGCACACCCACAAAATGCTTTTTCTCAAACACACTCAGCCATCACCCCAGAGAATAGCTGCACAAGTAGTGGAACTGCATTCTTAATGTGTACATATGTATGTACGCGTGTCTAGGTATGTAGGTACATAAATACCCTGCAGGGAACTCAATTGATTCCGAACTGTTAAGCTACTGGGCTACTACTACATCTTTCATGCAACTTTTAAATTTTACACTGCGCTAGAGAAGAAAGCGAAAAATGTTTCCCCAAAACTGATACTCATTTTATTTTCATATATTTTTGATAAGTTTAAAATACACTTTATACAGCCCTGAAATTATTATATGTATAAGCAAATTATTATTGGTTAGTTTTGACTATTTACTTATTTATTTTTTAATTTCAACTTTTTTTTATAAAAATATAGTTCATTCTATAACAAAACCCTTAATAATCCAAGTTTAAAAATTTGAACAAGATTTATTGAAATTCGACAAATTTTGCATCAGAAGCTCAAAGTTTCAATGAAATTTTTTTTTTCAATTTGGGTACACAGTTTTATAGCCTATTGAATTTTAGTATATCAAAGTGCAAGTTTGAAGACGCTTAAAATTTCCATTGATTTTTGAAAATTTTTTTCTTTGACGATGTTGTGCATTTTCCGCGTATAAATAAATTCATTCGTTATATGGGAAAAAAGTACATACCTTCAGGGTAAAAAGTATCAAAAATCACTGAGAATTTTGAGCTAATTCAATCAAACTTCTACCTTAATATTCAAAAGCAAGAACAAAAGAAACAAGATTGCGCCCATCAGAGAATGTGTGAAGTCACATTGTTGAAGTTGTGCAGTGATGCCAACCCTTTGCTCTTCGCAATAAATTTAGAGCTTTTTTATACCCAAAATGCGAACATTTTTGAGTTTGGTGTTTGTTTCTTTTTTTAATTTAAAACTACCGAAACTGTTAGTTAATAAAAATATTTGTATAATTAAAAAAGGCTAAAAACCCCCTCTTGCATTTAAAGCTTATGCTGAGAAGATTTCCGTGCTATTGAAAATTTGTTAATTCTTATAAAATTTGACGTTTTGAAAGTGTAAATCTAATTTTTTGCTTTTTCTGAGGCTATGAAAGAATGTTGGATCTTCTTCTCTCCACTCTTCTTAATATTTAAAACCTTACGAATTAAAGCCATAGAGGTGTGTATTCATAGCATAAATAATCAAAAAAAAAAAAAAACATAGCAGTAATACTAAAGAAATGAATACGAATTTTTTGAAAGAGGAGTACTTATCTTGTTACATAACCTCAAATATAATAAAAAATAATTTTTGTTTTGTTTTTAAGAAATTCTCTTAGCATAAGTTATTGGCTATTTGGCTATTGTACATAACCATAGCACATTTATTTAAAAAAAAAATACACACAATAAAGACAATCTCTTTAAGTAATTCAATAAAAATTTAGTATTTTTATTTCTTTACATGGACATTTTAGTGCTTTTTTTTATCCAAAACTAGGCAGCACTGCAGTTGCGACGGAGAGGGAAGAAGAATAAATTTGGAAAAATGTCACATACAAATAACACACGAATATTAAACAACACAAGGCGCATTCATTAGTGGCAAGGTGGTGGCACTAGACCAACAACACTGTTCTATACGTTTTATTGTCAAAGCAAAGTATTGAGAAACTAGAAAAAAAAAAAAATAATGAATTCGTCTTGTTTCATTCTGACAGCCACAATAGTACGGCGAAAGAACAATAATCACAATCTCCGACAATGTGACCAGATGATAAATAAAAAGTAAAGCTAAATGGAACTGAGTGAATTATTGAACTAATTTAAAAAAAATTATATTTTACATAATTATAAATATCCCATTTTAATTAGAAGATACTAGAGGAATGTCAGGAGGAAATATCCGGGCTAGAGAAGAAAATCAAAAATACTAAAAAAGTTACGAAAATAGTAATCTGGTCACATATACGAAAATCAGCTGATATTGTCAAATTCGCTGATAGGAAAATAACGGGATCATCATAGCGATACTATCATTTTTCTTCATCGTGTTTCAAAAGAAAATTATGCAATAGTAAATAAATAAAAAATGTATATATAAAAGGTGGCGCAAAAGTAATCACCTAATCCGATGATTTATAGTTTTTGCAAATGATATTATATCTTACGTCAATCACATTTGACACTTGTGCACTAGGCAGCTGCAGTATACAAACAAACAAGCAATGGAGCGCGTATAGGTCAAAATAAAGATTCCCATCACTCAAATTATTTTTTATTTTATTTTATTACAGTTACGCAAAAAAAAAAATTGGATGATTAATTGAATGGCTGTGCAACCACCGATCTCGCCAGCTTGAAATTAGAATTTGTTGCGCTAGTCTAGCCTAGATTTTCCCTGCAGGGTATGTGCGTATATATATGTACTTATGCGTATGTACATAGGTATGGAGAAATGAACGTGTGCTCCTTTTATGTGCGGTTGTTTGCATGAGTTTCCTTCCGTTTA
Organism: Anastrepha obliqua; assembly: GCF_027943255.1. Lineage (NCBI taxonomy): Eukaryota > Metazoa > Arthropoda > Insecta > Diptera > Tephritidae > Anastrepha > Anastrepha obliqua. Next base: position 67,279,947 of record NC_072893.1, read on the forward strand.
CGTCGGAAAGTGGAAATGCGCTAGAGAAATCCTTATTGTTGGCGATACTCTGCTACACTTTCGCAATTTTGCACACTTGCAGCTCCTCTTTATTTGCTTTTTTGTTTTTGCTTTGTTTTTGTAACCGAGTATTTTACTCACATTTTTTAAGACTTATTTTCTTTTCTTTTTTTGTTTTTGCGCTTTCAACGAGCTTGTAACTATTTTTACATGTGCGCGTGCTTTCATATTTTTCCTTTGCTTTTTCACGATCATCCTGTATTCTTGTTTTTGTTATTTTTATATAAGTTTTTGTTAAGTTTTGCTCTTTATTATTAAAATACAAGTTATATAGTTTGACATCAAGAGTTCATGGTAATGTAGGGTAGTATAAATGTGTATTTTCTTGTAGCATAAATACATTCGCCCTCACTTTTTGCAGTTTGAGGCGATTTATGTCCACAGTTAAAGAAGCCTAGGCGAATACAATTTGCATTAAAATTCTTTAAGAGCTATCGATATACGATATATATCGATATATGTCTAAACAGTTTCTTTGAAGCATACTTTAGGCTTATTTAGGGTACACCCAATTCTCTTTGGCGGCTTTTCTGGATATCGAAAGAACGTTCAACAATGTTAATGTGAAATCGATAAATTCAGCGTTGACGAACATGGGTATGAACGAAAAGATTATTCCAAGGGTAGACAATATGCTATCTAACAGAGTAATCAGTAATCACCGTGATCTAAACACCGGGAATCTAGGAAAAACAGTTACTAGAGGAACTCCATATGGGAAGTTATCTCGCCGTAACTTTGGTGAAAATTTGGCAGAGACGGTTCGTAAAACTCGAACATTTTTGGGTCATCGTGAAGCACCTTGTCGGACCGTAATACAAAAATTGGTGGAAAAATTCGAGCTGTTAGGACAAGTTAGTGATGTGAAGAGTAAAACCCCTGCATGTCGCTCAATAACAGCCGAAAATAGTGCTGTTGGTGCCGAAAGTGTTGAAGAACACCCAGGTTTGTCCATTCCTCGTCGTTCTTTGGAATTAGGCATTCCACAAACGTCATTACACCGTATTTTGTACAAAGATTTGGGTCTTAAGGCTTATAAAGTCCAGTTAACACAAGAACGTTGAAATGCATGAAAATGATTCGGAATTCCTTCGAAAAATCATCTTGAGTGATGAGGCCTATTTCCAGCTCGGTGGCTTCGTCAACAAGCAAAATTATCGGATATGGGGCTCAGAAAATCCAAGAGTTATTGTTAAAAAGCCTCTCTATGCTCGACGTGGTTGAATGGAGCGCAATCCAGAGATCGAATTGGAAGGTATTGATCTGGACAACGTTTATTTTCAACAAGACGGCGCTACGTGCCACACAAGCAACGAAACTATTGATTTTTTACGGGAATAATAATACCTCTTATTGGAAAACCCTTTATGTGCTAAAGTGATAGCGGCCAAATCTGCTTTCAGGCATGCTAAAAAAAACACGCACGGTCATGTATCAGTTCTACTATCTGTGGCACACTTGCAAGACGTATCGAAAACAGATTTTCTGGTTCCCAAGATAGATCTGAACAATGACTATAAAATACGAATACCCGACAGAAAGGATTGGCAAACCAGATGACAGTGGGAGCGACATTTATACTGACGGCAAAAACATAAACAATAAAACTCGGAACAATTATCCTTAAATTGCTCTTTTAGACTCCCAAACCGGTGTAGCGAGTTACAAGCTAAGATCTCTGCTATAAACAAAGCAGCAAAAACTATAAGACTAATGGACTTACCTCCTTACCATTTTTGGTAGCTTACATTTTGTTCACATTTTGGTAGATTTAATAAAACAGTTACCAATATAAAATTTTTAAAACTGATGGGAAAAAATTTTTATTTTTAATTGACATTTTTTTGTGTTCACAGTAAGAGCAGTCCAAGAAGTGCAAATCTTTGACAATTTATTTATAATTCTCCGTATTTTTCAATATTTTCTTCGTTTTTTTTTAATTTTTTTTATAAAAACATAGTTCATACTATAGCAAAATCATATACCTTCTACTCAAATATGAACGAGACGGTATCAATAAAACAGTCCGCGGATGACATATGGCAAAAATAATTTTTTTGTTTTTTGGTAGGACTGTCATAAGCTTACATGGCAAATTTCAGCGTGATATGTCACATAGTTTTTTTTCTATGCTGCTGTAAGCAAGTCAAGCTCGAGTGTGTTCTTCGAATTTAACGATGGAAATTCAAGTTGAACAAAGAATTTGTTTGAAATTTTGTTATTCCAACAAAATTTCGGCTTCAGACGCCTTAAAAATGTTGCAGACAACCTATGGGGACTCTGCTCTATCGCGTGCACGTGTTTTCCAGTGGTACAAATCGTTCAAAGAGGGCTATACATCAACCCAAAAAACCACGCCAAAGTCGCTCAAAAATTAAGGTTATGCTGACTGTTTTTTTCAATTACGAAGGTGTGGTGCACTCGGAGTTCCTTCCGCAAGGCCGATCGGTTAACGCTGAATATTATTTAGACGTTTTAAAGCATTTCCGCGAGAACATTCGTCTTAAAAGGAAGGAATTGTGGGACAACAAGTCATGGTTCTTGCATCACGATAATGCACCAGCTCACACATCACGTCTTGTTCGCGATTATTTGAACAAAAATAATGTTAATATCGTTCCGCAAGCACCGTATTCGCCTGATATGGCTCCATGTGACTTTTTCCTGTTTCCCAAGCTCAAGTTGCTGCTCCGTGGAAAACATTTTGAGACAATTGAAGTCATAAAAGAGAATTCGAAGAACCCACTCGAGCTTGACTTCTTTACAGTAGCACAGAAAACAAACTATGTAACATATCACGCTGCCATTTGCCATGTAAGCTTATAACAGTCCTACCAAAAAACAAAAAATTTATTTTTGCCATATGTCATCCGCGGACCGTTTTATTGATAACGTCTCGTTCATATTTGAGCAGAAGTTAAATAAAACGAAACAAATGCTTTTTAATACATTTTATTACCCAATCCCGCACTACTTACGAGGCATGCCATGTTCGGCACGCTTTTTTTTTTTGCATGGTATTCCCAGTAGGCCCAGCACATGACTCGTTTATTAAAGTTTTATTCACTTATGAAGTTCTAGTTTTGGCACTCTCCTACCAAAGGTTGCACTTAAGATGGCCAGTGCATATCGGCGCTGGCATTTATGTGCTCTGAGTATGCAAAATGCTTTTCCAAGTAGATGTCGCATACCGTTAAAACTTTGTAATACTAATTAGCTTAAACTTTTTAGCAGTACTCAGAAAGCTAGCGCTGGTGCTGGTGTTTTTAAGCCTCCTCTATCCACATCAAAACCTCCTTCATCCACTATAAGAAGGCAGGCTCATTGAAAACATGTTCCGTCCATCTCAACTTTTTTACAATGAAGAGACTATCCAACTCTTGTCCCTGTCGTACCTCGTACATAATTTTTTAAATTCTCCACTGAAGTGTCACTTAGGTGAAGACACTCAGTTTTTTAATTGGTCATTACCACATATTTCTAAATGTCCTTTTGTTAATAATGTATTTTTAAAGCAACCTTACTTAGAAAGTATTTCTGCAACATCTATTTAAAAGTCCACCTTTCGCACACATTGCCCCAAAAAACTGCCGTATGACGTCCTAATTTAAGCCATATATCAGCACATATTCCATGTCATACTGGTCCTTTACTCGTATGCTTACTGAGCAAACATTTTAAAAGGTGCTCAAATTGAGACAACTTTTTCCAATAGGGCTTTTTGATAGATCACGAAAGACTACTGCCAAACTAAATATATAATTTTTTCAGTATTCATTGACATTTCATAATCTAAAGACTTACGCCTCAACAACGTTTACAAATCGTGCCATTGTATTACGAAAATCGACGCTCTGTGAAAACTGTTCATGACGCGCTTAGGCAAAATTATGGTGTATAGCGATGATGGCCCATATTTGGCTTAATGGCTACGTCAATAAAAATAATTGCCACCTTTGGCTAAGAGCAACCCGAAGCCATTCACGTACAGCCTTTACATCCATTGAAAACAATCGTTTGGTGCGGCCTATGGGCTGGAGGAATCATCGGCCCATATTTCTTCAAAGACGAGGCTGGCGCCAATGTAACAGTGAATGACGAATGCCATCGTGCCATGAAAAAGAACTTTTTAATGCCGGAAATTGAAGCCCGTGATCTCCACAACAAGGCGTCGCTACTTGCTATGCAGCCTGTGGAACCATGGATTTAATGCATTTAAGTTTCGTTGTGCAATTTATCTCTCATCTCGGACCAGTGGATTGACCACCAAGATTGTGTGATATCACACCCTTGGGCTTTTATTTGTGGGGGTATGTAAAGTCTAAATGTTTTGTGGATAAACGAGCTTCAATTGAGGCATTAGAAGCCAATATTACTAAAGTTATTCATGAGATACCGGCCGAAGTCTTCCAGTGAGTTATTCAAAATTGGTGTTTACGGCTGGACGATTTACGGTGCAGTTATATATTTGAAAGGTTATCTTTAAAAAATAAATGTCATGAATGGTTCTAAAAAAAAATAAAAAAATAGTCCAATCAATTTGAATTTTCGTTGATTTATTTCAAATCCGATACCTCTAAATTGATTACTCTTTAAGATAGAGTACCCATACCACTACCTACTTCAAGTGTGATAAAATATTTTACAGTTACTCCTTGCCGTATGTAGTTTTATATCTATTTTAATTTTTTCTGTATCCTTTTTAAAAACACGTGCCTACAGATTTATGTACATAAATAGAAACTATTTCAATGCCAAATGTATCTGCATTGCATGCAAAGAAAATATTTTCTTCCTCTCAGGCGCTGTTCTTTGTGGCAGTCCATTAGCGTTGAGCTTGTTGGCAATTTCCTCTCATTTCCTACCAAACTGAGTCTTTGAAGTTTGAAGCGCCAAAACTGGTATCCCTTTGGCTATGTCTGTGCATTGTTCCGGCTCTTTTAGCAGCAACACAAATTGCAACATCAGTGATTTTTTTCTTCAAGCTAAAATAATTTATGTTTTTTGATAAAAGTATAAGTTCACTATTCATCATTCCTTGGGATAGAGGTGCGTGATAAGGCTGTAAATAATCTCAAACAAAGTTAATAACGGCAACGTTTTTGCCAGCAAATCACAAAAAATCAGTGACTTTGGCTGTATTATCTCGAAAATTTTGTGTGTGTCATTTAGGGTCATTTTCTTAACTTCTAATATTTATTTTGATTTAATTTATTATAAATAGAGAATTCGAAGAACACACTCGAGCTTGACTTGTTTACAGTAGCACAGAAAACAAACTATGTGACATATCACGCTGAAATTTGCCATGTAAGCTTATAACAGTCCTACCAAAAAACAAAAAATTTATTTTTGCCATATGTCATCCGCGGACCGTTTTATTGATAACGTCTCGTTCATATTTGAGTAGAAGGTATACAATCAAATAGCGACATCTTATCTGAAAATGATTTGTTTGCGTGGCGGTTTGTGTTTTGTAAAGAATATCTACCAAGTAAGCAACGTTGGCCGACCCATATAGAAAAAAATTCAAATAATAATTTTTCGAGAAAATCAAAGAGACAGAATTTCCAAAGAACGCTTCTAGCTTTAATAAAAATATGTTCTTATAAAATTTGGTTATTCTTTCATGGTGAAAAAAAACAATACAAATATTATTTACAATTCTTTTTATTTAAGTTTCGCCATATTTAGAAAATATATTATTAAATTTCATTCCATTACCTACAATTTTTGTAAAATAATAGGACTATGAATAAGTTCGTGCGGTTTTACAACAGATGGCGTAACTTGATTATTATTCCATCGATCCACATTTCCAAACATTCATTGGAGAGCTACTGTCGTAAGGCACAAACGTCAGTATAAGTTTTTTATTTGAAGCGTAAACAACAATATTTTTACCACACTTGAAAATGTCGAATTTCGTGCCAAATAATGTGTTTTTGCGGGGAATTCTTCTTCATTATTTTAATATGAAGAAAAAAGCAGCCGAAAGTCATCGTATCTTGGTGGAAGTTTATGGTGAGCATGCTCTAGCTGAGCGAACGTGCCAGAAGTGGTTTGCACGCTTTAAAAGTGGTGATTTTGGCTTGGAAGACGAAGAACGCGAGGGTGCGCCGCCAAAGTTCATGGATACCGAATTGGAGGAATTGCTCGATCAAGATCCGACTCAAACGCAAGAAGAGGTTGCAAAAACTTTGGGAGTTGATCAATCAACCATTTCCAAACGTTTAAAAGCCATGGGAATGATCCGAAAGGTAGGCCATTGGGTGCCGTATGAATTGAAGCCAAGAGACGTTGAACGCCGTTTTATGGCATGCGAACAACTGCTTCAACGGCACAAAAGAAAGGGTTTTTTGCATCGAATTGTGACTGGCGATGAAAAGTGGGTCCATTACGACAATCCAAAACGTCGGGCAACGTATGGATACCCTGGCCATGCTTCAACATCGACGTCGGCGCAGAATATTCATGGCCTGAAGGTTATGCTGTGTATCTGGTGGGACCAGCTGGGTGTTGTGTATTATGAGCTACTGAAACCGAATGAAACGATTACGGGGGATGTCTACCGACGACAATTGATGCGTTTGAGCCGAGCACTGCGAGAAAAACGGCCGCAATACGCCGATAGACACGACAAAGTTATTTTGCAACATGACAGTGCTCGGCCACATGTTGCACAAGTGGTCAAAACATACTTAGAAACGCTCAAATGGGATGTCCTACCCCACCCGCCGTATAGTCCAGACCTTGCGCCATCCGATTACTATCGATGCAACATGGCCTGGCTGACCAGCACTTCCGTAATTACGATGAAGTCAAAAAATGGATCGATTCGTGGATTGCGGCAAAACCGACCGAATTTTTCACAAAGGGAATCCGTGAATTGCCAGAAAGATGGGAAAAAGTAGTAGTAAGCGATGGACAATACTTTGAATATTAAATTTGTAACCATTTTACGTCAATAAAGTTTCAAATTTCGAAAAAAACCGCACGAACTTATTCATAGTCCTATTAATATTTTTCTAGGATCAATAGGTCACAAGATAAAAGTCGCGAAAAAAAGATGACCCCAAAAGTTTACACAAAAATTTGCACAACCGTTTGGCACACTTCAAACACGCCTCCAATACAACAAAATCACCAAATAGCAACGAAATTTGAAATTAAAGTTCATGGACAACCCAGCTGTCTTAATACTCGTAAACCTAGGATGGAACTAGTCTAGGCTGAGTGCATGTTGCTTTCTTCCGGCCGCATCCGGCTGAGATATCGTATCCTTCTTTTTGCTATAGCATCACATTCGAGAAGAACGTATGTTGGAGCTTCCGGGAATTGGTCGCTGAAACGACAGAAGTCAGTGGACAATATGCCAAGCTTGTGATCCAGTGACCTGTAAGAATGCCCGTGAGCATTTAATGAGATGTGAGAATACCCGTGAGCAATTTATCTTTAAGGAGGTTTATGATATGACTTAATCTCTTCTGATTGTGTCCTCCCAATGATGACTTGGCGTATCATATACTTTGGTACCAGCTTCGGTTTCGTAGCCTTTGCTCTGCGCTTCAAAGCTCCTCCTTGACGGTGGAAGGAACGGCTTGGATTCTATTAATAACGAAGTCTCAGCTTCTTTAGCCAATGCATACATTACTTCATTCCTAGGTATAACCCTATGTTCGGGGACCCATATGAGCCGGATGCGATGGTGCATATGCCAGTATATTCAGAAATATTAATGAGTTGGGCGTGACTATCATTTAGGAGTGTGTAAGTTCGAATTTCCGTGCATGAAACAGGAAAATCATAGCAACAGTTTTTGCTAATAGCGGTCGTCCCTAGGCAGGCTATGGCCAACCCTCCGAGTATATTTTCACTTTGAAAAAGCTCCTCATGAAAATTATTTACCGTTCGGAGCTGGCTTAAAACTGTAGATGTCTTCATTTGTGGAATAACATCAAGACGCACACCACAAATAGGAAGGGGAACTCGGTACGCGCCAATAATTTACTTATTTTTTTATCTTTAATATTCTCAGTTTCGCGATGCACTCAAGGACTGACGAGGACGTAATCCCAAAGGATGACGACGCCTTGAGTGCCGCCTGATTGTCGCTTTTGGCATCACTAGAATTTGCCGCAATCAAAGTTAAATAGAACCGACGTAGCTTATGGGCTTGTGTGTGACCTCTATTCGGTGGATCATGACCTCAACGCCCATTTGTGCTCTTAGAAACAAAGAAGTCTCCAATTTTATGTCGCCGGCTATAACTGGCAGATTGATCAGAATATCGCGATACATGACTTTGTTTCCGGACCGTTGAGCGAAAATTGAATACATTTTAGAGCCTCAAATAAACTAGCCTTCACTCCTCTTTTCCTTAACTCAACTTAAGCCGTGTAAGGTATGCAAGTCTGCAGATAATCTGGAGCACATACATCCGGAAATTAAATTCTGCGAAGGCTGACCATTTTAGTGCACACATACGCAAACGATGCATACGTGTACAAAGTGGCATTTATTGCCCTTGATGCACATATAAGAGTATGTGCTGCATACGTATGTGCGTGTGTACCCTTGATCTCTCTTCCAATTTGCGTGCTTTGCGAGGTTGCCCTACAAATGGCAGTACTTTCAGCTGCATGTCGCCGCCTAACAGCAGATGGGTTTATATGACACATTTTTTATGATAGAAGCGCATTTGAAGATTTTCCTGAATTGAAGAAGAATCACCCGTAGTGTGCGGTAGCTAGTAAATGGTAGTGGAATATTTTCTAAAATTTGATGTTTCAAGTCTGTCATGTCATATTTCGACAACAATCGAATGGTACATAGCAATGAAACATGAATGTGATCAATTTCTCAATTGGTAGCTCAAGCGATTTGTTTGAAAGCCAAACATTTCTGGTTTAAATTTAAAATCCTTATTGATATTTTTCAGATTTGCGGCAAGTCTATAAGTTGTTAACTGATGACTACTATTTTTTTAAGTTGTGAAACTGTGAGAAGCCCGCCAGTGCTTTATTTAACTTTTTTAGTGCGAACATACGTAACAGAGTGGGATTAGAGATTTATGTATATGCGTTAGAGTGGCTCAAAATCCATTTTTTTCTTGAAGCTAAATTTGTTTCATGGCCAACAAAATGATACATCTATTTTTTTTATTTATTATTTAATATTTACCCCTGCCGCCAACACGTTGAAAATTACCTTTAAATTCCCATGGGGCGAATGCGCTTTTCCATTAATTTGGTACGAAATGTTTAAATATCGATACTATTTAATCTTCTCGTTCAATTTCTCTTCACGAATGTCTACAACATTGTCCCAAAAATATAAATGGTCGTGCTAAAAGTTTACATTTTTAGTTTTTAACATTTTTTTTTTATTTTGCGGAGACCCTGAACTCTCTATAAAAAATAGTTAATTTTTTGTTTTCAAAGCAAAGCTCTTACTGACCGATAAACTCTGCTGCAAGAAAAATTCCAGAAAATTCCTTTTAATGATTTTTAACTATTCCTAACCTTTGTACACCCTTTATAATTTTCAATTGGGATATTCACATAAACATTTAATTTTAGGAAACGCTGGAATTTTATTTTATTTCGAGTACCCTATCAGGTGACCAATTCAGTTCCTGGCAAGCTCATCAGCAATTTCATTTCCCTCTATGCTCCTATGTCGTGGAACCCAGATCAGAGAAAATTTACCTGCATACCCAAGAGATTTGAACTCGTACTAAAAGGAGTAGTTTGGATCTACACCATGGCGTCGTCAGAGCCTTAAGCGCGGCTTGACTATTGAAAAAATTTTAATATATCTCTCTCTTCCACGTTCCCTAAGCAATTTGCATGCTTGCAAGATCGCAAAGATCGACTTGAAAAATACTAGCGCTGCTAGACGACAATTTTAAAGAAATAGATAAATTGGCTGATTTATAGAAAACCCCTGCTCCGAATCCCGATTCTATCCTGGAGCCATGAATGAAGATAGAGGATTTTCCCCCGTTCCAATTCTACCTACTTGGAAAAATTGCCCTGGGCCGACCCTCGAACTCCAGTTTGCGGATAGAGAGACCTTCTCGGTCATCGGCATTTCCATGACTGTTGTTAAAGGGGAAAACTCAGAAAGGCTTGGGGATTCCACGCTATTTAATTTCCAAACTCGTAGCTTTGTTTACCGGTCATTGGATGATCGGCACACACGTGGAAAAGCTTGGCTTACCATTTAACCAGCATTGCAGAAGTTGCGGGAATCTTTCAGAGAAAGAGACTGTGCAGCATTTTCTCTGTAAATGTCCGGGTTTGGTAGCTAGAGGACTAAGGACACTGGGCGCTCCTCTCTACGACAGCCTGGGCAGTGCGCCAACCTAAATCCCATCAATCTTCTCCATTATATCAAGAGCTCTGGCTGGCTGTAGATATCTGCCTGTTGAGGGTCTCATAATGCTATCAAAACAGCGCTTTAGTGCAACTTGGAGAGTGCCAGAGTGGTAGTACAAACGTTTCACCTACCTACCCGCTCACGTGCTCGATGCTCATTATTTGAAAATCTTCGAGTGGTTCGGGCAATGAATTCATTTGATTATTTTGAATTTCTTCAGCAATTTTTGATTTGACTTTTACAAATTACTTATACACAATGCCAAGACGATAATATCAGTTGAGCAGCTGATTTGTTTTCCTTCTTTCGCCGTGTAGATTGCGATGTCAACACAAACCTTCGTGTAGTTCTGACTACAAGGACTAATCTAATTCTAATGTAACACTGCTCGATACCCGGGTATAAGGAGCTCTAATATGTATAAGTATATAATATTATACTAAAACTAATACGAGAACGAATAGTAGCTGCCAGGGCTTACAGGGCTAATACTTTGATAATCGCTAATCTGTGTTATTGTTATTAGCAAATCACATTAAAGTGGTCTAGAATTTTCAAAAAATCGATTTTTTTCTGATATAAGCTTCTGATAAAGCCTATACTTTTAAGAAAATGCCGTCGAATTTTTGGAAGGATACTCCCAGTATTTTTGATTCTACAGTCAGTTTAGCAGGTAGAGTCAGATTCCTCACGCGTCGGCTTCAATGGAAAATACCAACTTTCAAAACTTTAAACTCAATTATCATAAAACTACTTTTTTCGGCCTGATGTTGCCAAAAAAAAAAAACCTATTCTACCGAATCCTCTGAAATACTATAATCATATTATTATTTCAATTATTTTGTATTTTTTTGATAAAAAACTGAAAAAGAAACCCAAGTTTTAGAGTGTCAAATTCAGAACCGCTCCACTTTATCAAATTTTTTTTATTCTTGTACGGGACATAGCTATAGCCATACTGATTAATAATTTCTGTTGGGTTTTGTATTTCAGATAAATAGAATAGCCGAAATGGACAACACCGTGTAGGTCCAATTTTTCGGGAGGGTCAACTTCAGTGCCATTTTCAAAATTATTAAAATTTAAAAAAATGTTTTCTTCATTTTTGTATGTAAAAGAAGTTAAATAAAAAGCCTAAAAATTTTAGATATCGTTTTCCTTTTTTTATTTCAAAAACAAAAATCCTGAAAATACCCTTAATTTTCGCGACTACCAGGACACCTTAAGTTACAATTTTTTGTTTTAACTATTTAAATCAGTTCTATGGCGACAGAAACAGTACTTAGTAAATCAGAAGGTTTGTTGGCTTATATATATATACACGGGTACACCCGTTTTGGGTGTTTGGCCGAGTCCCTCTTCCTATTTGTGGCGTGCGTCTTGATGTTGTCCCACAAATGGAGGGACCTACAGCTTCAAGCCGACTCCGAACGGCAAATATTTTTTTATGAGGAGCTTTTGCATGACAGAAATACACTCGGAAGTTTGCCATTGCCAGCCGAGGGGCGACCGCTATTAGAAAAAACTTTTTTTAATTTTGGTGTTTCACCGAGGATTGTTGGCTTACGTTGCCCGAAAAAAGGCTTACGTGGTTTTCGAAGTGCTTAGTGTTTACCTGTAGATGAGTACTTTTAATTATTTTTTTTACATACAAATGCTTCATAGGCAAGAAAATTCTGGACGTCGTATACAAAAAAAATCTCGAAAATTAATGCGTTATTTCAGCTAGAAACTAGAACTTGCATCATGTTTATAAAATTAATCAATCAGTTCTAGTTTTGAGTAACTCTTTTATTTAATGAAAATAAAATAATTTTGTGTGATGAAAATCTTTATTTTGATCTTTACACATTCCATTGCATATTGCAGCCAAGGCGAATCTATTAAAGGTGCTAGCAGTACGTCGCCTGAGTTGTTTTTTTACCTTTTCGCCGTTTTCCTTTCCGAATGTGGATCTCAGCACAAAATTGAATAACGAAACGTATTACTTATAATACATTCAAATTTGTAAATGGAAAATTGAAATTTTGTACAATAATTGAATTTAAATTCAAAGTTTATTATGGACTAGCTGTACCCGGCGCGCGTTCCTGGGCCAACAACTAAAATAAATTTAAGAAAAATAACTTTAAAGAAAAATCAGTACACAAATATTCAATCAATTCTAAACCATTTTATTGATTTCGTTTATTTCGAAAAAATTGTGACATTACAAAGTTTAGTTTCAATTCGATCTTTATTGAAGTGCTGTGTCATACACAATGTTTCTTGTTTTTCCATCTGGTGCGTAGACGAATAAATCAGAAGGTTTTCCGACGCGTGAGCAAGCCACATAGAGCTGTCCATTTGAGAAGCATGGATTCTTCAAATTTAATCCACACACAATGATATTCGTTTCCTCTGTGTAAAAATACATGGTCATACTGATTTTCATGACAATCGGTTAAACGGGGCAGAAGTTGCTACTCTGCAGCGCCGCCTGGTGGTAAGTGGAATCAATGAGCATATTCTATAAACCTTCTCCGTGGAAAAATACATATATATACCAATTTTTATAATAATCGGTCCAGTAGTTTTTGAGTTCATCGATGACATACAGACAAACATTAATTTTTATATATAAAGATGTATAAAAATAATTTGAATACTATAAATAAATTGATTTTTTTAGCTTCTGCCTTTACTTCTAGCTGGCCTAGTACCACCACCTTTAATTATTTCGCCTTGATTGCAGCTGTTTAGTTCACAATTCTAATTCATATCCGACGCCATTTGCAAAAATTATAAATCTTCCGATAAGATGATTAATTTTGGCGTCACCCTATATAATAAATATATAGAAAATTAAATGAACAATAAAACTGTTCATTTAGAAGTTTTCTGAAGATTCTGATTAAAAAGTTTAAACTTTTGATGGCAATTTATGAATTTTGTCGCAGACAAAATTTTATCAATATTGAAAATGTCTCAGGCATCATAGTTTTCAATCAGTGTCTTCCATTTTCCATGCTAATCTGAGCAAACAGCACCATTAACAGTTCCACTTTCTCCACAAACTTTTTTAAACACGACTCAATTCCTCTTTTTGAAATTTCTAAGCCACCCTTCAATTGCCGCTAAGTTTTGTATGTTTAGAGTAGACGCGAACTCTTTTGCTTTTTCCTTTAACAAAGTTCCGCTAATAGATACTTTTTGTCCTCTACACTGTCTAAGCCAAATGACCAGGCTTTTTTCCAGACGAGGAAATTCAGCTTTAGTTGTCTTTTCCGTGCTCCAGCAATTTGAGCAGTAGTAACTTTCTCCTTGTTCTTTATTATGGTTAAGAGAGTACTGAGAGGAATCTTAAATTCTTTTGCAACATCGCGTTGCTTCTCACCTCCTTCTACTTTTTCAATTAATTTCTTCTTTTCAGCAATCGTCAAACATTTATACTTTTTAGAACTCTTATTTAATACAAACTTTTAATCTGTATACCAACCAAGCGATTAGTGCGGAAGCGTGCGTCAATATGTGACTATGTAAATGTATTTTCAGGGGAGTCCCAAGTATCAAAGTTCTTACTAACATACCAAGAAATGCTGAGTGTTTGACCATATGAGTTCGAATTACCGCATCGTAGCAATGATTTTTTCGTTCGAATTACCGAGTGCATAAAAATTTATGGACATAATTCGAATTATAAAGAGATTTTTCAGAACTTTGAGGTAATGACAGTTTCGAAATATCGCATGTTTGAATTAACGAGAGTCAACTGTAGTTGGTTTATTCTGTATATTCCTTTAACTGTATTGATTATTGCAAAGAATTGCAGCATTGCGGAAAATATCCAGAAAAATACCTGCCTAGTTCATTTCCAAGCAATATTAGATAGAAAAGTTTATATTGCATGCAGTTAGTGACTTACATTTCCCGCAGGGAAATAAACTCAATCGTGTATATGTACTCGTACATATGTATATACATACATACACTTGAGTCACTTAAACATAAGTAAGTGAATGCAAGAATAATCACGGTCCTTGCAGGGTCGCGGAAAAAGCGACTAAAGTTTAAACAGTTGCACGTACGCACTTGCACACACACATACATATGTACACATGCATAATATAATATTATATAAGTATATCAACAGGAGAGTAGTCCCTTTGGTTCAGCTGCTGTAAAGGAAGGTCAAGGGCATTAGCTACATAGTAGAAATATGCACTCGCATAGAAATGTGTGTGCATCTGCATTAGCGCATACTGCTTATTTATGAAAATGCATATGCATGAGAGCACCTTCAAAATGTTTTCCATGCTGTACAACAGTGCGTATGAGCAACTATCTGCAAAATCTATAATATTTAAAACTAACCGGAGGCGTCTTGCTTATTTGATTGCTATGTATTTCAGTAATCGATTTCAATCCATGCACATAGCTTCATGGTTTTTTGCTTAGATTTTTTATAATTATTTTAATGCAAGAGAAAAGCAAAAAAAATATTCATTTGAGAGCGGTAGATGCCGGCGGCTAAGAGATTTCTTTTATTCATAACTGGGCTTGCTATATATTACATTTTTCGATTTATTGCTTGGCAGTTGCCAAATCGGAATTAAAATAACGTTTAAGTATAAAAACAAAAGAAATAGTAATTTATTTGACAATTTATGTTTGATTTTGACACGCTTGAAATAAGCAATAATTACTATGGCCATTGCTGGTTCTAAATTTTTAGTTCCTATCTCGACGAAAAAAACGTACACTTAACACTAACACGACGACAGTATCCCATGAGGTGTCCCTTGGAGCGTTTAAGAGAAAGATTCTGAGGAAGATTTTTAGATCTTTGCATGTTAGTGACGGCGAGTATCGCAGGCGATGGAACGATGAGCTATATGAGCTTTACGACGACAGAAACATAGCGCAGCGAATAAAGATCCAGCAGCTATGTCATGTCATCCTAATGGATGCAAGTGCTCCGGCTCTAAAAGTATTCGTTGCAGTGCCAGCTGATGGTAGTAGAGGAAGAGGAAGGTCTCCAAGACTTGGCTTCACTTCGTGTTTCCAACAGTTACCCGGAAAGAGAAACAACTGGCGCGCTTTGAGAAACTCGGCCAAAATCGCGTAAGCGCTTATCGCGCCAATCAAGAAGAAGAAGACTATGGTAATTAGCTCTATAATTTTTCATTTGATGTTTATCAATTTTTACCCACACAAATTTTGAAACTTACTTAATTCTTCTGCCCTAAGACATTTAGCTTATCAAAGCATTCCAGATCGGATGATTTAAGGAATCCTTTTTAAAAAGGCGTCCACGCGAAATCTTTGCAAGTTAGCTATAGGGTGGGCCATGCAAAACTTGCTTTTTGAATCGGCTATAAAAAAAAAAACTAATCAATATTTCTTCAAACTTTTTTTTTTATTTTGAAGATTGAACATGGTCATTTATGAATGAAAAATAATATCGTTCAAATGACTGCCACGGCTGGCTTTACAGTAGGTCACTCGATCAACCCAATTTTTAAGCACATTTTCGATTGTTTGGGCTCCAATTTCATGAATGGCTACTTCGATTTCGTGTTTTAAAATCGATCGTCTCTGGATGGTTCGCATAGCATTTGTCCTTAACGGGTCCCCACAAAAAATAGTCCAATGGGCTTAAATCACAGCTCCGAGGCGGCCGATTGATATCGGAATTTCGGCTGATTATTCGGTTTTCAAAAACGGTAGCCAAAAGTTCGAGTGTAACTTTGGCAGTGTGACAAGTTGCACCGTCTTGTTGAACCCAAATGTCGTCCATGTCATCCTCTTCAGTTTTTGGAAACAACTCGTTGAGCATGTCACGGTAACGCTCGCCATTTACTGTAACCGCGGCTACTCGTTCATTTTCGAAAAAAAATGGCCCGATGATGCCGCCAGATCAAAAACCGCACCAAAAAGTGACTCGTTGTGGATGCATTTGCTTCTCTACAGTAACGTGTGGATTTTCTGAGTCCCAAATCCGACAATTTTGCTTATTGACGTAACCACCGATGTGAAAATCAGAAAAGAAGAAGAAGACTCACCACTTTGGAAATAGGTTTTCAATATTTCCCAATTTTGTTCAAGCGTATAACGTCCCATTTCGTAAATGTCAAACCTTTAAGTAGATTATGAACACATTTGACATGTCATTTGTCTTAAATAAATAAATAATTGGCGCGTACACTTCTGTTAGGTGTTTGGCCGAGCTCCTCCTCCTATTTGTGGTGTGCGTCTTGATGTTGTTCCACAAATGGAGGGACCTACAGTTTCAAGCCGACTCCGAACGGCAGATATTTTTATGAGGAGCTTTTTCATGGCAGAAATACACTCGGAGGTTTGCCATTGCCTGCCGAGGGGCGACCGCTATTAGAAAAATGTTTTTATTAATTTTGCTTTCACCGAGATTCGAACCAACGATCTCTCTGTGAATTCCGAATGGTAATCACGCACCAACCCATTCGGCAACGGCGGCCGTCATTTTTCTTACCTTTATCAAAAAAATAGGTGGTTCAAAAAGCAAACGCTATATGGCGCACCCTGTATAAAGCTATGCACAGTGGAGATCATAAATAAGTGCATGATAAAACAGCTAAGACAGTCCCATGAATAGAACCGTGTTCAAAAAATTAAGGGCATATTTGCTCCTTCGAATAACAAAATCATATACTGGAAAAAAATAATTTTTGTGCTATAATTTTTTTTTTCAATTTTTAAATCAAAGCCGCTAAATAGGCCACCCCATACATGCATCCTAAATAATAATTATACCAATTTTTATCAATTTTTAATAGTAGTTTTAGTAATGGGCATACGCTTTATTTATAAAACTTACTCACATTATTTGTAGTTTCCTTCCGAGCTTTAACAGATGTAGTTTTGTATTTTTGCTAGTTATTATCCTCCTCGAATGCGCTCCATGTACATCCACTTACTTTCTACCTGGAAAACATTCACCTGTACAATGCTTTCTGTTCTTAATATTCACCGTTGTTTGTTATTCAAATAAAACAAAGCCAGAAAATAGAAAATAATCGAAGTTTTGTTTTTTCTCTCCAACGTCCCCCTTCGGTTGAACTTTGGCAATTTTCATACATTTGCAGCGTCAATGCTATTGACATTGAACGCATACTTGCGATGCTGGTAAATCGATGGCTCTGTGACTCACCTTTGTGGCAATTTCTTGTACCGTGCAATTCGCAAAAGCGGAAAAGTTTATGATTGTTTTCGTATTTGGCCACCAAATTGAGCCACTTCATATTGTTGACCCTCGCTGTGCACTGTTGACATTTCCTGTTGCTGTCGGTGGTCAGTTGACTTATGACCGACCACATTTAGCGCTACTTTCCTCACCACAATGCGATCTCAGTTCCGCTCCCGTAACTGAAGTTGCTATGCACATCCTCTTCACTCTTCAGCAGTCCAGCGATTGCCAACAGAGCAATGCGCCGAAACGTGAAACTAAATTACTATGCCACGATGTTGATGGTCTGTTACCAGTTGCCGTTGTCGTTGTTGATGCTGTTGATGTTTCAGCTATTGCCACATCCAAACTGCCCGCACTCCGTTTGCTAATATTGCTGTCGATTTTTTTATTTATTTTGTTGGTGCTAATTTGACTATCATTATTTTCATCTTTATTACTGCTCTTATTGTTGCTGCTGCTGCCGCCGTTAATGTCGATGCTGTTGCTGGTTTTAAGTATGATGGTCGTGGGCCGATTGGTGGTATAGGGGGACGTTGTTATGATTTATGTTTGCACTGGCACATTATTCTCGGTTTCTTGCAGAACTGGTGCTGTCCATACGCCACTGCCGGCTCGCTTGCGGGTCTGTACAATGCCATCCATGATGTCTAGTTGCAAGTTGTGTATACTGCCTCGATGGTCGGTAAGTGGTGGTCCTTGAATAATACTGCCGCGTCGACTGCCACTGCTGAGGAAATAGGAGACAGAGAGGGAAAGTGAGAACTAATCAAAAATTTCCATAAAATCGTACATACATATAAAAGCTAAGTTTTGTGATGGTGCAGAAATAAACGCAAAAACCTTGAGCTTTAGTTATTGACCTTTTAGTTATTTCTCTACAATGCGCGTTTCCATTTAGGAAACAAATATTTTGTTATTTGAAATATTTATAAAAGATTATCAGACGCCTCATAAGGAGCACTCGTGTGAATATTAATTTTTGTATAATATTTTTAAAATAATGACGGCTGCCATAAAAATAAAATAAATAAATGGAGGGACTTACTATCTTAAGCCGATTTTGAAAGGCAAATGGTTTTTATGAAGAGATTTTCCATGGCGGAAATACAGTCAAGTTTGTCATAGCCTGCCGAGGGGCGACCGCTATTAGAAAACAATTTATTTACATTTCGGTGTTTCATGCGGAGATTCGCGCACTCACGAATGGTAGTCACGCACCAACCCATTCGGCTACGGCGGCCGCCATAGTCGAGTGAATTTGAGAGTAACTACTATACGGGTTCAAGCCCCGTTGTGGAAGTGAAATACAATACACAAGATAGAAAAATATCTGTCAACGAAAAGCTTCTTATAAAACCATAGATAGGCAAACTGCATTACCGCACTTGGGTGAGAAGGTCGAACAAACATCTAACAAAGCATGTAAGCGTAAGTAAACCACACGGGGTTGGCGGCTAGTGTACATATTAACTATTGAATCATAATATGGAGATAAGTTTAACACAGAAAACTTCTTTCGTTTCCAAACAATTTTTTGCTCACTTTTGAAAATAATATTTTTTTTAAGATTGGCTCTTACCAGTTGCCACTGATCGGTTGCCACTAAGACAAATAGTGTGGGCCATGTAAAATTTGCTTTTTGAATCGGCTATAAAAAAAAACTAATCAGTATTTTTTCAAACTTTTTTTTGTTATTTTGAAGATTGAACATTGTCATTTATGAATGAAAAATAATATCGTTCAAATGACTGACACGACTGGCTTTACAGTAGGCCATTCGATGAACCCAATTTTTAAGCACATTTTCGATTGTTTGGGCTCCAATTTCATGAATGGCAACTTCGATTTCGTGTTTTAAAGCATCAATCGCATTTGGATGCTTCGCATAGCATTTGTCCTTAACGACTCTCTACAAAAAGTAGTCCAACGGGCTTAAATCACAGCTCCGAGGCGGCCAATTGATATCGGAATTTCGGCTGATTATTCGGTTTTCAAAAACGGTAGCCAAAAGTTCGAGTGTAACTTTGGCAGTGTGACAAGTTGCACCGTCCTGTTGAAACCAAATGTAGTCCATGTCATCCTCTTCAATTTTTGGAAACAACTCGTTGAGCTTGTCACGGTAACGCTCACCATTTACTGTAACCGCGGCTCCTCGCTCATTTTCGAAAAAAATGGCCCGATGATGCCGCCAGACCAAAAACCGCACCAAAAAGTGACTCGATGTGGATGCATTTGCTTCTCCACAGTAACCTGTGGAGTTTCTGAGCCCCAAATCCGACAATTTTGCTTATTGACGTAGCCAACGATGTGAAAATCAGAAAAGACTCACCACTTTGGAAATAGGTTTTCAATATTTCCCAATTTTGTTCAAGCGTATAACGTCCCATTTCGTAAATGTCAAACCTTTAAGTAAATTATGAACACATTTGACATGTCATTTGTGTTACCATTCTCAAAAAAATAGGTGGTTCAAAAAGCAAACGCTCTCTGGCCCACCCTGTACTTGGATAGGCGCCTCCTGATCGGCAATGAGAATTGAGTTGGCGAATTGTCTGCGTGGGGAGCCTATGATTTGTTCTTTTTACATTTGGACTTAATAGCGTTAAGTTAAATATGAAAAAAAAATAAATGTGAATCAGTACTTTGTATGACATCTATAACCCCTTGTAGTCTACCTCTCATAAAATGGATAAATTTTTGAACATTTTAGTTTTGGGGCATCTTGTGACATTCCTCGAAAATAACATTTTTAGCTCTGCTCGACATATTGAACGCTTTTTTTACAACCTTTTCTTTAAATATGTCCACAAATTTTCTATTGGACTAATATCCGGGCTTTGAGCTGGATACTCTACAGCCATTAAAAAGAAGCCACATTCTGTCCGTATGAGTTTTATGTTTTCGATCGTTCACCTGGTAGAATTTAAACTGAGATTTATTATCAACAATCAGGCCAAATTTTGTTGCACTATTTATCAAATGGCATTGCGAAATATTCAAATATTGCAGTTGTTGTTCATCCATCTTAGCTTCTATAAACACCAAACCACCTATTCCCTTGCTGGATATCCATTCCCACAGCATGACAGAAAAATTCCCATATTTCATTGCCGGCATTATATTACGCCTTTCCAGTGCCTTTAATTGCTGCCTCTACACTCTATTGGCATCAGCGTTGTAATACAGTCTCATCGCAGAATATCAGTAGCTTCTGGTTGAGCTGGATAAGTTATAGTGTAGGACAACCGCCTTTCAATATGCTGCGCAGAGAGCAAATGCTTTATTCGAGCAACTCTTGAAGTATATTTGTGCTTTTCAAAAATATGACGGGCTGTTTCATGAGAAATTTCAACCCCACAGTCACATCTAAGCTCACTATAAAGATTTCTTGTCCAAATGTGTGGATTTGAGATTTTTTCCGTGGTCTTCCAATTGCAGATTTTGATCATTTAATAACCTACGATCACATTGATGACTAAGGCATGTAACAACTCAGTGAGATAACGGTATATAAAATCATTTTAGCAAACGATGTCGAAAATAGATATGTAAATACATTTTCTTCACAGCTGAGATAAGTATTTATCTTTGTTTGCTTTGGTGGATTCAAAAAGTCTATCGTTACGAAGTACTGGTAACTATGCATGTTAATGAAATAAATTAGAAGCGCTCTACAATTGCAATAAGAAGCGATGATTTTAGTTAAAGAAGTGAAAATGACTGCAATATTTTAGTATGTTCTCTTGACAAACTGTAGTTGAAAATAGTTTTGTCTCCTTAAAATTATCCAGAACCGCAAATTCTGCGAGCATTATGGCGAGAATTGCGGTTTCAGAAATCGCTGGATTGGCGAAGTGTGGATTTGCCAATTATTTGATAGTTTTTGCAGAATGCGTTTGGTAAAGTTAGGAACTCGAGTAGAAAAGGCACAAAGACCAGCTCTTGCAGAAGCCGTTTGGAAGATTTAGTAGTTTGAGTACAAAAGCCCCAACGGCCATTGGTGCAGCATCAACAACAGCAAAATAATTAAATGTTTCTTGAAAAAGTTGAGTGTGGCGGTAGAGGTAGCACAATTCGTGTGGCCAACATATGACCACCTTAAACAATATCGAATACCCAATATGTGGCTCTTGTAGGGAGGAGAATGAAAAAAACATCGCAAATTCACTACTTATATCCGAAGTTTGCCAGACTGACGAGACAATTGTTATGGGTCCTCGGAAAAAAAATGGAATAATGAATTTGTATCTTTAGTAAAAGGAGAAAGATTTATTCAACAACTGACGAGAAGCTAGGTGGCCGCCGTAGCCGAATGGGTTTTGGCGTGACTAACATATGGAGTACGTAGGTTCGAGTCTCCGTGAATGAAACACCAAATGATAGAACAATTTTTTTCTATTGTAATAGCAGTCATCCGACGGCAGGCAATAGCAAGCCTTCGAGTGTGTTTCTCCCATGAAAAAGCTCTTCATAAAAATATGCGTCTGCCATTCCGAGTCGGCTTAAAACTTTATGTCCCTCCATTTGTGGAACAACATCAAGACGCACGCCCTAAATATGAGGAGCAGCTTGGCCAAACACACCAAAAGCGTTGCGCCAACTAATTATAATTTATTTATTTTAATGAATTTGAATCAAGTTTTGTGAAAGAAATGGAATTTAATCCAAATCCAAAATCCTCGATGCTGATAGTGGTATGCGATGAGTCTGTTCTGAACCAAAACAAATTCTTATATGTTAAGAGGTACCAGCTGTTCGAAAATGTCTGAGATGATACCAATGAAGTACTGCGCTTTGGAGGCCCCAACACATCAACAGCAGATGGAAAGTTTGAAGCAGTAAAGAAAATTGTTTTGGAATCACTACTAGAGAAACCGTTGAGGATGTTGGTATATCGGTTGATTCATGCCATGCAATTTTTCACGAATGAAACTGATTTGAGCATGAAATCAGTGTCAGCAAAGTTTTTACCGAAATTGCTTATTTTTGACCAAAAGCGCCATCGCAGGAGCGCCGCTTAGGATCTGTTGAATGCCGTCAATAACTGATTACTCTTGGTCCCCTGCAATTTCTTCTTATTGCCAAAGCTGAAGAGATCTTTGAAAGTACGTAGATTTGCAACAATGGGGGAGATTGCTTCGCTGGCAGAGCAAAGCAATACCAAAAGCTGCTTATCAGAAATGGTGCATTATATTTGAGGAAGATTACATTGAAGGGCATTAACTAGAAATTGGTAAATAAATAAATATTTTTCGGGAAAAATTAAAAGTTGCCTTATTCTTGAACACACCTCGTTTGTGCAATTTACATACATATGTATGTATATATTCACATATATGCAGACTTATACATATGTATACACATTTTTTTAGTTTTAAAATCAAACTATATTTGCTAACACCGGAGTTACACTACCTACTAAGAGAATTGTACATATGTAAGTATGTGGTTATTTGCTTGATGAGCCGTTCTCGCGAGTGTATTTGTGCACCTCAACGGAAATTGAATACCATTTGATATTTTGAGCTAAAATCAGTCAAACTTCAGTTGAAAGTATCAAGCACACCATGCGTGTGTTAGCAATTACTTCCGCTTCGCTACTTTGTACTCACCTGAGCGGCATGCCTGTTAGTGATTCCCGTCGATTGCGTCCGAACAGCGTCGGTGGTACAGCTGAAATTGTGACTACCGAATGTCTTCGGCCACCCGCAGCGGGATTTGCTTTCTGTGATAATGTTGCCAGAAATTCTACCTCTTTGGGACTAAGTCCACCATTTTCACCACCCACCTCCGACAATCGCCTTACCTGACTGGCAGTTATACCCTCGGTGATCTGTAGCGATGGCAATGAATGCTTGCGTCGCTGTTGCATGTCCGGAAATGGGCATAACAAATAGGGATTGACGGGCGAGTCGGGATCAGAATCGTCGCTGGTGGACTTGCGTGTAGCAGCTGCGGTATCAACACCACCGGCTGCACCCTCCGTATCTTCGCCATCATCGGCGGGGTTTGTTTCTTCGACTACGATGAGCGGCTCTTGGGTGCTCAAACTGAAGACGGGCGTAAACGAGGAACGACGCATTGCTGTAGTCGTGGTGGCAGCGGCGGTGGCGGAAGCGACCGGGTCAATGTTGCTGATGGTGCAAATGGTGGCGATATTAACGACTGCAATGATTATGTCTTTGTGCGCACGTAGGCGTGTATGGGAATTAGGAGATGTTGATGCGAGTGTTGTAAAATTTTTTGAGCTTTCAGTTCTTCTGTACTTTAATGACTTCTACTTATTTTTGAACTGAAAATAAATAAAATTAAACAATTGTTATTGAGTTTAAAAAAATCATTTACATATTTAAAATGTTCATATATAAACTAAAGCTAATATATTTATAGCAAATGTATAAATATCATATTAGAGTGTCTCACCAAAAAAGTTTCGGTTTTTCTACGGGATAAAGAAATTTAATATACAATTAAGATTTCCACCAAAATATTTCGGTACTACATTAAGATTCAAATGAGTTGGACCATTTTGATAAACCTCCAAATACCGAAGTTCTTTTAACTAAAATTACTTAATTTTGTTTTTAATATTTTCTTCAAAGCTTCACCTCAAAAAGGTTTGCATGAAAAAATTAAACATTTTTACAACAGAACTAAATATTGAAATTTTTGGAAATATCATACTTCCAAATCGCTCCATCTCACGTTATTCTTAGTATTTTATAGAAATATACTATTTTCCTATACGGAATTATTTTTGACATATGTCAAATAGACAGATGTACGCGATAGAGGTTAGGTTAGGTTAGGTTAAGATAAATTGCTGCCCTTGCGAGGTGCCCACTTGGAGATAAATATTCAAAATTCGTCCGTTGTGATACCATACAGGGAAAGAAGAAGGAAAGGAACCAGACAGGTGGAAAAAAGTAGAAGGGGCTTTGGATTAGAGGATGACGACCAACAGTGGCTATTTACGTACGTATTAACCACTTCAAGCTACTGATGAATTTCACCAGATGTTTTTACATTTTAGCCCACAATATCCGGGGTGTAGCGACAAAGTGAGAGCACAGATGTCTAAATCTTTGCTCAACGAAAGCAGGGCAGCTGAGAAGAAGGTGCTGATATGACTCCACTCTTCGCTTCAGCAGAAAAGATTCGAAGCAATCCCAAGCCTCACCGCATGGACACCTAACGGACAGTGTCCGGTGAGGATACCTACCAAAGTCGAGAACTGCAGCTTTTTTAGTCTTAGAAGTCCCTCTGATCTACCCGCGTCTTTGCACGTTTGCGCACTAGTCTAACGCTCGCTGAATCGATGCGAGTCACATCTTTCCAGAAGGAAATAACAGGTTCTCAAAAGAACTCCAATCATCTCATTTTGCGATGGAACCGTCTCCAGGGTCCCCTATCCAGCCAACTCATCAGCGCAGCAGTTTCCCTGTATGCGGTTATGACCGGGAACCAAAATAAGTCTAATATTGCAGTATTCGGATGCAATGCAGAGAAAAGCCAAGCCCCGGCTAATTTCGAACGTACAAACAAAGAGCTCAAGGCCCTAATTGTCGCTTGGCTGTCGGAGTAGACCTTTACATCCTTTATAGTAAATACAGAAGTAATAAACCAATCCACTGCTTCATTAATTGTGGCTACCTGCACTTGGAAAACACTACAGTGGTCTGGAAACCTCATTTGAGCTTGATAGGGAGCTCCTCGCAGAGTCGGTGTGGAAGACTCTCTCATCCAACTTCAAACCATCTGTAAACCAGGTTGTCATGCCCTGCCTCCAAATTTTGCACAATGCCCATTCTTCCCATGAGGGAATATGAATGGAAAATATTTCACTCAGTCTGATTGCGGCGCGTGCAGCGGCAGTTTTTCCTGCAACGTCCTCGAGTGCCACGAAGCATCCCACTGATTCCAATGAGGGCGGACCTTTGGACCCTCTCCAGCTTCTTAACTGATGCCATCCTTTCCAGTGAGTTCCACAAGACTCCGTACAACTAAATTGGCTTTATAATTGTGTTATATAACCAAAACGTATCTTTAGGCGAGTGGCCCCGTCTTTTTCGAATGGTGCTCCTACAACCATACAAGGCGACTGTTGCCTTCTACCCTCAATGTTGGGCTTAGAACAACGCGTTAAAATTATTGAAACCTATTATAAAAATGGTCGATCTTTAGGAAGAACATATTACAAAATTTGCGATTTTTTTAGTGGAAATAATCGTGAGTCGAAAATTCAAAGGTTGGTCAAAAAATGACAAGAAACTGGTTCTGTCGAGGATAGAATAGTGACTGGCAGACCAAAAACTGGACGTTCTATTGAGAATATTGCTGTTGTAGCGCAAAGTTTTGCTGAACAGCTTTCAACATCGATATCTCGACGTTCCCAACAATTAGGCTTTCATGAATCAACGGTTTGACGGATTTTACTTGTAGACATGCCCGTGTGAACATTTAAATGGTTGTGATTTTTCACATATAATTGTTAAGATATTTATTTTGAATAAAACGAGTGAAACCTGAATGAATCTAAATTTTTACAGTGTTAACAGTACAACATCTAGGTGCGTCTTGTGAAAGATCCTTCAGTAACATATGCACGTATCTCGGACGGGAGGAACATCGCTTGAGAAGCAACACCGTGTTTACATATCGTTTGGGTTAGAGTAAAAACACGAAGCCAAACTTCAAAACTTTCTTGCTTTAGCCGATACTATTTTATATTGTTTGGAGAATAATTTTTGGACCAATGATTTTTGTTTTTTTTTTTGTCATACTGAGAGTGATGGAAATTCGCAACTTTTATTAGTACCTCTTCATTGCGCAATCAGTTTAAACAGAGCAGGCTTTGATAGCTGATGAATATCTCAACTCACATTTTCCATGCGTTCTTACCTTTAAAAAAATATTTAAAAAATCAGCACTGCCTTCAGCAACCTCAAATTGTTTTCCATTCTTAAAGTGAAACTTCGTTTTTCGTAAGGATATTTAATTGTTTCTGTGAAATAGATTTCGCTTTTCATTTCAAACTTATTCTGTCACTAATTAGTTTACGCAATTTGTCTCCGCTTTCGCCAGCATTTTCTATTTGCAGCCTTACATAAAGTCATCAAATTGGTAGATACTTACTTTCTTTTACTATGCTTCGCACTCTGTGATACCATTTAAGAAATGACAAAAAAAAAATTGCAAAACTTTCTTCCGCTGATGGTGCTGTGCAGTTTTATGAGAAACTTTTTTATGATCGAAAATTTCATTCAATTTTTGCCATTTTTTCCTTAGAAGCGGCAACTATTAGAAGAAAACTTTGTCCATTATTTAACTGCTGTTCAAAAAGTGTCCTGTACAAGCAAAAAATAATAAATTGAAATATATTTTATAATCTTCAAAGTAATCTCCATTTTCGAGTTCCTTTTAGAGCTCCTTATGCGAAGTCTTCCTAATGGTCTCAATCTCCCCAAATACATTCCCTGAAGTGATAATTTCAGTCGTAAAAATATTAAAAATTCACACAGGCGCATGCTAAGTGAATGCGAATGATTTTGGACAAATATTCGAATAGAGGATGAGATGTGGGAGTCGGCACACAGCTGGAGTGAACAAGCCATGAATTGTTTTTACTATTATTCCATCCTCTTGAGATTAATATTCTCTTCAAGTGCTTCATTACGATTACGATTACAGAAAGACGAAGGCCTCCTCGGCGTCGGAAAGATCAGGTGGAGAAGGACTTGGGTTCACTTGGTGTGCCTAACTGGCGCCAGTTAGAACGAGAATGGCCGCCAAAATCGCTTATGCGGTTACCGCACCAATTAAGAAGAAGAAGAATACTACCCGAGTAACTAGAAGAAAAAGAAGAGTACTACCCTACAGTTTGATCTCGCGCAAGAAATTCGGAGTGGACCACACCAAAAGAATATAAAAAAATCAGCAATGTAAAAACTTTGTCGTGGATTTTTCTGGTGATTGCTAGTTGACTTGAATGATATTTGCATAGACTTAAGTTTCGTCACCGGTAATGATGTATGTTCTATAGCATTTTGGCCAACGGATGCATTTCGATCCTGTTTACGCAAAATATTCAGCGCATTTGACACAAGTCGCAATCAAGTCATTTCGTTCTTAAAATATTGCGCATATAACTCTGCACCGATCCATAGACGCTCGAAAACCTTCTCTATCCTGGTTATCTCCATGATGCATCGAAGATGATTCGGGCAAAAATTTATCAACTTCTTCAATGAATTTTAAGTTACAGAGGACTGAGGATTATGAAAGGTGGATGGAAAGTCCCAACGAGTCACTTTGGCGTAACCTAAGCTTTTGTTTTTGACATTGACAAGTCCCCCGTAGACTACAACACTATGACTTCTTCGTCTATTCGTTTATTTTATTTTATTTTTTTTTTTGGATGAGAGGATTTAAAAAGGGTAATGCTTCATCAAAGCTACCGCCGCAGCAATGGTATGTCCGGAGACTAAAAAACCGCCGCCCAATCTGCAACCGCTTTCGCACTACTTCAGAGTGGTGTTCCATTTTCCTTATTACAAGATGTATGCTTGTGTGCCCACATCCAGGTCTTGCTTTCTTATCCGCAGAATTTTTTCTGCGAATTCGCTGTTGATTTCCCACGTTTCTTCGCTGCTTAACATCCTGTCTATTACATTTCCAATTCGACGTTCTTGTTCCTAACGCATGCATTGGAAAAAGGTATGTTCTACGTCACCGTATATGCATGTGGGGTGTTCGCATTTCCCTATTTTGAACAGGTCCTTCTGGAAACTTCTTGAAAGCTTTTGTGTTGCATAAATATTGACTTCATCGAAATTCCTGCTGTACATATGTATGTATGGGTTCCAGGACATAGGAACATAGAGGAAAATTAAATTGCTGATGAGCTTGCCAGGAAGGGGGCTGAATTGGCCTCAGAGACCTCCTACCCGGTCATTGGCATCCCCCTGACTGTTGTTAAAGGGGAACTGCACAAATTATTTCTCAGCAAAGCGCAGAAAAGATGGAGCTCTATTTCTTCATGTGCTATGTCAAAAACCCTTTGGCCCCAATACGATATACGAAGGACTCAGAAAGTCCTTTGGACTCCTCGCCATTCAATTTACAAACACGTAGCTGTGTTTACCGGTCACTGGACGATCGGCACACACGTGGAAAAGCTTGGGTTACCATTTAACCCACATTGCAGAAGTTGTGGGGACCTTTCGGAGAAAGAGACTGTAGAGTATTTTCTCTGTAAATGTCCGGGTTTGGCAGCTAAACGACTAAGGACACTGGGCGCTCCTGTCTACGACAGCCTGGGCAGTGCGCCAACCTTAATCCAATCAATCTCCTCCATTATATCAATAGCTCTGGCAGGCTGTAGATATCTGATTGTTGGAGGTCTCATAATGATATCAAAACGGCGCTTTAGTGTTACTTCAGGAGTGCCAGACCGGCACTTCAACCATTTCACCTACCTACCTAAACCTTCCAAAATTGAAAATTCAACCACCGCACGATACTTGATTTTTTCTATTGTATGTAGAAAATCCTGTGACATGTCGATACTAAATGGCTTGAAAACAAAGAATGAATTGACAGATTGAAATGAAACTCTAAATACCTTCATATGAAGAGTGTACCAACATAACAAAAACAAAAAAGGGAGAAAAGAAGGCTAGTAGCAACGCCCTCTCTTGTGGAACAGCAAAACTTATTGCACAACCTGGTGCACCGCAAAGCAAAGTTTTTTCGATGTACCTCCGGAGATTCGCTATCACTCGCTTAATCTTGAATATTATGCAATAAAAATTTAGAAAAATATTATATTGTTACTGGATAATCTTAAACTATCTATATTATCAAAAAAGAAGTATTTTTTTCACCGAATCCACCTTAAAACAAAACTTATATTAAGGGGTAACACCACTGTAGAAATTTCAAAAAATTGATTTTTTTTTTATAAGCTTAAAAAATTCTTTGAACCTTTTAAAATACAGAACAAAAAGTTTTATACGTTACCGAAGTCTATTTCATAAATATTTTAAGCTTTTAACCAAGCGTTAGTGACTGCTACCTAACGACTTCTCCAAATTTCCAAACTTTAAACGCGTTTTTCTCAAAACACGTTTTCTGAAATTGGCACGCAGCATAACTCAAACAATTTTAAATATTTTTAATCAGGTTTTTCACTACGTCTGTATAATAACCTTCTTAAGAGAAGAGCGTAGGGGATTTTCGATAGATTAATTTAAACGATTGTTATAATTATTTAAGTGCCGTTTTTTTAGTCCAAAATAGAGTTTTTTCCTTCAAATGCTTGCTAATTCCACAAAAATAAATATTGTGTGTTGCTCTAGCTATTCTTATCTAGATTAAGAAAAAAAATGTTTCTTTGTTCCAGATTAAAATTTGCACCCTCTGTGCTGCGTGCCGCGGAGCTCCTTCAAGAGAAACCACATTACAAAAATGTCTCCAATGCCGCCATTTTGTAAAATTTTTCGATCAAACTTTGTAGTTTTGTATTTTAGTATATAAGTAATAACTTCCCAAATCAAAGTGATTGTTTCCCCTTTCCTTCTATACAAAAAAATTCTTTAAAAATCGTGTTTATTTTACGCGTGTACAGTGGTGTTACCCCTTAAATAAAACAGATTTCGTGAACGGTATTCAGCGTTGCGGACAATGAAACATAATAACGACGTGATCACTTGTCGTAGATGCTGATTTTAATTTCTCTTTTTGTAGATAGAATTTAAAACCACTTTTTTAATTGCAAAATTTCCTGAGCCCTACGTTCGTTAAACACCAAACGGCAAGGCGTAAGTGCAAATGCAATTTAGTCCAATGGCAGCTTATCTTCTCATTGTCCATTTTAACATTCGCAGTGACATCTCAATGTTGTACATACACGCCGCGACAAAACAATAGCACAACAATATTTTGACCAAATCTGCCTTTTTCTTGGTTTTTATTTGTATGTCCATATTCGACGGACCCGACGGATTTCGATGACTCTTTGGGCCCAGTCCAATCGACGAGTCTTGCCCGCAGGCAACAATCTTTGCGTCAATTGAATCTTATACGGGAATAAATGCAAATCAATGCGGATACTTCGTGGTAAAGTGGTCCGAGCAATGCCCAACTGCTGAGAACGGTGATTTTGAGATGTCCTTGGTGACGTCTCAACACTGGCCCGTACAAGAGCAATATTCTAATCCGATCGCCTTGGTCGGTTTTGATTTGGCCTCTTTGGATTAGAAAGAGCATCACCAGTCGAAAACCTTTCGTACAAACGTTTAATGGTGTTCTTAGAAGGCGCACTTTTCACATTATTTAATTTTTTATACGCCCGTTGAGTTTTCACAATTGACTTCTTTTGTTGAATGTAAATTTCAACAATTTGAGAGCGCTCGCGTGGCATGTTTCCATGGTAAAAATTTGCTTAGACTGACGCTTCCAACGTGGTATATCATTAAGCGATCTAACGTCTCTGTCAAAAGATAAGGGATTGCCAGATGGGTCCATTGAATATGGGCAACCTTGTATTCATTATTGTTTTGTTGTTATTAAAGTATAGCTCATTATTCCACAAAAATCATATAAATTCCAGTTTTAAAATTTTATACAGAAACACAAAAACTTTTCATCACAATTCCACGATTTTTAATTAGAATTTTTAGAAAATATATCGGTATGCAGTTTTATAGCTCATCGAATTTTAGTATATAGTGTAAGCTATTTTTTCCCCCTTTTTTTAACATAAAGAGAATTTTGTGAAGAGATTTCCGTAGTCCCTTCCTTAAGTTAACAGCCATCATGCCAAATCATGTGGTTTGATTCGATGGAGTTGTCGGGTTAGGCCTGAGGTGTTGAGGAGTTTGCTAGCTTCCTCATTCACGTGCCTTTGAAGCCCGCGGGAGCGGGCTTCTGCAGGTTTTTCTTCAGCGACTGTAGGTATCTTGAAATCACGATGAATATCCTTATGGCGAACGAGCCAAGGTGAGTTGAGGATATCTCGTAGGATTTTATTTTGCAATCATTGAAGTATATTTATATTACTTTGACTGGCGCAACCCATCTCTTTACAAGTTGTATCTGATGGAGCGTGGAAAAGGTAATAATGAAGTACGACTTCCCGCTGTTTGTTTTCGGTACGAACGTAGACATTTTTGGCGTCAGATAAATAGGATCTTTACGCTTCAAACGAATGTCAACTACTGCGATCGAGACCTCACATATGCACCTTCAAATTACCAGTATACCAGTGCGCACAAAAAAAGTATCAGCATCGACATCTCTTTTACGAGGGCGGAAACTTATTCCAATACCCAATATATTACTTTGACTGGCGCAACCGCATTCTTGCGCCCATAGGACTACACAGGCTGTATAATTTGTTTATATACCTTAGGGTGGTCCAAAAAAAATTTGTATGCTGCCGCCCCCCAAAATAGTAAAGAATGAAAAATAAAAAGAACCGTATTTTTTTTTTTTTAATCAGACCAAATTTAATGGTGCCGCCGGGGCTTTGAAATATACCATGTATTTTGCATGGGAAAAAATACTTTTTCGTAGATTTCATGTAAAAACCTGGAAAATGAATATATTTTAACCGGATAACTCAGTTTCTCTTCATAATTGGTCAGGGAATAACAACCAATTATGAAATAATTAATTTTTTTTGTATTAACTATTTTCATAAAAGTAATATAAAATATTGTTTTTCGATTTTTTCTTAGATTTTCGTTTTATGGGGGCTTTTTGGGGTTCTATAAAAAATAGTTAATACAAAAAAATTAATTATTTCATAATTGGTTGTTATTCCCTGACCAATTATGAAGAGAAACTGAGGTATCCGGTTAAAATATATTCATTTTCCAGGTTTTTACATGAAATCTACGAAAAAGTATTTTTTTCCCATGCAAAATACATGGGATATTTCAAAGCCCCGGTGGCACCATTAAATATGGTCTGATTAAAAAAAAAAAAATACGGGTCTTTTTATTTTTCATTCTTTACCATTATGGGGGGCGGCAGCATAAAAATTTTAATATAAATTTTTTCCCATGCATTTTTGGACCACCCTAATATTCCTGTATAGATATTTTGTTATATATGGAAAGTTTTGATCTTCGTCCAATTGGCCATTTCATTTTTATTATCTTCAGATGGATTGCATGGCGTTTAAGTTTTATATGCTCCTTCCATCGAAGCTTGACATCGAGCGTTGTGCCAAAGTATTTTGCAGTGTTTGCGGCCCCTAGCAGTATTATTGGAAACTGATTCCTATTTTTGGCGTGAAGTTTGCACGAACTGACTAGGTATTGTTCAATTGCATACGCCAAATCTTCGTTCATTCTTCAATAGCGTTTGTTAGAATTTGAAGTTAGGCTGCGGCTTTTTCAGCACTTTTTCCAATTGCTAGGAGGGCAGTGTAGTCGGCAAAAGTGGCGATCAAGATATTGGTGGGTATCGGCAAGTGTCTGCTATATAGAAGGTATAAGAAGTATAAGAGCGGACCAAGAATGCTTCCTTGCGGCATACCATCATTTATTTCTTCAAGGTTAGAGTATACGTTTCCTTGTTTAACGTGAACTTAGCGTTCGCTCTGATACGACTTTAGGAGGGCGCAAAAATCATTTGGAAGGCAGGTATTTAGTTTGTTATTTAAATCGACATACCAAACCTTGTCGAAAGCTTATGCGATGTCCAAGGATACTGCTGAACACAAGTTATTCTGTTCAAAAGAGTTTTCTATTTCAGCTGTGCTTCTGTGCACCTGATCGATGGTTAAGTGCTTACTGCGAAAACCAAATTGATGCGAAGGTTTTAGAGTCGATAATTGGCGTCAATCGATTGAGGGTGCGCTTTTCGAATAGCTTACCAATTTGAGACTGCAACGAGATTGGTCGGTATGAGGAAACAAGATGCAGATCTTTTCGCGGTTTTGGAATCATTATCATTTCTGCAACTTTTCACAGGATTGGAACATAGTGGAGATGAATTGAATGATTGAATAACTTTACTAATTTAACCAAACTTATAGAGGGTAACTTTTTTAACACCTCAGCTGTAACGAAATCGAAACCGGGCGCTTTTTTATCCTTTAGTTGTGTTATTTCTCTTTTGAGTTCTTCTTGGTAATGAATGGGTGTTTTCGTTCACAGTAAGAGTATAAAAGTTGTCAAGTTGATTTTCATTGGGTTAGAAAGTTTTTGTTAGGTGTTTTGCAAAAGCTATTGCCTTGTCCATGTCACCTTTTGCCCATCTTTTTTGATTGGAGGAACATGGCAGTTTGGCATTTTCAAATATTTAGTACAGTTCCAAAGTGAGTAGTCACCTTTTTTATCAGGTCTTAAGCTTGATATTTTTTGATTTATTGATTAATTTTTAATAAAATTTATTTGCTTTTCAACTATGCTGATGCTTTGTTTAGTTTGGTTTTGTCACTGGTGGAACGAGTTTGTTGCCATTTTCGGGCTTAATTTTTTGTATTGTTTGTGATGAGCTGCTTAATTTTTTGGGGGTAGTTAGCTTCAGTTGTTTTCATTTTGAAATTGGAGGCTTTCTGAATTTCTCGGACAAAGTTTACGTTTTAAGTGGGTAAAAATTCCGCTGATTTTTTATAATTTTTTCCTGGACGCATTTTTCCTGCGCATTTTCTCCATATAAAAAATTCTGTGCATTCATTATTCGTCATATGGAGGAAATGCACAACATCGTCACGGGAAGAAATTATAAAAAAGCAACGCGAATTTTTATGTATATATGTATTTTTATGTATACTACAAATGCTAATCAAAAACCGTGGGATTGTAATGAAAATTTTGTGGGATTTTTTCTAATTTTTGTATAAAATTTTAAAAGTGGATTTATATGACAAAAGTGGACGATCAGCTATACTTTTATAAAAAATAAAACAAGAAGGAAGGTAAATAATAAAAAAATACTATAATTGAATAAGCTATAAGGCTACATATATACTAAAAATCTTTCTAGAAATGCTAAATAAAAACGTAAAATTGCGATGGAAAATTCGTTGAATTTTTGTATAAAGTTTGAAACCTAGATTTATGTGGTTTTTTTAGGCAATGAGATATATGTACTTACTACATAAAAAATAAAGAAAACAAAAAAGGGTACAAATAGTGAAAACTGCTCAAAATGTGCTAGCATTTGTCGTGGACTGTATGTACATACAGATTTATTTGTGCGCGTAAGTGTAGGTGCATCACGTCACGCGGCGCGCCTGCTTTCGTTTTAATTTTGTGTTGTTCTTTTTCTGTATCTTTGCAGTAATAAAGACTTGTCTTACCACCTTCCTTTAGACCATAAAAGCGAAGTTTACTTTTACTAATTTAAATGGCGTGCAGGCAGAAGGATGCTTTTTCATGGGCTAACAAATTGCGTCTACAGCAATTCCGAGATAAGACATTTCGTATACAGCAGCCTTAGATGTGATAACTTGCATTTAATTAAAATTATTTAAATATTTAAGTTTAAGTTTTACCCCTTACCTTTTGGTTGTTTTGAGCTCAAAGTCCGATTCTTCGGCTAAAATTTTTGCTTATGAGTTGGCGAAGAATAACGCAAAAATTTTAGGCTTCCTTTAAAACCCGCATCTGATTGCTATTTATTAGTATTTGATTTTCTTGTTTGCGTTTGAAAACTGGTAATTTATGTTCAGAAGTCAAAACGGTTTAAAGGGTAAATAAAGCAATGAGAACTTCGAAAATTTCCGTCAAAGTCTTGATTCGTTTATTATTCATTATTGAAGCAAGAGTCAGGTGAAATAAAAGAAAATATTATATATGTATGTGCATGTCGATATGTTTTGAAGTGAACATTGCTGTTTTTTAAATTTAATTATTTATACAAGCAGAAGTCTTGAACCAACTACTGCCATATATTTATTATATATGACCCTTTATGATGACCGGCTATTTGTAATTCTGTTTCAAGGAAAGAATAAAGCGACGTCAGATTTTAAACAAGCTTTGCTCATTTAATGTTGTTGTTGTTATAGCAGCAATGCTAAACCCTGTCAGTGTAATTTGAATCACCGGTCGTCTTCGCCTAGCTCATCTAACGGTAGGCCCTGGCAGGTTGAGTCCAAAGGGAGAGAGGCTTTAGATGAGTGGGTCTAATGTGGCATGTGGAAAGGTGGTTAGTGTCATGCGGAGTGCCTTTGCATGCTGAACCTATGTTTGATATGTCGAGGTCAATTCTGGATAGGAAAGAGTTTAACCTGATACAATATCCAGAACGTAGTTGTGCCAAGGTTACGCGGGTCTCTCGGGGTAGCTGGAGCTCTTTATCTGCTGTGGGTGGTGGTTGGACTCCGATTACGGCATTCGGGGGTCGGGAGCTTAAGAAGGTGGTGAGGGTCTCTCGATTAATGTCGTTTATTGTCTGTCTAAACATTGTCCGGTCCAGTAGTTGCCGCCGGTTCGTTTTGTCCTGGATCTCGTCGGTGTAGTTGAAAAGGTGCCTCCTGACGTGCCTGCGGGGCGGGTCTGGCTCAAACAAGTGCCTACATGGGTGGGACCTGCAGTAGCAGCCTAGCAGAAACTGCTTTCTGAGCAGTTTGTTGTGCTCCTTTACAGGAAGCATATGTGCCTTGTTATGTACATAGGTGTTGTAGAGGAGACATCAGAACGCATCCCGTAGCTATCCGAATAGCAGTGTTTTTAGGTGCCGCGTAGTTTAGAACCGAGCGGCCAATTGCCTTAAATGTCGATAGCACCATTTTTTTTTCTTTGCCCCAAGTACTGCCGGCTAGCGGAGAGCAAACTGTCAAAGTTTACTCCCAAAATGTTTGGGTTTGTTAACAGTCGAAATTGGTGTGTCGTCGATTTGACCTTGAGCTGCAGTTTGACCTTCTTTGTCCAGGTGGTAAAGAGCGTCGCCGCGGACGAAGTAGGGGACATTCCCGTAGCAGTTGGTTCTACGTTACCGGAATGACTCGAGTTTTTTACCCCGGGATCGGAGTTCTCAGAGGGGACCGGACTCGAGATTATACGTATTTAAATGAATTAGACATAATTGGAAAGGGCCCGCATTTGCATTTTTCCCCGGGGCCCAGATTTGCTCTCTACGGCCCTGACCATAACGGTATTAATTGCAGTTTTGGAGAAAAATAGTGTTATAAGAATGTTTATTGGTTCACGCTCAACTTCACCCCATACACAGTAATCCAGAGGATTAAGGTCTGGGGAGTTAGGTGGCCATAAATTCTGGGTTATGTGGTCATGGAAATTTGCAGCCATCCCACTTTGGCTCGCCATCGCTTTGCGTGTAGAAGCAAGGTCTTGCTCAAAGGTATATGGGCGTGATGCAGCCAGTCCAGGGTTTCATTAGTGTCTCTAGATATATGTCACGATATATGTAGCAGAAGTCACACGAAATCCTTGAGTAAAGAAGTGTAGTGGCCATTACATGTCCTTTGTTGTTCACAACACCTAAAACCATAACAGTAGCTGGAAACTTTGTGTGCGTGACAACAGGAACCTCTTCAGATTGGAACATTGTTTTTTTTTTCCTTGTTCACTCCTCTCGGGAGCATAGGGCCTCGATAAGACTTGTCTAACGTTGGTTTAGTTTATCTATTTGATTTCTGACAATGTAGGTGATTAGTCTGCCGCTATCAGTCCTAAGTAGTGTGAATGCCCACTTGTCGTTTCTTAGAAACAACGCCTTCTGACTGACACATTTTTCTTGCAGAAGGATCGCATAGATGGTTGAGGACTTCACTAAAGTGATGTGTCTGCGCTATTGCTACGGCTGCCCGCTTTCTCTTACTGGCGCCACTTGATGCAATGTGTAACTATGCTTTTATTTATTTTTTCTTGTTTTAGTAGCCACAATGCAAAAAATGCGCTGACTATTGTGCGAGAGTAAGAATGGAAAGGATGGAAGGGATACGTTTTTAGTGAGATTGTTTTGTTTTTTAGAAACAGGGAAAATAGGTTAATTTGGAAAAGTGCGAGGCCAGTGCTTTACATGGGATTCGAACCCACATGATCTGGGATGGTAGGCTACTGCATTTACGCTAGACTACCGAGGCCAGTATTGGAAAATAGCCATCTATCATTTCTACGGTTGGCTTCTCAGACGCTGCAGGGTATTTGATTTTCTTTAGAAGGAGCTTTGATAAGATAAACCGCTGTTCTCGTGTTTGCTGCCATATAAACTGTCTTCTGCGCATAACGAAGGATTTATATCCGAGGTCTTCATGGACAACTCGACGGACAAAATCTTCAGAAACATTTAGCTACTTGTTCAGGGACCTCATTAATTTTGAAGTGTTCTCGTTAATGCACTTGTTGAATAAGTTCTGCAGATTGGACAGTGTCAGAACGTTCCTCGTTAAACGTTAAAAAGGTCCATACACCTTATGTTTAGCTGATGTGGTGTTTTCTTGCGACTTGGTATTTCGATCGTTGTGACGTAGCAAGACGAATCTATTAAAGGTGATATCGGTAAATCAGCTGATTGTTTGTTTTCTTTCGTCGTATTCATGCGATTGCCAGCCCAGAATGAAACAAGGCGAATTCATTCTTTGTCTTCTGCTTTGCCAATACTTTTCTTTGCAAGCGTACAAAATATTGTTCTTCGCCTAGTGACTTCACCTTTAATGAATGCGCCTTGCCAGGTAGTGAGCAAAAACAAAAATTGCTTGAATTCACCGTTGCATATGATTTGGCAGCACTGCACACACCTAAAAGTGCACAGCACTGCATCCCACCTAAAAGTATGCGAATTGGCTTGATCCCATCATGGGAGGATTAAAAAACAAGTGTTCTGCTCCTCGCCACATGTTGCTCAAACTGTTATGCAATTCCAATATGCAAAGTATCAATTTTAAAGTATGTAAAATATATAAAAAATTCCTACTTATTCTTGGAGCCGCTGGTCTAGGCGTGTCGCTTATTAGCTAATACTCGTATGATGTTCAGATTGCATCGTAAAATTTCTTGTGTTTATGAACATTAGTCAATTCAGAGCTTCAATTGCCATTTGTTTATTTGCTTTTACTTTTCCTGTGAAATGTATTTAAACGCTTACATGCATATAGAAAGTGGGTCAAAATTAATCACCCTATAAGAAGCTTTGTATTTTTTACAAATGGCGTCATACGTCAAACATATTTGATACTTGAGAATTAGCCAGCTGCAGTACGAGTATAAGCAAGCAGACAAGCAGTGGAGCGCGCAAAGGTTAAAGTAAAAATTTCCATCACTCAAAATAATTTTTTGTTAAGTAAAAAGTTATTTAAAAACAAAACTGGATAATCAATTGCCACCTTGTACATGAGAGTGAAGTGTCGCAAAAGTTTTTTTTTTGTAAAATAGGGTTGCATGTCCATAAACACCAAAAGAAAGCGCAGTTTATGGCGAGTGAAAGGAAAACTATTTGTAAGGTGAACTCCGTATTTATGTGAGCCGAGTTTAACATTAAACTACAAAATGGCCCATAAACAAGAGTTTATGGTGCACTCCGAACATAATTTAAGCGGCTATCAACAAAGTTCACATACAAATTTTGCGTTTGGCGTGCAATCGAATTTACTAGCGAGCATTGGAGTGGTGAATAGAAGCAGCAGGTATAATATTTCGACAATTTCGTTGCTATAGAACATTTTTTTCTGAAAAGAGTTTAGGGTTTTATGATTTTTTTTTCCTTTAGCTTTTTTTAATTTAACTTTTGCTCGAGTTGCAAAATTGAGATAAAAGTTTTTTTAACGAATTTTTCTTCTTCCATACAAAACTATTTCTCCATTTCGTTTGCTCCATGGAAAACAAAAAAAAATTTTAAACCTTTTGAAATGCGATTAAATATAGCACCGCTGATGGGCCTGAGTATTTATAAATAAATATAGGTACATACATACATACGTAGATATGTGTAAGTTCACAAAAGCCGAGTATAATCTAACAAACTTTTTGTTCGTTACAGAATTCTGTTTTAAATGTCAACATGTCTATGTATATACAAACATACTCTCAATTGCACGCACAGCTTTTCAAAGCGTTAAGGATATCGAGGTGGAGCAGGGTGAAAAACAAAAACATAAAAAATACCCAACGTCATCAATATTCTATACATACCTATATTTATTTTGTTTTTTTTTTTGAGGAGTGAACTTGTGGTGAAGTGTGGCTTTATCACTCAGACAAATCGACCGAATAGCCGGCCAAAGGTTCAACAGATAAACAGATAAAATGAGGCGCACACACACAGGGAGAGTAGAGAGTACAATGGAACGACGATGACCAGTGCCAATTAAAAGTTGGCAAAAGAATTAAATTGGATCAACGTCTCTCCACTGCACGAGTATACTCGTATATGCATTAGGGTGGTTGAAATTTTGTAAGGCTGAATGATAGTCCCCTCGCTTTCAATTTCTTAAATCAAACAAAAAGTGCAAAGACACGAACACAAAAGAACGCTTACACCAAATTATCAACTTGTAATATGTTTGGTTTGCCTCGGAGCAATATTTGGCAGAAAGGAAATTAATCGTCTAGTAGAATCTGGTAATGATTACGATAACTTATTATTTATGTACGAGTACTTACAAATGTTTTCAGCAAATTACAGTTGTAGTTGACGATTGCTGACGATTGGGATGTCCACGAAAAACTTGCTCACAGGCTGAAGTTCTGAAATGGTAAAATAATAAAAATTGACAAATTTTGAGTGTATTTCCTCGACAGTTTCAACAATAAAAATACGTGTATAAACCTACAACAAAAACATTAATATACACAAGGTGAAGCTCAAAATAAACAAGACTGGCGTCATAGAAATGTTTTTGATTACGCCATGTTTTTCCAGTGAAAGCTTGGTGACATTCGGTTTAGTGGAAGTGAAGTTATTGCGTCTAAAGTGTCAGTATGTTTGTGTCATCGGTACAAAAATGAGTTTCGAACAAAGAGCTAATATATGTGTCATCGATCGGAACAGGTGATAATCGGACGGCCCAATATTTAGAGAATATAACGGGTGGAGTAGTATTTCCCATTTCAGTGTTTCCAGTTAGGTTTTAACGGGTTTGGCAAAGTGAGGCCGAGTGTTGTTATGCTGAAGAATCACTATTTTATGCCTCTCCGCGTAGTGCGCGGCTCAATCGCATCAATTGAAGTCGATACCGATCCCCAATGATGGTTTCGCTTGGTTTT
Organism: Anastrepha obliqua; assembly: GCF_027943255.1. NCBI lineage: Eukaryota > Metazoa > Arthropoda > Insecta > Diptera > Tephritidae > Anastrepha > Anastrepha obliqua. Next base: position 67,320,783 of record NC_072893.1, read on the forward strand.
ACAAGTTCATATTAAATAACACCAACTTGGGCCCACCAAATACATAGCATAACTTTCGCAGCGTGAATATTCGGCCGAGGCGACGACTTAGAAGCATGACCGGGCAGTCCCCAAGCTTTCTTTTCTTTGGATTGCTGTAATGAATCCATTTTTCATCATTCGTCACGAGAAAACCCTTCCGCTGGAGCAGTTCTTCACAGGTGAAAAAACGACGTTCAACACCCCTTGGTTTTAACTGATAAGGAACCCAAGTCTCCTATTTCTGAATCATTCCCAAAGCATGCAATCGCTTGGAAATGGATTGGCGGGTAACTCCTAATACTGAAGCAAGCTCTTCTTGCGTTTGACACGGATCCTCATTGAGCAATGCCTCCAATTCAGCGTCTTCGAAGGTTTTTGGCCTTCCTTCTCGCGGACGGTCGTCAACATTAAAATCACCGTCTTTGAAGCGACGGAACCAATCTCGGCACGTTGTTTCACTTAAAGCAGCATCTCCATAAACTTTTTGTAGCTCTCGATGCACTTCAGCCGCCGTTTTTTTTTCACATGAAAGAGGAAACTCAACACTTCCCGCAAATTACGATTATTCGGAACAAAATCAGACATTTTCATAAAACCAAAAGTATATGATACCAAAACAAAATCACTAATGTGTCGAAGCAGTCTGTTTACCATATGTCTAAGCTTGGTTTGTGACGTTTAGGTTATGTTAGAATCGTCTAGCACACACTGCTGGCGGCATTTATTGACAAACAGCGGGAACTTAATAAAATTTAGAGAAATTGAATCAATTTTTAGCTTTTTAATCGGAGTTTCCAGAAAAAATTTTTGGAATCTAGTTTTATAACTCATTTATCTTTTTTTTGTAATTGAATTTTTTGAAAATGCTCAGGTGCATTGGAACATGGCCTAAGAAATTTTAGTAAAATAAATGAAAGTTTTAAGCGTCCAAAAAATCACGTTGATTTAATAAATTCTAAATTCATATAACAAATACAATTTATAAAAACCAGAGTTGACTCTTTTTTCATTTTTTCGTCAGCGGTCTTGCGTATCTTCTTTTACAACATGCTCCTTTTTATATGGAATATAAGTGCCGTGAGCAACAAAAAAAAAAAAACAATATTAAAAATCTAAGGGATTTTTAGCCGGTTAAAGTTTTCACTGGTATTATTAAAATTTGATTGGTCATGTTACGGCGTGGACGAAAATTTTCTAAAAATTCATTTGTAAATATAAAAAAAGAAATTATGATGCACTCAGTTATGCCCGCCACTGTATTTAATTCAACTTGCGAAAATTGCTCAGAATATACTAAAAACAAAAAGAAAAAAAAAAACAGCAAGATCTCTTTTGTGTGAAATGGCATCTTGACAACGAGCATAAACTTTATGAGATATCGATCACTACAGCCACCTATCGAGAAAATAGTGGATTTTTTTTACCCAAACTAATATTAAAGATAGCTAAAAATCATATTTCTCGTTTCGTTAGTTCAAAAATTTATTATACCACTTACTCTCCGAAAATTTATTGGCTAACTGCAAGACAACAACTTATAAAATTGTTTCGAGATCAAAAATACGCTTATGAACGACTGACGGTTTGCATGCATGGCAGCCCATAGCAGCCAGATGCTGAATAGAAATTGGTGGGCTGCTTGCTGCAAGTAGATCTACGAGAAGGAGTTGTTAGTACCGGTGTGGACGTATTAAGGACGTAGTCTGGTCATTATACAAAAATAGTATAAAAAATAAATCAAATAGTATACAAAAACATTTTTTTTACATATTTTTTTTTGTAGTAGGGTGACGCCAAAGTAAGCGTCTTAAAAATAAGATAGGTGGATTGTCAACAGGATTTTGGCTCTTCAAGACATCTGAAACGAAAAAGTTAAACTGATTATTATTCTGTAGGCTTTTCATTCTGACAGGTGTGACAATGGAAAACATTTTTTGGAAAATGTGTTATTTTTGACCAGACTACTTCCTTAACAGCTTCGGTAATGTTTTCCGTTTCAATGCTAAATTTTGAGTTTCAACGACGCTGCTAAGGCCCTCAGCTTCTATTTCCCCGGTTGGCTCAAGCAAGCTACTTTCAGAATATTTCGCTTGCACTACATATACATGGACGCCTTGAGAGTCGGATGATGAAAAGGCTCTGCTACGTAGCTATGGGAGATAGGCCAGTTTGACCGGTGACTAGGCGATGGCTTTATGGCTAACCCCTTTGAATTTAAGCCAAGAATTTTTCCATAAAAATATCAAAAGCTACGCAGGCACATACAGCGAAGGGCTTAATTCTACAAACAGCAGCATTATTATTATTATTATTTATAGGGGATATATATTATATAATATAACACTAACTTAATTAGCACACATACAGCAGCATATTTTCTTTATTTCCCAAAAGATATACAACAAGTGAAAAAATGTTTGATGTAGTTTTTTTTGGAATTAAATTATTTCCCTTGCTTTATATCAAGAAAACGAATAAAACAACAAAAAAACGGTATGGCCAAAGTCTTCATACATCCAGTAGTTGTAGCGGTAGAGTAGAGTTGTAGTAGAGTAGCTGTAAAGTACCGTAAATTTGAAATTTTCAATTGATAAATAGTTGCTTGAAGAAATGCGGATATGGAAATACAAAATTTGATATCCACTGTCAAGCACGGGGCTGGTAGCGTAATGGTTTAGGGAGCTAAAGTTGCATCTGGCATTCGAAAGATGACCCTTATTTAAGGTATTATGGATCATTATAAAGTAAATATAAAAATAGATCAGTACTACTATTCGACAAAGTATAATAACTGACGAAAAATTGTTAAAGGAAGAGCTGATGCAGGCATGGAACAAAGTATAGCGAGAACAGCTAACCCAATTAGTTGGATCAGTGCCACGACGCCTTGAGGCAGTGATTGATAACGGCGTTAGACCCATTGGATACTAAAAGTATTCAAAAAAGCTAGTTTTAAAATGAATAAATTTGTTTTTTTAAGCTAATTGAACTGTAAGTGGACTTTTGGCATACCGCTTTGTTGTTCTTTTGTTAATATTTTTCTTACAAAGAAGAATTCTAAAAAAAAAAACAAAAAAAAATAAAAATATATTATATCAACAGTTTTTTCAATTATTTCTGAGAAATAAGAAAATATGCTGCTGTACGTAGACTTAAGTCCTTCACTGTACTTGCATATGCATAAAAACAAGTGAAAATATTCTCAGCCGGTTTTTTGTTACGGTTTTATTGCATCTCTTTGCGATCGCCTAATCCAATTAAGGATTTTGCGCTCGTTATTCATTTGGGCATTTCGAAACTCAAACTATTTTCTTGTTTCTTGAAGACCCTTTTTTATTTTGAATCTTTTGAATATTTTTTAGTCTACCCTTTGTGTCATTTCCATTTGAGTTATTTTCATTTGGTATTTGTCACATTACACATAAAACTTTATGCCAATAGCCTTTGTTATCCTTTCGAGTCGGCACATGCTTCACATTCACACCTTCAATTTGGGTCAGCAAAAGACGCGCTATATGAAAAAAATGCTTGTGTTTTATTTATTGCAGTTTAAATTCAGACCAACTTCTTTGTTTATATCAACTTGGATTAGCAGCGAATTAATTATTGAAATACTTATCCCTTTTGTGTGCATCTTTTAGCTTTAAACACAAACACAATGCCTCCATTCAACTGTTCTATTTGAATACTTGCCATCAGGTTTCGTAGACTTCACTTCACGAGACACATTTATCATTTCCGCTTATTCGCTCACAATGCCAGCGAAGCAAAATGAGTACTTAACTCGTTTATTTCATAGCTTCGCACAAAATTACGCCACATTATCAGCAATCATTTTAATTACTTTTTCCATTATTCCGTATAATTCTAACTTCACTCATCATTTGCCAAGCAACGAGGAACTTTACTGCCAAATAACCAACAAAAACGTTACGTCTCTTGGTCTTTACTCGGGCCCTTGCATTTACTATTTGAGCGATTTTAGGCAATAGAAGGAAATTGCAATGGAGGATGAGAGGAAACCAAGTGCAAATTGACAATTTCAGAGTGTTACGCCAAGGAAATGTAGGTGAGAGCGTTGAGGTGTACGAAATTGTGTATACAATGTAGAGGGGGAATTTTTGGTTGTTAAGGGGAAACTCATTAATAACCACAAGAACAAATTATGAGAGAGCCCAAACTGAGCCCAAAACCCAAAGCCCAAAGTAAAGTTTTGTTAGTGGGAATTTTAATATATACATGCATGTATATGTAAGTGCATTAAAAGGGCAAGATTCCAGTAACGCAACCAATTATATTTAAAAGAGGCACTTACTGGCAAGTTTTGACAATTTATTTGTTTCTTATTTAATTTTAATATTTTTTATATGAAAATGGAGTTAATTCTCTCACAAAACCCATGTAAATCCAAGTTTAAAACTATGTGCAAATTAAAAAAAATGTTGATTTTTGAATTTTTTTCTTGCCCATCTTATGCAGTTTTTCTTGTAATGCATGCTCGAAATTTTTGTTATATATATGGAAGCAAACACCCAACAGCGTCCGTAAAAAAACTTGCAAAAAACAATGCGATTTTTAAATCACTTAAACTTGCACTTTATTGAACCAAAATTTAATGAGCTTTAAAACAGCACATCTACATTTTTCCAAAAAATTCGGATTAAAATGTTGGAAGTTTTGTTGAATTCTTTTTAATTCGATAGCTTGACTTTTCTAGACCGCACTTCAAAAAGTGTTTCTCCAAAACTAACCTGTGTACGATCAAATCATTTTCTTCTACTTTTTGTATTTTTTTTTTATCACTCAGACACAATTAAGTCTATTGTACTGCACTCGGGTTCCCTTTTTAGTGCCAAGGAGCAAAGGTGGTCGCTTCTTAACACGTCAGTACCAAAGACCTGAAGCCTGAGGTGCGAGGTATGAGTTTGGAAGGTATAAATCAGTTAATGCTGCCACTGATAACATCATAAACAAAAATTAGTGAGAAGTAGATTCCTCTATCAGACAATGACGGTAGGCCTAACAATATCCGTCTACTGATATAATAAGGAGGACCAGTCAATCTTATTCAAAGCGAATTTGGTAAACAATTTTTGTGGTTTTTCGATTTTTTTAGAATGGATTTTGTAGTATGGAAAGAGGAATAACTTCGGTTCTTTTTAATACTAAAAAAATTAAAATTTTTTAGGATAAAATACAATTAAAAAACAATTTTTTTTTTTTGGAAACAGTTTTATTTTTCTTCAAAACTTTTCCACTATGTACTTCTGCTTACTAATGTACGTAGGGGTGATTCGATCGATTCGAAAACGCACGTGATACATTAGCACGTTTGCTAGGGCTTCGCTGAAACAGTATTTTATACTAATTTTTTACTAGTTTTCTGCACGTATTTGAATATAACTTGAAAAGTTATGACAATCCAACAATGAAACTTTTAGGGCGCACTAAACACAGGGTTAGCTATTAATGACAAAAATAAGAAAAAAAACTGAGTCGGGTATTTCTCAAAATATTACAATCAACCAAAAAATTTTGTTTGCAAAAAAATAAGAAAAAAGCTGAAACGGGTGTTTCTTATATTTTTTTACCGAAAAAATTTTACCAAAAAAATTTTGTTGCAAAAAAAATTTGAAGCGGGTATTTCTCCTGACAAACAAATTTTTTGTTTGCATTTTTTTTATAGCACACATAATATATTTTTTACTGAATTTTTTTTTTAAATGATATAAAGGTATTAAATATGAGTAGTATTTCCCTTTAAACAACTCTACAGCAAAATTTTCATCACTGAATAAATCACAAAATTAAATTTTTTTTGTTTTAATTTTTTTTTCAAAAATTTTTTCAAATTTTTTTCAGCTTGCTGCTTATTATTCACACCCCTACAAATAAATCAATTTTCAGAAAAATCGGCGACAATGTCAAAAATACTTGGACCATTTGGCATGGCTTCGCTCTATACTAAACGCAGTCCACTACAAAACGATCATTTTATTAAAAATTATTGCTATTAATAATGTATGAGAAATAATAAACTGATCGTTACAATTTTGGCTCTCACAGTCTAAAGAGCCGAAAAGTAGTTTCCGAGAATTTTTCTGCAATCAACTTTTTAGAAATAACAAATGTGACTACTCCTACGGTTATGTACTTTCCGCAACTCTTCAGTTAAGCTTTTTGCTGGAATAACTTTCCCAAACTCTCGCGTATAATTTGTATTTTTTTTATTTTAAAATATAAATCCTGCCCAATTAAGTCACAAAAGTAGAGAAATTACTTTATATTCGAATTCTGTATGCAATGTTTTATTCAAACCGCCACAGTAAATGTGTGAACACCTACATACACATACATATTTGTGTGTATATGTACGCGTTATATATAAATAAATATATAAATGGGTATATTTCTTTTCCATTTACGTTGTTCATTGGGGCTGCAAAGCGGGTTATCGCACGCCTGCCATTACCAATGATTGCAGCTGTCACATTCTTCGCCATCACCCCATTCATGTTTGTCTACTGTCAGTTCAGGCCACTGTTTGTTTATTGAATTTATAAGATAGGAATAAAATTAATTACACTCAATGGCAACGAGTACTTTTTGCCACCGTTCAACGCTAACACACACTCGCTTTGCATATTCCCAGTTCCTCCATGCTGCTTTATTGTTTGATAAATAAAGGACATCAGCGGCACGACACTTGGCTCAAAGGTAGTTGGGATCTCTTTACAGCGTACAAGTACTAATTTACACCATGAAGAATGGTGAGATGGTGAGAAAATTGAAGGCTGTTTGAGTTTGATGAGTTATTTTATATTGCATGATAAGGGATTCTATAAAACATTTAACGCCGTTAATCGTATTTATGAGCGTATGGTACCAGCAATGAGAGAGAAAGGGAAAAGCAAGCAACAATAACAAGCGTAAGTTAAGCTGGCTATAAACGAGTTTTTTACCTACAAAATTTGTGTAACTTATTGAGTTAAATCAATTTTTTCCTTTAGAATGTAATTTTCATTTTTCAGAAAAATTCGAAAATATTCAAAAATTTTAGGTCTATTACAACGAACAACAGTAATTCTCATACGAGAAAAAGTCGATATGTGCACGATGGTGTAAGTTACTGGTAGTCATCGCGTCAAGACTTTTTAAAGGACTTCAAAGTTTCAGTTAAAATTTTAATAGTTTAATAAAATTATATGGCATAGATATATGGGAATCAAATGAAAGATGGATGTCAAGAGAATTGAAAATTTCTTTACTTTTTTTCATGACAACCCTTTAAAAAAATTTTGAAATGTTTTATGAAAATTTCGTCATAAGCACAGGCCATCAAGTGAAAGATAATAACTAGAGAAATCAAAAAAATATATTTTTTCATAGCAATCCTTGGCGAAAATTTTGAAATTTTTGTTTTTAATTTTGAACATTTTTCTGGCACATTTTCATCATGCAATACCCTTGAAGTTTTCATAGAACTTATTCCAAACTAAAATTCCAATAAAGACTATTATGGACCGTATTTACAGTTATAAGATAACTAGTAGATCAGACTTAACTACCCGCTTTTAATTTTATAGTATCAAATTGACAAAGGGTGGGGTTGGCCAATGTACATCCATTCATTAACCAATAGCTAAAAGTAGGTGGATACTGAAGGACAAAAATTTTCCAAAAAAAAAAGGAAATAAAATTTTCACATTTTTGGGCAAGGAAAAAAATATATTTTGGAAAAAAAAAACTCAATCCTCTTGTTATTCTTGTTTCATTTGATACCTACATATATTTCTATGACGAAAATTAAAAAAAAAAATTAGACATTTTTTGCAAGGCTTTTCATAAAATATCTTTTTTGTTTTCAACTCTCGGTAGTTCATCTTTCATTTGATACTCCTATGTCATATAATTTTACATAATAAAAATTATTTAATGCTGGGTATTATTTTCATGTCCTTTAAAAAAATCTACACGTGAAAAACTGAATCTTGATGGTGGAAAACTAAATAGACACATTTTCTATTACCAGTAAGTTAGAGTATCGCGAACAAATCGATTTTCTCGTGTCTTACAAAATTGCTAAAATTTGTCGCACTCTGTTATACTTTGAGTGATTTAAGAGTTCAAATTATTATAAGAAAGACCCACTGATCATTGGACTTAAACGGCTAATAAATGGTCCGTGTTATATTTAAAAAGCAAAATGAAATCAACCAATCCCCTTTTACGATTGGGACGAACACAGGGCGAGTCCATTCATGTATACACAGATGGCTCAAAACTTGAGGGTAGGGTGCGTGAAGGTGTACATTCCGAAAATGTTGGGATCTCCCTTAGCTTTCGGCTCACTGACTACTGGAGGGTTCTTCTGGCTACACTGATGGAAATAATAAAAGCCGTGACACAGGCGCAGTGTGAAGCGATATCATAAGATGATAGCTACATTTTCACTGATAGCCAGGCGGCGATAATGACTGAGTATTTTCATTCAAGAGTAACATGAATAGCTGGCTATTTCGACATTGAGGGGAACTACGAAGCCGATGAACTAACGGTACTTGGTTCCACGTTTACTGACGAGTATACAAACAATGACATAGTCATATCCTACAGACTTATAAGTCTTGTAATCTACTTATTTTTTTAGAAATTTGTAAGCTTGAATAATGGGTAGATGAGTAGACTCTCTCTCGTGCGAGTCAGGAGGATCTTATCAGCACTACCGCACACTGTGCCCATCTGTTGCACAGGACCTTTTCTGACTACGTCTGGTTAGTCTACCACCACTTAATGTCTTCATCGAAGGGCGGACTTGAAGGCCATCTGCAGGCTGAAACACAATGGGAATTGATATAGCCCCTGTCCGGCTTCGGACTGCGATCCAACGATCCTCGCCATGCCCCTTGACTCCATGTCATCAAGAGTCGTACTTGACAAGAGATGCAGTGTGGCGCTGCCAGAGGCTCAACTGTGGTCAAACTCAGCCCGGCAAACACTGTTTTCGCATTTTCACGGATGGCTTCAGGACCGAGCACGGCTCCTGCTCTGGTGTATACGTAGAGTCCAGCGGGACCAAACTACACTTTGCTCTTGGAATGCAGGTATCTGTGCTTCAAGCGGAGGTGTATGCGGTTCAAGAAGTGATGAACCTTGTTGTGGAAAGCAGGTGAAGAGGCAGATCTACATGAGACTGCACCGGCAGCAAAGCAGCGATCATGGCCTTAGACAGCCCTCCAATCAATTCAAGGGTAGTTGAGTACTGTGAATCCAGGTTGAACTATGTCGGTGGACATAATATCTTGTTGCTAATATGGGTCCCGGAACACGTGGATATCGCGGGTAACGACATGTCTGACCCTTGGATAGGCTTTGAAGTCAACTTCCTGGGGCGAAGCACATGGAAAAGGTTGGAATCTCAGACAATGCACTCTGCCCAACAGAGGGAGAGGAGGATGAGGCGGCGGAGCACTTTCTGTGCCCGGCCTTCGCCCCAATCAGGCTTGAGGTCTTTTGCACTGATGTGTTAAGAAGCGACCACCTTGGCTCCTTGGCATCACATGGTCTACTCAGATTTATTCGGAGGTCGAGTAGATTTAAAGAAACTTAAAAAGGGAACCCGAGCTTAGTACAATGGACTCAACTATGTCTGAGTGGTGTATATGCTCGTTTGCCCCGACAAAAAACTACCTAATAGATAGACACGCCCAGAGAGAGAGAGGATCTCCCACCTTCTGTGGGTGTGCCACTTTAGGCAGACAATTTTTGAATGAGTTAGAGAATCTCAGTACTGTGGAAATCAGGGATCTTTTCAAATGTTTGAAAAATTCACACTGGTTTTAGAAGAGATAAAGACAATTTCACTACGCGGTATGATAATGTCCTCTGAGCCTGAGTGCGTGCCATAGTAGGCAACCGGTTCAACCTAACCTAACCTAGCGGCTGCAAACTCTTCTTTGATATTAGGTGGTTTTAAGAAACAAAGATTTTTAAGAACTAATTTTATTTAGAAAAAAATCAATTATTGGAGGTGTTTTCAAATCGCTCCAGCTGATGTAAATCTTAATATTTTTTTAAAATATTTTTTGGGAAGTCTTAATTTTTTAGTTCAAATGAAAAAACTGTAACTTTTTTTGCGGATACACTCTATTGTACATATACCATACCATGCCTTCTCATAATATTTATTCATTACTCCACAAATGCGCCGTTCTGGTTGCACAAGGTGTCAGTGGCACTTCTCACACGGAATGATATGATGAGACCGCAGATTTGAATGAAAAGTGTAAATAAGAATAAACTTTGTATGAAATTTGATGCAGTGTAAATTGCGCGTAAGCTATTTTGAAAACAACAGTGCCAAAAAATTGTAGCATCAGCGTTTAATTATATAACGAAATTAAAATACTAAAAAGTTGAAATTGTATAATTCATAATCCTGAAATAAATTGGCCGACTAATGCGACAAATCGAATTTGAATTGAACAACTGCACACACCACTATTCGCAATTAATTTATGTATTTTGGTATTCTCCTGTGCACTTGCGGACAAATAATATACATGCACGTGTACAACAATGGATCATACTTTGCTTATTTTAATATAATTCTCTAATTATGCATATTTTCTAATTTGCGAATTTGCAAATTTCCCCTCGAATATTGCATTGTATTTGCATAAAATAAAAATTAGCATAAAAATTGTATGATTTGTGAGCGATATTTTTTTGTTGCTGATATCTATGTAAATACACATGTGGCAAATATCTCATCGGATGTAACCACTTTCAAAACAAAATTAGGTGACGAAAAATTTGCAGAATTAGTTTAAGTAAATTATTCAGATGACTTCTTCAGTGATGACTTCCGGTAAACATAAATATAAGTACATACTTAGAAGTATGTACGTATGTATGCGCGTTAAAAAGTATACATATCAAATTGTAATCTTTTATAGTGTAAACAATCCTTTAAAGAATCAAAAATTGTTTTATGAACCGCGGTTACCAATAGGTGCGTAACATCGAGCTATAAAACTAAACTACATTCTGTAAAAAAAATATCAATATACATATTAAATATTGTTCATTTAAAAAGCGCGCGTTACAAATAAGTCTACATTTTTTTTGCTAAAATATTGGTACAACTGTCTTATATAGTGTCACAGAGTTTGAGCGTGATCTGTCAATTAGCCTGTTTTTGGCATTTAATTATATCAGTCAACCGCAGGTGTGCTCTGCGATTTTTACTATGGATAAAAATATCGAACAATGAATTTGTCTTAAATTTAGTGTTAGGAACGATATTTCGTGTGCCAAATCATTAAAAATATTGCAGAAAGCCTATGGCGAGTGTGTTTTATCAAAAACACGAGTCTACGAGTGGTATACGGTTTTTGCAGAGAGCTGAGAAGTCGTGGAAGATTTGCGCCGATCTGGTCGCCCAATTACGTCTTCAAAGGATGAAAACGTCGACAAAGTCAAGGAAATGGTGCAGGAAAACCATCAAACCATCATTTAAGTTGGAGGGAGGTAGCTCGCGACCTATTCCCACCATCAGTTAGACATAGGACGCGTGGCTGGTTCCAAGAGAATTTAAATTCCTTCCAAAAATTCATTGGAAGAAAGTGGCTATAAACATGTTTGAGTAAGTGAATTCGGACTCAAAATTTATCCAGCGCATCATAACAGGTGATGAGACGTGAGTATGTATATGAGTTTGACATGCAAACTAGTCAACAGGCGGCTGAATGGCGCTATCCACATGAGGCGAAAGAGTAGAGTACGTCTTATAAATGTGAACCAGTGCAGTGGATTCAAAACAAAATATAGATATGTATAATGTGTAGATATAGAGATTTTTATTGATTAGTGATAACTCTGCTCGATTGGGTCTATCTACAAATAGGGTAACCGAAATGATGTGTTCAACTACCGAAATGTTGTTAAGGGGGTGGTAGGGTTTAGCGCTAAAAAAAAAACACTTTTTTTTTAATTTTTTACAAAAATATGGCTTAAGATACTGTAATAAAATCAGTTGCATGTTATTGTACATCTTTTCAATAAGTTTTTAAAAAATATTAATAATAAAATATTGACAAATAAGCCCATGACAGAGTTTTTTTGGGGATATGTTTTTCGAGAAGTGCTCTGCGGTGCCAATCGGCATTCGTCGTAGAATCATCTGAAACTAAAAAAGTTGAATTTTTCAGTTAAAGTATGACGTAATGCTCCCCCCCACATTAATAAATTTTTTTTTTTTCATTTTTGTAGTTTTGGTGGCAAAAAAACGTAAAACGAGCATTTTTAGCGAAAAATTTCGCCATATTTGTAAGTCAAAAACAACCTTAAAAAAAAAAAATTAAAAAAAACAGTGTAGGGGGAGGTATTTTTGATTTAGAAAACGTGTGCCAAATTTGAAAAGAATCGGTTGAATAGTTTCGGAGTTGTGATTGGCACCGACTTTTAAGAAGTCGTTTCGGGAAAAACGCGTTTGAAAAAATGACTCTGAAAAATTATCGATGCTCCGCATTCGAGGTAGAGTGCCTACAAAGGCTATAACTTTGATAGTTCTGCTCCGATCCACTTAAAATATTGACACAACATTCTTGAAATGATTTACTATAAGATAAGTGAAGAAAAAAAATTTCGATTTTGTTACCCTACCCCCCCCTTAAGCAATGTACTATAGCAAAAATATTCGATTGAATTATTCACGCGAAGTTATTCCATCACGTAAATAAGTTCAGTTGTAAGTGCCAACATGGTTTCATGCCCAAAATATCAGTTTGCTCTAATATAGTTCTAGCCTCTAACAAAATAATAAATTCATTTAAAAACCATGCCCAGCTAGATCTTATATATACAGACTTCTGAAAGGAGTTTGATAAAGTTAATCGCTCAGTTTTTTACACAAGCTCAAACATTATGGCATCTGCTGTTAGAACTCTTCGCCAGCTTTTTAAATAGCAGAAAATTATTTGTGAAAATCGGTTCTATTGTCTCGAAAACTTTAGTTGAAGCTTAATGAGTTAGCGCATTGGAAAATACATCCTGACAGCTGACTTCCAGTGAAAGCTTGGTGCATTTGGTTTAGTGGAAGCGAAATTATTGCGTCTAAAGTGTCATAATGTTTGTGTCATCGGTACAAAGGTAGGTAGGTAGGTAAGATGGCAAGAGTACCCCAGGTACGCTACAAGTAGCACTTACGTGCCGTTTTGATACCATAGAGTGGACCACTACCTGTGAAAGGATTAAGGAAGGAGATAAGACCGTCTACAGCCATCCAGTGCTGTTGATGTAGCGGAGGAGAGAAAAGGGATCTAGGCTGGAGAATTTCGTCAAGTCATCCCCAAAGGGAACGCTGAGGAATCTCAAGCGCCTAGCCGCCAAAGCCGGACATCTGCAGAGAAAGTGTACCACAGTCTCTTTCTCTGTAGGATCCCCACAGCTTCTGCAATAGGGGTTGTACGGAATTCCAAGCTTCTCCGCGTGAGTGCCGATCACCCAGTGGCCAGTAATCACCGCGATGAGTTTGGAAATTGAGTGGCGGGGGGTTCCCATCACCTTAAGCGTTCTGTTTATGTCATATTGAGGCCATAGTGCTTTTGAAATGGCACATGATGAGACAGACTTCCATCTGTCTTGCGCTTTTCTTAGAAAGAAGTTGTGTAGTTTCCCTTTAATGACGGCCAAGGGGATACCGATGTCTGAGAAGAGGGCAGCTGGACTCGGTTCTGCCGCCCCCTTCCTGGCAAGTTCATCGGCAATTTCATTTCCCTCTATATTCCTGTGCCCAGGAACCCAGATGAGGGAGATGTTTCCTGCCCGTTCGAGGCGTTTAAGTTCCTCCTTACAGGAGTTTACGAGAAGAGAGCTGCAATGCGGCGACGACAGTGCCTTGATTGCAGCTTGGCTATCGGAAAAAATTTTTAAGTCTCCCTCCCAACAGCGATCCTGAAGCATTTTGCAGGCCTGCAGGATCGCGAAGACCTCTGCTTGAAAGACGCTGCTTGTCTCCGGCAGTTTATAGGAGACCGAGATGTTGGCTGATTTGGAGTAGACCCCCGCTCCCACTCCAGACTCCATTTTGGATCCGTCAGTGAAAACAGAGGCATCTATGTCCGCAACAACTCTCCCCTCTTTCCAATCTTGCCTGCTCGGAAAGATAGCCCTAGCGCAACCCTCAAAGCACAGTTTGCGGATGGAGAGGTCGGTGCGAATATCAGAGAAGGAAGGGGAGATCTGCTTCAAGATGCTGCTATGCCCAACAGGGAATTGTCTCCAGAGGCCAAACTCCCTCAGTCTGATAGCACTCTGAGCAGCAATGGATTTAACTTGCAGATCCACAGGAATTAAGTGGAGTATAACGTTGAGCGCAGCGGTGGGACATGTTCTGCAGGCACCAGTGATGCCCACACATGCAGTTCTCTGCACTCTCTCTAATTTAGTGAAGTTGTAGCCCTTCTGAAGAGCTAACCACCAAACTAGGCAACCGTATGTCAAAATTGGCAGAACCACTAAGTTGTACATCCAGAGTACGACACGTGGCTTGAGGCCCCATTTTTTGCCGAACATAGATTTACAGGCATAGAAGGCTATATTAGCCTTCTTAACTCGATTTTCTATGTGCAGCTTCCAGTGGAGCTTGGGGTCAAGTATTACACCAAGATACTTGACTTCCGATGAGAGTGTAAGACACTGGTTATTAAGTCTAGGAAGCTTAAACAGCGGAGGCTTGTATTTTCTGGTGAATAGCATCAACTCCGTTTTGTCAGAGTTGACTCTGAGACCGCAACTGGCGGCCCACCTGCTGAGTGTAGCCAGTGCACCTTCCAAAATTTCAGCCATTACTGATGGGAAGGGACCTGAGACCATCAGGACCAAGTCATCGGCATATGCCACCACCTTTACCCCCCCCCCCCCCTGTTTAAACGAGTTAAGGCTTCATCTACAGCTACTAGCCAAAGGAGGGGCGAGAGGACGCCGCCCTGCGGTGTGCCCCTATGTACGAATCTGGTGATTCTAGCCCCTCCTGCCACCGCATTTATTTCCCTACCACCAAGTAGGGACGAGATCCAGCGGTAGATAGGTGTTTCTACCCCTAGCCTGCTTAGAGCCGTGACAATTGACTCCGCCGTAATGTTATTAAAGGCGCCCTCTATGTCTATAAAGGCCGCCAAAGTGAATTGTTTCCCCTCCAGAGATTTCTCTACAGTCCCTACTACCTCATGTAAGGCTGACTCGGTAGATTTCCCTTTTCGGTAGGCGTGTTGGGCTGGAGAAAGTCTGGTTTCACAGTGCTCTCGGATGTGACAGTCGATCACTCTTTCAAGCACCTTGAGAATAAAGGAGGTAAGACTTATAGGTCTAAAGTCCTTGGCCAGGACGTGGCCCCTCCTTCCTGCCTTAGGAATGAAGACCACTTTGGTTTTCTTCCAGCTAGCAGGAACGTGGTTCAGCGAGATACACGCCGAGAAGATCTTTTGAAGAACGGGAACCACCACGGTCTTAGTCTTCTGAAGCATTACTGGCATGATACTATCGATGCCTGGAGATTTGAAAGGGGAAAAACTCTCGATTGCCCAGTTTATTCTGTTGACGGACAAGACCGGTGCCGGGGGCATCACAGGTGACCCCTCCTGCCGGTTCGGGTCTTCGTTACAGACCGGATCAATAGAGTTTTCCGGGAAATGGGCATCAATAAGGATTTTTAAGGATTCGCCTGCAGATTCAGCCCACTCCCCGTTCTCTTTTGACAAGAGTTTTACAGGAGTGGTCCTTGGATAGGATCCTGCTGAGTCTGGCCGAGTCTTTTACGGATTCGATGGATTCGCAGTACTCTTTCCAAGAGTTGCGCTTCGCATCTCTAATGGCTTTCTTATAAACTTTCAAAATATCCCGGTAATCTTGAAAGTTCCTTGTTTGATAACATTTGTTGAAGACTCTCCTAACCTTCTCTTTCAAGTCGGTCAGCGTGTTGCTCCACCAGGGAGGAAAGTCTTTCTTGCTAAAGGATACTGGGCAGGCTACTTTGAAGGCAGTCTGATAAGACCTGATAAGACCAAAGAACTAATATCAAATTTTGTTTTAAAATCGCTAAAGCGTTTCCTGAAACATTTGAATTGATGAAACAAGTTTATGGCCATGATTGTTTATCTCGTGCCAGAGTTCATGAGTAGTTTACGCGTTTTAGAAATGGTTATTAGGACATAAATTACAATGAACGAAATTGTTCATATATTTATCAAAAAAGAACAGAAATCATCGTTGAAATTCACTGAATTGGAGTTGAACATCTCCAAAACATCGATTTATCGCATTTTAACTGATCGTTTGGGTTTACGAAATGTCTGTGCACGTTTCATTCCGCATAAGTTAACTGAGGACCAAAAATTGCTCAGAATTCAACATTCATTAAAGAGGTGAGAAAGGACGAGAACTTCCTTTACAACATTGTAACTGGTGGTGAAGCGTGGTGTATCCAACATGGACTCGAAACTCAGCGTGAAAGTGCCGAATGGAAGGACCCAAAAAATTGCGTTTGGAAAAGTCAAAAATCAAGTCGATGCTCATTTGGTTTTACGATTCCAAAGGAATTGTCCACAAGGAGTTCGTGTCAATGGGCCAAACCGTCAATGAAATTTTATACCTTGGTGTTTTGAAGTGTTCGTTGCCTCGCATTCTTCGAGGCCAGAAGGGACTATTTTGAATAAATAAACTCGGAGTTATCAGAACAAAGCTACAGGTTTATATTTTAGCTCAGTCTTGTTTATTTTGCACTTCAACTTGTATAAAACGATTTGGGGTTAGGTTTCATGCTGCTTTCACCCTTCTTCATCTATTGTTGTTCGGAATCTCTTCACCCGTTGCATTTCATGGCTATTGAGCTATATCCCAATGTTTTACAGGTAAATTAACCTGTTGGGTTACGTCCTATGGCAGATTTAGATGCTAGACATTCTACTGCAATATCAATAGGTGGCAGGTTTAATATTCCTTCACGCGCTACCGTTGGAGTAGTTCTCATTGTCCCTATAGTGCAGAGTGCACCAAGCCGTTGAATATTTCCATTGGTATTTTTGGTATTATTTGGGTATTTGGCCGGGCTCCTCCTCCTATTTGTGGCAGGGACCTACAGTTCTAAGCCGCCTCCGAATGCCAGATATATTGTAGTAGGAGCTTTTTTATGGCAGAAATGCTCTCGGAGGTCTGCCATTGCCTGCTTAGTGGAGACGACTGTTTAGAAAAAAATTGTTCGTTAATTTTCCCTGTTTCATGTTACGCACATCCGAATGATACGAGTAGTCCGCCATAGTCAGTTTGTTATCCCAAAATTCTTCTAAGGTTCTTTGCGTTGTTTGAATTATACCATAAGCCTGAAGAAACCTTTTGGGATCTGCAGAATGTTTAAGGTATGAGTATTTCACTTCTAAAATTGTTCTATTAAATATTAATTGGCAACGAGCGCCTGCAAGACGTTACTCAGTTTTTAATTTTTTATTTTTTAAATAATACTTTTCCAGCAATGAAGTTTTTAGATGAATAAATATGACGGCGCACGATACATCGCAGCAACTTTATCAAGTTATATGACAACAACATTGCATGAAAATTATTTCCCCCGAGGACTTCCACCTTGGCGTTGAAGAAGTGTTGAACCAAGTGGAAACATTTGCTACGCATTTGACGCTTTCACAAAAATAGTAACAGCCAAGCTAGTGAAATGGAAGAATAACAAATTTAGGTATTGCGAGTTTTCGTGCCATTCACATACAAGTACATATACAGGCAGGCACATAAGTACATACATTCATACTTGTACGTGGTGTTCGACAGGTCGTATACGAAATTTTTTCTTTTTTTTTTTTTGACAGTAACGAACCAAACGAGCGCAAGAGTGATAGCCCACAGCCATGAGACTTTTACTAAATTGTGGTTTGAGTTTGCATTTCATTTCATATATCAACACATGCTCGTACGCTTAAACGCTCTGGGCCACAACACCTACGGCCTTATTCAGATTGTCGTTTATGCTGCGTGAATTCGCTGCTTATCGTCGTCATTCAGATGTTCACGCTTGCAGCCATCATTCATCATCGGTTTGATTTTTCGACATTGTTGTTGTTAATGCTAATAATATTGTAATTGCAGCATCACTCGTGTTGTATGGAAAATTAACAAAGCTTAGCGCAAATGTGTGTTGTTCGTCCAAAGGTGCTCGAATTTTAATTACCACAAAAGAGGGGGAAAGCAGCACTCCACCTAATTAGGTGGTCCATTGTCTATAATTTCATGTAAAATCATAACAGGCTTGTCGACGTGAAATTAATTATTGATTATAGTGAGTGGATTTATTTGATTTTATTAAAAACAAAGGTAAGAAAGATATATAGCAAACGCTGAAGATTAGGGACAATTTTAGCTAATTTGTGTGCTAAATTCTTGTGCCAAAAGTTATAGTATAAATTCAGAAAACAATTTTTGAGATAATTTCTCCACAAGCTCTATGAACTAGTGCCAATTGCGGTCTAGTCTACGACCCAGATACAGGGTGGCTGATGAATTTTGCTACATTAAGAAACTGAAATAACTTTTTTTTTTAGTGTATGGAATTCATTTGTTTTTTTTTTCAAGGTGAAGGTCATTAAATTTTATTAAATGTAGCTTAACTAGTTTTAAAAATAATTGAATTTAAATGCCCCCCATGGTCGTTGACACAAGTGCGGCATCTTAGTAAAAAGTTGTTCATTGCTGCTATGAGAGTTGCGACAGGAATAGCCGCAATTGTTGCCCGAATGGATTGTTTTAGTTCATCCAAATTTGTTGGCTTTGTTTTACAAACTTCTTGTTTACATAAACCCCACAAGAAAAAGTCAGGTGCAGTAAGGTCAGGCGACCTGGGGGGCCAACGAAATTCGGAGTTTCTTGAAATCAGTTTATTGGGAAATTTTCGTCGCAACTCTGTCATAACAGTCTGAGCTATGTGAGACGTTGCCCCATCTTGTTGAAACCACACAGAGTTGAAAGGAATTCTCTTTCGGCGTAGTTCTGGATAGAAAAATTCTTTCAGCATTTTCAAATAACGGTCTCCAGTAACCGTAACGATGTGACCATTTTCTTCAAAAAAATAAGGCCCGACAATACAGCGTGAAGAAACCGCACACCACACTGTCACGCGAAGAGGATGCAATTCCGTCTCGTGGAGTATCTGTGGGTTAGAAGTACTCCATATTCGACAATTTTGTTTGTTCACATTGCCGTTTAAATCGAAATGGGCCTCATCAGACATGAAAAGGCAGTTTAACATGTTTTGGTCTTCTTTCACCATTTGCAGGATCTTCTGGCAAAATTCCAAGCGAATCGGCAAGTCTGCTGCATTCAGTTTGTTAACCATTTGAATTTTGTAGGGAAATAAGTCTAAATCTTTGTGCATTATTGTTTGCAAAGACTGTCGGCTGACACCAAGTTGAGCAGATAAGCTACTTGTTGAAACCCTTGGATTGCTTTGTATAGCTGCAGCTACAGCAGCGATCGTTTCCTCCGTCCGAACTTTTGGGTTTCGATGATAAGGCCTTCTTGCGACTGTTCCTTGCTCAGCAAAATTATTCACCAGTCTCATTATGGTCCATCTGCTCGGGGGATCGCCGCCAAACATCCGCCTGTACTCTCTCTGTACCAAAACTACGGACTCCAGTGCGTGATAGCGGCGGACTATCCAAATTTTTGTTTGCGTGTCCCAGTTATCCATTTTAATAAATTTTAAAGATCAATCTGCAAATTAAAACAAAAATGGAACAGATAACTTAAAAAGAAAAAAAGTTATTCAATTTTTTTTTGGTAGCGGCTTTCCTCAGCCACCCTGTATAAATCAGAGTTTTATAGACTGTAACTCTTTGGGCGTAAAAAGTTTATACTTGTAGAACAGAAACAACTTGTACGCGTGAGTAATGAAAATCTAATGAGAAGTCGCAGATTAAATAATTTTTTTAGGAACATAACTTGAACAAGCCATCTGAATGCATCACAAATGTTTGGCTTACCATGAAATTATATTGGAAACGACAAAACCTTAGAGAAGAGAGGCAAAGGTCCCACAAAGCTTTTGGTTTAAGCGAAGCGACTGTAAGAACAGTTAGAAAAAATAATTTATGTATCAGAATTTAGTTCTAAAACATCTTCTTAGAGACGAAATCCTATCTTGGAGACAACGGAAAGCACATGGTGTTTTGGATGGGAGATTTGCAAAAAAAAAAAAAAATACCTATTGATGGGAAAATTATAAGAAATACAAAGCACTTAAAATATACAACCAACTTCAGAAATTTGAACTATCAAGAGGTCTTCAGGCAAGGAGAAGTAGCATCAGCAAACGAAAATGCCAAAGATCGGGTGATGTTTTTGATTTGCAGTAACGCATCTGGTGATAAAATGTTAAAGACTCTCGTAATCAACAAATCCCTTATGCCAAAGAGGTAAGAACATTAAACACCTTCCAGTTCATTTGATGGCGAATAAAAGGCATGGATGACGGCTGATCTGTTTACAAATTGTTCCTGAAGTCCAGGAATATATGGAACAAAAAGGTTTGGAATTCAAAATACTTTTGCTCGTTGCTAATGGGCCCAGCCACCCAGTGGTGGATCATTCAAATATTCAATGTTTTTGCCGCCTAACACCACCTCGCTGATTCAGTCACTCGATCAGGGTATTATGACAGCAGTACTACATCAAGCAAACGTTTAAATATAATTTAAATTCAGTAGAAGAAAGAAATTTGAATGTTATGGAAGCGTGGAGAAAGTTTACGATTACGCATTGTATTATCCATGCTTATTTTGCCATCAAACAGTTGCACCAATCGATCTTAAATGCTTATGGCAAAAAAAATTTGCCAGTATGCGTCAAAAGTGTAAGTTTTGTAGTACAAAAATCAGCCGTGTGTTCTGAAATTATAAATCTATCGAATGCGAAATAAAGTTCATCTCTTCAGAGTTAATTATTCTATAATTTTTTTTTTACAAATCTGAAAGCGACACAGCTAACGCCACCTCACTTCAACTAACTTAAAAACTAATTCATATTATCTCACGTCTGCATCCGAGGAAGAGTCTGGTTATGGGCTTGAATATAGACTGGCTGTCAATGTAATTGAAAGTTACACATATGTTTTCGTAATGGAGTTTTGGGAAAAACAATAAACCTATCCGTACGTCGGATTGCTAGCAAAAGTAGTTCAAAGTATTCTAGCGACACACCGCAGTGACGTTCTTTTTCAGCGCCAAAGCTAGTTTTAAGTGACTTATGATTGAATTTGTCACCCGAAGCTTAGGAAATATTTAAATTTTAAAAACAAATATTCGGACATAATAAAAGAGTGCGCCAGAGGCGCGTGAAACTTTTCTTGGTTCATTTTAATCGTTCTATGTGTTTCGATTTTAACATAACGTAAGATAACATATCATAACGTTGGGTTGGTCGGGGTTTCGTCAAGGCTTTCATAGGCTTCGATTCCGCGGAACTGTAGCACATGTTTCACAAGATGAGATATATAAGTTGAGGTTAGTTTAGGTGAGGTGTGGTGTTTTGAGTTTTTTCGATCTGCCGAAAAATTTAAAATTCAAAAATTTTAATTGGAAAAAATTAAAAAATTTAGCTTGTGTTTTCAGGATAAAAAATATCGCTCAAGAAATGAGTTTTATTTTCGATAAAAAAAAATTTCGAAAAAAAATACTATTTTTGGTGGAAAAAATTAATAAAAGTCATAAAATTATGATCATAAAAATTTAAACTCAAAACAAAAAATAGCACCAAAAAAAGTATGTAGTTTTATTTTTGATAACAAAAAAAAAAAAAAATGTATGTATCATAATATTTTCTCAATAATAAAGGGTTTTCCAATTGCAGGTGTTATCTATCCCTATCGAGAGATGATTAACGAATTTTTATGGCCGGAATTGGATGCTATTGATGTGGACTACGTTTATTTTCAATTAGACGGCGCTTCGTGCCACACAAGAAGCAACGAATCCATTGATCTTTTACGGGAAAAGTTTCCGGACCGTGTTATCTCTCGAAGAGATGATCACAATTCGCCAACGAGATCTTGTGATTTAACACCTTGAGACTTTTTTCTTTGAGGCCACGTGAAAGAGAAGGTCTACGCCAACAGCCCAGAGTCGATTCAAGACCTCAAAGATGAAGCTCGTGAGATGGACATAGGGCATCCACTTTGCAATTCGGTAATGGAAAATTTCATGGAAAGGATATTGTCCTGTAAGCGTGGTCGTGGTGGTCATTTGCCTGATGTTATTTTCCACTATTAACGGCATACCTTCCTCTTTATAACGAAATAAACATCCGCTCATTTATATTAAAAAATAGCATTGAATATCAAAGTAACACCTCTTATTGGAAAACCCATTACAATCAAACTCTGATTTTATTATTACGCTTATATTGAAATCTCAATATAATAATTAAATAAAAATTTTTTTGATAACAAAAGGGTCAACATTAAGTGATTGTGAAGTCCTTACCATTTTCTGCCTTAACTGTCTTTACTGGGTCATATTCAATAACACTTACATTCTCTACGGCAATTTAAAGGTGACTTTATACTTAAAACAAATTTTGTGATGGTTCAATTCAGTTGTGTATTACATCGTTCCAAAATGGCGGCAAACAAAGAGAAAATTTGAAACAATTTTCAGTACCTCTACGACATAAATAGGTGCTCTTTATGAACCCAATAAATCTTTAAAAAGCTTCAATTATTTGCTGCAATGAATGGAGTTGGTGCTGAAAATAAGTCAGATATGAAAACTAATAGCGACCCGAAATTGCGAAAAAATCTGTTCAAATTGCCGTAATCTGACCTGAATGATCGGCTAGCCCGGATTGACGACCAACTAAGTTTTCTGAGTTTTTGGTGGAGTAGGAATAAATCAAGCACTTTGAGCTAATGTCTTCGAGTTAAACACTAAATTCGGACCTCTACTGTCAATAAATTGTCAGAGTGCAGTAGAATATCGACCAGAGGTAGTCAGGCTGTCACGTATCAGGCATTCGTTATGTGGAGAAAATGCATAAGACAGTCAGGAATACAATTTTCAAAAATACACGCGATTTTTGAAATACTTCAAATGTACACTTTATGAGTTTGTTTGAAATTTTTCTAAATTTCTGATCGAAATAAGATGAAAATTTGTTAAATTTGCATAAAGTTTGAAATTTAGATTCACATGGGATCACGGGAAAACGGATCTATTCTCGTATAAAAGTGATAAAAATGTATTAAGAAACAAATAAATTATCAAAACTTGTCAATAAGTCCCTGAGCTATAGTTATCTAACCCTTTCGTCCCTGAATGAGAAATTCGTAATACATAATAAAGAATAGAGGAAGTGGGCTTTTGGGGCCCATGGTATATATTTTGGCCCAGTATTTTTTATGACTTACGACAATCTTACGTACAGCCACGTTGCACTCTTCGCAAATGGTTTGTGTTCGTATTTGAAACTCCGCTTACCTTGCACGGCGAAAAATAATACTGAATCAAAGAGCTTTGTTTTGCTCCATAGAGAATAAAGCTCTGCTTTTAAACTTTCACTAGGTGTATAAGCTGTCATCTACATTCAGGATTACCATACGGCATAATTTTATGCGATGCTAGGGTAGTTTAAAGTTTTCATGGGTTTTAACAAGGTGCTGGTACATATGAGTACCCTTCGAAACGAAAGGGTTAATGTTCTGTATATATGAATAAAATTTCAAAATCGTTTGCGTACAAAGTCAGTTTTTAAAATATGAGGCGCTGGTTTGTACTTACAATGGCTCATGCAACTTCATAATAATATCTCTCAGACCAAGTAAAAAATATCAATATCAATAGCACTTAGCTACTTATGAATATATATAATTAGCCCTTTTTGGGTGTTTGGCCGAGCTCCTCCTCCTACTCCGAACGGCAGATATTATTATGAGGAGCTTTTTCATGGCAGAAATACACTCGGAGGTTTGCCATTGCACAGTGGTCCGACCAGAAGGCGTTGGCGGACAATATTCAAAAACTCATTTAATTAAGCTGAAAATATATATTTAGGGGTTTTAAGGATCAATGATGACGAATCTGACCTTAGTTTTAGCAAATTTTAAATTCATTGAATACTATAAATACATTTTTACTTCCGTAATTAGCTGGTGAGCTCATTTTTACATTTTTCACGATCGCAGAGAGTACCACGTGGAGGTTTACGGTAAGGTTATTCTCTCCTCATTTTTTTTTTTGTTATTAAATTTTTTTATTTTTTTTTTAATTTTTAAATTTTATTTTAGTTTTAATTTTTAATTTTTTTTTTTTTTAATTTTTAAATTTTTTTTTGTTTTAGTTTTTAAATTTTTTTCGGATATTTAGTTGTTTTTTTGTTTTTCATTTTTAATTTTTTTTTATGATTCAGAATCCTCGGTTTCTGATGAGGTGTTTTCTGAGGCTGGATCGATTTTCAAATTTAAAAGCGCAAGAACCTTTTTTGAAAATGGTTTTGGCTTGTTTTTCGGAACCTTAGTTTTTGATATTATAACTACATCTGATGAACAAAGCAAAGCATTTAATAAATCTGTCATAATAATTTTATTGTATATAATGTTATATGTATATACATACATACATATGTATATCATATTAATATTGTAATAATATTAAACAAAAATTTTGTTTTTATAATAATTTTTTTTTTTTTTTAGTTGTCTCTTAATGCTGATGGGGTATGTGATGTCTTTTTCTGTCTTTTACACAAAATTGCATAAGCCATATGTAACGTTTTGCCTGTGGGTAAATGCACAAAAGCTACATTATTTTTAATTTGCGCAACGTTGCGCAACATGTTTCAGTTTGAGATCATAGCTGAAATATGTGGCTACATCACTCATGTTGATTTCAAGTGGACCGGTGTGGACCACTCGAAAAAATTATCTTTAAAAAAAAATTTTCGAAAAATTTTGAAATTTCAAAAAAAAAAAATTGGATTTTGTACCACAACTTAAGAGAATTATTACTGTTTCCGTTAATATATTCAATTATCTTCTTTTTTTAAATATTTGGTTAACAATCAAATGGTAATATTTATTTGCAGACAGGAAAATGAAACTCTTGTATGAAGTACGATTTGCATACAATTTCATGTTTAAAGTCAAAAAACTACAATGAAAAATTTTTAAAATTAAGTAATATTTTCAGGAAATCTGCCTTGAATATTTAAGAAAACATCTGCATTATCAAATTTTTATTTCAAAAATGTTGAAAAATTGAATTTTGCCGGCCGCCGGACCACTGTGCATTGTCTGCCGAGGGGCGAGCGCTATTAGAAAAAAATTGTTTTCTTAATTTTGCTGTTTCACCGATATTCGAACCAACGTTCTCTCTGTGAATTCCGAATCGTAGTCACGCACCAACCCATTCGGCTACGGCACCCACTGACTGCATTGGTTAGGTAAAAATCGCTTAGTATTCATATCGGCATTACGTCATTACAATGCTGCCGTGAACCACAAGGCCGAATAAATTTAATAAAAGGTCCTTAGTCGAACTACATGGGTATGCACTAACAGACCCCACAAGCTATCAAGCTAAAATACATAAACCGCAAATGGCTCACGCCAAAATTCAAGCAGCGCTTCTGCTTTTCTCGGTACCCCTCTTTCCCTAAACTAAACAAAAATTCGATTACTTTTTTTTAAGGAATCCAACTTTGAAGGTAAGTCAGTAAATATTTAGCTATGAACTATTCCAAATATTCGAAGAAACACAAACAAAACTTTAAATTAAATATAACGAAAAAATTACAGTAAAAGTCCGTTACAATCAATTCTCTTCTGAAAAAGAGGTACTCAATTACCACGAATTATAAACACAGATGACAACAAACCATAAAACTAAAAGAGCAAAAACTACCAATCAAGTAGCGAGAAACATAAAATAAAGTGGGTAGTAAAATGTCGGGAAAAGACAAACAGAAATTATATTGTAAAAACGAAAAATTGCCATGAAAGCTGCAGTTCACGGCTTGTGTAAATATTAATAAATAAAAAATAGCAAAAACGGTGCATAGAAGAGAAGAGATGCTTTTGATAGTCAGCGTAAATATATTTATTTCAAAGCAGGAGTTCATACACATCTATGAATTTATATACTCGGAAAATGGGGTGAAGATGCTAGTAAAGTGAGAAAAATAGCAAAGAGAAGCAATAAATGGAGATGTAAAGGAACATCTAGGAATGGGTAGTGGCCTCAAAAATATCCGCATTGTTTTTACTATTTGTTGCTACCAAGCGAGGGAAATGTAGCAGAAAATATGCGCTTCAAGCAAAAAATGTACTGAACAAAGTTTACAAGCAACTTCATTAGAAGTCTCCTACGGGTTCTTGGAAATATAAAAGCGCGAGCACGAACAGAAGATAAATTCTGGTTGAGAAGATGTTGAGGGGGAATAGAGTGGAGTGGTAAGTAATATTTTCCCTTTTTTGAAATTCTCGTATACCTGAGTTATAGAGTGTATTAGGGTGTTCCTACTTTGTAAAAATGTTTGAAATAATGGTGAATATAACCCAAATTTAAACATGAAAGATTCAAATTCGGATCTTTCGGGATAACTAACCTAATTTTTTAAAAATACACTGTACGAATTCCGTGTTCGTATTATATACTTTATTAACCGAATGAAGAAGTTTTGAATATTTTCACCTAAATGTGTTAGGGAGGCACATATCACGATCTAAACATACCATTCGTCAAAAAGAAATTCACGCAGCACTTAAATTTTCAAATTTAATTCTTAACAAATTCGAACAAATCATCAATAAAAATATAGTTTATGCCTTAACGTAAGTCATGTGAACCAAGGTTCCAAGATTAGTACAAAATTTTATAAAATTTTCATCAAAATCCCCAACTTTTTAAAATCCCCAACAACTTTCACTAGCGGTATGGTTTTTTTGTCAGGTGGAGCATCTATGCGGCGATGTAAAGATAACATTTTTGCATGTGTGCCTTATCTGGGGTCGCAGTTCCCAGTTTTTATCAGTTGTATGCTTGCAAGTGTTAAGCGTTCTTTCTCATCTTTTCTCACTTTTCATAAAAGTTTGGTATATGAATTAATCTCCAAAAATGTTTTCACTTAGGACAGTTTTAAATTTGTACCAATAAATGGTGGAACTCTAAAACTGTAAATGTTATAAGTCTCGAGAGCATAGCCAGTTCTATACAAGCATCTGACTGACATTCGTATTAAGTCTCTTTATGACCAGAATAACTATATCTTCTGCAAACGGCACAATCTTAATGTATTCCAAGTATGAGACAGATATTCATTCAGCACGAGTGGAAAATTCCCACCTTTCGTAGTACAGTATTTTCCCATAACTAGCGATAGCATTAATGTTTCTTTTGCTCAAGAAATGATCGACTTAGAGGATAGCATCCTGGCCTACAGCAATCAAATTATTTTTAAATATGTCTTCCACCTCCTGCTGGTATAGGCCATAGAAACATCGAGGTTAACAAGAAGGAGGATGAGCTTGCTAGGATAGGATTCTGCTTAACTTCGAACGAAGTGGGTCCAGTAAAAGTTCCTTACAGTCGGATTAAGGCGAAACTAGCGATTCACTATTACAGCATTGCAAATATACGATGAAAGGGTATGTCAACCTGTGTGGTGTCCACGAAGACATGTACTGGCTATAACGCATCAAAAATCAAACAACTGCCTGGTTATAGTCGATCTGACATTTCAACACTAACTGCGGACACTAGAAGGCAGGGAGCACGTAGCGACGGTTAACATACCACACAACAACATATGCTGCAGTTGTAGAGGAGTGAGAGAGAAGGAAACTCCTTTTTACTATCTTTGCAATCGTCCGGGGTTGTCAAGAGCAGGATTACGAGCTCGTGATTATTAATGAGGTGTCTTCTTTTATTTTTAAATGACTATAGAAAGCAGTAAAAATCCATCACCTAAACAGCAGAGGATTGTGGTATTAAAATTGCGCCAGAGTGTCTCCCAGCTTTGTAAAGATAGCCACTCAAACACGAACAGCAACAATACAGCAGGTGATCTGAATACTCAGAAGGCTCTCTATTATCCTGATAAGGACTTTTTCAGATACTACATCGATAGTTAGATTTTACAATTTATGTCTTTGAGCAGAAAAAATCTTGTTTAAATTCATACTAAGGCTCTATACTGCAATAAGTGCTTTGTATGAAAATAAAGCCTCCGAAGTTGGTCTAAAAACGAAATATTTTTAGTTGGCTTGAAAATCAACCTAATACAAATTTTATTTCGAATATATCTTAGAACGCAATCATTATGAATTTTATTAAAACAATCTATGCTTCATCATTATTTTGAGATTTTAAAATTTGCACTCAATAATAATTATTAACTTAAGAATTTTATTCATCGTACACAAAATATGTATAAGCAAATGTCGAGTTATATTTTTTTATCAAAAATAAATATAATTTTTCGAGTATAATTTCTTCGCTGTGAATTAATTTTCCTCAGTGAATTGTTTTTTTTTTCATCAGAAATATTTATTATTTTATACGTTTCACCATTTTCATCCAAATTAATTATTACTTTTTTATATTATCCATTTATATATTGCGATCTGCTTAATAACATTTAACAATATTTATACTTAAAATAATTAACAACTAAGTTCAACTTTTAACAGTTAATGTTGGACTTTTTCCAAACAAATAGAAAACTAGAAAGCATGCTTGATTTTTATATAGAAGCTCCTAGGTCCCTCAAAGATATCAGACATTTTTTTCTATAACAAAATTTGGTCCTTGACCTTTTTATTTTTGAAAAATGTGATAAGTGCTATTTCCATGTTTAATGCAATGTTAATTCTTAAAAAAAATTCTCAAAAATATTCATAAATCAAATTCCGCATGATAGATGAACCACCCTGCCCTTATACACAACAGTTCCCTCCATTCATTGAAGCTAAAAACGCGTGACAAGCTTAAAGTTACTGCAAAGACAAGCCATAAACAAACATAATAACCTAAAACAGTGGACAACTTCAATGCTTAACAATGCGAAACTTATTACTGAAGTAATAGAAAAGTGAAAGGAAAAGGAAGTTCCCGCATTCATTTGAAAACCACAACAAAATTATTTTCCTAATTCTCTGTCAGAGTTGTGCGCTTTAGATGAAAGTTGTTTATTTCAGCTACTTATGCACACACATACGTATACGTGTAGGTGTAGTGGTAGCAGGATAAATTACACAAAAACGAAAGTATTTATTTAAACATTTCTTACATGCAAACAAATACTATTTATTGATACCAAAGCAAATATATTTATAACACCTTCATTCTCCATCAGCTACTTTTATGTTCTAGAATATTCGGGGCAAGATTTCTATGATATTTTCGTTGTACTCTCGACTAGTAAAAACATTTAAAAAATTTCGGCATTTGCGTGAACTGTTGCGAATCGGTCAAAAAACCGTAAGGCAGTATGATTTTGGCATCGCTTCATTACGACGGCCAATTTTTTCGTTCCTGCCACGAGCGAACATTGAACAGTCGCCACAAACCTCAAAGTAGGAATTTAGTTAGCTAAATTTGCAAAATCTGACTGAAAAGTACAAAGAGTAATAGGAAAAAAAAACATCAAGGGCAACTATTCCCCATATAAGAGGGAACATTAGAATGCAGTTACTAATCTGTTTTTGCTATTTTGTGGCCGGCTGCATTTTTGTATTTATTTTTTTATTTTATATTTATTTCTTATTCTAACATCAATTAAATCCATGGTTGTATGTTTCTGAATCCCGGCCAACATCAGTGGAGAATGTTTTTAAATTAGAAATCGGTGTCTCCGCACAAAAATACGCGATTGGTGGCCAGAAAACTGGATAGCAAATGCTGAATACCACAAAAGACGAAGTGTAAGACGAAGTGGACACACCTTCAGGAAATTAGCCCAAGAAATACCAACAATGGAACCCAGAAGGATGTAGATGCAGGGGAAGAGAAAAAGGATCTTGGCGACGGAGCCTGCATGACGAAGTATTGAATTGATTGGGGCAAAACGTAAACGATAAAACCAAGTGGGAATCATTAACTTTGGCACTATGCGCCACATAAACGGCGCTTAAGCAAATCATAATAATAAAAATAATGTCTTGACGATCTTTTAAAAAAATTTAAAAATATTAACAAAAAACTAAAAATATTTTATATACGTGGTGGCGCAAAATTAATCATCCAACATTGTTTTTGAATAACTTTTTTAATGAATAAAAAGAAAAAAAGAAAAAATTGTTGAGTGATGAAAATCTTTATTTAGACTTTTGCACGCTCCATTTGTTTATCTGTTCCTACACCGCAGCTATTCACAAGTGTCAAATATGATTGACATATGGCACCATTTGCAAAAATTATAAAACTTCCCTTAGGGTGATTAATTTTGCACCACCATGTACATAAGCTCATGGAAAATAAAATAGTTGTGCGATATTTTGACCAGTTCTGACTATTTCATTGTACTTCTCTCTGTTAATTTTTTTATAAAAGTTTTACTCATTAGACAATAAAAACTATATAAATCGTTTTTTCAAACTTTGTGCAAAAATTATGAAAATTATAAAAAGTCCGCACATTCTCACCGAAATTTCAGACTTTTTAATCAGATTCTTGAGAATAATTTTTGGTATCCAGTTTCAATTTTGAACAAAATGTCGTTGATTTTTGACGATATTTTTTTTTTGCTGACAGAGTCGCGCATTTTCCTCCAAACAAGTGCGTTTCACAACTTTATTATATGGAAAAAATTGCCATCTTCAAAGTCTTCTCCCTTGTCTTTTTTAACTTAGAGGAAGACTTTATATATCTCTGTCTTAACCAAAAGGTACCTCATCAAGCTCCTCCTGTCGATTTATTCCTGTCCTTTCAATCATTTCTACCTTTATTTTCTTCTTAAAGGTATCACAATGGACGACGATTTCCTTATCAATTTACTAAATATGCCTCGCTTTTTTTCACGATATAGATATATATATACATACAGTCGGCTTGAAATTTTAGGTCCCTCCATTTAAGGAACAAATTTTTGTCGTGCGTCCAGCTGTTGTTCCACAAATGGAGAGACCTTCAGTTTCAAGCCGATTGCGAACGGTAGATATTTTTTTTATGAGGAGCGTTTCCATGGCAGAAATATACTCGGAGCTTTGCTATTGTCTGCCGAGGGGCGACCGCTATTAGAAAAAACTTTTTCTTAATTTTGGTGTTTCACCAAGATTCGAAGCTACATTCTCTCTGAATTCCGAATGGTACTGACGCACTAACCATTCGGCTACGGCGGCCGCCGGGATAGCCGGGCTAAATATGTAGCTAACCTTATCGCATCGGATACTCAACCCGTCTGTATTCTGTAAAACCTTTACATCTCATCACGCCAGCCATTTTGAAATTTTCCATAAATCTTCCGCATAATTTTTCTCTCACTTCAGCAGTTCTAGTAATTTCATTTCATCCTGTTTAGTAAAGGCAGAATTATCAATGCAGAAGCTCACGCAAATGGTAAAAAATTTTTATTGTCATTCTTTTCAGAGTGACTAAAAATTTTGTTTTTATTAACTTTCGTTTATTTGCAATCTATTTTTAAAATAATAAGCAAATTATATAACAACTTAACAATTTGACTTATATTATTGAGCTCCATTGAGGTATGTATACTACGATTAATGTACACTTATATTCAGATTTATGTGTTAGATTTTAATACATTTTAATTTTAGATTTATCTGTTAGGTTCTGAATGGAATATCTAATACATGAGGTCTTTTAAGTCTAGTAATTTCATTAGTTTCATCAAGTAATGCAATTGCTAGCGGGTCATCGTGATAACTTAATCTCTGTAAATATTTTGTGGTATAATGTGGTTTTTTAATTTCATCTTTTATAAAGGGAATTTGTGATAAGTCTTAAAGTTTTTGACTGATATCTTTGCAGAATTTCTATGTTAGAATTGCTAGCAGTTCCCCACAGTTGTACTGCGTAGGTCCATACTGGCTTTACTATAGCCTTATATATTAATATTTTGTTATTTAGATTCAATGGTGATTTTGGTCCTACTAGCCAGTAAAGTTTGTTTGTTTTTATCTTTAACTGGGGGTTTTTTGCTTGAATATGGCATTTCCAGGTTAGCAGGTTGTCCAAATGTAAGCCAAGGTATTTGACCGTATCATGCTTGGGAATTATATTACCATTCAGATACAGTGAAGGGCATTCTTTCCGTCTCAATGAAAACAAAACATGCACAGATTTGTTTGTGTTAACTTTTGTGACTAAAAAATGATTCTTTTTTTCTGGGATTCTGGGCAGCAATTAAAAACTAATGAGTTTACTCCAATATATTCGTTTTAAGTGCTTATTAGAGTCTACAGATAAGGCGTTTATAGCATAATCTTACGCTACTCGCGTTTTTGCTTCCTCATTTCGATAGTAGTAAGGACCGCTGATGCCGCCAGTGCTATATGAACTTCGCGAACAAATTTATTTATCATGTTTTTCAAAGTAAATTTCCATAATTCGGAAGCGTTGTTCTGCCGCTAAACGATTCACGATGACTTGATGACGAACCTTGCTGAACGAAATGTCAACACAGTGTGCCATTCTCAGTTGTCCCACCATCGATAGCGATAGTTCTCGTGTAGCTAAAAAACCGGATATATAGAAAATGCAAAAGATCGCATAACAAAAAAAATTGTCAAAAAGCAATGCGTTTTGTGAGCCACTACAAACTTGCAGTCTATTATACCAGAATTCAGTGGGCTATAAAACTGCGTACTCGAATTTTTTCTAAAAACTCTAATTGAAATTTTGGTGAAAATTTGTTGATTTGGCTTTTATAATTTGCGCAAAGTTTAAAAATTGGATTTATATGGTTTTTGTGGGAAAATTAACCATATTTTTATTGAAAAATTTGAAAAATAATTTTTTCTAAAAAATCTGATAAAATTTTATGAAAATTTGATAAACATTTATTGATTTTGTTTTTATAATTTGCAAAAAAGTTCAAAAATTTAAGTCATATGGTTCTTGTGAGAAAATTTACCATATTTTCGTTGAGAAATTATTGAATTTAAATATGAAAAAAAATAAAAGGTCAAAACTTGCCTACAGATCTGTGCTAAACGCACTGCATATAAAATTTAATAGACTTGTAGAAATTTTAAAAGCATTTTTAACACATTTTTGGAATTTAATAGCATATCTTAAGAGCTTATAATACGTTTTTAAACGCATATTTTGGGTTGGGCTCACGATTATTAAACAAGATGACACGTGTGTGCAACTTTCGTATGTTTGTATGTAGCATAGAATTATTCCTGGTATTTTTAATTTAATGTATATTTAATCTTTCAGGTATGTACTTGCGGGTGTTCATCTGAAAATATATTTACTTGCAACATCTTTATTCCATTCAATTCGAACATTTTCGTAGCCCCAGTGATTAAAATATTTTACTCACCTCATAGATTTTTTAAATTGTCTCACTTTAAGCAAATCTGCTAGTGTTGTTGATTGAAAAAAATTTACACGAAAACGTTGGCAGAAAGTTTTGTGAATTCTAAAACCTAAAAATCTGTATTTATTACATTTTATAAAAATTTCTTATTTTACTTGAATTCCTATGTCATTTTCATTGCAGCTGTTCAAACTTTTATTTGTGGCATCCGTGGTGAAATTATTTGAATATTTATGATATTTACACAAAATGAGGCTTGCGAACTGATTGTGTCGAATAAATTGGTTCCCACGGCATTCGTATAAAAATAGGCAGGCGATGTGTTTCTTCTTTCAGCATTATTTGTGGCCACGTGCTGTGTGGTTGTGTGCATAATGTATGTTTGTATGTGTATGCGTTTTCTTGCTTGCCAAGAGTGTGCTAGTTTAGTTGCAATTAAAATTTTGGCTTTTAAACTACAAAATTTATGCGCATTTAAACAGCTATTAACTTGTGGTTTCGCCAGAAACACACACAACTAAAAACACACAAATTCACAGCAAGAACCTAATCACTAAATAAGTGTAAGTTTTGCACAAAGCCCTACATAGGACATGTACTTATGTATGTATGTATTTGTGTTGTCTGTGTGGTGTCAAGTGCGCTGCAGGGAAAACGCGAACAAGTGAACAAATTTTTGATTCAGCTACTAATGCTGTTTTGGCAATTTGTAATCAATTTTCACAGTGTGTGACCGATTAAATTACTCAACTCGCATAGTTTGTCCATTGCGTTGTTAGTTGACGGACGAGTGACGCAACTGAGTAAAACTACAAGATTTTTAATTTTTAATTTTACAGATTCCATTTTGATAGATGACCTTTGCCATTTTATGGGTAGACCCATTTTCCATCAATGTAGAGTTTTTGGGGTTTCTGTGCGAAAGTCTGGAGCATGTAGTCAGACGCAAATTTCTTATTTTAATTCCGTTTATAGTATGGATCAGAACCTGTAACCTTGTATTAGACCCTTCTAAAGTCTCATCAAAGGAGAATCGACCCACCATATTTTTGACAATTTTAATCGACAGCTCGAAAAGGAGTTTCCTATATACCGCAATATCTGAATTTGGTATCCCCGCAAAACTAATACGGCTATCCTAGATGACCTTACTCCATACCAACAGCGCCATTAGAGTGACTCTCTGTCATGTGAATTCTTTAACCTAGAATGATAATGCTGGAAAAGATCGTGCGAGCCGCAGAGCTTAATCGCTCCGGCATCAGTTTTTTATAAGGGGCGCATTTGCGTATCACACCAACGTCACTGTTAAGATTTCGAGGTTGTAAGACACTTCGTTTATTTAGAAACCAGCATTAACACCAATAACAATGTCAGGCTGAAAGTCCAACGGAAAATCTCTCTTGCCAACAAGTACTGCTTTGGACTAAGTAGGCAACTGAGCAGTAAAGTACTCTCTCAACGAACAAAACTAACACTCTAGAAGACTCTCATCATGCCCGTCTTAATGTATGGCGTGAAGCTTGGACGATGACAACATCCAATAAGGCATCCCTTGGAGTGTTTGAGAGGAAGATTCTGCGGAAGATTTATAGTCCATTGCACGTTGGTGACGGCGAGTATCACAGGCGATGAGACAATGAGCTGTATGAGCGACTCTAAAAGTATTCGATGCGGTACCAGCTGGTGGTAGCAGATGAAGAAGAAAGCCTCTATTAAGTTGGAAAGATCAGTTTGAGAAAGACTTGGCTTCACGTGATGTGTCCAACTGGCGCCGGTTAGCACAAGAAAGAAACAACACTGCCAAAATCGCGTAAACGCACAGAATTACTTTTCTTGTCGTTAATGACGTTTTCGCTATCCCTTGGGAGTATTTTCGTACTCACTAATACTAGGCTTCTTCGCAAATAGACGACTTCGTTAACTTCCAGCAGACGGACTCTATCCATTAAATTCTTGACTGCTAATTCTTTTCACTCTCCGTCTTCGTCGGCCTTATATTTGCAGTCACATGTTTAATAACTTGAAAATATTAAATATTAAAATTTCTGAGTGTATTACTGCCATGAAGAAGCTCCTCATAAAAAATATCTGCCATTCGGAGTCGGTTTAAAATGGTAGGTCCCTCCATTGGTGGAACAACAACAATACGCGTGCCACAAATAGAAGGAGGAGCTCGGCCAAACACCCAAAAAGGGTGTAAGCTCCAATTATATAATCATTTTTGCAATTTTTGGGCTTTCACAATTTTTTCCATTTCCCCTGTGATTGGCTCACCAGAGCGAGTTTCGTTTTTAACCATTTCGACCTCGTTTTTTTTACTTCAACATTTTTTTCATTTGTAATCGTGTGTTGGCCCTTTGTTTTTGGAATCATAGGAAATAATAATAATCGCATTAACTACACTTTCGTCGGTTCGATCTCTTTGGTCGACACTGCGTATACGCAACTTACTAAACGACTGCTGCAGTTGGCGCAATAATAACTTTTTTACCTTTTCAAATACTGCTTTACTTTGCCTATTTGTATACTGCAGCTGTCTAGTTCACAAGTGTCAAATATAATTAACGTACGACACCATTTACAAAAATTACAAATCTTCCGATAGGGTGATTCGTTTTGCGTCAAAGCAAAATTAACACAAAATAGTCGCCCTATTTAGGTTAATGTACAAAAAACTGTGCGATACTTTTAAACTTAGTTTACGCTGCACCAACTTGATTTTATCTATACATCTTATCTTAATATTACTAAAAATGTATATTATTTTTGCAAAAACAAAATTTACCTATAATTGAGCGATTCCGTGTCAAGGGATTCAAGTATGTGGAATATTGTCCTCGGTTTTTCTGAAAATTGATTTATTTGTAGGCTTCCGTTTAATAAGCAGTAAACTGAAAAAAATTCGAAAAAAATAGTAATTTATTAGGTATAGAGTTTTTTAAAGTGAAACATCTTCGGTACTTTTTGACATTTAAATTTTTTTTAATACTTTAGGACAAAATCTGTTTTTAAAAAATTTTTTGTTGGAACAATTTCTTTTAGAAAAAATATTTTTTGTCATTATTCAAGTTTAAGGTATTACATGAATATTTGGTAGAGTTTTTGTAAGTGAAAAAATTTTGAAAAAAATTATAATTTTGAGATTTATTGAACATTTGAATTTTCTTTTGTTTTGAATTTTTTAGGACAAAATATATGTGGAGACACCACAACTAGATTAAGCTTATTACATTCTTAATAGTTATCCTTTAATTTGTTCATATACTTTTATTCCAAATTGTGGGAGCTAGTGAATAGCGAAAACGATGTGTTCACTTGCACGGCTCAATCCAAAACGAAACAAGACCGAAAATTATTTCGTTTATTAGCTCAACAGTACAAAGCGAAATAATGAGGAGTTAAAAACAAATGAAAAGTCACACATGGTTGCATTTCAAAGTATTAGGAATGAATAAATTAAAGGATAACTATTAAGAATGTAATAAGCTTAATCTAGTTGTGGTGTTCCCACATATACTTTAAAAAAAAATTTTTTTTGAGACAATGTTTTTTTTTTGAAAAATATTTGCTTGTCATTATTAAAGTATTAAATGTAAATTTGACAGTATCAGAAATATTTCTGGTTCTTTTTGAAATTAAAAAAAGTTAAAGTCAATATACTTCTAAAACAGGTTTTTTGGACAATTTTTATAGGAAAAGTATTTTTTTGTCATTATTGGAGTATTCAATGTTAATTTGCTAGAGTTTTTTAAAGTAAAGTATCTTTTGTTATTTTTGACATGAAATTAGGATTAAATTTAGTTTTAAAAAAAAATTTTTGAACATTTTAGAATCGATTTTTTTAAAGTGAAATATCTTTGGTTGCTTTTAACATTCAAATGTTGTTTTTTTTAATTTTTTATGACAAAATATAAATACTTCTAAAAATTTTTGGCTGGGACAATTTTTTTAGGAAAAACATCTTTTCGTCATTATTGAAGTATTGAATGTATATTTGATAGAGTTTCTTAAAGGGACATATCTCCGGTTTTTTTTTTGCATTTAAAAACAAATTTTTTTGGATAAAATACACTTTTTATAAATTTCACTTTTTATTAGAAAATTATTTTTTGGCATTATTTGAGTATTAAATGTATATTTGATAGAGTTTTTTTAAGTGAATAATCTTCGGGTATTTTTAAAATTAAAAAAAAAATTCCATAAAATATAGTTTAAAATTTTTTTTTGTTGGGAAACATTGTTTTTGTCT
This sequence comes from Anastrepha obliqua, assembly GCF_027943255.1. Lineage (NCBI taxonomy): Eukaryota > Metazoa > Arthropoda > Insecta > Diptera > Tephritidae > Anastrepha > Anastrepha obliqua. The sequence continues at coordinate 67,358,611 of NC_072893.1, forward strand.
TTATTGAAGTATTAAATATATGTTTTATCGAGTATTTTAAAGTGAAATATTAGTGAAATATCTTCGGTTCTATAAAACATATTTCACTTTTTAAGATAAAATATACATGTTTCCCGAGAATTTTTTGGTTTTTGTTCAAAATTTTTAGAAAATAATATTTTTTTGTTGAGTATGAAATATATGTTTGAATATAACTCGAAAAATTATAGAAATTCCACATGCATGAGTCTATAAATAAAAAAAGAAAAAGAAAAAATATGTTTTCCAAAAATTACAACAAAAAAACATGCTCAAAAATGTTGAACGAAATAGTTAGATTTTTTCCAAAAAATATGTTTTTAAATAATATTTTTTTCTAAAAAAAAATTGAAAAAAGTTAGAATGTTCAAAATCATCCAAAATATTTCACTTTAAAAACTCAATATTAAATTTTCAACATTGAATAAATCTGAGAATTTTAATTTTTTCTTTATTTTTTCAGTTCATATTATACGTATTTTATTATATTCAATACCACAAATAACCTAAATTTCAAATAGACGACAATGTCCAAAAGTCTGGGATCACTTGACATGGAATCGCTAAACTTTTCTCCTCTTCCTGCAAAAGAATAAATTTTAAAAGTAAATCACAAGACTCAACTATACTCAACAAGTTTCAAATTTCAATTGGCGAGAAAACGCTTTAGCGCCTGTGTGTTTGATACTTAGACCCCGCGGTTGGTCAAAAAAAAAAAGCAAATATAGTTTAAGTGGGTTTGCATGACTTAAAATTGCCGTTTAATTTTTGATAAAACTAAAGTTGCCGCACGCCATGGACTACAACCAGAACAGTGTAATATTCCGAATTTAGCACTCTTTCGGAACTTTCTAAAAACCGATGATGGGAGTACGAACAGCAACAGAAGAAAATTGTTATCGCCTATAACTAAACATGTTTCCAAATTCATCAGTTTGTGGTCAGCAGATTTTCCTACAGAGTCTTTTAATCGTAGATATGCACGCAAGCATATCTGCCAACAACCACCCAATTGCCGAAGTGCTTTAGCGGATGACAGTTCTCAGATTTCACAATTGTTGCGCGTTTAAAGCTACTTACTTTATTGCTGGTATTTATTTCAAATACACAGGCATTAAATGCATATTTATCTTTTTCTCTATTTTGGTTTTTGTCCGCATTGTTTGCTTGCTTGTTACTTTGGGCTACTAAAATGGACTAAAAAACATTAAGGTAGCCCAATTCTGAGGAGCAAATAAGTTTGTTTTTTTAATCGTTTTTACAACTCCATTCTAGCTATAAACAGTAATGTTTAAAAAATATTTTTCAAATTAGTGTTTCGTAAATTTTTTGTAAACTTTTGAAAATCGGCAGTCGAATGAATGAATTTAGCTGAGCGTGGCACCCGTCACCTTTTGATTCAAGTGGGCGGAATGTGTGTGGATTTGATGAGTACAAGGAACTGAAGGGAATTAATTGAAAATCGGTTTCGGACCAATTCCTTGACTAGACAGGATATGCCATGTACGCCTACTTTACGTATATTTGCATTCAAGTTCATTTTTCTGTGTTTATACATGCGAATCAGTATTCAGTACTCGTACATGGTTTTCTCAGTCAAATTTGCCAAATGGAAAGCTATCAGCCAAATTTTGTGGTTTGTCATTTTGGCTTCCCTCATCCCAATAACTTCTGTTTCCCCATGCAGTGCTGGGTACATTTGTGTCTGTGTCTATGACTGCGAATGCGTAGTTGCAGGTGTATTTACATACATACATACAGATGTAATTGCTTAAATTAGATTGCCACAGTTTAGTAAAATGCGTTTCTTCGTAGAATTTTGATTGAGGAATAAATTTGAATATCTTTTCAGTGAGTTTCCTTCGCACTAAATGAATTAATTTATGCTAACAGAACTCAAGTTTTTGTTCAAGTGTGGTAAGTGAGCGGTGGGAGCGGGTAATATTGCAGAGATACAATATAACTGTTAAGTGATTCCATGACAAGTGATCTAAGTATTTTGGACATTGTCGTCAATCTGCTAAAAATTGTTTTAATTGTGGTATTGAGTATAATAGGGAGTAAAATTTAAAAATTTTATATTGAGAAATTTGTTGATTTAAAGAATTCTGCTATGACGGAAATTTTAGCATGGAGTGTTTTGAACTGAAATAACTTCATTTTTATAAAAAATTTGATTTTTCTTTTTTAAGATAAAATATACTTAAAAAAATAAATTATAATTTTTTTAATATTTATTTATTTTAATATTTTTGAACTGAAATAACTTCATTTTTATAAAAAATTTGATTTTTCTTTTTTAAGATAAAATATACTTAAAAAAATAAATTATCATTTTTTTAATATTTATTTATTTTAATATTTTTGAACTGAAATAACTTCATTTTTATAAAAAATTTGATTTTTCTTTTTTAAGATAAAATATACTTAAAAAAATAAATTATCATTTTTTTAATTATAATTTGTTTGATAATTTCTGAAAACTCTATCTCTCAGGCTTTCATTCTTTTTGAATAATATCTCAGACTGTGCTCAGTGATCGCTGTAAGTTTTATTGCACGACTCTCATAAATTTTTGAGTTTTATTCAAGCGTACAGCGAATCGGATTACTAAACATAGTCTGATACTTCAGACATACAGTCTCGCTAATCGGCACTAACGACTCAATTAAGAATTTTCTTAGTGCAACTAAGGCGGATTGACAACTAGGCTTGATTCTCATCATTTAAGCAGGGGAATTTTCGAAGGCAACGTTGCCGAAAAATCGAAAAATGGCAGTTAATATCTATTGGGCATCAAAAATAGTGAAACTTTCGGAGCAGTTTGACAAATTGCAATTTAAGATTTTTTTTTAATAAATAAAAATGTCTTAATATCAGGGCAGCTAATACCCGTATTTGTCGCCTGCGATCCAGCTTTTGCTGACAAAACTATCCAGTAAGCAAATCAGCTGTTCACTAATCCGCGTAACATCTGTCTGTCTCACTACAATTTTAATTGGAATTAACTGCGCCGGTAATCCTGCATCCGTCTGCCTAGACTATAAGCTATTATTTAAAAAAAAAAAAATGAGTTGGTGTTTTTCAAAAATTAACAGAAACATTTTGAACAAAAAATTTACTTTTGTCTGAAATAATTTTTTTTAGCATATTTATTCCAAAAAACCTACAACATTTTTTTTTTATATAAAAATGATATAAGTAACCGAAAAAACTCCATACCAGAATTTTTAACATTGCATAAATCACAAAATTAATACAATTTTTTTTATTTGTTCAGTTCACAGCATATTATACTGAATACTACTTCAAATAAATCAATTTTTAAAAGAACTTACGACAATGTCTAAAATACTGGGATAACTTGACAAGGAATCACTCTATTGAGGAACGATTGTTTTAGTAATAAATTATAGTACTTTATTAATTATTGTTGCAGTATTATTAAGTAATGGCTAGACAAAAACAAATTTCTGAGCGCATTTCTGCCACGAAAAATCGTTTCGAAAAAATCTTCTGCGTCTAGACGGCGGTGGGAAATTGCAAGTTCTAACTCCTAATTAGTTTCATTAGTACTTTCGATAAGAAAGTTGTTTCGAGTGAATTCAAAAATATTTCTGTTATAAATAAAGGTCTTCAAAATGTATGCGGAGCATATTGATAATAGGTTAAATCTATAGAAACCTCTCCCTATGTATCCGTGTGTATATAATTTGAGCTCTATACGAGGTCGTCAAATGAAGTTTCCTGCGTGATAAACTACACGTTAAAAACAAAGTTCATGCTGCCGAGGAAAGATAAAAAAATACGCAGACTGGAAATGAAGGAGTTGAAAATTATAAATGAATTTTCTATAAAATGTCTGCCTGTTGAGGATATGAGTCGAAACTGGATTGATGGAAACGTTGTTACGTATTCATTACTCGCCTCCCTAAATCCGATCTTAGTCGGGACTCTCTGTTGCGCACAGAAAAGAAAAAGTGTTTAGCAAGCAACCAACTCAAAAGGGTAAAAACAGCAGAACATTAAAAAGGAAAGTTAGGTGGATCTATAAACCTTTGTTTACTTCATAACTTGTTGAATTATGTACTAAATTAAACCATGAACATGAACTATAAAATAAGTATGTATGTGATTCAATACTTTTAATTAAATTAAACAATGAAATTGATCACTGCTTTAAGCCCAATACAATTCTCGAAAATTCTAAAACTCAGTCAAAAAAAGTGATTAGCCTAAGCCTAAGGTAAAATTTGGCATAATAGCCTACTTCACTTCATCCCTATTAATACATTTTTTTCTCGGATTAAGGGAACAGATACCTGTAAACGGCCATATTTTCCCTGATTTTCATTAAAATTATTTAAAATGAAGAAGTCAATATATTGTTTCAAAATTGGCATACAGTTTATTTATACATTAAAAAAAATACAATTTTTTTTTTTATTTTAATCATTTAAAATTGCGGATGTATTCCCAATTCTTCTTTGACATATTCTTAAAGGATTATATTAACATTTTATGAAAAAATAATTTGTTTTTTTTCGAAATTTTACAGGTTTTTGTCCCCGTAATTAATTTTTTACATTTCTGGAAGTAAAGATTATTACAATATTAAGGAGGCTAAATGTGAATTATAGAGAGGGTGATTAAGTGCGTTAAAGCTTTAACTATTTTGAGGAGCTAGCGTAATTTGCACACACAATTCACAGACTTCGAGTCCAATTTTTCGTATTTTTCTCTCAATTTTATTTATTTAGAAGTACAGCGTACTACTCTCCCTTTATATTGAAAATTTATTCTTTGTAATCGAACAATCAAATGCCAATCGGAAAAAAATTTTGCTATTATATATTCAGCCAACTATGAAATCTGGAAGTTTTTAGATGGTGCTACATAATTTAGCATAATTTATGCCATGTAGATTCCATTAAAAAAACAACAAACAAAACAGTTCCACCTTCAGTAACAATCTGATTCATCAAGTCCCTATCTGTCTTCGCTACACAGATTCGAAAATTCTTTAGAATACCCCAAATGTCGATTAAACATAAAAAGACGGTTATGGAGAATGTTTGAAACGTTTGGCTAAGGCACTCCAATTATTTCTGCGATTTTCAAATGTTAAACTTAACTTCTATAACAAAATTGTTTGACTGCGGATGTAGTCTCAATCGGCCTACTTGAGCGCTGGTCCTATTCAATTAAGTATCTTTCTTCCTTAAATAGATTTTACTACTTATAAGCCATTGTTTTTGTATGGTGTTTTTCCTTGATTAATGAAAATATAAAAAAACTCTCATATCCTCTCACCAACTCCTCTTTAGACAAACCTTTTGATCTTTCTGCGAATTTACTAATGATAAAACTTTATTTCAATTACTATTACAAAGAAGTACTGATTTTATTTTTTTAATTATTTCCTCTAAATGTTGACTATTACGTCGCATGCACTCTTGGAATTTGGTTTTCATACTCTGTGCCAGTCGCTGGAGAAGTGATGCCATTAACCACGCGAATGATATTTTCTTTTAGCGCTAGGCGGGTCGCTGGATTTATTTCATTGATTTCACTTTTGAGGTACTCCCACAGAAAAAACTTCATACGGGTAAGATAGGGCGATCTTTGTGGTCAGGATATGTCACCGAAACGGCTTATAAGTTTGTTAGGAAAGAAATCACGCACTATCGCCACGGTCTCTCTGGCCATTTGCAGCGTAGCGTGACCTTGCTGCAACCAGATATGTACACTAAAGAAATGATGTTCTCTCATTATTGACAGCAAATTATCGTTCGATTTTCATAAAAAACTACGGTCTAATTAATCCGATACTTGATAATGCACACCAAACCATCACTTTGGGGATGTGAAGTAGCTGTTGATGTTTTAGTGGGTTCTGTTCTTTATGTGATCAATAACGGCAATTTTGCAATGGGTAATAACGGTAATAGGCTTAATCATTTCAAAAGAACTTTCTTCAATATTTCATGCACAAAAGATTTCGGAAGTTCTAGGATACGGATTATCGTACAAACTTGCCGCGACGAGTTCAATATGTTGATTGTATTGAGCGTTTTTTTTTTTCATATATAATAAAAAATGTCGAGCATTCGTTAAATGAAGAAATGAAGTAAATGTATGGAATTACTACTAAACAAATTTTCAAAATTAAACGCGTTTTTTGAGCCACTCTAAACTAGCAATTTATTATACCGGAATCCCATGGCTCTAAAACAGCATATTAGAAAATTTTCAAAAAAATTTAAAAATCTGATGAACGTGTTTTTATTTTTTTCAACTTGCGCATTGAATCTTGAACTTATATGATTTTGTGTAGGAGAATGAATTATATTTCCATAAAAAGAATTATTATATTATAATTCAATGAGAAACAAATAAATTGTCAAAACTTCTCAATAAGTGTCAGCGGTATATTTATTTAACGCAGTGTAGTTCATAAGAAGCCGGCTGAACAGTTCTTCGGAAGAAGCACATAAATTTGCATTTCTTAAGATTTAATTTACTATCTCTTGTATAAGAATATATTATGTAAGAAAACATTTTCACTCACACAAAGTGCGCGCACATTTGATTTGTGGAAATTGACGCAGCACGTAGAAAGCACGCCTAGCTATTGATTAGGTGATTTACATATAAACAAGTCAGTAAAAGCTTCATTTTGTGAGCAAATAAAGTAATTGTAAATTGTAAAGTAGATATCTCAATTCTAAATTATCAATTTTCCGAACAAGTATTCAAGCGATTTAAAGTTATTGTGATTCAATGTGCTTTCCTCAAGAGATTCGGCATTACAGCTGCACCTTTTTCTTATTAAAAACAAATCAGATACCCATTCAATGAACCGCAGGTGGACATAAAAAGTGATTTGAATTTCCCTAAAAAATACGCACACAATCGGAAGCGGTAGAAGTAAATCCAATTCAGTAAAAACCAAGAGAAGCAACAACAGCAAGCAAACTGAGATTTAACGGCACACTTAGAGTAAAGTACTCGTTTTGCGTTTATTTCTGTATTTTATTTGTTTGGTTTTGGTTGTTCCCTTGGTTTTTCTCTTGCTTAAACGATAGTCGTTGGAAGTCAATTCAGAGTATCCATCTGCTTTATATCAAATTCAATGACACATTTTACTAAGTGCCAGTGCTGTGAGCAACATACATTTGATGTGATAACACTTACGTACATGCATACATACTTAGGAGTAAGAAAAAAATAGGAGAAAAACACAAAAGTAACCATTAAGTGAAAAAATATCAACCGAACAGTAAAAATGCTTTAAAGTTCAGCAGAGGTGCTTGCCACAGCTGCACCTTATTGATCTCTTTTACGGTTGCAAGGTTTCAAGGATATTATTATTCAGCGAACCGTAGCGCCATCTTAATAGGCAATCAGTAATTTGACCAGAACAAGATGTAAATCGTTTTGGTTTTGGTTTTGCTTTTCTTCTTTTTTTTTTTGGTTTGGTTTTGTTCCTTTGCTTACGTACCTGGAGACACACAACAACAACTCACCCTTGCATGCACTCAAAAATAACAAACGTGGAAGCTGTGCACGAGCCAGCAATAAAGCGAAAGTGAATGTGACGAAAATAGAAATGAAATTGCTATTAAGTAACATTTTCAAATAAAATCACGTAGCAGGCAAAAAAATGTGGAGAAGCTAAGTGACTGAAAACAACCCACAAACTCAGTAATACTCTCACAATAATCTACCGAATTATCCAATGGTCAACGAAGGAAGCACAAGAGAAAGTCACGCAAGAAATCAGGAATGATATGGAGAAGATGTTGGCAACAAACGATGGAGAATACTCGTAACTGTGTGACGCAAAGATTGCCGCTGCCATTAAACTTAGTCGCATCAATTAAGAATAAAACACGATTGTTGACAAGCGAAAGCAAAATGACCATAGCGATGTTTAAGTTCGAATGATTCGAGCTGAGATTTACGAGCAGCGCACGTTTCAGATATATTCCACTTATTGCCACTTGCAAGTGTTAAGTTTAAGGATGGGATAATCGGCTGTCTGGTTTCATTAGTTTTCAAATCATGTTTAAACGAAATTGAAGTCAATACTTAAATGTCCCAAATTTCGTTGAGTTTAGTGTAGTTGTAGTGAGATGATTATTTCATTGACCGCTTGAACAGAATTGCAGAAGGCAGCGGACAACGGGTTGACGGGTACCCGTAGTCAAAATTAGAACACATTTAATAGCATGAAATTGCGCTGAATTGCGCGGAATTGCGACGAGGCCGGATTTCCAAAATTATTAGATTCATTTCTATTTTCTCCGACGGATTGAAGACTCAGGGTTGCTTTTCTGATTAATTGATGACAATTTATTTGTTTACAAGCAAGAATAGGTAAATAATAAGCAAATAATATTCGATTTGCTCAAGAAACCCAACAAATTATCAATAATCAAGGCGAATATATTAAAGGTGGTACCGGTAAATCAGCTGATATGTTTTTTTCTTTCGCCGTGTCCGGGTGGCTGTCAGAAAGAAAAAAAGCGAGTTCATTATTTGTTTTCTACTTTTCCAGTACTTTGCTTTGACAATCAAACGTACAGAACATTGTTGTTGGTCTATTGACCATTGTCAATAATTTAGAAAAAAGTTGTTTTTTTTTGTGACCCTCAACGAGTTGCTTCACAAATATAGAAAACGAAAAGATTTCACTACAAAATTAATTTTATTGCAGCAACAAATTGGCAGCTATAAATCGGCCCGTTGCAATAGTGTTTCCGTCCCCGTCGCTATTGTGTTTAGCCATCCGTCAACCCGCTGTCCTGCTGCAATTCTCTTCCTGGCCTGACTGGCTACTTGAGTTTCAGTTTTAAAAATTCCTTCTTGGAAATTCACATATTTTGCGGAAAATATTGATTCATAACAAGTTGCCTATTTCTATGATTTGGAATATGAGATAGTAAGACGGCATAACGAATGCTTGAAATTTTTTTTATATAAACAAGAAAACACTTAATTCCGCCAGCAAAAACAAAGTGTCGAAAATCAACTCAGTTTTTGAATCACTTGAAGCTCACACTTTATTATATTAAATTTCAATGAGCTCTCACTCTGCATACTTAAAATACTAATTAAAAAGTGTGAAATTTTGATGAATTTTTTTTTAATTTTTTCTTAAGTTGCACAAAGTCTGAAATTTTGTTTTATATGCTTTCTGAATTGTTTTAAATGGTTTCTGCTAGAATGAATTATATTATAATTTCATAAAAAAACAATATTAGAATTAAATGGGAAGCAAATAAATAGTCTAAACAATAGCAAATACCTTTTTAGGTAATATTTACATACATACTTACATACAGATACATAATTCATATTTAGCAATAGTAAAACGTTAAAGAATTTTCTATGATTTCATGACATTTCGAAATAACTTCACTTTTTTACAAGTGGGGGACGAAGCAGAATTGAAGTGCTAGTGATTCATTTTTGAACACCGATAACAGAGTAGAAGGTAATTACTTTTTGAAAAAAAAAAAATATATATTTTCATGGAATCGATGAACCTATCTTTCTCGGCGAATAATAATTTTGCCGGTTTACAACTGTAAGATATAGAAAAACAATTCGTTTTTATTTATGGTTCAGTAAAAAAAAATACCGAAATATAAAACTTTTTCATTATTTTTCTGTTAATATGTCTTATTAATAATTAAATAAAGCTATTTCCACCGTGAAACAACTTTTTTATATGCAGTAAAAGATTAAGGACGACCTCTGCAAGGTTCAGTGCACTATACAGGGCAAGAGTCATTCCAGTACATAGAACCGGCTGTCATGGAAGTGACTTTAACTGCACTGACTAGATCCAGGATTGGACACATCTATTGAACCAGACAGTACATAAACAGGCAATGAGCGGCATTTATCGGCAGTCTCTCTTACCACCTTCCTAAACTTCCGCCCGCCAAATGCTGTCATCGGAGTCCAACCACCATCCATCGATAAGATTCAGCTGCCTCGTGGGACCCGCGTTACCTTACACAATTAAGTTCAGGATATTATAGTAGGCTAAACTCCAAAATATTTAGAATTGACTCCGACATGCTCAGCATGCCCGGCACACACATGAACCTTAAGTCCACTCATTTCACACGCTTCTCTCTTTGGATCTCAAACCGTTTGGAAAAAAGTGCGCTGTTTATCACGCCAAGCATAAAGAATTGTTCTGGAAAACCTGCCTCTCACGGAATCATTTACCTCCGCCATTGACATTTCTTCTTTTTTATAGTACATATGTATATAGAAAAACGTTATTGAACCGCTTGAAACATTTTTGTGATGTGCCAATCTAAATGGCATACAAATAACTTAGATAGCTACGCCACACCTGAAAATCGTAAGTTAGTGTGCTTTGAAGTGAATAGAGACCAGTGTGTTTTGAGTTGAGTGTAGCCAGTGCAAATTTCAAGTAACTACAAAATGGCGTTGATTTTTGGCAATTTTTTTCACTGAGGTCTGAGCAGACTCCTTCTTCCATATAAAGTATGATACAGGGCCCGCCATCTATCGTTACGGATTTGAACTAGGTATTATTTGAAGAATGGTAACACTTAGCTGTCATCTGATTTGACAGAAAATTAGTTTTATTCTTCCGCTGAACGAAAATGGTTGTGTATACGCTCAAAGAACGCTGGGAAATATTGCGACATTACTTTGAAAATCATGGTAATGTTGCAGAATGTGTACGAAAATTAGGTACGGCAATGGGAAGAAGGAAAGCACCGAATGAAGCGTATAAAGCGGGTATGTTAACAAGCAAAATTGCCGCATTTGGGGCTCAGAAAACTCGCACGCACTCGAAGAAAAGCCGATGCATTCACAACGAGTCACTGTTTGATCCATTTTCCTTCGAAAATGAGCGAGGAGTGGCCGTAACCGTCAATGGAGAGCGTTACCGGGCCATGTTGAACGAATTTTTGTTCCGAGAAATTGAAGAGCATTGGTGGCATTTGGTTCCAACAAGATGGCGCTACTTGCCACACAGCGAATGCTACGATCAATCTTTTGCGCACTATCTTCGAAGATCGCATTATCAGCCGAAATTCTGATATCGTTTGGCCGCCACGGAGCTGCGATTTGACGCCGTTGGATTATTATCTTTGGGGTGCCGTCAAAGACCAGTGTTATGCCAACAAACCAGCAACAATTGATGCACTGAAGACCAACATACGCGATGTCATAGCTGAAATACAGCCGCATACAATCGAAAATGTGTTGAAAAATTGGACCGATCGTATGGGATAGTGCATGGCTAGCCGAGGCAGCCATATGAATGAAGTTGTATTCCATCATTAACCGGAAAAATTGTACTTCAAAATAAAAAAACAGTTTGGAAAAATATTGAGTAGTTTCTTTTTTATAGCATTTTTAATTCCGTAAAGTTATATGGCGGACCCTTTATATGCTCGAATTTTTTCATGTGAAAGAAAACACCCAGCACCATCAACAAAAATGTACCAAAAATCAACGGTATCCTTAAATTGTTCCTTTAAACTTCCAGCCCGTTGTATCGTCTTCCTAGCTGAGATCTTATAGAACCAGCAAAAACTGAAAACCTTACTATTTTTGTTGATAGTCAAGCAGCGATTAAGGCACTCAGCGCGCATCAATTCAAGTTGTCTTAAAGAATGCAGGAGGTCGCTCTTGCTTATACAACAACAGCATACCACACTTTGATGGGTCCTTGGCCACTCTGGAGGGGAGGGAAATGAAAGAGCGGATGAGTGTGCGAGGTAGAGCACTGAGTTTGACGTTCACTGAATGGTAGAGGGCATAAGCATTCATCTAAACGAACTGTAGACTGCGATTGACTTGAGCGTAATCATGGAAACCAATAGAAGGTGGTATCTGACTACTAACTACAGTTTCTTCAAAGCACTCTGGCCAAAACTGAATCTTAGGTAGACAAAATGTCTGCTTAGATTCAACAGATCAACTACCAGCGTTCTCACAGGTGTTATAACGGGTCACTGTGCTATTGGCACCCTAGCTAGTAGAATGTGGAGATTAAGAATAAATTGAGTCGGTACAACACCTCCTCCTTCATTTCAAAGAAGCCGTGCCAAATATCTTGGCGATTATTTCTTTGAAGACGTGGGTAATTTGGACTAGTTGCCTTCTGTAAAAGATCCAAGTGGTTTCAGCAACTTAGTTATTGGGAGGAATTCAAAATCAGGTATCACAATGAACCTTAGGGCAACCGGGTGCCTTGCCTTAGACAAGCAACCTGGCTAACTTAACCTTACCTAACGGTAGTTTGTAGTCACTTGAAACTTGCACTTTGTTATACCAAAATTCAATTTACAACTCCGTACCCAGAAAAATTCTAAAACTTCTGGTTAAAAAGTTGAAAGTTTTGATTAAATTGAATGAAATGAAAAATTTTATACAAATTCTATGCAATTTTGCACTATACGTTTTTTTAATTAATTAGTATGAGTTATATTTTCATAAAATAAATAGTGGCGTGCTTATAATTTTGCAACTTGGTGTATATGAAAATAAGTCGAAAGGGTACGCATTATAAGTATGTGTTTTATAGTTCAATACCTTTTATTGATTTTTTTTCTCGACGGCAAAAGGTTTAGACTTTTCTCCTACTGTCTGAATGAAAATGACTTTAACAAAACGGCAAAATCAGCCTTTGCCTACAACCACATTTTGGCAGAACTACAAAATCGATGACACAAGCATTTTTTACCTAAGCTCTAAAGCACGTATACTTAAACAAATACATACAAACCCCCACTTGAACGCGATTGTGGTTATACAGATATAAAAATGGCAATGTGATACTCGTGGGTAAATAGAAACAGATGACGCCCTGCTTTTATTTAGAAAAATATATAAATATGTACCTACATAGGCAGGCATTAGAATGCGGAGAGAGGAGAAGCATATAAGACAAAGGAAAGTCAAAAGCAAAAAAAGGGCAGTGAAAGTTAAGCTAAGGCGGTGTGATGCTGTAGTAAAAAGATAAGCGATAAAAAGTAAAAAAAGGAATAATAACGACCGAAAAAAGTTATGTACTAGTATTGGCTGGTGGTTGGAAGCAGTTTTTTAGCTATTAACCGCATTAAATAACACCTTTGCACCTGCCGTCGCTCTTGTTGCTGACTCGTAGCTCACAAGGCATTTACAATTATTGCGGTTGCGAACAGCTTAATTGCTATGGCTTAGTGGTTTGGTTAGGTGGACCTGTCGTATGCTCATAATACTCTCGTCTGTTGGAATGCTGTACGTATATAGGGGTGAGAGGGCAACGAAAAAATGTGTTAAATTATATGGGCGTGCACTTCAAATCGTAGTGCTAAATATCTGTTAGAAAGAGCTCAGGATTGGCTAAAGACTTCGGCAATACCCATAAAAAACATTGAAAGGTCAAGTACAGGCAGTTCAATCTTGATTTTCCAATTAAATAAGCGGCTCGTCTCTTTGAAAAGTATGCACAATATTACCATAAAAGCCAGTTCTTTGACAAGGTACTTAAAAATGTGCTTAGGTGAGGTAGCATAGACCTAAAATTTTTGATGGGCCATATTTTTGAAAACATTTTTGAAATTTGGTGTTACTGCACCATTAAGATAAGTATAAGATAAGTGCATACACTTACTCCGATATTTAACTGGAGCTTCAAAATTGAATCCTAACCGAATTTTCAAGTATATTATGCATGGGAAGGATAAAATAGTCTTTCTGGGCAAAAATCGAAAGTCTTGGAACTTGGACTTATTGGTATCATTTGAAAGCTAAAACTCCAATTAAGAAAAACTTTCAACATATACCTTTTATACTAAACCTTTTGTTATAAAATAGACCTTAAGCTTTATACATCCTCCCAAATCACAAGTAATTTGTACTGCCCATTTCATTTTCACGCTTGGCATATAAAAGTAGTTGTGGCAAAAAATTTTTTAAAAATACATTTTTATCCTTAACAAGATGTGCTGTCGTACTTTTATATAGGTATTTCTAGTTAACCGAAAAATATATGTCTCACGAAAAAAAATCCAAAAAAAATATTTTTTTAATATTAAATAAATCCATGTTTTGAAGATGCTAAAACCCCCAAAATGGGAAAATTTAGAGACAAAAATCAAACCTCCTAAATTTTCTTTACGGTTTATGAATCCTCTTTAAAGTTGTTCAATAAAATTTTCCATTCGATAAAGAAGGGCATTTCTACTAGCTTAAATTTTTTTTCTTATGTTGGTCACTTTTCATATGAACGTATGCGAAGTTTCATTTCATGTCAATTCATTCTTTGTTCTCATGCCATTTAGTATCGACATGTCACAACATTTTCTACAATAGAAAAATCAAGCGTCGTGCAGTGATTTTGGAAGGTTTAAAAGAGAAGAGAAATTATGAACAAATTTCGAAAGCTTATAGGGACTTCTCGCCATCAATTAGTACAGAAGAAAGGTGGGTTGCTGAATTTAAACGTGGTCGTACAAGCCTTGAAGACAATTCAAGTCAAGGGCATCAAAAACAGCAACAACACCAGGAATAGTAGAAAAAATACAGGATACCGTATTGGAAAATCGTCGAATGATCCGCAAAACTTATTGAATAACCTAGTATTAGTTTCATATCGAATGCACTTAAAACAAAGAAACAAATCTTCAAGGGTTCCGAGTAGGTATTCTGCAATACATTGATGAAAATGAGGATTTAAGTTCAGAAACTTATTCACAGTACACAAAGTACAAGGTGAAGTCCAAAATAAAAAAGAATGGCGTCATAAAAATGTTTTTGATGGCGCCATCTTTTTAATGAGTTAGTATATACAATTTATATTCTCGTTTTATTCACTTAGATTAGGGCGATTGTGTGTTTTCTGTAGACGGTTTATTTATATTTCAATTTTTTTATATAATTGTTCAAGTCAACATTCTTCATGTGCTATTTCGAAAACCTTTTGGACCGAGTACAATAGGAGCAGGGCTCAGAAAGTCCTTAGAAATCCACGCCATCCAATTTCGAAATTAGTAACTGTGTTTACCTGTCATTGCATAGTCGGCACACACTCGGAAAAGCTAGGTTTATAATTTAACTCCCATTGCAGAAGCTGTGGAAACCTTTTAGGGAAGTAAACTGTTGAGCACTTTCTCTGTAAATGTCCTGGTTTGAAAGCTAGACGATGAAAGTCACTGGGTGGCCCAAAGCGCCCCACTGATTCCAATCGAGGGCAGATCTTTGAATCCTCTTCATCTTCTTAACTGATGCCGTCCTTTCCAGCGAGCTCCACCAGACAAGGACTCCTTCCTTCAACAGCCTGGAGTAGTGCGTCAATCTAAACTCCATCCATATTTTCCATTACATCAACTGTTCTGGCTGACTATAGATACCTGCCTGTTGGAGGTCTCATAATGGTATCAAAACGGGGCTTTAGTGCTACTTGGTGAGTGCCAGAGTGATACTTCAACCATTTTACCTACCTACCTAAATGTCAACAAAAAGTATGCGTTATTTTACCTAAATATAAAAAAGTATAATAAAAAAATTAGGTTTTTTTCAAAATTGGTAACCCGATTTCATTTTTGAAATTAGCCTGTTGTAATATAGCGAGATGTAATGTAGGAGTAAAGTTTTAACAAATTCCCACCAGCCTTAGAATGCATGCCTATTTAAGCGACACCCTAATGTACCTACATTTGTTGGTTAAGTTTTTGGGAAAAATTAATCACATATGAAAACAAAGAAACGCTAAGGAAATAAACCAAAGTTAGCAAAGTTGGCAAATCTGGGTACAAAAAAAACAAGGCAACAGATTTTTTTTCTCTTGGAGGGGAATTATACGTATAATACTCGTGCATATAAAAGAAAATCGGCAACAGCAGCTGCACCAAAAAAAAAAACAACATGAATATATTGGGTGTGCGTATATTCATACATTCGTATGTTTGTATGTAGGTGCTCGTATTTTCATTGGCAATTATTTTCTCTCAATTTAAGGCTCTACACATTTGCAGCTTTCATTTGCTTTTATTGTATTTTTACGACTTCTGCTACAGGCATAGGCCATAAAATTTGACATAAATTCAAGTGTGTACGTACTTTGGATACAAATGTTTATGTAGCCGTAGATGGTGGTTTTTTCTTGTTTTTTGTATTACTTGAGTTGCACAATTGCCTTCCACACTTGTGCGTAATTAGTAGTTTTAAACAACAAATATACAAAGGTTCTATGTTTGTATCTAAGCACAATTTTAATATTAAGTAAAGGGACAACTACTAACATTACGATGGGCTAATGAAAACAAATTTTGCGTATTATTCAAATGCCCATTGAGATAGGTTAACTTATGGAAGGATTCATATGAGATGGGTGTATAAATTATTAGCCTCAAACTTCTTCTGAGCATTGAGACTCAAAAGGAATCTGATAACTTGCTTGGGAGGCTGATTAAGGTATTAGGCCACTGGAGCGGCGCAAAAAATAACCTCTTTTTCAGCAGGATAATGAAACAAATCTTAAGTCTGGAAAAATATATTTTATTGTGCAAATTAATGTAACAGAGGCAAAGAACAGATATGTTGAAGCTGAAACAACATATCTCTTTAGCTGCATTGTGACGCTATAATTGCAGTTATTAATACAATTCTAATTCCAATGACTTCCATTCGCAATTCAGAGAGAACGTAGGTTTGAATCTCGGTGAAAGACGAAAATGAAAAAACAGTTTTTTATAATAGCGGTCGCCCCTCGGCAGGCAATGGCAAACCTCCGAATGTATTTCTGCCATGAAAAAGCTCCTCATAAAAAAATATATATGCCGTTCGGAGTCGGCATGTAGCTGTAGGCCCCTCCATTTGTGGAACAACAGCTGGACGCACGCCACAAATAGGAGAAGGAGCTCGGCCAAACACCCAAAAAGGGTGTACGCGTCAACTATATATATATATAATACAATTCTAAAAAACAACACGCACATAATGCCATATTAAATTCCCACCATAACCTGCACTTCCAAAATTAGCAACAATCCTAGCTTATAATACATAGAATATCCGGGGCAAGATTTCTATGATATTTTCGTTGAACTCTCTACTAAAAGCACTTCAAAAATTTGGGCATTTGAGTGAACTGTTGCGAATTGCTCAAACAACTTTTACGAAACTTCAGTTTCCTTTGTGTATTGTTTTAGTATCGCTTCATTACGACGACCAATTCTTTCGTTCCTGCCACGAGCGAACATTGAAAAGTCACAACAAATCTGAAGGCAGGCTTTTAGTTAGCTAAATTTGCAAAATTCTACTAAAAAAAACTATTCTCCATTCAAGATTGAACATTACAATGCAGTCACTAACTCCTTTTGCTATTTTGTGGCCGGCTACAGTTTTGTACCATTGCACAGGGTTTTTCAATAACAGGTGTTATTTTGAACAACCCACAATTTCGGTAGATGTCACTTTTGAAGTCACAAGTACATAGAAACTACGCCATTAATAAAAATGGAACGATACACGCTTAAGTAACGCATTGAAATTCACTATAAAAATGGTAAAAATTTGGCAGAGACGGTTCGTAAAACTCGAACAACTCGGACCGTAAAAATTCGAGCTGTTGGGACAAGTTAGTGATGTGAAGAATAAAACCTGTGCACGTCGCTCAAGAACAGCCAAAAATAGTGCTGTTGGTGCCGAAAGTGTTGAAGAACACCCAGGTTTGTCCATTCCTCGTCGTTCTTTGGATTAGGCATTCGACAAACGTCATTACACCGTATTTTGTATAAAGATTTGGGTCTTAAGGCTTATAAAGTCCAGTTAACACAAGAACTCAAGCCGGCCGATCATCAACAACGTCGTGTCTTTGCTGATTGGGTCGTTGAAATGCATGAAAATGATCCGGAATCCCATCGAAAAATCACCTTGAGCGATGAGGCCCATTTCCACCTCGGGGGCTTCGTCAACAAGCAAAATTGTCGGATCTGGGACTCAGAAAATCCAAGAGTTATTGTTGGAAAGCCTCTCTATCCTCAACGTGTGACTGTTTGGTGCGGTTTATGGTCCGACGGAGTCATTGGATCTTACTTTTTCGAAAATGAAGCTGGATCAACAGTTACGGTGAATGGATTGCGCTATCGAGAGATGATTAACGACTTTTTATGGCCGGAATTGGATGGTATTGAACTAGACACCGTTTATTTTCAACAAGACGGTTCTACGTGCTACACAAGAAATCGTTCACCCTGTATTTACAAATGGTGTTGTACGTCGATCATATTTTACAGCTGCCGTATCTAAACAGACGAGCAATGTAGCGCGTTACTTTCAAATAAAGAATTTATTAAGTAAAAAAGATATTCAAGAATAAAATTGAATGATGTTTTTGATTGTATGCAGAACTGAGAGCAGCTAGCTCAAAATATAAATATTTTTAAATTTTTTCCAGGTGAGTTGCACTTTTAAGTTAGTAAGCAATATTTTCATTTTCCACTTATAATTTTTCGCCTTAATATTAATCTAAAAATGGTAATTACGCATTTACGGGTTATGCATAAAAATAATATTTTTTTTTTCAAATTTCAACGGTGGCCTACCAGACAACTCTGTGTAGATCACGGTTTCATTTGGCTTTTTAGCACACTTTAAGCCAACTACTCTACTTTTAGCTGGCTGTTGAGCAAGTAGCAATATTTTCAGATGCCAGATTAGTGCTTGTCTTCAATAAATTATTTCACAAGCCGATTGAGAATCGCCGTCATGTGTGTTAAGCGAATTAAATAAGGTGCACAAATAGCACAAAACCACTCACAAATGTGACAATCAGAGAGAGACTGAAATTAGCAGTCTTTCTCAGCGCTGAGTTGCGCTGGGTAACAAATAACAAAAGGACTCAATTTTACGCTCCTCAATAAATATTATTGCTAATACATGCACACTAGTAAGAGACCGTGCAGACGAGTGCACCTGCCGCCATCAACGGTGTTCGCTAGCTGTATCCTTTGCATGAAAACAGCTGTAAAATAGTTGCACGAGTTGAAATGACTTTTGTGGCCACATTACATATGCAAAGTCGAAATTTAGTGCTGTCCACAGCGAGCACTTAGCTGCACAGCTACTCCAGAGCCAGTTTACTGGTCCTTCTAGTGGCGAAGAGTTTAAATGGCACTCAAGAAATGTTAAAATTGTTCAACTTCCTGTATATGAACAGGTGGACCTGTTTTATGAATGCCAATATGCAATAAAAAAATTGCTTGCTTTTATTACCCGTTCATTGCCTTATAAATATTTATTGCAATTTTCATCGCAGCACCATGACATGCCCACGCTAATAGTAATGCGTCGTAATAATTTGAATTGATGATCGAGTGATTCCGCAAATCAAGGCTATGAAATTACCAAAATTAGCAAACGTACTAATAAAGATTATGCGATGGTCAATGCTAGGTAATCTTAGCGATTAGTGTGAAATTGGCTACACGCACAAAACAAATCGGCGACACACCGAGGGATCAACAACTTCGGGCTCGATAAAAACATACAACGCACAAACGTCCACCGCCAAATGGAGATAAATGACATTTTTGGCGAAATTAATATTGGCATTAAATGCTCATCACCATATTCCATAAGAGTTCATTTATAACAAATAGTAATCATCACTGGCGAACACAGCAACAGTGTTGAACTCAAGAGAACTTAGAAGAGAAAAGACCTTGGAAGTAGCGAAAAATAAAGAAAGAAACAAAGCCATAAGTTTATGCATTGATGTAGGTGTATATTTCAGCCATTTACTATGTCGACCTTGCACGCGATGAAGTCAACAGCAAAGCCTGCGGCAGACAAACTGCCTGCAAAGTAGAAGGAAAGGATACCAATTTCGAATAAAAATCGGATAATAAAAATGTCATCAATTTGGGTAATAAGAATTGAATGTATTTACAAATACAGGAATACATGAATAAATAAGCGCGATGTAAGAAACGAATACACACACATACGAGTACATAGAATATGTAAATGTAAAGCATAAATATTTGCAGATGTAAATATATCAACCACCTATTATTATTGTTGAGATTTTCACGAAAAGCCAGCGTGCATAGAAGTGTAGAAGTGAGTGTGTGGGAGTGCTGGCGCACATTTCCATTTACGTTTCCAGGAGTTCACAGAAAAACTAAATAAATATGCACATACACTAGGGGTGCTTTATACACACAGTCTGTCTAACAAAAGCGTGACCGGCAAAATTCAAGCTTAGAGCTCCATTATATTGGACTGAGGAATAAGTTCATAGCGTTTTTAAATTTTCTTTTATTTTGGCGACGAGAAGTATTCATTCGATAGAACTTTTCTGCTCTATAAAACTATTTTAATTGTATTTTTGAGTTATTTAATTTTTTATTAGTTTCAAGGCTTAGAAATGGAATACCCAGGAGGCAAAAGTCAACATTTTCGACACCTGCCCATCTTTGCTTTTCATCGAAGCAGCCCGGGACATTTGCGACATGTATGGAGAAGGTGTCATAGGGGAGTCTACAACACGGAAATGGTTTGCAAAGTTCAAAAATGTTGACTTTGACGTTCCGCAGCGGAAGGCCTTTTGAATTCGATGAAGAACGTCTCAAATCACTTTTGATGGAGAACGGCCAAACTAGTTGTGAATTGGCGGAAAAAATTAACTGCGATCTCTCCACCTTTATTCAATAAAGGATTTTTCGAAAAATTGGGAATCTGGGTACCTTACGAGCTGAACGAAAGAAAGAAAGAAAGTCACTTCCAAATTGATTCTCAGCATCTCGCCCGCAATCGAGTAACACGCGGTTGTAAACGTAAAATTATTCATAAATCCTTCATAAAGATAACACTGGTTAAGTAACGGTTAACCTTTAAAGGAAATACTTTTTAAAAAATAAAACCCACACCTGATTTCTTTGTAACAATAATAATATATAGAAAAAAATGTTTGGCGACAGAAAATTTTTTTGTTTTTAATTCAGCTTTTAAATCATAATTCTACCACCGGACATCTTGTATTTGTTATGAGCTGAAATTAAATTGATTGAAATTTATTAGCCTGTTTTGTTTTTTTATTAAGAAAATTACTTTTTAAAAAGTCATATCTTCTTTATGGATGTGTCCTTGAAAATGTGTGGACCGCTGAAATTGACCAAAGTTCAGCTCGACGAATCAGCCTTAAAATTCGATGTTTGGTCGTTCTCTACAATTATGTGATTGCGAGCCCTTAATTACGCAAAGTTTGAAAGATTTCCAAATGATGTATGGACGACTCTTTAAGCATTAGGAATACAACTGGCTCTTACAAATCTTTTAGCATTCATCGAATATGGGGCAATCAAGGCTATAAGCGTACTACTGGGATATAAAAGAGCTTACAAGACGCAGTGTTCAGTCTGCTCTGCTCTTATTAAAGGAATACAAGTATTAGAACTTACAGCGCTTAAACAGTTGCTTTAACAGAAAAAATTAATGAATATTTCTGAAACATTTGTCGTGGTGCTTATTGAGTTGGCCTAAGTGTACGTTTGTATTTGTACATATTCAGCTTCCTCCAATACTGTATAAATGCCTTCGGTTCGCCATATGTTAGTCGATATGTTGTGCATTAGTTTGGTTGATTTGTATATAGCATCACCGGTTTCCCTCACCGAACGTGATTCAAATAAGTAAACAGACACACATTTAGTTATAAACAAAATAATTGATTGTGGCGTGAATACGAGTACTAAATGCATATGTAAATAGTATTCTTATACACAAAAACAAATTTATTTTTATTGCTCCAGATTTTAATAGGCTTTCTATTCACTCAAGGGTTTTATTATTCAACTTGATTGGCTTTCTAGATCGCTGGGCTTCATGAAATATTTTCTACGTTTTTTCGTAATAACTACCGCTTCTTAAATATCTACTTCAATGAAGTATTCTTTAGTTCATAGTTTTTCTTTAGTTCATAGTTAGAATGTAAAGGAGATTTCGTTCTTACATCACCTGTGATCAACAGGATATATAGTATCCACCACTTTTAGAGGTGCAACGTTTACATCAATTCACTAATCATAGTTTAGCTGCTCAATCGTAACTCGCTGTGTGATGGTGTTTTCTGTATGGAACTACTACAGCTCATTGTTCTAAATTCGGTACTCACGGTGAATAAAAGACCTCAAAAAGCATAACTTCTTCCAGGATTTGAAGGGGCTTTTTACAGGTGTTGTGATTGCTAACCTTTCAACGCCATAAAATAGTGCAAGTGTGAGAAGATTTCAGAATTATGTTTTCACTGACGAAAATTCAATAACTAATTATTTGCGAAAAGCAATGAAATACCATTAAAGAGGAAATACCATCGATGTTGAAATATTATTGGGTATAGGGATAAGTTTCCGACCTCGTGTGGTGTCGTTATTACCTTTTAAAGAAAAGTGTAGCTGAAATGTGTTGTGTATTGATCAATATTTACGGCAATCACACCCCATCAAATAAAACTTGTTTTTTCAAAATTTCAACGTGAGTGATAAAGATCGTGAAGGGGCACCGAAAAAATTCGAAGACATTAAACGACAACAATTATTGTATGAAGACGCATGTCGAACCTTAATAATATGTCGAAAAAGTTGGATGTTGACAGATCCACCGTCGGTAAACGTTTGCACGCGATGGTAAAGGTCCAGAAAACAGGTAACTGAGCGCCACATCAATTGAAGGAGAGGGATATCGAGAGACGTTTGGCGACGTGTGAGATGCTTCTTGAACAGCAGAAGGGAAAAGGTTTTCTGCATGGCATCGTCACTGGCGATAAAAAATGGATCTATTATGATAACCCTAAGCGTCGAAAATATTGGTGCCTGTCAGGTGAACCAAGTCTATCGATAGCGAAAACAAATATTCATGCTTCAAATCGTCTGGTGGGATCAGAAGGGTGTCATATATTATGAACTTCCTAAATCATCTAAAACCATCACTGGCGATCGCTACCGACTGCAGCTAATGTATTTGAATTGAGGTCTCAAAGAAAAGCGGCCGGAATGGGACGGTAGACATGACAAACTAATTTTGCTGCTTGACAACGCCAGGCCACACGTTGCTAAATCGATCCCGAAATCTTTGGAGGGACTGAATTGGAAAATCTTGCCATTGTCATTGTAAATAGTTCGTAACTTTGGCTAAGAAAGGACGGAAAGTTACTCCCATACCTAATATATTATATATGTTTTTGTATATTACAAAATTGATTTCCAAGCTTTATTGCCTTACCTCAAATGAATACATTGCGCACTGATCTCAAATCAAAATTTTTAAGCGTAAATGCATTTTTTTTCTGAAGCCTTTAACAAAGAGCTTTCAATAGTCCATACTCTTAAGTACGTGAAAACCTTAATAAGCAAATTTAAGTGGCAATCATTTTTTTGTAAAGCCATCATAGTCAACTATTCGGTCACTGTAATTGTAAGATAATGTTGACTTATCTGGTTTTTGTGGAAAGTCAACAGTTTTTCGATTAATCTATACTAAAATATATTTTGACACTTACTTCTGTTCTCAAAACTCCAGAACGGTTGTACGGTTATGGAGTGGCGATAAGCTTTCTATTGTCTCAGACAAAAAGAAAAATAGAACTTAAATATTTCTTAAAAATGGACCTCCAGCACTTTAAAAATCTTGTAGAATCTAAAATAAATGTCCCCATAACAGCGCTGCTCACCTGCAAATCACAAATGAGAGCGCGCTACTGCAGTTAATGTAAACAGAATAAAGCATAAAAAGTGGTATGCAAGTGATAATGTTAATCTCGTAGTATTGTTGGATCTTACCTTCTACTCAAATATGAACGAGACGTTATCAATAAAACGGTCCACGGATGACATATGGCAAAAATAATTTTTTTGTTTTTTGGTAGGACTGTTATAAGCTTACATGGCAAATTTCAGCGTGATATGTCACATAGTTTGTTTTCTGTGCTACTGTAAACAAGTCAAGCTCTAGTGTGTCCTTCGAATTCTCTTTATGACTTCAATTGTCTCAAAATGTTTTCCACGGAGCGGCAACTTGAGCTTGGGAAACAAGAAAAAGTCACATGGAGCCATATCAGGACGTGATGTGTGAAATTTGTCTCGTTCATATTTGAGCAGAAGGTATGTTAATCAATGAGAATCAGTAACATTCTCTGCTAGCATGTACAGGACATAGAGAAACAATGCATTTGAAAATTTTGATGTGTCGTTTATGTTACCACAAATGAATATTTACATACAACAACTAACATTACTGTTAGCATTGCATACGAGTATACGTACACGTGCACATGTAATTGTAATAATAAAATAAAATCCCTACTGCCGTGTATAGTTTTTTTTCTAAATAAAAGTAGGTAGAATATATTGGATAACTGTGCTTACGTTTGTTGGTATATCGTCTTTGTTATTTAATATTTTTCAGTAGAGCTATTTTTATGACAAAAATATTGACGTATTTGTGCTTCGTATTGAAAAATTTATGTGTCTGCAAGCTGCTGTACAAAACTAATAATGCTATGTTAACCCTTTAGCTGTTTAATTTTGTTTCGAAAAACTTTTTCTGCCGACTTAGTTACTTGCAGCGAATACATAAACAGAGTAAAATGTTTCTGTCTGGTAAAAGTGGGCAATTATGACTAAAAATCAAATGTTGCATGTTGGGTTTTTAGAAAATATTATATATATTTTTATTAATCGCACAAACAACTGAGATATGCAAACGAAATGATTTTTAATTTAAAAAAATCGTTTTTTAACGGTACTTTCCCAGAACTTGTTGTTTTAGCTTAATGCAAGCTATTCTGCATTAAAATAAATAAGGTTGCCAAACTAACGAATATTCTTAAATATACATTTTTAAAACATCTTTATTTGCCCTTTTCAGGGGGAAAAATTAGAGTTTATTTATTGAATTTGTGATTCAATGCGATTTTTTTTATCTTCGAGTAGACTCGACATTATTAAATTTTTGTTTCGCTGTGATGAGTATACTCGACATACACAGTTAAAGGGTTAATAACTATTGCACATATACAAAACGATGGTTAAAATTTTCCTTTCTCCTTCCTTTCCTTTTTGAAAGTTCTGTGATTTTTTTAGTTAACTTACAGCTCAGCCATTTTGCATTGCTTGACATTTACAAGAACTGTAAATTGAAGGAAATTTCGAAAAATAAAGAAAAAGCTCACTGAAACCAAAAATTTTAATAATAATTGAAGTAACTTATCTTCAGATAAAGACGAGAATGTTTCCATTTCGGATGGGTTGCAAAGTGTAAACGAATATTCTTTTGATTTGGATGTCTAAGACTAATTTTTTACAGTCGATTTAAAATATGTTTTATAGACAATTTTGTTTTGCTATTAATTTATGTTTTTGTTGAATTGTTAACCCTCCGATGGACACCTTTTTTAAAACCCTAGATTGGACACCCGCGTGTGGCTTGTTTGCGTCCTGTTCGAGGATCCTTTTTAAAAGGTTATATCCCTAAATCCATATAAATTAAATTTCGGAAGCTAAATGGAAGATCAAGTCGTTATATAAATATATAAATATGTTAAATCCACGTCCAAAGTCCAAAAGGTCTGGCCACTCCGAGGGCCCAACGAAGGGCTTACGTAAAAAGTAATAGAAAGCATGGTGGGATTGGCCAACATTTTTTCCCTTTTTTTGTTTATACGCCACTAGTATGAATTGTATATTTCCAGACTATACTTTTAGTCTTTATTTTCGGGGACCAGTGTACATTGGCACGTTTTTTTATAAATCATTTGGTATTCACAGCCTAAATTGTCATATCACCAAATACATTTACATGTATGGAAAATGTAACTTTCCAATTTGTATATGCATTGAAATCACTTTGAATGGAATAAAAATTTATATCGCGCTACTGAAGTCTGTGAATTTAATTTTTAAGCTCACCATCGAAATATAAAGTGTATTGGCTTTGCGATTTACAGGCGAAGTACTGATAACAATCCAGTCAGTTATACGAGTATTCTATAATAGCGAGTTTATGATATTATAACTGCAAAATTTTCATTTAAACTTTTTCACTCAACGGCTTTCATACATTTTTCTTACTAACTGCAAAACTAGAAGGGCAAAGTTGACAAAAGAAACATTCAACAAGCGAGGTGATAAAAGGGATAAATACTTATGGTACACATCACAGCTAACAGACATTGTAGAGTATATAAAGCAGAAAATGCATTTTTAACTTGGAAGCACATTTTCGCACAAACATTTCTCATAAGGAGAGAAGAATGCTATTTGGCACGAAAGTGTAAGGCATTTTCATACTCACACACACACAGAACAGATCGAAAGTTTAATAGTTTCTCCAGTCTATCAGATGAACCTGATAAGTATACATTCATACAAACATATTAACATACTTTGAAAGTACAAATATACATTGATATTCACATACATATACTTACACATACACACATACATAAATGCACGTGTGTGCCCTTTATGAGGTATCTTCTTCTCCCCTAAGAGAATCTTCCACTTAAGTTAAGTGAGAAATCGAGAAGTACTGCTTTCGGAATTTCTAAATGAATCCTCCAACGATGCTGCGCCATTGTTATATATGCCTATGGAACATATGTAAGTGCATATATGTATATACGCGTATGTACCATTATGCCTATAAGCTTTACAAACTTTAATACAGAATTGAAAAGTAAATGCGGTAAGTGTACATAGAAAAAAATGTTATCCGAGGTAAATCTCTCTCACAGTTCAAACTTATTCGAAGGTGATGATGATATTTCCTTATAAATTTATTAATATATTTGAAAATTTAGTGAAGAGGAAAAAATTGTTAAAAGTAAAGAATGCAGGTGAAAAAAGGTAGGTGGTGGCAATTGTTAAAAATGAATCTGAACGTTCCTCAACAGCTAAGGCAGTGTGGGGGAACCAAGAATAGTGAGAGTGTTGCTACTGGGTGAGCAAATTTACAGCTCATTTATTTATTTGTGCTTGAAAGCGCATAAGGATGCAAACACAGTGCACGCTGAGACGAAGACGAAGATGAAGACGAAGCTGAAGACGAAAAACAGTGCAGTACAAATCGTATGAATTCGCTCGCTCGTACGCATAGTGCGCGCTGTGACGAAGACGAAGATGAAGACGAAACGCAAGCAATCGGCTTCAAACGCTGCTGTACTGAATTTGAAGACGTCTATGCTTTGGCACGTTAATTAAGTTAAGACAGTCGATAAACAAGTAATTAAATGAGAAGTAATAATCAATAAAAGGCATAAAACTAAATGTATTTTAAATTATTTTTTACCTTAACGTCACAATTAGCCTTTCAGCACATATATTTGGCGTTTTATTAAAATTAGTCCAACTTTTAATAATAAGTGGCTCAATTTTAATTAGAATATAATCAAATGTGCTAATTGTCATTCTGGTATATTCCACAAATTTCTTTTCATGGTGGCGCAGCTCATCATACAAATGATGAAATTCACCAAATGCTTCTCTTCCCAAATTTATAGGGTATACTTTTTTATTTACTTTTATACGTTTTAAAAATATAAGCTTTGCTCAATGAGCAGGTCATCATCTGATGAGGAATCCTTTGCGACTAACATAACAAAAGCGCAACCAATTCGTCTTGCACTGTGCAACCTATTCGCTTACTCGCAACGCAAGCAATTTCTCTTCAGCTTCGTCTTCATCTTCGTCTTCGTCTCAGCGTGCACTGTGTTTGCAGCCTAATGTTTGTTAGCGCAAACTACTGCGTCGCGGCTAAACACCTTTTGATAAATTTATAGACTCTTAAGGCACAAAGGACTCTAGTGAGGGGTCTTGGTTTGATATGGCATGAACTGCCTGTAAAGAACCTCCACATAGTGTAAGCTTTCAGTTTAACATTTCATATGTACTTTGACAGGTGCAGTGTGGTCTGCTGCGCAAATTAAATGGTAAACAGAAGCGCTAACTACGAGTACTATACATGCGAGAAGGAGATTTAACACAACAATTTCATGATAATATTTTTGGCTGTGAGGTATAGTAAAAATTGGGCAAGCAAGAGAAAAAACGGCGTAGTGCGATAAATTCGCTCCTTAAAATTTTGCTTAAGCAATCATTGGTGGATTGATTTATTGCTTCCAACAATAAAATTAAGTTAAACAAATTATTAAGTCAGCAAATCAGCTGATTTTGTCACTGAGAGCGGGTTAGCGGCCATCTTCGGTAATCTCTTCACCGTGAACTAAACTAGCAATCTTAGTGTAATCGTAGCTTTCATCATGAAAATGATAAAATATTTCTACAACAGAGGACAAGTGTCCTGGAAAGTAATTTAAGATACCTTTCTGGCCTAGAATTTCGAAAAAAAATCGATTTGTTTTCATGTTATGATAGTTTATACTCTCAAAAATATACTTGCAGATTTTTAATTGTAATTCGTTGTAGTTTAGACGTTACAGTCCTTTAAAACGAGGTTTGGAATACGACGCACAAGTACAAGGTTGGCCATATTAAACTGACCCATTGAGTAACCCTATAACTTTTTACAGTAATTTGAAATCTAAGGTTTACGTCAACAAGCCAAAGACACTAGGCGCACTTAAGGCCAATATCCGACGGGAAATAGCCGCCATATCGGCCGAGACGCTGGCCAAAACTATGGAAAACGCCGAAAAACGGGCACATTACGCTATACGAGCTAAGGGCGACCACTTGCGCGATATCATACTCAAAAAGTGATGTAAACGAATCTCCTTGAACTAAATTAAATGTTTTTCACAATGAAACACAAAAAAATGTTTCTTTTCCCATATTTTTTTAATAATCACATGGGTCAGTTTAATATGGCCAACCCTGTATAAGCGCGTTAACCGTGTTTTTCTCGAAACTATTTTTTCCGAATTGGCGTGGGTAATTTCTCAAAAAGTACTGAACCGATTGATTTTAATTTTTAACATGTTATTGAGTAGACTTGTGGCTCTCGCGGGTAGCAGAATTATAATTTTATAATCAATTTTTCTATTTTTTTTAAGAGCGAGAACGTGAAAAAAAATTCTTTTTTTTTTATTTCCAATAAACAGATACAATATCTGGAAAAAAATGTTTGTTGTAAATCTGCTACCCACCATAGCGACATATCTCCTGGTGAATAATGGACCGCATTTTTTTCAGACGTACCTGAGCAGCCCAATCAGTTACGCCAGTGGCATGTGTTACGTCAGGGGAAGCAATTTTTTTATTATTGTCATTGAAAAAAATATTTTTTTTTTTTTTGTAATTAAAGAATTAATCTAATGAATATAAACGATTTTCAATTGATACCGATTGTTTTTCTTCTATTTCCAACGCCTTCAATTTTCACGTCTCTATACCAGAAAGATGCCTTAAGGAAAAGAATAATAATTCTTAAACGAATTACAAGAGCCTCTTCATGTTGTTTTGAGGGACTTTGAGAAGGTTTTTGTAGGATGCGATATCAAAGCATATGGGGCACACATCAGCGATGGGAACTCTAAATAAAATACTCAGAAATATTCAAGTTCAATACTTGAAGTTCGAAAATGCGTTGGTTCGAATAGCGGTCGCCCCTCGGCAGGCAATGGTGTATTTCTGCCATGAAAAAGCTTCCCATAAGAAACCATTTGCTGTTCGGAGTCGGCTTACAACTGTAGGTCCCTCCATTTGTGAAACAACATCAAGACGCATACCAAAAATAGGGTGAGGAAATCGGCCAAAAACCTACCAGAAGTGTACGCTTCTGTTATTTATTTATTTTTATTTATTTATTTTAATACTTCAAGTTCAAATTCAGAGCTCTACACAGTGGTGTTCTTTCCGAGTCTATTCAACCTGTAGCAGGCATCAAACAAGGTGGTATACCATCACCTCATTTATTCTTAATAGTCACTGACGATGTACTAAGCAATGCTCTCGATACCAACTCAAGGAGGGATATTCTTTAGAATCCGATCAATATGAAACATCTAAGCGGCCTTGACTACGCCGCTCGCTTGCCACGGCATAGCGGACACATGCAGAGCAAACTTAACGGCTTAGGTTGCAGACAGAGTGGAGCGAAGCTGAAGACCAAGATAAAGACGAAGTCGAAGACGAATTGCTTGCGTTGCGGGCAAAGCTAGCGGGTATTCATAGTTGAAGGCGAACGAGATGTAATAACAGTTAAAATTGAATCGTTTTCAGATGAGCAATTGTTTCTAAATGAAAACCTTCGTTTAAAGGTAAAAGCAATAGAAAAAAATGAGTTTACGAAATTAATTTGTCTAGAGAATTTCGCCGCTTATAAGAAGAGTTACGGAAAAACCAAGGCGCGTCCAATAAAGTTGGTGTACCTAGACCAGCAAGAACATTTTGTACGTCTGATTATCACGGCAAGCACAATCCAAACTTCAAGAAAAGTAACTCTTCCCGAGCCCTGAGAACCCATTTGCTGACAGAAACCCATAGGCAGTATTTTTTAATCCAAGTTAGTTTATTTTAATTAATTGAACACATTTCTCAAAAGTAACTTGAGTTTATTTCACAGTCGCAAACAATTAAATGAAATATAAACAATTCACTACAGCAAGCGATTCGTGTTTGAAAACAGTACCGCACAGTTTCAAGCTGACCGCTTGCGCAAAGTCTCATCTTCGTCATTGTCTTCGATTGCACTCTGTCTGCAACCTTAAGCCTCCAAGCTAAATACCTAGGAAAACCAAAAACCATGAAAAAAACACCTTGAGCCAGAACACGGTCACAATTTATCGATAACGTCTTTGGAAGGATAATGTATAGAAACCCAAGTTACACTGAAGGGTAGAGCAATAGGTGATATTGATACTAGCCACAGCAACCTTGCAAGACTTAAAAAATATTTAATTTTCCTTGTCAGCTGACAATGCATATCAAACTTCGAATGTTAAATCAATTCTGTTGTATAGCTGCGAAGCGTGTTCGGTATTTCTATCTGGAACGCAAAAGTTGCAAAAATTTGTGAACCGACGTCTTAAGTTAGGTTAGCCAAGGTTGCTTGTCTAAGGCAAGACACTTGGTTGGGCCCGTTGTGATACCTGCATTTGATTACCATCCCCTGACTAAGTTGCTTAAACCACTTGGGTCTTTTTAAGAAGGTACCCAGTAACACATAGCGCAAATTACCAACGACTTCAGAGAAATATTCGCCAAGATATTTGGCAAGGCTTCTTTGAAGTGCAGGCCATTCACAGAGAAGGTATTGTACCGACTCAATTTCTTCCTAATCTCCACAACTCCTGCAGAACTCAATATGCGGTACACCCATTCTACTGGCTAGGGTGCCAATAGTGCAGTGACCCGTTATAACACCTGTGAGAACGCTGATAGTTGATCTGTAGAATCCAAGCAGACATTTTTCTTCAGTTTTGGCCGGAGCGCCTTGAAGACATTGTAGTTAGTAGTCAGATACCACCTTCTATTCGTTTCCGCGATTACGCTCAAGTCAATTGCAGTACACACTCGCTGAAGGTCGAGTTCTACCACTCGCTGAAGGTCAAGCTCAGTGTCTTACCTTGCACACTCATCTGCTCTTTTATTTCCCTCCACTCCAGAGTGGCCGGTGACCCATCAAAGTGTAGTATTGTGTAGTTGGATAAGCCAGAGCGATCTCTTTAGA
Source organism: Anastrepha obliqua (assembly GCF_027943255.1). NCBI lineage: Eukaryota > Metazoa > Arthropoda > Insecta > Diptera > Tephritidae > Anastrepha > Anastrepha obliqua. The sequence continues at coordinate 67,390,309 of NC_072893.1, forward strand.
ACCATTATTCGTATCTGATTGCCGATTGGATCTCAAACGAACAACTCCTTGTTCGAAGCAGACATAAACTGATAGACATTGAAATACGAAAACGCAAACGGAAATGCATTGGCCATACACTGCTCAAATCAGCGACCAACATAAGTAGAATGGTAAGTGAGTGGACCGACAAGAATCACGCCACAGGAGATGCCTTAATGGGAAACTCTCAGAAATCAAAAGCGAGAAGTCAACAACATTTGTTGCTGCACAATGTCCCGAAAGCCAGCGCTCTAGCAACAAATAATAATAACAAAGATACTTTGTATCAGGAATAAGGATGGTTATGCGGAGAACGATAATTCGAATAAAAGAGAGGAAAGTTAAAAAAAAGAATAAATGTATTAAAAGTTTACATTGCTGAGGTTTTGGCGCTTTTTTCCAATTTTTTCCTTCTTATAATAATATTTTACTCTGCACAAGTTGAGCATTTATGAAAATTTGTTACTTTACTTTAATTTGCGTAAAGTTTGAAACTTGAATTTATACGGGTTTTTTAAGGGGAAGAACTATGTTTTCATAAATAAATTAAAAAAAATAAAATGGGAAATAAATAAATAGATGACCAATGTTGTTGTTGTAGCAATGTCGTTGTACAAGCCCTGTCAGTGTAGTGTAGGTATATCACCGGTCATCTTCGACTAGCTCATCTAAAGGTAGGCCCAGGGTGCCTTCACATACCAGAAGAGATTACCAATAAGTCCCTATGTCCCTGTGTTGTTATTTAGCGCAGTGTCAGTACGTATATGAGTTTTAAATATCTTGAGATTTATTTTTTTATATTTTTGAATTAGCAATTTCAATAATTTTTAAATAAGCGTTTCGAACAAATTTGCTGTCATACGATATTCTCTTACAGCTGCATGGTCATTTGAGCTTTTAAATTCTGCGTTTTTTTCACTCTCCGTTTTTACTTTTATTTAACAGATTTGCACTCAATTCTCAATCGGTTGACTACTATGCTTTCCCATTTACACTTTAGACACATATCATCATAGATTTATCGAGTTGCTTGAAATGGTTGAATTCGATTTGTGTAATTTCCTGCTCTGAGAATGCGAAAATCCAATAAAATCCAATTGCTGGACGAGAAAAACGGCACCAAAGTTAGATGTGCCTTTGCACACACATACATACATATGTATGTACATATATGTAAAAATACGAGTGTATTTATGTACTAATACAAACACATACGCAGTTGCATCATTGGAAGTTTCGAAAACTCGTTAGCGATTGATCCGCAGAATTTTTTTTTGGAAGGGCATACTGATTTTTACTCATTTATATTCCACGCGAGTACTGCTAATAAACATAAACTGTTTGTTTTTAGCTCGGGTTGAAATCCAAATGAAGTTAACATCCGAGTCACATATTTTTTTATATTTTTTTTTTATCTTCCTGTTTTTGTACAAAAATCCCTGTGCCTATTTGATTTGATATTACTCGACTACTACTGAACATCCGATAGCAATGAAAGTTTATCCAATTGTTTGTTTCAGCAGCTGCCAATGTTACCAATGACATGCAGCTGTAAAAGTATTTAGCAGGGTTCACCATTTCATCGTGCATCGATTGGCGTTTACCGAACGGGTGGAAATGATTACAAAATATGAACGAAATTGTGCCTCTGTTATTACAATACAAGCGATATATTGTCGGGAGGCCGACGCTAATATGTCAATCACTTGAGAAGAGCTCAACGCAAACATTCGAGATGCTATTGCTGGAAAAACGGCTCACACCGTGAGCTGAATCACCAAAAATTGAATCGATTGCTTGAAGCACTGCTAGTGCCATACCTAATCGGCCTTGCCCTTTGAGCCTGTTCTAAAAAGTAACGAATACCATGCTCCCCTACGAGTACGAAAAATTTGCTATGACTGAGCCCGTGAGGGACAACCACTCTATGTTAATTGCTTTGGTCACAGGCTATAGTCTTGTACGTCGACATACTCAAAGATTGAACGTGCCTCAGTTCGATTATGGCAGCAGCTGCTGCAAGGAGGAGGAGCAGGAAGAGTCTTTCAGACATATTTTATATTACATTCCCATGTGGCATGTCACTAGATTTAGATCCGCTCATCTTTCTGGAATGATACTGATGACCTTAGGGACATGAATGCCAGCCAGATCAATGGGTTTGTACTTAAAACAAATTGGTTTACCCATGTGAATTCGAAAACGTGCTGCCAAACTTTAAAAAATAAATTTTAGCTTAAAAAATTATTTCTATAACATTTTTTTCAATTATTTTCCTTTTCTTCCGAATAAAGCGAATTCCATTCGAACATTCCAAACGAATATTTTTTAATGAACAAAAACTCCGAATTTAAAAATATTCAAATGTAGCCGAAAACATTCCAAGATGCCTTTAATTCTTTGGAAATGCATGCCATTTTGTAAGAAAATTTCTTGGTCGCTAAAGTATGTAATTTTAAAAACCTTAAATTACAGACTTTTCTAAAATTTTCGATTCAGTGCTTGAGGTGCTAAAGGAAGACAGCTAAAGTGTCCCGAAGTCGCCGTCAATGTGTGATGATTCATAAATTGGGTTCGAGCCAAGATATTTTGCCATCATATGCAAGAAAATTTCTTTAAAAAAGAAGATTTGTATTAAATTTAATACTAACATATCACTAAGAAATCGTATTTTCAAGAATTGGTAAAATAAAATTGATGGTTCTTTCTGAATTTTTATTTGTAGCTTTCCTCCAACAAGCAAAACACATCGTAACGAATTCTGTGGAAAATATACGAAATGAACCAAGTGATGACCAAGTGATGAATTTTGATTTTTTCCCGCAACCGTAAGCAGCTGTGAAATTCACATTTGTTTTGATATTTGCAATAAAAATTTGAATATTATATTAGAAATGAACCATGCAAATTTAGTTGACTTAGTGGAAAATTATCCCTTTTTAAGACAAAATGCAAATGTTGCCATTAATTTTGCTTCAATATTAACTGTTTATGGTTATGGCATGACGAATCGATACATGCTGTAATGTTACGGCTATAGTTATGCTTACGGCATCACTAATTGCAGCTTTAGCCATTCGGACTCTGTGTTATTTTTTTTTTTATAGGATCTACGAAAATCGTACTACGTTGGATTCTATGATAGAGCAGAATGATACAAATGGAGCTTCAAAATAAAGCGAAAATCAGTTTGATATCTCACATTGCTGTTGTTTTATTTAATTTTTCTTTTCCTATCGTTCCTTTTCTGGTTAGCCTACACTGTCTACCCGATATATATTTCAAATCAAATATGTTTTCTGGAATCCTACTGGAGTAAAATTTTCTTCATTGCCTCGAAACTGCAACTCTTTTTATTTGCCTTTGACATTTCATAAAAATTCATGGTAAAATTGGTGTGCCTTTGCTGGGTGTTTAGCCGAGCATTTATGCATTTATGGTGTAGTTCTTCATAATTTTCCACAAATCGAGGAACTTACAGTTTTATCCTGCTTCCAAACAAGAAATGCTTTTTTTGCATTTGCACATTTGAGGAGTTTTTTTCGAGGCAGAAGTGCACTCTGAGCTTTGCCATTGCCTGCTGAAGGGCGATCGCTATTAGAAAAAACTATTTCTAAATATAATTTGGTGTTTAAAGCCTGGTTTTCGGTTTCGAACCCGGACACATAGTCACGCACCAACCCATTCGGCTATGCCGGCTGCCAATTTTTCACCAACAAGTTGACTAAATTGAAAGCAGTGAAAATACTTTTCTGTAACCTTAATATTTTGCTTATCTGCAATTACTTTTTTGATTTATAGTACACAAATATTTAATTAAAAATTGGTCCCTCGCTAAAAAATAGTGTAACTTAGACTAATCTAATACGAAAATGAGTTTCATTTATATTTTCAAAGAAGCGTTTTCGAAATTTGTTTTCTAGGTTCTTTTGCAGTTATTGCCAAATACAAACTCCAGAATATAAGTAAATGTTTTCACGTAAAATATGCTAAATCAAACAATACTTTGTATACTTCGTATAGTATTACTGGCTTACCTTTGCAATCCGTTGAGGAAATTAAAGACTTATGCGTTATTTTCGACTCTAAGCTGAATTTCTCTACCCATGTTAACCACGTCATAAGACGATCATATGCGATGCTAGCATTCGTACGCCGAAATTGTTCTGCTTTTACCAACCCACACACTCACAAAACATTGTATTGTGCTTTTGTTAGATCAAGATTAGAGTATTCCGCTGTTATTTGGAGACCGTACCAAATATGTCTGTCTAATCGGATTGAGAGAGTTCAGAAAGTCTTTCTTCGTTTTGCGCTCCGATCTTTAAACTTTTCTGAACCTGTACCATCGTATCGCTCTCGATGTTTATTGATTGACTTAAAACCACTTGATAGCAGACGATCTATTCTATCGTGCTCATTTATTATTCGTATCATTTCTGGATTTATTGATTGTCCTTCCCTTTTAAGTAAAATTCAATTTAATATACCCAATATGAGGCTCCGACAGTACGAAACTTTTAAATTTGGCTTCTCGAGAACCAACTAAGGGGTCATGCTCCGATTCCTAGGGCATGTGCAGATTTAAATATGTTTTTCAATTCTTCTGATTTTACGTGGCCGTATGGCATCTTAGTCAATCATCTTAAATCGTTCTTTTCTTAGTAACTACTAAACTATTGTACTTTAGCTTAAAATAGTCTGTAAGAATGTTTCGATTCAAAGACAATAAATAAATAAAAATAAAAAATAAATTAAAAAAAAGCGAATAAAACTAATCTTTCATGGGTGTTGTTCGAAAGTGATATTCCACCCTCTTGAGTTGATATATTTTTTTGTCTAAGGAAATAGTACTTTTAAAAAGTATATATGGTAGATACCTATAAAAGAGACTTTTTTTCAGTTTCAAACGTTTATTAACAAAAAATGATTACAAATTTAATCTTCAAAATAATAGCCTAACTAGCGACACATTTTTCCCATCTCTCAGGCAATTTGTGGATGCCGCGCCAAAAAAATTGGGCGTCTTTGGCCGCAAACCAATCATCGAACCATTTTCGGCTTCTTCGTAAGAATTGAAGCGCTGCTCGGAAAGTGCGTGGCCCATCGATGCAAACAAATGATAATCGGAAGGCGCCAAGTCTGGTGAGTAAGCCGCATGCACCAGCGGTTCCTAACCGTACGTCTCCACCAACTCCCGGGTCGCTCTTGTTCAATGTGGCGGTGCATTGTCATCAAGAAAAATTACTTTGTTACCCCGATCGGCATATTCTGGGCGTTTTCGGTGTATAGCGCTTTTCAAATCGGCCAATTGTCGTTGGTAGCGTGCACCGTCAACTGTTTCACCTGGTATTAATAGCTCGTACCAAATCATACCACGCTGATCCCAGAAAACACACAGCATTGCCTTGCGGCCGAAGCGATTTGGTTTGGCCGTTGTTTTTGGCTTGTGACCGGGTGGACCATACGATCGTTTACGCTTGGGGTTGGAGAAATACACCCATTTTTCATCACCCGTAACGATTCGATGCAAAAAAGACTTCCCTTTGAACCGGGAGAGCAGCATTTCACAAGTGGTTTTTCGGTTCTCTTGCTGCCTTTCAGTCAGTTCACGTGGAACCCATCTTCCGACCTTTAAAATTATGGCCATGTCTTTCAAACGTTTGGAAATGGTTTTTTGGGTCACTCCCAACTGCTCTGCCATCATTTCTTGAGTTTGACCATCATCTTCATCCAACAATGCTTGCAATTCGGCGTCCTACGTCTCTAAAATCACCACTTCGGAATTTTTCAAACCACCTGAAGCACTGTGTTTTACTTAGAGCATGTCCACCATAAGTTTCTATAAGCATTTGATGAGCTTGAGAAGCGTTTTTCTTCAATTGATAACAGAAAATCAACGATGTCCGCAAATCGTAGTTTGAAGGCACGAAATTCGATATTTTTAAGAGCGCCAAAAATGCATTGTTGTATGAAACGTAACAAACAATGAACTGAATATTGTTGACAGATGACAGACGAAAAAAACAAGACATTTGGGAAGGTTTAAAAATACTCCTAGCGACATCTCTGGACTAATAGCTGAAAGTCTCATTTCATAGGTATCTACTATACATATATGGGTCAAGCCGACACCGAACGGCAGATATTTTTTTTTATTTTTATGAGAAGCTTTTCCATGACAGAAAACACTCGGAGGTACGCCATTGAATGCCGAGGGGCGACAGATATTAGAAAAAACTATTTCTAAATTTTGGTCTCTCACCGAGATTCGAAACTACGTTTTTGAATTATAAGCATTTGAATTAAAAGCAATAGTAATTTTCAAGCTTTTTTTGATAATTGTTAACTTTTATTCACTTTTCTTGCTAAATATCTTAAGAAAATCGTTAAAAATAATCAAATTAAAGACAAAAATGTGGAAGTTATCAGAATGTGAAGACTAAGCGCGCCAAAATCGAACGACAATGTTAAAATTACGGAAATCAAATAAAATTCCAATTTCAATATTTGCTACATTCACTCTTTCAGTTGAAAATCTGCCAAACAAATGATGGCACAAAACTAATCACCCAATTTGGTTTTTGAATAATTCTTTTTAAAAATACATATCTTTATTTTGACCGTGTTATTTTGACGCGTCAAATGCTTGTCTGTTTGTATACTGCATCAATAGTACTTGGCAAGTGTCAAATATGAGTACCGTACAACGCCATTTGCAAAAATTATAGATCTTCCGATGGGTTGATTAATTTTGCGCCAGCTTGTACTTATTCATTTATTTTCGTTTCTCCCGTTGCTGACCGTCGGTTTACTGAAGATAGTTTAACGTGACAACGGCATAAGAAAATACTGATAGAATGGTTGCATTTATCAAAAGAAAATTTTAGTTTTATTTGTTTGATAGATATTTTGTATGGATATAGAGAAGGAGGTAAATGGAATCGCAAAGGAATTGATCAAGTTACATTTACACAAACGTGAAAAATGACGAAACATTTATCAAATTCATGAAAGATATCTTCAATTTCGATTGTGCATCAGACGTTAATAAGTCAACAACACTAAGAGGCACCATCATCGATTTGCCTTTTTCAAGACACTTTACACTCGAAACACTCCCTTTCATTTCCTACTTTTCCTACCATCTACTCTACCTATTCTCAACAGAGAAATGGTTCATTACCATGCACACAAGAACAAGGCATAACAAATATGTGAATTTATATACATATGCGCATATACATACATATGTGTATATATGCTCACTCAAGTAGGAGAGAGCCAGATGTCGTTCCGCGCTCTCGCTTGCAGTTCAAGCAAGGTAACGACGCATGAGCAAGATAACGACGAATGAGCAATATAACGACGATTGAGCAAGATAACGACGCATTTTTTCGTGCGTGCAGCCGGGTAAATCGAATTATAAGACGTTATCACGTCAAAATATTTTTGAACGAAGTACTTTTTAGGTGTAAACTAGCGTTATTTACTTATCATTGTGCTGTAAGTTTTTCATGTATTTAGCTTATTTCTTGTATAATTTAATGAATATTTTTGAAAAATGTTGACTCCTATTTTAAATTGTTTTAAGCTGTCTGGGTAATTTTGCTTTAATCATTTTTGTCTCTTTCATTCTTCTCATTTTACTTCTTCCTATCTTCCTCTTACTTGAATTCTTCTGAAATACTTTACTTAACAAATTTATTAGCAAATAAATTTTACCTATTTGCGGAACAACTTCCTGCCTTCGATTGAAAAAGAACTTAGCGCCTACTTTTAATACGCATATTTGTCATTCTGTTTTATGAAGGCATAACTGTGTGATTATAATTCTGTGTAGGTGTACACTTCGCCGAAATGTCCCTTCAACGCTTCTATTTTAAATTCTCGTACATACTCTACGTACACATACTAATGACATTCGAACGCCTGAATGGCTTGTCAACACGCCGCGGCCGTGGTTAACTGCCACGCAGCCTTTAGACATGCTCCTGCCCTGTAGGTAAAACCTCATCTAGTGAAACGAATTTGTGGTTCAGAATTAGTACTATTTCGTCAATTGCGGACGTGGGTAACGACATTTGTCATTAGAAAAAGGTATGGCGAAGGATGATGAGGCAACTCGCTTGAGAGAGTACCGAGTACACAGTTTTAGTGAATTTGCCAGAAACAGATGTCAGTTCACGTAGTTTTACAGTTTTGTTAACATTATTTTCTTTTTGCAGCTGTTTCTATTCAGCTGTCGTAGTTCTATTTTGTGAACTCAAGCCTGCTTAAAAATAAAACAACAAATTAAGTTATTGGCGTTATTTATTTGTCGATATTGCCACCTCAACTAGAGGTCATTTCCAAGAACTATTGACTGTGTCTGGTCGACAAGGCTTGTTGAGCTCATATAATAAAAATACGAAATCTCGATACTTAGAGACCATTGAAACAGTTTAACAGTTTTTTTCTATTCCGCGTGTTTATGGTATATTAACCTAACCTTACTTTTCCTTTTTTTACAAGAGTTCACTATTTTAAATCCATTCACCCAATTTTCTCTCACAGCTCATCTAAAATTATGTCATGGTAAAATTACTCTCATAATACCTCTTCAATCTGCAAAAGAATTGTATTCTACCATTCTTGGCATATTGAAAAGTTTTTGAAAGGTTTATTCGGCTCTGAGCAAATTCGACAGAATCAACTGATAGAGGGACGTCACTTGGTGATATACGAAACAAATGAATCAATGACACTTCGTTGCCGTCTGAACAACGACTGATTGGACGAGAGTGTGAAATAATTGTGCGAATTTCGACTGGTTGTGTTAGTGATATACAGAAAAAAGTCAATGCAGTCTTCGCCCATATTGCTGCGTTGCCATCTGAACAACGACTGACAACGCGTGAATACATCTGAAATGATCGTGAAGACTTCTGCCGAATCTCCCAAGTGATGTAAAGGATGGTAGATACAGGGTGTGCTCGTTAGATATGGTGAAAAAACAAAATTGTGAGGGGAACTTTGGATTCCACGTCATTGGTTTTGTGTTTCACAAAATTTAGCTTTAGCTTAGTGAAACACAAAACGAATGACGTCGTCATATCTGTCAAATTCTCTCATAGCCGAATAACGATCAGCTACACCTCTAAAAATCTTTTCACCATGAAGTGATGTGGCAGCCGAAGTTCCCCTCTCGATTTCCTTTTTCAGTATAGTTAAAGAGCAAACATGGTAAATCTATAATGCTTGCATTCTTGGTATGGCATGGAACTCTCCACTTTCTGCTGAGAGCGGGAACTTATCCACTTCTTATTAAAAAAAAACGATGACACACAGCTGCTACTCAGAAACTGTGGTGCGGTTATTTACAGCCCACGGAAAATGATAGTACATCAATATTTTGACTATTTGATTTTTATAATATTTTGCCCTGATGGGAATGAGCATTTTCTGCATATAAAAAAATTTCGTGCATTCGTTAATTGGAGAAAAAGACTAATACTGTCGGGGAAACAATTTTAAAAAATTAACTAGATATTTTAGCAACTGCAAACTTGTATTTTCTTGTAATCAAATTTGATAAGTTATAAAACTATATAAAAGCCATGGGATTGTGATGAAAAGATTGTAAAATTTTTGTATTTTTTTATAAATTTTTAAAACTGGATTTATATTATTATTATTAGACAATGACCTATACTTTTGTACAAAAATAATAACACTTACAAAAATAAAGAAATAAATGAAATAGGAGTCAAAGTTGGTTTTAGTATGGATTTTCAAATGTATCCTTGCCATCATTGTAAAGTGCTGTAATTGGAGCTCTCAAACTGCAAAAAATGCCATAAGTGCTGTTAAAATGTGTAATTCAAGAAGAACTCATATAAGTAGTGGAAGTACTAGAGCCACAGCAGTATTTACATGTATTTTGTTTTTGAAATTTAATTTCGATTTTCATATTTGGATTCAGCACAAAATTGTAACACGAACGACGTATTAAATCCCGTGGTTATTTAATTTTTTTGTAATTGGTGTACATTTTCTTTTAGATCTTTGGTCGAGTTTTTTTCCAATTCGTGGTGGGTAGTATTGATGTTAACAGTTTTAAGCAGATTTTTTTGGGGGCCACATAAAGTAAACCTGCATTTTCAACTTTTTCTCTGAATTATTTTTTTAAAGACGTTGAAATTTCATATTTCACATGATTAATTATATTTAAAAAAAATTCAGTACAATATGGAAAAATAGCACAGGTTTCAGATAAAAGAGAAAATTCTCTGAAATTGAAAAAATAACAATTTGTCTGCTGTATATTATCCTATCCGACAATTATTTTTGAAAAAATAAATTTCGTCCTTCCAACTTTACTAATTTAGGATAAAAAATAAATTAATACTTCCCTACACAAACCAAAGAATATTTATATTGCAATCATCTTTATCTTGGTAGGCTAGTAGGTACATATTTTATTCTGTAAAATTACTGTCGCTCGGTATTATACGAAAAAGAGAAGCAACTCGAACTATTTTGGGTTCTAAATACACTAGAAGCTCATCAGTTCGACGCTATTGTATTTCCCTGCAGGGTAATTCTAAAGTGCACTTACATATGTGCATACATACTAGAGACGCATTTTTCCCCGTTTTTATGATCCCGGCGTCACGGTATTAGTCCCGGAATTTAGATTTTAATTATTTTGCAATAACTTAACTAGAAAAAAAAATTGATGAATATTAGCTAAATTCTTTTTCCATCCTACCTGTTAAAAAAAAAACTAAGAAATTTTCGAAGTACGTAGAAAGCAATGACGAAAAATATCCTACTTGAGTTGATTTGTTTGATTTGAAGGCGCATAAGCCGATAGCAGTGTTGTAAAACACAAGCAGATGCTATTGGGAATGAGCGACTAGAAACTACTTGGGAAATTCCAGCTAAACTTCAAGCTGCTGAATAAAAACATAAAACCGATGCGCTTTCAGACTAAGGGATAGCAGTAGAATAGCTAATTTGTTTTTTTTTCCTTGCGATTTGTTTTTTTCAATGGCCAAGTGAACTAAATTTTTAGATTTATATTGGATCTTTGTTTACATTTTGATGGAAATTTTGGCACACGAACCAGCAAATTGCAAAAACAAAGCAAGTGCAAGAAAACTGAAAATTTGGGTTTTGTACTACTGTTATCAGCTTGTATGGATTTAGTTTGAATGAAACGAATTGTCCAACTGCTGGATACCCACACAAAACGAAGCAAAATATCCACTGTAAGTAACTTGACGACTGCAATGAAGTGAAACTGAAATTTGTGAACACTGCAAAGATCGTAGATATAGCTTTTAATAGAAATCTGACTTGTAATAACCACATCTACAACATATAAATAGTGCCATAGGCTAAGTATATGGTATGCTACGGTCATTATGGACTACACAGCACTTTACCCCAGTGAAAATTTGACTGCTTTTAGCAAAAACGTTCTTACTACCAACGTTGCTTTTTAGTTGTGAACTGTAGGCCAATTGTGATAGTATTAATGTCCTCTACAAAAATATTGCGAGTTTATTGTATAAAACGCTTTTTCTAAGCTAATATTTTACATACGATTTAATGACTTGCTAAAGTTAAAATGTTTAACACTTCTTCGTAAAGTCATTACATCTCAGGAGCTTGAATACCTTATGGATCGAGTTTAATTTGCTAAATCCTCTCGATCTTTTAATTTACTTAGTATGAAACACACATTCGTATTTCAAATCCTACTGAGTCTCTCTGCAATACCATATAACACATGAGCTGAAAAGTTCTGGACCTAACGCGTAGATGACATAAGTTTTATTGCATTCACCTCTTTTTCAGTTAGTACTAATTTTAAAACGACAGCTGTTAAAATTTCATGATATTCTATTGATTATTGTGCTAAGAGTGACGCTACTTCTGTTATTTTCGAAACAATAGTTCAAAATGTTTTAATTGTACATTACTTCTTGATGGGGGAAAATACCGTTCAAATGAAGGAATGGCTTGAAAAGTGTTATGGGCACTCCGATCTAGCAGAAACAACAATAAAGCGATGATTGGCTGACTTCAAAAGTGATCGTACAGACACCGATGATGCGCAACGCAGTGGACGTCTGAATGAGACGCTAACACCAGAAAACATCAAAAAAATCCACAAAATCGTTTTGATTGGTCGAAAAGTGAAGTTGCGTGAGTTAGCGGACGTCGTAAAGATATCAAAAGAAGTATTGGCTTTATATTGCATGAGCATTTGACTATGAGAAAGCTCTGTTCAAAGTGGGCGCCGCGTTTGCCACTGTTGACCAAAGACAAGAACTACTTGAATTGAACTTCGAATTACTCTCATATCCACCGTATACGCCAGATTTGGCTCTCAGTGACTACTGGCTGTTTGCGGACCTAAAAAAAGCCCCGCTGGTAAGAAATTTCGCTGAAGAGATTATCGCTGAAACAGAGGCCTATTTTGAGGCAAAAGGTAAATCGTTCTGCCAAAGTGGTATTCAAATGATACGTCGGCGCTGGAACGATTGCGTTGTTCTTAATGGAAATTACGTTAATGAATAGAGCTAATTTTGAACAAAAAACAACGTTTCTTTTTTACGCCCGGGACTTTTCAGCCCATGTGTTACCTTACCTTTATGTGTATTTACATTATGTTATTATTAATAATAGTATTTATAAGTTTAAAATCTGTAAAATAACTTTTGGTTGTGTGCTTGATAAACAAATAAATAAATAAACAAATAAATAATTAAAAAAATAAATAACTATTGGGTTGTTTGGAAAGTAATTTCGTTTTTTTGTGGTGAAAATGAAAGACGATCTTCGTATAATGAATAAATATTTTAAATTATATATTGGCCATTTTGATCGAACACCTTTTGCCATCTTTCTGGTAGTAGCTTGATTACACGCTCATAAAATTGGCTGGCAAAAAACTGAACCAATAGATTTTTGATGTGTTCATTTGAGGTAAAGGTTTTACCGTCCAAACAATTTTGCAGTGACCGGAACAAATAATAATCCGAAGGGGCCAGGTCTGGAGAATATGGTGGGTGTAGTAGTACATCTCATCCAAGCTGTAAAAGCTTTTGGCGAGTGACCAAACTTGTATGAGGTCTCGCATTATCATGGTGGACCACCTTTTCCGTTGACTAATTCTGGCCTTTTCTGTTGAAGTGCATCATTCAGTTTGACCAGCTGATAACAGTAAACTTCCGAATTAATTGTTGTGTTATCCGGTAAAAGCTCAAAAAAACACGACTTCTTTAAAATCTCACCAAACAGGCAGCATCACCTTTTTTTGTTGGACATCGGCTTTTGAAATGCCTTGAGCCGGTTAATCTTTTCTGCTCTATGATCTCTTGCGTTTGACATTGTTATATATAGGGTGGTTCAATTTTAAGGGCCGATGTTGAATATGAACCACACCTAAATATCAAGTTCTTTTCTGCATTTCATTTGACATTTTTTAATTTCAGACTAACTCAATTTGAACCATGGAAAGATACACAATCGAGCCACGCGTTAAGGTTATTCAGGCTTATTCTGAAAACGGGCGTTCAAATCAAAATGCATATCGCACACTTCGTGAAGAAAATCATCTTCAGTGATGAGGCACATATTCAACTCAGTGGATTCGTCAATAAGCAGAATCGCCGCATTTGGGCGATGATAATCCAAGAGTAATTGCCGAAAAACCAATGCACCCACAAAGAGTGACTGTTTGGTACGGTTTATGGGCCCGCAGCATCATTGGGCCGTATTTTTTCCAAAATGAGGCCGGTCAGGCAGTTACTGTGGCCATTTGGCGAATATTTTGTTCCATGCGTAATTGAACTATACCAATATTATCATAATAAAGAGAAATGACAATAATTTCTTAAAAAATTGTATTTTATTTAAAATCAATACCGGCTCTTGAAACTTAACTACCCTTTACAACCCATTTTTGGATCATTTTCGTAACGTTTGAGGAGTGAAGCACAGACGTCAACGCGACGACACAAATTTCTCTCCGTGAGGATATAGAGCTTCGAGGTTAAACCCAGGCCTTTCAGGTGGCCATAAACAATTGAATTCGATAAATTTAACCTGCATCAACTAATGCCTTTATCGCGTCTTTATCAGCTTCAAACGGCCTTCCAGAACGTGGTGCATTTTCGACATCAAAATTGCCGGATTGAAATTTTGCAAATATTGTCAACACATCTTCTCCATACACATCGATTAATTTCTTTCTGGCTTGGACAGCATTTTTACCTTTTCTATAGTAAAAAAGAAAAATATGACGAAAATGCTGCTTATTACTCTCCATATTTAAAAGGGCACCGACCAAAAACTGCGGCGCAAAATCAAATGAACTAATTCACATACAAGCCTTGCTATATCAACTGTCAAGCCATATAATGGCAATGCAACTTAAGTGTGGAGTTAGCTGTTAAAATACCAATTTAATGCTCTGTCGGGAAAAAAAGAATTTACTTTCCGAAAAACCCAATAAATATTTCGGTTAAACCCTCTATTGGTAGTCTGGCCGAGCTCCTTCTGCTATTTGAGGTGTGCATGAGTTTGTTCCACAAAGGACCTACAGTTTTATGCGGCCTTCGGATGTCAGATGGCTTTTATGAGGAGTTTTTTTTTGTCATTGCCTGACGAGGGGTGACCGCTATTAGAGAAAATATTTTCTATCATTTGGTGTTTCATGCCCGAGATTTTGAATCTTAGCACTACAGAATGGTAGTGACGCACCAACCCATGTGGCTAAAGTAACTTAAGGTATGTCGAAAAAAATGCAATGCAAGAAAACTTGAAGCCGGAGCACTAGTCCTTTTTCATTGATTTTCAATGTTGCTATGAAAGGAGATTTTTCGGTCTTCGTTTTGAAAGAAATTGGAGAAAAAGAAATCCATTATTTTTTCGGTGTTGTGATCGATGTCTCATAAAGTATCTATTTGAAGTTTATGTTCGTTGAAGGTGACATTTGACACAAAAAAATTAGTTTGATCTTTTTTGTTTGTTCCTTTCAGTTGTGAATTACAGGGTCTTAACAATGAAAGTCAAGGAAGAGCAAATTCGGTACATTTTACAGGTTTCCTTTGATAAAGGCGAAAATGTAAGCCAGGCCGCTGAAATTGTGATCGGTGTTTATGGTACCGATACTCCAACAGTCAATTACGTGTAATTTTGGTTTCGTCGATCCCGTTCAGGCATTTTTGATGTTAAAGAAAATGTCGGGAATGTCCAAAATGTCAATAAAATCACAGAAATAATTGAAGTCCCCCAGGAACTAAAGATCGGCCATACAACAATTTTAAGCCATTTGAGCGAAAATGTTACTCAAAGCAATGAATTTATTTTTCCCCAAACTAATAAAGGCTTCATAAATAATTTCAAATCCCGAAAATCAGGATTGCTAGAAAACAATCACGGAATTTTTGGGAATTAAAAACGAATTGACATCCCTAGTACATATTATGTATATTAGTATATACATATATCCTCATTGAATATATTCTCATTTTTAACGCGGCTTCAATATGATGCCCATAATACAATATTAAAATACCGAGAGATATTGATTACACAGCTTTAGAGCAGTTTGCTGAACAAAGTAGAGGATTGCGCAGAATACAAAGGAATATTTGTATTTGGCATTCCTAACATAGCAAAAATGGAATTTGGCAGGTATTAATCGATTTCGCAATATTTTTGTGCACAGCTGTGTTCGCTACACCAAATGTCGCCAAAGAAACTCGTATATGCGTATTCGTAGTGAAAAAAAAAAGATTTTTCTCGCTTCAGTAAAAATTAACGTTAGGAAGGAAAAAAGATGAAATACGACTAATGCCATGAAACAAAGAGGAATGGAAAAAGTTTTACGCAAGCACTAAAAATTACCCTCTTAGTGGGACACCATTAAGACAAGTTGTTTTACCTTTTTCCCATTTAACATTCGCAGACCGATGAATAAATAAGACATGCATCAAGGAAGATTAAGAGGGAATTAGGGAAATTGAATTGTACGCATACCAACATGCCATAAAAAAGGAATGCGAAAGTGAAACAGAGCCGTAAACACAGAGACAGTAAAACGGTGCAAAGTTCATTTAGCCTTTGCATGTATTTGTAAGGGATGCTTGATGCCTCGTTAAAAGGTTTCACGCTCGGTTGAGATTGCCTTTCCGCAGAATTTTTAATGTTGAATTTATGAAATTTTACTTTCGCTATATTAAAAAATATATACGCAACCTTTCACAATGCACGAGCATACACCTGAGTAAAAAAATATTTAAAATTATAAAAATAAATTAGAAGAGAAAAATGTTTGCTGACAATTCGTAGTAGCGGCCATTCTTTCATATAGAAATTCAAGCAGAAAAATTAAGAAGTGTAATAAAAAATTACCACAAAATCCACTAGAACGAAAATTCGTTACAAATGAGTAAATTAATGCAATGAGAAAGTAGAAAGTCTATTAAGTGGAGAGGTGAGAGGTGAGAGGAAAAAAAAAATCTATACAAAAATGAGCATTTTCCAGCATTGCATCCTTTGCGCTACATATTTGCATATTTGCAAATGGATTGCTGCGATTTCTCCCTCCTCACAACGCAACACTTCACAGTATCTCTCTAAAATTATTTATTAAGAATATAAATGGTAGGGAAAGTATGAGATTTGTGCAAAAAGTGTGGGTTGTCGCGATCTATTGTATATGCATACGAGAGTCATTTGAAAAGTCCGTGCAAAAATAAAAACTACTTAATTGTTTGGGGTTAACCCTTTTTTTTTTATTTTTCGACATAGTCTCCTTTTGGTCTTATACACCTTGTCCAATATTATTCTAGCTTTGATCCCACTCGAATAATAGAATTTGTCAAAGTCTGAAAAATAGCAATGCGTTGCTGTAATCACCTCCTCGTTTGAATAAAATATTTTTCCCACCAGCCGTTTCTTCAAATTGGGGAACAAATAGTATTCCGAAGAATCAAAGGGAGCCAAGTTTGGAGAAAATTGGAGGATTTGATACGATTTGAAACTATATTTTCACTAATTTTGTGCCCATAACTGCAGAGGCGTGAGCTGGTGAGTTTTCGTCATAGAAAAAGAAAATCACTTGACTTCCTTGATTTAAATAAATGCCAAACACAAAGAAATATTCCGAACAGGCTGAAACTTGGTGTGTGTTCTCCCAAGAGATGCTACTAACTGAACATAGCCTCGACATGCACCAATAGTGCCAGCTCTCTGACTTTTCACGGACTTTTCAAACGACCCTCGTAAGAGCGGGTTAAATTTTTTCTCTACTTTCGCTCTCGAGCGTAGGATTTTTAGCAAAATAAACATCAAAAATAAATTTATCGTACCCAAAAACCACATATATACATACATACATACATACATCAAAAAAAATTAACAGAAAACAAAACCATTGTGATTTAATAACTAAAATTAAATTCCGCGAAATCCATTTTAGAGCTATGAAAACATGCTTCCATAGGCTTTTTTGTTGAGGATTGCCAGTAGAATACATTAGTGCGAAACATTTTTTCTTTTTTTTTTCATTTTTTGTATCCTTATTCACTCCGCTCGGGAGCATAGAGTGTGGTGATAATGGATTTTAAGATATCAATAGCCAGTTGAAGCTGAAGTGCAGATGTTGCATATTTTAGGCGGCAATTTTGCCACTATTGGAGTGCAATGCATTTTTGCAGTTTTATATTTAAACACTGCCACTGCGCAATAAAATCGATTTCAATTCACGTGAACTCTAAATATTTTTAATTTTTCGCTTTGTAAAATGGTGAAAAGATTTCAAAGGTGAGCCACTTAGCAGACCGTTTTTCGGCTCTGAGCGACTTTGCCAGAATCAGCTGATGGGCTGACGTCACTTGTTGGGACGAAGCAGTTTGTTTAGGAAAACACTAAAATTGTCTTAGTGATATAAGAAAGAAATAAACAATGACACTTCGTTGCCATCTGAACGACGACTGATTAGACGAGTGGGTGAAAAGTGTGAAATGATAGTGCAGAATTCGGCTGTCGAATGCGCAAATGACGTGGCAGCCAAAGTCTTCACAATTTTCTCTTTCACCATAGCTAAATAGCAAACCTGGTAGTCTATCATCCTTAGCTTTGTGGGGGTTGCCAAAACTTATATTTTTCAATGAAAACAAAAAACTTTGTCACTGTTAGTGGCAACCACCCCACTTTTCTTATATTCTATGAAAAAACTTTGTCACTGTTAGTGACAATCATCTACACAGATGGCTCAAAACTGGACAACAAAGTAGGTGGAGGGGTTTACTCCAATAAACTCGGAGTATGCCAATCATTTCGCCTACCTGATCATTGCAGTGTATTTCAGGCGGAAGTCACTGCCATAAAAGATGGACTTACGGTAATAAAAACGGAAGTATTATCCACAAATGAAGTCTTCATTTACTCGGACAGTCAAGCGGCAATAAAAGCGTTTTAATCTAAAACGCACTCGTCAAAAACAGTTCTAGAATATTTTAAACTACTAAATGACGTACCAAAGTGTTACAAAGTGCAACTTATCTGGGTGCCAGGCCACAGGAATATAGCAGAAAACTGCAAGGCGGATGAACTTGCACGAACCGGTACAACGCTCGATCTCAAACCGGATAAGGCGCTGATACCCATGCCTATAGCCACTTGTAAAATACTTATAGACAGGGAAACCATCAAAAAGGTAAATACAAGCTGGGAAAACCTCACAACATGCGAACTAAGCAGACAGACATGGCCGAACTGGAACAGCGATCGATCGAAGATCTTGTTAAGATTTAACAGAGACGCTATAAGAAGAATGATAGGTGTATTAACTGGTCATTGTTTAATAGGCAACCACGCTAGAAGGTTAGGACTGCCGTACTTCGATTTCTGTAGGAGCTATCTTAATACAGAAGAAGAGGAAACAGTCAGACACCTTTTAGGTGAGTGTAAAAGCTTAGCTATGAGAAGGCTGCACACTCTTGACACAGCATTTTTAACCGATGTAGCGGACATAGCGCATCTAAAACTAACGAAGCTCTGCTCGTTTATTAAAGCTACCGGATGGTTTGAAAAGGAACACGTAGAGTAAGGATAAGCTTCAGTGGTATCACAATGGACCTGCGAAAGGTCTAAGTGTGTCTTTATTACAACCACCCTACCTACCTACCTACCTAGTGACAATCACACCGCTCTTCTTATCTATATATATAAATGTGAAAATCTGTCCCTATATTCGCTTAAAACTCGAGAACGGCTGAACGGATTTATCTTATCTTGGTCTTGAATTATTCGTGGAGGTCTAGGGAAGGTTTAAAAGGTGAGAAAAATTCGAATAATTGCCGGGAAAATGGTCAAAACGTGGACCCGGGTAACCTTTGGTTGTGTATGTACAATATGGGTATCAAATGAAAGCTGTTGATAAGTGCTTTGATACGGGGTAATTTTCATACCTATTGATGACTAGGGTCTCGAAATATATGCCAAAACGTGAACCCGTCGTGTCTTTAAACCGAATTAAACCAAACTTACACACATTGTTAAGGAGGTATTGAAGATGGTTTCCGTATAGTTTGGATACCTATTGGTAGATACGGTCTCGAGATATAGGTCAAAACGTGGACCCGGGTAACCTGGGGATGTGTATGTACAATATGGGTATCAAATGGAAGCTGTTGATGAATGCTTTAGTTCAGAGTATTTCCATCCGCTCCGTGACTAGGGTCTCGAGATAGAGACCAAAACGTGGACCTGGATAACCCTAGGATGTGTTTGAACCGGTACCTTACCTGTATATAGGTGACCACCACAATCAAATTTTAAAAAAGTACAGAAAAGGCTATTGTGACATCTTTAGAAAGTATGTTGAATGAAAAAAATCAACTAATTCAACTGTTTAAACATTTTACGAGTTCTATAAAGAAAACTTAATATGAAAAATTTCTTGCGATATAAAACAAATATTTTATGTATGGTGGTGCGAAGCCCACTGGGTGATGCTAGTATTCTATAAAATTCAAATTTCAGTCCGGTTACAGAAAGTAGGTAGAAGAGCCAAAGATACCTCGCCAACAAGAATAGAGTAATTTGAAGATGGTAACTTGCTTTTTACCAGCTATTTGCACACTGAGAAGCCAGCTGCACAAACTTATTAAAGGGCCGAATATCGAAATGTCTACTTCCATTTACGCCTTTTAACTTGAGCGGAATGAAACGGAGCGCTTTTTATTTTTCTGCAAAAATATTTATATATTCATTCAATATCAACGTTCCAGGTAATGCTCCACTTAAATAAAATACTCTAATGCTGGCTTGAACCTTTTCAAATCACCGAATCACTTCTGATAGGCGCTTTTTAGTATATGCTTGAGCTCTACCAACGATGCAGTGTAAGTATTTGAGTGTACTCACCTTAGTTTTAAAACTGGAATTTAACTAGCTGCTGCCCCTGGCTTCACTTATAATACCGTGGCTCCGCGTATGCTAAATAAATTATTAAAAGAAAAAAAACTTTTAGTATTTGAATGAAATTTTTCATAGGTTGCTACTTTTGTAATTAAAATCATGTTATAAAACCAGATAATTTTTTTTTTACTTTTTATTTAAGTACATTTTACAACTTTTCTTTAAGACTTTATTATGGAGTTATATTATCACTTGTGCAATACAATTCATGTGGCAACACCAAAGAAAATTATTTTTGGAGTGTACTTTTCTTAAAACTATTGGGTTGAGGAATAAGGGTAAGCATTCATTCGATACAACTCTTCCTGCTCTACAAAACTAAGTTAATTGTATTTTTGAGCAAAACCATGTTAATTCTTTTTTGGAGTTATTTAATTTTTTATTAGTTTAAAGGCTTAAAAATGGAATATCCAGGAGGCAAAAGTCAACATTTTCGACACCTATATAATTATATATATATATATATAATTGGCGCGTACACCCTTTTTGGGTGTTTGGCCGAGCTTCTCCTCCTATTTGTGATGTGCGTCTTGAGGTTGTTCCACAAAATGGAGGGACCTACAGTTTCAAGCCGACTCCGAACGGCAGATATTTTTATGAGGAGCTTTTTCATGGCAAAAATACACTCGGAGGTTTGCCATTGCCTGCCGAGGGGCGACCGCTATTAGAAAAATATTTTTATTAATTTTGGTTTCACTGAGATTCGAACCAACGTTCTATCTGTGAATTCCGAATGGTAATCACGCACCAACCCATTCGGCTGTGGCGGCCGCTGACACCTACTCTTCTTTATTTTTCATCGAAGTCAAAAAGCTGCTGAACAGCGAGGCAGCCCTGGATATTTGCGAAGTATATGGAGAAGGTGTCATAGGCGAGTCTATAGCACGGAAGTGGTTTGCAAAATTCCAAAATGGTGGCTTTCATGTCGATGACTCGTCCCGCAGGGCAGGGCATTCTGAATTCGATGAAGAAAGTCTCAAATCACTTTTGAAGCAGAACTGTCGCCAGACCGGAACCAGTCATGAATTGGCGGAAAAAATAAGCTGCGATCATAAAATGATTCTCAATTACCTTCATTCAATAGGATTTAACGAAAAATTGGGAGTCTGGGTACCTTACGAGCTCAACGAAAAAAACAAAGAAAGTCACCTCCGAATTGATTCTCAGCATCTCGCCCGCCATCGTGCAACACGCGGTCGGAAATAGCGCTTTTTATACCGAATCGTCACGGAAGATGAGAAATAGTACCTATACATCAATATAAAGCAAAGAAAGGAGTGGGTGAGTGCAGGAGATACGCCAAAACCGAGAGTTAAGCCGGATCTCCATTCAAAGAAGATCATGGTATGTGTTTGGTGTGACTGGCAGGGTATGGGGATATGCTCGAAAAGAATGGCTTGCACTTATATGGGTTCCAGGACACTCCGGTGTTCAAGGAAACGAAATTGCCGATAAATTGGACAACCCATAATCGGAATCAATTCTGAAGGAATCATCATAAAGAGCGATGGTCCGGTCAGAACTGCAAAGTGTTTTGTGGCAAGTGCGTTCGGTTGATGGTCAATATTATTACAGGACACAACCCATGGGGTCAGCATATGATCACCATTGGAATCAGTGAGGACTAGTGTGCCCCTCTTGCTTGGAGGAGGCGGATAGCACTGAGTACTTTCTATGTGAGTGTCCTGCTTTTGTTAGAGCAAGGCTACGAATTTTGGGTTCCAATGTCGTGAAAATGACTAATATTCGTTCTCTAAAACTGGAGGATATTTACAGATTTACCAAAGAATCTGGAAAAGTCTCACAGAACTAACTACCCTTTATCTCTGTCCCTATTCTTTCCAATCTCTTTCTCTTTTCTCCTTTCCCCCTTGACTATCTACTCTCTTTCCAGACCTCTAAATACAATGCCTGAGTGTTTTAGGAGCCACCAAATCTCTTGGTGCTCCTTGGCTCTACCAATTCAAATTTCAATTTCATTAAATTAAAGTATTACCCCTTGGGGGAAAGCTGGCTCAACTAGTGGACTGTAAAATTTCATAAGGAAAAAAAATTAAAAATATATACTAAACTGACTACGAAAAAACTCTAGGATGTAAACTTTTTTATTCATTATAATTGGTTCTCGACATGACCGTCCCTATTCCTGATACAATTTCTTTTAATTTTTTCGATATTTTTTTCGATTGCTTAACTGATAATCGTCGATGCTTCGTTATGTTCGACCACTTGCTGAGTCTATTCAATTACATTAAAAAGAGATATCGTTTTTAGAATAATTTGCCGAATAGTTTCTATATCTAAATAATAATTTCCTTAAGTATCTAAAACGACTCTCTCGGTCACCCTGTATGCAGGCATGTGTTGAAAAGTACAAATCATTCAGTGCCTTACTTCGACTTCGTCAGGAAACTGACGACTTCAAAGTATTATTAAATCTCCTATACATTTCCTAGAGTCTTATGAGGAATACTAATAAAATTAGAGTATCGAGATAATTCTGAGTATTTCAAGTAGACTACATTCAGATGCGTTTTTTTATTTCAAGTAAGTTACAATTAATTCATTTCCATTTTTCTTCCCTTGCTTCTGAGCTGACATTGAAAATCCAAGAGATAAACGAAAGGGCTCAGTTAGTATTTTCGGCTCACGTTTTCCAAAATAGCACGTGAAATATCCTAGCGAAATTTTATGCACAAAAATTAATCGATTTACATAAATGAATGTACGCATTTCAATTAATTAAGAATTTATCTGTATAATAGGATTAACTTCTGCGATTTGAGAAAACAGTTGGGGCTTAAATTGTACTTGCGTCTAAAATTTTCATTTAAATAACACAATTTTCCTCAAGATATACTTAAAAAAAAAAAACTTAATTTCCTTTACGCAAGTAGCTTAAAGCGCAAATTGAAAAAGTCAACACCTAAAATCGTTAACGAAAGCAATTAAATTTTAATCACCGTTGTTTGCTACATTGAAAAGTTTTTTACTTCTTTTACTTGTATTTCTCACGGCAATGCTTAATGATTAATATACTTATAGTTAGAATAAAAAACAACAATTCCACCACCGTCGAGGTAAGTACGTTAAGCAGGTATGTGTGTGTATGTGTGTGCCCGTGAATGAATAAATGCCCCACTCAATGAAAAGTTTGTTAAAAGTTAAAGTTGCACTGAGTATGAGAGAGAAAATTTCACGGCTAGAAAATTAATGGTTGCCAGGATTGTTACATAACTTTGAGTTGGAAAAATACGATAATTTAGCAGAAACTTGTCTAATCGTAAACGCAGGCCTGCAGCCATTCGCTATTGTAAGAAAGTACAATAGATTTTTTTATTTTGTCATTTTATATATTTGAAGAGTGTGTAACTAATCGTCCCTTGATAATCTCAAAAATATTGGTGCATGACACACAACTTTTATAGATTTGGGTTGAACTCCGCTAAAATACGATTGACCTATTTGTCATTTAATTAATGCATGACATTTTTTTATATGGAGAAAATGCGCAAAGGCGTCAAGGAAAAAAAATTATAAAAAATCAACAGGATTTTTCTGCGGCTTCAAAATACCACTTTATTATACTAAAATATTATAAACTATGAAATATCGGCACGCCGCAATCGAATGAGTTGGTGCGGGACTTCCATTCGGAAGATGTAGGTTTGTATCTCCGTGAAGCACCAAAGTAATGAGACAGTTTTTCTAATAGCGGTCGCCACTTGGCAGGCAATGACAAACCTCCGGGTGTATTTCGCCATGAAAAAGCTCCTTACAAAAATTTCTGTCATTCGGAGTAGGCTTAAAGCTGTAGTGCCCTCCATATGACGCCAAATGCATAAGGCTATAAAATTACTTATGACAATCGTTTATAAAAAATCGAACTAAAAGCCGTGTCATCCCAATTCACAAGTTTGTTGAATTTTTGCAAACAATTTGAAAATTGGATTTATATGGGTTTTGTTACCCAATTAATGCATATTGAGAAAAAGAGATTTGCTCAAAAAAATGTCAAAGATGTGCTACCATTTTGTCGCGGAGAGCAGCCCTAATCGCTAAAAAGCGCGTAAGTGGCAAAAAGTAAATTTTCCAGTAGACGTGTTTATCACAATTAAGTACAATTGACCACTTAAGCCAAAATTGCTTCCACTGCAACTTCGTAATTGTACTTCGTGGGACTTCGAAAATTTGCCAAGAGGCTTTGAATTTTAAATTTTTCTTGCTATGTTCGTATACAAGTCGACAAAATATATTGAATTTATTAGCTATTTTTATACTTAATCTCCGAGTGGAAGGTCCTTAACGCTTACTCCTTTTCGGATCATAGATATGTTCAGTTTTCTCTCACTGAAACCCGTCTAAAATCATCCTCCTACAGGAATCTGAATAGAACGGACTGGAATATATACAGGTACCACAGAAAACTACTGGACTTACTACCCAAAACACCGGGGATAAATCTAGACCTCTCGGAGGGCTTTTAATAGTGTTCTTGCAAGCTTTTGTCCGCTTAGAAGGTGCCCTAAGAAAGAAAACCCGTCATGTCGACGCTTATTTAATAGAGCTAGAAGAATTAAATCTCCCTCAAGAACTGTATTAGATAGAAGTAGGAATCTATAAATCCGAATTTGAGAAGGCTAAGAGAGAATCTTGAAGAAAGCTGTGCATAAGTGCGGAGGGCTGCCATGAGCTTTCAAGGTTTACACGAGTTCACTCGCTGAGGTCCACGCCTTTGAAGTACTTAAGAGGCGAATCGGGATGTTGGTCGATGAGTGACAAGGAATCTGCTATCTAGTGACCCTAGCTGCGTGGTCCAATAAGATTTAGGTAAGACTTGACGCCAGAAACTGTTCGAAAAATACTTAGGGAAGCAAATTGCATGGTATTAAATGGTAGAATATCCCTTAATTAACCTTTCGTAAGTGCAAGGAAAAAAGTAAGAGATTAGAGTTTGCAGGTGACCATCTGTGTAAATAGAACCAAATCACGCGTTTGTGCTTTTTATAGACGAGGTAATAATAAAATTATATTAATCACACTCAATCGAGCAAATCAAGATGCTACATTACAAGAACCGCCGTGCGGTCTGAAAATCATATCTTTTCAAATATGCAATACCACCCCAATCCGCACCTCATGAACTCAAACACATCTCATATCTACATACATACATTACTCTTCAAAACTTAAATATTCAATTCAAATCTCATATAAAAACAAAACATAATCAAACTTAGCGACTTTAAGAACAAAACACACATTTTTTCGGCACAACAAAACTTGCAGCACCACTAGCCAAGCCAAGCCAAGCCCACAATCACAACGAACCAAGCAAACAATCTTGCCGCAATTACGAATATATAAACAACAGCGTGAAAAGAAGCAACAAAAGAGAACACACAAAACCAAGCTGCTGCGCAAATAATGAAATTTCTCATAAATATTTGCACACTCACTTATCTACATTTTAGCCGCATCTTCGACACATCGAAAGTGTATCGCACGTGCCATTTAGCCGCAAGTGCCGCAACGTAGAGCAGAGAATTTATTATACATATAAACTTTTTGCCCCCCAGTCACGTCAACTGCTCATGCACAGCCACTCGAGTAATCACGCAAAGCGCCATGCGAGAATGCTGTGGCAACTCAACGTCGACACGGATACAGCTCACTTGCCTGAGGGAGCAAACAAATGCCTATAAGTATGCAATGATACAACGGGCGTGCATATGCGGAAGCTTTGGCAGACATCAAAGTCGTCAAAGGCATACACAATTGCCTAGAATCGCAACTGGTAAATAAACTCAGAAGGGCAAACGCTTGAGTTGTGCACTAAAGTTAAAGCATTTGTCAGCCCAGCCAGGCAGCGTAACTTGGTGGGCGATGCGAGTGTTAGGCACCTAACGATTTGAGTTGGTGCGCTAAACACAAAAGATACAAATTGCCACCGAACTCGCAACCGACCTGACACAGTTACGCATGTAAATATGTATGTGCATACTCTTGTGCGGAAATTGTGTGTCAGAGAGTACTTCACTTCTAATAATACGCGAGAGATTTATGCGAGGCATTAAATTAAAGGAACCTACTTTGGCTACTGAAACAGTTTACATTATCCTGATAATGCTCATTACATTTGGAATATTTAATTAATCTTACATTCAAATTCCCTTTATTAAAAACATGAATCTCCTTTGTGAAGTTTTGATTTTTTTGAAATTCAATTTTCATTACTACATCTAGAAAACAGCAGGTTACACTATGCCGCTATGCGATGAAGGTACTAAGGCTATTAGAAAAATCATCAATCCTTTATGCGCTCCCAGGTAATTTTTTTATGACCTAAATAAAAAGGTTAAAACACTTATCTAAATGGGTACCTAGTTTGGGCACTTAAGTACGTGCACAACTCTTTCTGCCTTTGAACTTTTTGAATGTATTCCCATATTTTCTGTGCAACTCGCCACGATTTTACTTTAGAATCGATTTTCTGCTTACGCTGCCTATTTAACTGGAAACAGTAGCGTATTTTCAAGCCATTAGGCGCTGTGTCTATTTGATTGAGGTGTAGTCCCATAATTCATACAAAAAAAGCTAGTCCATTGCGTGTATTTGTTGCCTCAGTATCGCGCTGTTCAGTAAAAGGAAGAAATCAGTGTCAAATTATTTTGAGAAGTCCTATAAATAATTGCAAAAATTTCTAGGAAATACAAAAAATTGTTATAAATGTAGAATAAAACTGTTAATTTGATAATAGCGTTAAAGAGGAAAAGAAATTTGAATTGATATGAAAAAACTTATTTTAAAAAGATCGCTTTTCTCGCTTGATTAGTGTGATAACCGCTTTAGTGATTTTGGTCGACTTTAACAAAGTCCGCCAGTCGTTTCTTTTTCGTGTTAACTGGCGCCAACTTACACACCAAGTGAAGCCAATTCCTTCTTCATCTGCTCCTGCCAACACAGAGGAGGCCTTCCTTTTCCTCTGCTACCACCATTGAATACTTTTAGAGTTTGTATCCATTCGGCCGACATGAACTAGCAAGCGAAGTCGGTAGATTTTTATGTTCATGTCACCGTAAAACTCTTACAGCTCATTGTTCCGTCGACTGCGATATTTACCGTCGCCTACGTGCAAATGTCCAAAAATTTCCCGCAGAGTCTTTCTCTCAAACACTCCAAGGGGCGAATCGGGAAATTGAAAAATCATTCAAATAAGTTCAGTCGTTCTTCAAAAATTTAATCCAAAAATACAAGGCGAAAGTGAGAGAGGAGTCTTTGGATTCGAAGACTTTTACAGAGAAACCCAAAAAAAGGTGTTCGCAACATAAAACCCAGCTTCAACATGAATTCGGAATATACTGTAATTCTCAAACCATTCGTTGCGGATCGCATTGACGTAAAATATGAAAGAGGGCATAGACGAATGACTTCAACCGACGTAAGAGCATAGAATTCACAAAAAGCCACCAATTATTATTATTATTATTATTAGAAGGCCATTACGCACTGCGACCAGAGTTGATCTATTGTGCAAGACCTATTTTTGTAACCCTAGAGTTTAAGGCTTTTTATAAATTTTAGCACTATTGTGGGTTTGTTGTTCCAAAGATTACATGGAGATACTACGATACCACCAAGGTGGTGAAGTCTTTGTCTGCCCAGCGCAGGACATTCACAAAGCACATGTTCTGAGCTTTCTATATCCATTTCGCAAAAGCGGCAGACATTGGTCTCTGATAGACCAATGTTATTTAAATGATACCTCAGGCTGCAGTGACCTGTGAGGTATCCTGTTAAAAGACGCAGATCTACTCTGTTTAGTGAGAGTAGCTTGTCTGATATTCCTTTGTTGGGACTAAGAAATTGTTTGGCTTGACGCTGACCGGCACAATTTAGCCAGTGTGCAGCAAATTTCCTTTCTTCCCATTTCCTGAGGAATTCATTAATGTGGCTTTTCGTGAGTCCACAGAAAGGCTCAGGACCAGTAAGTTGCATATTTGCTCCTTGTTTTGCGAGGTCATCAGCCATTTCATTCCCCTCATGCCCTTCATGTCCCGGAATCCAGACTAGAGTTACTGTGTTGAGGTTTCCTAACATGTTGAGAAGGTTTAGGCAATCATTTACCAATTTAGAGGTGATAGTTGTTGATAGAAGGGCTTTTAGAGCCGCTTGACTATCTGAGAGTATGTAGATGTGAGTGCCTCTCATTTTCCTGCGAAGGCATTCTCTCACACATATTTCAATGGCATGTATTTCTGCCTGGAATATTGTTGGGTAGAGTCCCATCGGAATCGATTTTTTAAATTTAGGCCCATTGATTCCTGCCCCTGCTCTACCATCTTCAAGCTTGGATCCATCAGTGAACCATAATTGAGATCCAGGCTTGAAATTGATAGAATTAGTTCTCCAAGTTGTTCGTTCATTAATAATAATTCGGAAGTTTCTGTAGAGAATGGGTTTGGGAGATATTGTATCCACCCTGTGTAGTATAGGAGTGTGTCGAAAGTCTTCTAAGATCTTTAGATCCCCTCTCATATCTCCACTTTTAAGATCGGCGTTGCCTTTTAGTCTTAAGGCACTCAATCTTGCTTCTTTTTCAATTAAGATGGGAAGCGGTGGTATACCTAGGAGCACGCCCAAAGCGTCAGTTGGGCATGTTTTCATTGCTCCTGTTATACCGATGCAGATGAGGCGGTACAATTTGTTAAGATCGCTTGCCGCCTTTCGTTGCTTAACTTTGGGCCACCATGCTATGGAAGCATAAGTGACTATAGGCTTAACAACTGTAGTGAATGTCCAGTAGGTCATTCTGGGGCTGAGCCCCCATGTTTTATCAAAAAGCCTTGTGCAGGCATAGAATGCCCTTGTGGCTTTTACAGTAACTTTCTCAAGATGCGAGTTCCAGGTAAGCGCTTTGTCAAGGTTGATACCAAGGTAGTTCGCCTCTGTGGAGAGTTGTAGAGTCGATTCATTCAGGACAGGACATTTGATGTTGATATTCCTTTTCCTGGTCACCAATAGTGTGATGGATATTTTTACAACAACATTGTTGCACGGATGAAATCATATATAGAATCCATGGATTGCATGGGAGCACAAGAGTTTGGAAAAATATAAAGAAGAGCTTAATAATGGATGAACACTCATAGTTGCATATTGAGTAGATAGATAGATACACATATATTTCTTCGAGGTTTGCACTTCGACCTAATGGTCTTTTGTGTCCTGCTCATCATAGTACCTCATTCAGACCCAGTTCCCTTATTAAACTCAGGATAACTGAGTTGAATTGACCGAGATGCGTCGACCTTCTACGCGCTATTGCGCTATGTTCAAGGAGAAGGTGCTCTGGAGTCTCCTGAGATTGGTCGCAGAAACGACAAAAATCAGTGGACCATATCTCGATCATATAACGATCGCGACTGCACAGTTTGCAAGGGCCTATGGAAATGCCCGTGACCATTCTCAGTTTATACTTGGAGAGGGTTACGAGTCTTTTAATCCTCTTTTGGTTGTACCCTCTCAATAAGGATTTTCGCCTGGCATAGTTTGGTGCCAGCAAACCTCCCTTAGCCTCGGTATTACGTAGAAGTTATTGTTGTAGCAGTTCATCAAGCCTTGCCGGTACGTTGTAGTCACTGAACGTCGTCGTCTATCTCATTTAAGGCCGAAATTTTGGTTAAAAAACGATCTTTATTTTTGAGAAACCGCCATTTTGTCAAAAAAATTTATTTTGTATATTCTTTCCTAGATTTAACATTGCTTTAACGAAATCTGCTTGGTTTTTTAATTTCAGAGGATCCAGTTCAGAGATATAAAGGTCTCCGCAAAACGTCTTTTTTGAGAGGAGCCCCGGAAATCAGCTGTAGCTCCTTTCTAAATAAATATTTTTACTAATACTAAGGCTTAATAACTGTATTTTAGATAAAATAATATGTGTACAAATTTTTAGATCAATAAATTTAAAAGTTTTCTCAGAAGAAATTCTGGAAAATTCCCTATTTTTCGGCCTTCTAACTATATTTAACCTCTTAACGGAAGGCCAAGGAGACATGCTGTTTCGACGGGTTAAGTTCAAAGAGAGAGAGGTGTTTGGTAAGTGGATTTAAGGGGGAAGGGGAACAGGTGGTTAGAATCAGATAGGATACTTTCACATGACAGACAAACATATATTGGGTTATATAGGTAAGATTTAAACCTACTATAATATCCTGAACGCGATTGTGTCAAGATAACGCGGGTCCCACGAGGCAGCTCAAGCTTATCGTCGGCGATTGAACAGATTATGATTATGGGATGGACGGGAATTTTGGAAGCTGGTGAGTGATTCCCTATGAATGTCATTTAATGTCTGTCTATATGCGGTCCGATCCGATAAGTTGCAGTCGCGTGTGATCCCGCATCTCGTCGGTGTAGTAGAAAAGATGCCCCGCGACTCGCCTTGCAGGTGACTCAGACTCTTGCAAGTGCCTGCAGAGGTGGGTTCTACGGTAGCGTATCTTACTATACGCCTGCAGAGGAAACATCAAGTGGCATCCCGTGGCTGTCCTGAGGCCAGTACTCTAGCACGTTCAGAGCTGACTTGTATCACTTGTATCAGGTATCAGACCAGATAAGCGTGGAATAATTAGCGTTCGACCAGTCACTTGCTTTAAATGTCGCCAGTAATATTTGTTAGTCTTTAGCCTAAGTTCTACCGGCTAGCGGTTTAAGAACCATGCTGCGCTTTTGGACCTTAGTGGTAATTGCGGTTGTATGCGCCGAGAAGGTGAGCAAACTATCAAAGGTACCCTCAAAATATTTGGGTTATTAACGGTCGGTAATGGTGTTTTGTCAACCTTGACTTTAACTGTAGTTTGACCGTCCGGGTGGTAAATACAGCCGCCGTGGGCTTAGTGGAGGATGGCGGAAGAAGCGAGAAAGGCTGGCGAGATAGTTGTTCACTTTGGAATCCAAACCAGCTATGTCGTTACTGGACGGCATTATCGAGCAATCGTCAACATAGGAATTCAGTAAATCTGCTTCTGAAGATGAAGAAGCTTCGAGATGTAATATAGAAGTTGTAAAACAAGAGTGAAAGAACTCATCCTGCAATCAAGCTTGGTATTTTGCGGTCGTTAATTTTCTAGCAAAAGAACGATCCCAAACACACTGCACTTACTGCGAGGAAATGTCTTGTTGATACGAAAGCAACTCAAAGCCTCATCCCAATAGTCTTATGACAACCCTATCGGGCACTTGCGAGAGTACTTAGACTTTAAAATCAATGCCGGCTGGACTCAACGCAAGTTTGAAGTCCAAAGGATATCCCAGCACGCATTCAAGAAATATTATTTTTCAATGCTCTTACTTTTTAATCCAGTGGGTACTTCTTTTTGTGATGTTAAATCGGCTTCACTTTTATTTCTATTACTAATATATCACTTACGTTTTATTAATAATATTAAAAAAAAATGTTTAAGCTACCTTTAATTTAGAATTTTCTTTGGTTCAATTAAGGTTTATATTGTTGTTTTCTAAGTAATATAATCCTATGTGTGCACTTACATACGAGTACATGAACTTACATTAGAATTTCACGAAGAATATTTTTTTGAAATATTTTAACCCACTCTTTCCCTTGATGGCTGCAGTAGCAGATTAGGTTAGTGAGTGACTACAATCCAACCCTCAACCCTCGGCAAACAATGGCAAACTTTCGAGTGTATTTCTGTCATGAAAAAGGTCCTCATAAAAAAAAACAGTTGCCGCTCGGAGGCGCCATAAAACTGTAGGTCCCGCCATTTGTGGAAAAACATCAAGACGCACACCACAAAAAGGAGGAAGAGTTCGGCCAAAGCGTGCAAGCGCCAATTATTATTATTAAAATTATTATCTCACTCAATTTCGGGTCGTTTTTACCCTTTTTTGGAGAAGTTTGTAACTTTGATTTATAATGTTTTTGCGATGCATTGAACTATTATATATTTTTATAAAAAATGAATGGAAAAAAGTGGCATGAAAAATATTACGAATATTGAAAAAAGTTAAAGTGACTTAATTATGGGAGCAAATGTGCACATACATACATACATATATGTACTAATATCTATCTCGAATCCCTTATGATGTGAGAAATCGCCGTTCCATGAACAATTACAATACCCTAGTGCATCCTCACGCATGGCGCTACAAAAAGGTTAAAGGCAAGTCGCATTGAGCTGTTAGCCAGACTTCCGTACAACCAAAGGTTGCGTGTATTTTGTTGTTGCTTTTGGCTACTAGAATGCCAAAAATCTCTTATTGTTTAAAGTCTACGCACTTTTGTAGCCTCCTTTCAAAAATGACTTTGTGTCCCAAAATCTCCACTTCATTTTACTACAGCAAACTATGAAGAAGGTGAACACCACAAATTGAGAAAGACACAAATATGATTAGATAGTACCACCTTATGCTCATGCGCATAATAATTATGCAGAATTTCATTCCCAAAAGGACAATTTTACCTCTTGCCATTTTCTTTTGGGCTCCGCTGCAAAAAACAAAACAAAAAAGCAAAACAAGTGCTTTGGGAGTGGAGTGAATGCGATTGCTGCTCGAACTGCATAAACCACGGGAATGTATCTATCCAAGTTGTGATATATGTGCATACATAAGTTTCAAAACTCACACATTTACATTCATTCAAGCCTATACATATACATATGTACACCTATACAAGCGTATTTAACAACATGCTTTGCCTGAGTGCTCGGACATTCTACACAGTCACTGCTATTACTCTCCTCTGTAGGAGCTGAAACTGGCGCAATTCAAGTGGATACTTAAAAATATGTCAAGCTTGACTCACTTACATATGCACGTGTCAGCACAAGCATGTGTCATTCGCACACACTTACGCACCTATTAGCTGCGGGAGTGATTGTTTGCTATTTGCTACACAAACACCTATGCACTTTGCAGGAGAAAAGCACTAGTTCTGAACTGGTACGGTTCTAGTGCATTTGAACCTGTGGAAAGTTCATGTACCTTCGCGGTTACGTACAGGCAGTTATCTTGAGAAGCATCAACTATTCTTTTCTGTACCTCTTTTTCAACAGATCAGTTGAGGAATAAGTTCATAGCGTTTTTATATTTTCTTTTATTTTACAACGATTTGTTTGTAGTATGACGAAGGGTAAGTATTCATTCGATAGAACTCTTTCTGTTCTATAAAACTATGTTAACTGTATTTTTGTGTTATTTAATTTCTAGTTTTAGTTTTGAGGCTTAGAAATGGCATACCCAGGAGGTAAAAATCAAAATTTTCGACACCTGCTCTTCTTTGCTTTTCGTCGAGGTCAAAAAGCTGCCGAACAGCGAAGCAGCCCCGGACGTTTGCGATATGCATCGAAAAGGTGTCATCGGCGAGGCTACACCTCGAAAATGGTTTGCAAAGTTAAAAAATGGCGACTTCGACGTCGATGAAACGTCCCACAGCGGAAGGCGTTTTGAATTCGATGAAGAACTAGTCATGAATTGGCGGAGAAATGAACGGTAATCATAAAACGATTCTCAATCACCTTCATTCAATGAGATTTACCGAATAATTGAAAGCGTGGGTGTCTCACGAGATAAACGGAAAAAGCAAAGAAAGCCGCCTTCAAACTGATTCTCAGCATCTCACTCGCCATTCAACAACAGGTGACCATAAACAGCGCGTTTTAGGAAATGGTCGTCAGGAGAAATGAGAAATGGTGCCTATATATTATATAAATATGAGGCAAGAAGATACCACAAAACCGAGAGTTAAGCCGCATCTTCACCCAAAGAAGATCATGATATGTGTTGGGTGGAACTGGGAGGGCAAGGTGCACTGCGAAATGCTCGAAAAGAATGCCACGGTCAACAAGGAGCTTTACATTATCCAGCTACACCGTGTGAATGAGGCTATTCGACTGAAAAGACCCGATCGATATAGTCAAACCATACTTCTACACGACAACGCTAGGCTCCATGTTTACAAGTCGTCAAGAGCTCGAGGCCGCCCTTCAAGAGCTCGAATGGGAGGTTCTTCAGCTTTCGCCGTATTCTCCGTACTCTCTGGACTTTGTACCGACCGATTACGCAACGACGAATATGCAACATAAATATAGTACGAGCTGTATGTGTGTAAATAGGTGGAGTTTGTAAGATCATCAACATAATTTCCACATTTGACTATCTCGTTTTTCCCTACAGGTTATGCATGAGCGGATAATTAAAACTATCAAACTTCTTTCAAACAGGAATTTCTTGTGGAAGAAAATAAGCAATTTAATTAAAAAAAAATTGAATAAAAATGAGTATACTCCAATTTTTATAAATACGCGAACTACAAAAAAGGTGCTAAATTACCTAGGCATAAGACTGGACCCAAGGCTAACTTTCTGGGCTCAAATAAAATACAAAGCAGAGAAAGTTATTAAGATGGCATCCCAACTCAGTAGATTGTTGGCAAACATAGGATACCAACCCAAAGAAAACGGGAAATAATGATGGCTACCACGCTCTCCACTCTCGTATACGGAGCTGAACTGTGGGCAAACGCGCTAAAAGCAAATCACCGGTGTAAGCTTCTAGCATCGGTATAACGAACGGCAGCTCTGAGAATTGTGTCTGCCTGGCAGAACCAACTGTTCAAGTGATAAGTCATTCAATATTGAAAGATTTACTAGTATTTGAGAGTAAAAAGTTTTGGGCATTAGAGAAAGAGCGGATGGAAGAAGGAGTTAGCAAACTTACAGCGCGCGAAAGAAACGATAGCGATAAGGCTAAAGCTATGGACCGCTAGATTAACGAAACACGCGGCAGATGGACAGCTATGCTAATAAAAGGCGTCGCTACATAGTACAGCAGGAACTTCGGAGATGTTAATTTTTATATACAACACAAATGATTTCAAGGTACAGGTATTTCCAGAAATACCTGTTCAAAATAGGGAAATGCGAACACCCCACACGCTTTTAGATAAAAATTTAATTTTATAATTAATTTTACTTAAATTTTTTTGCTCAAAATTTTTGGAAAAACAATTTTTTTTTAATTTTTTAGAAAAAATTTAGTTTTTTTGTTCAAAAGTTTTGTAAATAAATATTTTTTGTTAAACATGTTTGGGAAAAAAAATGTTTAGAAAAAAAAATAATTTTTTTATTCAAAAGTTTTGTAAAAACCCATTTTTTTGGAAAAAAATTGAAATACTTTTGTATGGCAAGACCGATTTTGAGGGAACAATTTTTTTGAAAAATTTAAATATTTATGTTAAAAATTTTTTAGAAAAAATTTTTTAGAAATAAATTTCATTTTTGATTTGTGCAAAAACATACTTTCCCAAATTTGTTTCTTATCTTTGTCTTTAACAGCTGAAACTATGGTTGCAAAATTTCATAAAGGGGTTTCATTACTTTGAACTTCAAATTATTTTCAAAAGCATAAACTTTCAATTACTTATTCAACAAAAAATGTCGATCCTATAAATATAAATTTTCTGCAATTGCGGACTTCTAACTTTTATTCAGCTGATGAATTTTCTCTGCAGCTAAACAGTTTTTTGACCTTAACGCTTATCAAAAATGCCTGTATTTCTTGGCTAACCGCCAAAATTAAAATAGGTCATGCAAACTGTGCCCCTCGTGTCGATTTAACGGGAGAAAGGCAACCCTTAGGTTTATTATTATTATTATTACTATATATTTGTGTCCCTCATATGAGTGTTGGTTGTTTTGTTGCGATAAAAGGAAAACAAAAATAAAGGAAACTTTCAAAGTTGCCGCAATGCTAAATTGCCCGAAAAGTGACTTTGTATCAGATTTACCACAACTCACCTAAAAAATGCGCCCCATTCTAGTTCGCAGCTAAAATTTTCAAGCCCATACTTACATGTCTGTTCATAATACATTGACTTCTAAGTACTTTCGAAAAATTTAGCATATCACGGAGGCCAACTAAAGATACAAACTCATACACACGAATATAAATAGTATGTAAATGTGTATAAAACAGATTCATGCGTACGAACATAGTGCCTATGTGTATACTTATGTGGAAATAAGTATGTATATGTACACCCACTTACTTTCCCATATTTATCAAAACGTTTTATCACCCGAACCTTTTAAAAGCCAAGTGAGTGTATGGCACTAGGACAAAGCGAGATAAAAGGAGGGATCAGAAAAAGCATGAGTAAAAATTTGAATGAAAATAAAATTCAATCAAGATGCAGAAAAAGTATGTAGGCATGCCTTTCTGAAGGTGAATATGAGAAAGTGAAAATAAAATTGTATGTATATATACAAAATATGTAAACCTCAACAGATCTGTTACGCTTCCCTATACACATACAGGGTAATTAAGGTAAATATGGAATAGTGAACTTAAAAATAAAACTAAACTGGATACGTGCCCAATAGCAGGATAGTCCGACACTATGTTTTGAATCAAGACCCAAGAAGAGTTAGATTCGTATTGTAAGTAGAGCTGTCGATTTTGTTCGCACATATTCCAACAGCCCGGGTGTATGAGTAACGCATCTCCGCACACCTGCTCGTTTGGTTCTTTCATTATTCCAAAATGTTCAGGCGTGAACTCAAGCATAGCGAGTTTTTTCAAGTAATTTGAGTGAAGCTTGTTTTAATTTTTTGTTAGAAATTTTTTTTGTTAAAAGGGGCAGATACATGTAAATGCTTAAATTTTCCTTGATGTTTGTGATTTATTTTTTTTATTAAAGAGTCATTATATGTTTTTAAAAATTGGCATGTATTTTGTGTAAATATTAAAATAATACAAAAAAAAAATGTTTTGATTATAATAATTTAAAATGGCGGGTATACGTGAAATTCTTCCTGTGAAGGTCGGAGCGAGGCTTTTTAATCGGCGGGCATTCTAGCATCGTTTCTAGTGATCTGAAAACCAAAAAGCAAACATTTTTGTGTTTATTAATGTCATAATTTGTCGGTGAACCTAAAAAAATTAAAAAAAATTAAAAATTCACGAAATACAATGCTTAAAAAAAAATAAAATGAATTTTGGCCCTAATTTTTCATGTTGTTTTGCTCTAAAAAAATTATTTTCTCAAAAAATTTTTGGAAACTTGTAGGTTCACATAGAAAGTAATATCATTAGAAAGATGTGTGCAAAATTTCAGGAAGATCGGTCAATAACTTTTCGAGTTATCGTGTACGCCAATCCGAGAAATATAGTTTTGAGAAAAACGTGACTAAAAAGTCCCAGAGCTCGAAGGCAAAGAATAGAGTTGTCACGGTTTACGCTCTATAATATGAGAAATACTGAAAATTATGTTCTAAAAATTTGGTAACATATTCTGAAAGGTCTATACTAACATATTATGGGAAAAAAAATTTTTTTTTTTTCAACATTTTACATGTATCTCCCCCCTTAAGTTTCACAAATACTAACTACTACCAGCTTTGGAAACTTAGCTACTTTCTTCTCATCTTTGTTTAGCTACTCGAATTGTTCAAAAGCACGAATAATTTCGCACAAATATTTGAGCAATGAACGAAATTTGAGCGAGCATAGAGATACACGCACTGCTTGAAACTTGGTTATCTAGAGCTCTAGTAGGTATATGATGACCCACAAAAATCCCGAGTTACAGCAAGTAAACATAGTTAACAATAGATTATCGAACTGTCCGATTATTCGAGCAGTCGAATAGCAACTTTTGCATTGATTGAAAATCGAAAGTTGTTTAAATGAAATATTTTCTAACTTCAACAAACCTTTCATTAATATAAGAAATATCGATATTACTCCGTTTTCGCCAATACAATTACATTCAAAGTTAATCAAACGAAAAGTTATGGAATAGTAAGCGGGAACAACTTTTCAAATTGACGAATCTGTCACCTAATCGAAAATGAACGATTGTTAAACAACTTTAACTATTTAAGTAATTGATTGACCGGTTAGTGCATTCGAAGAGACTTCAATTTTTTGCGTATCAAAGTGGGTTTTAAAAGTTGTACTTTGAGATGCTATTCCAACCTTAAAAGGCAAAAATGGCTTGATGTTACATAACCTTAAATACAGCCATAGGTCGTGCTATCTAGAGAAATCTTAAATACCTCAAAGAAGTGTTGAGCTTGTGTTATTATGAGATCATCTTCAGATTCAGCACGTCAAGAATTTTCGAAAAGCCAATATTGGGTGCTCGGCCTTTTGTAATGGTACTGCCGCGCATCCTGCTACAATTGAAGTATGATCAATATACATTCGGAATGTTAGATTGTTAAATAAAACACACAAAATATCAATTTATTCAACAAAATTTATTCTGTCGCCTTCAAAGTAGGTCCCACTTAGTGCAGCACAACTATGTCCCCACTTGACCGAATTGACTCGTGAGCTAAATAAATTTTTTAACCAATAATTCTTCCTTAAAATTTTCCTTTTTTAAGCTTCGGTTTATTTTCACGGCGCTATGCCCAAGACTATTACCTAAGTTTGCATTTCATACCCGTTAATCCAGGTCTCATCGTCAGCTATGATTCGCTTCATGAAAGTGGGGTCAAAAGAAGTTCGTGAATCATATCTTCAGCTAATTGCTACCGTTGCTGCTTTTATTAAGCTTTTTCGAAACCGACTAAAGAAAATTAAAGTCTTTTGGTACCAATCGTGCGGCGACGCCTTTATGCTTAAAATATCAGTCATAATGTTCTAATTGGGGTTTACAGATATGTTGACCTCTTCAGCCGCTCTTTCGTACGAAAATTTTTGAGAACTAGCTTTCTAATTTTATCGATGTTTTTCGCGTTTGTAGACGTTATAGGCCTAGCAGAACGAGTCAAATCAGTTACTAATATATGACTTGGCGCTCTCTAAAAGCTTTATACTATTCATATGCCTGCGCTTATTACGCACTATTTAGCATAGGTCTTCTTCGAGATTTCTAACACTTTGTTTGACTTATTTTTTCACTGTAAAAATCGCAGATCACTCAAAATTATGATAACCAATAACAGCTGCTGTCAACACATTGAGTGACAGATCGCGGTCAAATTACTTATGTTAGCTTGTAACAAGGGCACCTTCCTACAGAAATAAATTTTGATTATATTTGTAACGCTCGTCTCGTAAGTGATAAATTCCGAGTACTTCTTACACAGACATTGCGAAAACCCGTAAGGCATTTGAGCTGTCCAGACAAATGCACGCCGACTCATCGAGCGCGGAGCAAGTACACAAACTTGTCCTTCGTGTCCTTCTAGCCACATGTGGATCGGAGACGATCGAGGAATTTCGTGGGTGTTTTCACAGGACACTATCCACGAGGTATGCATGCTGTGAGACTACCAATCACCTCGAGTCCTTTTTGCGTCAGCTGTATGGAGGACGAGGTGGAATATTTCAGCACCTTCTCCTTAGCTGCCTGCTCTCGCGAGGTTAAGATTGAGATATCTTGGCTCTCATTTCTTTGCTACGCGTGCTGATATAGCAGGTCTTGATATTAAAAATCTGATGAGCTTTATCAGCAGCATAAAGCGGTTAACACAACCGCAACGCAGTCATCGTTCATAATCCACATATAGGCACTAAAACCCTCCTTTCTCTCATTTCGGCCTATCGGTCTTCCTTCACCTCATTTTGTTCACAATGGTATCAAAAACCATTAATTAGATTTCTTAGTCCAAGTGTATCCATTTTAACTTAACTTAACTTTAGACAGAATGTATGATATGACATTATTGACCTCCGTCAATTACAATAAGCTGTAGATCCTGAGCAGCCACATACACGAGCTAAATTTTCTTTGATAATTGCGGTTCCATGAGCGTAGCCTTCAGAGCGTTCTCAATCTTCATTGTTATGTGACTTTGGGTTATCCTTTGCTTCAGCAACGCCCTACAT
The DNA here is from genome assembly GCF_027943255.1 of Anastrepha obliqua. Lineage (NCBI taxonomy): Eukaryota > Metazoa > Arthropoda > Insecta > Diptera > Tephritidae > Anastrepha > Anastrepha obliqua. The sequence continues at coordinate 67,430,689 of NC_072893.1, forward strand.
GTAGTAATTAAAAGGCATTTCAGTACGGACTTGATAGTAAAAAAAATCCCTTAACCCGTGATACGGAAGGTTGTGCTGGTCCCAATCACAGATCAGAATATTCGCAATTGGCCTACCGAAAGGCTTAAAAAGTAAACTTTTGCTTTCCTTAAGCAAATTACTAAAATATTTCGTTGGAGTTTTTTTAAGGACGTGAAGGTGATTTAATACCGCAGCTCTGCTCTCGACTCTCACTTTCCCTAACAGCTACTACGACTCTACTCTACTGTCGATTGGGAAAAATGCACTATGGTAAAGTGGTGTCCCATTAGCATCAGACTTAGACCTAACACCATGACTCCATGCCTGTATTCTTTCCGCTTGCGCCCTGTATATGAATTTATTTACAGCTGTATGGCTATATAATATCTTCTGTATATTTTGGCGAATAATTTTATGTGATTTAAGTTAAGCTAACTACCGGCTACCACAAAATCGCCTATAAATTGGTTACCAAACAAGTGTAAATACCCGCTTACACGTTTATCTACTTGTACAAGAGTAAGTACATTTATATATGTATACCTGTGCAGTCAGATAAGGTAATCAAAACTCAAAACGAAGCAAGCAGAACAAACGCCAAATCCCAAAAACACGTGTCCATGCATGAATGCATGCATACCCTCTAGGAAAAAATACTAGTTAAGAACTAATATAGAATATGGCCAGTTCATTTTTCAGCTGAACTAGTTTGCGTTGTACTTCTTTTATATGTTAGCAAGGCATATATCAGCAAAATACCAGTTAAAATACTTACTAGTTTCTAAAAGAACCAGTTTTGGGGCAGTTCAAATGTGAAGAAAAAGCATCTATTCCATTATAATCCAAAGTTTTAACACAATCGATGTTCTATTGGAAGGATATACAGAATATATTTTTCTTAAAATTAAATTAAATTTTTTTCAGATACGTAAAAAAAGAACTTACAGGGCCCGGCACTCGAAGTGCAACCAACTTCAGACCGCTCGCGCAGCTGATGTACGGGCCTCAGTTCGCTAAATGACCAACGTATTGTTTACAAGCGCGCGAAAACATTTTGCCGAGAGTAAACGCGAAAAAAGAAAATCAGTAATGGATTCCAAACGCAATAGTGTGCAATCACTTAAATTTGCCTGGAAAATCACAACCAGCGATTGTTCGTGAGCTCGAGTACCTTGAAGTAAATAAAGTTTTTTTTATCGCACCATTACTCGTTACAATGACACTGGTAGCATCGCGAAATGTAATGGAGGTGATCATCAAAAGACTACAACATCACGTGAAATGGTTCAAAAAGTGAAGAAGCGACTTGAGTGAAATCCCCGACGAAGTGCCAATCAAATGGCGAAAGAACTGAAAATAACTGAACATAGCATCCACTGCATACTGAAAAATGATCTCAAAGTCAAGCCTTACAAAATCCAAAAGGCGCATGAACTCATACATAGCAGCAACAAGTCAGGCTTGACAGAGCAAAGAAGTTGCTTCGCTTGGCCGAAAGCGGTCAATTTCCGAACATTGCGTTTTTTGATGAGAAAATTTTTCGAATTGAGCAACTCATAAACTCCCAAAACTATAGGGTTTACTTGACACGCCATTCATACGAGAATTTGAGTCATCGATTGGCCCTCAGGAGGCAGCACCCGCCACAGGTAATAGTTTGGGCCGCTGTAACCGCAGATGGGCGTTTGGAGACGTTTTCATTGAGCCTGGTGTCAAGGTAAATGCGAAATATTGTTCGAAAAGTATTCTGGAGGTTGCTTTGAAGTCGTGGGCAGACAAACATTTCGGTGTCAGACCATGAATGTTTCAACAGGACTCTGCACCGTTTCATAAAGCTCGAGTGAACCAAGAATGGCTAAGAAACAACGTTCCAAACTTTATAACGTTCACACAACGGCTCTCAAATCCAGCAGACAGTTTCGGCGCTGAAAAAGGGCATTGTCCGCGAGTGGGCCAAAATACCTGCAAATCACATTCGGGCAGCTTGCGATTCATATCTGGACCATCTCATGGCCATAGTCAAGGCAAAAGGTGGTTATATCGAGCAAAAGTAAATTGATTCTGAATTTTATATTATTTTCACACATTTTTTACTTTGAATTGAATGAAAGTAATTTTCCAAACTAAACGTATGGCCTTTTTAATTGGTTACACTGCGAGTGCCAACCTCTGTAATACTCTAGCGCGCACGAGAGACATCACTCACGTCTGGGTACCTGGCCTTAGAAACATAGAAGAAAATGATTAAAAAAATGCAATGGTTCTACAAGTGGTGTATCAAAATGGCATCTTTTGGCTGTGTGTCACTGAGACAGCACCTCAAGCAGCACCACCAATAAAATTTTAATTTAAATTCACTTTAGGAACATGAAATTAACTCCAGCTAAATTTCGGGTTTCTATTTTACGTGACTGGTTCTTCTTCTTTTTCCTTGGCACTATAATCGTTTACGCGTTTTTGGCTGAGTTTAACAAAGCGCGGCAGTCAATTAATTTGCAGGCAAAGTGATAATTTTACTACGGTATTGTTCTAGTCAATGACGAACTAGTATTAATTCTTCTAATATACTTGAATGTTCCCTGCAGGGTATGTAGGCACATGCACACTGGAAATTAATGCGCATTTAATACACATACATGCCAGTCATCCGGTATGTCTACACGTTAAGCACTTTAAATCCTTCAGCGAGTGAGTGGAGTACAAAGGTGAAAAGAACTGAAGAACTGAGGAAATATTTTAGCCTTGGTACTTTTTGCGTTAAAGCGCAGGACTGCCGAAAAATGGCTAATTAGACCTTTTTGAAAATAGTTTTCAGCAACCTACAAATGTATTACACATGTGGTTGTGTATAAACACATACATGCATACATACATACTTACTTACCTAATAAAAAATACTAATAATCATGGCGAAATTGAGCTTTTACTATGATGTTGGTAAAGGACACGCCGTATAGAGGGAGTATAGCTCGCCAAGTAGATTAATATTAATTTGCAAGGTGGCGCAAAATTTATCACCCCATCGGAAAATGAATAATTTTTGCAAATGAATAGACAGTTACAGTATATATGGATAATTAATTTCGCGCCTTCTTGTATATATAAACAGAGCAAAAGAATGCTACCACAAACTCAATACTCTTGTACGGCAGAGAGGTATGGGAAGTTGCGCTAAACTGCAAAATCAAGCGCAAAGTACTGGAGACTGTACACTTGAACAGCGACACTCAGAATTGCTTCGGCCTACCGCACTGTTTCAGTCGTAGCGTGACAGTTTTTGTATACAGCGGAGTTTTTGTTGCGAATCAAGTGGCAGATGGACGTCCAAATGCATTTCAATAGTAGGCGAATGGGCTCAAAGGAACTTCAGGGAAGTGAACTATCTCATTACTCTGTTCTTCTCAGACCACGGATACTTTTGGAAATAACTATACCGCATGAGTAAAGTAAGCGACCCGAGGTGCATATTATATATTGCGAAGCTCCGCTCGATGACGCCGAAGATTCGTTCTTTAGTTGCGACAGATGACTCATGGAGAGAGCTGCTCTGAGAGAACAGATTGTCGATATCACGCCAGCCAATATAATCAGCAAAATACTTGAATGGCTTGTGGTTAAAAGATACAATGAAGACGTATTACCAAAAAATAGACCTCGACACAGTACAACAAAGCAAAGTCTCACAGACAGAGACATAAGAAGAAGAGCCTATAGCGAGAAGTTGGCTACAAATATGGTGCATCCAGTTGTGGCTGAATAAGACCGCAATAATAGTTGCAAATATCTATCACCATTTTTCCAGATATTGGCCACTGCACTCCGTTACCGGAACGGTCTGGAATTATATGCGGCGAGGAATTGTCATTCCAACAGCATTCCCCATACATATTACAGCGACAACAACAAGCATTTTGTCTTTACTTTATGTATACTACTCGTAAACGAAGTTGACTATAAAGTTGCGCTAAAAGTTTATGTGAAATTTCCACGTATGAGACGAACGACCACTCAGATGTACAGCTGTTGAGATTGCCAAAAAAGTGTCATGCAAGAGCCACATTACATATATTTATTCTCTACTTATTTTCTTACATATATATGTGCACTATAGTTTCTTCATTGAAATGTAAGATTGGCTCGCTGTTTGCACCCTAAAATTGTCGCGTATCCTCCAGTTAAACGTAAATATTTACTGCATACCTATTCGTATGTGAAAATTTATGAGTGTGGTTGTACTCTGTTTGCAAGTTCAAGCGTATGAACTTATTGACATTGCTGACTTACAGTCAGCATGGCTCCTATACATATACGAGTACATATACGAGTGTGTACCCACAACATATCAGTATTCAAATCAATTCAGACCTTTTTAGAAATTGCAAATAAGCATGCGAACCAAGTGTTTATATGTAAGCATGTCATAATTTTTTTATATTAACCAGTTTACCAGTGTGTCATGGGAGTCACTGGTATATTCTCGTATGTATTCTTAACAGAATTTCATTTAACAGCCCAAATTATGCAAATCATACGCTTTTGGTTTTGCATATGGGCTCATCATTTATTGGCGAAAGAATTGTATGTATGAATGGACTGTGTAAAATAGGGCCAGAGTTATTGTTTTTTAGCAGTCATTTTTGGCATATTTGGTTTACCATTCATGCAATTGTCCCCGTGGAAAATTATGTTATAACCGTTCGAGGCTAATAAAAGCTAGTGTGAAAAATGATCAGAAGCGTGAATTTGTAAAAAATCTATTCTGTAAATAACTTATTTAGACAAGGTGGCGCAAAATTAGCAGCAGCTTCATCAACCTCATCCTGCTCATCCTCCGGACTTGCATAACTTCAGTTGGATAACTTCAATTGCGCTTTCCTCACGCCGAATCGTAGTTTATTGTCTACTTTTTCCAGCGACTGGATGCTCTCCTCCGATATTTGGAGAAGGAAGGACACACTGTTCTTTTGCGGAGCCTCCGCTTTTAGCATGCTGCAGTCATACATCGGAACAGTGCGGTTGTGTGCTTGCAGCTGTTTGGCTTTGAACTCCAAGTGCGGTATCCAGATACGAGAAATACTCTACGATACGGGAATCTCGCTGGCTGGGCTTAATTTGAGCCTCAAACCTTCCCACTCGTTCTGGATCTTGCCAACAACGGTTTGCAGGAACTCGAAAGAAAGCTGATCGTCCCATTCGATCACTCTGTATCCGTGGACCACCTCCATTCAATCAAATCTTAGCACTTCAGTTTGCATGTGACCCCGTGCCACCTCATGAAATGCACATTTAGCTAGTTGGGGCGTTGAAGCAATGTGGGCCGTCATCTTGTTCTTCTTCGCAGTTTTACCGCCTTCGTCCTGTGAACGACTGCACTTCACGGCGTCTGCTTTCTGGATGGCCTGAAACGCCAGGTATTCGTCAGCCACCTTTTGGCACCTTGCCTCTTTGGCCCCGTTTTTGGTTATTCTGCCAAGAATAGCGAGAGACCTCTGGTGAAGCTTATACCTGGACGGGCCTTTTTTTCGTTTTGACGCTTTTACCCCTTGTCATCTGCGGATGAAGAAAGTTGGTCTAGAGTTGATATAAGCACTCCGATAGGGTGTTTAATTTTGCGTCACATTTTATATTTTGCGTCACTTTTATATAATTTACATATTTTTTCCATTTTTTTGAGGATTTAACTTTGGTCATCTTTTTTTGGGAGGAGGAAAACTCCCATTATTATTATTTTAGGTTTTCATATATTTCAAAAAATCAGAAATAATCTTTAAAGTATCAATCGGTAGTTTGGGGAATAATAAATCCGTATTTCGCGTAAAGGTTTTGCACAATCGATCGATCTTTAGCTTCTGGAAGATACTAGAACTACTAACATACTCACCAACTTCGATTATTTCTGTGATTTTAACAACATTACCGACATTTTTTTTAATATAACCAAATTATATAAACCAAAATTGAACTCCAACGCCCTGCCTGTCATTTTCGCCTTTATCAAAGAAAAACTGCAAAAAGTACCGAATTTTCTCTTTGTTTACTTCCATGGTTAGCACCCTGTAACTCACAACTAAATGGAATAAACAAAAAATAACAAAACAATTTGTTTGGTGTGAAATTTCACCTTGACTACGAGTATAAATTTCAAACTGTTTGATCGATACTTTACGAGATATCGATACTACACAAGGCGAATCCATTAATGGTGGTGTTGGTAAATCAGCTGATTTGTTTTCTTTTTCTTTCGCCGTATCCATGTGGCTGTCAGCTCAGAATGAAACAAGGCGAATTCATTATTTGTTTTCTAGTTTCCCAATACTTTGTTTTGACAATCAAATGTACAGAACATTGTTGTAGGTCTAGTGCCACCACCTTTAATGAATGCGCCTTGATACTACAGCCATTTACCATTTAGCCAATAATGGAATTCTTTTTGCCCAACATAACATAATGTTCCAACGTATGAAATAAAATTACCTTATATATCCACCAGTACCTTAAATACCATGTAAAAAAATCAGTTAGAAGATTAAAATATTCCACAAATATATTCCTTACAAAATTTAACGACTTTCATACAAACTGCATGCGATTAATAAAAACTTCAAACAAATTAAAAAGAGAGCACTTGTTATAAAAGTTTTTAAAATCTATGTTTACTTATGCAGTATGGTTCCATTATCTTTATAAATTTTACAATATTTGTTCACACCAAATATATTCATTGTAATATTTTTCCACGAAGCGGTCTTCAATTCTCACAGCGATTAACATTGAAATTCTTCCATGGACTGGAAATGGTGTCTATGGAGTAGATTTTTTAGTTTGTTAAAAAGCTAGAAGTCTAATGTAGCTAATTCCAGTAGCTTTTGCGCCAAAAGAATTTGTATCTTAATGATTATGAGCAACTATTGATGAATGAGGCGGCGGAATGATGAATGATCAAATGCCAAAAGTTATTCGCCACAAGCGAATCTTCGCGAATAGTGCCACATGCAGTACTATCAACCCAAAAAAATACAGTTTACCGAATCGATATACCCGCGAAATTTGAATTGCAAAAACAGATTTCAAATGGAAAGACCTAAAGTTTAAAGTTCCGACTCGGAACGTCAGAAGGTGAGGTAAGTCATGCAGAGAAGTACGAGTACACTCGGAAATTTGTCATTGCCTGCCAATGACGGCCGCTATTAAAAAAACGTTCAAGAGGTCAGTGGTGAATAGTTCCTAGACCTTATCTTCTTTGTGTCATATTTGAAATTTGTCAATTGGACAGATATACAATTTTATGCGGTAGAGCAACGCATTAAAATTATTCAAACTTATTATAAAAATAGTCGATCTTTAAGAACAACATATCACAAAATTTGTAATTTGTTTTCAAAGTTTTTGGTTGAAGTAATCATCTGAATGGGTCGGCAATTCAAGGTTGGTGAACAAATTTCAAGAAACTGAACTAACAGACCAAGGATAGAAAACGAACTAACAGACCAAAAACTTAGCGATCTATTGAAATTATTGATGCTGCAGTGCAAAATGTTGCTGAACAACCTTCAACCTTAGGCTGAATCGACTGCCTAATTCAACAACCTCTCAACATTTGGGCATTGATGAATAGACTGCTTGGGGGCCTGTAGGTAGGTAGGTGAAATGGTTGAAGTGCCAGCCTAGTACCATTATGAGACCTCCAACAGGCAGATATCTACAGCCAACCAAAAGAAAAGAGCACCCAGTAACCTTAATCGTCTAGCTGCCAAACCCAGAAATTTACAGAGAAAGTGCTCAACAGTCTCCTTCTCTGAAAGCTGTGGGGTCCAGCTTCTGGACTGGGGATTAAATGGTAACCCTAGCTTTTCCGCGCGTATGCCGATCCTTCAATGACCGACAAACACAGCTACGAGTTTGGAAATTGAATGACGTGGAGTCCCCAGGACTTTCTGAGTCCTCCGTGTATTGTACTGAGGCCACAGGGGTTTCAAAATAGCACATTAATAAATGGAGTTCCATCTTTTCTGCGCTTTTCTGAGAAATAATTTGTGCAGTTCCCCTTTAGCAACTGTCAGGGGGATCCCGATGACCGGGTAGGAGGTCGCTGAGGCCAATTCAGTCCCCTTCCTGGCAAGCTCATCAACAATTTCATTTCCCTCTATGGTCCTATGTCCTGGAACCCAGATCAGAGAAATGTTACCTGCACACCCAAGAGATTTGATATCCTCCTTACAGGAGTTTACTAATTTCGTTCTGCCCCATGGCGTCGTCAGAGCCTTAATCGCGGCTTAACTATCGGAGAAAATGTTAATATCTCCTTCGCTCCTGCTTTCCCTAAGCATTTTGCATGATTTCAGGGCCGTAAAGACTTCTGCTTGAAAAACACTAGCAGTGTTCGGCAGTTTAAAGGAGATAGATAAATTGGCTGGTTTAGAGAAACCCCCTGTTGCGACTCTCGATCCCATACTGGAACCGTCAGTGAAGAGAGAGGTGGAAGCTTCCTCGATCCAATCCTGCCTATTTGGAAAGGTTGCCCTAACACGACCCTCAAACTCTAGTTTGCGGATAGAGAGATCTGTTCGAAGTTCGTAGAAATACCGTGTTAACTGCCCGAAAATGCTACTATGTCCCTTGAGAGATTGCCTCCAGAGTTCGTCGTCAGTTTTTTTTTCGAATTTTTATTTCGAGTTGTTCTTACTGCCGTCCGTTCTGCAGATCCGATAAAAGAAATTTAAGTAAACTTTGATTGTGAATTAAAAGGTGTACATATTTGTGCTTACAATAATTTGGTATGTAAGCCATTGAATTTTTCGATACAATTTTTATGAGCCAACATGCTGACAATAAGCTTTATTACTCTTGTCCTTTGGTCTTTCTTTGAAAATATTGGAAATGTCTATTGCAATTATTTCTCACAGTTAGTCCAAAATAAGCAAAGTATTTTGTAGCTCTTTCATCATTCTTGGAAACAATTTAAGTAACGCGATAACCAACATTTCTTTCCATTTCAATCCGTTAAAAATGCAGGCATTTCGATTTGGGACTCAATTACATTTATTTTATTCCATCTGGGAGCTTCAAATAATAAATAAGGCTACTATAGTTGCAATTTCAAGAATACGCCCGAGGCATCCGTTTAAAATGACAATTTTTAAAGCAGACGAAAATCACACGAAAAAAAAACAAATGCAAAGGAAGAAAGTGCGGAGAAAAGGGACCATACAAATTGCCAAATCAGTTGCATAAAATATATCTGTATATGTACATTTAAGCGTCCACAAAAAAAAGTCTTTATAGAGGGAAGCGTAATTTATATGCAAAGCAGTTGAACTCGGGAAGGGAAATTCTGAGAACGCCACTGCGACTAAATAACTTACTTGCAGCCACCAACAGTTACATACTTTAAATATGTACTATGTATGTAGTATGTACGTGAGCGTGTGACTGACTAACTGACTGGGCTGACAGAGTGGTGAAATAATGGCTGGGAGTGTCAACTGGGAAGGAACGTTTGAATGAATGATTTGAAAAAAAAAATGTGTTGAATGCCAAAGAAACACAACAAAGCGTGCACTGATTTTTGCTACGCGATATAAAATATAGCTGACTGCTACATAACATGGCCACGGCTGAGTGTGTATGTGTGTGCAAGTTGTGTAGTGAGAGTAAACTTCAAAAAAAAAAAGAATTGCTAAGAACAAATTCACCATTCATACATTTACTTTGGAGTGTGCATATGCATATACATGCACACAGATGTGCATACATACATACATGTTCACATATAACTTACATATAATGAGACCATCTTTAAAAATGCATGCCGGCATATGTATGTATGTACGCGTCGAATTGAAAATTAAATTACGACTTCAATTGGCGCAATATTTTTCATTTTGATTTTTTCTTTTCATTTTATCAATTTCTGCGTTTCGCATTTTAGTAGAATTAATAATTTCATTAGCTGACATTTAATCAAAGCGTTTTTGAAACTTTCGTGCGTGCATTGCAAATGGCAATGGTAGTCACTTTCATATAGCTGATGAGAAGAGAGTCAAATAAAAAAGCAGGCAAGGGTTGTAAGTAAATCAAAACTAACGCATTTGGCAGCATGTAACACTAATTGATATGAAAGTTTCATATTTAATATCTCAAATATTAAATTTTAAGTCACTGTAATGAAAGTCAAATACGAATAGGAAATGCTAAACTTGGAATGCACTTAAGATAACTGACTTCCTCCTCAAATTTCTTACCCTGCAATTTATTTTTGTTCAAGTCTAAATTTATAATATTTTTAAACGAATTGTACAGTTATTTTAGATCTGCTACATTCAATCCGTAGAAATACTTTTACTTGCCATTTATGGAAGAATAATTTTACTATTACATTAAGGGGATAGGGGTAGTCAGCGGCCCGAAAAAATGATGACTTGCAAAAATTTTTTTTTTTTTTGCTAGTCAATTGATTTATTTTACAAAAATAAAAACGCAGCATTAATTCATCATATTTCGATTTGACTTTAGCAAAATTTCAAAAAATAAAAAATTTATAATTGTAAAAGCTATCGCTTTTTTTGTGGAGACCGTGTCTCCAGAAGTCCCTTGCGGTGATCCTCACAAGTCCGTGGAGATTCATCTAAAATTAATCGGACAAGAGAAATTAGTTTTATTAATAGATAATCTTGTGCCTGAGCGAAGCCTTTTTTCAAAATTATTACAACAATATGGCGACCTCAGTAAATACTTTTCACATCTTCGAGAAAAAAATCGACAATTAATTCCCTAAAAAAAATCGAAATGTTTGAAAAAAAAGTTCTTCGATCAAGCACGAGTTTTTTATATTTTTTAAAACCAGTATAAATTTTATTGAAATCTACCAAGCAGTTTTTAAGTTACAGTGATCTTCAGTGATTATCACGGCGGCCACCATGGCCGAATGGGTTCGAATATCGGTGAAAGACCAAAAGAACAAAAAGTGTTTCCTGTGATCACCATTCGTCAGGCAATGGCAAACCTCCGAGTGTATTTCTGCCATGGAAAAGCTCCTCATAAAAAATATCTGCCGTTCGGAGTTGGCTTAAAAGTGTACGTCCCTACATTTGTGGAACAACATCAAGACAAATAGGAGGAGGAGTTCGGACAAATACCCAAAAAAAGGATGTACGCGCCAAATTTCTATAATACTATTTCTGCATATTTCAAATCAATTCAAATTCATTGAAATCGAGCGAACGGTGCAGTTAAATATTTTAGTGGGACGTATTTATAAAGGGTATTTCAAAAGGCGTGCTTCGATGTTATTTTACTTGGGATTAAAAAAAGGGGAACACAGTTTTGGTAGCCCATTCAATTCTAATGTGGCGGTAGTAGCCCTGTGAATTTTTTCCATATATTCATATTCGTTATATTAGAAAATGGTTAACACTGTCAGGGGAAAAATTCATCAAAAATCAACAAGAATATGAGGACACTTTACATTTGCACTTTATTATACTTAAATTAAGTGAGCTACAAAACTGGATACCCAAATTTCCCTTTTAAATTCTTATCGAAATTTTTTTAATTTTGATAAACAAATTTTTGAAACTTTTATAAATCTTGCACAAAATTGCAAGCTTGTATTTATAAAAAATTTATGAAAATTAAACTGGTCAAACTAACGTGGATGTAAGAAAAAAATTTCTCAAATTTTTTAAGTTAATCTTTTGACTAAAAACATTCACAAGAGCCTTATAAATCTGAAACTTATGGTTTATTTAATTTCAAATGTATTTGTCTGAATAGCAAAGCATTTAAAAATTATCCGTACAAGCGTTATTTGCTATTAAAACTTGCCGAAGAAAGCAGCATTTTCCTAGTAAATGCTGCAATTACCAGGTAAGGTAATTAGGTTTTTTAAGGTGAAAAAGGGAAAACTTTGTAATTTTGATTAGGGTGATTTTTTTTTTCAATTAAATTTTACTGCATATCTACCCTACACGATGCCTAAACACTATGAGTCAAGTTCTTGAAGGGGCACTCAAGGAAATTAGCGGGTGGGCAGTTGAGGCGAGACTGAAAGTACATCCTGAGACGTCGGACCTAGTACTGTTCACCAGGAAGTACAAGATTTCGAAGAGGTTAGAGGTTAAGACATATACTAGGTACCTAGGAGTAGTGTTGGAAGAACGAACGCAGAGAGCACTCAATGCCTTATACGCCTGCAGTAAAATGTCCATGTCTTAGGTCTTATCTCCACGACTTATACATTGGATTTACAAAGCGGTAGTCAGACCAATAATGCTCTATGGCATTCTAGTATGGTGGACAAGTTTGAACAAGAAGACATACGCAAACAAACTGGAGAAAGTACAAAGAGTTGCAGAGCTGTGTATAACGGGTGCAATGCGCACCACTCCCACAGCAGCCCTGGTCAAGATACTTGACCTCCACCCAATAGACTTAGTAGCAAACAAAAAGTCTGCACTTAGGCAATTGATAACATCACAACTAGTTGAAAGGCCTTATGGTCACAGCCGAATATTCAGAGGTTTAAACGCTTACGCGGATTACGTTATTCCTCAAATTAATTGCAACAGGGAACCTAAAATAGTTTAGAAAAGAATGGATGGCTGAAGTGGCAACTTTCAACGTACCACTCTTTCAATAAATACATACACAGATGGTTCCAAAAGGGAAGAGGGTGTCGGAGCCGCAGTATTCTCTCCGTAATTAGGATATGGACAGTCATATAAATTACCGTACTACTGCACTGTGTTCCAAGCTAAGATTTACGCGGCAACAAAAGCCGCAGATTTAGCCACAGAGAACGCTCCTCCGAACTCTCAAGTAAACTTTTATATTGACAGCCATAAAGACAATAAATAGCAGCTGTAATGTCAAACTCACCCTGCGTACGACAATGCCGGAACAAGATGGATGAGCTAGGAACTAAGAAACAAGCCACCATCTACTGGGTTCCTGGACACAAGGGAATTGAAAGAAACGAGAAAGTGGATATGCTAGCCAAAGCAGGAGCTCATCTTCCAGTAGCTAGCACGGCCACATGCACAATACGTAACAAAGTCAACGCGAGAGGAATCCTGGAACACCTACTCTGTCACTGCCCTGCACTTAGTAGAACCCAAATAAACTGCTTAGGTTCTGCATCATTTTCAACAATCGAAGGTGTGGCAGATCAAAAATTTAGCAGCCTAATTAATTTATGCAAACTGTGTATCAAAGAAAAAATATTAGATGAACTAATTTCTGGTCTATGTGCGATCTAAAAGATTAACTAAGTCTAAACTACCCGACACTTTAATTACAAAAATTATTCAATTATACTGGATTGCATGCCCACTAATCCCGATATTTTTTGATATTTAAAAAACACATCTAGCTCGGTGTACCGAGATTAGCATCTCTAGTTGACATTTATATAAATTATTTGTCACAATACTTTCTCACCAAATAAATTAAACTTTTATCAGTAAAAGCTGCGACCACTTCAATAACTGTCGCGCAAAACATAAAATTCACATAGGCTTGTAAGGCCATTTACATACACAGATGTGCTTATGTATGTATGTATGTATAATAAATATCTAAGTACTTATACTCGTATAATACTGTGATTACGTCTGCAATATACCCACCACGATTTATACTTATTAAATACTTAGTTGTGTATGCAGTTTTAAACTTTTTTAAAATCATTAAGATTTTTTTTACGACCTAATAACATCCAACTTATTAATTTGTTTTACGAACCAAAATATTATGTTTTTATTGAAAATTGGAAAGGATGCAAGAGTCCCATAGTTTCATAGTAGTTAAGCTTTAAAGCTTTACTTCGGAGATAGCCACAACACTTCTTCAGACCCCCGCCAGTCTGCATGCTATCCAGTGTTCTACGCACTGAGCAAAGGATGTGCCGTGCGCACTATTGGTACTTTTTCCAAAGTTATTAGTCAATCGCGAATTTTTTATTATAACAGGAGAGTAGATATTTATAATTTTTTTTGGAAGGCATATAGCGGAAGAAGTTGTTCTTCTTCTTCATACTTATCACAATTTTTCCAACATAGAAAGAAGAGAAGTTTCCAACTGGCGCCAGTTAGCAGGAGAAAGAAGGCCTCGAAAAAGTTTGAATCTCTTTTTGCTTAAAACTTCAGCGAAAGTTAGGCTTTCAGTCACTAATTTCTGATTATTTTAATTCATTGTAACCGAAACATAAACACTTCGAATTAATAAACATGCTTATAATTTTAGATATGTCTGACATAAAAGTAATTTCTCCAAAAAACAAGACTATTCCATAAGTCGAACATTTTCATTGGGTAAAATAGATTCGAGATAGAGAAGTTTGACTGTATATTAAAGTGCAAATTTGAAGTGTGTTAAAAATCGCGTTGGCCTAATAAAATTTCATGTGCTATCAAACTGCGTACTCGAATTTTTTTCTTCTCATTCTAATTAATCATAATTCATTTGTTTAATTTTTTTAAATTTACACACAGTTTTGAACTTGGATTGTATGATATGTACTATATTTTTATGAAAAAATTATTAAAATTAAAAAAATAACCAATTAATTGTCAAAACCTGTAAAATAAGTCCCAAATCTGATTAAAACTTTGGAAATTTTAATCAATATTTGTTTAATTGTTTTTTTAATTTGCACAAAATTTGAAACTTGGATTTACATATATGGTTTTTGTAGAGAATTAACTTTATTTCCACAAAATTATTATTGAAGTTTGAAACTTGGATTTATATGGATTTTGTAGTAGAATGAACTATATTTTCTTAAAAAAAATTTAAAATAAAGAAAGTAACAAATAAATTGACAATAAGGCAACAAGCATAGTCATGAAACGCAAAAATATTTCTGTTACTTTATTTATCACTTTTTTGCGAATTATTATTATTATTATTATTTTTTTTTTTTTTTTGTAGGCGAGGTAGGGTTCCAAATGCCTTCGCACTTACAGCGATCGTAGTGTACTACATGGAATGGTGTGGCCACTAAAACAGTCTCTGTTCCTCTTCTGGGGGGACTCCCTTCTCGGAACTACTTTCTGCATTACTTCGGGAGGGGCCAAAACGACGTCCATGAAATCTACCAGTTCTATTCGCCCACATCTGGGTTCTGGCTCGTCTTCTTATGTCTCTGTCTATCTTTTAACCGCATACCAGTTATCCTCGCATTCAAGTATCTTGCTGATCACATTGGTTGGCGCGATGTCCTCCGAGCATGTCTTTCCACGAGCCATCTGTCGCAACTGCAGAACGTACGCTCGGCGCTTCGAAGTAAATGCACCTGGAGCTGCTTACCTTATCCAGTAAGTATAGATATCTCCGCAAGTATGCGTGGCCCGAGAGGAACTGAGTAAAGAGCCCATTTCTCCGAAGTTCCTGTGAACCCATTTGCCGATTGTTGAAATGAGTTTTCGCCGTCCATCTGCCACTCGATTCTGTACTCCACCGGCTTTACCACCACCGGGCCATGAGGTCGATAGGTATTTCCCCGCTGATCACAAAAACTGCTACGGCTGAGACAGTGCGGTAGGCTCAGGCAACTCTGAGTACCGCTGTTCTTTTTTAGCCTCCAGTGCTTTCCGCTTGGTTTTGCTGTTTAGTACATCTCTCCATATTTCGCTGCCGTACAGGAAGTATTGCATTTGTGGTTGCCATGATCAGCCTGCTTTTACTCTGAGTTGGTCCACCGATGTTCGCCATTAGTCTGCTCAGCATTCCCAGGATCTTACCTACAACCGAGTTGAATACACAGGTATTTCACTGCTTTTGAGTTACTAGGGACGTGTCGCCTAGAAAAACTTCGATCGCCACATTATTAAATATTTTTTATTTATTTAATGAAGGGTATCTAGTTTATGATATAGCCGGGCACAGCAACGTCCTTGCGTGCATTCTATTAATTATTTATTTAATATTAATACCACGGGTGAGTACGCACCTGTGGCGTGTGAATAGAGTAGAGTCAGCATATGGGAATTCCATATTTTAATTAAATACTTTTTTTTTAATTTTATTGCTGGTACCTGCCGATAGAGTCAATATTAAACATTTTTAATTATTTACATCAATAATAAATTAATATTTATAATGTAGGATGTTTGCTCACCACACCCATGCCTTCATATATTAATTTATTATCATAGAGGCGCTTGCACACCATTGCGATGGGTTAACTGTCAGCAAACAGGTCTTAAGTCTTCTGTACTTTGTGAAATTTAATAATATCCGACATTTAGCACACTTTTGCCAGCATGCAATTCATGAAAAGCTGAAAAGTGAATGGAAAATTTCATATTTGTATTTATTTATTTGCAAGCATCCTTTTTTATTCCGTTACATTCAAAATCATCAAATTCGAGTGTGCCCAAAACTCATCCGATAAAATTTGTAAAGTGATGTGGAAATAAATTTTGTGCAACCTCCGTTGCTTAATTTAATAACTCATATGATGACAACAAATTAAATTTATGAGTTCAAACCTAAAAGCTAAAGTGCTCGCATGTGTATGTATGCGCGTTTTGCTCGTCTTACTTTGCTCATCACGTTAAAGGACATACAAATACTCATACAAGTATGTATGTATGTATGTAAGTGTGCGCGTGTGTGCAGTAATTCAACACAAAGCATTGAAAAAATTATGCTCCCCTGAATTATTCTTAACAAAAAAAAAACAAAATTACAAAATATTTCAAAAAAAGGTAAAAGAAAAAAGTAAGTAAAAAGCAGCTTCAAATACTCATACAAATATAAAGTAATGGCATGACGTAAGGCCGTGTCGTACAGGCTGTTTCAAAACGGTCTGGCGCTGTGAACTACTTGTGCTCAGCAATTAATTATTTCAAAAGGAAAAAAAGGTGATGAAAAAGACGTCTTTGCAGGCTTACAAGTTTTTATTCAAACTGCTACAGTTGAGCAATTGCAGCGCTTAGAGTATATACTCATACATAAATAATCAAAGCGATCTTTACAAAACACAGGAAGGACGATGTTTGTCAGATTACACAAGCAGTTTCGTATTTGTATGTGCATTGCACTAAAAATTTATTATTCATATTTTAATAATAAGAGATACAAAAATAAATAAGTAAATAATTGGCGCTTGCACTTCTGTTAGGTGTTTGGCCGAGCTTCTCCTCCTATTTGAGGCGTGCGTCTTGATGTTGTTCCACAAATGGAGGGACCTAAAGTCATTGGTTTTTAAGAGGAGCTTTTTCATGGCAAAAATACACTGAAAGATTTGGCATTGCCTTCCGAATAATAAGAGATACTTTTCATTAGTAACTTAAGAAGTCAGTCCATTTTGAGATACCCTATATGTGAAGGAAAATAAAGTACAAATATGTATGTGTGTATTTCACAGTGCAGCTATTTAATTTCCTTTCTTGTCAGCAAAACTCAGGATGCATAAAATTTAAGTGGAAAATAATCTTTTAGCTTGAACAAAGAGATGGAGAAAGGTACAAATGTAAAATTTTAAATGACTGTGAGGATTTTCTTAGGATTAAGTGGGCTTCATAAAAATATGTGCCTACTTACATACATTCATACACGTGCTTCTACATAGGTATTATACGCCCATTAGGCCTTTTTGCACAAACTTTCACACATACATGCAAAGCAAATTAAATTGCTTTTAAAACTTCTGTCATTATTTAAAAAAATATATAGAATTAAGTAATCATATATGAAATTGTAAAAAATGTAAAAACTCACATAATATTCTAAGAATCCTGATAGCATATTTTCGCTGCGCTTTAATTGTAGCTTATGTTTAATTACAGTTAAACATCGCACTTAAATTCCTTAAATTTCAACTTCCTATGTAGCAATTGTTGTATCAAATTGTGTTAACTTACTGTCACAACGAAATCAACGCATCTTTATATGCTAACAGAAAATGTTAGGTTAACAGTGAAATGTAGTAGTATTGGAAACGTAAAAATTGTATATACCTAAGATGCTTTCAGGCGTAACCAGAACGGAATTGCGCAAACAAATCACTGAAGTTATTAATCAAATTCTGCTTAGTGGAAGCACGGAACATATTTTCTGCTTTATTTTTATATTTGTATTATATCCTTTAAATTTATTATATATAAAAAATCACAAATACTAAGTAATCACACCATAGAGCTGAAATTGAGCGACATTCATATTTTATGTGAACCCAAAAGGCACTGGGTATTCAAAAAATTCAAATTTATATAAATAAAGAAATTATTCACAGATGTTTAAGAAATCATTTACGTTGAATTTATTTCATTTTTAACTATTCAATATTAATAGGACTATGAATAAGTTCGTGCGGTTTTTTTCGAAATTTAAAACTTTATTGACGTAAAATGGTTACAAATTTAATATTCAAAGTATTGTCCATCGCTTACTACTACTTTTTCCCATCTTTCTGGCAATTCACGGATTCCCTTTGTGAAAAATTCGGTCGGTTTTGCCGCAATCCACGAATCGATCCATTTTTTGACTTCATCGTAATTACGGAAGTGCTGGTCAGCCAGGCCATGTTGCATCGATCGGAAGAGATAGTAATCGGATGGCGCAAGGTCTGGACTATACGGCGGGTGGGGTAGGACATCCCATTTGAGCGTTTCTAAGTATGTTTTGACCACTTGTGCAACATGTGGCCGAGCATTGTCATGTTACAAAATAACTTTGTCGTGTCTATCGGCGTATTGCGGCCGTTTTTCTCGCAGTGCTCGGCTCAAACGCATCAATTGTCGTCGGTAGACATCCCCCGTAATCGTTTCATTCGGTTTCAGTAGCTCATAATACACAACACCCAGCTGGTCCCACCAGATACACAGCATAACCTTCAGGCCATGAATATTCTGCGCCGACGTCGATGTTGAAGCATGGCCAGGGTATCCATACGTTGCCCGACGTTTTGGATTGTCGTAATGGACCCACTTTTCATCGCCAGTCACAATTCGATGCAAAAAACCCTTTCTTTTGTGCCGTTGAAGCAGTTGTTCGCATGCCATAAAACGGCGTTCAACGTCTCTTGGCTTCAATTCATACGGCACCCAATGGCCTACCTTTCGGATCATTCCCATGGCTTTTAAACGTTTGGAAATGGTTGATTGATCAACTCCCAAAGTTTTTGCAACCTCTTCTTGCGTTTGAGCCGGATCTTGATCGAGCAATTCCTCCAATTCGGTATCCATGAACTTTGGCGGCGCACCCTCGCGTTCTTCGTCTTCCAAGCCAAAATCACCACTTTTAAAGCGTGCAAACCACTTCTGGCACGTTCGCTCAGCTAGAGCATGCTCACCATAAACTTCCACCAAGATACGATGACTTTCGGCTGCTTTTTTCTTCATATTAAAATAATGAAGAAGAATTCCCCGCAAAAACACATTATTTGGCACGAAATTCGACATTTTCAAGTGTGGTAAAAATATTGTTGTTTACGCTTCAAATAAAAAACTTATACTGACGTTTGTGCCTTACGTCAGTAGCTCTCCAATGAATGTTTGGAAATGTGGATCGATGGAATAATAATCAAGTTACGCCATCTGT
The DNA here is from genome assembly GCF_027943255.1 of Anastrepha obliqua. Lineage (NCBI taxonomy): Eukaryota > Metazoa > Arthropoda > Insecta > Diptera > Tephritidae > Anastrepha > Anastrepha obliqua. The sequence goes on from NC_072893.1 coordinate 67,450,255, forward strand.
TGTAAAACCGCAAGGAACTTATTCATAGTCCTATTAATAATTTTTTTTTTAATATTAACGATATCTCCGAAAAAGTCAAACAAGGGTACCCCTAATTTTTTTGACATATTTTAATTCTTTTTTACTTTTTTCATAACTGAACAGCAAAAGCTAGTTTTATTTCTCACATTTTCCCATTGACGTTGCCAGTTTTTAAGCGCGAAGATGAATAAGCAAACATCGAATGATTTAAAAGAATTGATGGCGAAATATCAAGCCGGAGGGAAAAGTTTGCATCAAATCGCGCAAATTTTGAAGAAACCCAAATCCATATTATTTAGTAAATTTAAATAAAAAAAATTTTAAATTCTTAGAAAAAGTGGGAATGGAGGTGTTTCCAAATTAACTTAAATGTGACCAAAAGAGGAGGATTATACGACATTTAATAAACAAGAACCCGAGTTTTGACAATATCAGCTGATTTTCGCGACGTCGCACTGATGCAATTGGTGATCGGTGTAACCAGATTAACCCTTTCGTAGCTTGATTTAGCATTTTTTTGTTCTCTAGCCTCGGAGTTGTAGCATTTTTTTTAACTCTTTTAATTAAAATGTGATATTTATAGTTATGTATATTAAAATATTACTTTTTTTTTAAATTAGTTCAATAATTCACTCAGTGCTATTTAGCTCTACTTTTTTTATCATGTGGTCACATTGTCGGCGCTTGCGATTATTGTTGGTATTGGGAATTATTCGTATGTTGAATGTAAAAATGCACTAAAATACCCATTTAAAGAAATGAAAATACCAAATTTTATTCAACTACTTAAGGAAATTTATATGCGTGACAGATCGTCTTTACTGTGTGCGTTTTTTTCTTTAATAAATGTGTTACGGTTGTATACAATAGACTATTTTGAAACAAAAACAGAGTTTTAAAAATCTATCCTTGTATTTAAAACTTATGGTTAGAGAATTTTTTTAAATGAGGCCGAACAGTTTTTTGCTAATGTATATTTGAGGTTATGTCGTACCTATCGGATCGCTTCTTCCGATTATGACACAAATTGCTCCAAAGCCACTTTTGCTGACGGCACAGCCATCTTGTCGGTAAGAGAAACCCATATTGACCCAATCAGAAACCTTCAAATTTATTTAAATAAAACTTCAGAGTGGACCATTAAATGGCGCATAAAACTAAATGAAACAAAATCGGTTCATTCAGACTTCACACAGAAGAAAATCGAATATCTGCCACCATACATAAACGGCGTGCAAATCCCGTATCACAACAACGCCAAATACTTAGGTATGACACTAGATACCAAGCTTAGATGGAATGCTCTCGTTAAAAAGAAAAAAGAAGACTTAGAAATCAAATTTAGAAATATGTACTGGCTTATGGGCAACCAATCAGCCTTATCCCTTTCAAATAAAATTCTCTTATATAAGCAGGCGCTTAAACCAATTTGGACCTATGGGATCCAGCAATGGGGCTACTCAAGCTGAACCAATATAAAATCTATACAAAGATTCCAAAATAAGGTACTACGATGCGCTGTTAATGCACCTTGGTACGTCCGCAACACCGATATCGAACGCGGCCTTGGCATCGAATCAGTTGCCACTTCGATCAACATAAGCGCAAAGTCTCATATGGAAAGACTACGCCACCATGTAAATAGCGAAGCCTCAGCCCTAATTGATCCCGGTAAATGGAAAGAAAGGCTGAGACGGAAAAAGCCGCACCAACTCACGCAGTAGTCCACTTCTCTGCAAGCCTTGGGCAGAGCATTATTAAATTTTAGTTGTATTGCACAAAATTAAATCCAAATTGTTCGTTAGTTTAAAATTTATAAACTAGTTACAATGTAAATAATAAAAAAAAATGTTGAGGTTATGGTACAAATAAGAAACACCTTTTCCAAAAAGATTGCTATGGTTCCTTCAGTATTATCTGGTATTAAATTTTTTTTTACTAAGAATACATATTAAGTAAATTCAAAGGCCTTTTAAAATTTATAAAAAGCTTTTAAATGTTAAGAAGAGTTGGAGGAGGAAGATCCAATATTCTTGCATAACCTCAAGAGGAGCAAAAAAATTCGATTTGTACTTTCAAAACAACAAATTTTATTAATTAAATTTTTTTAAATTTTTTTTAAATTTCAATTAAATTTGAAAATATTAAAAAAAAAAAATTTTAATTTTCAATAGCGTTGAAATCATCTCAGCATAAGCTTTAAATGCATGAGTGCCCTCTTTTAGCCATTTTTAATTACACAATTTTTTAACTTACAGTTTTGGTAGTTTTAAATTAAATCAAGAAACACCAATATTTAAAAATTTTCGCCTTTGCTTCTATAAAAAGCTCTAAATTTATGGTGAAGAGCAAAAGTTTGGCAACACTGGACAACTACACCATTGTCACGCATCCACAGATGGGCGCAATCCTGTTTCTACCATTCTGATTGTGGTAAAAATACAGACAGCTGTCATAGCAAACTAGTCAACAAAACTCAAATGCAGACAATAATTTGTTTGAGTTAACTCTATTTCGCTAATGCCCACAGTGGTTGAAATGGCCAATATAGCTGGAGTTAGCCAAAATTAATCATTTTGGAGAGGCGCATATTTTTTTTCACTTAAAGTGTTAGTACTAATTTTTTGTTTGTTTTTTGAAGTAAAACTTCTTTACGCGCTTCAGAGTATAATTTCAAGGCCGCGACACACGAGCTAGCGTTACAAAAAACCATCACGAAATGTACAGGGTGGGTTATATAAGCCTACGGCATAAGAGCTATTATCTTCCCCACTCTGTAGATACGTATATACAGACAATATACAGTATGCCATATACTGATACTACGATGCGGATTTGTGTAGTCCATGTATTCATCAAAATTATTATTAAATAATATTTTATACTTAAATATTAATTCAGTGAAAGTGAAGTTAAAATTTGCAAATTAATTTCCAGCTGGAACAGGTATGTATTGATAAATTTTTATAAATATAAATCAATATATGTCAAATTTAGTATCTTTACGAAGAAATTAAATATCAGTAAATTGTGATTATGAAAGATCTATCTTACACAGTTCACAGGTACTGTTGAGGAAAAACTGCTGTGCCTTACTAAACCCGATTTGACATCATTAATTTGTGTATTATTTGTTATAGACTTCAATATGGCAAAAACGCCTGCTGAACGTGCACGAGAATACAAAGCTCGGAAAAAATTGTTGAAACAAGAAAAACCGCCAGCGCAAACAGCAGCACAACGCAATCGAAAATGTAGGGTTCGACAGAAGGCTTCGAGAAATGCAGTGGCCACTATCAGAGACGAATCATCATTGACGAATTTCTTTGGGCCAAGTGAATTACCCATGGTCAATCCAGACAATCCACAACCCAGTACCAGCAGAGACGATGGTAACATATTGCATTAATATTTATCGCAAACGAGTGGCCAAGCTGAACAGGCTCAAGTTCTTGTTGAAAATACTGAGGGAAGAATAATTATCGTTCAAGCCGAGGTACATCAGGCCAATTCATCGCAAAGTCCAATGTATCCGACCTCAACTACATTCACAAAGACGAGAAAATCAATCGCTCAGCGGTGTCGTGAATATAGGCAGCGAAAAACGATGCTGGAAGATGCCAATACTATTGTCGTCCAAAGACCAGTTATTTCTCCGGTTATTGTGAATGTATCTTCGAATGTGAGTCATATATAAGTTGATTTTTCTGAAGTGTTACAATCTAATTTTATGAAAAACCATTTCAATCCTCATTAAAATATTAAAATTTAATCCAGAAATTAAGAAGTTTCACTTCAAATATGCGCACATAGTGCATTTCATATGCGCATAGCTGCGAGCTTTCATAACTTTTCCATAACTTTTCTGATTTTTACGCTGCATAATGAATTTCGCTACATTAACAAATAATTACAACTTTAGCGTTATAAAAATGTTTTCATTTAATTCGACAGGTATGAATTAACTAAAAAAATTCATTTTTGTTAAAACACATATTTTTTAATGATAAATTTTAGTTGGCATTAGCACTCATCTTGTCGAATTAGCAAATGCGGCACTTCCGGAGAATAAAACTTACGACAGTCAACCGTATTCAAGTATTCATTCACTTTCCTTTTCGACTTGATAAGTAGGGCGATTGGCTCCCCACCGCCACTCGAGTAAATTAATTTCAATATTCCTCAGCGAAGCTTACGGAGTCACGATATTTTCTGGTTAGGGATGGTTAGAACTAACTTTGAGAGAATTTAATTCGCGTTCAAATCATATTGGCCAAAATTTTTCTCCAACAAAGAACTACTTCAAAATGTTAGTTGATTTTTGAACTAAATTCTAAGTATTACCTAATATTCCTTCTCCGTAAATTATAAGAAAAGGTACATTTCTTTCATTCATTACAATGAAACTAGTAAATTATAAGTTTCATTTATTTTCGATTGAATTATTTACCTTTAATCTATTTTTATAGTCTGTAAGAAATACTGCATTTTTACACTATCAAATGAATAAAGACAGAAATAAACATACAAAATCAGCTGCTTCTTCTCCAAAAGTTTTATTTTAATCAAAAAATTGTCTTCCAGAGGGCCACTTATGTTAGATTTGCTAATATTATCGATAGAAGTAAATAAACTGTGGGCCAATGCAGTGTAATTCGTAGGAGGTTAAGAAATTTTGCTGGTAGATTTATGGGGAAGTGAAAAAGTAGCCATAGAAGTCTTCAGAAATTCGAAGAAAAAACAAGGAGTGACATGTAAATGATCCACTTTAGTTGATTGATAAACAAATTTTTCATTTAAAGTATATAAAAAAATGTATAACAATAAATAAATTGAAAAAATTTAAAAATAAAAAAAACAGAATATTTCATAAAAAAAATGTATATAGATACGAGGGGTGCCTTTTATATTTCGGGATTTGGCAACCCTGGTGTTGCAATCTGTCAGCTGACAGCTGTATCGCAAAGCTTGACATTTTTTGGCTTTTACGTACTCAGAACGTTTTGAAATACCAGCGCTATTTGTGTTGTTTACAGTAGCTTAAAAGATTCATCTCGGTCCAAAAATGGAATTAAATCGTGAACATCGTGCGATTATTTTTTACAACTTTCAACGTGGATTAACTTAATTCATTTTTTGGCGATGAAGCTCCATCAAGGACCAGTGTTTATCGATGGTATGGTGAATTCAATTGTGGTCGGAGTTCACTCCAAGACGAATTTCGTGAAGGTCGTCCAAAATCAGTTGTTGTTCCGAAAACCATTGATGCTGTGCGCGAACTGATATTGCAAGATCGTCATGTGACCTATCGTGAGATTGAGACAATCTTAGGCATTAGTGGGACCAGCATACATTCAATATTGCATAAACATTTGACTGTCAAAAAAATTTGTTCGCGTTGGATCCCACACAATTTGTCAATCGCTCAAAAAAAGGCGCGTGTCGATTGGTCGAAGGAAATGCTCAGAAAATACGATCGCGGGGCTTCGAAACACGTCTATGACATCGTGACAGGTGATGAATCATGGATTTACGCGTATGAGCACGAAAGTAAACAGCAGTCGACTGTATGGGTGTTTCAAGATGAGCCAAATCCAACAAAAGTTGTTTGCGCACGAAGCACTTCCAAGCAAATGGTCGCCTGTTTTTTTCGGAAAAACTGGACATTTCGCAACCGTACCACTAGAACAACGCAGAACAGTAAATTCTGAGTGGTACACAACCATTTGTTTGCCAGTTGTCTTCCAAGAAATTAGGAAGACCAATCGCCAAAGACGGATCACTCTTCACCAGGACAATGCGAGCTCTCACACATCGGCTCAAACAACTGCATTTTTGAGCACCCAAAATATCGAATTAATGGGTCATCCGCCGTATAGTCCTGAATTGGCACCGAATGACTTCTCTTTATTCCCGTACGTAAAAAACAAACTGAGAGGTCAACGTTTTTCGACACCTGAAGAAGCGGTTGCGGCATTCAGAATGCATGTTTTGGAGTTACCTGATTCAGAGTGGCAAAAGTGCTTCCGACAATTGGTTCAAACGCATGCAAAAGTGTATAGATCTTCATGGAGAATATTTTGAAAAACAATAAAGTGATTTTCGATGATTAAAATTTGTTTTTGTTCTCTAATCCCGACATATAAAAGGCACCCCTCGAATTACTATATCTATGCTTTGTATTAAAATAAAAAGAAGTTAATGCAGCGCTTTTTTTACGATATAAATTAAATCGCACTAAATCGACTTTTGTCGCCTTAAGGAAGTCAGAATTTTCAAAAAATTTGATTTTTTTGCATTTTCTTAAAGAATTGTGTGAAAATTTGAAGTGAATCCGATGAATACTTTTCGAGTTATTCAACAATTAACAAAGGGTGATCGGGCCCTCCATATATTTTTTGAACTGGTGATCACTGTAACTTGAAAACCGCTTGATAGATTTTAATAAAATTTATACTGCTTTTGAAAAATATAAAAAACTCCTGCCTGATGGAAAGATTTTTTTTTTTCAAAAATTTCGATTCTTTTAAGTAATTAATTGTCGGTTTTTTTCTCGAAAATCTGAAAAATATTTCCTGAGGCCGCCATATTGTTAATTTTGAAAAAAACAGCTTCGATTAGGCACAATAATATCTATTAATAAAACTAATTTCTCTTTAAGGACTTGTGATGATCACCTCAAGGGACTTCTGGACCTCACCTAAAGGGACTGGGGACTTTTACAATTATTAATTTTTTTTTTTATTTTTTTTTGTTATTTTTTGCTAAAGTCAAGTCGAAACATGATGTATTACAGCTATGTTTTTATTTTTATAAAATAAAGCAATTTACTAGGAAAAAAAATTATTGAAACTCATCATTCTTTCGGGCTTTTAACTACCCCTAACCTCTTAAGCTTCAATTAAGAGGTGCGTAACTTTTTTTGACTGTTTCATTCTTTAAATAAATTTAATTCCAAGAAACAAATAATATTAAGTCGACCATTTCGACTACTGTGATGCGGTAGAAAGGTTTGATATTTCTGTAACTTAACCGATCTCTTAACTGCTACTAAGCCCTTTTTGGAAATAGGCTGTATAGACACTCTTTGCATTACTTAAAAATCTTAGGTGAAATGCTTACTAAAAAAAATCCAAAATAAACAACGAATTCTGCTAGACGAATTCAAGAAAAATCAGTCATCTTAGTGCACTTATTTACTTTTACAAATTATAGCTATTTGAAAAATTGTAAGACGCAGCACGTACCATTTTCGTGCACGTAACTAACTAACCATTTACCTTAGTCCATACGAGATAAGCAATACTAAATAGATACATACACGTAGCCATGCAAACACATACATTCATATGGATGTACAAAGAAGTACATGTTTGGAAGTGTAGTCCCTGCAAGGAAAAATACTCGATGTGAATTAAAATACTACCAGTTCACTTTTCAGGTCAACCTGCTCGGGCTTGTCCTACGAGATGTCACTTGACCGGCCAAATCAGCAAAATACCAGTTAAAATACGACTTACTAAAATGCATATAAAAAAACATTCATTCCATTCCATTGTAATGTTTTAAATATTCTATTTCATACTGAAGGCTATTTTGTTTTGTTTTTTATGTTTTTTGAATTTGGTTCTCTTAAAATTATAGTATTTATATGAAACTTATTTGAAGTAGAGTAATTGATTAAACATTAAGAAATTGGTTCAGACTTACACTATAAGTAATTCTAAAAAATGAAAACCAATTCTTAAAACAAAAAACTTTTATTTCATAAAAAAATTTAATTTAAGGTATTCACTTTAGGAACATAAATAAAATAAATGCTAATTAAATTTCAGACTTATACAAGTATTTTGTGCGTCCGGTTGCTGTGAGGGTTTTTCGGCTATGACACTTTTTCAGAAAACCCGTTTTTTGAAGTGCTTTTCTTAATTACATTTTGGGTTCATCGGCGCTATGAAAGCTTATTACAAATTGTGAAACAAAATACAATAATTAAAATGCATATTTAATTATCCCAAGAAATTTCAGATATTTTTAAAAGTTTGAGAGTAATATTAGTAGACATGGTCAAGGAAAGAAACTTACGCAAGCCGAGGAGGAATTTATACGACGAATTGTGGAAAAATATCCAGTTTCTTCGTCTGGAAGCATAAAAAGTAAATCAGAAAAGGAAAGAGGGAAGAAGGTTTCAGCAGAAATGATTCGTCGAACCTTCAAAAGCTTCGATTTACCTGGTAGAGCACACGCAAAGAAGCCATACATATCACAAAAGCATAGAAGAAAAGGCTGGAATTCACAAAATCCCATTTAAATGAGCCTAATGAGTTGTGGGAAAGAGTGAGTGCCAAAATTTGCATGTTTTTCAGATTTTTTCTGCTAAAATGCTGAAGCAGATTCTCTATTGCAGAAAACTGTCAAAGACAAACTTAATACTTTCAATGTAACTTTTTTGTTTTTGTGATCGAATTCAATACACACCATCATAGTATGGTTTACCGGCACCATCTTTTCATTCATTTCAATTTAATCTTCAGCAAAGCTCAAAGGAAAACAAGATTTAATCGACTTGTCGAACGAATTTTTCTGCAATTATTTTTTTGCTCAGCCAGAGCCGACATGACCGAAATATAATAATGATTTCTCTTGACGTTTTCAAGATTAAAATAAAATAAAAAACACAAAAATAAATAATTTGCGCGTACACTTCTGTTAGCTCCCCTTTCTATTTGTAGTGTGCATCTTGTTGTTTGGTCCAAAAATGGTGGGACCTACACATTTAAGCCGACTCCGAACGGCAGATATCTTTTTTTTATGACAAAATCTTGGCAGAAACACACTCGGAGGTTTACCATTGCCTGCTGTGGGGCGGCCGCTATTAGAAAATACTTTTTCTATCATTTTGCTCTTTCATGCACCGAGATTTGAACCTACGCTCTCCCGAATGATAGCCATGCATCAAGCCATTCGGCTACGGCGTTTTCAAGCTTAAACTGAGCTAAGTCCGCTCCTCTAATCCTACTGACTTGTGATGTAAAGCTACATATGAAGTGAATAAATTTCAATCAAATTTTTAATTTGGCTTGTTCCTTTAATTAATAGGTTTACTTATAGGGCTTTTCAATAAAATATATTCATCTATATCTACGTATACATAACTCTCTAATAAAACTGAATTGGTGCGTTCATAGACATGTCTTGAATTTTTGTATCTTCAAAAAAAAAATCAACTAATTTACGGACAAATCGATCATTTTACTACTGGCAGAATAATAGTCAATGACGAATTAATATGATTTCTTCTATTAAATTCCAGTATCTGTACTTGAATGTTTCCAAACTCGTTTGGCTTTTTCCTGCAGCGTTACTTCATAGTCGGAATATGTATTTGCCATGGCGAAACTCAATTTCGCATCTGAAAATTTTAAGTGTTGGGGCATGTCATGAAGCTGCTTCGTATCCTTTACTACCTGTTGTTTGTTGCCTATTGTTCACTAAAACTGCTACGTAGCAGCAGGATTTACTACCTTTAGTCGTTGCATGTGTGCATATTTCATTTTTCAAAATTTTCTCATGCACAAAAACCAACAAAAGCAATAAACTATGTTTATCTACAGCTGCCGTTGGTGCCAATGGCAGTAACATTAGTGATGACAGGTGAAGCAACAACCTTTGTTCATTACTCAGACATCTATAGTAAGCTAGCAAAAGCTGTTGCAACTGCAACAATACCGACCTGCTACCTTTGCTCCATCTACTCACTTAAGCGCCAACAATTTCAAAACATTGATGTAAAGATTAACGCGTTTGGCGTACATGTTTGTTAAAAACAACAACAAAAACTGCTATTTGTTGCACAAACTCGCTCACACTCTTTGGCATTAGCAACGGCATTGCTACACGTCAATGTCAACATTAATGCCAGCAAAGGCGACGGCAGAGCGAAACCATTTTACTTCAGCATTTTTGCTCGTTCTTGCTTTTAACTATTATGCAATTGTTGTTTTTGTTAAGTTTCGTATTTTTTGTTTTGCCAAGCTCTTTGAGAAATAAGCTCACACAAGAGTAACATTAATTTCCGTAAATTTGTCAAGCACACTTTGTCGCGGAAATGCCAGCTTCCATATCCTATCAAATAACCACCAACGCCGGTGGCAAGTTTCACTATTATTTGCATTTTATGTACTAAATACAAATTTCTAGAATTATTGTACATTTATGTCTATAAAAAATAGTTTGTGACAAAATAAATAGCAGATAATAGATAATAGATAATAGGTAATAGATAATAGATAATAGATAATAGATAATAGATAATAGATAATAGATAATAGATAATAGATAATAGATAATAGATAATAGATAATAGATAATAGATAATAGATAATAGATAATAGATAATAGATAATAGATAATAGATAATAGATAATAGATAATAGATAATAGATAATAGATAATAGATAATAGATAATAGATAATAGATAATAGATAATAGATAATAGATAATAGATAATAGATAATAGATAATAGATAATAGATAATAGATAATAGATAATAGATAATAGATAATAGATAATAGATAATAGATAATAGATAATAGATAATAGATAATAGATAATAGATAATAGATAATAGATAATAGATAATAGATAATAGATAATAGATAATAGATAATAGATAATAGATAATAGATAATAGATAATAGATAATAGATAATAGATAATAGATAATAGATAATAGATAATAGATAATAGATAATAGATAATAGATAATAGATAATAGATAATAGATAATAGATAATAGATAATAGATAATAGATAATAGATAATAGATAATAGATAATAGATAATAGATAATAGATAATAGATAATAGATAATAGATAATAGATAATAGATAATAGATAATAGATAATAGATAATAGATAATAGATAATAGATAATAGATAATAGATAATAGATAATAGATAATAGATAATAGATAATAGATAATAGATAATAGATAATAGATAATAGATAATAGATAATAGATAATAGATAATAGATAATAGATAATAGATAATAGATAATAGATAATAGATAATAGATAATAGATAATAGATAATAGATAATAGATAATAGATAATAGATAATAGATAATAGATAATAGATAATAGATAATAGATAATAGATAATAGATAATAGATAATAGATAATAGATAATAGATAATAGATAATAGATAATAGATAATAGATAATAGATAATAGATAATAGATAATAGATAATAGATAATAGATAATAGATAATAGATAATAGATAATAGATAATAGATAATAGATAATAGATAATAGATAATAGATAATAGATAATAGATAATAGATAATAGATAATAGATAATAGATAATAGATAATAGATAATAGATAATAGATAATAGATAATAGATAATAGATAATAGATAATAGATAATAGATAATAGATAATAGATAATAGATAATAGATAATAGATAATAGATAATAGATAATAGATAATAGATAATAGATAATAGATAATAGATAATAGATAATAGATAATAGATAATAGATAAAAGATAATAGATAATAGATAATACAGGGTGAACGATATGAAGTGTTGCCAAGTTCACACTGCGTGTATCTGTAAAACAGCTCATGACATCAACGTCAAAATTGTTCTAATGACAGTTCAATATATTGTTTATAAGCCAACAAAAGCATTTGCGTCTCAGTTTTGATGAATTTTTTATTCTGTGATGGAATTCAAACGTAATAGTATGATTGCGTTATATTTGGCTGGAAAATCACAACCAGCCATTGTTCGTGAGCTCAGGCACCTCAAAGTGAATAAAATGTTTGTGTATCGCACTATAAAACGTTACAACGATACTGGTAGCATTGCAAAACGCTATGGAAGTGGACCAAAAAAAACCGCAACAACGCCAGAAATAGTTCGGAAAGTGAACGCTCGACTTGAACGAAATCCACGTCGAAGTGTAAGAAAAATGGCCAAAGAACTGAAAATATTGCAAGACAGCACGATGCAAATGAAAAATGAGCTCAAGGTCACGATCTTTCATCCCAGCAAAAAAAAGTTCGGTGCGAAAGAGCAAAGGAGTTGTTGCGCTTGCACGAACGTGGCGAATTTCCTAACATTGTGTTTTCTGATGAAAAAATTTCCCAATTGAGCAGTTCATAAACACTCAAAACGATCGTGTTTACTTGATCGAACGCTCATACGAGAATTTGAGCCTACGTATGGCCACTCGAAGCAACTTCCCATCGCAAGTAATGATTTGGGCCGCAGGGACTGCTGCTGATGGATGCTCTCCAATCGTTTTTATCGAGCCTGGTGTCAAAGTGAATGCGACTTATTATCGGGGAAATGTTTTAGAAGCTGCTTTAGAGCCGTGGACACGCAAACATTTCGGTCATAGACCATGAACGTTCCAACAGGACTCGGCACCGTCTCATAAAGCTCGTGTGAACCAAGAATGGTTAAAAAATCATGCTCCACACTTCATTTCGTCCACACAATGGCTTTCGAATTCGCCAGATGCAAATCCGATGGACTATTCCATCTGGTGCATTCTGGAGAGCAAGGTGAGGACTAAAAAATATGCCAGTATGGATGTGCTGAAAAAAGCGATTATACGAGAATGGGCCAAAATACCTCAATACCTCACATTCGTGCAGAATGCAACTCATTTTTTGACCGTTTGAAGGCTATAGTCAAGGCAAAGGCAAAAGATGGTCATATCGAGCTTAAGTGAATATATGTTAAAATTGTAATCACTTTTGAACAATTTTGTCTTTGAAATCAATAAAAACTAATTTCACACAAAAAAGTTATGGTGTTTTGAATAGATCATATCTAAATGCTTGCACTGCTACGGCTACTTTGAGTTCATATTCGGAAAAGTTTAATCTGATTCTTGGTTCAAAATTTATTTCGACCTGTCTTATCGTAAACCTTTTCTATTAAAATATTTGTTCAAAATCTTACTTTCTAAGAGAGATATGCACTATTCTATAGAAGCCTAAAGATAAAAATAAAATTGAAACATAACGTGTTGACGGGACGGACCATTCCGAGCCGTTTGATACCAAACGAGGTTTAAGACTGGGTGACTCGCTGTCGTATGTTTTTTTTAACCTGATAATGGAAAGTATCGTACGACCGGCAGAAATTAATCGCTTAGGTACAATATTTTATAAGAGCGTACAATTGTTGGCGCATGCCTATGATATGGAAATCTTCGGCCTTAACAACCGCGCTCTTAGTTCTGCCTTGTCCAAACTGGATGGAGAAGCAAAGCGAATGGGTCTGGTGGTGAACGAGGGCAAAACGAAGTACCTCCTGTCATCAAACAAACAGTCGACGCAAGCGGTTGTAAAAGACCTCGTATACTTAGGAACTAGCATTAACACCGATAACAATGTCAGCCTTGAAATCCAACGTAGAATCTCTCTTGATAGCAAGATGTACTTTGGACTATGGTAAGTAGGCAAATGAGTAGTAAAGTCCTTTCTCGACGAACAAAACGAACACTCTACAAGGCTTTCATCATGCTTGTCCTAACGTATGACGCAGAAGCGTGAACGATGACAACATCCGATGAAGCGTCGCTTGAAGTGTTTGAGAGAAAGATTCTGCGCAAAATGTTTGAACCCGTGCACGTCGGCGACGGCGAATATCGCAGGCGATAGAAGGATGAGCTGTATACGCTTTACGACGACATAGACATAGCGCAGCGAATAAAGATCCAGGGTCTATGCTGGCTTGGTCGTGTCCTCCGAATAGATACATCTGGTTAAATCGTATCGCTCGTCATTCTGAGAATTTTGATTTACATGCATACATACCTACATATGTCTATAAGACTGGAGCAACTCGATTTGAAATAGTATAGCAAACTGCGACCATTTTGCACAAAAATAAAATAATTCCACGGCATCCGAATGCAATGAGTCAGTTCATAAAGTATCCTTAACATTTGATGCTGAATTCTTTATTGCCTACCAACCACATATAAACATACATATGTATATTTGCAAGCATGCATAAACATTTGGAAATGTCAAAAATTGCTACATTATGACACTTTGAATTTTGTACCAAAATTAGCGCAATGTTGGTACACACACACGACCGCTAACACCGATCCGAGCTGTAACAGCCAGCTTAATGCCAATGCATTGCAATCTGAGTTGCGGTTTTCTGCGACCAAATTGGCATAATGTAACGCTGAAAACACCGAGCTTCCCAAATCTGTCGGTGAACAAGTAAGCAAAAGTTCATCAACCATTTCGGACGGATAATCAAGACATTTTATTAGGCCCGATTTCAGCTTGACGTCACGTTCATGACCCAACGCATCGGTGCATTTAAAATTTCTGAAATCAATCACTTCTAATTGTTTGCAATAAAGTAACGGACTGCGGTGGAAAGTTAAGAAGTAGCGATTCGTATCTTCATAGGGAAATTGAAACACTGAATATGGACCATTGGTTTTAACTAAATTATCATTGTACATTTCTTTCAAATCTTCTGGAGTCACAGATGTACAAATTCGTTGTAGTTTCATGAATCCGATTGAAATGCATTCATCCGGTAGCATTTGCATATCCTTATATTCTTCTTCATCTTCACCTGTATTTTCGTAATCTTCAATATCTTCCGCTTCGGCATTATATCCGCTTACGAATTTCGATAAAGAGCGAACAGTTGATATTATTATAAGAATTTTGTATAAATATTTCATTTTCAATATTTGAATTTCAAACGTTTTTGAAGTATGTACATACAGTCTGTGTCAAAAAAAAGAACCGGTTTTTTTCTTGTAACTTCAAGATATATTTCGTTCTGCTTTTTGCTGCGTAATAGTCCCACTCAAGGGTTACGACGCCAGTGCGAACTCAGGTTAGTGTCCCTCGAAACTTTCCCGTAAACGCAACTAAACAAAAATGGGTGGGCCATATAGCGTTTGCTTTTTGAACCACCTATTTTTTTGAGAATGGTAACACACATGACATGTCAAATGTGTTCATAATTTTGGTTTGACATTTACGAAATGGGACGCTATACTTCTTCTTTTCTTAATTGGCGCGATAACCGCTTACGCGATTTTGGCCCAGCTTAACAAAGCGCGCCAGTCGTTTCTTTCTCGTGCAAACCGGCGCCAATTGGACACACCAAGTGAAGCCAAGTTCTTCTCCACCTGATCTTTCCAACGCAGAGGAGGCCTTCCTCTTCCTCTGCTACCACCAGCTGGTACCACATCGAATACTTTCAAAGCCGGAGCGTTTGTATCCATTCGGACGGCATGACCCAGCCAACGAAGCCGCTGGATCTTTATTCGCTGGGCTATGTCTATGTCGTCGTAAAGCTCATACAGCTCATCGTTCCATCGTCTGCGATATTCGCCGTTGCCAACGTGCAAAGGTCCAAAAATCTTACGCAGAATCTTTCTCTCGAACACTCCAAGCGCCGTTTCATCGGATGTTGTCATCGTCCAAGCTTCTGCGCCATACGTTAGGACGGGCATGATGAGAGTCTTGTAGAGTGTTAGTTTTGTTCGTCGAGAGAGGACTTTACTGCTCAGTTGCCTACTTAGTCCAAAGTAGCACTTGTTGGCAAGAGAGATTCTACGTTGGATTTCAAGGCTGACATTGTTATCGGTGTTAATGCTGGTTCCTAAATAAACGAAGTCTTTTACAACCTCGAAATTATAACTGTCTACAGTGACGTGGGTGCCGATACGCGAGTGCGCCGACTGTTTGTTTGAAGACAGGAGGTACTTCGTTTTGTCCTCGTTCACCACCAAACCCATTCGCTTTGCCTCTTTATCCAGTTTGGAGAAGGCAGAACTAACAGCGCGGTTGTTAAGGCCGATGATATCGATATCATCGGCATGTGCCAACAATTGTACGCTCTTATAAAATATTGTGCTTGAGCGATTAAATTCTGCGGCTCGTACGATGCTCTCCAACATCAGGTTAAAGAAGTCACACGACAGCGAGTCACCCTGTCTGAAACCTCGTTTGGTATCAAACGGCTAGGAGAGGTCCTTCCCTGAGACGCTATACGCTTGAACAAAATTGGTATATATTGAAAATCTATTTCCAAAGTGGTGAGTCTTCTTCTTCTTTCCTGATTTTCACATCGGTGGCTACGTCAATAAGCAAAATTGTCGGATTTGGGACTCAGAAAATCCACACGTTACTGTAGAGAAGCAAATGTATCCACAACAAGTCACTGTTTGGTGCGGTTTTTGGTCTGGCGGCATCATCGGGCCATTTTTTTAGAGGAAATGGCGAGCGTTACCGTGACATGCTCAACGAGTTGTTTCCAAAAATTGAAGAGGATGACATGGACGACATTTGGTTTCAACAGGACTGTGCAACTTGTCACACTGCCAAAGTTACACTCGAACTTTTGGCTACCGTTTTTGAAAACCGAATAATCAACCGAAATTCCTATTCAATTGACCGCCTCGGAGCTGTGATTTAAGCCCGTTGGACTATTTTTTGTGGGGAGCCGTTAAGGACAAATGCTATGCGAACCATCCAGAGACGATTGATGCTTTAAAACACGAAATCGAAGTTGCCATTCATGAAATTGGAGCCCAAACCATCGAAAATGTGCTTAAAAATTGGGTTGATCGAATGGCCTACTGTAAAGCCAGTCATGGCAGTCATTTGAACGATATTATTTTTCATTCATAAATGACAATGTTCAATCTTCAAAATAAAAGAAAAAAAATTGAAAAAACTTTGATTCGTTTTTTTTTATAGCCGATTCAAAAAGCAAATTTTACATGGCCCACCCTATAGGTGAAGCGTTTCTAGGCGGTATTTTTATGCATGCATTCGCAAGGTCCGAAATTAACTTACGCCGTGGCTGCAAAAGTAATTAAAAAATCAAAAAAGTTTATTGTGATGCGGAATCAGTGGTGTAAGGTGTGCAAAAATGTTGATGACTTTTCCGAGCGCGGCTCGAAGAGAGTGAGGACAAAAAAGCAGGATAAGGTGATCGTCCAACTTTTTAAGCGGGGCGCTTCTTTATGACTACGCCAAGCACAATAAGGTTTTGCTAGAAAGGGAATAGATGTGAGTATCAACACCAACGAACATCTACTGAAGGAGGTGAACATATCCTACCATCCCACATCAACAAAACCACTGCTCTCAGAAAAACACATTGAGAAACAACAAAACAAAAAAATGGCGTCACAGTATTGGACTGGCCTTCCCAATCCCCAGATGCCAACCCCATTGAAAATGTGTGGGGAACTATGAAAACGCATCTTGCCGTAAAGCCAGTCCATGATTTAAAGCAACTCGTGCGTCAAGTTCGCAAAATCGAGTCCTGTTTGTCGACGAGCTACGCAGAAAAGCTGGTTGAAAGCATGGCGAGAAGATGCCAGGCTATACACAACAACGATGAAGACTACACGGCTTATTGAGTAATTGCGACTCCTAGTTTTGTACATACTTTCATGTAAAAAAATTTTAAATATACATATTATATATCTTTTATACTTCATGAATAATCGCGGTTCCTTTTTTCTAACACAGACTGTATATGCGCCTATTTATTTACTGATCACACGAGTACTTTAAAAGTCATATTTCCAGCTTAGCGCGCCCTAATTGCAGAAGAAAGTATTGTTTTTATTGCCAGTAACAGCTATGCAGTCATTTTCCTTAAATGTATGCCTGTAAATCGTAGTTTAAATATTTATGGAGCTTTAACGCCCGAAAGCGATATATTTGTAATACAATGTGGCAAAGCAAAAACATCCGCAACCCATGAAAAAACCACGAACAGCAAGAATTTAACTAACAAAACCAAACCACAGCTACGAAAGTGACGATGGCGCAGCTACATACAGCACATACCTATACATATACATACATACGTACGTATATAGCATATTTTTGACTTGCAATAATAGCAGCCACCTGGTTAAGCAGCATCTGTGTGACAGACAAGTAGCTATTATTAACCTACTTGAAAGCAATGGCTATTACCAACGATATCATCATTATCGCCATTGTCGCCATAATATCCTGCACAATAACAAAAACAAACAAAGCATTGAGAAGACAGCAGCAATATTGCCAACAGTGCCAATATTGAGTTCATATTTTATGAGATAAGTTCATGCACACATACACATACATATCTATGTATATGCACACATACATATATGTACAATATATTGTTGCTCCTTTGTGGTTGCTGTATCTCCGTTTCCTTGGCCTGCAAAACGTTTATTATATATAACTGGATACCGACGTATATAACTTGTGTGTAGGTAGATGTACCAGTTGTTTTTGTCAGTGACAGTGTCCACCAGAGTCCAGGCGCCCAGCGTTGTTGCTTCCATTTTTCATTGTTTTCGTTGCAAACATTGTCGGGGGTCTAACGAGCTATCATTATACACTTACTCGACTACAAGCGGCATATATACATACATACATCCATACATACTTGTGCTCGTAGTAATACATACATAAACATTTCAAAAATAAACAATATTGATTTTTCATTAATTTATAGTTGCAAGCAATAATCACCTAAATCGACTCACGAAATTAATGAGTTATTTTCTTTAATATTACTGAGTTCTACAAAAAAATACCATTTGGTTTATGTGAAATCCCTACTTTCCTGCCGATATCACCAAATTCAAATAAAATACTGTATTCATTGAAATATACAGATGAAATCGGTATGTTTTCTCGAGAGCTTGGTTTTCGTCTTAGGCGTTTCCTGCTCGTAATCATAGATATGTACTTATTAATAAATTCAAACCTGTGTTCGTTCATGAGCGCACAGAGTTTACGTACCTTCTCGTATGGCTGAACAGGCACACACACGAGTACACCCTATGCTCGAGCATAGACAAAAGCCTGCTCAACATATAAGTACATATACTATGTTGTGTGTGTGTGTGTGTTTGTGTACACATGTTAAGTTACGCACACCTGCTCACAACCAGCACTGATCTGGAGAGTTGGCTACATCAATCAAAATGCATTTACCTAATTTAGGAAGATTGAATCAGTTTGGTGTTGAATTTTTTGAAACTTTAAAACTGTAAAACAGTGTGAAAAGAAAATTGTCTATTTTTTATATTGTCTTCAATTTGTAGCATTATATTATATAAATTGCGTTGGTCTATATTTATCCACTAATATATATATTTTTGAAGAAGAAGGTATGTTGCCCAAGTCAATACTCTTCGCATCATAGTAGAACCATCAGTTGAGTTGCGCTCCCCGCATTACATGTGGTTTCGCAGAAACATGCCTGGCATAAGGCATTCGAAACAATCAAAGGAGACGCAATATGGCTGGTGTTGAGTAGAAAAAGAGTTCCCGCCAAGATAATCCGCCTCATCAGAGCCCTTTATGAAAACTCTGAACTGGCAATGCTTTACATTGGCAATTTCAGCGACCCATTCACCTCCACCACTTACCTTATGACTTATGTTCCCTGTCGCCCTTTTTTTCGCCATCGTCCTAAATGACATCTTGGGCCGATTGACGCTGCACAAAAGAGGCATCGTATGGAGATTCACCAAACATCTTGAGGACCTGGACTTCGTCGATGGCATCTGCCTCCTCTCTCACAAACTCACTGACGTGCGCGCTAAAGTGGACAGACTAATCACGCTAGCACGCATTGTCAGGCTGGAGGTCGTCAAAGCCAAGAGCAAAGCTATGAGAGTCAACCACAATAAAGGAAGACATATAATGGTTGATGCATGCCCGGTGGAGTTTGTCGAAAGCTTCTGCTACCCCGGCTGCACTATGACGGCAGGCCGCAAAGGCGGCGCTCGGGCGAATGCATGTAGTATGGCCGAGTTCGCAAATCTCCAGGCTCATTAAACTGCAAATGTTCAACTTGTGTGTGAATAAGGAAAACCAAAAAGTTCGTATTAGGATTTTTCATTACGAAAGCTCCAATTAGAATTTAAATGAAAGAAATAGATTTTTTTTATGTCCATACGCATGCGATGACATTATGTGTGATGCATGCTAGTGGATCAGTTCTGGATGTTATCTTCACATAAATAGAGAGCATTTCCTCTCGATTTCGAAGTCTCGATAATGCCAGCGCACAGTGGTATGGCTTCATACATTTTTTATGAAAAAAATTTAATAGGTTAATGAAATTTTATATACAGTTAAGTTAAGAGCTAGTTAAGAAAAATTCCAAAAAATTATTCAAACCGGTTACTCCATAGGGGTCACTCCCTTAGACCTACAGTAAATATACGAAAGTGTTGTTGCTTCCACTCTGCGAATTCTCTTTTCACACACGGCAGCTCTGTTGCTTGGAATAATTGAGTTTTTAGTCAACAGTCTACAGCAACATTGAGAAGAACGAGAATATAGAGGGTTGTGATGGAACATCACAAGTAACGATTTATGGTAATAAATCTCTATGTATCAACGCGGTCTTACTAATTCTCATTCATTGCTTTCACACAAATGTAATTTTTTGCAACTCTTTTCCAGTGCTATCACAATACATATATTTATTTATACCAGTTAACCGGCTTATGTTTCACATTTGTACGAAAATTATATTTTCTATGGTATATTTGGAGGAATATAACTCAAAATAGATTAAAAAAATTACAATATATGGCAGCATGATTCTCTCACGGCTTTCAATTTACGTAAAAACATAACTTAAGAGTCTAAACTCTGCAGCTCTTTATGTTTTCTAAATTAAGTAGAATTTGGGCTACCCAGAAGCACGTTATGCTGATATTTTACGTTGGCCTAAGTTATGTAAAATTATGCCTAAGTTTTTACTGACAGAGCTCTCTATGTTTTTTAAGTTAAGTTAAATTATGTAAATTTATGACTAAGTCTTGTCTAATAGAGCTCTAATTTCAGGTCACGCAACTCATTTGCTAGCTACCAAGCGCAAAAAGTAAATAATTAAGTAAATCAAGTAAACAATGAAAAAGTAAACGTTAAAACGTTTGTTGAATACTAGAATAGAATAGTTTTTTATTTATATTTATAGTTCCCAACATTTGCTTATAGACTAAAGAATATAATTTTAGGCAAATAAATAAATAATATACGGCAATGGCCTTAAAGGTAGTCTGCCGGAATATGCAATATATTTTTTACGTATCACGTAAATTCGTTTACAACTAATTTACAACTAATTCGCTGTACTTCAAAGCACCGGTTACGTAAGAAACTAGCTTTTGCCAAAACTTTCACTATATCACATTCACTATATCACAGATTTTTGTTTTTTGGAAATTTGAGACATGGAATTGTGAAATATTGGACATCTTCCAATAATATGTTCAAGATCTACTTTTTTCGTTTAGTTTGCAGAGTGCACAATTAATATTGTATGTATATACCATTTATTTGAAACGCTTGCATCTTACTTTAAATTTTGGAGATATTTTGTGCCTACCAATTTTATCACTGAAGTAAGTTTTTCCTACGTTAAAGTCTAAATGTTTGTATATTCTTTCTGCAGACCATTCTCTGATTCCCTCTCAAATTTTATTAGCCTTCATTATTATAAGCGTTTCTTTTCCCCCTTTTCATTTGAGTTAAAATCTCTATAATTCCATATTTAATTGAATTCTATTCCTATTTTATTAAGTGATTCAGCCAAGAATATGTTTTTTCACAATACTTTCAGTGTCAGATTATGCGGTAGGCTTTTGTTGCTGTACTCAAACATTTTTTTTCATACCACTTCCCTATTCGGACATATTATTGCCTGTCTGAAAACACCTTTCTGTTTCAGCCGCATTCTACAGGCGCGTAAACACATCAGCTAAGTCGTCTAGCAACTACTGTGGGCTACTTAAAAAAAATCGTACGATACATAGTCAATTCCAAAGAATTTTTTTTAGCTTAGATTTTTTAACATTTTTTCAATTTCTTTTCTTTTTATTGGTTTTTCCAAATCGTATATCTCAATTTAATTTGAGGCATAGAGCACGTCTCTAGCCTGCTGCGCAAGGTTTAATAGAGTCTCAAAGAGATTTTTTCGTAGGCCTCTTATTTTGGTTAGTATTTAGTAATAGATTTTTTGTAAAGTACTAAAAATTTTCCCGGTTAGCAAACGGATTACTTCAACCCACAAGCGAGCTTGGCAGGCTGAGAGAGGATGCAGATAGACAAAACAGATGTTACCTGACATCCGACCGTCTGTCACAGATCCTCCTGTCGTTAAGTAGAAGGCACTGTAGACAGCTGGTTGGACTGATGACGGACCGCTTTCTATGGGCGAAGCATATGAAAAAGGTAGGCATCTCAGACAGTATACTCTGCCCAACATGTGGAGTGGAGGTTGAGATGGTGGACCACTTTTTGTGCATCTGCCCGGCCTTCGCTCGATTCAGGGTTGAGGTCTTTTGCACTGATGTGTGAAGAAGCAACCACCTAGGCTTCTTGGCACCACACAAGATCTACTCAGATTTCTTTGGAGGTCGGGTAGATTTAAAGAACATTAAAAAGGGAACCCGAGGGCACTATAATGGACTTAATGTTGTCTGAGTGGTGTACTTGTTAGTTGTCGCGACAAAAAAAAACAAAAAGCTTTTGGTAAAGGGCGGCTCTAAACTGACTAAAAATAGAATTAGTTCTAACTCAGGACTGTGATTACGACTCTACGCCTGTATATTAATTTTAAAATTTAATTTTTTAATATAAAATTTTTTTTTTGTTGATTTGTAGTTTATATATAGCTAAGCCATTCATCCGATTGAGATGAATTTTTGGTGAGTTGCTGTATATCTTAGCTAGAAGAAGTGTTTTTGAAAGCAATAAGAGGCTGAATACTGAAAGTTTGTAATAGAAATAAATTCTGTTATAAATAAAACCATCTCTTTCAGTTCAATTATTTTTCGATGTTTTTCCTTTATTTTCAGTATACCAAGTTTCACCATATTTCATAAATATTTTTTGAAAGCTGTACCCTCAACCACATTTCAAACTTGCTTTATAATTTAGAATTTCCGTCATGGCACACAATAAATTAAAAATATGAAACCACATATGCAGATGAAGAGAGGGGTTTTAACCAAATATTTTTCACTTTTGTGTGTGCCATTTTTTAGACAAATACAATAAATTTGTGTGGTGATTTCTACAAAACACAGTTCATATCGTTTTCATATCCTTTACTCTATAAAAATACAAATGCGCACTAATAGAAAATAATTTTTTTGCGATATGTGAGTTTAAACTGAAAATAATTGCAAATGCTCCCAGCACCCCCAGGTGACTATCCAAAAATATCAACATACAAAATATACAAAATTTATTCATGAGTGCTTAATGTAGTCTGATACATACCTGATGTTGGTTTTATCCTCAATACCCACTCGCACGCACGTCGGTGTAGATTTGTGTATTCTTTTTTCGTTTTTTGTTGTTTACTACTGTTATTGTTTTTATTACGTATGTGTTTTAGCTATGTCAGTTGTTGTTTCTGAGCTATTACACTTAATATTTTTTGGCTTGTTTTCCTTTGCCAGTTTTGATAACTTTTTTCCTTGTCATAAAAGTTATTTTTATGAGCGTACGGTGAATGCTAATGCCTGGTACCAAATGTGTCTTTGGATTTTCCTTTTTTTTGTGCGATGGATAAAATGAAATAAAAGTGGAAGTTGTTGTAGCCATAAATTGAACTCAACATAAGAACAGAAGGTCTTAGATGGAGATGAGGCAAAGCGAAGAGGTAAGGGTATTAATATTTTTGTTTGTATCAAAAAAGCATCAACTGATGGCGTCAGCAATTTACCGCAGTTATTCGAGTATAAAACATACGTTTATAGATATATCTGCTCATGTAGTTCGAAACTTAGTAAAATTTTTTTCGGACTCTTCACATGCAACATATGCCATATTTCACTTAAAGCAACTCTGATTACGTGCACTCAGTATGAGTGAAAAAGCAGGCTTTCGATATATTTAAAGGAGAAAAAATTTGCTGATGAAAAACTGTTAAAAACAAAGTGCAAGAAGATTCTACGCATTTGATGAAACTAAAAGTAAATACAACTCTACACCTACCATAACAAAATCCTAAAAGGTATTTTTTTCTTTTGCTTGTGTTTTCAAAGTTCGTTACTTATAATATACGAGATGAGGAAATATTATTAAAATCCGTTCAAAAATTTTTTATTTATGAAATTATTTCAGAAAGTTATGGTATTTTACTATTTTTGGATTTACAAACTTTGTAATTCCACGAGCTAAATTTGGCAAAAACTTTGCGTCAATATAAAGCAAAATGGATGGCGGAAAAGTATAGAATCCGACTTCTGCTGCCTTCCACGAACATCTGTAGTTCAGCGTTACATCCAGCAGCTCAGCTATTTTGGATACACCAGCTTTGTCTTCGTTGCTAGTGTTCTTTTGGCGTCTGAAGACCTGCTGCATAGACTTTATCACCACCTTACATTGGTAAATCGCATCTTCCTCCATCCTCCTCATGTTTTTTATTAGCTCGAGCCGAGGACACATTTTAATTTCGATTGACACGCTCTCTTTTGTGGGGATCGTTTCCGTGTTACCATTGGCTGGAATGGGAGTGACGAGTCGTCATGCTGCTGCAAGAGTGCTGGTTGGCGTATGCTGCGGTGATTGTAGCCCTCCAATGGCGGTATTGGAGGCATCCTTCATCTGAATGCTGATGTTACTGTGCCCGTTGCCGTTTGCGGGGCTATCAGCTTTGACATTATTGAACGCAGTGCGGGCTGCTCCGCTTCCAGGTGGGTTCTTTGCCGGCCGGGATCTTAGCAGTAAGTTAGTTTTCTTATAGGCTGCTCTTGGATCCACGTTGTCATTTCGACCATCTCTGATTCCTTCTTTTGTTCTTTGCTCGGTGGTTTAGGCCGCTATCCTTACACGAAAGTGCAGTTTCCCTAAGTGTCCCCAAGGTTATCTATGCAAGCAGGGAGGCCATGAGAGGGTTGACTCTACGCTTCATGGGCAATAGAGTTCAGAGAGAGGACAGGAACAAGTCAAGATTTTTCAACTGAGCCTGCACCACCAACTTAATGCTGAAATGTAAGGTACGTACGAGAAAGCTTGCCAGAGTTTCAACGGGACGGAGGCGATTGTATTATTAGCCTATCAGCAATTTCGATGTAACTCTCCTGTACTGAGGTGATAGAATACTACTTTCACCAGCCCATAGACTTCCTAATCTAAAAATATTTTCCAGTATATCGTCATCAGGATCTTACTGGTATCGATCCTGATGAGCTTTACAGCCCTGCCGCTGGAGGTAATCGGGGTATATGAGGCCTTTCAAGCAGAGCCCCTTACTCTCCTGCCGGATTTTAGTCGTTTCTAACGACAGGCATGCCTTACCGCAGATTTATTCTATTCCCTGACCGGCTGGGAATAACTCGGTATTTGTTGAACAGTTCAGATCGAAAATTGATTGACTCTGCGGAAATAAGCAAGTCACTATTTACTGGATACCGGTGCACAAAGGAATAGAAGGTAATTAGAGAGCCGATGAGCCCGCTAAGGCAGGTATTCGCTTGCCTAAACTGAGCACGACAGAAATAGACCCATCACTCTCCTTTCTGAAAATGAAACTCATTAAGGAACTAACTCTGTCAACATAGTCGATGTAGAAACACTTAACTTCGTACAAAAGTACCAAAATTATGCTAAAGACTATGAATACTAAAACTTCAAACTTTACTTTATTACTGTCCAGGAAAGACTGTTAAATATTAGTTGATGTACTGACAGGACACTGTCTTATCCCACATCACGCAGCCAAAAAATGGGTTTAGTCCAGAGCGATGCGTGTAATTCACGAACAAAACGAAGGCTAGGGGTACTTTGGAACACCTACTTTGCCACTGCCCTGCTCTTTGTAGCGCTCATCAAATATGCCTAGGATCAACATATCTTTCATCCTTTAAGGATATTGCTGACTCGCGAAGACGTGCATTTATAATGTCATAAAATTTTAATAAAAAATTAAACTACTTTTAAGGCTGAGCAATTCATTTTTGTTATCTGTTTCATTGTAAAACATGTGCCAAACGATGTTGCCAAGATCACTTAATTTTAATTTCAATTGTTTCAATCCCATGATTGCAAAGTTTGGAGTTCGGAAATTTTAGATGAAGATAAACTTTTGGTAGCTTTGTACAACATTTGTAATAGGTACACGCCAGAAACTGGATTTTTTACGCTCCGTATTGACAATTTTTCACTATTAACTTATGTTTTCTTTTTTTAATTTCAGGCATTTTTTTTTAAGAAAAATTGTTAATTCTATGAGGAGCTTTTTCATGGCAGAAATACACTCGGTTCGCCATTGCCTGCGAAGGGCGAACGCTATTAGAAAAAACATTTCATTTTGTTGTTTCATGTACGGATATTCGAACCCACGCACTGCTGAATGATAGTCACACAGCAACCCTTACGGCTACGGCGGCCACCAACTACCGTCTCTGGTTAGTTTCCCATATTATGGAATGGCAGATAGTTACTCATACGCCCTGTTGTACAGAATTTAAAGGTGGGCATAGAAAACCATTTACTTTAGGTCCCTCCATTTGTGGAACCATATCAAAACGCACGCCGTAAAAAGGTATTTTCAACAAACACCTAACAGAAGTGTACGCGCCAATTATTTATTTTTTTCATTGTTAATTCTATATAAAGAAAGCCATGTTATGTAATTCAAGCCTCAAACTTTGCCCGAGACTTATAAAAATTCGACAAATTTTCATATAATTTCTAATCAGAATTTTATAAAAAAAACATTAAATATGCAGTTTTATAGCCCATTAAATTTAAGCTGATTTTTGATAGTTTTTATCCTGGAGGTATAGCGCATTTTCGTCACATAACGAAAACATGAAATTGTTTTTATACGGTGAAAAAATTATCAAAAATCAGCTATAATTTTGAGCCACATTAAGCTCAGATTTTGTGCTACAAAACCGCGTATTCGAATTAAAAAAAATTCTAATTAAAAATTACGATAATTTTGATAAAAATCGACACTTGAGGCTTTCACTCGTCTTTCATTTTATGTCTGAAATCATACCTGTCCAACAGAATCTCATTTGTTGAAATTGGGGATACTAAATCCCATATATTTGGGTCAACTTCTGGAGTACCACAAGGTAGAATTCTTGGTCCTATCTTGTTTATACTTTTCATTAATGACGATGGTCGGTGCTTCAAGTATTCGTAATATTTACTCCATGCAAACGGTTTGAAACTTTTCCGCATAATCTCCTCTCTATTGGATACATGGTTATTACAGGAAGGCTTGAATGCTCTGAATGACTGAGCTATGCAAAAGAAACTATGTCTTAATTACTAGTAAGGGTTATCACATGACGTTTTCCAAGTCCAGGAATCCCGTTTCCTCAACTTATAATGTTTCAAATGTAACACTTGTTTCAATCAATGAAATTCGTGATTTTTGTGCTATTTTTTATTCCTCTTTTTCGTTCATTAACCATATCAAATAGTAAAGTGTAAATAATTTCAGAGATTCTGTATGGTATAACAAATTTTTTTATTTATTTTTATTTTTTCATGAATTTCTATATTTCTTGTGTTGTCAAAACCACGTAGGCTGAGATATTCCTACACATTTATAGAATTAGAAATTAGATTTTCCAATGCGGGAAATGAATGGTACTCCTTTTTATAATAATTTGAAACAATTATTGCTTTTTGTACTTCGTTATTACTAGATAAGGGGATCAAAGGAAAAATATTACAATTCTTTAGAATATTTAGTTTTTTTAGCTTGTTCTGCATCATAAGCAATACGCTAATAAATTATATATATTAATATTTCTGCTTGCGATCGTAACGGGTAAAATATGTCTAAACGAAAAATTCGTTTACCAAATTTTGCCTATTCAACAATTTTTTTTTTTTGTTTAATAAATATTTAGAAAAATGTCCAGTCATATTTGTTGGTGACCTTGAAACACCTTTTAAAATATGGCCTGGAAATGCTTTAAAAGAAAGTTCTGCGAAACTGTCCTTTCATATAAATGCTTAGTAAACTTGATTACATAAGTTAATTGAATGAACAAATCTAAAAAATGGATATCATTTATTATTCTATAAGCAGGCCGCACTCATTGCTCGTTCAGGTGGAAAAAAGAAAGTAGGAATAGCTCTTATGTAAGATAAAATGGAGTTCATTAATCCCTTAACGTAGGACATCCATTACAAAATTCAGTAAACAAAATAACATACTTATATCAGGTGTTTCTTTAACTGCATGAGAACTATCGATATCTTGAACTATGGTTATGACCAGTCTGACTCAATATTTGTTTCCAAAAAGTAATCAGTTAAGTATCGACGACATTTGGTACAAACAAGATGGCGCAATTTGCCATCATTGCCACCAAACGACAAGGGTTATTGGAAAAAAGTAGTTAAAAGTGGTATTATGCTTTGAAGTTCTGAAGCTCTTTAAAAACCCAGTATACTTAGAAGTATACGAAATAATGGCGAGTAATTGTATACACGCATGCGAGTAGTCCAATAGTACTTGAAAGTAATGGTAAGTTCTACAGCGAATTTAAAGTAGTGGGGTTTTGTTACATACCTACTAAAATGAGTTAAAAATATTTCAATGGCAGTATATCAGCGAAATTATTTAGGAGATGGAATATTTATCAATTATATTGGACTAAACTATAACCAAAAACATGTTTCCCAACAAAAAAAAATTGACCTAGTAGAGTTCGTAGATCTGCTCGAACAAGACACGAAAACTTTTTTAAAGCACTTTCAAGCCAGCCACGGGCGTTTAAAGCATAAACAGTAACAGATTTATTACTTCGTAATAGAAAACTATGGCGGTTATCCACGAATAATCTGCAGACGAATCAGTATTGATTAGGTTTATCGCACACTAAGTATTTCTTCTGAAGGAAAACTTAATGTCAATTGAAATTTTGTGCGATAAAGATCGCGTTCTTAAAGAGCAACTTTTGTTGCTTCAAGTTTGCAAATTCTCTTTTGATGTTGTCCGTAAAATTCACACAGCGGAACTATCTTGCTTGCAATGGTTTTATGTAGTTCATAGTCTACAGCCAACAACAGCATTGAAAAGAATGAAGGCACACAGCGAGTTGGCCGAGCACGAGCGTAGATTTTTCATATTGTAGATTTTCAATGAAACACAGAAGATTTTTTTTTTACTTCTCCTCTTCTTTGCAGAAGTTGTCATAATTTCATAACTCCTCAGTTAATTTTTAACTACTGATACTCAGAATAAAACGTTCTTTATTGGAAATGACTTAAATGTAAATACTTTCTTGTAAAATTGGAGAAAAACAGGTACCGGAATAGAAAATATAAAAAATGTAGTGTAAATTTCAGACTGATTGCAAATTTGTTCCACAAAAAATTCAAAATTTCAAAATTCAAATTCGACTCAAAAAATTTTAACATTCTTCTTCTTTCCAAAGATATATTAAACACAGAATTGCTTGTTTTATAGGTGAGTTCATGCCAATTTGGTATTCGTTAAATAAGTTCAGAGTTTGAGGGTGTTGGAAAATTTTCAAATATATTTTCGTGAGCTACTCCACTAAATTTCCGACCTTTAGGTTACTCAAAAAATTCAGTTTCGCAGTAGCACCGTATAATTATACACCGTAAATTTTTCTCAGCTGCTCTTTTGAAAAGGGATTGCATCTGATTGTAGTTCCGTACAGGCCCTATGCTCCACGAGGAGATCAGAACAGCAGTAGTCAAGTAAGTAAGTAGTTCAGTTAGCACGTGACTCGTACTCTACTTTTCATCGAATATCTGCTACTTAATCAGATTTTTGCTATTAAAAAAAGTTTTATTAGAGAAAACATCAGACATTTAGCGACAGCACAAAATTAATATAATTATTGTCCCACTTTAAGGTGCGCATGGCTGCCAGAGGCTTTAGCTCAATATAAGATATTAAACCACGTTTGTTATTAAATTGTATTATTATTATTTGTTTAATATAAGTATGTAGGTTCGGCTTCCCAACCTATACGCTCAAAGTTAACCTCACCCAAACTATTGCTCAAATTCACCGAATCTATACAGCAGAGTCAATGAAAATTGAACCCCGCGAATTCGTGTCACCGCGCTTAGTCGCGGCAAGTATTTAAATGATGCCTTATTACAACCACAGTGGCATAAATTAACTTTGCAAATAAACGAAAGAATTTCGTTCATGTCACACACACAGCCTGCTTTATTCCATTTCGTCCCAGTCTTATTGAAAAACCCTATATAAGCGAACGAAAATGTGTTTCATATTTTTCTGAGTTAGCTATAAAGAAAATCATTTTTGTAGTACATTTATTGAGACTATAGGACAGATACTTTATTTTATATCTAATTCTACAAAGAATTTTATAGGGAATTTACTTTATTGTTTGAAATTCTAAGCCATGACCTTCTTTACGTTTTTACATTTATGGCGGCCTATAACCTTTTTATGTTCGATTATTTTATGTTTTTTTTTCATTAAATTTAGTGATACTTCATTCAGCCGCATAATTTATTTGCCCACATAGGGCTACTTGACAATAGGGACCCTTACAAAAATATTTGTGATCTTGGGTGGGGGTTACAGTTTCTCCATTCATGCAAATTATTGTCTATATAAATGAAAATTACAACAAAGTGGAAGGGAAGAATATCCTAAATGAATGCGATGCCCAATAAAGACGGGTTACACTAAAAATACATTCTGAAAAGAAATATGGTATATACCGTTGTTTCACTTTGTGGTAGTAAAAAAGTTGCGAGGGATGTATTTTTTGTTTCTAACATTCTAAGTTTCAATAAAATTAAAGTTTTTTGCAATTTATCATTATTCTTTAAGAATATTATTGAAAATTAATTTAACTTTAAATTACATTTTTTCCTAAACTTAAACATTTCCAAGGGTTTACACTTCAATGAATTTATTTGCATGTGCATATGTGAGTAATAGTCTTGTACACATCCGTGTGTATATACATGTACATACATATTTGAGAACGCTCTAAATGGAATTCCAGTGGTACCTAACTGATGTTTGGGTTTGCTTTTCTTTTTAATAAAATTGTGAATATGGCGAGTTTCACACTGTACACTAGCAATAAATTTGGCAGATGACAGTTAGATCCGCACTTATGCTCATTTCGGCAGATGATATTTGGTTAGCTCAGTGGCCCTTTTTTTAATAGTTGAGATTTTGTACTAAGTATGCCAAATGACATTTAGTTCGCTTAAGAGCCCTTTTTTGATAATTTGTGGTAGTTGAAAATTAGTACAGGGTTGTTAATATTCGACGGACCTATCTGGCAACCCTGTATCTTTTGACAGAGACGGCAGATCGCTTAATGACATACCGCGTTGGAAGCGTCAGTCCAAGCAGATTTTTATCATGGAACAGTACACGCCACGCGAGCGCTCCCAAATTGTTGAAATTTACATTCAACAAAAGAAGTCAATTGTGAAAACTCAACGTGCGTATAAAAAATTAAATTAAATAATAAAAAGTGCGCCTTCTAAGAACACATTAGACGTTTATACGAAAAGTACGACCATGGTTTGTACGACCAAGGCGATCGGATGAGAATATTGCTCTTGTACGGGCCAGTGTTGAGACGTCGCCCAGGACATCCCAAAATCAACGTTTTCAGCAGTTGGGCATTGCTTGGAACTCTTTACAACGAATTATCCGCATTGATTTGCATTTATTCCCGTATAAGATACACCCTTTTTGGGTGTTTGGCCGAGCTCTTCCTCCTATTTGTGCCGTACGTCTTGATGTTGTTCCACAAATGGAGAGACCTACAGTTTCAAGCTGACTCGAACGGCAGATATTTTTTATGAGAAGCTTTTTCATGGCAGAAATACACTCGGAGGTTTGCCATTGCCTGTCGAGGGGCGACCGCTATTAGAAAAATGTTTTTCTTAATTTTAATGTTTCACTGAGATTCGAACCTACGTTCTCCGAATTCCGAATGTTCCGAATGGTAGTCACGCACCAACCTATTCGGCTCTGGCTGCCACCAATTATGCCCCTTACCGTCGTAAAATAGACAAAATAAAACCTTAAAAGCTAAGACTCGATAATTTCGTGCTTTTTGATGCCTAGCATCAGAAAATTAGCCATAGGAGTAAAAGAGCAAACCAGAAATCAAATTGTTTTTCCGATAATATGTATTATAAATATGAAGTAAAATGTTCTGGACATTACCCGCTAGATGTTTTTGCTGAGCTATATCTCACGATGTATACATCACTACAGTGCATTTTTCACTAGGAAGAGACTGTTCAACAATTGCTGTGTGAGTATTTGGGCTTTGCAAACTTAAAGGACCTACGACATTCGGAAAGGAAGTATGTGGTACCGCGCCTGAGAACCTCATCCCATTTCACAATAAGCGACTTAGCAAATTTAGAAAAGCGTGAGAAGAGTTTGACTAATTACACCACGGTAGCATTAGGGTACTTACCAGGGTATCTACGATAAGTGCAACGAAATGGCGCCTCTATACTTCAAGTCCATTGGCTGCTGAGTAGTCACATGGAAATCACTGCAAGCGGCCGCGCACACACGAACGAGCCAACCAACCAACCAACCATGCGCAATATGTACAGCTCAAGAGCTTAAGTGGGTTGA
This sequence comes from Anastrepha obliqua, assembly GCF_027943255.1. Taxonomy (NCBI): domain Eukaryota; kingdom Metazoa; phylum Arthropoda; class Insecta; order Diptera; family Tephritidae; genus Anastrepha; species Anastrepha obliqua. Next base: position 67,482,961 of record NC_072893.1, read on the forward strand.
ACACACCATATTATGTAAGAATGCTTAAGTTCTAGCCTGGTGGGTTCCTTTTCTAAACCGCTGCTATCAACGATGCTGCTTCCATTCCAGCATGCGGAGTCCTTAACACCTGTCACTGCCAGTCAAATTAATTGAAACGAATTCAAGTCAAAGACTGATTTATTAAGTAGACAGGCATTGTAAACCTCACCTATGTATGGACGAATGTTTGCATCTGCACAGATGAATATACTTATTTACATGCATGTACACAGAGGAGAAATACCTGCGCAATTAAATACCTGCATACATGCGTTCCTGTTTCGCCTGGGCAGGAAAATGTACACACTTAATTAGTGACAAACAGGTAGGCAAACAATAAAACAAATACTAAAACGCATACGAAAATGTTTATGCGTAAGGTATTCGAGTGTGTATGTATGTATACACCTATATTCATTTTTGGTTGGTAATACTTTGCTTGAAAGTGGCAAGTGCTTGTACGTATTTGTGGGTAAATGTGAAATAAGCTCACTTACTTTTAGTGCCCCTTGCTGTAGAATTTCAATCTGGTTGACGTGTGTGCATATAAATGCTCGTACATAGCTATGCACAGGCCATAAAAGTGTACTAGGCTATGCAAACTTTTGGAAATCTTCATTAAGTTTCTAAATTAAAATTTATCACCAAAAGTAATTATTTGAATTCAGTTGTGCTATTTCGTTCATTTTTGTTCTTCTATGCCCACTGCATGGCATAGAGAGATGCTTGCGGCAACGATTAAAGCTGTACAAATTCTTTGCCCATTTCCAACAGCAGAGCTCATAATTTTTCCCTTGCATGCCGAGTGCCGATTGCTGTTAGTTGGAAAGGTTTCTATAATTTTTAAGTTTCATGACAGAATGGTTCGGTTACATCCCATGACGTTGGGATTAATAGCCGAAAAGTTACACATAATCACACTTGTCTGCGGTTGCAAGAATATTCGAACTTAGGAATGCATGAAATACATTTGTATGCATGTAGGTGTGCAGCGAATAGCTTGAAGAAAATTTAAGTCGTAGTTGAAGAATTTTTTTATTGCTTTGAGTTGAGAAATTAAGCATGATAACAAATCAAAATGTGTAGCTCATGCATCAATATTTTGAGTATAAGGTTTTACTCGTACCTTTAAGGTTTTAGTCGTAGCCTCGAAGCAGGTCTTGCTTCAACAGCAAAATCAGTTACGCTTACTTAAAAGTTGTTTACATAAAAGCAATAAAAAAGCTGGGAGCGATAACTCTTTCTTACAGACACAAGTAGTTATAAATACCCTGCAGGAAAAACCTTAATTAGTTAAATAAAAGGGATTTCTCCAACAAGTGACCACCAATTCGCTGTTCATGTTGAGAGTAGCGACATTTACCTGCATAGTCTAATGGCATCAAAGCAGAAAATAAAGATGAAAAATTACGACCGTGGCGTTATGGGTTGACTACGATTCTTTATTCAGTAAGTTACTGGCTGTAATCAGGCAACAGCTGGAGATGTTTCTTCGATTTTCATAAATATGATATCACATTTAATAATATCATATCACATTTCGATCTTATTAAAATTTTAAAATATAAATTTTATAAACTGTAAATTGTTGTGCAATGCAATTATTTAAGAAAAACTAAAAAAAGTTTACAGGTACTTTGCTCCACGAAGAGGTAAGTACAACAGTAATGGTAAAAAAATTTAACAACGACCTTTTTTATTTCTTACCTATTCGAAAAATCCAGGCTGGAGCTTCTTAAAAAGAAAGTTATTGCTCTGCACTATTGATTATTGCGACAGAGCAAGCTAAGTTCGAGTTACTACCTCCTAGATTATATTCGAATAATCTAATGCCGACTATTTAAAAAGTATGCTGAGCGAACTAAATGTCATTTGCCATATTTAGTACTAATTCTGAACTACCAAAAATTATCAAAAAGGGCTCTTGAGCGAACTAATTCCCATTTTCCATATTAAGTACTAATTCTCAATTATCAAAAAGGGGCTCCTGAGCGAACTAATTCCCATTCAGTACTAATTCTTAACTATCAAAAAACAACTGGTGAGTACACTAAATGTCATCTGCACAATTTAGTACAATCGACGAACACATGTGTTTTTTGGGTCCATTCCAATCGACGAGGCTTGTCCGCAGGCAACAATCTTTGCGTCAATTGAATCTTATACGGGAATAAATGCAAATCAATGCGGATAATTCGTTGTAAAGTGGTCCGAGCAATGCCCTACTGCTGAGAACGGTGATTTTGGGATGTCGTGGGCGACGTCTCAACACTGGCCCGTACAAAAGTAATATTCTCATCCGATCGCCTTGGTCGTACAAACCATGGTCGTACCTTTCGTACAAACGTTTAATGGTGTTCTTAGAAGGCGCACTTTTCACATTATTTAATTTTTTATACGCACGTTAAGTTTTCACAATTGACTTCTTTTGTTGAATGTAAATTTCAACAATTTGGGAGCGCTCGCGTGGCGTGTACTGTTCCATGGTAAAAATCTGCTTGGACTGACGCTTCCAACGCGGTATGTCATTAAGCGATCTTACGTCTCTATCAAAAGACACAAGGTTGTCAGATGGGTCCGTCGAATATTGGCTACCCTGTATATATGTTTATATAATTATTTTGCATACAGGTGCATATTTTAAATTTTTGCCAGATATTTTAGATTTAAGTAATAGAAAACACATTTTTTTAAACGCTTTCACATATATATCTTGCAATATAATTCGGAAAATAAAAAAAATAAATAAATTTGCTTAGCTTAGCTAATTGGCGATATCCCGAAAGCTACAGGACAGAAAAATAATTAGGTGGTTTTCGGACACGGTGACCAATTTTACAAAGGAATTGGATAATTTGATTCCTGGGCGTTTTGCCTGTAAATTAATGTTATCGTAGTAGACCCATTTTTCGTCGTCACTTACTTGTACAATGCAAGCACACAAGCTAAGAATTGCCTTCCTATATCTCTCGGCTTCAACTCATAGGGCCCAATTGTACTTCTTTCTGAATCATTTCCATTTCTTTCAGATGTTTTGGGATGGAATATTCAGTTATTCGGACAATTGTATAACATTCGCCGCAGGTCTTTATCAAGTAGTGCTTCCAATATTAAATCTTGAATAGTTAATACACTAATTATATACCTTTTCACTAACTCCAATTTCAGCGCAATTATTTAAGAGCATTTGGAAGGCCTTAGCCGCAGTTTTCTTTAGATATAACCAGAAGATTAAAACATCTACCTGTCGACAAATGGCGGAATCAAATCAACTTGCTTTTTCAGCATAATAAATTAACTTAAATTTTTTGCAATGAAACCAACTTGTAAAATTTCCTTGTAAAAGCATGACATTTTTATTTTCATGCCAACTGGCAACCTTTTTGGTTTCTTGAGTTATGTAGCGTTACTTAGGTTAGTTTAGGTTGAAGCGGTTGTCCTGTGAGACACACCCAGGCTCATAGCCCATTGTGATGCAGCGTGGGGAGCTTGTCCCTATCTCTTCTAAAACCAGTGTGTGCTTTTCAAAAATTTTAGAATACCTCCTATTTCTGCGGATCTGAGATCTTCCAATTCTCTAAAAAATTGTCTGCCTAGAATAGAAAATCTCCATCTGGATAGACCAGGACAATGGCACAGAAGGTGTCTCTTCCTCTTCCTCATCAAAATAACTTCTACAGAAGTCATGTGCTTGCACACCCATCCCTTGGATGCCTACCTATTAGACAAGGTCGTGTTATGACTGAAATCAGTGTGCTAAGACTGTGTTTATTTTGGCTTAGCAAAGATTCTATGCGTTTAGCACTGAGAGTCGGCCACAGTTGAAGGGCGATTTTGCAGGTGGCTTCATTACGCCATATTTTGTTTGCTTTCCTTGCGATTTCTTCAAGGATAAGTTACTTACATGTTTGTAAAGGTATGCCTATGTCATTGTCTATGTACTCATCGGTCAACTTGGTGCCGAGTCTCGCTCTACAGTTACCCTCAATGTCGCGATGGCCAGGAACCCATATTATCCTTAGGCGAAATAACTCAGCCATCTCATTAAGAGATGTGCGGCATTTCTTGGCTACCTTGGAGGTTGTCGACTATTTTGTGAGGGATTTTATCACCACCTGGCTGTCAGTGAAAATGTAGATATCATTTCCAGATATCGCATCACACTGTACCAGTGTCGCGGCTTTCAGTTCGGCCTGAAAGACACTACAGTAGTCGGAGAGAGAGAGACACTACACACAAACTGAAGGAGATCCTTAGATGCTCGAAGTATACACCTCCGCCCACCCTGCCCTAGAGCTTTGAGCCATCTGTGTATACATGGATAGACTCGTCACGTTCCCACTCTTCCCTTGAGGGTAGGAGGGTCGTGAGCGTTGTAATGGCAAGTGTGGGGGGGAGTGCATAGTCCACCGATTCGGGAATCTCCGAAGTGCCAGGCAGGATTTTGCCCTGACCTCTTATTTGACCACTTACTTAGAGTGTTCAGCCTTATTGCCGTGCTACGTGTGATATATTTTGCCTTCAGATCTACCGGCAGGAAGTTTAATGTCGCATATTATACTTTCGATGGTGTGGTTGATATCGCGCCAGTTATGAGAATAGATGCTAGTCTCTGAACCTTGTCAAGTTTTTTGATGTTCACCCCCTTTTCAAGGGCATTCCACCATATTACAATACCATAGTGTACAGGAAGTGTATCATTCTGGGCTCCTATTCCCATTTCTTTCCAATTAGCCTTCCGTAGGAGTACAACACCATCATAGATTTGCGTACTCTATCTGCGACTGTGAGCCGCCAATTTAGCTTCCCATCCAGTACAAGTCCTAGATATTTCGTCTTTTCCGTTACTCTAAGTGGTTTCGCTCCTAGGAATATGTGTTTAAGAGCAGGTGTTTTCTGCTAAATAGTATCAGACCCGTTTTTTCCGGATTTACTTCAAGTCCTCGGCTTTTACACCAAAGTGGTAGTCTGTTGAGGGATCTTTGTTGAAGATCGCATAATGTTGGAAGGTGTTTCCCCGAGATTGCTATAACAATATCATTGGCATATGAGATTATTTACCCTCCCATTTTTGCAAGTTCTTGAAGAGGATTATTCACAGTTAAGTTCCACAGAAGTGGAGAGATTACCCCACCTTGGGGTGTACCCCTGATCGGGAATTTCTTGGTGGATGTGTCACCCAGATTTGCGCTTATCGCTCGCCCAGTTAGCATTCGTTCTATAAACGAGACTAGTGCCCTGTTCACTCCCTCCGGATATATCTATATTATTGAAGGCACCCTCGATGTCTAGAAAGGCAGCGAGGGTGTATTCCTTATAGTGAAGTGATTTCTCAACCGTGTCAACTAGCACGTGGAGCGCTGTTTCCACTGATTTGCCTTTGCTGCATGCGTGCCTGGACGGTGATAGCTTATTGCAAATTTCTCCTTTGATATGCATATCTAGTAAACGTTCTAGGGCTTTTAACAGAAAGGATGATAGGCTAATCGGCCTGAAGTCCTTCGGTTTCGTATGTGTGGTTTTCCCTCCCTTGCGTTACTTGCTTTAATATTTTTACATTGAAAATAATTTTCTTGTTTTTCTAATACATTTCTTCCTCAATTTTGTTATTGTAAACACTTTAAATACTTCATTCATTAGCAGATATCCAAGAATGATAATTTGTAATAATAATCATCATCATCATTCATAGCATCACAGCTCGTTGTGAACCTTAGCTTCCTCCACAATTCTTCTCCATGCATCACGGCACATAGCTAGACTACGATAGTTGGTCACTCCTATGCTTCTGGGGTCGTCCTCAAAGTCGCCTAACCACCGTTTCCGCTGCGTCATATACTTTCATAAATTCTTTAGTAAACACTTAACAATAATGTTTTATGTTGATTAATTTATTTTATTTCAAACATCGCATTAACGACTCCCAACGAAAACCCACGCTAACAAGAAAGCTTTCGAATTCACAAAGGGTTGAATTTGAAGTGAGTACATAAAACTTTATAATTCATAACCTATATTCAACGAAGAGGAGGGGGCTTACACCGAACCCTAATCAAGCCGCCATTGTGTGTGGTTTACAAGTGGATTCAACATCAAAAGCAAAAAAAACCATACATACACATTTAAAAATAAACAACTGTTTATGGTTTTCTTTCCTTTTTCATTCGATTAGAGTTATTTTTTGTTGAAGGTTTGGTTGGGCACAGTTTAGTTTTTCTTTTTCATTTGGCGTGGGTTATTTTTTGCTGTAGCTGCCGTTGGGCACAGTCACTGGTGCACTTTGAAACATGAAATGACTTTAAGTGGAGCACACACAGTGTACAGTTATATATTTAAATTATATTTTTAACACGCACACATTTAATTATATATTAGGTCAAATGTGAAAGTCATCATTTCTAAGCCGAAACATATCATTTTGACAAAATTCATTTATTTATGGTAAGTACAGTGCCGAAAGTGGATAAAAGTACTAGCAGGAACAGGTTTACTACTTAGAGTAAATAAATAACTTTATTATACATATACATTTAAATATTATTCCCCAGGAGCCGTCATCACTGGATGTGATATGCGGAAATAAGCATTAGTGTACACAATTTTATATGCGACGAACAGGAAATATTTTTGCGTACAAAAATAATGTAAAAAATACATTCGAGTGCGACAGAAAAGAGAGGGACCCACGCATGTAAATATGGTACATAAAAAATAATTCATAGAAATTAGTAAATAGCCAAAAATTGTGAAGGGAGTAAATAGATAAGAGTGGTACAAAATATTATGTATAACTGACTGCTTGCTGGTGTTTATTTTTTAACTCAAACCAGAAACTAAAAGAGAAATTAACAAAATGAGGCAAAATATTTCACGCGCTAATGATGTTCAATTACACGCTTTTGCACATAAACCAGGGAGTATATTTACTTTGGGATTGTGAGCGCTCACTTTCGGCTACTAATCAAAACTTTGTTTAATTAGAAATGCTTGTTTAATATCAGTTGAATAACGCAATGTGATACCTAAGCAAGTCTGGTGGCATTGAGTTCATTTGCACTTAGCCTACAATCACGTGCTAAATACAACATTGAAATACTCTTTAAAAGCAAATCCATGCGTGTCGACGTGATCACATAAAAACGCAATAAAATCAGCAACAAAATGGCGAAATGTAAAAAATACGCTGTGCAAGCATACAACAAATAACAACTGCCAAATGCAATGTTGATGGCGCCTGTGGTGAGTTCAAAATTAAATTAAAAAAAATAGAGTGTAATAAAAAATATTATTTTAAAATTATTATCATCGTGTGTGCCTTGTTAAAAAAAAAACTATAAAGTGGCAGGCGAAAGCAAAGTGACATCACTAGCAGCGGAATGCGAGAGAAACTGCTGGACGCAGCTGCCACGCGCACTTTATTTACTCAATAACATTGTGGCCATGATGGCAGCTGCAACAATGGCAAAAACATAAATATTGCAGCAATTGTCATAATCGACATCGGCACCAAATCCAATTAGCCACGCACTTTCGACCTCAAACAACACGCCTACACGGCGTATGAGTGATGTGAGCTAAGGCAGTGAGTGCTCGCCGTGCAGGAAATAGAAAAATAAGCGTATTTTGGAAATTTCTTTCAGAGGGAAATTAAATTTATGAAAAAAGGTTATTTATTGTGCATGACATAAATTGGCATATAATTTTTTTTTTTTAAATAACATTAAGCTTTTCTTCGACAAACACTTTTTTTAATTGCGTAAATTCGGTAGTTTAAATTAAATATAAAAAAAGTTCGATTATTCATGTGAATAGCTATAGAGATACGTAGGATTTTTTAATAACTAAATTTTACTAAAAAAAGCATTTCAAAGCAATTTTTTTCTAAAAATGTTAAAATTTCTCAAGCCAAAAATTCGTCCAAAAATTGTTTATAAAAAAACTGTAATTAGCCAAAAATCAAAATCTTACGCTATTTCATACAGCATGTAAATGTGAATATACAATAAAAATTTCAAATCGCTCTACCAATAATTGTTTGAGTTAAGAGTACAGCCCACTTGAAAAAACTATTTCTAGAAAAATGCATTCAAAACTTTCGGTACAGTACACATCAGACTACAACCAAAATTCAAAATAGAAGTAAGTATTTAGAAATTTGTCCCACCTTAAGCCCTCAAGTCTGTAATCTAAACAAATCGTATTTTTCGAAATGTCTTTAAAGCGTAGGAAAAAAGTCCCCTCCTTTTCCTTTTTAAGGTATTTGTTGTTATTTATATTTATTTTCTAAATTATGCATTAAAAGATGCAAATTTTGCATCTCAAGAATATTGTGTCAAAATGTCAAGTTCGATCGGAGTAAAATTGACGCAGTTATGAGTATTTGAGCTTCCGTTTTTCCGAGTTTCTAGAAGTGCTCGATTATGAAGCGCTTGCCTCAAACTTGTTATTTTTGAAGGCCGTGTACGCCACAACACTAAATCTACTGAACCACCCGTTTTCAATTTTTGCACAGTACTTCTTCACATAATGCATTCGAGAACTTCTTTTTTTTCAATGTAATTTTAGCGAAAGTCGGTTTCTTGACCTCCGAGTTCTACGAAAATTTTAAAAATTGAAAGAAATCCTCCCAGAAATACAGCGAGAGATATATCTAATACATTTTTTTTTTATTTGTTTCAAATAATTCTGTTGCGAGTTGTGTTGTACACCGCAGAACAACTTCTTTTCGAGACACCTCCGGAGACTCCCTATCACTCGTTTGGTTTTCAATATTATACAATGAAAATACAGGAAAATATTTCATTATTTTACTTACATATATATAAATTAACTGTATAAACTAACACCAGCTGTATCGCCAAGAAGACATCTAAAATCATTGATGCCACCGCGTGACGAATCTGACTCTACCTGCTAAAACGGCTGTAGAACCGAAAACACTAGGAATATACTTCCAAAAATTCCAAAAAATTTGGCAGTATATTCTTAAAAGCCTATACTTTCGAAATATCAAAAAAAATCGATTTTCTGAAAATTCTAGACCAGCGGAACCTCTTAAAGATTTTAATATTTCCTTATTTACACCCAACTCTCTTTTCACACGGTCTTTTTTTAGACGATTTTGAAATAAAACGGTCCACTAATAAATTTTTTTACACGAAATTTTCGCCCTTGTACAATTTAAATATAAAAAAATGTGTTCTAAACAAAACATAATTCCCAAATAAAATAATGCCTTATACTAAGTAAAAAAATTTCATATAAGATTTATGTTCCTTCAAAACAGTACATTTTAGAACTAACCAAGTCCGACTGTGCATTAAAAATTCAACTTAATTTTTAGATTGCGTATAGCTGCATAGCAAGTATTGTACAAAGTGGCGCAAAATTAATCATCCACTTTTTAACATTTTTTTAGTGGATAAAAAACAATGTTTGACCTTTACGCACTCCATTGCTTGTCTGTTTATATACTGCAGATGTGTAGTTCACTAATATCAGATAGGATTGATGATATTTTCCGATAGGGTAAATAATTTTGCGCCACCTTGTATACAAAAACTCGAGAAAACAAAAAAGCAGTCGCTAATAACAGACTTTGTAATAACAAAAAACCAGCATTACATTTTTTTTTCGGGAACTTATTTAAAGTTTTTTCATCTTACACGATTCTTTATAAGTGTGGAACCTATTCCCAAATTTATCACATGTCGCAGGTATTATTTTATAAATATAAGTACGATTTTTTGTGTTTGCACGTTTTTTAGGAAACCTTGCCGAAAAGAGTTGGATGTACATACACGTAGTCTTCAAATTAGCTAGAGGGATGTAAATTACACTAGCAAACATTTACTTACACAATAACTTGTGTATGTCAATATGATAAGTTATATTAACCTTAATTAATACCATAATTTTCTTCTGTTATTTTTAGCTTTAAATTCTAAGTAAACCTAAAATTAAAAACAAAACAAAATCGAATCAAATATCAGACTAGTTTGGACGTAGTTTAAAATGTTACTTAATGGTTTCAATTTGCCTTATTTATTATTTTATATGGATCGGATCGGAGTCTTGGATAATAAGTGAAAAAGGCAAAAAAACTCCAAGTATTTTGGCGCAAATCTTCGGTGCCGTCAAAGACAAGGGCGAGTGGTGTATAAGATGGAACCATGAACTGGACCAACTTATAAGAGGCGAAAATGTTGTGCGGTTCATCCAAGCTCAAAGGCATTGATGTCTAGGCCATACTATGAGAATGGACCCCACGAGAGCTCAATGAAAAGTAATTGACGCTAAAACATTTGCAACGAGAGCAAGAGGCAGACAAAGATGGATATTGATTAACGAGCTAGAAGACGACATGAGGAAACTCAAGGTCACCAATTGGAGGGAAATAACCAAGCGTCCGGTCAAATGGAGGCATTTTGTGCAGCAGGCCAAAGCTCACACAGAGCTGTAGCACCAATGAAAAATACGGATGACGATTACTCTACATTTGTGAAAGGAATACCATGAAGAAAAACATCAACAATTTTCCTTTTGTACCATTTCCATATAGTTCAAACAAAGAAACTTCTGAAGCAATGAAGGTTCTAATGTGAAAAATTTAACATAAGTGGATGCTGTGATTTAACAGCAGTTCCTCTGCTTTTGAAATTTCAATTTGGCTACGTTAAGCTCTGCTATTTCGTATGTGAATGATATAATCAAAAATATACAGAGCAAGGAAATAATCAGAAAGAATGTTATAATCAGAGCTCAGATACTTATGTAAGTGCATATTTTTGTTTAACACCATAGAAAGTCGGGATGTAGTTAGAAACCCATTATAGGAGATGTGAGTTAATTTGGTCCTTGGTTGCGTATTTGCATAAATTTTGAATTTTTTTCTTTTTTTTTTTTTGTGCATATTTACATATTTCTTATGAATAAAGTATTATAAATTTAAACTGATTTTAGTTGCATACTTTGTGCTGTACTGTATTAAACTATACTGTTAAAGCAAACGTGCAAAAATCTAAAATATTATCGCGTAAGCAAAAATTAAGAATGTATAAAGCACTGATATGACCTGTGCTTACATATGGCTGTGAACTATGGACGCTGAAAACTAACTAGACAAGACAGCTAATGTGCCTTGAAAGAAGAGTGCTCCGAAAGATCTATGGTCCGCTTAGACTTGCAGATGGCACTTATCGCATTAGGCACAATACCGAACTGGAAGACATAGTAAAGAAAGAAACTAAATATAATAAGATTTATTAAGTCTCAACGACTTAGTTGGCTGGTACATGTGGCTAGAATGCCACTAGATCTTCCTCCAATTGGAGAAAGGAAAAGGGCACGCCCGAGGAAAAGGTGGCTAAAAGATGTGGAAGCTGATTTTAGGAAAATGCGCGTGCAGTGTTGGAGGGAAGTGGCTGTAAATCGAGCACGATGGCAAGAAGCTGTGAAGGAAGCAACAGTTCACCAAGGACTGTGACGCTAAGAAGAAGAAGAAGTTAAAGCAATTTGATTGTCGGATTTTTATTGCCGCTGAGTATTCGTTCAGTTATCGGTCAAAATGTACAACTATTAGTTGATAATATTTTAATGCGATTCGAATTGCACTCATACCAATAGCTATGCAAGCCATGTGAAATCTTATTATTTAAATGAATATTTAAAAACAACCTATCACGAAAATCGTTATTTTTTTGAAATTTTTGGTGGAAATTGGACGCTTTCTGAGAATAGAAAAATAACTGGCAGCCCAAAAACTAGACATTCTGTTGAAAATATTGCTTCTCTAGCGCAAAGTGTTGCTGAACAACAACAACTTTGATATCTCGACGTTTTCAACAATCAGGCACTCATGAATCGACTGTTTGGCGGATTTTATCTGTAGACGTGCTTATAGGGGGACATTTGCATGATGTGATTTTTGAATAAAAATAGTGTAATCTAAGAGAATCTAAACTTCTACATGTTTTATTTTAAAACCACATCTGGGCGAGTGTTTTGAAAGGTCCTTTACATCGCAGCTTGAATGCTCAAGACATCGCCATTAGTGCAGTACTTAGTGAAAAAATGTCAACGCATCGATCACAAAAATCATGAGGGAACAACTGAGAATTTTAATTTGGAGTTATACCAAGCGATGGGTACTGTTTGAACAACAAACGATAAAGCACTTCTATTCAAAATTTAATAATATCACCAAAGTAGTTAAAAGCGTCTACTCAAAAAATTTATTTATCTATTCTATTATTATTAGGCTACTGCGACCAAAAGAGATCTATCGTGCAAAGCATACTAAGGTACCCTTTGAAGGCTTTTTAAAAATTTTAGCACTTTCTGGGATTTCTGTTCACAATTTATATGAATACGCGACAATACGACCAAGGTGGTGTAGCCTTCTTCTGACTTGTGCAGGGCATTCATAAATAATGTATTCCGAATTTTCAGTGCCCATTTTACAGACTCGATAGATGGTTGTCTCAGATAGACCAATCTAGTTTAAGCAGCATCTCAGACTACAGTGGCCTATAAAGTAGCCAGTTTCAAGCCTTAAGTCTACGCAGCTGCTCGAAATTAGCTTATCTACGAACTTCTTTTCCTCCCACTTTCTGAGAAATTCGTTAATGTGGGCTTTTGTTAAGTCCACAGAAAGGCTCAGGACCAATTAGAGGCATGTTTGCACTTTTTTAGCTAAATGATCAGGCATTTCATATCACTCGTGTCCCTCGTGTCTAGGAACCCGTCCTAGTAATTCTGTATTGAAGTTCTCTAACATGTTAAGAAGGTTGAAACCTTAATAACATGCAGACAAGTAGACAAGTCTTTGATTTTGCCGTTTTGCTTTAAACATTTTAAATTTTTTTTTATAAATTTTTTTCAATATGTACATTTTTCATAATTTTTGCATATTTTTGCATATTAAATATTCATTTTAAATATGAACCACTTTAAGGCCCAAAAAAGTGTTACTACCAGCTCGGTATAACGAATTTGAGTTGATTAAACACTTCCACCTGCTTATTCTTAGTTTCCTTCTTTGAGTGGCTCAAAAATTGAATAAAGTATTTTTTAGACCCCGAAGTAGAGAAACTAATCAATGATCTGGAATGGTTATATTGTTGAAACGACGTAGAAAAAGAGAAAATTTTAATTGGGAACAACAAATCTCCTAGTTATTACACTGTGCGACAGTAAATAATAGCAAGAATAACAGATTACAATATTTGGACATCCGAAAAAAGTGAGTGTAACTTTGACTGCTACGTCATAGGGGGCTTTACAGCAAAATTGAGCCTACTCATTTCACACGTTGTTGTTGTTGTTGTAGCAGCATAAACATTCCCCACATATTTTTGGGGAATGCTGCTGAAGTGACAGTCCTTGGCCGGATATAAATCCGGGTCGTTCCGGTAACGTAGAACCGACCGTCGTTGGAACGCCATTCCTGTCATTTGTTGTTGTTGTTGTAGCAGCATAAACATTCCACACATATTTTTGGGGAATGCTGCTGAAGTGACAGTCCTTGCCCGAATATACATAAATCCGGGTCGTTCCGGTAACGTAGAACCGACCGTTGGGGGAACGCCATTCCTGTCATTTCACACGTATTCTTACATGCTTCCAATCAGTTCAGACATCAAACAAGTGACAGGTGTAGTGAAGTTTTTCATATATCACCAACCCAATCTCAATTTTTCCCACCTCTGTGGTGAACAAACTGCTATTAATATCCCTTATTATGGCAGCAACTCAGCCGATTAACTGTTTGATGCACGCCACACTATTCCATTCTGCATATCATGAAAGAGTGGATTTTGTATTGTAATGCTGTGTACTCAGTTTTTCATTTTCTTGTCAATTGAATTTTTTAAAGGACATTAAAATTTCAAAGTACTAAATTTTCAAAAAATGTGTTTAAATTCACATACTCACTCTATGATATTAATAAGGGTATCGAAGGAAAGAAAATATACCCAGTTGTTAAAAAAAAGCGTATTCACTTTTTACCGGGTTTTGGCTATTTGGTCGGACTTCTCCTCCTAATTATGGTGTTCTACTTGATATTCTTCCTCAAATTGAGGGATCTACAGTTTTTGTTACCCTATTATTTTGATTATTCCTCTTACTGTTTTATAAAAACGTAAAAAAATAGTTCAACTTTCCAACTATGAAATAAAATATGCGCAATGGATACCTCTATTTACTTTTTCCCCCTTTTTTAAAGTTAAAGTCCTTTTAAAAATTCAATCCATGGGAATGCGAGAAACTAAGTACACAGCATTGCTATAAAAAATCTACAATTTCACGTGCACGTGCAATTTTCCTCTGCATAGCAAAAAAGGTTGATTTTCGCCGCACGGTATTTTTGTATTGAGATAGTGCATACATTGTTGCATGCATATCACAGGACGGTTGCAACATGTGCCACATATCGCTAAAAATACATTTTCTCTATTTTCTTGTTGGGTTCGCTTGGTAAAATATGGGAATATTGAGCGATGAGTAGGGAAAACGGTTTCAGCGAGATATAGCCACGTTGCCAAGAGCACAAAAACATTCAATGCTTGCTGACTTTAACTGAAATATCAACAAGTATATATATGCAGGAGGCGCGCTCAGAATGACATTGTTTTGTTTTTTTTTTTTTTTTTGTTTATGTAATTTTGTGATTTTTGCTTTGTTAATAACGAAAATTTTAAGCTAATCTGGAATTTGTGTTATTTAAAACGTTATCCAATAATTGCATACAAAATAGAAATAACTGCCTTATTTAGGTGACGCTCAAAAAAATTAGTCCTTTTGTCGGCTAGTGTTTCTCTTCACTACCCTTCTAGTGGTTAGAACTCTGTTTTAATAAATAAGTGATGAGCTAAACGTAACTCATTTTTTACGATTTATAATTCTTTCCTGTCGGGCAAGTACATGCGCGAGTAGGTATGCCAGTCTATTAATGCCAACACGCCCAATTAAACTTTTTAACACCAGCGGCTGATAGACCCCACCACAAGCAAGTAGTAGATTTATGGCAATTGCAACAATTAATGGCACGTAAATGGTAACATCTACACGTATATGTATGTGTAAGTACACATATACATATTAAAGTGCTGCCAACTTTGCTATTTACGCAGGAAACTGCCATTAATTCGGCAAATCTGAATTGCGTTGTTAATGAGTTGGAAAAGGGAAATTTATGACCGTTGAAAGGACACTTGATTACGCAAAGGCTTGGAAAATATGGGACTCTTTCACAATGTTTGCAAATTTCATTTCATTTCACCGTCATTTTTATTTAAAA
Organism: Anastrepha obliqua; assembly: GCF_027943255.1. Lineage (NCBI taxonomy): Eukaryota > Metazoa > Arthropoda > Insecta > Diptera > Tephritidae > Anastrepha > Anastrepha obliqua. Next base: position 67,498,283 of record NC_072893.1, read on the forward strand.
TTTGTATTACAATTGTAGAAAGTTGTCGACGTAGTTAAAAACTCAACCAGCTAACCTAACTTATGTTGAAGTTTTTAAATAACAAAGAACACCTAAATAATTTAATTTTACCTTTCATAATTTTGAGCTTATTATAAAATATAAAACTCTGGTGGAAATTATTCGGAATGCTAAAAATTTACGGCTTTGTGTATATGTGAAAAATTATATTTGCAGTTGGCAATGGCAGCCTTTGTTGGGTGTATGTCAGAACTTCTCCTCCAGTTTATGATGTGCGTCTGGAATTTGCCCTACAAATGAAGGGTTTTGCAATTCTATGCTACCTACGAATAGCAAATTGATTTTATGAGAAAAGTTTTCATAATAAAAATGAGCTCGACTTGTCAAGAGGTGAGCACCTTCGAAAAAACACTCTTTTTATTGTAACATTTGTTATTTCATGCCTAGTGGGGGAATGGAACCAACAACCAACTAAGTGGTAGCCGCGCACTACCACGCAGAATTGTCATTTTTATAAGTTTTTTAAGCTTAGCCAACAAATCGACCTTGAAAAGCACCATTCCATTATCTCTATTTTACCTGCTTGGCAATAACTGCTTATTTTCTTTAAAAAATATGCAGCCAGAAGTGATTTAAAAATGCAAATCTTACTTGAGATAGATTCCCCTGACTTTGGTCATACAACTATCATAATAAAGATGCCGGATCAGAATTTACTCTGTTCTTTAACAGACTGTATGATCCCAAATTCATAATCACATACCCTGCCAGAAATCAAATATATAGATTGACGAAACCAACGCAAGACAAGTCTTGTCGAGGTCCTATGCTCCCGAGAAGAGTGAACAAGGAAAAAAAAAGATTCCAAAATATAACCGTAGATTTGATATTATAATCTCAGACAACGATGAATGGGAACAAGGAGGCCCTTGAGTCTATTCCAGAAATCTCGCAGGGTTCACAAACAATTCGAAAACAAATACTGGAGGCGGTGCGGGAGTCTATGATGAAACACTAAAATCTCTAAGGCAATGGACAAATGGCCTAGCATCTTTCAGGCTGAAACTCAAGCAATTTCAGTCTGTGCGAGAATAAATCATATTAGAGGCAACAACCGTGCACACATATGTAGCTTTATACTCGAACAGTCAAGCTGCATTAAAAGCGCTAGCTTCACATTCTAAAGTACAAATGCCTTACAAAGCTAAACCAGCTGAGGGCCCTAAATAAAATTGAACTTTATGGGGTTCCTAGTCACGCTAGAATAAAAGGTAATGAAAGGCAGATATTCACGGCACAATCAGCTGAACCGAAACTTAATGGAGGGTAAATATAAGTTGGTGGGAGATTGCTCAAAGAATTACCCATTGGGAAGCCACACAAGAATTCCGTCGAGCCAAAAGGCTAAGAAGACCTTTTATCTACACAATATGCGTAAAGTAGACATCAAGAAAATAGTTGGTTTTCTGACAGTTCACTATTTCTTAAATTACCATCTCTCGAAAATGCATATTGGGAATAAGACACAGTGTAGACTCTATCTGGAGGATGATGAAACCACAGAACAGACAAGACTGCACATCTTTCCTCGAGCTCAAATGGATCCGAATGAAATCAATAATGCTTCTGTTGCAGATTCTCTATCTGAGGCAGTGAACAGCTAGATTAAATAGAACCTGATGGAATACATTTAAAGTGGAAGTGCCAGACAATAGAAAGTGCATTATCTTCTTCTAAAACATGTAGTATGACCCAACCGATCTCTCAGGTCAAAGTGTCGGCCATTGCCACAATACAGATACAAAATTATTATTATTATAACTAATTTGTGACCAAATTTTATTACATACGTCGTTTATTAGTAACTTTAACATATTTTTAGAACGCTAAGATTATTCTTTGCTCTCAATTGGATTCTGCGGTTATGTAAGCTAGAGCAGATATTTTTTAATATATCGAAATAGTTTAAGTAGAAGATTTACATTAATGAGAAACACTTAACCTTCACTATTTACACAATTTAGCAACACACCACTTGCTTACGTTGCATTTGCTTTGAGTATCAAATCGTTTCTAGAAAATTTATAAATTAAGAACCAAAATCTCTAAGCTTATTTTTGAAACTATATTTTTTCCGATTCACAAATTAAATTGTGGATAGAAAATATGTATGAAAATTTGTTTTGAGGTTACTCTTCCGCAAATGTCCATGATAAATCTTAAAAGACCCGGAGGAGTATGAAGTTTCTCCACACTCAGTACATCACAATCCAACAGCTTAAGTCTGATTCTAGAAAACGCCAGACAGTTACAGAGAAAAGGTCTGCAGTGTCCCCATTTTCAAAGATAGGCATATTGGGTCGCTAATGATTCCCATGATAGACGTATGCTGACCACAGGCGTTGTGGCATGTGATTGTATCTACGAGTACTCTCAGAGCCTTCCTACTAAGTTTTAGGAGAAAGGTCGCTAATTTCCAGTTTGTACAGGCAGTGAGTGTTTTTGTAATGGTAGTATTAAATGTATTGTATGTATATTATATATATATATATTAATTCGCGCTTACACGCTCTTTGGATGTAATACATATATAAGTATATACTTTTTTTTAAATTGATCACATTAGAAGAGTATAAATGCCATTACTTAGCTACATCTGTATACAAAAATCTACAATCCAATCATCCCTTGCAATTATAAGTTTTTACATTTCATATTTTTAATTTTATTTTAATTTTATTTTATGTAGTTTGATTCTCAACACAAATATTGTTCATACTTTAACAAAAACCAAATGAATCAAAGCTCCAAACTTTGTACGAGATGCAGGAAAACTCATCAAACTTCCATCAAAATTTCCAACTTTTTAATCAGAATTTTTTTTTCGAAATTTACCAAATTTACAGTAAAGTTAAAATTTTAATTCGGAATTCTTAAAAAACTTCATAGTTTGCAGTTTTCTATATCATTTAATTTTAGTAGAGTAAAGTGAAGGTATGAAATGCCTCAGAAACGCGTTGATTTTTAAACAATTTTTGTGCTGATATTTCGCATTTTCTTCCATATAAAATACATTTTTTTCATATAAAACACATTTTCAAAAGGTTCAAAACAGCAAGAAAAAAACCGAATGATCTATAAAACCACTTTCTGCAAAATTTTCTAAGGGTTATGAAAAAAAAAATTTGAAATTTGGTTGAAAATGTAATAATCTTTTCTGAATGGCATCGAAAGTTGGAGCTCTGATTTATATACATAGCTTTTATTAAAGAATGCACTACATTTAAATTAAAAATTGTATAAAATTAAATTAAAAAAATAGATGTAAAAATGTTTAATCCGGGTTATAGTTTTTTATACAACTCTGAGGCACATTTTCTTACTATTTACCCAAAAAAAAAAAAAATTAAAATAAAATGAATAAATAATTGGCGCGTACATTTCTGTTAGGTGTTTGGCGAGTTCCTCCTTCTATTTGTGCCGTGCATCTTGTTATTGTTCCACAAATAGAGAGACCTACAGTTTTAAGCCGACTCCGAACCACAAAGGGATTTTATGAGGGCTTTTGCATGGCTGAAATGCATTCGGAAGTTTGAACTTTTATGTAAGAAAATATTATAATATAATTTTATCTAAAAAAATATTATAAGTTTTACAAATATAAAAGAATCTGAAAATTATGGATTTTGACTTCTTCTGAAAATTCGTTTTAAATACCTAAAAAGCTCCCTCACTAACGCCGGGTAGTATTTTCTTTTCTCGGCTACCACCAGCAGATACCACTCTATTCGAAAAATTTCAAAGCGATGAGTAAAGTGCTTGAGAAAAATTATATTTGGAAATTTGAGTAAGATATAAAATCAAACTCCTACACCTTTTACAGTTACGCCAAATCAAAAAATTTGCGTTCCACAATTCCATCTTCAGTTTTTTATTATAAAATGCATGCCCATTCTTTGTTAGAAGCTGCTAGTCTATTTGCAGATTTTTTCCAATCTAATTTCGAAATCAAGCCAAATCTAGGAAAAAATTACATCCCGAACCAAATTTGCTTAGCCACTTTTTTGATTTTCAGTAACCTGATTAACCTGAAATCGTTACACAATAGAAGGAGTTCATTATCGCTTAATTTTGCTTTCGACATAATTCTAGATTCTCCGTTCTTACGAGTAAGTATTAGTATTTAATTCAATTTAATATTTTTCTTAATTTATATTTGAATATACCGCAGAGGAGCCTAAAGAGTTATGATATTTTTGCACTAAAAGTTTGGGAGTAGTCCGAGCTAATTATGCTGGTAATCCTCCTATTTATAAATCATTAAAGGAGTTTAATCTTCTATGTAGCGATAGGCTAATCACCTACCCTGTCAGAAATCAAAATAGATAGACGCCCTATGCTCCCGAGAGGAGTGAACAAGGAAAAGAAATAAAAATCTGCTATCTAACTCTTTTACTATTGATTTCTCTTTTACAAAATATAACTTCAATTTAGTTTTAAATGAACTAATAAAGAATTTAAAATGTTTTTTTCTTTTTTTCCTGTAAGAAATGCAATATTTTCTAGACTCTTAATAAATAAATAAATATGTAAATATAAACTATTCAAATTGAATTTAGTAGTAAATTACCGCATTTCTAAAACTATTGCCTGAAATTTTCCCATTACACAACGGTCTTTAAGAAATCCACATATCCACAAATGAAAATATTTTTATTACCACGCAGTTCTACCCACTTAACGCCGGCATGTGGGTACTCTTTTTTATCTTATTTATATTCACTTTGTATACATTAAGGAATATAAATTCCATAGTAAAATATATTTAAATAATCTGCTTAATACAAACTCTCATCTAAAGAAAATATCTGAATATTTATTAAAAAGCAAAACGTGGAAAGAAAATGTTAATAATTCTAAAAGCATTTTCCATTTTACACATTCGAAGTTTTTGGGTAAGCAAAACTCATCTTCCACGTAAAACCATCAATTTTGAATTTTCTCATAGCATTATGTTGACCAATTTTTTGCAGTAATAAGTTTGTAACTTGATGAAAAGTTTTAAAAGCTTTGCTGAGAAGTATTTCATACTCAAAAAACCTGCACATATGGTTGAAATACCAATAAACATACTTGCATACTTATATACATATATTTCTACTCAAGTTTCAGTTAGTTAACTGTTCATTTGTCGAAATTGCCTGCTGTTGAAAGTTGGAAACAGCAATCGTTTTATTTATACGTCGCTGTTTAAGTAGCAGCAAAGTCTTAGCAATGCAACGCATTCACATCACTCATACAACATCTTTCTTGGCCACATCTTGGCGGTGAATGAAACTCTAAATGTTTTCAGATTTAATTAAAACTATGTATGTATGTCAGAAGAAATCTCATAAAGCAAGCTTAAAAAGTAATGCCTAATTTGTTACTTGATCAGAAAATTGTATGCACTTTCCACAGCAAAATGCGAAATAGATAATGAATATTACGCATACGACCTGTTGATTCAAATTCATAGTACAACTACAAGCTGCCTCAGTACACTTTTAAGTATCTGGAATAATTGTTTCAAAATCATATATTCTGTCATTTATTCCGCCATAGCCGAATAGGTTATGGAATAACCACCATTCGGGTGAGCATAAGTTCGAATCCCCGTGCATGAAATACCAAATCTAATTTCGAAATCAAGCCAAATCTAGGAAAAAATTACATCCCGAACCAAATTTGCTTAGCCACTTTTTTGATTTTCAGTAACCTGATTAACCTGAAATCGTTACACAATAGAAGGAGTTCATTATCGCTTAATTTTGCTTTCGACATAATTCTAGATTCTCCGTTCTTACTGAAGAAAACGTTTTTTCTAATAGCGCTCGCCACACGGCAGACAATGGCACACCTCCGATTGTATTTCTTCCACGAAAAAGTGGCATAAAGGCATGCCGCTCGGAATCGGCTTAAAACCATTTGTGAAACAACAGCAAGACTTACACCACAAATAGGGTAAGGAACTCGGCCAAGTGCCAAAAAAGGGTGTAAGCGCCAATTACTACATACTTATATGTAAATATATGGCTTTCGAGCAAATCTATTCAAAAGATTGAACGAAGCTTTAATTAAAATTATTTGTACATGGCGTTGCCACCTAACTTTTAAGGCGCAAATGGTTAAGAATAGAGACAAATTAATCAAGTATGATATTAGCAAGTAGAAATCACGCAAGTACTTTTCGAGTGGTGTTGCCACATGTTTGTAAATTCAAAAAGTATTGAAATTGTTTTATAATATAAAATTATTATTAATTCATCACATATTGAAAACTTTTGACTATTTCCTTCTTTATTTTTTAATGTCGTTCGTAAATAGTTTTTTTAATATGCACGAAACTTTTTTTATAGGAAAAAAAGTATCAAAATTTCGAGCGACTTTAAACTGGCACTAAAATTTAATGGGCTATAAAACTGCATGACCGAATTTTTTTTTAATTCTGATTAAAAATTAAACAATGAAGATTGGTCAAAATTTTTTTAAATCTAGTACTAAGTTCGAAATTTGGATTATTATAGTCTGTAGAACCAACTAAATTTAAAAAATAATAATAGAAATTAAAAAATAATTTTTTTTATTTTAATTATTTTTTGCAATCTATTTTCTAACATTCAGAAATATTTTTACTTAAAACTAAGACATTTTATTAGACATGAATGGAAAGCACCCGGTGTGCAACCATTCCTGAAATGTTTGCTTATTAGCTTAATAAATTCATTGTTGACCTCCTCTTTAGTCTTTTAAAGGAGCTGGAATTGAGAGTTATTTCTGTGGTTAAAGGGTTTGTAAGATGTGGCAAGCTTTTTTATTTTTTCAGCTATTGTGAGAAATCGGAGAATATAAGTAAGTAAATAGTCAAGAGTTGTCTATATGGGATACCGTTATGATAATTTCGGCAGGAGTATGTGCTTCTACATTTTGTAGTTGCATCAGATAGAAAATGCTATAGATTTCAGAAAATGTATTTCATCACGTCGCTTGTGGAATTACACAAGTTTTGAAAATTTTTTGAAACTAAGTTCACTAAGCACAAAAACTAGTTTATCAATCTTAAAAATGTATTTCGTATTCAATCTTTCAATCTTAAAATGTATCCTGTGCAATTTTGAAACTTTTTAGTAAGTGAATTAGACGAAATCACTTTATTGATTTTGAAAAAAAAAAATTTTAAATCCCCTACAACTGTAAGATACACATTTGAGTGTTAAAAAACTACAAAATAAGGGAGAAATACAAAGGAAAATCTTTTTTAAACGTCCAAACCCCACTTATCCCAACAAATTACCGATTGAATTGCAAACGTCTTCAAGACTATAAGTTTATGTTTTTGAATGGCAATTAATAAATCAATCGGTCAAACTTTTAAAACGGCTAGTATTGATCTACATACTGACTCTTTCTCCCATGGCCAGTTATATTATACTCAAGTTGGCCTTTCACATCATTTTTATGTGCATACTTTCTTTAAAATACAAAAAATTTCAACAGAAAAAGAAATTGTTTGTCTCATATTTCAAAAATTTATTGATGAATTAAATATTTTAAATATATTTATATTTCACTTTATATGCAAGCGAAGCCTTAAGTACCAGGACTCTTATTATTTATAGGCGCGAAATCTCAAAAGACAACTTTTTATGGGATTTTTAAATTCAGTGGGCAAAGTAGTAAGAGAGTATTTGAAGGAGCAGAAATTTTCAAAGAAAAATACATTACATTAGACGCATTTTCTTCCTCTCGGAACTATAATATTTTTTGCTTTTTTTACCAGACTCAGTTTTATTTAATGATTTAATGCTGTTACTTAATATTTTGATTTAATGTATAAATATAAACAAATAAAATAAATTTATCAAACGATGGTCTTTCATGTCGGTATATCTGCTGTTCTTTTTCTTTTTTTTTCTTGTGAAAAAATCCATTTACTTTTGCTGGACGATGTAAAGAAAAGTAGCTGAATTCAAAATTTTAAAAGTGCCTAAAAAATTAAAAGTAAAAATAATGGCTTATTAAATCAGAATCACATAATTATTAGTACTTTCCAAATATTTGCCATAAAACTCAGATGAAAACTGATTAAATTGAGAACAAACATTGAAAACCGCACTACGCAAGATATTTAAGTTAGATTAGGATGAAAAATTGATGTTTAGAATTTACCTATGTACATATAATTGAAAATTATTCTTTGAAATTTTTACTCAGCTCACCAAATCTTGTTCACATTAAAAATGACTGCCCTTTATTTATTTTGTTATTTAATTCACTGTACAATTTCGATAATTCCAGTAGATTATCACAATGTGAGCACTCCTATCACACAATCCATTAAACTGACTTTTAATAGTATATAGAGTTTAATAGGCAGAACTCACTAAAAATATTTACCGTTAATTTCACTTTATATTTTTTTTTTCTCTCTTCTCTCTTTTTCACTTTTACACTGCTAATATTTTTTTGTTCACCAATTATTCAATAACAAAATTTTCAAATTATTGACCGTTAATATTTACGAAAGGTATGAATTTGCATAGAGAGCACCACAATGTTATACACTTGTTTGTTGTTGTTATACAATCTCAAATACAAATACAGTACATGAGAAGAAAATTGAAAATACCACTAAATGCGTATCCTTCCAATTTGTATGAAATGACCGTGTTCAATAACGATTGCGTTTGGCGTCGTATGCGCGAATGAATTTAAATTGAGAATCAAATAGACTATCACCAGAAACGAGCTTAAACAGTTGCAGACAACAACACAAAGGCCACAACAGTGATAACAATGGCCGAAGCAGAGACGAAGCTGGTGACATTGGCGCTAACAGTAATTGAAGCAACAAGAGAAAGTTGAGATGTTAACCACTACGAAGTAGGGGTTGATGTCGGGTGGGAGTTACACCACTGTTATCATTTAACAGAAACCGCTCGGTCGCGCGAACGAGAAAAGCTCGTTGTTTATACATATGTACAACAACATGAGAGGGGATACATTTCTATACAAAATTGTGCGTTCAAATTATGGCCGCAATGGCGCTAAGGTTAAGGTGTCTGTTACCAGCTAACAGAAACAGAATTTTGTAGGTATTGATAGGTATGTAAGTATGTATATATATGTAGGCATGTACAAAATGTATATGTGAGTAAGTAGGCACGTTTACCGAACAGCACAGCAAAATACAGCATAGGAGGCCGGGGAGCAAAATCGCTTAGGAAGCAAAATTTAATTTAGGAATATATAGGGTAATAGAGCTAGTAATGGAACAGCACTTAGTACGCCAAAAATCATATTTCTAAAATTGCATAGAATAAAATATATTTATATAAATTAGATGTTTCCAAAAGTTATTCAAAATAGTATATGTATTGTAATATAAAAAGGGCAATACATGTAATGGCAATTTTAATATTTTTAAGGAAGCATATATTTGGAGCCACAGCGTACAAATTAAAATTCGTAAATATATTTATTTCTCTTAACAAGAGGGTGGAGTGCAAATAATAAACCTTTTATCAGCAGGCGTTCATATACACACCCAGTTAAACGGCACTTGAAGTGATGACATTGTCATCAGCTGTCATTGACGACACTGTCTCTTTGTTCGAGAGCGCTTTCAAAGTCCTTGATAATAGCACAGGTACATTTGTAAGTAATTGGCAATTCATGTACGTATGCATGTGTGATTGCTTCACAGCCCTTCATGTACCTTTATGCATATGTACATACTGGTGTTTATCTCTTCAAAGTAGGTGACTGTTACTGTAAACATCCATAGTTTTCGTGTTGCACTGTGGGCAACAGGATCGCCCCTTTTGATATAAAAGCTCTATCCCAATGATAAAATAGCATTTTTTGCGCTTTTAGCAACAGGTTTTCTCCATCATAGTGAGCATTTTGTATGTTGGCGCTTATAATGCAAATAAACAAATTTTTTTTAGTTTAGAATTTTCTAATAAATTCAAATTTTTAAAAATTCTGAACTGGAACGCTTTCTGAAAAATGTTGCAAAACGCTGGAATTTATCAAAGAAAATATAAGAATGTGGTGTGTTTTGTAATTGCTATTTACATGCGTTCTGTTAAATAAAATACTTTTTTAGGTCTAGAAAGGTAAAATACGAGAATCTTAAATAGTTTGCATTTTAAGAGTAAGTTAGCAGAATATTAAAATGTTATGCCTTTCTCGCATCGCCGTTCCTTTTACTTGGCTTATGCTTACTTGCACTTTCGAAGGTAATTTTCTTTTTTTTTTTAATAAAACTAAACAAAAATTTGAATGCTGCTGTTAGCAAGTTTTCTTTGCAAATATGTATTAAATAGCAGTAGCTTTGCATGCAGCTTTGATGCGCTATCAACAACAGGAGTTTCCCCTATAAAACCACCCCTGAAATGTATATATATATACGAATGAACTTTTTAACATTATTTAACATAAATCTTTCAGCACTTCGTCTCATTTTTATATATTTTTTTTTTGTTTTTTGTATTGCCTTGAAGCAGGACACTTGCTATTTCACTCGCTCAGCAACAACAGCGTGGCATGCCTCACTAACTGTTTCTACATTTATTTTTAGCATTGTGTTTTTGTCACTTACTTTCATTCTCTGTATGCACACTCTTACCGAGTATAGTATGTGTATACGCATACATCCATATATAAATGCCATATATGTATGTGTAAATGAGTACACGTATAAATATATGTCATTTATTTACATTTTAGTAGCGTTCTTCAATATCGTATTTAACCTTACAGCCACATTTCGCCCGCTCTAATTTTTTATACGCCCACTTCGTTTTATGTATGTTTGTACTATAAAAAACAGCTCGATTAAAATTTTCCATTTCTATTTTGGTTTTCATCAAACCAAAACAATGTGTAAACAGTCAATTAGTTAACCCTTATAAACTTAGCTGTGAAGTTTTCGCTTGAGAATCATATTATTTTGCTCTTTATTTTTAAGCATTAGCTTCAGTACTTTTATCTTCTTATCCCAGTTCACGAAATTTATTTACGCCTATGGACGCGTATAAGGTCAACTCGCCCTTTTTATGCCATATTTATTCATCATAGCTAGAGTGTAACGTTCCATAAGTATACCCAAAGCCTTTCTATCTGAGCAGTCTCACTGGATTTTAACGTCTTTTCAGCTTCTCCACCGGAAATGTTAAATTTTTGTTGGTGAGAGAGGTCTTTACCACTGATATCTGTTTTTATGTATGCTATTACTTGCCATTTAAGGTAAAACTCTCTCTCAGAGATCATACATGAAGCAAGGAGCAACATTGAATATTTAAGTATTGTAGTTGTGATCTAACCATGGAAACCGTTGGAAGAGCTCTTACGTTGTTCATATCGACTCCTTTACTCTAAAGAAGACTATTTAAGGTAGTAGTCTGGTAACTTATTTTGAAAATTTCGAATTTCGGTTTTTTACATATTTTGAAAGTGCGATATATTGGTAATATACTGTACAAATTCTAGACCGAAATTCGAAATATTAACGAAATTATTGCACATACATCAGAGTGGCTCGTATTTGCGCGGCTCAATTGCTAAAACTTTAAACACGTTTTTCTCAAAACAACGTTTTTACGGATGACCGTCGTGAAAACAAATTTTCTATCTAACGGATTGAGCTGAAATTTAGATATGTTTTTCTACACATCAGTAGTTCTGGCGGGTAGTAGATTTAATTTATTTCGTCCCTAACTTTCCATTTTTTAGTCCGATTTCCACTTTAAAAAAAGGCAATTTTCTTACGAAGTCCGCCATTTTGTTATTTTTTGTCAAAATCATTTGATCTTACTACCCGCCAGGACGACAAGCACACTGATTAATAAGCAATTTGTTTTTTCTGTTTCAGATGACCACATATGACGAAATCACGACGGCCAGCCACTGTACCTCTTTTTTTTGCCGCTTGCTGCAGTGTACAAAAATAGTATCAAAACATTAAAAAAAAAAAAATTTTTTTTGTACACCTTCTGACACCTTTAATAGCATATCAGAAAATCAAACCGATTGAATTTTATTTTCCCTTCCAAAAAATGTCCCAAACATGGCCTCAAAAAACGTGTAAGTTACCAGACTACTACCTTAATTGTTAGAATAGCTTACATATATCATTAGCAGAAAAAGTCAAATCAAATTACCAAATTTTTTTGGTGCATGCAAATATTTCATAAATAATGACATCTTAGTTTACACGTTTCTCTTAACATTCATAAATAGAACCAACAAGTTGTTGTTGCTATGCTTGTGTGTACTTTATTTACATAAAACCATATACATATGCAAAATACGAGCAGACCAAAACAATACGTAGGATAAGGAAAAAGCAGCAGTAAAGCTTTTCGACATATCAATATATGTAGGTATACGCATGCTTATATTTTTTTATATACAAATAAGTAAACACTTGCATATATACTTACATAAATGTATATACAGCAAATACAGTAAGATATTAAGCTTCACTTCAGTATTATCAAAGGAGTACTGCTCCTTGTATGCATACGAATAAAGGCATTTTTTGAGCACAGATTTGAGTTATTTACTCACTCACTCAATTGTAGCTTTTTATGTTTACTCAGTGCAGATATGAACAGAAAACTTTCTGACAAGTTTTCTGATATGTGTTTCTTCATTTTTCTTGCGCTTACTTTGTTGATAAAGCTTATAATGAAGAAGAGCTTGGAAAGTTTTATAACCAAACAATAAGTTGTTTATCATGCTATCGTCAATCATATATACTTATATTGTTAGAAGTGAGGAGGATAAATGTTATCCTTAAAACTTTTTAGAACAAAAGTTATTTTAGCCAGCAATGGCAACAGAGAATGATGGCAAGATTCACCACACAATATTTAAAATAGAACTAAATGTAAGCTGCTAGCAGAGTATCAGCAGAGAACTTGTGCTCTTAACAGCTGTTACTTTACATTTCATGTACCAGCTTAACCTAAAGAGACATCCATGTAAAAATGGTCGAAATGCTCTTATTTCATCTCTAATTACAGTATTATTAATTTTTTTTTTAAATATTTTTTGTTTTTTTTTTGTTTTTTGCATTGGTTTTGTATGTATTGTTTTTTTCAATTCAAACCACTTTGGTCACACTCAATGCTTTAAACTCTATTCAATTATGATAATAATCATTCAGTACTTCAGTAACCAAACTACACTTATAATGCAATAATCACAAGCACTGAGCATTTGAAATAGTTTCATATGGACTTCTGCTTTGTATTGCAAGCCATTTTATGCCTGTATTTGAATTTCTTTGCTTGCTGAGCAGTGTTCACTCAGCACACTTAGGCTTAATGATAATTAGAAATCCATTATCAAGATTTTCTATATCTACTGTGCAGAGTGTTGTGCTTCTGAAAATAATATTAACAGATGCTTAATTGTTTTTAGCATAGTGTATTTGTAGATTGTGCGTCCGTTTGCGCAAATTCCATTTACTCTAAATGCGAAGTGCGCTGAAAATTAGTTAAACTTTTAGGTTCAAGTGTTTTGCCATTGTTGCTCATTAGTACTCTATATTTTTCATTACCTTTATTATTATTTTTTTTTTTTGCTAAATTATCTTTTTTACCCTATGAAAGATAATCTTATCGTACTAAAAAAATTAAATAAATATACGCATGCTATATAATAATAAGATGTAAGCACACAAAGGATGTATGGAACGCAGTATTGGGTTTTAAAAGAGTTTCCCCATTTTTACAAAAAGCTTTTTTTATAAACTTAAAGAATAATTCAATTACACAGATGTAGGCTCTGGCACCTAGTACTCGTTCTAGCATTAGTTTTAGTGTTATATATTAATTCTAATAAATAAATAAATAAATAAATAATTACACAGATTTTATTGTTCTTCTTTTCATAACATGAGACTGGTTTCCACAATATTTGGGTTCTAAAAGTGTCCACCACGTCATCGTTTTAAGAAAATTGAGAGTAAAATGCCAAAAAATCTTTTCTTAATGTACATACATATAAAGGGTGGTTAAATTTTAAGGGCCGATGTTGAATGTGAATCACACCTAAACGTCAAGTTTTTTTCTGCATTTCATTTGACATTTGTCAATTTCAGACTAATTCAATTTGAACCATAGAAAGATATACAATCGAGCAACGCGTTAAAGTTATTCAGGCTTATTATGAAAACGGGCGTTCAAATCAAAATGCATATCGCGCACTTCGTGATTTTTTCGGTCAATTTAATCGTCCAAATGTGCATACAATCGGAAAAATTGTGCAAAAGTTTGAGCAAACCGGGTCTGTAGGAGATATAAAACACTAGTGCATGCTCGGACAGCTCGTACTGCAGAAAATATTGCTGCTGTTCGCGATAGTGTGGTTGAAGAGCCGTCCACCTTAACTCGTCGTCGTGCCCAACAATTGCACCTTTCACGCTCGTCGTTGATGAACATTATGCATAAAGATTTGCATTTACACACTTACAAGGTACAATTGACTCAAGAACTAAAGGCTCTTGACCATTTCAAGCGTCCTCAATGGTCAGAATTGCCGAAAACCAATGCACCCACAAAGAGGGACTGTTTGGTGCGGTTTATGGGCTGGCGGCATCATTCGGCCGTATTTTTTCCAAAATGAGGACGGTGACGCAGTTACTGTGAATAGTGTTCGCTATTGTGAGATGATAACGAACTTTTTATGGCCCGAATTGGAAGGTATGGATAAGGACGATATGCGAAACAATGGCTCTTTTGCGCGAAAAATTTGATGGCCGAATAATCTCACATCGCGGCGATGTCAATTAGCCGCCAAGATCATGGGATTTGACACCGTTGGACTTCCTTCTTTAGGGTATTTCAAAGAAAAGGTGTACGTTGATAAGCGAGCAACAATTCAAGAGCTAAAGGATGAGATAATTTGGCACATTAACGGCATAGAACCTCAATTATGACTCAGCGTCATCGAAAATTTGGACCATCGGATGGAGGTGTGCCGCGGCGGCCATTTGGCCAATATTTTGTTCAGTACGTAGTTGAGTTATACCAATATTATCATAATAAAGAGAAAGGACAATAAGTTCCTAAAAAATTGTATTTTATTCAAAATCAACACCGGCCCTTGAAACTTAACCACCCTTTATTTAAGAATACATACAGAAAATTTTATACCGTTCCATTGTATATTTTCGAAGTTACACGCAAATTTGAAAAAACGTTTCAGAGTGCTTGTAAACTGCTTTTGAAACTTTAAACACGTTTTTCTAAAAATTGTGTTTTCAAAGTGGGTGACCAACATTACTCAAAAACGAAAAACTCATAAAACTTAAAAGTTTTTTCAGAAAAAATTATGGGAGATTCTTTTTTTTTTGCCTTCTAACTGTATATAACTCCTTAAGGACCGGTAATCACTATCGAGCTGGTGTTTAACTTATAAAAATTAAAACAACCCTCGGGTTTTGGATTTACTGATTAGAAACCCTTTGACAGTTTTTTTCAAAATTCAAAATGACGATATTCAGCGACACAAATAATCTCAGATTACTCCGTTTGACCTTAACTTTGACTCAGCTCAACTTTTCAATTAGAATATTGATCGAACTGTCAGTTGGACTAAATGCGAGCCTATAGCTAACTTTCATAGATTTTAAGAAATCTTTTGACGCATTAAAAAGAAACTTTATCTGGAGAGCACTTGAATTAAGAGAGATTCCACCTAAAATAGTAAACATACATAATTAAGGCAAAAACCACCGCAGAAGATTGGCCGTCTGGAAGTCCGGATCTGAATCCGTTTAACTACAGTTTGTGGTCAGAATTGGAGAACATGGCCTGTCGAAGACCTCACAGAAATTTGGAAAGTCTCAAACAATCTTTGGTTTGAGCAGTGACGTCAATATCCATGGAAACCATGCGTGCTGCAATAGCTCAATCCTAATCGTTTGAAGGCTTATGTAAAAACCAATGGTGACCGTTCCGAATGAAAATTTAATTTTTTTTTTTTAATTTATTATTTGTTCGACAAATCGAGGGACCTACAGTTTCAAGCCGACTCCGAACGGCAGATATTTTTTTTTATGAGGAGCTTTTTCATGGCAGAAATACACTCGGACTTTTACCATTGCCAGCCGAGGGGCGAGCGCTATTAGAAAAAACTGAGTCTTGGTGGTGACGGCTACGGCTGACGACTACGGCGGCCGACTAATTTCATTACAAATAGAATTATAATGTCATATCTATAACGGACTTAACATGTAACAGAACTTATAGCAGGACTAGCAGGACAGAAGCGAGGAGAAATTTGCAGATTACGTGATTAAACTCCTAAAACAATTTGGTTCGGTATTAATAGTAGCGTTGGAGACAGCGTTAGACCTAAACGAAGACTCCAACGAGAGTATTAGGAATGTTGTCTTCTGCTTAACTACCGGTTCAGCTTTGTCACCATGAGACCCTGAAGGCAAAAAGCTGACGGTGAGAAGGAAACTCAGCCAGAAACTATGCTATCCGAAAACCTGGAGTTCCAAGTAGTTACAGCTTTCTGACCCTATTGACGTGGAACCCAGTAATCCCCGCTTTGCAACATACTTTGCAGGAGACAACAGTACTATACCGCCAGACGAGCTTCATAAACAAAGAGACACTGCATAAGGAAAAGGCTGTCACTCACCATAAGATGAAAATACACGTAACTAGGGATACAGAAGCACTAACTCTAACTAAAGGGGTAAATCTCTTTAGAATTTTATTATTAGCAGTGCCTATTGCATACTGATTTTGTTCCGTGTTGGGAGGTTTTCTCCAGGCTCTCTCTAGCAGGTCACAAAATTATTCGAATTTATTTTTAATGTAGTGATTCATATCAAATAAATGCAAGCATTTTTATTCTAAAAGACATCCAGCCAACCAACCATCTGGCTAGGCAGAAGACGAGCAAGATAATTTCTTTGTGCAAAGAGAAATTTGAGTTATCTTGGTTGCCTATAATATAGTCCTGCATAGATTGGCTACATATTTGCTCAACAGGTTTTGGGCAAGAATACTGAATTTTAAAGCCACGAGATTCTTCTGGCTACGTCTAAAGGCCTTCTAACACTAATAAAGCTTGAACTCCCGATTATGATAGATAGGACAAGGTGAGATTGGCCTTGCGGTTAGATTCATAATAATCTGAGCCCCTTACTTCTCAGTTCCTCTGCTTTTGCGAGCCTAAATTCACTGCCTGCAGCTTTTTAGCCACTTCTGCGGAAATTGCAGGTTTGGGTATTAGTCAACTGCTGACTTTCATCATCAGCACAAAGGAGTTACCACAGCCGTAAATTTTCCGTTCGGTTAAACGCCCTTTTTCTCTCTCAATGCAAAAACAACGGACGAATTCTGGGCTCGCTCTCAACCTTTGCACAACCATATTACCTAATCTAACCTCAGGCCGGCGCCCTAGCCGAATAGTCATCCACTACTACCATTCGGAAATGCGTAAGTTCGAATCTCTGTGCATGAAACAGCAAAATTATAGACAAATATTTTTCTAATAGCGGTCACCACTCAGCAGTCAATGGCAAACCTAGCAATAGCAAAAGTGCCAGCTTTCCTCTCCATTCTCCAGTCGTATTATATTTGATGGCATTTCCGATCATTTTCTTTTAGTACTCTTCCCATCTTTATGAAGCTCTTTTGGTATACCCCTGAATTCCGAACTGCAGTATTTGGCTCCCAATATTTTTATACCAAGATTACATGTACTATAATTCTACTTTACTTCTTTAATAACACTTTGTGATTCTATTAATAACATAATCCAATAATTTTTAACTTTCTTGCCTCAAAATGGTGAGAAGTTCAAGTGTTCTAGCTGCAATATTTGCGGCAGTACTGCTTTCCATGAGATGGCACACATTCTATCACAACATTTTTGCAGCTATGTCAACGTCACGCGTTCCGGCCATGATGTTAACAATGCAAAATTGTGGCCAACGTGTTAATCAGCTGGCCAAACGGTTAATCAGCTCTCAGCGAATTTGAAGGAAACAGTTGATCTGCTGACGTAATAAAGGATATTACAGCGGTTTGTTTGCAACAGAACAACCAGGGATAATAGATTACAAGGTTTGGTCTTTCGAAACAAAATTGTAAAAGTAACTTCGGGTACCACGTCATAGGTAGAAGCCGGCATTAGGATGTTCCGATGTTCTTCCAAGCAATCATTGCCAATCAATCTCAGTTTTGTCCTAAAAAAACCGCTGTCCCCACTCCGGTTACCTCAGCAAATCAGCTGAAATATATTATAAAAATTTTCAGATATCAGCAAACCGAGAGTGACGCATTCCAACTTTTTTTAATAGAACGAGATACTGTCACTCTTTTAGCAAATGTAGAGTACCTCCACTTCACTTTCAAATTTCTTTCGAATTCTTTAAATATATTTTTAATACTCAAACTCAAATTATGTAAACCATTTCAATTCACTCTACTCTTCAATTTCAATGACCTAATTCTTTTCATTTCAATTTACTCTACTTTAATGACATAATTCTTTTCAATTTCAATGGCATAAATTCTTTTCCTTTTTTTTTTGAAACCCGAAACATAAGTAAACACATGGCACACACCAAATACATTTTTTTGTCATATGATACCCCACTCCAAAGCAAAGCCATAGCTTACTGTGAAGTAAGTTAACCTAAACAAAATTTAAGTCAACCTAAGCAAAATTTCATTTTATAGTATTTTTAAGTGTTTACAATTTTGTTATTGATTTTTACTTGTAACAATGTTTGATTGTAATCTATATATATAAAAAGAAGTTACATTTCCTTGGTAATCTTATAACTCAAGAACCGCCGAACCGATTGACACAAAAATTGTAGAGTTCTTTTCTATCTTTGAGGAGGTGGTTTGTGTGAAGTTTGATTGAAATCGGTGCAGCCGTTCCTGAGTTATGACATTTTATGTGAGTAATGGTTTCCTCTCATACGAAATGCCTGTATGGGGAAAACAACAACAAATACACAGCCGCTTATGAGCGTTTCTGTTGTACTGTTGTGGTTGTAAGTGTATTATGTTAATATTAATTTTGGACGAAAATATAATAAAAACTGGAGCATTCAAGGAACTGGAAAAACATTTTTAACTTTATTTATTTTAGCATAATTTATTTAGCGTAAACAATGCGACTTATTATCGGGACAATGTTTTAGAAGCTACTTTAGAGCCGTGGATGCTCCAACAGGACTCGGCACTGTCTCATAAAACTCGTGTGAACCAAGAATGGTTAAAAAATCATGTTCCACACTTCATTTCGTCCACACAATGGCTTTCGAATTCGCCAGACGCAAATCCGATGGACTATTCTATCTGGTTCATTTTGGAGATCACGGTGAGGACTTAAAACTATGCCATTATGGATGCGCTGAAAAAAGCGATTATACGAGAATGGGCCAAAATACCTCAATACCTCACATTTGTGCAGCATGCAACTCATTTTTTGACCGTTTGAAGGCTATAGTCAAGGCAAAAGGTGGTCATATCGAGCTAAAGTGAATATATGTTAAAATTGTAATCATTTTTGAACTATTTTGTCTTTGAAATCAATAAAAACTAATTTCACACAAAAAAGTTATGGTGTTTTGAATAGCGCTTATATCCTTTTTGGGTGTTTGGCTGATCTCCTCCTCCTATTTGTCTTGAAATTGTTTCACAAATGGAGGGACCTAGAGGTTTAGGCGACTCCGAAAGGCAGATATATTTTTTTATGAAGAGCTTTTTCATAGCAGAAATACACTCGGAGATTTTTCATTGCCTAGCGAGGGACGACCGCTATTAGAAACAACTTTTTCTTCTTATTGGTCTTTCACCGAGATTGGAACCTACGTTCTCTCCGAATTCCGAATGGTAGTCACGCACCAACTCATTTGGCTACAGCGGCGGAAAAACAAATGATTCTGCATAATATTGAAATTCTCGGAATCAGGAAAATGAGGGGGAATAGAAGCGGCGAGCTTACTACAATGAGCAACAACACTCTTCTATGCAGCGGCCACACGAAAAGAAATGAAAAGGGGGTAGGCTTAACAATATCGAAGTAAATTAAACACTCGCTCCATTCACGGAAACCCATCTAAGAACGTGTCATTATGGCAAACTAGCGCAGTAAAGTGTACCGTTACATAACAGCGATTCAATGCTATGATCCAACTGAAAACGCCGAAGACGCAGTAAAAGATATATTCTACAATACACTGGCACCTACTCTGAGTCAGATACATCAAAACACTAAAGTTGTCCTTATGGGGGGGGAACTCAATGCTAAAATTGGCAAAAACAACACAATTCTGAAGCAGACGATGGGCACGCCCGGTTGCAGTACACATAACAACAATGGTGAGAGGCTAATCGCATATAAATATCCACAAGTATACGTGTACATCTCCACGCCAGAAACCAAATCGACTACATCTGCATGAGCAGCAAATGGAAGAGCTCCTTGATGGACGTGAGGAACAAAGATGGAGAGGATATTGATAGCGACCATATGCTGATAAGAACTAAACTTAATTTAAAAAGAATTGAAAGAGCGTCTTGTAAACGAATGCGCTTGAACATTGGCAAACTACTCAACACCAATATAAAAACTCAATACGACTCTGAACTAAACACAATATTGACTAGTAGCGGTGCTGCTTCCTGGGAGCAGATAACCAACACCGTAAAGCAAGTCGCATTGAATAGTCTTAGATATGAATTTATGAATAAAGAGTAGCCATGGATATCACATAATACCTGGTATACCATCAATGATAGAAACGCATTAAAGATTCACTTGGTTAATAATAATGCAATGACCATAAAATATAGAGAAACAGCAAAAAAGGTAAAGAAGCTAGCCAGGCTTGAAAAAAGAACTCATTATGCAAACCTGGCCACAGCCGCATTATGCAAAAAAAGGGGGAAAAAAGATGATAAAAAATTTAGTTATTTTATAATATTAAAAATGCTTTTTAAATAATCGAAGTTTAATCAATAATCACTGAACTAGTAGTAGGAATTCCTCATTTAACTTACAAAAATCATGGTTAACAATTGATTTAATTCATACATTACACTGTGTGACAAAAAAAAATTAAATATACTTTTATGGAGACCTAGCACAACTTGTGGCTATAGAAAAACTAAAAAAATGGTATAGGAGAAATTTCCAATACACCCCCAAAATCTCATTTTATGGCCATAAAACCGTTTTTCAGTAGGTTGATGTGAAGAATAACTCCTAACTTCGCCAATTTCCATCCGATTTCGAGTTTGCTTTTTTAGTTCGAAAGAACAAAAACAAGCCTTTTTGACAGTGTGTTGACAATTTTTCTGAAATGACAACTGACGAGACTGTAGACGGAAGTATTTGGAATTTTTTTATTTTTTCTCTATTTTTTCTCTATTTTTTCGACTTTGACATAATTTTTACGATATTATCCGATATTGAGGATTTTTTTTAGTACACTACTGTTATAGTAAATTTAATTTTGCGTCGAATGAGCTATATTTGACTGTAATTGAATTAAAATTAATAGAGTTGTGTGGGTTTTAAGATTTTTTCTTTTTTTTTACTACGAGATTTGTTATTCGTTTCGAAGCATGAAAATGATAACAAGTGTCATTATAAACACACAATATTTATTGGAGTATTGTGCAGTGCAGCACTGTACGGTGCGGTACGGTGCAGAACACAACGGAACTGGTTCCAAACTTAAAAATGCATTGGAAACGGCCCTTTGGAGTTTAGTATGGTACGGTACATTTGTCATTCTCTTCATCAGTTTTGAATACTTCTCTGTAAGAAATTCGATCATCATCATTCATCTTAAGTCGTCACCAACTAAATTCTATTGTTTAAATCGAGAAGCGAACGTTTCAGATTGTCTTCCCGATAGAAGTAAATCACGAGAAAGATCCTGAAAATCTGAATTTGATACAATGTGTCGTTCTGAAGACTTAGAACCAGACGGAAAGTACTCTTCATCATCAGGTTTATTGTTATCAGTTTGATCATCATCAGCAATGAGTTGAACTTCCTTCAGTTCCTGCAGTTGAGTCAATTATATCGCCCAAGACTACGGGGTTCTTAACAGTTGCAACATCAGCATACTTTATGTGCTTTCGAGTTTTATAATGATGACCGTTTACGTCCGTTTTACAAAAATAAC
The DNA here is from genome assembly GCF_027943255.1 of Anastrepha obliqua. Taxonomy (NCBI): domain Eukaryota; kingdom Metazoa; phylum Arthropoda; class Insecta; order Diptera; family Tephritidae; genus Anastrepha; species Anastrepha obliqua. Next base: position 67,520,517 of record NC_072893.1, read on the forward strand.
AATCATCTGGTTTATGATAAGGCTAATGATGCCACATCATCGGAGAATATTGAGAAATTCGACTTTTCTGGCAACGTTTTGATTTATATCTCTTGAATTTCAATGAAACAAACAATAAAACTTTGACGTTTTAATAAGGTTAAATTATAATAACAAACTTCTTTTGTTAATCAATGTACAGTGTGAAGTTTGGTACACTTGGGAGCTTTTTCATATTTCTATTGAAAAAAAAAAATGTGATATAATATGTCAGATATTTTCGTAAGTTCTAACCAGTTCTGTTGTATGCAGTACAGTGTACTCTTATGTATACATATACACTCCAATAAATATTACGTATCTAATATATAATAACGCATCAAAACACGTCCTTATTCCCATTTAGCGTCAGTTATACCTACATACCAAATTAGTAAAAAAAAAAAATAAAATCTTAAAACTCACACAACTCTATTAATTTTAATTCAATTATAGTCAAATATAGCTCATTTGACGCAAAATTAAATTTACTATAACAGTAGTGTACTAAAAAAAATCCTCAATATCGGATAATATCGTAAAAATTATGTCAAAGTCGAAAAAATAGAGAAAAAATAGAGAAAAAAATAAAAAAATTCCAAATACTTCCGTCTACAGTCTCGTCAGTTGTCATTTCAGAAAAATTGTCAACACACTGTCAAAAAGGCTTGTTTTTGTTCTTTCGAACTAAAAAAGCAAATTCGAAATCGGATGGAAATTGGCGAAGTTAGGGGTTATTCTTCACATCAACCTACTGAAAAACGGTTTTATGGCCATAAAATGAGATTTTGGGGGTGTATTGGAAATTTCTCCTATACCATTTTACTTAGTTTTACTATACCTACAAGTTGAACTAGGTCTCCATAAAAGTATAATTTCACTGTCGCACAGTGTTATTCATTTAATATATTAAAGTACATAAAGAAGGAAATAAAAATGTAACGATGTTGTCTGTCACAGCTTTTAAGTTAATTAATAATTGAACTCTCTGTAAGAAAATCTCTATGGAGCCAGGCTGAGTATATGAAACCAGTTAGCATTCTCTAATTTTGACCATTTAGTTTATATACCTATTACTTCAGCGTCGTTTAGCTTCTCTGAATTTAAGTATTTTTGTCCTTCAGTACAGGGCACCTTCCTAAGAAGTGATACATATAGTATCTTCTTCTTCGTTTGAGTTGCATAGTGTGCAAATTTTTACCGCGTTTCCATAGGCTATTGAATTCATTTTTAACAAACCACATCTTGCTTTAAATATTGTTGTGATATCAGCAAGCCGCATATCTTCTCCTAAGTATGATTCTCTTTTTGAGTGATGTAAGTGTCTTGCCAGTCCTTAGGAGTTACATTTTTTTTTTTAAGCTTTAGGCCGAACTCCATACCTAAGTCATTGAGTTGTTTGAGCCAAAACACGTTTTTTTCGTAATATGCACTGTGTAAGTTTGTCGGTGAGTCTACTGCTGTTGTATTCATAGATAGTTTTCCAAATGTACCTGTATTTCATGTGTAGTTCTAGCGAATATAAGTAGCTACCTTCTACGTTAGTTTCTAGAGTTATTGCACAATTCGGGCTGAAGTCAGGTAATTTGAAAATTCATATAATGAAATAACGCTGAAGTTTATTTACTTCTTCAAACAGCGTATAACCCCTGATTTGAGCTGCATATCGTATGGCTCTGCACACAGCTTGAAACAGCTTCCATTTTGCTTTATATGAAATGTATGGTTTAGCTAAGAAATTGTCCATGTACAATGCTAGCTGTTGCTGAATTATTTCTGGCTTGCATATGTTTAGCAAACGACATTTTGGATGTGAGAATGACACCAAAATATTTATATTCTGCTACCCGCCTTTGTACCACCATTTTTCTGTCGTGGTTAGTTGACCACCTTTTCTAAAGACTATCATCTCAGATTTCATTAAATTTACTTCCATGTTCCCCTCAGCGCTATATATTTTTAGTGTTTTAATCATAGATTGCATGATATTAGGGTCATCTGCCAGGAGAACAATATCATCAGCATATAAAAGAAGGCGTACATTTATTCCATCAATCAGTAGACCAACTTTCAAATACTCATGCGGATCATTTAGGTATAATGCGAAGGGTCAAAGGTAATAAAGGACAACCTTGATTCACCCTTGTACAGATTTCGAAGTAATCTGATACTTCCCTTCCTGTCCAAAATGCTTTTCTCATATTCGAATACATATTTTCAATCAGATTTGTTACTTTGTTGGATAATCCAATCTGTCGAAGTTTATAATGTACACAAAGGATGCAAACCTTTTTTTTGTTTTTATTGAACTTTAAATGTACTACAGATGCAAGATTGTATATGATATTCACTGTTGAGTCTTGCAGTCAATAATCGCTGTGTCCATCATGATTTTTAATGACATTTTGTATTCGATTTGGTATAGAATTGATAATCCTACGGTACGTTTCTGTAGGAGTGGAATACCATGGTTTTTTAATTTTTTTTCCATAAATACTTCTTATTTTTGAATGTTTCCTTCCCGATTCGATTCTCTCAAAGGTTTTCAATGGGGCTTAGGTCGGGTGACTAGCTTGGCCAATCCACAACCTTAACTTTATTTTGTAGAAAAAAACATCCACATACTAACAATGAGGCGTGTTTTGGATCATTATCTTGCATAAAAAGCCACCGAATTAGCATATTCTGCTCAACAAATGGTAGCATCACTTTTTGAAGTATGTCTTCGTAAATAAATTTGTTCATTTTTTTGGTTATGAAGTGAAAGGTCTTACTCCATGCCAAGAGAAGCATTCCCAAATCAGTATGTTGCCGTCACCGCCATGCTTAACGGTTTTTTTTTTTTTTTGTGAACCGCAGTGAAATCCCTTGTCTTTTAGGACGTCTGACATTTCGCCCAGCATCATTTCCACATAAATTTATTTTTAGTCTCATCGCTCCAAAGTACCACATTTTCGTCTGGTCCACGCCTCTGGTCCACACCATGGCTTGTGCTCTTGAACAAATTTTTCAATACTGGTGAAAACCCGATTGAATGCTGGAATAATACTGCTGACGAAATAAGAATACTATCAACTAATACATAGGAACAAAAATTAATATAGCCAAAGATGGATGAATGATAAAATTTTGAACTTGATGAATGAGAGAAGGAAACATAAACATTGACGAATATAAACGAAGAAACAAGGAAATCAGAGACAAAATAAGAGACACAAGAAACCAATGGATGGGAAGACAATGTGAGGATATAGAACGATTGGAAAGTTACATGATAGTTTTAACATACACAGAAAACTAAAGGCAACATGTAACCTGAAAAGATACAATGCAATTAATACGTTATACGATACAAACGACAAAGTTATAACAGACGAAAACGAAAAACACAATATTTGGGTACAATATGTCCATGAATTATTCAAAGAAGATTCAAGTGATGAAAATATTAGTATAACCGACTCAACAGATGATCCATTACTTAAAATAACTATGCCTAAAATAAAAAATGCGATAAAATTATAAAAACAAAAAAAAGCAACAGGCTGTGGCGAAATCTCAGCTGATGTTCTCAAACTTATAGATGACAGTGGAATGCCAACCCTAATGAAAGTGTTTAACCACATCGGTTAATAAGTCTTATGAGCCATACGCTAAAAATTTTTCTAAAAATAAAAAATAGTTTAAAAAAACTAAAAAACACGCTTTTATTGCTAATCGAACTAAAAAGTAGAAAATACATTTTAATGACAAAGGGACCTATAATGAAGTAATAGCAAATCGAACGATCAGTCATAGTCAACTACCTGAGAACAGAGTTATAACAAAAATTAAGATACAAATAGAGTAATTCAAATTAGAGTTAAAAGCGTGGTTCACTTTCATAACATTCTGTACATAGGTATATTAGTTGCCAATAGAATGATTGTAATATTTACTATATCAAGCATCCCACGCTTTTAACTCTAATTTGAATTACTCTATTTGTATCTTAATTTTTGTTATAATTCTGTTCTGAGGTAGTTGACTATGACTGATCGTTCGATTTGCTACTACTTCATTATAGGTCCCTTTGTCATTAAAATTTATTTTCTACTTTTTAGTTCGATTAGCAATAAAACCGTGTTTTTTAGTTTTTTTTAACTATTTTTTATTCTTAATTTCTCCCGATCTAAAGCATACAAAAGGAATGTAATGATGCAATTTTGTTTTAAGTCTAATTATTTAACAGTCTAACAAATGTAAAAAAAAATTATTTTCAGTAGTTACTTTAAAAGTTATTCACGAAAAACCAAAAAAATGCCCTGAACAAAAAGTGTAAATACGTTATATTAGGACACTTATTTTGCTCTTCTTTTCTGCGAATACTTAACTGTAAAGTACCGTTTATTTTATTTTGTGGTTCTACTTTTCATTCTTCTTAAAATTTATAGCATTTTGTCTTTTGTGTACGATCGGAAAAATGTCGCTCCGCAAAGAAATCTCTACTGATTTGAGAAAATTAGTTGTTGAGTACAGAAGTAATAAGACATCCTTTGGTTAAATAGCTGATTTATTGCATTTAAGCAAGTCTACGGTACAAACTGTTTGTAAAAACTTTGAAACAACCAATTCTCTGGAGATTAAGCCGCGTAGTGGCCGGTCCAAGAAGCTCAACCGGAGAGATGTATTCTTTATTCGCAAAGCAGTGAATTAGAATCCGAAAATACATGCTACTGATTTGGCCCAGGAGGTAGCCGAGAGGTATCAAATTGTTGTCCACCCTTAATAATGAAGGTAACATCTGCAGAACTCCTCGCAAGAAGCCCCTTATAAGCGAGAAAAACTGAAAGCTTCGTATGGAGTTTGCAAAAAAGTACCTTATAAGGGAATAGAATTTTGGAAACTAGTTTTATTCACTGATAAGTCCAAATACAACATATTTCGATACGACGGCAAAGCCAAAGTTTGGAGAAAACCAAACACTGTCATGGATCCTAGGAATCTGATTCCGACTGTAAAGCATGGTGGTGGCAGTGTCATGGTTTGGGAGCAGTTGCAGCCACAGGAGCTGGAAACCTCGTTTTCATTGAAGGAAATATGGATCGCTTCTAATACAAGCACATTTTGGAACAAAACCTGATGCCATCCGTGGACAAACGAGACCTAGGCTCGAGCTGGATCTTCCAGCAAGATAATGACCTGAAGCATTCTGAAGGACTAGCTGCTGTATTACATTTTATAATAAGTAATAAGAGGACAAAACGTTCCTGGACACACGCTTTTTTCTGTAAAATGAATCCCTATTTAATAATATTTGACAAAAATTTTATTAGAATTATGTTTACAGACCTGTTTTCTTTCCCGGCATCCATTTCATTTAGTTTTTATTTTGCTGTTTCTCCTTACATTCGTAATAATAATTATCGATAACACAGAAAACACAGGGTTGTATGCCAAAAAATATCGTTATTATCTAGGATTATTTTATAATCTCAGATTTTGGAAGACAAATTTTGTATGGGAAATCGCGCTTTTTAATTACAGATTTCGAGTTAAGCGCGAAAAAGTAGATCATTTACTTATGTATATGTGAACGTATTATAAGACACATTTAGTAGAAACGGTAGATGTTGGGGTTAAATACGCATAAAAGACGGATTTCATTAGAAATAAAGATTTTTCATTTTACAACCAAATTCACCTTACTTTTTGCCCACAGGTAAAAAAAGAAAATATTAATCCTGGCAATCCTAATAAGGATAATGGAAAACTTTTATCAAATTATTGCATTGTCATCGGTCCTTGATAGGTGTGCAAAATTTCAAGTCGATCAGATTTTTAGAAGCCAGTGAAAATTAAGCTCAAAGATTCCGTTACATACATACATACATACATACATACATACAACCCGAGCTAATAAAAGTGTGTTAATAATATAATTCATAATCATTCATGCGAGGCCGCTATGGGAACAACACAAATTGACTTTAAGAAAGAATTTGGGACCAGAGAAACAATATTTAGCCTTCAAATGTTTACACAAAAATCACAGGACGTCAATCAAGATATCTGCAAATGTTTCATAGACTACGAGAAAGCCGCTTATTTCGGACACATAACAAGGGGTGACAAACACGATCTATTAAAACTGCTGATACAAGGAAAAATTGAAGGACAAAGAGGAATTGGTAAGAAGAAAATGACGTGGTTATACAACATCAAGGAGTGGACAAGTCTCAAAACAATAGGCGAACTAACAATGGCAGCGAGAAACATACGCAAATATGTATATAATATGACCTGGCAACCGTAGGGCTAAGATCAAAATAACGTTTGTATGTAATCGCGAACAGCCAGCATGGATACGCCGATTAAGAAGAAGTTAAATTGCAAGAGTTGTCCGCAAAGTGCCTATTTTAGTGGCCACGCAAAATTACACTTTATGACAATAACCGAATCTGTGCAACCAGTAACCCAACTTAGTGTAACGGGTCTTTTCAATTCACAACGAAGCAGTAAATTTGTGAAAAGCGCAATTTCTATAATAAAAGAATAAATAATAGGCGCTTTGGCGCCTATTTATGGAGTGCGTCTTGAGGTTGTTCCACAAATGGAGGGACCTACAGTTTTAAGTCGACTTCGAACGGCTCATTTTTGTATGAGGAGCTTCTTCATAACAGAAATACACTCGGAGATTTGTCATTGCCTGCCGAGGGGCGACCGCTATTAGAAAACTTTTTCTATAATTTTGGTGTTTTATGCACGGAGTTTCGAACCTACGCATTTACGGATGGCAGTCACGCACCCACCCATTCTTCTGCGGCGGCCGAATGTAGTTTTAATTATTCCAAGCGGCACAAGGAAATCGGTAAATAAAGGCAGCGGAATTATTTTAACACATTGACGCCCGAGAACGAGATTTCCCGTTTTCATTACACTCGTTGGTGACCGGGAACGATATTCCTCCCAAAGTAATTTGCAAGTTTAAAATCTGCGGTCATATAGTAAATTTCAGCAATACATTAGCGGGCGGCAATGTGTCAATGGTCAGATGTCTACATACATACATACCACTTCAACGACTACAAATGGTAAAATCTTTCTGTTAACAATTAAATAAATACCTTGAATTGATTTTTTTTAGAAATTATTTTCTTTATTTTTTATAAGTTAGTTTCGTTAATGAAAATTTTCTAATCACAAATATAAAAATTCAGACATTTGTTACCTCCTTTTTACCAAAAAAAAGAGTGATAAATTTAATTTATCTTAAATATTGAGGTGAATCAGCTGTTACCAAGTAAAATATTTGAAGCAAATTTTTGTCTAAATTTCCAATACGAAACCAAAAAAGAACTAATGTTGTTGCTGTATACACAAGTTTATTTTCCTGTAAACACAGCAATGTTATGGCGAATAGCTGACCCTTAAGAAGGAAGTTTGTGCTACCGCATGAATTCATATTATAAGAGGAATAATATGAGGGCTTAGCAGTGCGCGCGTTCGGCATGTTTTAAGAAAATATAAAACAAATATAACACCAACACTGCACAACACTGCGTCGCGTTTGAATCATACCGATGGTGATGGGAAGAACTTTAGAGTACTATTCAGACTTAAAAATAACTTGTATTTATCGAAAACTAATAATTCTCAATTAACGCACATAAAAGGGCAAAACAATATTAAAAATAAAAAATAATGATTACAAAATGATTGTAAGGCGATTATGCGTGTTCATTTGAGGTGATTGTTTTGCTGTTGTTACTGTGTTCGGATCACAGTCTTAGTCTAATCGTCACCAGCGGTACGTTTCACCTTTCGCTGCTTTGGGCTTTGGCCTTGCTTTGGGCTGCTCTGTTTACCTGGCTTTGGAGAGGTCTTTGAGGTTTTTGATTTTGGCGGTGATTGTTCTGTGAAAGCAATGAATATATTAGATATTTTAAAACTCAAAGCAGTAACAAACTCTATATAACTTACGCAGCACTCGCAATGTTTCTTGTGGCAGCCATTCATATTCGATGTTGCTGTTATTAGAGGTGCCAGTTTCGATTGTCTTTTTAGCAGCAGCACGCTTCCTCTTACCAGATGAGCCTAAGAGGTATTGTTGGCCGATAACCAGCAACAGTACAACAATACCAGCCAGCAGGACATACAAGAAGAAAGTTTCACCATCCAAGCCTTCATCTATTTCGGAAATCATGACGGTTTCATTGAAAACGGCTTCACTGAATTGGGCACCTGCGGCATCACGATAATTCAAAGCAATATTCAAACCGAATGGTCGACCAGCGAATGTGTCTGATGGCATGAACGAATACGAAACTGTGGCTTCTAAACCAGGTTGCACTTCACGATTGTATGCAACAGCTGAGAAGTTCTGTATGTGGTAGTTGAAATCCATGGGATAACGGAATGAAGCCTCGACAGTTTCAATGACAAAATCAGTTTTGCCTTTGTTTGTGAAACCAATTAAGAATTCAACGGGTTTGCCACCAGGTAAATCCAATTGTTGTCCAGCTGTATACAAAGGTTTTGTAAAAAGCAAATAGGTGTCAGCATAAGGGGAAGTGGTCGTTGTAGAATCAGAGTCTTCTTCAGTTTCGGCGTCTTCGCCGGTAACGGCACCATCTTCACCCTCCACATCTACGAGGTCGTCCTCTGCTGAACCATCAGCATATGCAGCGAATTTGTGTTCTGAGGAAACAAAAATGATTACATGAATGTCGTATAGTTTGAAAAGTTGTGTATTTTCCAAATCACTTTTTACGCTAGGATGTCGTCACACAAAACACTAATTATAAAAAAGCTAATTTAAAACAAAACAGTTGAGCCGTGATTTCATTGCCAAACCTTGCAATGCATGTCGTCTAGCAATCATCTGCTGCCACGTCGATGGCTTCCCCCACTGCCCAATGCCCGACGAATACATATTCAATTTTCACGATTTTTGAATTATACTTACGCGCATTGAAAGTGCAAATCAGTGCTGGCAGCACCAGCAACAGGATTATTAAGTTGAGTTTCATATTTATGCGTTTTTTCCTAGCAAAACTCGAGTCGAAAGTTCTCACCAGAAAAGATGCGGCAAACACGGCTAGTTAATACGTTTGACAGAAAGAAAATGTTTAGCTGCGAAACAATGAACCAAACGAACAACGACGATCAACACACGAAAAACATCGGCCAGCTTTCACTTGTCAAAATGAAAAAGTCTACGGAGCTGTTACGTGGAGCGCAATTTTCACAAAAGTCTACACGAAATTATGACACTGGAGAATTGTTTGGAAACTTTCCGAAAATAGTAATACCATATTTTTATTTATTTGACTGACATTGTAGTTACCCTTCAAGGCGCCTACGATTAGCTGAGCAATTATCTGACTTCTAGGGCAGAGAAAAATGTACATACAATCAAAACATATTTAAAAAGGGTGATTGAATTTGAGAGTGCTCTCGTAAGACACAGGCTTACAAGATGTGTACAACAATACACTCGGAAGTTTGCCTTTGCCTGCGGAGGGGCGACCGCTCTTAGAAACAACTTTTTATCGCTTAGTGTTTCCGAATGTTTTTAAAATAGCTACCCTCCCTTGTAGTCACGCGAACCCATTCGGCTACGGCGATATAAATTAGAGACGTATTTCTTATTCTGTATGGGAGACTTAGCCAATATAATTAAATTATTACTTTGGAGAATCTCTATTTGCTCTATATTGAACTAGAGGCATAGTCGGTTTTTCCAAAAAAAAATGTGTGAGCTTGTTCCCAATAGACTCACATTAGGTCTCATATATTCCCTATTTCTCCGCTCGCTATATTTATGCCCGATTAACTTAACGAAAAATTTGCATGCGAAAGCAACAACAAAGTTATCGAGTAATATTCGCCGCTAACGAGTATGGTACACGTACAAACGCATTTCATTTAAGACAAATACTATATATTTCCGCATCATTTATACCAGTTGCTTCATCTATTTGCCACTTGCTAACGCTTGGCGAAAAGAAGAGGCCCATTTTAACTTTTTGACGGCTGAAAGAAAACAAAACGAGTAAGCGTCCAAGTTATAAATTTTATAAAAGATGAGGCAGCTATTGCTCCTGTATTAAAATATATTAACTATGCAAAATATATTTATCAAAATTTTGACACATTAAAATTTTTAATTTTTCTCCATTATTCGTTTTTTAACGTTTTGTGACAATATTACTAAAACATATGTGTTAAGCAGTTTTTAACAGCACTGTCAACAAAACTGAAATTTAAGCCGAAATATCCAATTAGTTAAATTGGTTTTATTTGGTGAATTCGGCGATCATGCATTTTGTATATTAAATATAACTTTTTAGAAATATATTCATGGTGCTGCATTTACTAAATGCGCATTAATTAACATACAGAATCATAAGTTTGTTCTTCTGTAAATGATGTATTTGTTCTAACAGGTGAATTACAATTTTACAGTCATGCTTGGGAGGCTTTGAAAGCAATGGGATGCATAACATTTTAAGCCATATGTGGTGGTGACCAGGACGCTTCTCCTTTATGAATATTAAAAATCAAATTCACACTGAATTCAATTTGAGTAAAGCTGATCTTATTTATGGTAAAGTTATATGTGTCTATAGTTCCCTATTTTGAGAAAATAAGAATTTTCCGGAGCTTGGTTATTGTTGGGTAAGAAAGGCAGATTTTCATTTACATGAGGCGATTTTCTTATCTACTCAAGATCACCCGTGGAGTTGCTTACTAAGAAAACTATTACCTTTTTTTACATATTTGGAGGGCTTATGTTTTTTGGTATTGCTTATTTCAGATTTTTAACTTACGTTTTTGAAGTGAAACTTCTAGGGCGTCGATGGACGAGCGTTAATGGAGAGTAAAATTTCAAGGCCATCCAACGTTTTGGACATTTTCGTTCCGCAAGAGAGAAAAAAGATACAACGTAGAGGAAAAGGAGAGAAAGGGCTGTACCTAATATATATCTTAGATACACTTTAGGCTATTTTCCTGAGTTTTTCCTTGTGGTTGCTAATTTCTAGTGAGAAATAACACTGCCTACTTTTTTGCGCTTTTTTGTTGTTGCAAACTTGTAGAAAATATATTTTTGGTGCCTACTTTTTGGCGTTATATTTCTTTGGTGCCTACTGTTTGGGCGTTTTTTGGTCCCAATTTTTTTGGCGTTTTTTTTTTGTGCCTACTTCTTGGCGCTTATTTCCGTTTCCTGGCTAGTGCTCGTGCGTACTATAAAATGCTATCCATTCCGGCGTTGGATTTATTGGTATTGCCTTGTGGTAATTTGTGCCGTTGCTGCGGTCCTGGAATCGCTGCGTTTGTGTGGGTGATAAACGCTCGGAGTAGTGCGCGTTGTTGTCACGGTTTTTATTCGGCGTTTGGCTACACCGGTCGACCCTTCTCCGTTTTTTGTAAATTTTGTCGATTTGTATTCTCTGTAAATGTTGTGAATTTATTTAGATATATATCCTTTCTCTCTCTCTCTCTCTCTCTCTCATTTTCTCTCTTCTCTCTACCTTGAAGTTTCACTTCTGTTATGCGTACTACGCTACACGCAGTTTTTTCAATAAAGGACTTGTTTTTCGTATGCAATAATGCTTTATTTTGTTGCAATAATTAGTACTGTTATATTTTGGTTATTGTTTCTGAACAATAATAATTTAACGGACACTAATATATTTACACGATTTTATTTATCAACCATTGTGGTTCTGAAGTGACAACACTGACTGTGAATAGTCCCAATAACTAATAATTTAACCAGAGCATGGCTGCGGTTGTTTAAGCTTTACCAGTGCTGCCAAATTTATTGATTCGTCAAAATTTAACGAAAGTTAACGACACCTATTTCTTTTGCTTCCGGCTGTCAATTTGTGCGGTTGATACACGTGAATTTTTCGTGAGAAATTTACGATTTTTACAAATAAACATGGATAAACCAGTTGTTTGGGCTCGTGTGATGAAAGTTTTGGGACGTACCGGTTCTCAGGGTCAGTGTACACAAGTGAAAGTAGAATTCATTGGTGAACAGAACCGTCAAATCATCCGCAACGTCAAGGGACCCGTCCGTGAAGGTGATATTCTGACCCTACTCGAATCTGAACGTGAGGCGAGAAGACTTCGCTAATCAAACAAAGATCGTGTTGAAAATGAGTTGGTTATTCTCTTCTAACTGGTGAGTATTTCAAAAGGAAAATCTATCGGGCTTTGTTAAAATATTTCGATTTTCAATTTCAGATACGTGCTTGTCAGATGTAATTCTATACGTGGGGTATTAATTACAAAGAAGTAAAACAATGAATAAACAAATCGTTTGAGTAGAAAAAAGTTGTTTAATTTCTTCAAGTAGTTTAGAATATTGGAACAATATATTTTAAATTTCGTTCTGTTTACATGGTTTGGACCAGCCAAATACATACATATACAAGTATTTTCGTATAAAAATAAAAACAAATCAATTTAACGCATGTGTTTTCAGGATTTAACGGTGGTGCATGCTTAAGCTGGACTACGCTTTTAGCATGGTCTCTTTGGACGCAAACATTTGCAATAGCTTAGGCCTGTAAGTAAGTAATCTTCGAAGTCTTCGGATGGCTCTAAAGCTACTTTATATTCCTCTAGAGCCAGTAAATCGACCGGGTCTAATTGATGGCTCAAATATTTAAATTTTACACTCAGCGCATGTAAGTATTTAAACAAATCGTCGACCAGCTCAATGAAAAATGCTATGGGTTTGTGAAATGTGTCACCCAATATAAATGGTGTTTCCATTGTCATGTCTAAACATTTGTGTAGTGAATTGAATACAAGGCACTTCTGCCGCAGTTTTCTTAGAGAATCTGAAATGCGACAACTAAACAAATAAATTAGAAACAAGTTTTCAACAGACGCAAACATTAACTCACTTGGAAGAGCGCAAATTACGAAGCTTGTCGGCGTATTCTCTTAGTAATATATTCTCAGTTGGTCCAGAATACACTTCCGGGTGTTTACAACAGCCATTGGAGCTAATTAATATAATGTAACGTTGAGATAGAACCCACAGGCGATTTACGAGGTCTTTCTGGAATACCATTTCACGCTTTGTGAGCGAGAAGGTTTCACGGAACATTTCTTCCAACTTTAGAAGTTGTTGCAAAGTTTCCTCTTCCTTCTGATAGTGTGCACGTACACGAACGTCAAGATCTTCACTCGTTGCACTCATCTTAAGATGTATATGTAACTGATAGGAGTTCGATAAAAAATTATTACAATATATTTTACATTCAAATATATGCCCAAAAAATTATTTGTTGATTTTTTAAGAGGTTTTAAGGTTATGAGTGCTGCCACACTTGTGCCAAATATTTTTTTTATTTCACAACAAAAAAAAAAGTATGATAAAAGTGCTACCATATCGATCAACACTACGGATGAGATAATAAAGAAGGATGCTTTGTCCGCGAACGTCTCCACAGCTGTTTAGATGAGGCTAATTTTTGTTTTAATTGAATGCAACAGTAGGCCTTTTAACAAAGTGGGTCGCCAGCCAACTTTAAGTAATTAAACTTTTTGTTCGAGCAACTCTTGTTTTTTTATATATTGTACTATGTGTTTGTCCATTTTGAAAGTGAAATTGTAGCGAATACTCCGATTAGGATTGTTATTATAATCAATAATATTAAGTCATGGAAATGCTAAAAGCATTATACCAAGTATTATTTTTTCGCGTTTTAACGCCATTTCAGCAGATTTGATAACGTTATTTAACAGTTTTTTTTTTAGATGATGTATACCAGCGTCTTGTGGAACAACATCAAGACGCACACCACAAATAGGAGGAGGAGCTCGGCCAAACATCCAAAAAGGGTGTACGCGCCAATTATATATATATATATATATACCAGCGTCTTTCGAGAGTTTTAAGCCACTTTTCTGCTCGCTATGCTTGGGCTCTTCTCGCTTGACTAAAAGTTTGCATGTGAGAGAAAAAATAAAGCTATCAGCATGATTCGTCGTGTTCACACATCTTACAATTGTTAGTTTTTAGCTCTCAGTCAATAACAATATCGAGAGGAACGAGAACACAAAGGGCGTTGACAGAGCAAGAGCATCATAATAAATATTTCCCTACATAAATCATAGATAATAAGATGTGAAACTCTTTCATTTTGAGAGAGAGCGCGCCCATGAGGACGTTTCAAAACTTGGCAGCACTCGCACATTATGGGATTTTGAACAGCTGATGGGCGAAATGGCAGGCTGCCAGAAGAAACGCGCCAAAAATAACTGACGAAAACAGTTCCTGTTTGCTTAATGGAGAAATGACGTGTTGAAATGTTTATAATTATTTGTCTGAAAATTAATTCAATTGAAATGTAATAATTTGAATTGAAGTGAGGTTGTAGAATCTAGAGCTCGTTATATCCTGTTCGACTTCTACTAGTCTAGTCTTATTTATGTACATAATGTAATTTTATTGAAAACTGTGTGTTGGTTTATGTAAATTTGTATATACGTAAATATTCTATGGTTGAAAAGAGTAGGTAAGGGAATTGAATTTTAGTTTGAGATATTTTACAAAAATTAAAGGTAATCTGCTTTAACATATTCTGTTCGTTGTTTGATAATTTTTTTTTTTGTTACCCACTTTCTGTGTTATATTATAACTTATGTTTTTCGTGTTAATTACTTTATTATTATTAAATTACTTTTGTATTTCAGTTTTAAATAATTTCATTTACATATAAATTTTTAAATTTTTTGCTTATTTATGTATATATTTCATACGGATTGTGCTTATTTTTAGTATATGTAGGTGTTTACGAGTGATATAAGGCTATTGGGCAACCGCACACTAAATACTAACCTCAATGGTGGTGTGGAAACTAAAAATTCCAGACCTTTGGTTCAAAAATACCCAATTCAGGATTCTACTGGTGTGGCAATATTGGAAAATGTTATAAAAAATGCACATTTTTCAGCGCTCTCACGAGAAAAAGAGTTTCACATCTAGTCATCTATGATCTATGATATAAATGCCATCATACTAATGGTGACCACACTCATCGACGGTACCGTAGTCCCAGTCTGTTGCCCGTGAGATACACTAAATTGAGCAAAACTTGAGCCCATAGAAAACAACTGCATTCATATTTACACAAACCATCGGTTTGTGTATGTTTGTGTTTGGTTGTATCTACACAATGTTGCCATTGATATTTTTGCATTCACAATTTTACACACATCCGCATTATCAGTCACAATTTTTCATTGTATAATAAGCCAAAGTCAAAAACCAACAAATGCAAATAGTTAATTTATCTACAATTAACATTTTTCAATATTGTTTTTAAGTTATTTTAATAAAAATTAATTTTTTCCCAAATTTATTTTGTAAAAGATTTTGAAATGTACTGTTTGGCAACACTGTGTGGTGGGAAAGCAATCAGCTGACACGATTCTACGGAAATTTTCAGTGAAAAACATGTTATGTTGCATGTATTTATTTCTGTTTGTTTAAAATGTTCAAAACAAACCTTAAATATTACGAATATGTTCAAGTTAATTGCATTTGTTGACAAAATTATTTATGCATTCATGTTTTTTGGTACGCAAGCAAGTACAGCTTATTTTGCCAATCTTCATGACCTCATCATAGCTCTTTGTTGGATCTAATATAGCTTTATATTCGTCGATGGCATTAGCATCTCCTATATCAAGCAACTGTGCCCAACGTTTCAGTTTGCACAATATATCACTGAAATAATCAAATGCATCATCAATTAACTGGCGGTAATACGATAATGGTTTAATTTTATAGTCCCCTGTAATAAAAGGGCTTTCGACCGTCATATCCAATTGAGCACATAATAGGTTCAACTTCTGAATGGCGAATTTTAATGCATCTAATGACGAAGCCAAGCGGCAACTAAAAGATAAATCACATACATATATTTAGTACTCTTGCATTGATAAATCGTAAAGTACTTAGAACAGTTTATTGCATTCAACTTTTCTTGGAATTTGCACTTGGTTTCATTTTCTGCTGGTAGAGAAACAATCTCCGGGTAGAGTTTAACGCAGCCATGATATCTGGAATTGAATAAATAATAGAAACAAGCCTTTGGCTGACTAATTAAAAAGAGCAAAATTTTTTGACGTGATAACGTCTTATAATTCGATTTAACAGGCTGCACGCACGAAAAAATGTGTCGTTACCTTGCTCATTAGTGTTACCTTGCTCATTTGTCGTTACCTTGCCCATTTGTCGTTACCTTGCTCATTGCATTGAATGAACTGCAAGCGAAAGCGCGGAACGAACAAAGCAAACGAACGGCAACGTTCGACATCTTGCTCTCTCCTACTTAAGTGAGCGTATATGTGTATGTATATGCGCATATGTACATATATAAATTCACTTATTTGTATTTGCATATGCCTTCTTATTGATTATTATTAATTTGATTCACTTGAAGAATTTAAAATAAAACCAAGTTTGTTAATAATACCTGTTGTTTTAATGTTATTATTATTTTTTGACGTGATAACGTCTTATAATTCTATGTAGCCGGCTGCACGCAGCAAATAATGCGTCGTTACCTTGTTTGAACAGCATGTTATGTTATGTTATGATATGTTATGTTATGTTATGTTATGTTATGTTATGTTATGTTATGTTATGTTATGTTATGTTATGTTATGTTATGTTATGTTATGTTATGTTATGTTATGTTATGTTATGTTATGTTATGTTATGTTATGTTATGTTATGTTATGTTATGTTATGTTATGTTATGTTATGTTATGTTATGTTATGTTATGTTATGTTATGTTATGTTATGTTATGTTATGTTATGTTATGTTATGTTATGTTATGTTATGTTAAAGTATATTATGTTATGTTAATGTTACATCATTCTCTATATCCATACAAAATATCTATCAAACAAATAAAATTAAAATTTTCTTTTGAAAAATGCAACCATTCAATCAGTATTTTCTTATGACGTTATCACGTTAAACTATCGTCAGTAAAGACTTTACAGACAACCTCTTTTTTTATATATTCATAATCTTGAATGTATTTACATCACAGGTATCATTATGCAGAAGGGCAGATTTATTTTATTTCATAAATGCGCTTGCCATTACCTGCCGATCGGCGACCGTTATTCGAATTATTTGTTTTAATGTTTCTAGTCCGCAGCGAGCTTCGAAATCGGACCCACCTAAACACGAACAAGCTCACTCGTCTACGGTGGCCGCAAGTGTCATATGCATACATACATCTTATTAAAGCTATTGGTGCTCACTCGCACCAACCTAAACGTACGCCCGTACGCCCATATCAGCTGACACGATGAAACAACGATCTACGGAACGGAACAGTGGTGAGAATTCATTTACATGGCACTCTCATTAGTTTCATCGTGTCAGCTGATACAGGCGTACGTTTACGTTGGTGAGTGTGAGCACCATAATTCAGAGACTTACTGCGTTAATAGCAAGAATCTTTGCGACAGCCTCCATTCTTCATCTATTAATTTTCGTTGCGAAAGCATTTCAATATTTAATTGGTTTATATGCTTGCGAATTTGCTCCTCAATCAATAATAATTGTTTGGAAACATAGTTTTCAAGTCTATAATCGCATTTTGTATATAAAGTTTTGCAGTGATCAAAATTCGGTAACACCTGCTTCAACTTGTTTGACTCGCGTTTAGGATATAGCCAACAATGTTTTTTGTTTTGTAGCTTTACTTTTTGTTCGATATATGGCTCTGGGAAGCACCAACAGTCAAGTTTATCACACTCAGGCGCTTGAGAATTAAATTTTTTTCCTTCGCTGCATGCCATTATTAGTGGATTATAGTGGCGCAAAATACATATATGTAGTTTCATTTATTTTTTCTAAATTTTGATGTAGAATTTATATTTGTAAATCAAAGTGTATTAATAAAAATTTCACCAGAACTGCCATGTACGCTTAAGCAAAGTATATTGATAAAGTCTGACAGTCTCGAATTATGCACTCTTTGTTTCAAACAAAAAAAATTTATAATAAAATTTTTATTCGACGCTCTCTGAAAATTAACTGAGTCGAAAAACTGTTTAAACAAAATGAACTTCTTTTTTTTCAACGCAAAAATGTGTGTGTTTTGTGCATTCAAGTTATGTACATATATAAAGTAAATTAAGGCTTAACTGCCAATCCGTAATTCAAAAGCGAGAATATGCATACAAAATTTGTCTCCCGAAATCCGAGATTATTAAATAATAAATCAGATTGTAAGTATACTTTTTGCTGTATAGCCCTGTATTTTCTGTATTATCTATAATTATTATGACAAATGTAAGGAGAAACGTAAACACAAAAACTAAATCAAATGGATGACGGCAAAGAAAGTGGTTTCTAGACATAATTCTAATAAATTTTTTGTTAGATATTATTAATTATGCATTCATATTACAGAGAAAAGTATGTGTCCATAGACGCTTTGGCCTATGGGATAAACGCTAAAAAAACACTTTTTTCATGAATTTATTGTAGCGAAACGGTTCAAGTCAGTTTATTAAAAGTTATTGCATATTATAAAGTAACATTTCAAAAATATTTGATAAAATTTTCATGTAAAAATATTGCAAAATGAGCGAATGAGAGCACATTTACGTAGACGTCTTTTCAAAAATATATTTTGCAGTAGTCAGCATATCTCAGCGTAGAATCATCTGAAATCAAAAAAATTGAATAATTTAGTTAAAGTATGAGTTAAACTTCACCCCAACGTTTATTTTGACGATTTATTTTCATTTTCAGCCATTTGGTAGTCGTTTGAAGTAAAAAGTGATTTTTGACGAAAAAATGCCGCCATTTTGTAGATGTAAAACCACCTTAATATAAAAAAAATAGCGAAAAAAAACGTTGGGGGGAGGTTTTTTATATGTGAAATATGTGTGCAAAATTTCAAAAGGATCGGTTGAGTAGTTTTCAAATGCCAATGACTACGCACTTTAAAAAAAAGGTTCGAGAAAACCGCGTTTAAAGTTTTAAGTTATGAAAACGTCAAGAAAATACTTTTTTCTCTCTACTTACACGGAGTCGTCGATTCCAGCACCATAGAGTATGTTTCCACTAGCTTTGTCATTGTCTTCAGCATCTTTTTTAGCAAGTCTACGAGCTATCCTGCCCTCCTTAGTCTGTTGGTGGCATTTTTGGTCAGATCTTTCGATGCGAGTTTGGTCCACTCTTCTCGCATATTCGTGAGCGCTTGGCCCAATGCTAATCCCCATGTCATACATAAACTGCAGCAAAGCACCTGTGCCTTCATTAAAGGTGCATGCAGCTACCAGAGCTGCCAGTTGAACGATGCTTGTACTGCCAGAGAGTTTTTTCGGAGCAATCCTCCATATAAACTGATTTAAACTCTCGTTAGTGTTTTGAGTAAAACCACCCAGGCATCTCTCTAAAAGTTCGTCTTTACTCAAATCTACGTAAATTGGTTTTATTGCGTTCAAAACATCTTCTGGCAGTGGGGTGTATTCATGTTTAAATGGCTAGTGTCTAAGTCACCCTCCTGTTTTTTATTCGGATTCGGTCGTTTTTTTGGTCTGTCTAAATGAATTCCTTTACGTTGATCTTTTCTAGTTACTTCAGATAATCTCGGCATTTTAATAAAACTATTTACAAAAATCTACAATACTAAAGAAAAGTAACAGCGTCGCAACCGTTCCATAGATGACACCGTTCAAGTCAGCGTCGCACGACAAACTGATGCTTCTCTCTGCTCCCTTTGAGATTTACAGTTGTTATATAGGTATAATATATGATTCAATGGTATAATACATAGTTTGAAGCATCAGCAGCTGTTATTGAATACAAAAGAATGTACTAGAAATATTTTTGGAGCAATAGACAGATACAAAAGTATACCTGAGTCCGCACGCAGGTATACGTTTGTAACGGACTACGCGCGCAACTGCTGCGTCTCGGCAGATGTTTGAGGCGGCTCGGCTTTATGCTCTATAACTTAAAAAGTTTTGCTCGGATTGACTTAAAATTTTAACACGGTATTTTTGAAATGTTTTACTACAATAACATGAAAAAAAAAATCGATTTTTATCCCTTACCCTAGCAAAAATGATCGATTCTTTCGTACTCGTGAGTCTCTGCACAATACTTACTGGTTCGGACTCATTCTTATGGTGTGTTCTTTTCTCGCAAAAACGTGGGTATTTTTTTGTCCAAACTTGAGACCTTGGGGGTGTAACAAGCTCTTTCGTCTCTGAAGTAAATACGCTTCAATCTAAAGTTCAACGTTGTAGCTATAGCATTGGGTCTATGGAAAGCTACTTGTTCAAATCGTGTTTCCAGCTTTGATGAACAAGTATTGCCAAAACATAACTGATCGATAGAAAAGCAAGAAAATACTTTAACCATGTACTCGGTACCCATCTGAGTACTAGCATGAACAACTTGAGTACAAAATGTACTCAGAACTTGAACAAAGTATCTAACAGCTATTCTTATCGGAGCAACACTAGCCAGACCTCACCGGTGCAATGTTTACGTCAGCTGTTTTGCTTGGAAGGACGTTTTTGTTTTCACTTTCATTTACCACAATTGCTGCCAATTATTTTTGCATAATTAACCAAAGTTGCGTTAAGATTTGAAGCATAGGCACCAGAGAACCAGAAAATGGTTTTTAAGTGCCAGGAGGACAGCTTTTTAAAACAGGCAAGTTCATAACATGCGCTTATACAAAATAACTTTAGCTGATGATTTAATCTCTAGTTCGCATCGAAGGTAGTGTCCTGTGATCCCGCGACTTTGGAATGGACGCCGCCTGGTGAAACTAGTGTAAAACAGCTGAAGGGCTTCAATGTCATTTGTGAAGATACTATTCTCTTCCCTGAGGGCGGTGGTCAACCTTGCGATTATGGACAACTTAACGGTCAACCAGTTCGCTCAGTAATTCGAAAAGGTACTGAAGCCGTCCATTTTGTAGAAAGCTCAACAGGCTATGAAGAAGGTAGCATTGTAAAACAGTCAGTTGATTGGAGCCGCCGATTGGACCATATGCAACAACATTCGGGCCAGCACCTGATAACGGCTTTATTTGACCGCGAATTTAAATATGACACTGTATCCTGGTGGTTGGGATCGGATGCTTCCTACATCGAGTTGGATACAACCCATTTGATTAGTCGTGAATCACTGGATACAATTGAACGTAAAGCCAACGAGCTTATACGTGATGGTCGAAAAGTCACTGTAGAGTTAGTTGATCCCGAAATTGCGGTGCAGGTAAAATATATGCATTTACTCAAATTTTTTATTATTTTTCTTATTTGTTTTCCCTTGAAAGTTTCAAGATGCTCGTGCACCGCGAGGCTTACCCAAAGACCATACTGGATTGGCGCGTGTTGTACGCATTGAAGATATTGAGAGTAATATGTGCTGTGGTACCCATGTGAGCAACTTATCGCAGCTGCAGTGCGTAAAATTATTGTATGCCGAAAAAGTGAAAAACTCTGTGTATGTACACTTTGTTGTGGGAGAGAGAGTGCTGCGAAAACTTCACGAGGCATTTCACCGTGAACAACAAATCAATCTAGCACTAAAGTAACGTTTATTAACATTATATCAATTCTTTAATTGTTACCTCTTAATTTATTTTTATATTCAGAGGAGGTCCGGCACAACATTTGGATTTGATACAGAAATTGCAGGCGAATTTGAAGTCATCAGCAAAAGCATTTCAAAAACTCTTAAAAGATGTTGCCATTTCCGAAGCAGAGAAACTGGAGAATACACCTCAACCATACCCCAAATATTATTGTCTACATCGTAAAGATGGCATTGAACCGGATTTTATAAATACGTTCTTACGAAATGCACCCGAGAATATTTTCTACTTTCTCACCGTGTCGGAAAATTCAACGAACAATGGTAAAGGTCTCATGGTGCTAAGAGGAGAAGAGAAAGAAGTGCAGAAGTTTGGTGCAATATTTTTAGAACTATTGCAAGGCAAAGGGAATGGCCGCGAAACAAATTTTCAGGGAAAATTTAGCAATGGAAGCAAGATTCCTGAATGCAACGCTTTACTAGAAAAACATTTTAACGGCAATAAAAAATAAGGAAAATCAACGTTTTAGTAAGATTTCTTTTGTTTTTTGTGAAATAAAGCAGTTGGTAATTTACAAAAATTTAAGCTACATAAGTTAAAAATTCTTAACTCTAGGTAGTATGTAGTATGGAGTTTATAAATAGTTTACATCGAAATTATGCATTTTCGATTCAAGTCGCCAGTAATGATCCCAGAAGCCCACGTCCACTATCCGCTGCCAGAAGTTTGTATAATCGACTTGAGTGTATTGGCAAATCGCTGGATAAGTGCAGTCATCCTTATCATATAAATCCATCCATAATATTGTACAAATACCCAATGAAAACGTGCGAAGTTTGTTCTCGTTGATGGCTTTCTCAAGCTCACGCAGGTATGCTTCTGATTCAGGGTTGTGTAATGCCTTTGCAACCATTGCCATTTGATTACTCCAACCACGCAATGCATGCATAAATGCTTCTTCGTCTGGATTATGCTTTGCACATTGGTACAAACCGTACCCTGTGCCGGCAATCACCAGAGCTTTGCGAGGCTTGGCACGTGCACTTTTGGCTACATCGAAAACCACCTCCGTATAATCACTAACAAGGCCTTGCCAGTATTGCGCCCACTTCTCTACCACAGTACCCTTAAAACGCTCGGGGAGTGTAAACATATCGCTGATACGTGTGCGCAAAGCGGCGAAGCGATTATTCAGTGAAAATATTCGCATTTTCATAAATAAATCTTATTATTTGGATGCAACCGTATATTTATAATGAATTTTTTTTTTTTTTGGTTCCTTCACGTAACAGCTGAGTTTCGTTTTAAATGGGTTACAGAGTGCACAAATATTATCGATAACCAAGGCAAATTTGTACAAGGTGATAGCAGTAGAGAAGTATAGTTGCTATTTTCTTGCGATTTGATAACTTGAATGTCGAAGTGATCCCTTTTTATTGACTTTGTGTATTTGTCTGAATGATGGTGAAATGTTGTCGATGCATGAAGTTTTTACATTCATATCACCAAATTGCAAGGCAATACGCATATAATTTTTTTGTATTGTTCTATCATCTTGTATGAAATTTTCTTGTGGATACACACGCTAAATATAAATGAAGCACTCAATTGATAATTTAATTTCGATAAATTTTCGTGCCTTTTCAGGACGTCTAGAATTTTTTTATTTTTATTTTATATAACAGCAGCCAGGCAGCATTAATCAAATCAGCACTAGAGCAAAAACAAAACGAGCAATGTATTCTGTTTTTGCTTTCGGTTTTTTGAAATTATGAAATTTGAAAAGGTCGAGCCAAGGAGAACCAGGAAATTCGGTGGCTCCTAAAACACTCAGGCTAAAAAAAAAAGCCCATTGTATTTAAAGCTCTGGAAAGGGGGTGGATAGTCAAGGAGGGAAGGAGAAAAGTATCAGAGAAAGAGACAGGAAAGAATAGAGAGAAGAATTGCTTTTGGTCAATATTCAAGAATAACAGAATACACGAATACGCCTTCCGAAATCGCTGTGTCGTAAGAGCCCATGAATAAACAAGCACAAGGAAGGGAATTATTCGGCTTCACTTCTTGCTCTACCTGTATTTAAAAGCGCGTAAGCGAAAATCCTTGGCCTAAGCTTTCCACGTAGTCGAAGGACAAAGACGAACAAGTTGAGAAGGGCGACGAATCGACACTACGTCGTCTTCTTCAACACTTCGCTCTATGAACTAGCGAACTGATTTATTCTTTTTTCATAGTAAAATTCCACAATTTGGAAGCATTGTTCTGGCGTTAAAAATTCGTGTGAATTGCTAAATCTTATTGAACAGAAATGTCAAAACTTTTTGCCATTTTCAGCTGTCAAACCATTGTTATCGATATCTATAGTTCTCATGCAGCTAAAAAATACCCGATAGAAAAAAGTTAAAATTGAAGCCCTACCGCTGCATCCTGTTTAATGTGCCTTGAATGAAACACACAATTGAATGTCAATCAGTTGTTGTTATTCTTTTATTCAAACGTTTTCAACTGTGTTGCATAAAAAGCTATTGAAGAGATTATAATACAACTTTCTTGCATTCTCTTTAAAAAACATAATATAAATGCCAACTCGTCCATATAAACAAAAAGTCTGCACGAAAAGCGTGAGAGATATTGTTGAAGTAAATAATTAACAAACATCATAATTAACAAATACTAAATATGTACATATCGTTTAGAATGATGGGGATTCAACGAATGATAATAATTCGCCGGGGTTAACGAAAAGAGGAGGTGATAATTTGTTGGATAGACTGTTACTGCATAATTCGGACGATCTAAAGCTACGTGAACGGCATTGCTTATTCCCCGCCTTCAATGTGAGTCAAAAACCATTAAACGGTCTCAACGAGTTGCGATGGTACCCGGAATGCGCAGTTTCGACGCCGTGCCCCATTTATATAGCTGAGAAGCACTGTGGGAGTGTGGACATATGCCACCGACGTACAATGGCACGGGACATATATCGTAAGCGTTTAAACACATCGCGGACACGTTACCATACAGTGCAAAAAGGTAATCTAAAGTTTAACCGTAGTTATTCCTTTTCAATTTTGCACTTTTATCCTTTTATAGATAAACGGTTAAGGACTAATGAGAAAAAGGGAAGCTATTATACTTCTGTTTTCGATTTGGCTAAACGTTTAGAATGTGATCCAGATCCATATTTTCATGGGAGCTACGATTACTATTATACCGGAGGGAATCTTTGTGTAATGGATGACGGCAGCCATGTGCTACATGTTGA
Source organism: Anastrepha obliqua (assembly GCF_027943255.1). Lineage (NCBI taxonomy): Eukaryota > Metazoa > Arthropoda > Insecta > Diptera > Tephritidae > Anastrepha > Anastrepha obliqua. The sequence goes on from NC_072893.1 coordinate 67,545,404, forward strand.
TAACGAAAATTTGGATAACATAAGTAAGTAAATATTGGTCGAAAAATATGAATGCATTATTGTTAAGCTTCAGTAGATTTACAACGATTTTCTTGCAGATGTTGGTGCTCTGCCCAAATTTACGAGTTTCTCCAACGGCTTCCTGGATCACATAAGCTCACAACAGCTGAATACTGATAGTGAAATATTTGAACTGCGACCCATACGAAACCTTCACGTCGAGTGTTCAAACTGCTTTGCTGTACGGACACGCAACACTATCACTTTGCACACGCTGCTACCCACAGGCACGACGAAAGGGGTTATGCGTTTCAAAACCAATTCTACACCATTCATTAGTTTTGCGCAGTCAACTGTCGATTCAAGTACATTCATTGTTACAACAATGAAACAAAGTGTTCGGGTGTATGATCTGAATACTTCCACACCTGTACTTTCGGCACAACATGATGTGTGTACAAGGGATGATATCAACAGGGTAAGCTGGAATATGGTAAGACCTTGGCAGGGTCAAACGTTTGTGTATGCCAACGAGAAAAAACTTCTCTTAATAGATACGCGAACTACACCGGATCAATGGTTGAAAAGTAGTTGTGGCTACGAAACCCCGGAATATAAATGCGATTTTATATCTTCTATTGCTAAAAGTGAATATCGGGATTTAGTATATGTAGCGACCAACCATAAGTTACATTGCTTAGATTTGCGTTACATAGGAGGTGATTTTGAATCCAGTGCTGCTGCAATATGTCGTTGGACACATCAACTACAGTATGCGCCTGCTTTTGTTGAAACATTCCACTTTGGAGGCGTAGAATTTATAGCGCTTAGTAGTGCCTTAGCTGATGACATGGTGATCTGTGAGTTGACACGTGAGCATTCAGCACAAATTGTCAATGAAGAAGAGTCGAGCATCGGTAACTCGCCCGGAAAGAGACAGTTCGGAAAGTGTGAATATAAATCCTATTGCTTGCCATATCAACTACCCACGCTGCAGGAAGCTTACCATAAAGCGCGTGTAGCGGGCAAATGTTTGCAGCCAGATGCTGACTTGACATCGCGTATGGCCCGTTGCACGACCGGTTTGGCCTTCTACGACACTGAAACATCGGAATGTATTGGTAAAGAAGATTCTGACACTTTTGCTTTGTTGCTCACATCAAATTCGATTGGTGACGTGTACGCGCGCCGTTTGATCGCAAGAGATACGCAGGAGGTAGAAACCTGCAAAAGGGATGAAAATGCTGGCGAAGATACAATGCATGTGTATGCTGACCGCGTTTGCGAACGCACGCAGAAAAATTTAAACTGTACTGAAGTGGTGAATTTAAGAGGTAAAGGAATATTTCACCGATAAAATTCTAATTTTTATTACATTTAGATGTAAAATTGTTACTTTTTGCAGCTATGCGTAAAGTTTTTCGGTGTAACGCTCTTAGCAACCCAATAAACTTTGAAGATGGTGATGATGATGATGATGACAAAGCCGAAGTGAAGAAAATATCACGTAAAAGGCATGCTTTAGGACGTTGGCAGAAACCAGTCGAAGCATTATATTCATATAAAGACGCTTTAGTGAAAGATCTACTCTCTATTTGGGATATTGATTATGAGGATAATAAAAAATATGAGTTATCATTTTCTCATATTAAGAAACGGTTGGGCGCTGAACCTAATCCAGAAGGCATTGTTAGCTCCTGGTTAGAAGAGAACATCAAAGTAAAGGGCGAACCACAAACAAGTTCTGCTATTAAACAACAATCCGAACAGTTAGAACCACAGCAGCGGGATCTGCCTCCTCAGACTGTAAGCTCAACTATTAAACAACAATCCGAACAGTTAGAACCACAGCAGCGGGATCTGCCTCCTCAGACTGCAAGCTTAGCTATTAAACAACAATCCGAACAGTTAGAACCACAGCAGCGGGATCTGCCTCCTCAGACTATAAGCTCAACTATTAAACAACAATCCGAACCGTTGGAATCACAGCAACAGATTCTGCCTACTCAGACTGTAAACTCAACTATTAAACAACAATCCGAACCGTTGGAATCACAGCAACAGATTCTGCCTCCTCAGAGTGTAAACTCAGCTATTAAACAGCATTTCGAGCAGTTCGATTCTACTACTGTTGCAATGGTCCATGTTCCATGTGCCGATGTAAATCAGTCCATTAAAATGGAAACTTCCTTTCATTTTGAAGATGACACTGCTGGTCCAAATAACTCATTCTTAAGTGAATTTATGCCGTATCAACATTCGACTCAACTGATTAATACTATATCGAATATGCCTGATTCACCCACTGAACAGGAAGAGTTTATCTCATTGGCGCCAAAAAAGAAGCCGGCTAAGAAAAAGTCAAAATATGTTAAAGGTTTTTAATTAAGTTTATTTGTATATAACTGTATATTAAGAAGTTAGGTCGAGATGTTTATTAAAATTTTTGTTTTATCCAGAAGAACAGAAGCGCCTTATGAAGTACACCCGATAATTGGGTATTATTATTGATGAAGACATTTTTTTATTAACTAACGTTTCCTGCAACCAATTATTATTGAATAAAAGCTTTCTTATATGTCGTGTATGCGTATATATGTATATGTATTTGTAGGACAAACAAGCACGAAACGTGGCTATTCGAAATAAGGTAAAGCTCCAACAGAATCGCGAAGAGCTACTGCGCGCAGTGGGATACCTTCTGAGGTATCAGAGAGGGAAGTGCTATTGTAAGATTTTTTCAATCATTTGAGTTCGTTTATTTGAAAACTTATAAAACAACGCCAGCTTTGAGTTCCAATAGAGAATTATTCTTGCCAACAATGGCGGAGTAAGTAATTTTGTTAAGTAAAACTTTCGTTTAAAGAACAGAGACCGCATTTCAATAGTCTGTTGTTGTTGTTGTAGCAGTAACTTAACCCTGCCAGTGTAGTGTAATCACCGCTCGTCTTCGTCTAACTCATCTAACGGTAGGCCCAGGACACTTGCTGTTTCGACAAATTGGGTCCAGAGGGGGAATGGTGTTAGATGAGTGGGTTTGATGGGGCATGTGAAAAGGTGGTTAGTGTTGTGCGGGTGCCTTTACATGCCGGGTATATGTTTAGTATGCCGGGGTCGATTCTGGATAGATGGGAGATTAACCTGAAGTTGGAGCTCTTCGACTGCAATTGGTGGTGGTTGGACTCCGATAACGGCATTCGGGGGTCGGGAGCTTAAGAAGGTCGTAAGGTTCTCCCGATGAATGTCGTTTATGGCCTGTCTTTACACTGTCCGATCCTGGAGTGGTCTGTCTGTTTTCTCCAGGATCTCGTCCACGTAGTTGAGGAAGTGCCTCCTGATGTGCCTGGGAGGTGGCTCAGGCTCAAGCAGGTGTCTGCATGGGTGAGGCCTACGGTGACACCCTAGCAGAAACTGCTTGCTGAGCAGTTTGTTATGCTCCTTCACAGGAAGCATGTGAGCCTCGTCGTGCAGGTGTTGTATGGGGGACATCAGGAGACATCCTGTCGCGGTCTTAATTGCAGTATTTTGGCAGGTCTGGAGCTTCGTCCACTGTGTATCACTAGTTCCAGGCGACCAGACAGGCGCAGCATAGTTAAGAACCGGTCGGCCTATTGCTTTGAAAGTCGACAGCAACATTTCTTTGTCTTTGCCCCAAGTGCTGCCGGCAAGCAACTTGAGGACCTTGTGGGGATTCTGTACTCTCGTTGCAATAGCGGTTGTATGCGCTGAGAAGGAGAGCAAGCTGTCAAAGGTGACTCCCAATATTCTGGGGTTATTTACCGTCGGTATTGGGGTATCATTGACGTGCACCTGAAGTTGCAGCTTGACCTCCTTTGTCCAGGTGGTAAAAAGGGTCGCCGTGGATTTAGTGGGAGAAAGTTGTAGGTTTCTCGCAGTGAAGAAGCGAAAAAGGCGGGCGAGGTAGTCGTTTACTTTTGTGCATAGGCCATCAATGTCACTGCCCGACGCCATTATCGTGCAGTCGTCGGCGTATGAGACCAGTGAGACTCCCTCTGGTGGCTGGGGGAGTTTCGAAATGTAGAAATTAAAAAGCAAGGGTGAAAGGACACCACTCTGCGGTACTCCCTGCTTAATTTTTCTATGTTTTGACGTTTGGTCTCGAAATATCACCGACGAGTGACGACCACTCAGGTAGTTCGCAGTCCACCTCTTCAGCCCTGGCGGGAGTGTCGACTGTAAAATGTCATCTAGTAGCGTGGCCTAGCTGACTGTAACAAAAGCCTTTTGTAAATCCAACGCTACTAGGACAGTCCTCTCGCAGGGGCGGTTTTGGTTTAGTCCGCGGTTCACCTGGGTGTTTATGACGGTGAGTGCCGTGGTGGTGCTGTGCACACTTCGAAAACCATGCTGGTGTGAGGCTGGAGTCAGGTGTTCTGTAAGGAGTGGGAGTAGAAGGGCTTCAAGAGTCTTCACTACTGGGGAAAGGAGAGTTATCGTCCTGTCCGTCTTATTGTCTAGCATTCGGTGCTGCGTAACTTCAACAGAATTTCGTAAATAAGTATGTATTTATGCAGCTACAAAAATAATATTGGCTGCGGCGGTTTATGGATTATGGATATTAAACTTTGGTTTATAAAAGACGTCGCCACATGGAACAGCAGGGACTTCGGTGAAGTCAATTTTTATACAACCCAAATGCTTTCGGGGCACGGGGATTTCCAGAAATACTTGTTCAAAATAGGGAAATGCGCACATCCCACATGCATGGAAGATGACGTTAAACACAAATTCTTCCAATGCAAGCGTTGGGAACAAGAACGTCGAGCGCTGGAGAATGCAGTCGGTCACATAGCCACAGAAAATGTAATGGACAGGATGCCAAGTACCGAGGCAACGCGGAAAATCATTAGTGGTTTCGCGTAAAAAATCATCCGAATGAAAAAGCGGAACCTGGACTCAGGCACACAAGCATAGACCTTGTAAGGAGGAAAATGGAATGCCACTTTTAAGTAATACGAAAGCGATTCCAGGCTGGGCGAGGATTCCAAACGAATGGGAGTTTTTTAGTCCCCGGACATACCATTGCTGCGACGGCAGCTTTGATGATGCATTAGGCAACTCCCCACATCCGCAAAAAAAAAAAAACTGTGTTATAAGGATCCTCATTGGTTCCACATTTAACTAGGTCCCATACCTAGTAATACAGGGGATTAAGGTCTGGGGGTTTGGCGGCCAGGAGCTCAGTGTTATGTGGTTATGGAAGTTATCAGCCATCCAATCTTGTGGCGCCATCGCTTTGTGTGAACGAGCAGAGTCTGAAAGAAAAGAGTTGAAAGATGTATGGACTGTCACCGCGTACATTAACAGTCAAGGGTCCATACCGTCTCTAGAACCCCGAAATATGCAGCAGAATTCTAATTCGAAATCTATGAGTAAAGAAGTGTGGTGACATGGCAGCTCTTTTGTAGCTCACAGCACCTAGAATGATAACAGTGGCTGGATGGAAACTACGTGTACATGACAACAGGAACCTTTGCAGGATTGGATCATAGCCATCTGTCATTCTGGTAATTTCTGCGTTTGGTCTTTTAGTCTTGATGAAATTTGTTTCGTCAAAGAAAAAACCATCATATTTTAGGCGCTTCAGGGTGTTTAATTTAGTTTAGACGGCATTTTAATCGGTTAACCCACTTTTCTTGTGTTGTGTTCTTATGTGCTCTGATACGAGGGGTGCCTTTTATATTTCGGGATTTGGCAACCCTGGTGTTGCAATCTGGCAACTGACAGATGTATCGCAAAAATTGACATTTTTTGGTTTTTTCGTACTCAGAACTTTTTGAAATACCAGCGCTATTTGTGTTGTTTACAGTAACTTAAAAGATTCATCTCGGTCCAAAAATGGAATTAAATCGTGAACATTTTCGTGCGATTATTTTTTACAACTTTCGACGTGGATTAACTCAGCAACATTGCATGGATGAACTTAATTCATTTTTCGGTGATGAAGCTCTATCAAGGACCAGTGTTTATCGATGGTATGGTGAATTCAATCGTGGTCGTAGTTCACTCCAAGACGAATTTCGTGAAGGTCGTCCAAAATCAGTTGTTGTTCCGAAAACCATTGATGCTGTGCGCGAACTGATATTGCAAGATCGTCATGTGACCTATCGTGAGATTGAGACAATTTTAGGCATTAGTGGGACCAGCATACATTCAATATTGCATAAACATTTGACTGTCAATAAAATTTGTTCGCGTTGGATCCCACACAATTTGTCAATCGTTCAAAAAAAGGCTCGTGTCGATTGGTCGAAAGAAATGCTCAAAAAATACGATCGCGGAGCTTCGAAACACGTCTATGACATCGTGACAGGTGATGAATCATGGATTTACGCGTATGAGCCCGAAAGTAAACAGCAGTCGACTGTATGGGTGTTTCAAGATGAGCCAAATCCAACAAAAGTGGTTCGCGCACGAAGCACTTCCAAGCAAATGGTCGCCTGTTTTTTTGGAAAAACTGGACATGTCGCAACAGTACCATTAGAACAACGCAGAACAGTAAATTCTGAGTGGTACACAACCATTTGTTTGCCAGTTGTCTTCCAAGAAATTAGGAAAACCAATCGCCAAAGACGGATCACTCTTCACCAGGACAACGCGAGCTCTCACACATCGGCTCAAACAATCGCATTTTTGAGCACCCAAAACATCGAATTAATGGGTCATTCGCCGTACAGGCCTGACTTGGCATCGAATGACTTCTTTTTATTCCCGTACGTAAAAAACAAACTGAGAGGTCAACGTTTTTCGACACCTGAAGAAGCGGTTGCGGCATTCAAAATGCATGTTTTGGAGGTACCTCATTCAGAGTGGTAAAAGTGTTTCGACAATTGGTTCAAACGCATGCAAAAGTGTATAGATCTTCATGGAGAATATTTTGAAAAACAATAAAGTGATTTTCGATGGTTAAAATTTGTTTTTGTTCTCTAAGCCCGACATATAAAAGGCACCTCTCGTATAAAAAATCTTCATGGACAATTCGACGAATAAGACCCTCAGAAACATTAAGCTCCCTCGCAAGCGCCATCATTGACTCTGAAAGGCCATCGTTATTGATCGCTTCAACTTGTTGAATAAATTTTGCAGATCGGACAGTGCCAGAACATTCCTCGTGTATTTTGCCTTTTGCAACAGAATCTGCATCACCTCCAATTTACGGCAAACTTATGAACGAATGAATGGGCGCACTTAGAAAAAATCACGAGATTCTAAATCGGTGTGCTTTGCACATCATATAGCGACGATAAAGATAACTTTCTATTTCTTGAGTTAAGTTGTAGTTCTCCAAAAAGAAAAATAATGGTTTCGGGAAGTTATAGCCTCATATATGCATATTCTCAGATACCGTATGTACTGAAGGCGTTATAGAGAAAATACAAATCCATATTAAATTCGTGGATACATCCTTGAAATACTTCTTCTTCTTTCTTCTTCTTTTTCTTACTCAATTTGTGGTGTTCATCTTGTTGTTGTGCCATAAATGCAGATACCTACAGTTTTATGCCACTGATAGTTTTATTTAAGTTTTTTTAAGTCAGAAATATTTTCAGAGGCTTATTGTTTTTGTTGTAGCAATTCACTGGACCCTGCCGGTGTCGTGTAGCCTCCGATCGTCATCGTCTAACTCATCTCATGTTAGGCTCAGGAAATGTGCTGCTTCGACGGGGTGGATCCAAAGGAAGATGACTGTTAGGTGAGTGGGTTTGAAAGGGCATGTGAATAGGTCGTTAGCACCGTGGAGGATACATTCACTTGCCAGACATATGTATGGATATTGAGCATGTCCAGGTCGATTCAGGATTAGCAGGAGTTCAACCCTCTACATTATCTAGATCGTTATTGACCCAAAAAAAAAACGCGGTTCTCACGATGCAGCTGAAGCTCCTCGTCTACAAATAGGTGGTGCATCTCGTCGGTTTTTCTCCGCCACAATATACTAGGCGTGTCTGGTGCACTGAACCTTCAAAGGTTTGTCTACGAAAGCAGTGGGAAGGGTGATATTAGAAAAACCTCTTTGGTGCTTAATGCCCATGGTAGGGATCGAATGAATGACACAAAAATAATGTCTCTAAGTGAACACAAACACAAAAATTACTAATTCAAAACATACCCACATACATACATATGAATTTCTGTGGCTCCAAAAAGTTTGTATTTGAGCTGGCTGTAAGTCATGCAAATTCTCAGGCTAAACTTAAAGATGGATCGTGGTTTGTAAGCACACATATTCTTTTCATTTATCTGAGGGTCTGTTCGAGGTATGTAATAAAAACGGCAGTTTGGAGAACTTAAAACCGTTTGCAGCCCTGTTGCAAATACTGAGCTGAAAATTTTCTGATGCTCGACACTTATTTTGCATAGATGGGTGAAGGTTAGTACGTATATAAAAATAACGGAGTTTGCTATTAATATATTTTTCTTGATCATTGCGATATTGACGGGAATTTACTAGCCAGAATTGTAGCAAAAAGGACTGACTAATGCAACTTAAGCGCATAATGGGGTTCATAGGTACACCAGCTCCTTCTCCTATTTGTGGAGTAAGTCTTGATGTGGCTCCACAAGTGGAGAGACCTACAGCTTCAAGCCGACTCCGAACGGCAGATATTTTTTTTATTTTTATGAGGAGCTTTTTCATTGTAGAAATATAAATTGTAGAAATATACTAGGAGGTTTGCCATTGCCTGTTTGCTGTTTCATGCACGGAGATTCGAATCTACGCACTGTCGCAAGGCAGTCACGCGCCAACCATTCGGCTACGGTGGCCGCCGAAGTTCATTGTATAACAAAAACCTTAGTTAGCAAAGTTCCAAACTTTGTACGAAATTCATAAATATTTAAAAAACTGCAAAAATAGCCATTTTATAATTATAATTTTTTTGATCAGAAAACTTCAGGGTACGCAGTTTTATAGCGCATTCAAGTTTAGAGGAATTATACAGCTTATGGGGCAATACCCCATATAATTACCAAGTTTAGTATAATGAAGCGCAATTTTGAAGTCGCTCAAAAATCGATTTGATTTTTGACAATTTTTTTTGCACACGATTTTAAATTTTTTTTTTCACAATCGAGCAAAATTCTTTAACAATTCTTTACTTTCGGCCAACTCTTAAACATAGCACCCCAATTCGCTCCAGTTTTATTCAATTACACTAATCTCACACACCACCATTTTTGTTGGTCCTTACCATGAGAAACAAAATCTAATACTTTACATTGAAACCCGCTGCTGTCACTGGTTGCTCTTATATGTAAATGGTTGGTTGCTCAATGTTCCAACAACTTTCGTTCCACCAGCCACCTGCTTTTTGACATTCACAACAACAATCCCTTATCAATTATTCGTTATTTAGAATCCTTCTCGCCCTCGCACATGCCTTAAGTCAAGTTCGTTGCTCGCTTCTCCCATTTCACTCGACCATTCATGTATGCTGCGATACCAGTGCTACTCGCAGGAAAACAGACAGGCCATTTAATAGTCTCGCTTTTTACTTTGCGACACTCACTTGTCTCCGCCGTTGGTCCTCGCCAATAACGCCACGCAGTCTATCCACCTATCGACATGTTATTATACACATAATCAAAACGGAATTTTCTTTCGGGTGCGTAGTGCATGACCGAAATAAGAAAGGAAATAAGAAGAGCAATGCACATTGCCGAATTTAAATATAATAAAGATTTGGTGAAATAGAAATTTGCATAGCAATCTTTGTTACGCAAACGTTGTGCTTATACTCGTATTTACAAATGTGTGTGTGTACTTGTCGCTGCTGACGCTTCGCTCGGTTGTGTCCTTTTGTGCGTTGAAAATCAATTTTTGTGCTGCACTTTGGCAATAAATTCACTGTTAAAGTCGCGTCCATGTCCGCAAACTGAAAAAAGCGCAATGCCATCGTCATCTTTGTGCGTGCTCATGTGCTTAACTTGATTTTGAAAAGTTTGTACGGTAATTGTGTAGTCCTTTGTACGCTTCTCATATCAAAATCATACGTACGCGTCACATATTTTGACGCTCACACCGTCACTTGTCCTTCCATTCCATTACCAAAACGCGCGCAACACCGCCCACACAATTTAATTTTACGTTCGGCGCTCTCAACTTCATTTACAACACCACCTCAAGCCTCGCGTCCACAAAAGTCAACACAACGTTTTTGTTGTGTTATCGTTGCTATTTCGTCGTCACATTTATTGACCGTAGCGAATTTCGTTCATTTCTCGGTACGGTCGTTTTTGTTTAGGCGGTTGTGCCCAGTTCGGTGTAAGCTAATTGGTGCCCAATCGTATTTGTTATATAAGCATTCAGTGAACAATTCGTAAACGTTTGATCGAATCGCTAGCGAGCTGAATTGCGGTAAAGTGAAAGTGAAAAGGAAACAAATGATGAAATAAAGCGGAAACGGAAAAGTCAGAGGTGTGAAGCTGAATATACTTTCCAGTGAAAATGCAAAAAACCTTAAACTTTAAATAAATTTCACGTAAATGTTGCAATATTCATTTGTGTGGTGATTTAGTTGAGAGAAAATTTGTATGAATTCGAGGAGATTTTTTTAAGTTGATAATTAATTCAGTGACCAAAAATGGATTTATATATATGTTATATATGTACATATGTTTGACTGTATGTACATATATATGCTTATAATATGTAAAAGAAAATAATATAAAAAATGAAATAGCATAAATAGACTTATCACTTTTTTCGCCATCTAAAGCATTTCGAAATACCTAATACCTGATGAATTAAATTGCATGCGATATTCAACGGCATTAAGCGCTTTCGAATTCAGTAATAGAAAAGGATTATTTAAGTTTCAATAAAAAAAAAACTACTTAATTCAAATACCACACAATTCATATGCATGCATACGCACATATATACAAGCCTCTATTTATCAAAAAGTGCAAATGAAATGAATGAAGGTGTACTACCTTTCAACAAATAAACTTTTTTAAATAAATTGAAAAAAAAAATTACAATTTAATGAGTAAATATCCCACCAAACAATTTAACTTGAACAGTTTTTGCAGCAAGGCGTCATGGAAAATAGAGAAGATCAAATATGATATTTTAGCCGAAAATGTTGATATTTAACAGTAACATTTGCGCCTTCTCATTTCATTTACATTCTCTGCTTTTAGCTTGCACATGCAAATGTTAATGTTCCAGAGAAGTTAACAGTTGAATGTTAGCGTGCTCGGTTAAATGAGCTGCGTGTAAAGCACTAAAAATAGGCAAATTGTGCACCATCGTCTGCTTGCTTTCTAAAACTGTTATTCAAATAATTTTTTTTTTATAAGAGATTAAATCTTAAGATTAATTTTGGAATATAACCTCACTTAAATAGTAGTCTTGGTTGGTAGTGCAGTAGCACAGTGTGGCTGATACAAAGATGCCAACAAAATGTGATAAATGTTAAAAAATATTAGCCAGAAATAACTTATTAAAGAGAAAAAAGCGTTTTGAAGTTTTTAGTATATTCCCAAGTCCTCTAAGTCTCCCTTTTAGCGTTTCTATCATTTCCCCCTTTCTGTGATAGCAACTTTCATATCAGTGTAAGAACAAATAAATCTTCGTTTTACTCGTAGTCTGGTTGTTTAATATACATAGTGCATAAACAATGTAATTATTTACATTACTGCTTTGGGTTTGGAAAAACAAAATCCTCCGCACGAAACTCCGAAACATGAAATCTCCGTAGTTTGGGTGAAACGCCATATTGACCTTCAAAGTTGTTTAGTGTTAAACAATTGTATTTTTTTTTAAGAGACTGATAGACATACATACATAAGTATGTACAAAGAACAAAATTTCAGAGCAGAGATTTCAATACACACATCATTTATAAAAAGAATAAAATAGTAACAAATTTAAGTAGAAAGAGAAATGGATTATAAATAATAAAGTTCATTTAGTTTACTAAGACTTTGAACAATTTTTCTTATATTTCGTCGATACTGCAAATTTACTTTCTTCGTGGGTATAGCCTGTTCTCTTTTTCTTCCAACCATAACTTTAAGCCTTCGATGACAGTCTTCGATGAACATTTGAGTGCGCGGAAAGTTATCTTTAAAGGCGTTTGCTACACTCCAAAATTTAGCATCATGTTTAGCATTGTTTCATCCACTTAAATAGATAGTTCCCTGCCTTTTTAAAATCTTTGTCTTGACTGCTGGCAATTAATTTTTTTTAGTAAAGTAAGACGTTTCCAGCAGGAATGACAAGACAGTTCGATAATCGGTAAACCGAAAATAATTTTACACAAACAAAATACACACTGGAAACCGAGCTACCGATGACCATTGTGCGAAGACCCCTTTTATTATAAATTTTTTTTTATATCCGTATATAAAGGGTGATTTTTTAAGAGCTATAGGAAAGTTTTTCAAAAAAACACACGAAAATTCAGAAAGATGCATGAAATTTTTATTTAAATCGATAGTACAGTCCATATAATTTAATGTTTGAAGATTATTTTATGCAAATGTTGACCGCGACTGCGCTTCAAATGGTCCATCCGCTTAGTCCAATTTTGGCATACTCTTTCCAATGTTTCACATATAAATGCTTTAAAGTTGTCTTTCAATGCGTTAATTGAAGCAGGCTTGCCTGAATAGACATAAGCTATAACATAGCTCCAATTGACAGGTCTCGAACGAGAAATAAAATGTTCACCGAACTCGCCTCTCAACAAGCCCATTGTTACGCGTGCTGTGTGGCATGTGGCACCATCTTGTTGAAACCACATGTCATGCAAGTCAAGCTCTTGCATTTTGGGCAAAAAAAGTTGGATATCATTTCACGGTAGCGCTCACCATTCACAGTTACGTTACGATTCGCAGTATCTTTAAAGAAGTACGGTCCAATGATACCCCCAGCCCATATACCGCACCAAACTGTGACCTTTTCTGGATACATAGGTAGCTCTTGCAATTCTTCTGGTTGATCTTCACCCCAAAATCGACAATTCTTCTTATTTACGTACCCATTGATCCAAAAATGAGCTTTGTCGCTGAACACAATTTTTCGATAAAAAAGTGGATCTTCGGCCAACTTTCCAAGAGCCCATTCACCAAAAATTCTGCGTTGCGGTAGGTCGTTCGGCTTCAATTCTTGCACCAGTTGTATTTTGAAAGGCTTCACACCTAAATCCGTTCGCAAAATTTTCCTCGTTGTTGAGTAACAGAGGCCCAATTGCTGCGAACGGCGACGAATCGATAATTGATGGTCATCATTAACACTGGCCGATACAGCTGCGATATTTTCTTCAGCTCGCACTCTACGTAAGCGTGTTGGTCGTTTGATGTCCAATAATGTAAATTTGGTTCTAAATTTAGTCACAATAGCTCGAATAGCCGCTTTAGTGGGTCGATTAAACTGACCCTAAAATGGAAGAAGCGCGCAGATAAACTTAACAGAACACGAATTTTTATAATAAAATGCAATGATTTGCAAGCGTTGTTCGTTTATAAGACGATTCATGTTTAAATTATAGACCAAAGTGAAGATGTTTGACAGTGAAACAAAACAGGAAACGTGCGTCAGTTGTTTAAACCAACTGTTTAAAAAGATAATAGCTAAAAAATTACCCGTTATAAGTACATAAACCTTAAGGATTTAAATTTGGGTATTTCGAGTTTGTGGATTTTAATTTTGCATTTCCGAGGATTTTGAGCCTCTCCCACTGCTTTTATTATAGCTCTGGCATTTAGCCTTCACGGTGTAGCGATTTGACATTTGGGAATTTTTTGCATTTTGTCGTGAAATAGCGATGTTAGTATATTGGCAATACTGTAACGATTCGCTATTGCCGATACTGTCGGAAATGGTCTTAAACTATTTGTAGATTGTTTAATAACTTAGTGTATTGTTCATGCAAATAATAAAGGCATAACTAAGATGCAACGAAAAAATGTTTCTACAAAAGAAAATATATGGAGTTACGGGGCTACTTCACAGTTAGTTAGAGAAACCACTAAAGTAATGTCTAATTTCCTTTCAAACTAATTTATTTGACCGGGTGCACCCAACGAGGTATAACAAATAATTCCACCCCGTTTCAGCTGAAGTTTGTAAGTAAGAAAACTCCTTTCTTATATGGCCATTCTAAGCCAACGGCATGAAGAAGAAAAATCTTGGAGCTCACTCAATTGTTAATTTCCCCAATCCCTGGTCATTATTTATCAGGTGTATACCTATGTTCAAAATAATGGGAGTGCGAATATATTGGGAAGTTTTGACAATTAATTTTTTAAAATGTAATTCTAACTAGTTCTTTTTTCAAAATATATTGTTCTACAACGAAAACCATAAAAATCAAATTCATTTAATTTTCATTCTGAATTAAAAAAGAAAAATTGAGTATGCAGCTTTATGTTCCATATTCCAATTTTGGTACAAGAAAGTGAAAGTTTGAAGTGGCTAAGACATTTCATTGATTTTTGTACTTTCTACTCTATTTATTCTAACATAAGCTCGGATATTTTGTTCAGACAGTTCATGCAGTAAAACAGAAAACAGATGGAAGTCAGAAGGAGCAATGCAAGGGCCTGTATAGCAAGCAGAGTAAGACTTCTACATTCAGTGATGTCAGATGGGTTTTAACGACCTGAAAAATAAGTAGCCGAGCGTAGTTGTGTTAGAAAATCATTTTATTGTGTCCATTTTTTCATTATTTCTAACTATTATATCTTTTGGTCCAGTGCACAGTAGCCTAATAATAATTTCCAGTAATTATTTCCCCAATACTTAGCTTAAACAGTGGAGAGCGTAGAAGAGAGGACGCATTTGTTGAAAAAGGTTAGATTTGTAGATAAATAACTCATTCACTTTGCACCACGTTAAGGTACCATCTTATAACACTATTCTTCCTTCTTATGGCAAGACCACCCCTGTACTCACCTGATATTGGCCCAGCTAACTTTGTAATCTTTTCAAAACTCAAATTACCATTTTCAGACATTCGTTTTCAGTCAAGGCACAAAAGGGCATTCGCGATAAAATCTAAAGCGAATCTGAGAAATCTGTTTGAAAAGTATTTTGATGAACGGACTATCGTGGGCATAGGTCTTAGTTATTTCGGCGGAGGCCTACGTAGAAAGTGAAATAATAAATTGAATTCTATATTGAGTAATTTCCGTTAATCTTTAGCAGAATATATGCAGTATAATCGTCGCGCTATGATAGAAAAAGTTTTTCCTAATAGCGGTCGACCCTCGCCAGGCAATGGGAAACTTCTGTGTGTATTTCATCAATGAAAAAGCTCCTCATAAAAAACCATTTGCCGTTCGGAGTCGTAAAACTGTACGCCCCTCCACTTGAGGGAAAATATCCAGATGCGCGCCATAAATATGAGGAGCAGCTCGGTCAAACACCTAAAAGAAGTATACACTCCAATTAATTATTTATTTATTTATTTTATGAATTCACTTTTCATTGCAATCACACTGAGTTGAAAAAAACCTTTTCTGATGAGCCGTTGGATCTGATGATTGCAAGTAAAACAGTCCTTCGACAGCTGGAGGCCTCAACGCTGCATTCCCAAGGTTTTGAGAGCATGCAAGTTATTGTTATATCTCTTCCGTAATGCGACTAATTCTACGAGTCTTCTACTTTGCCATACTCCGGGACGATACACTTTTTTACTAGCAGAAGCTTCATCATAAAAACCCTAATTTAAGCCCCAATGAATGTGCATTTTAATAATTACTAACGATTTCAGTAATTACTACTAATATTCATATATAAGAATAATACATACTCTGGTATCTGGGACATCAAGACGCATACCACATACTTTTTGTGATGTGGTTATAACATATGACAAATGGGTAATTATAAACGTATTGCATTTATGTACCACCACATGTAAATATGCATACAATAACTAGTAAATATATAATACCCACACCCATATGTACTTGCACACGCACAATATCGCCTGCAAATACTATTAATGCTTTCATTCAACATGGCGTATGAGTAATGTGCCGTCATCTGTTCTTTATGGGTGGGGTTCGAGTTTAGTTAATCGAAAGATTATATTTGGATTAAATCGATTTGAAATAAAATAAAGCCTGACAGGACTATGGAAAAGTGAAAAATATTGTCTGCTGAAGTACATATGATTACTAGGATGGCTAAAACAAATTTGTTTTTCTTAATACTATCCGCTAAATTTGTACTACGGTGAAAAATATGATAGCCCTATTTTTTGTTTTGTTTTTAGAAAATTACAATTGTATCCCATGAGAAATATGCAATTTTCCATAAATTAACTTTTCCCTTCACAGAAGTTGTTTTATGTTCGGCAAATTCCAGGCCGTGGTCCTCAAGTCATATTTGCATCCTTATCATGTCTTGGTTCAGCTTCCTTCTAGCGCTTTCAGTGTCCCGAGCTGGTATGACCATCGTCCGCATATCCTACTAGATATGTATCTTCTAGCATTTCTATGCTCAATATCTCGTCGTTACTCAGATTTCAGAGATCGGGCCGAGAATAGATCCTTGAGCTGCGCCAGGCGTTTCGCTTATGTTTTCTGGTCATCTGATGTGTCGTACAGCAGCTCACGCTCACTCATGTAGCTCTGGAGAATCCATAATGCCTTTATAATGTCTATCCATCATAGGCTGTTAAAAGCGTTTCCCACATCAAGCGTTGCAAGGATGGTGATGCGGTTCGGGTAGTAGCGTCTGCGTTGAGCGCTGCTTACCACCTCCTCTATTGCTCCAAGGGTTGATTTTTTGCGTCGGAAACCGTATTGCCTTGCTGACAATCCTCCTGCACTCTCCACGGACTCTGCAAGCCGGCGCTGTATGAGTTACTCAACCACTTTTCCGGCGCTGCCAGCATCCTTACTCTCACTGATCAGCGTTAGTTTCTGTATTTTCCACAGCTTGGATAAAATGCTTTGAGCCATGCATGCATTGTAAACGTCGAGCAACACATCTGGTCGGCTTTCAGCCACAAGCTTGAGAGCTTCAGCTGGGATGCCATCTGGGCCTGCAGCTTTGTTTGTTTTGAGGCTTGTTGCCGCGGTTTTAAGCTCTTCCTTAATGAAGGGTGGGAGTATCTCGTCAGCGTGGGGATCTCGATACCCGCACAGCATAGGGTGTGTGGGGAGCAGTCTGCCCACTGTTTTGCTGATAGCATCACTGTCTATGGTAGATGTACGGCTGTGGAGTTGGCGTTTCGCTTCTCCGTTACAATTTTATAACCCAGACCTCAAGGGTTGCTATTTAGATCCCTTCGAAGTTCCTATCATTTTGCCTTCTTACTAGCGATGATTGCTTGCTTCAGCGCTTTTCGAGAATTTGCCTTTTTTCGGAGATTTGCCATTGCTTGCCGATGGGCGGCCGATATTAGAAAAAAAAAATGTCTACCATTTTGTTTCATACACGGAGATTCGGATTTCAGAATGGTAGTCACACACCAACCCATTCGGCTATGACGCCACCTGTTTTTTATAATAGGACTATGAATAAGTTCCTTGCGGTTTTACAACAGATGGCGTAACTTGATTATTATTCCATCGATCCACATTTCCAAACATTCATTGGAGAGCTACTGTCGTAAGGCACAAACGTCAGTATAAGTTTTTTATTTGAAGCGTAAACAACAATATTTTTACCACACTTGAAAATGTCGAATTTCGTGCCAAATAATGTGTTTTTGCGGGGAATTCTTCTTCATTATTTTAATATGAAGAAAAAAGCAGCCGAAAGTCATCGTATCTTGGTGGAAGTTTATGGTGAGCATGCTCTAGCTGAGCGAACGTGCCAGAAGTGGTTTGCACGCTTTAAAAGTGGTGATTTTGGCTTGGAAGACGAAGAACGCGAGGGTGCGCCGCCAAAGTTCATGGACACCGAATTGGAGGAATTGCTCGATCAAGATCCGGCTCAAACGCAAGAAGAGGTTGCAAAAACTTTGGGAGTTGATCAATCAACCATTTCCAAACGTTTAAAAGCCATGGGAATGATCCGAAAGGTAGGCCATTGGGTGCCGTATGAATTGAAGCCAAGAGACGTTGAACGCCGTTTTATGGCATGCGAACAACTGCTTCAACGGCACAAAAGAAAGGGTTTTTTGCATCGAATTGTGACTGGCGATGAAAAGTGGGTCCATTACGACAATCCAAAACGTCGGGCAACGTATGGATACCCTGGGCATGCTTCAACATCGACGTCGGCGCAGAATATTCATGGCCTGAAGGTTATGTTGTGTATCTGGTGGGACCAGCTGGGTGTTGTGTATTATGAGCTACTGAAACCGAATGAAACGATTACGGGGGATGTCTACCGACGACAATTGATGCGTTTGAGCCGAGCACTGCGAGAAAAACGGCCGCAATACGCCGATAGACACGACAAAGTTATTTTGCAACATGACAATGCTCGGCCACATGTTGCACAAGTGGTCAAAACATACTTAGAAACGCTCAAATGGGATGTCCTACCCCACCCGCCGTATAGTCCAGACCTTGCGCCATCCGATTACTATCTCTTCCGATCGATGCAACATGGCCTGGCTGACCAGCACTTCCGTAATTACGATGAAGTCAAAAAATGGATCGATTCGTGGATTGCGGCAAAACCGACCGAATTTTTCACAAAGGGAATCCGTGAATTGCCAGAAAGATGGGAAAAAGTAGTAGCAAGCGATGGACAATACTTTGAATATTAAATTTGTCACCATTTTACGTCAATAAAGTTTCAAATTTCGAAAAAAAACCGCACGAACTTAACCATAGTCCTATTCGCTACCCTGAAAATCACCCAAAATTACAATAACAACAATAAAATATATATAAACGTATATTTATTTGCTTTTTTTTATTTTTGGCATAATTTTTTTGTCATTTGTGAATAGAAATTAAAAGAGGTGATTAATATCGATTTGTTAACATTTTATTCCATAGGAATTCAATAGTAATTTTGTTTTTGGTAGCTACCTTCTTGCCTTTAAATCGTTGAAGGCACTGGTAAATATTAAATAAAAAGAAAATAAAAATAATAATTAATCATTACTTATGTATATAAGTACATCATTATATTATAGGTAATAATTATATTACAATATAAATTTATATTATAATGATGTATCATACTTATATAAATAATGATTACATATGTATATAAATAATAATGATTATAAGTACAATAGATACATCAATAAGACTCTTCATTTAAATATAATTGGCGCATATACAATAATTTCTTTGCTAGGTCTTATGCCCAGCTCGCCTTCAAATTTGTGTTGTGTGTCGTGGCATTGTCTACGAATAGAGGCACCTACAATATTATGCCGCATTAGAACAGATATTTTTTATGAGAAATGCAACTCGCTGGTTTGCTATTGCCTGCCAAACAGTGACAGCTATTGAAAATAACTTTTTTCTCCATTTCTTGCTTCATCTCCACAGTGGACAATAATTTGTTAAGGTTTTTGCAGAAGAAAAAAACATATTACTGGAATTCTCGATTGCATAAAAGCGCGAATTGGAAAAAATTCTATATTAAAATATGTAAGAGTACTCATGAGAGAATATAACATGCCGCAAAGTTACAGTAAAAAAATAATAACAAACAACCGATATTGATAGTGTTTGTCGTGCCAAATTTTGCAGCCTAGAAATATGCAAAGATTTCGCTGTTGCATATTTTGCCATGCTTGTATTTTGTTGTTGGGCACGTTTTGTTGCATGGGCAAATGTGAAAATTTTATAAAGCTATTGTATTATTTTAGGTCAATACGAAAATTAACGAAATTTTCTGTAAATCGATTTTGTAGTCAAGGTAATTAAATTTTATAGAAATATTGTAAATTACTTATTGTTCTGATGCATAAAGTGAAGATAACTACTTCGTCAGTCAAAGATCATAATTTCTTTAGATTTTTTAATAAAGCAGTAAAGTTATTTACATAAATAAGTTTTTAATCTATTACACAGTTTGGATGACTCATCCAATTATATTTTTGAATAACTTTTTTACTTAATAAAAGAAAAGAATTTTGAGTGATGGAAGTCTTTACTTGAATCTTTACAATTTTTTCTGTAAAATGGAAAAGATGATGTTCGTCAAGCGGCTGCCGCCAGTGATTTTCCGCTAAATTTTCGGCTATAACTGGTCGCAATCCTGACGCCGCATATTTTCCTTAAGTGATGCAATTGTTTGAGGCTTGTTGACATAAGCACGTGACTTGAAGTTCACGTGACGTCAAAAGAAGTCTGGGATGGTTAAATCGGGTGATCTTGTTAGCTTCTTTCATAATAACCATTGTGGCCCGTGCTGTATATATATGCGGTTGAACCATATTTTTCACCAAGCTCCAATTCCGGCAGTAAAAAGTAGTTTATAATAGCCCTGTAGCGGTCACCAGGTAACGCCCTCAAAAAAATACAGCCCAATCACTCCTTCTGCCTGAACGCCGCACCACACAATGGGTTGTGGATGTAACGGCTATTAGCGGATTTTCAGTGTCCCAAAAACGAAAATTTTGCTTGTTAACGTAACCGTTTAAGTAGAAATGCGTCGTCACAATAATTTTTGACACAAAATTGTCCTCGTCGTTGTTGAGATTCAGAATGGCTTCATAGTAATTCTCAAGCGACCTCGGTCCGCGAATTGCATTGCACTTTGTACGGGCACTTGTGCAAGTCTTTCATTAAAATTCGCTGTAGGGTCCGTCTGGTGGCACTCTATTTCGCGGCCTATCGGCTGGTATCATATGTTTCATCGGCAGCCACAACCGCGATATTCTCGGGCGAGCGGCTTGCAAGGTATCGAAAATTCAAATTGATGGGGGAATCTTTATCATTTCTGTGTAGAACCATTCATGACATTTATGTTTTAAAGAAAATCCCTTTCAAATGTGCGCCGTAATTCGGCCATCCGTAAAAACCAATTTTGAATGGCTTGGGACTCGCTGGAGAACTTTGGTTTGTATTTCGTGAATAACTTTAGTAATGCTGACTTCTAATGCATCAATCGAAGCTGGCTTATTCACAAAGCATTCAAACTTTACATACCCCCATAAAAGTCGAAAGGTATTGTAATGTATTGTAATGTAATTACCACACGGTCTTGGTGGCCAATCCACTGGTCCGAGACGAGAGATAAGTTGCCTCACCGAAACGACGACACAGTAAATCTATTGTTCCACGGGCTGTATGGCAAGTAGCGCCCTCTTGTTAGAGATCATGGGATTGAATTTCCGGCATCAAAGGGTCATTTATCATGGCACCATTCACTGTTATATTGTCGCCTCGTCTTTGAAAAAAGGTCGTCTTCAGCCATATTTCGCACCAATCAGTTGTGTTCAATGGATGTAATGGCTGTTCTTGAATGGCTTTGGGTTGCTCTTCAGCCCAAGTTCGGCAATTTTGCTTATTGACGTAGCTATTAAGCCAAAAATAAGCATAATCGCTCAACAAAGATCTTCGCCGAGTTTTTCAAGAGCCCAACGACGGAAATTATGACGCTTTGAAAGATCGGCCGGCTTCAAATCTTGGACTGTATTTTAGACATTTGTGTAAAATCGCCCAAGTAGCGCCGTAAGACAGGCCAAGTGTTAAGATTGGCACCGAATCAAATTTTCCGGGTCTACGGCAAAACTCTCTTTTACAGCCGCAAAATTCTCTTCATTTTCGGCTATACGCGGTCTAATCGGTCGAGTATCATCCAATAATGTAAAATTATTCTCAATGTTGTCAATGGTTTGCCGTCTAGTTTGCCAATAGTGCGTTCGATAGGACAGACGAATGTAAACATATGTTGGCCTGATCGCGCGCTGAACACTTTTCATAGAGCGCCGATTTTCGTTATACAATGGTATATTACTATTTGAAAATGCTGTTGAGGGGTAAGTCTTTCCATGATGAAATGTCAATGAATACTAAAAAAAATTATGTATTTAGTTGACAGTAGTTACACGGGATCTGTCAAAAAAAAAAAAAACGCTATTGAAAAAGTATCTCCAAATTGATCACTTGTTATAGTACTCCATTAGTACAATAGTACAAAATTTTCAGTATACTGCTTGAACACAATTTTTTAAAGTGATAATATGAACGATGACCAACTTAAATTTTGATCGACTAAAATTCCAAGAAATAAGAAGCTACTTCGACCTGCAAACATATGTAAACTTTATTAGTATACATTTCATCGTGGAACGCTACACACTTGAGCAACGATTGCAAATCGTGCAAATTTTTTATGAAAATAATCGTTCTGTTGCTGCTACTTTAAGGGGGTTGTAGGGTTTAGCGCTAAAAAAAAACACTTTTTTTTTTAATTTTTTACAGAAATATGGCTTAAGATACTTTAATAAAATCAGTTGCATGTTATTGTACATCTTTTCAATAAGTTTTTAAAAAATATTAATAATAAAATATTGACAAATAAGCCCATGACAGAGTTTTTTTGGAGATATGTTTTTCGAGAGGTGCTCTGCGGTGCCAATCGGCATTCGTCGTAGAATCATCTGAAACTAAAAAAGTCGAATTTTTCAGTTAAAGTATGACGTAATGCTCCCCCCCCATTAATAATTTTTTTTTTCATTTTTGTAGTTTTGGTGGCAAAAACACGTAAAACGAGCATTTTTGGCGAAAAATTTCGCCATATTTGTAAGTGAAAAACAACCTTAAAAAAAAATAAAAAATAAAAAAAAAGAGCAGTGGGGGGGGGGGGGGGGGGTGAGGTATTTTTGATTTAGAAAACGTGTGCCAAATTTGAAAAGAATCGGTTGAATAGTTTCGGAGTTGTGATTGGCACCGACTTTTAAGAAGTCGTTTCGGGAAAAACGCGTTTGAAAAAATGACTCTGAAAAATTATCGATGCTCCGCATTCGAGGTAGAGTGCCTACAAAGGCTATAACTTTGAGAGTTCTGCTCCGATCCACTTAAAATTTTGACACAACATTCTTGAAATGATTTACTATAAGATGAGTGAAGAAAAAAATTTCGATTTTGTGAGCCTCCAAAAAATTAGTTAAAAAAGTCAAACCGTTTGTGTTTTATTCAAAAAAAAAGTTGAAGCGCTCTTACTGAAAAACGCTTTAGTTTCCTCACAATCAGTTTCCGGTGCAAAATTGACGTGAGATTCTTCTGGAATATAAGAATGGGTAAATAATTTGTGTCCAGTACAGCCATACAGGTTGTATAATGGAAAATAATATTACCTCTCGGCACTTGCTAAAATGCAAATCGACAGCAAATGCTTTAACTTTTCCTATAAAAGGCGAAACAGTGAGTTAATATAAATCAAAAACAAAATTGGTCCATGAACTGAACCCTGAGGGACACCCATTTGCATGTATACTGCACGTTTTCGAATACAAAACCCTTTTTCCATTAAAAAAATCGATGTGTTTTAACTTTTGAAATAAGTTTTTTATTAAATATTTTTTCTCCAATAGCCAATCGTATACCACGAAAGTCTTTTGAAATATAAAATGCATGTTCAAGCACATCAAAATTTTGTTGCACAAAGAACTATTAACGAGTGGCGTTGATCTTACGAATGACCGCAAAAATTTTGTTAGTGACACTCGCCGTTAGCGGATTTAGAAAAGAATAACAGCACGACACTGAAGAAAGCACACTAAGGGTAATGTGCACCAATTTGATTTGATTTAAAAACGCTTAAAATTCAAAAAATAATGAATAATAATAAAATCCACGCATTTAATGATTACTGAATGTACTAAACGCAACAGCCATACTGGGGAAACACAAGAACAAAAGCATCACTAAATAAAAAAATACACGAAATAATTAAACGATTGTAAAAATATTAAATTAAATAAATAAAGTCAAAATGGCGAATACAGCACAGCTTCTGCGAAGGCAAAGTTCCCGCGATATTGTGCTGAAAAGTCAAAAGAGCATTGACCAGCTGGAATTGCGGGTGAGTAGCTCCATTGTAGGAAGTAGCGCTAGATACGTGTATACTAAATGTAAGATAGGGCACACCCTCCTCTACAATGCTGACTTGATTACTTACAAATATTCTTGTGCGGCTTAATTTATTCAAATAATTTTTTAATACTCTTGAATATAAAGTATTTATAACACAATTTTGTTCACCACATTTTTTGGTCTCAATTTAATTTCGTTTGATTTTTTGTTGCTCTTTGTCCTGCTTAGGAAATGCGCGGGCGTCTTGTGCCCAAAGAACACCATGGCAGCGGCACACATCATCACCATCACCACCACCATCAGCCCATGTATGGTGCGACCAATCAAGCATTCCTAGGCGATACTTTTGATGAATCGAATGAATTGGAACCAGATGGCTTCGGCGCGGAGGCGAGTACTAGTAAATCGAAAGCAGAATTAGCAGCTGCCGTATCAGCCACAGTTGAAGCGCAGGAAGAAGACATTGTCGAAGGTGAAAAGGAGGGCGACGAACGTGAAAGTTGGGATAACAAAATCATGTTTTTGCTCGCAACCATAGGGTAAGTAAAGTGTGATGGCGTAGATGCTAAGAGTTAAGGTGTTACTAAGACATTTAATGCCACGTCACAGGTTGTACGTTTTGTATGCTACCTAATAATTTCTTTGGTGCCACATCGCATAAAAGCCTACGCTACACGATGGGCATTGTTCGATCGATTTTAATATTAGGTGCGCAATTAAGTTCTCGCTGTTTTTTGATGAAAATACAACATTATTCGGAAAAAATGGTTACAAGTGAATCATTGAAAGTATTGCCCATCGCCCTACCTTTTCCTATATTTCTGGAAATAGAACATTTAGCTATTTGAAACTTCGCCGTACTTCAAGCGCTTCAAGCAAAGCTGCCATTTGGTCTCATTCATATATTTCGGTATTATTCTACTTATTTTTGACAGTTATCGAAGTCAAGCAAGCAAAGTACGAAAGCACTGGGCCAGCACCTTTAGGTTAGGTTGGAATGGTTGCCCAAGGAATGAGCACTCTTGGACGAAGATAAACGGGTTCGTCCTTTGTGATGCCATTGTGAAGGAGGTGAGGGGAAAGAGAAAACCGTTGGGATGAAAGAAGAGGGCGGGGGGAGGTGGAGGTGGGGTGATTAGGAGGATGGCTTTAGAGTGTGTGGATTATGAACGATGACTGTGCTGCGTTTGTTTCAACCGCTTTGTGCTGTTGATCAAATTCATCAGATTTTTAATGTCAACACCAGCTATGATATATAAGCAGGTGTAGCAAAGAAGTAAGAGCCAAGATGCCTAGATCTTAACCCCGACAGAGTAGGGCAACTTCGGAGAACGTGCTGAGATAATTCCACCTCATGCTCCATACATCCGCCGCAAAAAGGACTCGAGGTAATTCCAAGCCTCACAACATGCACTCCTCGCGCATAGTGTCCTGTGAGAAAACCCATGAGATTCGAAGGCCAGCACCTTTAGTGTTAAAATAATTTGTAAGTCACATAAAAATAAATCAGTCGTTAGCCCGCCCTTTACAAAATTATATTCAAAACATTAAGGCCCACTACACAATTTGCAACTATTTTGCGACGTTTGCTAAGTTGCTTGCCAGCGGTAGTTATCTCGCAAAATACTAAAAAACATTTCATTCAAAAATCAGTTATAGCTAAAAATCGTGTAGATTTTGTTCTTGTGTGCACAGGACCTAATATGAAAATGATGCCTACAGAAAGTATTCTAAAATGAATCTGTTTTTTGCTGCAGCTATGCCGTTGGCTTAGGTAATGTCTGGCGTTTTCCCTATTTGGCGCAGAAGAATGGGGGTGGCGCCTTTCTTGTGCCCTACTTCATAATGTTGTGCATACAAGGGTTGCCTATATTCTATTTGGAATTGGCTGTAGGCCAACGACTGCGCAAAGGTGCGATTGGTGTGTGGAGCCAGGTAAATAAGAAATTCACTATTATAGCTTAGCCCCATTTAATTATTACGTTTTTTTCTGTTTTTATATTTCTCTTTCAGGTCTCTCCCTATTTGGGCGGCATTGGCATCTCATCCGCAGTTGTCAGCTATATTGTCGCTTTGTATTATAATACCATAATTGCCTGGTGCCTCATATACTTGTTGCATAGTTTTGAGTCACCTTTGCCGTGGGCCGATTGCCCCACACGCCTCTATGCCAATTACACTTATGACCATGAGCCGGAATGTGTGGTAAGAAATAAATGCAATCACTCGCATACACACGCACACAAGCTCATCACACCATTTGCAACACCAAGCAATGTCACACACCTACTACACATGCATACGTATGTATATGTATGCAAACATTCAACATCCTTCATTTGAGCATAAATAGAAACGATTTGAAGAAATGTGAGTATATTTATTAAAAATGTATTTTCGCATGCATTTGTATATGTATTATTTATTTTAAACTTAATGAGTTGATGATTCGTCGATTAACGAGAACTTTATTAAATTAAGAGATTAGGTACCAGGGTGAGAAAATAACCATCTGAAAATGTAAACAAAGAATCCTTTATGCGGCGAAAAAATTTTAGTTTTATTTTTAACACGATAAATTTCATGCGAAATTTTTCCAATTTTTTATGTCCTCCAAATAAAACGATTCCTTTGCTACATTAATAACTTCTTCACTCCAACCAAATTGCATTTATTCATATTTTGAAACAAAAAATAGTTGGATGGTCTAAGTCAAGGCAATTCTCTAGATGAGGTAACAATAAATTTCAAATAGTATAGAATATAGGAACTTTAGAAATATGCACAAAAGCGCCAAATTGAACTCTAAATTCCTAATAGAGTACACAACATTTCATACAGGGTTTGATTGAAAAGAAATGAGCCTTCCCGCGCGGAGCGTCTGCCAAGCGATCAACCGAATCGGTTGTTGGGGGAAAATGATCGTTGGACCTTCCGCTTCCACTAGAAACCGGTCCCAGTTCGCTGGCAACAGCGGTGCAGTCAACATCGATCCGCGCGTGAAAACTGTTTTAAAAGTGTGTTAGGATTTTGCAGTGCTGATCATCTTTTTCGACTCGCGAGGCATCGTCCACAAGGAATTTGTACCTCCAGGAAGCTCTGTAAACGCGGCATTTTACAAAGAAGTGCTCCTTCGGCTGAAAAACCCCGTCGCCCGGGTTCGGCTCGACCTCGTCAACAATTGGACCCTTCATCACGACAATGCGCCGGCGCACACCGCCTTCCTCTGCACCTCTGCATTGGCCAAGATGGGGGTTACGGTGCTTCCCCACCCTCCCTACAGCCCAGACCTGTCCCCTCCGGACTTCTTCTTGTTCCCGCGCCTGAAAAGAAAGCTGAAGGGGATGCGTTTCGACTCCATCTAGGCGATCCAAAAAACTGTGACAGCCGAATTGAACGCGATTCCGGCGGATGAGTTTAAAAAATGTTTCTTGCAGTGGAAGGACAGCTACCAGCGGTGTATTGACGCTCCAGGGTCCTATTTTGAAGAATATTAGTTGTATAAGCCAAAAGGTTTAATAAAACTGCTTAAAAAAATAAGGCTCATTACTTTACAATCAAACCCTGTATTGTCACCAGGATTCCACAAGACCGTAACTGACAAAAACTAAAAAATTCACTTTTTTCTTAAATATGATGCATTTCATCGAATTACAAGTCTCCACATCACACAGTGGGCGATATCATCGATTTACTTGGAATTAAATTATGAAATCTGCAAACAATAAGATTTGTATTTAAAAATTTGGGCTTAAGTCGCTTGGGCAGCGGCTAATCGAGAGATCAAATTTGAATGAAATTGGTTGAATATATCATTATAACTGTAGAGCCCATCTTCGCAGGGTTAAGGCTTTTCAGACCTCCTTTTCTTTATTTTTACGTATTGCTACCAGATAAAAAGCTAGAGAACAAAAGGCGCTTTCGATTCGTCACTTCACTGCTCGCTGTATTTGGGCAAATTTATCGAGGAAGATTCGCCACTAGCGGGTATAAAACGGGTATAACTCACTATCTTCAATACTGCACTTTTTTAAGTCAGACGTTTCAGTATATGCAGAAACTTCCATACATTTTTCTCTTAGCAAACTTTATGCATCGCTGTCGATTTCGTATATGTTTGTATAGATTTTATTACCTCTTGTTAGCGACGATATAAAAGGATGTTATGATGACTGCAAAGTTTTTTTTCAAGCCCTTCTTCGTTTTTTCACTTAAACTTTTTTTAGTGAGATGCTCACTGAAATTTCACCTTGTTGCGTGCTTCCAAGGCTTCCAGATAATAGCTGCCCCATAAATTAAAACTTTGTAAATTATCCTCGGCATGTAGAATCTCTGATACGATTCAATAAATTTCTCTGCAGTTTTTTAATGTGTACTTCTTAAACTTACTTTTGTTGTTGAATAACTTTTTAACTAAATAAAAAAAAATTTATTGACCCTTACGCACTCCATTGCTTGTTCGTTTGTAAACTGCAGCGGTATAGTTCACAAGTGTCAAATATAATTGAGTAACGACAACATTTGCAAAAATTATAAATCTTCAGATAGTGTGATCAATCTTGCGCCATCATCTTATTATAACGCTGACGTTAGTATTAAAGGTACTAATAAATTTATGTTGGCACAAGGTGCCAGGAAAAAGTTCTGTACCAATAAAATTGACATGAGCACTTTTTTATTTCAAACTCTTGCTATTGCGTAATTTTTTCATAAAAATCAGGGAGGTTCAGATTGATCAAGCAAACAGTAATATTAAAGTTGCGTCTCACTGAAAAAACCAAACAATTTAAATAAAATTTTGTTTAGGAGTGTCTTGGATTTGAGGCTACGTAGTCAAGAGTAAAGTGTTTCCACCCAAAATGTGGTTACTGTATCATCACAGGAATTCCAACAGGCATTGTAGTTTGAATCATCTTACTAGCTCTAGCCCTAGAGAGAGAGATCTTGCCCAGCACTGATGCCTAACACCTGGGTAAACATATTTTACCAAGGGAGGAAATAAAACTTACTAAAATAGCGCAAATACTAAAAGTTATAGAGGATGGGCGAAGAGAAAATCTATAAATTCCATGAAGGTGGTGCAATAGATCTTTCAGATTGCAGTGCTAAATTCCTTCATAATAATAATAATAATTATTATAATAATAACACTGCGTTACAAAAACGAACTTTTTTTCTGTCCTATGAACCAAATATACTTTTTCGGAAAGGGGAGAAAAAATAAAAATACACGTGTATCGGCGATTTTCGGCATAACTTGAAGGAAAATTTTTAATATAACAATTTTTAATTTTAATATAATAAAATTAATAAAAACATTCGGGGTTTTATATCTCTATTGTAATGCGGAGTGAAATACCTTTCTTTTGATACTCACATTGGCATATCTCATGCAATTTTTTTTTTTTAATTTCAAACAGGCGGCAACTTTGTGAAACATTGTCAGTGACAACACCTAGGTGAAAAGTCTAGAAATGTGATACACTATCTGTGTGCCCAATTTCATTCAAATCCGTTAAGCTAATCTTGAGATCGTGTGGCTATACAGATATGCATACAAGAAGTGCTCGTTTAAAGTTATAAAATACAAACAAACAAAAAAATTGTGACTTGTACATGAAAATCGCCTAAACACGTTATTTTTATTTTTTATCTCCTTTCCGAAAAAGTATATTTGGTTCATAGGACAGAATGTGTGTAACGCGGTGTAATGATAGAATCACGAGCAGGCCCGACGAGAAGGGGGGGGGGGGATCGGGTACTTTTTCCCCCGGGCCCGGAGTTTTCAGAGGGGCCCGAACTCGAGGGTAATTCCAAGAAATATCCTGCTTGAAAAAATATAGTTAGTAAATAATACTTCTACCAGAGTTCCGTCACAGAGACTTTTTTTGGTGTCACCATATCGAATGTTATGATCACGATTACGAAGAATAAATATAATATGGTGATACAAATGTGTATATTATTGAGCTCTTATTAAAATGGAACATCTGAGTTAGCAAGGAAACTCGACTTCGATGATATTATAAGAGCTTTTGCCTCAGCTAAAGCAAGAAAAGCAAAATTCTAAGCATCGTGGCAGTCATTTTCAAATATTTGTAAGGCTCACAAAATGAATAAATAATTTTAACTTTTTTCAGCTGCGTTTTTTAATTTCAGATCTGCTGAAGAGTTTTCTAAAATTCATTTTAATCAATATTTCATAATTAATTCTATCAAAAATTTTATCGATGAGTTTTTCAATGTTTAAATGTTATATCACTATAACATAATACGCATTTTGATAAATAAAAAAATTTGAAGGGGCCCGCATCTCAAGTTTCCCCCGGGGCCCGAATACTCTCTCCACGGCCCTGATCACGAGTGTATAGTATATTATTTCTTAAAAAAAGTTATCGATATCAGAACTGCAGAAATACACTCGGAGGTTTGCCATTGCCTGCCGAGGGGTGACCGCTATTAGAAAAATGTTTTTCTTAATTTTGGTGTTTCACCGAGACTCGAACTAACGTTCTCTCTGTGAATTCCGAATGGTAATCACGCACCAACCCATTCGGCTACGGCGGCCGGTGATATACTATGATACTAACCTTAAAAAGACAGCTGCTAAAATTTCCTGCTATTCTATTCAATACTTCGCGAAATATTGTGCTAAGAGTGACGCTACTTCTATTATTTTCAAAAGAATGGATCAAAAAGAATTTCGTGTTTTAATTTTACATTGTTTCTTGATGGGGAAAAATACCGGTCAACCGAAGCAATGGCTTAAAAAGTCTTATGGGGACTCCGCTCCATCAGAAACACCAATAAAACGATGGTTTGCTGACTTCAAACGTGGTCGTAGAGACACCGATGATGCACCGTCCACTGCGTCCAAATGAGGCGGTAACGCCAGAAAACCTAAAAAAAATCCACAAAATTGTTTTGAATGATCGAAAAGTGAAGTTTCGTGTGTTAGCTGACATCGTAATGATATAAAAAAAATGTGTTGGCATGAGCATTGAACTATGAGAAAGCTCTGTTCAAAGTCAAAGTCGGTTTGCTTACTGTTGACCAAAAACAAAAACGTGTTGATGATTCTGAGCTGTGTTCTGCCATGCTTAAACGTAATAAATGAAACATGGATCCATCACTTCACTCCGTCATCTGAGCGGACAGCAAATGGTGATCTACGTCCAAAGTATCCGTAAGCACAACAATCGGCTGGAAAGGTTATGGCCTCGGTGTTTTGAGATGCGCGGATGTAATATTCATCGACTATCTGGAGAAGGGAAATACCACCAACAGTGAATATTATATAGCGTTATTGGAGCGTTTGAAGGCCGACATTACAAAGAAACATCCACATATGTCAAAGTAAAAATTGTGTTTCATCAAGACAACGCACCGTGTCACAAGTCAATCAAACCAATGGCAAAACTACATGAATTGAACTTCGAATTGCTCCCACCTCTACGTATTTTTTTTTTCTAGGCCCGGGTCTTCTCAGCTCATGTGTTACCTATGTATTTATAACTAAGCAATCTTAAATATGTGCAGACTTATTTAATTCACTTACTTCACCTTTTCAAATTTACACTAATATACAGACACATATTTACTTACAAATGACAGCCATTGAAATTACACGCGCGTACAAACATGCATCATCTAATCACACCTACTGAAATATGTTTGTATGTATGCATCATTATTTCTTCGCACCTAGGCCTCCTCGCCCACGCAGTTCTACTGGTACCGCACCACACTTCAGTGCTCCGAAAGCGTCAATGAGCCGGAAACTTTTAATTATCACATGGCTATATCGTTGATAGTTTCATGGTTTCTTGTCTACATCTGTATGGTACAAGGGATTACGTCGTCGGGTAAAATCGTCTATATGACCGCCATATTTCCATATGTGGTGCTCATTATATTCTTCTTTCGTGGCATTACGCTGAAAGGTGAGTGTTTAAAAGCGCGAAGGAAATGAATGAAGTTAAAAAATAAAACCAAAAAAAAAAAACGAAATCTTTTAAAGTCAAGTTCAATTAGTGAAGCAGAAATAATTTCAGTCAAATAATACGCTTTATAAATGCACATAAAGGGTGGTCCAAATACGTGTCAATTTTTGAAAAATAATAAAATAAAATAAAATAAAATGTATAAAATAAAATAAATAAAAACATTATTATATTTATTAGAAAGAGTAAATATTTTTTCATTCAAGTGGTTAGCTTGTCTGGCTTCGTAGTAAAGCATGAAGTCAACCTTAATTTTAGATCCCTTGTTGATGGCTTCGCGCGAGGATAACGGAATAATCACGAATGGCTCGAACGATATTCGCCCTAATGGCCTGAACCGCTTTCCAATTATCCGCATAACATAAATTTTTCAAGGTGCCCCCAAAGAAAAGTCTTTGCCTTACAGTCCTATTTGGCAGCAAATTATTTCTTTTTGTTCCCGTAGATCCAAAATAAATTTCAAGGTCAACGTTTTTGTACGCCTGAAAAAGCTATTGAAACCTTTAATACTCGTAAGCAGCTCGTTTGAGAGGTATCCACTTCTGAGTGGCAAAAGTGCTTTGAAAATTGGTGTAAGCGAATGCAGTATATTGACTTCATTGAGAATATTTTGAAAAACAATAAAGAAATTTTCATTATTATTTGACTGAGTTTTCATTATTGGGCACACAATGTGTTCCCTCAAAAGAGAGAGTCCAATGCGATCAATTTGTAGCTCCGGGGCGGCCAATAAACACCGGCATGATTAGCGTGCTAGAGATCGACTGTTTCACGGGATGCGTGGTATGGCGCCCCCCGCTGCTAAAAATAAATATCCTTCAAGTCCATGTCGCTTATTATAGTTCATACAATTTCGGCAAACGCGGGTCCTTAGGGCTCACTGTCAGCCAAAATGTGGTTTCCATGGCATTGGTGCCATCACTCATCAAATGTAATCATCATAAAGAACTCTGCATACATTTTTGAGAAATGCTTTTGGGGAGCCAGTATTGGTCAGATATAAAACTAGGTAGTATCGCCAACTCTACTTTTTATGAATATTTTTATTTTCCGGTAATTATGTGCTCCAAAGTTGGCTTGTAAGATGAAAATCGACCAAGCGAAGTAGACGGGTTTTGTTCTTACCCACTCTACGAAGCAAGCGTCTGTGAGTTAAGTCCATTAGTAAGCCAGCCTCAAGAAATTTTCATGTAAATTCGCGTGCATTAATATTGGACCACCCTGTTTGCTACAAATATTTCAACTCAAATAATTTGTATTGTCACTTAGATCCGGTTGCACATTGCGGCGAGAAACAAATGCATCGATAAACATGCAAAAAGGTGGCAGAAATATTCGCATTTTTACAAGGCTGAACCCAAGTTGTTATATTTTTTCACTCCCTTTTTTACGAGCTCGAAGACCCATGATCAACTTCAGATTAAAAATCTAACATTCTAAGCCAACACCTACTAAACTTATAATACAAAATAATAAAAAATGCACATCACTATCTGCCAAGAACTTGATTTTAAACTGTTAAATGCTCTGTTAGACGACATTTCGCTTCTCGAACTTTTCCCATAATCGCTCTTGTCTCTTCCAGGTGCTTCAGAAGGCGTCGCTCATCTCTTCACGCCACGTTGGGAAACACTACTGGACCCCGTCGTTTGGTTAGAAGCTGGCACACAGATTTTCTTTTCTTTAGGTCTCGCTTTTGGAGGTTTGATCGCCTTTAGTTCTTACAATCCTGCTAACAACAACTGTTACCGCGATGCCATTTTGGTTTCTCTCACAAATTGTGGCACTTCCATGTTTGCCGGTGTTGTGGTCTTTTCAGTGATCGGCTTCAAGGCCACATCCACATTCGATCGCTGTAACGAGGAACGACAGAGTCTGATTACGCAGAATAAAACGACGAATCTACCAGTTTGTGATCTCGAAAAAGAACTGGCAAATGTGAGTGTTTAAACTACAAAAAAAAGGACAAGAAAAAAATTTTAAAATAATTTAATTTCATTAAAAAATTCTCCACAATTCTTCATGGCAGAGCGCTTCTGGTACCGGTTTGGCATTCATTATATTCACTGAAGCGATCAATCAATTTCCTGGTGCTCAAATCTGGGCGGTGCTCTTCTTTCTGATGCTTTTTACACTCGGCATTGACTCACAATTCGGCACACTGGAAGGTGTCGTAACCTCGCTGGTGGATATGAAATTATTTCCAAATCTACCTAAAGAATGGCTTGTGGGGGTGAGTAATGAATTTTTATCTTCTTTGCGAGCAAGAATTTTTGCATACAAAGCCTCTTCATATCGTCTATTATTGCAGGGTCTCTGTTTTTCCTGTTGTTTGATCTCTATGTGCTTTGCTAACGGCGCTGGTAGCTACATATTTCAACTAATGGATAGTTTTGCGGGTAATTTTCCGCTTCTAATCATTGCACTCTTCGAATGCCTTTCGATCAGTTATGTGTACGGTGTCAGAAGGTGGGTGTGTATTGATCGTCAAAGTTATAATTTTACTTTATTTCCTTACCTTTGCCCACATAGGTTTTCCGACGACATCGAGATGATGACTGGTTCACGCCCTGGCTTATATTGGATGATATGCTGGAAATATCTTTCACCCTGCGCTATGATAACCATTCTGTTAGCCTCTTTCTATCAGCTGCTCACCGAGGGCAGCAGCTATCCCGCTTGGATAGCTGCCAAAGGGCTGACTGAACAACTGGAGTGGCCGCATTGGTGTATTGTCATTGCATTTTTCCTGATACTCTCATCAATACTGTGGATACCGATCGTGGCGATATTGAGGTATGCCGTATATTCGGTTCTTAGGTTGAAGAGGAAAAAAGGTTTTTTTGTTTTCACACAGGCTCTGTGGCATAAAGGTGGTAGAGGACTCGGATCCTGCCTGGTTCCCAGAAGCAGAGCTGAAAGAAGTGCACGGCATTGTGCCACATGAACCCACAGAAATCGAACGCACAATATTTTGTTTTAATATGGACGGCACAGAGGGGATGTGTTGTCCGAAATATGGACTACCTGAGAAATCGCTCGAAGAAGAGGAGTAAATAGAGCAAACGCAAACTATTCAAGGAAAGAGCTGAATTTAAAAAATACTACATAATGATGGAAAAATCAATAAAATGTTGGAAAAGCGGACGCATTCATATAAAGAGGCATAAAGGCATTCATAAGAGGCATTGACGCGTTGCCAGAAACCGTCGTGGAATATAAAGCAAAGAGAAAAAACCATAAGCAGGCCGCGAAATGGGAAATAAAACAAATAGTAAAATAGTAAAATTAATATAAATAAAAAAATAGTTAAACTTTAGCGAAAACTGTAAAGGAGTGGAAGTAAGAAACTTTTTAAATTAACAACTACATTTTTTGGTGTTTTGGTGGACAAACTGGCATGGAGACTCAACTATACAATAATAAGTTAAGTACTAAATATATTATACAATAAATATATTTATATATATATACATAAATATATTGTGTAAGCCAATACTGTAGCATTACTTCTAAAGACAATAATTTAAATGAAAAACCAATGTTGTTAATAAGTTTAAGCAGCAAAATGTACTTGTAAATATAAAAAGAAATACAAAGACAATAATTCTGTTGAGAGTAGTTAACCGAAAGTTGCCATTGATACAAATACGTAGCTCTTAAAAGATGAGTGTTTTTTTTCGAAAAAAAAAAAATGTAATGAAATGTAAAAAGTGTACTGTGATTGTGCGCAAAATAGAAAAATAATCGAATTCATTGAAAAAATACTCTAAAATTAGCCACCGAATATAATTCTATATGTATTTATAATATGAAAAGGAATGGAGATCATTATAAGTTGTCAACACACATTTTTATTATTCATATACCAGGTGACGCAAAATTATTCATCCAATTTTGCTTCTGAATAACTTTTTTAATTAATAAAAAAAATGATTTTGATGTATTTTATTTTGACCTTTACGTGCTCCATTTCTTGTCTGTTTATATATCAGAGCTGTCTAGTTCACAAGTGTCAAATATAATTGACGTGCAACGTCATTGGCAAATATAGGGTGTTTTTGTTAGCTGCATGAGAACTCTCGATATCGATAACTACAGTTTGACAGCTGAGAATGACGACAGCTGCTTTCACATTTCGGTGCAGTAATGCTTGGCAAGTCATCATGAATCCCTTAACGTCAAAACAACGACTATAAAATACAATTCGTGCAAGAATTGAAAATGCCATGAAATTATTTACCAAATTATGATAAAAAAATCATTCCAATAATATTTCTGTTTTATGTTATTAATTAAAGTTCTCAAGCTCTTAAAGAAATACCCTTTATAATAAGTTATAAACCTTCCGATGGAGTGATTAATTTTGCGCCACCTTGTATGTATACCTACATACACTTATAGAATGCAGAATATATCAAGCCAAAGCGGCCAATGTCTACGAAATTTAGAAGATTCGAAGAGAAAAAATGTGAAACGCGTACCTTCAGTTAAAAAAGTAGTTTAAAACATGGTAACTAAAATTTAAAAATATTGTTAGCACATACCTACACTTATTTCATACAATATTTCAAATTACGTTGGCTGACAAATGATTTATGATCAATGAGTCCGACAATCCACATTTTATTTTCTGTTAGTTAGTTTTCGAGATATCGCCAAAGAACGTTTTTGGATTAAAAAAAAGAAGGAGATCATAAAAACATCGAGCACCTTCAAAATCACTAAGCTATCCCATTAAAAGGTACACAAAATTAAAATTAAATTTGCTGTCTTTCGTTTACGCAATTTTTTTATTAAAATCAAAAATTTTTTTTTTAGTTAAATTTAAATTAAAAACTAAACTTTTTTTATTACAATTAAAGTATTAAAAAAATATTTAAAAAGTTAAGAAAGCAATTTTTTTTTGTACACAAATATTTAAATTTTCGATTTATGTAAATTGTTAGAAATATGCGGACTCAGCGACAGATTTTCATAGGAATTTGACGTTTTGGTACTTGAGTTTTTTTGACTGTTGTTAGGGTTTTTTTGTTGGCCATACCCAATATGATTAAAAATAATTTTTGGAAATTAAAAAAAAAAAAGATTTTGAATTTAAGGTCTTCCTAATATTTTGATGTTATTACCTGTTTTATATATAATTTGTAGATTCATTTTCCGAATTATGATACTTCTTTACTAATATATATTTTTTTAGTTTTTGAGAAAAAAAATGCTTCACTTTCCCATATACACTAACTAACAGTTTAAACTTTGTAAAAGATTAAAAAAAATTTAATTCAAAAACTAAAATTTTCCTCAAATTTAAAAACTTTTTAATCAGATAATTTTAAACAAATTTCGAGTATGCAGTTTTATAGCCCATTGGAGTATGATATAATATAAATGTAAGTTTGAAAAATTTTGTTTTTTGCTGGCGGAAATTATTATTATGCATCTTGCAGGTACTACCGAGCATAGAACCAGCCATTAATAAAACATATAAGACAAAAATATGAGATGGGTGTTGTTCGAAAATTAAAAAAAAAATCTAAAAAGTTTTGAAGAAAAAAATATTATTTGTTTTAAATAAATTGTGTCGAAAATTAAAAAAATCTAAAAAGTTTTGAAAAAAAAAATATTATTTGTTTTAAACAAATTGTGCCCTATAAAATTCTAAAAAAAACAACAATAATTATAGCAATGTTAAGAAGAATCGGAGATATTTTATTTAAAAAATTTCCAAAATTTAAAAATTTTTTAAAGTATTATTATTATGCTAAAAAATGTCAACAAAAAAAATGTCAAAATGTAAAAAAGTTAAAAAGAATCGAAGATATCTCACTTTAAAAGTTTCTTGACCAAAATTTTCAACCATTTTTTTTATATTTTTTATCAAAAAAAATTGCAAAAAAAAATTATGAAACAGTTAAAAAGAAGCGAAGAAATTTTACTTTAAAAATTTCTATACCAAAATTTTCCATTTTTTTTTAAATTATATTTTATCTAAAAAAATTGCAAAAAAAAAAATTATGAAAAAGTTAAAAAGAATCGAAGAAATTTCACTTTAAAAATTTCTATACCAAAATTTTCAACTTTTTTTAAGTATATTTTATCAAAAAAATTGGAAAAAAATTATGACAAAGTTAAATAGAATCAAATACATTTCAATTTACAAATTTCTATACCGAAGATATAAAATTTAAAAATTTTTAAAAGTATTATTATGCTAAAAAATTTCAATAAAAAAAATGTCAAAATGTAAAAAAGTTAAAAAGAATCGAAGATATTTCACTTTAAAAATTTCTTGACCAAAATTTTCAACCATTTTTTTTAATATATGTATTTTATCAAAAAAACATTGCAAAAAAAAAATTTTTAAATATCTATACCAAAATTTTCCATTTTTTTTTTAATTATATTTTATCTAAAAAAATTGCAAACAAAAATTATGAAAAAGTTAAAAGAATCGAAGAAATTTCACTTTAAAAATTTCTATACCAAAATTTTAAACTTTTTTTTAAGTATATTTTATCAAAAAAATTGGAAAAAAATTATGAAAAAGTTAAATAGAATCAAATACATTTCAATTTACAAATTTCTATACCGAAGATATAAAATTTAAAAATTTTTAAAAGTATTATTATGCTAAAAAATTTCAATAAAAAAAATGTCAAAATGTAAAAAAGTTAAAAAGAATCGAAGATATTTCACTTTAAAAATTTCTTGACCAAAATTTTCAACCATTTTTTTTAATATATGTATTTTATCAAAAAAAATTGCAAAAAAAAAATTTTTAAATTTCTATACCAAAATTTCCCATTTTTTTTAAATCATATTTTATCTAAAAAAATTGCAAACAAAAATTATGAAAAAGTTAAAAAGAATCGAAGAAAGTTCACTTTAAAAATTTCTATACCAAAATTTTAAACTTTTTTTTAAGTATATTTTATCTTAAAAAATTGCAAAAAAAATATGAAAAATTTAAAAAGAATCGAAAATATTTCACTTTAAAACTTTTAAAAATTGTTTTAAGTATTGTTATGCTAAAAAATTTCAACAAAAATATGTTAAAATGAAAAAAATGTAAAATATTTCACTTAAAGTTTATTCCTTTATTACACTCAAGCCTACAAATGAACTAATTTTTAGAAGAACTGACAATAATGTAATATCTGCTAAGGAGGTGGGGAGCGTATAACAATGACCCTGAGCTTTGATGAATTTCAATACTCTTCATTATTAAATGTTTACTTTTTTCTTGCCTTACCTTAAGGTTGTCGCTATAACCATAACCTCCGTATAATTATAGTGACACACATACATAAAAATATCACCTTGGACGTTTTGGCTTGGAATATTCTGTATTTGTACTATGATAAATACGTATTAAAAAAGAACCTTTATTAATTATCATATCTACAACCTTTTTAAATTGGGCAAAGGTTTCACCAAAGTTTGTCTCAAAATAATAAATTTACAAACTGTGCACCAAGTGGTCAAAACGCATTCAAAAATCTTCAACTCCGCACGTGCATACATTGCATAAATAATATACTATACTAATTAATGTATGCGCATACCTAAGCAAGTATCTTACAAAAAATGTTTTGTTATTGTAATTCATAAAAAGCATAAAGGAAAGCTTGAATAATCACGGCAAACATGCGCGCATATTCCGATACCACTGGAAATGACATATCCTATTTCAGTCTACCTGTTAAGTACATATTGCACTTGCATACATGTTTACATACATATATACGTATTTACCGATACACACTTATATCTACATACACATATGAATATAATCGTTATGCATGCATATCATCGCTTTTGCTGCTGCTAAATAAATAAGAATCAATCAAATTGTGAAATTTGACGATTTTTGACGAATTTTTTGGAATGTCTGGTTGTTCTCTGTAAATTTGTTGTTGTCATAAAAGTACACATCTACATGAATAGCTATTCGCATATACATATGCACATGCATACACTTATTTTAATGTAGTATAGCGCATAGATACAGTGCTGACCAAATCATTTGCAACTATTGGCCTGTTATAAAATAATTACATAAATTTTTAGTTCAATTTTGTAGAATGTTGATTGAAAGTTTAATTTCTTTTAGTTTAATGCACGTATCTTTATTTTAAATTTTAAATTAAGAAGAATCCATTTCTAGACCAGAAAATAATTCACTTTTTTATAACAACTCAAAAAATGCGAGAGCAAACAAATGACATTTTTTTAAACGAACAAACTAATTCTTTGCAGCAAATCTATTATTTTTTTATCACTACACCACATTGTCTTGACATTGATACAATTAAATTATCGTTGGGTTTCATCGGAATTGATTTCCAGGTCTCTTGAAGTCTAGTGAAGAGATCACCGTCTTTTAATACGCTACTTCGTCTGTTAACCTCCAGAACCGGAAACTGCGATAGCGACTCCATTACATTTACATTCTTGTCGCTAAACCACGAGTTAACAGATTTAGCCGTGAGTTTTGAGTCATTGTCCTGTTGATAGACCCAATGTAACGGCATTTTCCATCCCGTGTATGGTAATGTAAGTTGGGTTAGGTTGGAGCGGTTATCCACTGTGAACACACTCAGGCTCATTGCCAATTATGATCCACGCGGGGAACTTGTCCTGATCTCTCCTAAAATCAGTGTGTGCTTGTAAAAAATTTTGTAAGATCCTGAATTTCGACAGAGCCGAGATCTTCCAATTCATTAAAGGATTGTCTACGCAAAATGGCGTCTGGAGAGAGTAGGACAGTGACACCGGCAACTTCTGGGTGTGCCTACCGATTAGGCAGTGCTCCGCCAGAACTAAACTCAGTGTGTTAAGACTGCGCTCATCTCTTCTTAGTAGAAGTTCCGTGCGTTTAGCATTGAAAGTCGGCCACAGCTGTCGGGCCACAGCTGTTGCAAGTAGCTTCATTCCGCCATTTTTCATTCGCTTCTCTTAAAATTTCTTTAAGGATATGTAGTTTGCATGTTTACAAGGGTATACTTATTTCATTGTCTATGTACTCATCAGTCAATTTGGTTCCGATTTTCGCTAGCTCATCGGCTCTGCAGTACTCCTCAATGTCACAATGGTCAGAAACCTATGTTATCATTAGGTAAAATGACTCAGCCATCTCGATAAAAGATGCGCGGCATTTCATGGCTACCTTAGAGGTTATCGACTGTTTTGTGAGGGATTTTATCGCCGACTGGCGATCAGTGAAAATGTAGATTTCATCTCCAGGTATCGCATCACACTGTACCAGTGTCACGGCTTTCATTATTGCCATCAGTTAAGCCTGAAAGACACTACAGTAGTCGGTAAGCCGAAAAATTAAGGAGATCCCCAGATGTTCGGAATATACACGTCCGCCCACCCTGCCTTCGAGCTTGTAGCCATTTGCGTATACATACATGGATGAACTTGAACTGTCTTACATCATCCCGTTCTCACTCTTTCCTTGTGATGGCAAGTGTAGGCCAGAGTGCAAAGTCCATCAGTCTGGTAAGCTCCGAATTTTACCATGGCCGTAGTCCGTGTTTGGTTTAGTTCGTTTACTTAAAGTGTTCAACATTATTGCCGCACTGCGCGCGAGATATCTTGGCTGCAGATCTACTGGAAGTAGGTTTAATGTCGCATATTATGGTTATAAGAACAGATGCGAGTCTTTAAATCTTGTGAAATCTTTTAATGTTCACACTTTTCTCTAGGGTATTCCACCATACTACAATACTGCAGTAAAGAATTGGCCTAACTATTGCTGTGTAGAACCAATGTATTATAGTGGGTTCTAAAACCCATTTTTCCCAATTGTTCTTCCGCAGGAGTACAACGCAAAGCTATAATGCGTACTCTATTTGTAACTGTTAGCCTCCAATTTAGCTGCCTATCCAGTATAAGTCCCAGATATTTAGCCCTTTCTGTTACTTCAAGGGGTCTCCCCCCAAGGAATATTTGTTTGAGAGCAGGTGTTTTATGTCTCCTGCCAAACAGTAACAGATCCTCGACTTTTACACCAAAGCGATCGTCTGTTGAGAGATCTTTGTTGAAGATCACCCAGTGTTGGAAGGTGTTTGCCCACCCTGGGGTGTACCCTTGACCGAAAATTTCGTAATGGACGTTTCGCCCGAATCTTCGCTTATCGTCCGCCCTACTACCATTCGGCCCACTTCCGTTAGCCATCTGGTAATTGCTTCCGGATATATTTTAATAAAGGCACCCTCGATGTCCAGAAAGGATGGATTGTTTCTATAAGGATGAATTTTATTTAATTTCAAAACCCACGCACACGAAAGTAAAATAATTGTACATACAATTAAAATCCTATCGAATTGAACTAAAAATATATGTAATTATTCTACAACACGCCAATAGTTGCATATGATTTGGTGCCCACATAAACATATGTACATAATGCTGTGCATAAGCGCATAGTTACGTCCGCCCCGTTGAAAAATATTTTAAGCAAACAAATATATTTAATACATACATATAATAAAAATATAAATACATATGTAAGACAATAAGTAAGCCGTAAAGTAGTAAGTTCGATTTCTTTTTCATAGAAACAATAAACTTAGATTTAGCTTTCTTATAAAAATACGTAAGTTCAAAGAAAGTGTTTTTTCTAATACGACTTTATGGATGTTAAATAGCGTTCTTCTTTCGCGTAATAAAAACTTCACCTCATTATAAGTCGACTTTACGAAAATATTGCCATGCATAAGCCCTGTGAAAATGTTGCCTATTTCATATGGGATTAGAGCAAGAAAAATGCAATACTTCCACAAATTATTTATCTATTGAAATAAAATATATGATTACTGAATAAACGAAAAAAAAACGAGTTAATCAAATTTTTTGTAACAGTTCAAGTTTTCATACAAATATTTGGAGAGATAAATTCAAATCAGTTGACACTCATCAGTACTTTTCGTAGAGGGTAGAAAATGCCACACATTCGCTTGGTTAGAGTACAACAGTTCGTTTCTATTTTTATATCTACTTACGTAAAATATTATTTTAAAATTGGATTGTGTTTTGTAATGTTGAAATGTGATATTTAAAATTAAAAATGGCGCAAATTAATAACGAAAAATTTTCCCACAAAGCAGTTTGCAAATACAAATTTTAAATTCTCCGACTTATTTTCGGTTATTCATTATATTTTGTTGTTGAAAAATACGCATAAAAGATATTAACCAAATTGCGCAAATGAACAGGCACTCGGGCAAAAGAGCTGATTGGCTCAAAGCAACAAAAAAACACATGAAGTAAAAATACCGCTTAGCCTCTCCGCTCTCTAAAACGGTTGAATAACTTTCAGTGGTAAGTCTGCCACTGTTGCATATAATGCGACGCTGTTTTATACTTTTATTGTTATATTTACGCTGCAAGCATCGTCGACATCAACAATTCGCTAGTTTAAATTTTAAAATTATAAATTTCAAACTACTTCAACGCCAATATGAAAATAGAGTGAAAATTCGCGAAACTTCATCCACGTTTACATTGCCTTCAATGTCTGCAACTAATGAGAAGTTATAAACATTATATTCACAATATTTTAGTTTTTATTTTAAAACAATTTAAAAACAAAATTATCATACAAACAAGAAAACGCAGTGCTAGCTACATTGGCTTACGGCTGGCCTGTGAGGCCTTAACAGATTAGTTAAGTCGAAGAAGATCTGAGTCCTTAAGAAATTTGTAGATTTCGCAGATGTTAATATGGGATAGATTTATTAGCAATTGTAACGAAAGAATTGAGCCTTAATTTCTTCTTTTTCTTAATTGGTGCGATTACCGCTTACGCGATTTTGGTCGATTTTAACAAGGCGCGCCAGTCGTTTCTTTCTCGTGCTAACGGGCGCCATTCGGACGCACGAAGTGAGACTAAGCCCTTCTCCACCTGATCTTTCCAACGCAGAGGAGGCCTTCCTCTTCTTCTGCTACCACCAGCTGGTACCGCATTAAATACTTTCATTCCATTACCTTAATTTCGCCATCTATGAATTTCAATTTCAGGGCAGAAAACTAATATACTACACCTAGTATATTGACTGGGGCATCACAGGGACACTGGGCTATTGAATATATGTATGTCTGCCAGATTTGTAGTGCCGAGATAAGAGGTAGAATCCATTTAGTACTTCATATGCGAATTACTTGCACTTCGAAGAAAGTGTCTCAGAGTTCT
Organism: Anastrepha obliqua; assembly: GCF_027943255.1. Classification (NCBI taxonomy): domain Eukaryota; kingdom Metazoa; phylum Arthropoda; class Insecta; order Diptera; family Tephritidae; genus Anastrepha; species Anastrepha obliqua. Next base: position 67,589,555 of record NC_072893.1, read on the forward strand.
GGGAAATCACTTATTAGACGATCTGGGTATTTTAGGTCCCATCTCACTTTAATAGCTGATTGATTTAGTCAAAATATCGGAATGATTTAAGAAAACCTAGGTACGGAGAGAACGTAAGAAATCTTTCATTTCTGACTGAGAGCAACCCATCTAATCCAATTTAGCCTAATATTTCCCTATTATTAGTTTACACATTCAATATTTTCTCAGGGAGCGTCCTCCAAATTTGTAGCTTAAAATACAAATTTATCTTGGATACTTTCACAGATTCAAAAACAAAGAAAATATTCAAAAGTAAAAGAAATTTAATATGAGCGGAGCTCACAATTAATTATTCCGATAAGGTTTTTTTTGGACGTCGATGTTCTTAGGCGTCGATGGATGAGCGAGAATGGAGAGTAAAATTTCAAGGCCATGCAACGTTTCGGGCATTTTCGTTCCGCGAGAGAGAAAAAAGATGTAACGTAGAGGAAAAGGAGAGAGAAACCTATACGTTATATATATGATAGATACACTTTAGGCTATTTTTCCTGACTTTCCCTTGTGGTTGCTAATTTCTAGTGAGAAATAACACTGCCTACTTTTTGGCGCTTGTCTGTTGGTGCAAACTTGTAGGAAATATATTTTTGGTGCCTATGTTTTGGCGTTATGCTTTCTTGGTGCCTATTGTTTGGGGCGTTTTTTGGTCCCAATTTTTTTGTGCCTACTTTTTGGCGCTTATTTCCGTTTCCTGGCTAGTGCTCGTGCGTACTATAACATACTATCCATTCCGGCGTCGGATTTATTGGTATTGCCGTGATTTGTGCCGTTGCTGCGGTCCAGGAATCGCTGCGTTTATGTCGGTGATAAACGCTCGGAGTAGTGCTCGTTGTTGCCACGGTTTTTATCCGGCGTTTAGCTATACCGGTCGTCCCTTCTCCGTTTTTTGTAAATTTTGTCTATTTGTATTCTCTGCAAATGTTGTGAATTTATTTAGATATATAATTATTTAGATATATATTATTTCTCTCTCTCTCACTCTCTCTCTCTCATTCCTTCTCGGGTCTCTCCCCCTTTCTTTGTCTCCCTTGAGAGTTTCACTTCTGTTATGTGTACTACGCTACACGCACTTTTTTGTTTTGACTTGAGTTTGATCACCTGTAACCGTATTATATTTAGTCTAGAAGTGTCTACACAAAATTTCATGCTGCACATCTGTTTGAAAAACTACCCTCAGGAATTTACTTCTGAGTAAATTATGGCAATGGGGGTATAAAATGTATTTATTTTTTAATTTAATAATCTAAAACTGTAGTATTTCTTAAAGACTATGAAAACCTGATTAATGCTAAATAATTTAAAGTAAAAATAAGTTAAAATTATAATATATTTATTTCGTTTTCATGTAGACAATGTAACATTTCTTAAAGTTTCCAAAAAAAAAATTTTAGAGAATACTTAGAAAGTAGCTAATCAATTCGTTGAGTAACAACAAATTTGTTCGAAATATAATTTCTTTGATTTAATATTTAGTTAAACTTTTGCTGAAAGCTATTCTTTACACAGATATTATGTTTATTTTAATTATTGAAAAAATTGTTATTTAAAAAAGTTTCGCAGATGTGCGAAAAAAGTTGTCCATTACTGCATTTTTATTCTGAATGTGCCACGAAGGAGTTGTTATTTGATCACATTTTCTGTAGACACGTAATCATTGCGGTTCATCAAACAAAAACAAAAAGAACGTTGCTGGTATGCCTATAAACATGCGAAATGGTTCTGAAGCAAAGTTGGCGTCGAATGGGTTAAGTGCAAATACAGTGGGTAATAAGACAACAAGATGTGTTAGTATATATTTTCCATCATAATTAGCAAATGCCATGATGCCAGGTCATGTACACTTAATTTTAAAATGCCCTATGGTTGACATCTGCGATTAATTTGCTGCTGAGTAAAAAGTAAAAATTCAGTGAAATTTTAAGTTTTGGAGATATCGTTATATGTTATTTGATTTAATTTTGCATTTAAAAACGAAGTGTATATGGATGGATTCCCTAATTAGAAAATATAGATATTTTTATAAACAAAGTCGTACGAGTATATCCACAATCAAACAGCTGGAACGAAGTACTCACACAAATAATGAATCTAACGAATCGAAACTTTTTACTAACCGCATACTCGTACATCCCTACATATATACATACATGAACTTATGACAATAAATAGAGTAGAGAAATATTTTGGAAGCTAATAATCCGTATTCAAACAATTTCTGCCAAAAATGAATAGTAAGATTATAAATAAAAATACCTTACCCTATCAAATCCTCCCATGGTTTGTGTTGCATGCATCTCAATATTGCTCTACATATAGTATAAAGGGACATGCAGTTATTATGCCGCTTTCGAAGGGAAACGGAATTAGTTTTTATCAGAAAGTTGTTCATAAGAGAAAATCATTCTGAGGCTTACCGTAGCCTGCCGAGTGGCTACCAGTATTAGAAAAAACGTTTTCTATTATTTGTTGTTTTATGCCCATAGTGGGGATCGAAACCGGAACGACCGAATAGTAGTTATTTACATTACATGAAATTATACGATTTATGCCATTTACTTGTAAGCCATTTACTGTAAGTATTCATGCAGTGTGTGCGTCTACTATTTTATCAACCTGTGTGTTATGCATTTTACATTTTTACATCCACATATTCTCGATGTTCGTATTGAAAAAATCCTACAAAGTATATAACTAACATATATTTAGTATACGTACCGAGATCTTCTCATAAAATGTACCATTAATTAGGGCGGGCCAATTTTTTTTTGTCAGCGTTCCTAGCAGATTTGGAGTCTACATAAAGTTCTAAGAAAAAAGTCCTTAAGAGCATAACTCTGAAGCCAACTTTGAGTCCATGAGGCTTTAAAATAAGCTACTTTTAATTAATTGGAAGTTATTAAGTTAGTAATTTTTTTCTTTGTTCACTCCTTCCGAGAGCATAGGGCCTCGGCAAGACTCTTCCATCGAACACAGAGATATCGGCTTCTGCTAGTTTGCGCAACATCGACCTTATCCAAGTGTTTGTTGGTCGACCGCGGCATCTGCTCCCTTGCGGTTTCCAGTCCAGCGAAGTTAGTAATATAAATGTTTTTTTTTTATTTTAATATAATGTTATACTGTACAATTCCTTTTTCATATCTACTTTATTTAAATTCTTTAAATGATGGCGCTATAGCGCAAATTATATATATTTTTTTAATTTTTTGAAAAGGAAAGTTGTCTTCGGATCGCCACTTTTCCGATCACTTGATGAGAATTTTGCTTGTGAAAGCAACAAGAAAGTTATCGGGCAAGATTCCCAACTAGTGTTCATGGTTATACCTCATAAAACTGGCATATCTCACTGTTTAAAATGCTGCCAACTCTATTTTCTGATATTAGTCAAGCTTCACTAGGCCACATTCATAGAGGGAAACTTTTGTTGCTTCAACTTTGCGAATTCTCTTTTGGTGGTACCGGTCGTGTTCTCACGTGTTTTAGTCTGCAGCCAACAACAACAGAGGAACGACAACACAAAGAGCATTGACAGTGTACGATCATTACAAGTAACGAGCTGAAACAACAGAGGTTGCCCTCTATGAACGCGGTCTTACTAATACCCATCAAGTGCTGCCAAAGAAATGGCAGTTTTGGCAGTACTTTTTCAGCGTCGCCAACGCATGTTTATTTATGCTGGCTGGTTCATGTATACGCCACCCACTAATCGATGCCGAACCGAGGGAGCCTGTATAAGGTGGCGCAAAATTAATCATCCATTTTTATTTTTTGTTTTTCAATAACATTTTTAGTAAATGAAAAGGAAATACATGATTTTTAATTAAAAATTTTATTTTTGTATTTTTTTCTAATCATAATTTATTTTTTACTTTAACAACGTATTTACAGTTATTTCGGTTGTAGGACCTTTTTACTGTCAGCAGGAAGTTTATTTTATCTACTTATCATGAATCAGTTGCAAGTGCGGAACAAGTGTTCCAGATTAACTGGTTCCCAAGATAGATCTAAACAAAGACTATAAACTATGTATACCAGACAAAAAGGATTGGCAGATCAGAGTCTTATCAGATAGTGGTAAACGGCTCAGATGGAGTATGGCACAGGATCGTTAGTGTACTCGCAACAATTATCCTTAAATTGCTTCTTTGGGCTCCCACACCGGTGTATCGTCTTCCAAGCTGAGATCTACACTATAGACAAAGCAGCATAAGCGATAAGACTAATGGACTTACCTCCAGTAAAACTTACTATTTTTGATGATAGTCAAGCATTGGCCTCAACGCGCATCAATTCAAGATGTTTTAAAGAATACAGGAGGTCGCTCTCGCTTATCCAACAACACAACATGACAATTTGTTGGCCAAAACTGATTCTTAAAAGCACAAAATGTTTGCTTGGATTCAACAAATTAACTACCAGCGTCCTCATAAGTGTTATAACGGGTCACTGCGCTATTGACATCCTAGCCAGTAAAATTGGTGTACCTCACAATGACTGTGCTGTGGAGATGAAGAAGAAATTGAGTCGCTAAAACACCTTCTCTGTGAATGACCTGTACTTCAAAGAAGCCGTGCCAAATATGATATCTTGGCGATTATTTCTTTGAAGACCTGGGCAATTTGCAAAATGTTTCAGTGGAGGGACTGGTTACCTTCTTAAAAAGACCCAAGTTTAAGCAACTTAGTTAAGGGATGCAAATCAATTGCAGATCTCATAAGGGGCCTTAGGGCCACCGAGTGACTTGTGTTAGACAAGCAACCTGGCTAAACTAACCTAACCTATCTTCATTGCTATAAGTCCCCCTCAATTTTCGTATAAATTAAAGATAGTTTCTTTTAAAATTTGGAGGACTCGAAATGGACTACAGAATTATGCGCTAATGGAATTTTTCACTTAGAATTATCCAGTGGAACAAATTTGCTAGAAATGAGTCGAGAAAAATCTTTCGATACAAGTTGACCCACCCTAATATACATACATATATAAGTATATGTATATATTTAGATAAAAGTAACAAATAAGATGATATAAAATACAATTTTTTGTTGATAAAGTAAACGAAGTAAAATGGAATAAAAATAAATACATAAACACTAAATATGAAATACCGTAATTATATTTATAAAAAATGCCTATTTAAATATTATTAATTGTTATTGATGTTGAGATTAAAAATTTACTATTCCGCAGGCAGACAAACTAGTGTGCACATACATACTCGTATGTATGTATGTATGAATGAGTAAATATGTAGTTAATCAATTTATAAATGCGTTAAAGTGTTAATTGCTTTTAAAAATAAACAAAATATATTAAATTATTAGCATTTTAATAAAAAAAAAACTTGAAATGTATCTTAGATTTGTATGCATGCATCATTATTTATGAGGTAAATTGTTGTGTTGAAAGCTTAGTTGAATTTTTTAGTTGTTGAAAAGTTGAAATATACCAAATGCTTAATCCTAACCTCTTGTATTTATATACATACATATACAATACTTACACCAACATACATATGTATAACTACACACTGAAGCAATTCAAAATAAATCTAAATTGTATTTATTAATCTAAGTGAAAACATTTATGAAAATACCAAAATATGTACTGAAGACAATAAAAACAAAAACGAAATTATTGAATTAATGAATTTAAGTAATTAATGAGCTAATTTGTGTGTCTTATTTATTTATTTAGTCTAGTCTATGGTTGGCCCTCAATTCCACGCTGGAACTCTAGGAATTTATGAATTTACTTATATTGACTAAAACCTAAAAAGGAATCAAATCTCAAAGCTATAAGTAATAAGCAGGGCAACCCAAAATATGATCTTAAAAACTTATCTTTTTATTTCCTTGTTCACTCCACTCGGGAGCATAGGGCCTCGACAAGACTCAGTGTTGCGTTGGTTTCGTTAATCTATTTTGATTTCTGACAAGGTAGGTGATTAGCCTGTGGCTACCAGTCCTAAGTGGTGGGAATGCCCACTTGTCGCTGTTTAGGAACAACGCCTTCTTACTGCTTGTAGCGCCATCTGCGTTTCACATTTTTCTGGCAGAAGGATCGCACAGATGGTTGAGGACTTCGCTAAATTTCGTGTGTCTGCGCTATTAGCGTGGTGGCCTACTGATGCAATGTTTAACTGTCTACAATGCAAATAATGCGCTGACTATTGTGCGGGAGTATGGATGAAAGGATACGTTTTTGGGGTTAAGGAACGAGATTCTTTTTTGTTTTTTAGAAACAGGGAAAGTTGGTCAAGTTGGAAAATTGTGAGGACCGTGCTTTACGTGGGACTCGAACCCACAACCTATTGTTTATATAGTATATATGTAACGATTTCTTTAACTCCGTTTGGAGCGTAGGGCCAGAAATTCTTTGATGTAGCATTTTAGAACAGCTTTATGTTTACAACTGGAGAAATGTCAAATACCTACTTTAAAATAAAAAATATGTATGAGTAATGAAACTAACCTCTTTTTTTGTATCCTGGGGTTATCTATCATTACATTCTTCTAGATAGATATGGCATATGCTAGAGCCAAAGCCGCCGAAGCAGAGGTTCGGTCCTTTGCTAGTAATAAATATAAAAATAAACCTGCATTAACCCCGGAATTTTGGAATTACTTATACAGAATATAGAAGCTCGTTTTAAATTTACACTTAAAATTTTCCAAAAGTAGTATACGACTAATACTTTTTAATACAGAGAACAGGAGGAATGAGTCGGCGTTTAATGGCGTGGATAAACGAAAAATATCAAATTTCGGAGGAATGCGTAGCATTGGTAATTAACGATTTGAGAAAAAATTTTATTATTTCAATATAACAAACTTTAGATGAAGGCTCAACGCAAATTGGATCGATTTAATACAAATATGGTGATTGTCTTGATAGAGAGCTTCGACAGATATTTTATGAACATTATACACAACATACAAGGTGGCGTAAAATTAATCATGGGATTTTTTTTATTTTTATTTATTTACTAAAAAATAAAAAGACAAAAAAAAAAGAGTGAAAATATAAATCTTTCTTTTGACCTTTACGGGCTCCATTATTGTGTATTTGTATGCGGCAGCTGTTCAGTTCACAAGTGTCAAATATGATTGACGTGCGACGCCATTTGTAAAAATTGTAAGTCTTCCAAAAGGGTAATTAATTTTGCGCCACTCTGAGTTTATCCCTTTTGTATACAAATATACAAAGAATTTTCCCTTGTATTAAAAGCCAAGATAGAGTTTTACCTGTTGTAACTTAACTTTTCAAAAATATAGAGGGAAGTTAAATAGTTTTCTCGTGATGTAATTTTTTCCATAGATGTAGGAGTACTTACGCTGATCATAAGGTAAGCAGAAATTTGGAGTTAAAGTCCATTACATAGGTAGGTTGGGTGGTTGTCGTAGCGACACACTTAGACCTTTCGCAGGTCCATTGTGATACCACTGGAGCTTATCCTTACGCTACGTGTTCCTTTACAAACCATTCGGTAGCTTTAATAAACGAGCAGAGCTTCGTTAGTTTTAGATGCGCTATGTCCGCTACATCGGTTAAAAATGCTGCATCAAGAGTGCGCAGCCTCCTCATAGCTAAGCTTTTACACTCACCTAAAAGGTGTCTGACTGTTTCCTCTTCTTCTGTATTAAGACAGCTTCTACAGAAATCGAAGTACGGCAGTCCTAACCTTCTAGCGTGGTTGCCTATTAAACAATGACCAGTTAATACCCCTATCATTTTTCTTATAACTTCTCTGTTAAATCTTAACAAGCTTTTTGGTCGGCCGCTGCTCCAATTTGCCCATGTCTGTCTGCTTAGTTCGCATGTTGTGCGGTTTTGCCAGCTTGTATTTACCTTTTTGATGGTTTCCCTGTCTATAAATATTTTACAAGTGGCTATAGGCATGGGTATCATCGTCTTATCCGGTTGGAGGTGGAGCGTTGTACCGGTTCGAGCAAGTTCATCCGCCTTGAAGTGTCCTGCTATATTCCTGTGGCCTGATACGTCATAGCACCTAGATACGTCATTTAGAAGTTTAAAACTTCTAAGACTGTTTTTGTCCATTACATACATACATACATTTTAATACCACTCATGGGTGGTGGAAATCTACGAATCGGTATTCAAATCAAATACGATTTATTCCTGGCAAAAATATTTTAGTTATAAACGATAAATATTCTCAACTAAAAATTTAATTATTTTATTGTAATTTTTTTTCATTTCTCAAAGTTTTCCATTTTTCTTATAAAATTAACAGTAACAACAGCTTCAGTTCTTAATATCTTCCGCGTCCAGTGCCAAAGTCATTTCTTTTGCCTTCTCTTTCTCCTTCTTTTTGTTTGCCTCCCTCCTTTTTTTGTGTTTGTTAGACTTCAAATGTAATTGCCATTGATATTCACCTATGAAGAGTCGTTCACAAGTTTCACAAAAGTTGCTGGTCTAAAAGCAAATACAAATAAAATAAAAATATAAGCAGAAAAAATTAGAAATTTTAAGATTTTCGCAGAAGATATTGCAAGTTCTTTTGAAATACCAAATCAATTATTTTATATTTATTGAAAAACGTAAAGAAGTCTAATACAGGGACTGCAACTGTTATGATTTTCTTCAAAAGTGTTAATAAATAATTCTTATGATTTCATCGATATATTTTTAGTGAAAAACCAGAAAGTTAAAATTTTACTTTTATTTTTTCGGTTAGAAGCAGGGCAAATCCATTATAGGTGGTGGATTTTTTCATTCGAACGTCAACCCCAAAAATGAACAGTCGACATGCAGTTGGAACTAGGGGCTTAAGACGATGGTGCGATTGGAACCGCTTTTCGTAATTTAATTTTTTGCTGACTTTCCAATGTACACAGTGAAAAAAAAAAACAAATTAACTGTTCCACTTATATAATATCACCTTTAGTAAATTCGCCTTAGTCAAAACTAAATGAAATACATTTAAGAACTGGACTTTTGTTTTTTCAGTCAAAAACAACAGTTAAAACAGGCAAATTCTTCCCATTTGGCATTTTGAAAGCAACTATTTTTTGAGGTCACTGGTGGCATGCCGGCCTTTTAAATATCGGTCGGTTTGTTTTAAAAAATGTTATAAAACCACCGTTCAATATTTTTCAATTATTTTCGAGAAGAGCAAAACGTCCGAATTATTGTGAAAAGAAACTTCATTCAAATGGCTCACTTAACTGCAAGTCTACTCTATCAAAGGTGGTATCGATAGACCTCATTTGTTTTTTTTTTTTCGCCGTTCACATTCGGATGTCAGCATAAAATGAAATGACAAAAAGTCGTTGCTTTCGCTCCTTCGTCGTATTTTTCGAAATGAAACTTCATGTCGGCTGTGCAACATAGTTCGTCCTTTTCTTTTTCTCTTCTTTTCTTTTGTCGTGACATTTCTAATGCACAATACGTTGCTGTTGTTGGTCTAGTGCTACCACTTTTGATGAATGCGCCTTACTTTTCCTAGACGACGCCGACAGTTTTTGCCTCTCTCTCACGAATTGCTCGGTTGATATGCATCTTAAGGGTCTAAGGCAAATTAATATCGCTTAGACGGTTGATAACATCGTGCGACCGTACAAATTACACTGTGTGACAAAAAAAAAATTAAATATACTTTTATGGAGACCTAGCACAACTTGTGGCTATAGAAAAACTAAACAAAATGGTATAAGAGAAATTTCCAATACACCCCCAAAATCTCGTTTTATGGCCATAAAACCGTTTTTCAGTAGGTGAAGAATCACTCCTAACTTCGCCAATTTCCATTTCGAAAGATCAAAAACAAGCCTTTTTGACAGTGTGTTGACATTTTTTCTGAAATGACAACTGACGAGACTGTAGATGGAAGTATTTGGAATTTTTTTATTTTTTCCCTATTTTTTCAACTTTGACATAATTTTTACGATATTATCCGATATTGAGGATTTTTTTTTATACCCTACTGTTATAGTAAATTTAATTTTGCGTCAAATGAGCTATATTTGACTGTAATTGAATTAAAATTAATAGAGGTGTGTGGGTTTTAAGTTTTTCTCTTTTTTTTTACTACGAGATTTGGTATGCGTTTCGAAGCATGAAAATAATAACAAGTGTCATTATAAACGCATAATATTTATTGGAGAATTGTACAGTGCAGCACTGTACGGTATGGTGCGGTGCAGTACACAACGGCACTGGTTCCAAACTTAAAAATGCATTGGAAACGGCCCTTTGGAGTTTAGTATGGTACGGTACATTTGTCATTCTCTTCATCAGTTTTGAATACTTCTCTGTAAGAAATTCGATCATCATCATTCATCTGAAGTCGTCATCAACTAAATTCCATTGTTTAAATCGAAAAGGGAGCGTTTCAGATTGTCTTCCCGATAGAAGTAAATCACGAGAAAGATCCTGAAAATCTGAATTTGATACAATGTGTCGTTCTGAAGACTTAAAACCAGACGGAAAGTACTCTTCATCATCAGGTTTATTGTTATCAGTTTGATCATCATCAGCAATGAGTTGAACTTCCTTCAGTTCATGACCTGCAATTGAGTCAATCATATCGTCCAAAACTACGGGGTTCTTAACAGTTGCAACATCAGCATACTTTATGTGCTTTCGAGTTTTATAATGATGACCGTTTACGTTCGTTTTACAAAAATAACAATCATCTGGTTTATGATAAGGCTGATGATGCCACATCATCGGAGAATATTGAGAAATTCGACTTTTCTGGCAACGTTTTGATTTATATCTCTTGAATTTCAATGAAACAAACAATAAAACTTTGACGTTTTAATAAGGTTAAATTATAATAACAAACTTATTTTGTTAATCAATGTACAGTGTGAACTTTGGTACACTTGGGAGCTTTTTCATATTTCTATTGAAAAAAAAGTGCTATAATATGTCAGATAATTTCGTAAGTTCTAACCAGTTCTGTTGTATGCAGTATATATATATATTACGTATAAATATTACGTTTCTATAATAACGCATCAAAACACGTCCTTATTCCCATTTAGAGTAAGTTATGCCTACATACCAAATTAGTAAAAAAAAATAAAATCTTAAAACTCACACAACTCTATTAATTTTAATTCAATTACAGTCAAATATAGCTCATTTGACGCAAAATTAAATTTACTATAACACTAGGGTACTAAAAAAAATCCTCAATATCGGATAATATCGTAAAAATTATGTCAAAGTTGAAAAAATAGAGAAAAAATAAAAAAATTCCAAATACTTCCGTCTACAGTCTCGTCAGTTGTCATTTCAGAAAAAATGTCAACACACTGTCAAAAAGGCTTGTTTTTGTTCTTTCGAACTAAAAAAGCAAATTCGAAATCGGATGGAAATTGGCGAAGTTAGGAGTTATTCTTCACATCAACCTATGGCCATAAAATGAGATTTTGGGGGTGTATTGGAAATTTCTCCTATACCATTTTTCTTAGTTTTACTATACCTACAAGTTGAACTAGGTCTCCATAAAAGTATAATTTCAAAAATTTGTTTTAAAACTTATACTCACTTTATGATATTAATATGGGTATCAAATGAAAGCGGATACACTCAGGTATTAAAAAAAATTTCTATGTACTTTTAAACTTCGGGTTTCTTGTTGTTTTCTAAAAACGTAAAAAAGGTTGAACTTTCGTCTTATGAAGAAGTCGAAGAAGTTTGTTTTTTGAATTTAAATTTTTTTAAAGCAAATAGCTGTCGGTTTTTTTCTCGAAAATCTGAAAAATATTTCCTGAGGCCGACATATTGTTAATTAAAAAAAAAAATAATAAAACTAATTTCTCTTGTCCGATTGATTTTAGATGAATCTCGAAGGACTTGTGATGATCACCGCAAGGGACTTCTGAAGAAACGGGCTCCGCACAAACAGCGAAAACTTTTAGAATTATAATTTTTTTTTTTGCAATTTTGCTAAAGTCAGGTCGAAATATGATGTATTAATGTTATGTTTTTATTTTCGTAAAATAAAGCAATTGACTAGCAAAAAAAAAAATATTGAAAATCATCATTTTTCGGGTCTCTGACTACCCCTAACTCCTTTTGAAATAAAATATACGCAATGGTTAATAGGAAAAATCTAAATTTTCTCTGGCGTAAAGTAAACGAAAATGTTTTCATTAGTTGAATATGTCGTTCGTTTGATATACATTTTAATATCATAGACTGAGTATACGTAAGTATTTAAAACAATTTTTTGAAAAAAAAAAAAAAATCCTCGATAGCAAAAAAAATATTATAATTTTTGTCGCACGGTTTATTACAATTAACGAACCTAGCGCCATGCTGCTGAAACCAAAGACCATCAAAGCTCGCGGGGATTTAAACCCAAAACAATTTGTTAATTATAGTTGCGTAACAGGAATGGCTCACAGACCAAACGACCAATGATGGCACCACACCAAAATCAATTTCAAACTGACAGTCCAAAGATGCATTGGCGATGTGATAACCTCGTCCATGGTTTCTGATTACCAGATGTGACAATTAAATTTTTTATTATTACTGCCAAAATGAATAAGTGCCTACTTCTTAATACAAAAAACCCACTTTGGGAGTTTTCCAAAATGTAACGTTGCTCAAGCAGCTATAATAATAATAATGAGTTTCTGCCGCTTGAAGTCACCTGAGCGTGAACTAACTGTCGCCATCGAAATAGCATGAATTCAAAAAGAGAAACAGACTTTGGACTCTCTCTTTGCTACAATATGGTTATGAACGGTCGATAGCCAAGTTCGGAAAAAAAATTTTATACAAGGTGGCGCGAAATTATTAATCCAAATTTGTATAAATCTTTCGATAAGGTGATTAATTTTGCCCCACCTTGTACCTTATAAAACTCCATAACAATTTATAATTAAATTAATTTTCTTCTAATTTTTATTTACCTCCTCATTGAGTCCTGCACCCGGATGCTGACGTCGTGACATTGGCTGTATCTCACAAACCTCCCCACTACGATAGCTCTCGATGACCGCTACAGCACGCTCATACACTTCTGCTTGCCACAATTTGACGTCACTCGTATCGAGCTCATACAAATCCGGTACTTGACGATCCTTACTGGCCAAAAAACGATTATTAATCCACTTGATTTGCTTCTTGGAGTAGCGTTGTGTGACACGTTTCAGCTCGTTCAAACACATGTTTAGCACCTCGAGGCCAGCAGGCAAAGGTGGATTTGTGGTTGTAGGGGAATTTGTCGCTGATCCCAATTCCAATTCAACTTCGCTATTGAGTTCGTGCTGTGATTGGCATTGTGCCGCTGCTGCGTATTCTTTTTGTTTTTGCGGCTTCTGAACCAGTGTTACTTTTATTGAACTCGGCTTTTGTGCTTTGAAGTGCTCTGCATGCACATAACGTGTGTACATACATATGTGGTATACATATATATGTATGTATGTTTGTATATAAGTATAAATTATTGCGAAGTCAAAAGCCAGTTATCCAAGTGTGAGTATAGAGGAAATTAAGAAATGATGAAAGAAAAAGTGATGGTTTCTCATTAGCATTAATATTCGGATGTGTGGGAAAATTAGATCGCCTCTACATACTTAGATTGCTGTTTGACAAAGAAATCTTACAAAAAAAGTAGGTGAATGCGAACTTTTGTGCGTTAATGTGTACGAGTGTCTACATGGAAAAAAATTGGGAACTACACACTGAGTAGGTGCGACATATTGCAAAGTTTTGACAATTTTTTTTTTTTTTTATATCTTGTTTTTCTTATTTACTTATGAAAATATAGTTCAATCTACAGCAAAAACCAAATGGCTTAAAGTTTCAGACTTAGTACAAAGTTCAAAGAAAAAAAATTAACAAATCTTCATCAAACTTTAAAACCTTTTAGTAAGAGTCTTTAGAAAAATTCTGAATACTAAGTTTTGCAGTCCATTAAATTTTGTTGCAATATTGTGTCTGATTAAAATAGCTCAAGATTCGCGTTGATTTTTGACACAATTTTTGTTGACGATGTTATGTATAGTATTTTCTTCATATGCCATAAAGACTGCTCGAATTTTTTTTTGTATGGGGTAAATACACAAAACCGAGAGCAAAAAAAAAAAAATAAATAAATAAAAAAATTGACAAAACTCTGTGCGATTATTTGTTTTTCCGAATCCTTGTTTCCCTCTACAAGGCGTTTCCATCTTACCCAGTTCTTAGTTTTTGCATTGTCCCACGTTGTAGTGGATGTTGCAAATTCACGGCGTGGTATTTCGCTAGGCCCTGGCACCCACATCAAATGGATGCGGAAATACTCCGCCATCTCGTTAAGAGACGTCCAGCATTTGTGAGCCTTGATGGAATTAGTGACAACATCACCAAGAGATTTAATCGCCGCTTGTCTATAGGAGTAAATATAGACCTTTCCAAAGGTAGTCATATTTTTGCCTAATCTCATTATGGCTAGAATTTCAGCCTAAAATACGCTACAGTTGAAACGCTTCTGGCTTTTTACAGTAGACACCAAAGCCAACTTTATGGTCAAGCTTTGAGCCATCAGTAAAGGACTGTAGTCATCTAAATAAAAAATAAGAGAACTTTGAGTGATGGAAATTTTTTTCAAGACCTTTACAAGCAGTGTGAATACTGCAGCTGTGAAGTTAGAAGCGTCAAATAGCGCCAATTTCAAAAATTACACGTCTTCCGATAGGGTGATTTATTTTGCGCCACTTCATACTGCAACCAAAACCATATAACGCAAAGTTTCAAACTTTGTTTTCCATTTTGCAAAATTTCTCAAATATTTATCCAAACTTTCAACTATTTAACCACAATTTATAGATTTTTTCTGGATATGCAGTTTATAACTGACTGAATTTTCGTATAATAAAGTGCAAGATAATTTTTCTTTTCGCAAGGTTGCGCATCTTTTCTTCTATACAAAGTACAGGCTCGATTTGTAAAGGATGGACCCAGCAGCCTCGTGGGATAGGTCATGTCGCCCGAATGGATACAAACGTTCCGGCTCTGAAAGAATTCGATGCAGTACCAGCTGGTGATATCCGAGGAAGAGGAAGACCTCCTCTGAGTTCGGAAGACCAGGTGGAGAAGGACTTGGCTTCACTTGGTGTTTCCAACTGGCGTCGGTTAGCATGAGAAAGAAACGGTAAGCGGTTATCGCCAATCAAGAAGAAGAGAAAAGATGTACCAAGTATGTGAAGAAATCTGACGAATTAATAGTGTTTAGGGTGAGTATGACGCCCAATGAAAAGCCCTTTATTATGGTTTCTTATTTCATTTTTCGCCGTAGCCGAATGGGTTGGTGCGTGACTACTCCCAATTCACAGAGAGAACGTAGGTTCGAATCTCGGTGAAACACCAAATTAAGAAAAACATTTTTCTAATAGCGTCGCCCCTCGGCAGGCAATGGCAAACCTCCGAGTGTATTTCTGTCATGAAAAAGCTCCTCATAAAAATATTTGCCGTTCGGAGTCGGCTTAAAACTGTAGGTCCCTCCATTTGTGGAACAATATCAAAACGCACACTATAAATAGGAGGAGGAGCTCGGCCAAACACCCAAAAAGGGTGTACGTACCAATTATATATACATATATATATATTTCATTTTCATAAATACTAGGTTGTTCAATAAGTTTTGCGGTTCGATAAGAGAGAGCGTTGCTACTAGCACGTGAAAAAAGATCCAGTTTGCAAAATAAAAAACTCCTTTTCATCAGGACAATGCACCGTGTCACAAGAGCGTTTTGATTTTCGCTAAAATCCATGAATTAAAGTTCGAATTGCTGGAGTATCCACGGTATTCACCAGATTTGGGCCCTAGCGACTTTCATCTACTTCCAGACCTAAAAAAACTGTATGCGTGGAAAACGTTTTTCTTCAAATGATGAGGTCAGCTTCGGAAGCGCACTTCGCAGACAGATTCTAAGTTCAAGGATGGAATTCAGAAATTGGAATCTCGTTGGAATAAGTGTATTGATGTTCAGGAAGTTTATACTGAATAAAATAACGCATTTCAAACCTTAAAATTGTGTTTTTTTTATCCAGCCGCAAAACTTATTCAGCAACTTAGTACATTTCAGGTAGCATAAACCATATTCTGTGAGTCCAAAAAAATGTTTTGTGCAATATTTTTACTATTCCAAAAAAATAAAATAATAAAATAATTGTAAATTGATTACGGAAACGCTATTTGCAGACATAAATTTTTTTGAAATAAAAGACACCCAAAAAAACGATAAACTATTTTCTTTCAGTGTCCAGTTTGAGAATGCCAAAAACTAAGTGGCATTGAGTGGAGAAAAAAATCGAAATGATTGTATTCAATTACCTTCTGTTGGCATTTTATATGAATTCAAGCGTAAGTACTCTTCAATTTTCTGATCATTTGCCGCATTAAACTGCTCCAAGTAGGGTATAAATTCTTTGAAGCCTATTGTTTGAAGTACGCCACGGGTGTACGTTGTTGAGTTGTCGGTATTGCTAGAAAGATTAGCGCAGCATTAGAGTATTGGTTTATTTGCATACACACATACATACACACACGCATATACACGCATGTGTACGGCGGCAACATGCGAATAATGAAATTTTTGAAATATAAATAAAAGGAAGCCCCTTATTTATGAAAAAAAGATACGCCACAAAAGTTCTTCGACACTTTGCAAGCAAGTTATACAGAGATTATCGAAAGATTAAAATGATTAATCGTTTTTGGTGCTGTTCTTTGCTTTCCTCATGTCTGTACACACATACATATGTGACATACAAGCATGACTTTTTCTTAATCATTCATACAAATGGCCAAATACTTGTACATATGTGTGTATGTGATTGTATGCATGTGTGTATGTGTTCAGCTGCAAGTATATTAAAGCGCTTGTTTACCTTTTATCAATGTTGTGCTCGTTGTGAAAGGCGCGTATCTCACGCAGCAAGCCCTGCTCGAGCATAGCGTCAACACGCTTGTCCAAACGCTCGTTAAGTACATCCTGAAAGAGAAATATGTGCCCACATTTACTTTATGCAAATTACACGTTCATGTGAACATACACGCATACATACATATTCATAAGTATCCCTTGAAATGAGCAAACAAGTCAATTATAAAATCGTGTTGGTGATCAGTGTTAGCTGATGGAAGTCTTGTGATTGTGAATTACATACATATGTAAGAATGTGCAAATATGAATTTGTATGTATGTACAAGTAAATACTTACATAGCTAAGTCTAAGCAATTATATGGCTGTGAGCGTGCTGTTACAAAAAACGCTTTTTTAACACCACATCCAGTAATTATCATCGCTGGATCATTAGCGCTCACAATTAAATCGTACATAAGTATGTAATATATATTGAACCATTGAGCTTGTGCCCTGTTGAAAGCTACCTATCAAACATGAGGGTGCTTCTTATTTGGCCTAAAATATTTTTTTTTTGGAGTTTTTGTTACGTGTCCATAATTTTAATAATTCTACTGCTTTAATAATATGTCAACTGTTTTCCAAACGGAAATTCTTGACATTCTGAAAGTAGCGGAATGGATAATTCAGAGGAGATGGAGCGGGAAGCAGATTGAAGTCTTCAGTGACAGTCAGGCTGTGCTGAAGGCCCTGGAGACGGTGTAGCAAACATTAAAGATTGTTGAAGAATGTAAGAAGAAGAATAAGCTTGTACTTACGAGGGGGTCAACAAGTCCCCTGTGCGAAATGAAAACACCATTTTTTTAATTTTTTAATTTTTATTTTTCAACATAGTTCCCTTTTAGAAAGATACACTTTTCCCAGCGCTCCGGCCAGTTTTTAACATTTTAACCCCTCCAAAAATAGAATTTGGCGAACTCTCCAAAATACGCCTCTGTCTCGGCGATAACTTCCTTGTTTAAACTAAATTGTTTTCATTGTGAGACATTTCTTCATGTTAGGGAACAAGCAGAGATAGCAATTTATGCAGTTTGGCGGCGACAACTCCGGATGAATGTGCTGTGATCGTTCTTACTTTTTCTAAAAAATCCATGAGGATGTCGCCGTTCGCATTCCAAAAATCGTCGCCAAGACCTTTCCGGCTGATGGCAATGTCTTCGCCTTCTTTAGAGCAAATTCACCGGGAGAAATCCATTGTATTGATTGTTGCTTAGTTTCTGGTGCGTAATGATGAACCCACATTTCATCAACGGTGACAACACGATGCGAAAATTCCTACGGATCTCGCTTAAATTGCTCCCACAATTGCTCGAAGTTAACAGCCGTATCCGCTTGTTGTCCACCGTGAGAAATCGCCGCACCCATCGCCAACTTATCATATAAAATATTAATTAACGTTTCGGTCTACACACCTATGGCCTCTGTTACTTCGCGCACTTTCGCTTGTCGATCATCGAGAATTATGTCGCTCCTCATCAAAAACGGATGTTCGCCCACTTTTAAATTCGTTGAACCAATACCTGACTGTGGTCATAACTGGCGAAGTATCTCTCCGTTGACAGCATCCAACTTTGCTTTTATCCCTTCGCATTTTTCCCATCCGAAAACAAAAAGGAAATTACCGAACGATACTGCCTTTTTCCAACTTAGCGAAAATCACGAAATACGTCTTCCTCGAAATGAAATTTCCGATGAGGATCAGTGGTGGTCCAATCTAACCTGCTGCACAACTGCAAAGTGTTTTGTGATAAGCCCGAACAGAAAACTATCTTAAACTTGGAAGGAAAGTCGTTCGGTTAATGATCGGAATTGGAATCATTGAGGACCAGATTTTCCTGCCTTGCTTAGAGGAGGCAGATAGCACTGAGCATTTTTTCTGTGGTTGTTCGACCTTTGCTAGAGTGGGTTCCGATGTCATGAGAATGAGCAATATTCGTTCTATCAGATTTTCCAAAGAATCTGGAAAATTTTCACAAGGCTAGCTATCTCTGTTTCTGTCGCTATTCTTTCCTATATATTTCTCTCTGTTACTCTTCTCCTTTCCTCCTTGTCTATCTACCCTTTTACTTTCAAGAGCTTTGAATACAAGCCTGAGTGTTTTAGCACTTACCAATCTCTCAGTGCTCCTTGGCTCGCCTTTTTTAAATTTAAATTTTCAATAATGATTGGCGCTTACACTCATTTTTGGTTTTTGACCGAGCTCCTGCTACTATTTTTGGTGCGCGTCTTGATGTGGAGGGATCTACAGTTTCATGCCGCCTCTGAATGGTGGATGGGATTTTTTTGACAAGCTTTTTTATGACGGAAATACACTCTGAGGTTTGCCATTGCCTGCCGAAGGTAGTCTGCTATTAGAAAAAAGAAACTATGTAGAAAGAAAACGATTTTCAAAATAAAAATTTGCCGTTGTTGCTGTAATAACTTAAACATTCCCCATAAATGTTTCAGGAATGTTGCTGGACTGACAGTCCTTGGCCGGATAAAAATCCGTGCTCCTACGTTAACGTAGATTTGACTGTCGTGAGAGTTTCCCGTCATTGTTTATGCCTAATGATTTAGCATGAAAATGTTCTGCAGAAAACCCCACTCCACATAAAATTTGTCCCTGAAAGATGAAGCTTTTGTAATTTCAATAGTCAGTGCTACCAATTATAAAAGGCTGTGCTGCCAACTAAAGTCGAAGTACAGAACGGATCAAACATTTAATCATTTCTCTATTAGAATCACATCGTTATAGTTGCTTTTGCAAGCAAAATTTTCATTCGGTTCCGATCATTGACCATTGGAACACATAAAGCGTTTTTCAATAGGTGCGCTTCAACTTTTTTCCGATAGGGAGGGCGAACGACGCAATATTTTTTATTTTTCGCTTGTCATTTGTAAACTTCATTAGTATACATTTCATCATGGAACGCTACACACTTGAGCAACGATTGCAAATCGTATAATTTTTTTTTTTAAATAATCGTTCTGTTGCTGCTACTTTAAGAGCACTACTTTCCAAAAAATCATCTTCAGTGATGAAGCTAACTTTTGGCTCAATGGCTTTGTCAACAAGCAAAATATGCATTACTGGGCAGAAAGCAATCCACACGTGATTCATGAGACACCGTTGCATCCCGAAAAAATCACTGTTTGGTGCGGTTTACATGCCGGCGGCGTAATTGGCCCATATTTTTTCGTTGACGAGAATGAATTACTGTGAATGAAAATCGATACCGCGACATGATTATTTTGGCCACGATTATTTTTGGCCGCAATTGAATGGTATGGACTTACACGACATGTGGTTTCAACAGGACGGGGCCACAAACCACACAGCACACGCTACAATTGATTTGTTGAAGAGTAAGTTCGATGAGCGCATTATTTCCAGAAATGGACTGGTCGAATGGCCGCCGCAATGGCAAACCTCCGAGTGTATTTCTGCCATGAAAAAGCTCCTCATAAAAATATCTGCCGTTCGGAGTCGGCTTGAAACTGTAGGTCCCCCCATTTGTGTAACAACATCAAGACGCACACCACAAATAGGAGGAGGAGCTCGGCCAAACACCATAAAAGGAAAACATACAAATAATAAATTTTCTTAAGCTTTTATACGTGGTAGCGATCCCCAAAACTCAATCTGAAAAATTCCAAAAACTACGGCGGTGCTAGAAGCGCATGGCGAGTTGATGCGATTACTTTTCGAAAGTTTGGAATTTGGAAGCACCCTAGTATACATACATACATATATTGGCTATTGATTTAAGTAGGCGCGACTGTAAATAATCTTTTAAATACTATTTATGAATTCTTTAATTGAATGATATATTTTCCAAATTTTTCTAAAGCCTCTGTCAGTCACTATAACCAATTGAAGATTACTCGTAAAGCAAGAATTTTAGCATGTGGAGCTACATTCCTGCGCGTGTATGTATGTGTGCTTACGTGACAGCCTGCAGGGAAAAACGAATTATATTTCTATTTTAGGATTGGTAATATTTCGCTAATTGTGAGTTATTTAACGAGTCATGTCGTGACTGTCTGGCCTTTCGTCGTGACTTTCGGGATTTCACACATAACGCTCGTAGCCTCGATATTGTATTGGGATCGCGAAGAAAGAAATGATTGTGGGTGAAATGGAATTTATAATTCAAACAAATTGTAGACTTTAGATTTATAATAAGTAATCTTATATACAAGGTGTTAGAAAAAAATGTAAAATATTTAAGACGGAATCGTCCAAAAGAAGCAACAACATCTTAGTAAACACGAGTCGGCACACTAACGATTTTGAAGATATGGCTAGTCGATCATTATCATCTTCTTTGTTTGTCTGCATTTTTTGTATTAAAATATACTAAGATTAATCTTATAGTAGTGGGCTAATGTTTTGTAAATTATTTATGTTAAATACGAAGGCAAGTTTGTGCAGAGAGATTCGCACGAACCATGTTGTTGTTATAGCAGCTTACTAAACCCTATCAGTGCGGTGTAGACACCTGCCTTCTTCGACTAACTCATCTAAGGGTAGACACAGGAAAGTTGCAATTTTCAAAAGTGCGATTTGTGCATCGATTCATCACTATGGACGAGACTTGGGCCTTTCACCATAATCCCAATTAAAAACAAGAGGCTAAAGAGTGGTTTGAACCTGGTTCTTCGACTCCGAAATGAGTTCTTATCCTGCAATCAGCCAATAAGGAGTTAGCATCAGTTTTTTGGAATGCGAAAGGAATTTTATTGGTGATGGTACTTACAAACTGGTAAAGCAATAAATTCTGAATATTATTGTAATCTTTTAGGCCAGCTGAAGGAAAAAAATTGTGAAAAGCGCCAATTTGCAAAATAAAAAAACAAATTCTTTTTCAACAGGACAATGCACCGTGTCACAAGAGCATTTCGACTAATGACTAAATCCATGAATTAAAGTACCCGAATTGTTGGAGCATCCACCGTATTAATTAGATTTTGCCTCTAGTGACTTCCATCGGTTTCCGGACCTAAAAAATGCATGCGTTGAAAGCGTGGCTGTGGAAGCGTATTTGCAGGCCCTCCAAATTCTCACTTCAGGGATGGAATTCATTAATTAGAATCTCTTTGGAATAAGTTTATTGATCTTCAACGATACTTTACTGAATAATAAAGTGTGTAAACTTGTGTTTTTTATCGAACCACAAAACTTATCTTTGTGACAGTGTGCGTTGGATTTTGTAAACAAGTCCCTCGTGTCATACTCTGTCGAATGCTTCAGCTACATCAAGAAATATGGCTGAGCAATATTCCCGTCGCGTTTCTCACGAAAACCGAACTGATGATCTGAAACAATATTGTTTTGCTGCAGATGTGGTATCAGTTTTCGTTTTAGCAACTTTTTAAATAGTTTGTAGAGAGATGGCAGCAGACTTATAGGTCTGTATGAAGGAGCCTAGGCTTTATTTTTTTCTGGCTTCGGGATCATTATGATGGTCGATTTTTTCCATTAAGAAGGAAAGTGGCCAACTTGAAGAATTGCGTTAAAAAGCATACTGAGAAATCTAACAGCGCAGTTTGGTGTATCTACTATCATTTTAGGAGATATTTGATCATACCCAGGTGTTTCTTTAGGATTCATCTCGTTCTCAATTATTGGCTTTAGCTCACGCGGAGAAATTTTTTTTGCATTGTTACTATATTCAAGTGGTGATGGAGACTGGATACCAAATTTCGTAACATCTTATATAGGGCGGGCCATGTAAAATTTGCTTTTTGAATCGGCTATAAAACAAAACTAATCAATATTTTTTCAAACTTTTTTTTTTTATTTTGAAGATTGAACATTGTCATTTATGAATGAAAAATAATATCGTTCAAATGACTGCCACGACTGGCTTTACAGTAGGCCATTCGATCAACCCAATTTTTAAGTACATTTTCGATTGTTTGGGCTCCAATTTCATGAATGGCAACTTCGATTTCGTGTTTTAAAGCATCAATCATCTCTGGATGATTCGCATGGCATTTGTCCTTAACGGCTCCCCACAAAAAATAGTCCAACAGGCTTAAATCACAGCTCCGAGGCGGCCAATTGAAATAGGAATTTCGGCTGATTATTCGGTTTTCAAAAACGGTAGCCAAAAGTTCGAGTGTAACTTTGACAGTGTGACAAGTTGCACCGTCCTGTTGAAACCAAAACCATGTCATCCTCTTCAATTTTTGGAAACAAAAACTCGTTGAGCATGTCACGGTAACGCTCGCCATTTACTGTAACCGCGGAAGAAGAAGAAAACTTACCACTTTGGAAATAGGTTTTCAATATTTCCTAATTTTGTCAAGCGTATAGCGTCCCATTTCGAAAATGTCGAACCTTTAAGTAAATTATGAACACATATGACATGTCATTTGTGTTACCATTCTCAAAAAAATAGGTGGTTCAAAAAGCAAACGCCACCCATTATATTATATTTAACTTAGTTTTGTCAAAGGTGAATTTTTATCTGTTTTAATTCCATTTCTATAAGGATAAGGAGTGATTTTCTTTTGGAGCAATAATGGCAATATAGTATAGAAAGAAGTCGGCATCTAAAAGAAAGCGAGGTGGAACATTTTTGATTTGATTTCGATGATGCAATAATTGATTTTGATGACGATGATACTGTCCGAAACTTGTCAATATATGGTGTACACTTTCTTTTGACGTTGACTGTAGATGCAAAAAAAGTACGCCAACTATGCACTGGGGTAAATTTCACCCAGTCACTTTTTTAGATCTGCATAAATTCGGTGCGCATCAAATACTGAGAACTTACAGCATGAATTCGAAGAGTAAAATCTTCTTTGCTAAAATACTACTAACGGTATATTTCCATATGTTAGAAATAAACAAACTACAACCCATTAAATATTTTGTGGGGTGACTCACAGCCCACTGCGTCTTCCGAAGGTTAAGATGCGAACGATAGAAGGTGTAGATGTAAGATAGCAGCAGCTCTCAACAGGCACTGGCAAACCTCCGAATCACCCATCAAGAGATGTATGCGCAAATTATAGTTATGCAAATACGTATATACAAATATAGTTCAAGTTTTCGCGCATATTAATCTGCTCGTGCGAACAAAAATGATAAGAATGTACCCATAGCTGCGAATAAAAAACTTGACTGGACACACGTAGACATCTTGCGAATATAAATACATGAAAAACTAGAACTAAAAGTTCTCTTCAGACAAACGTGCGTGTGTACATACGTAGATATGTCCCAACTATAAACATAAACAATTAAATGATAAATCCCAAGAAACATTCAACAGGTAACAGCAGTAGGCTTGCAATTTCGATTTTTTACTATTTATTTGGTTTCTATACTGTCAAATTTTGTTTAAGTTACTCTAAACTGTAAACCTTCCTTAAAGATTGCGAAATTTTAGGGACCAAAGGCAAAAACACAAAAGGCCAATGCCTCTTGTTGTTCTTGCTCTACCGCTGCTAACTGTGTAATGTACCTTAAATAAATACAAAAAAGCGATTAGTGTTAGTAAACAATTTTAACGAAGTTTTTTTTATCAAACCATATATTCGCCTGCTTTTTGTTTATTATTAACACTCAAACGCAATAAAGATACTATAGTTTTGTAATCTACGTATATTGTCAGGTGTTGGGGTGATTCTGCATTCCTTTCCATTGTTTTATTTAATTTATTACAATTAATTACAAAATTTAATATTACGAAAAAAACTGATTATTATCCACCAGAGCTTTCGGCTCGATCTCCTTTGTATTGATTCACTCCATTAATGCCTTTACGAGACATGCATGCAAACGATTCCTCACTATTCTATTGTTGATTTCCTCTTCAATCTGGAGAATCAGGGAGATGGGATTGGTGGTTTTTCGATAGTTTCGATTGAAATCTTTGTAGCATTTCGATGTTTTAGTTAGCTGCGGTGCCCCAAAGTTGTATGCCATACCAGGTGTGTTCAAAAAGTATCGCGAATTTTGGGTTTTTTCAAAAATTATTTATTTATTCATTAATATCTATTTTGTCCCCTTCAAAGTAGTCCCCATGAGATATTATGCACTTGTGCCAACGTTTTTCCCAATCTTCGAAGCACTTCAAAAAATCATTTTTTTTTTCTTGTTCAGCTCCTCCTTCGAGGCCATCTTTATATCGTCAATCGTAGCGTAGAGCCATCCTTTCATGGGCTTCTTCGGTTTTGGGAACAAGAAAAAGTCACAGGGGATCAGATCTGAGGAATACGGTGGCTGTGGCATCATTAATGTGTTGTTTTTGGCCAAAAAGTCGCGCACAAGCAACGATGTGTGAACAGGGGCCTTATGGTGATGCAAGGGCCAATTTTTCACACAAATCCGGGCGTTTCTGGCGGATTGCGGATTGCTTCGCGCAAATTGCGCATAACCTGTAGGTAATATTCCTTATTAACAATTTTATTTTGTGGCAAGAACTCATGATGGCCAACGGAAATCGAAGAAAACGGTAAGCAAAACTTTTACATTCGACCGAACTTAGCGCGCTTTTTTCGGTCTTGGTTCGTGCGGCAGCTTCTGGTAAGCTTTGGTTTCTACGTCATAACCATAAACCTACGATTCGTCACCAGTTATGACACTCTGGAGCAAATTTGGGTCGTCGCGGACAGAGTCCAACATCTCATTAGCTGCTGCTGTTCATGCAATGCTGCTTTTGGTCGAAATTGAGCAGTTTTGGTACGAATTTTGCGGCGACCCGTCTCATGACCAAATCATTGAAAAAAATCGAATGGCACAAGCCAATCGATATGTCTAGGTCCTCAGCAGCTTCTCTAACGGTGATTCGACGATTGGCCAATACCATTTTCTTCACTTCATCAATTTTTCCGCCTGTTGTTGAAGTGCTCGGGTGTCCGGAAAGCTTTTGTCGTTCACATTTTCTCGGTCTTCTGAGAAAATTTGGACCACCGATAAACGTTGCTTTGGTCCAAAGTTGCTTCTCCGTATGACACAGTCAACATTCGGAATGCATCCGCGCACTTAATTTCGTTTTTCACACAAAATATGTTACAGGTTCTTTGATCCATCTTTTTGAATAGGTAAAAAACATCGAAGCAAGGCAGCTTTCAACAATTAACTGAACATTCAAAATGGCCGAACTCATCGGCATGAGTGAGAGAAATGAGTACCAACATATCGCCACAAAAAAATTGAAATTCGAATAAGCGTAACCTGCGAAAATTCAGAATTCGCGATACTTTGTGAACACACCTCGTATGCCCATACTGGTTTTGGGATAGCCAAATACAGTGAGAGATTATTTTCGAGGGAAACATGGGAATTGCGATTTAACAGCCAATAAAGGCTTAGGAGTTTGCTTCCTAGTGCCTTGAGTTTAGTAAGTTTGCAGTCAATGTGCATTCCGAGACATTTTGTCAAATTATCATACTTTGGGGTATGATTATGGTATTGGGTGGGCAAGTATTTCGCTTGAGTGCAAAGGTAATTTGAACAAATTTAATCTCATTTGATTTTATTATTCAGTTTTTGAGTCACTGGGCCATTGAGTTGTTTCATCAAGTCCTTTTTGGAGTTTAAGCAGGAAGACACTTGGAAAGATAGCGGTGTCATGTGCCAAAGTTCCAACGATAGTTTCCTCAGTAACTGGCAGATCGTGAGAGACTTAGATGAGACTCATAACACTGCCTAATGCTAACCGATAATTTATCTTTTCTACTGAGACTTAGAGATGTTGAAAAGCAAGCGTGGAACGTTTTTGTGGACCTCACAAACAATTTCCTTGGTAACAATTTAAAATAAAATGAGATGCAACATGTCATCAAAATAGCAATTTTTCCACACACATTTGAGCTTTTACCCGAAATTTTGTACTCAGTAACAAACACGGAGAACGTTTTCATCAAGCTTACGTAAGGCATTACCAAAGAAGATGAGAATCCACTATATTTATGCAGATTCCTGTTGGAGCCACATGAGGGGTGGGACCTGAATTCCAGAACAAGACGAAAGCCAACCGCACCAAAGAGACATTGCAGTTAAAATATTTAAAAAGTCGAAGGTAGTTTTTAGTTAGTAAGGAAATTATGATTCAGGCTTGGCTTTTTATCGGTGAACTGAGATGTGATAGAAAACTTTTATGTATGCATTTTTATGCGTTTTTATTATATCAATATCAAAAATAAAATAAGAAGTTGGAAATTTGTGGAGTGGTGTTATCAATGTAAATTCTGCAGCCTTCCTTGATACCAAAAAATTCAAATTGTACCATTTCCCTTCATGTGGCTTTGACAAAGTGAAATTAAATTCTAGTCGGCAGGCGTGTATTCTGCTCGTTCTTTTGCCTGTACAGAAATTAGAAATTGGTGCATATGGCTGGCTGACTTGAAGATCGTCCTGTTTGACTTTAATAAGAACATTCCCTTCTTGACGATTGCCATCATTGCTAATGAGAGAGATAAACAACCTCTATGATTTTTGACTCACTAAGCTGGGTAATTTGTGCTTGATAAAATGGAATGGGAAACCCTCTTTCCTCAATCGTTTCGCAACAATTTTTATCAGTCGCAAGTTTTCTTCTTTTCAAATTATTTGCTTCATAAACAGACCCATTGATCTGTGTCACCATAACCATGTCCTGCGCTAAAAATAGCGGAGAAAAATATTTGAAAAAATTTCAGGCTTATTGCCACTGGCCTCGTACACAAAATCGACATAAATTTTAAACGCTTCGTATTAGTTGGACATGCGTAGCCAAATATGAGCCCACCCAAAGGGTTAACCACCAGTTAAATTAGATTAAGTTTCAAAAAATTTATAATACTATTAAGCTTAACTTTACTTCTAAGCGAACCAGTAAATAAAATCATATAAATGAAGAAAATAGTTTTGTTGCTCAGTGAATTCCAATGGGTTTTTCTTGAGCCTTTAATATACCGCCAGCTTAAATCGCCTATTAATTTATGGAGTTATAAAGAGTTGTAGTTATTCTCACTGATGGACAATTACAAACTCTTGTATGCCGGTTATTCTTATCGAAATAATTTATTATTATTAGCCTAACGCAAGTATAAAAATTTTTTCGTCGCCCTTCTGCGCTATTCCTGTTAAACACTTGCAGTTCTCCAGTTATGTTGGTGTGTCACGAGTAGAAAGGCTTGACCTACTTTTTGTGTTGGCGGCTCGTGCAGTTGATATATTTGCCTTTGCATTTATTAATCAAAGTTGAATATACTGAGCATTGCATTACCCCAAAAAAATTAGTAAAAAAAAAGAGTTTCTTTGGTTGTTTTGGTCATGCCAAAGCCATACGTTTTTTTGTGATAATTAAAGTGATAAACCACGAAGTGTTAAGAAAGCCTTTTGTTTACCACTTGACAACAGAATAACGCCAGCACCTTTGCATTTGTAGAATTCCTTGTTTCTTTGCTGTTGCTGTTAATGCTAATGAATGCTTGCCGCCAACAAATATCTTATCAGTTTGTTCTAATTTTCGTATCTAAACTTAAAATCGAGCATGTGCCGTTGTTCATATACACACATACGTACAAAAGTATGCGCGCTCGCCAGTCATCAGCAGCAATTAGATTTGATTGAAATTTAAGGTACGCACATACATACATAACGTAACGCACATACACACATACTTCGCTTCAGACTTGAATGGTAATTATGATTGTTTATTTTTTTATATAATATTTAAACATAGTAACTGGAGAGAAAGTAAGGTGTAAATTTTTATCACAATGACATTTGATATTTTTTTAAATTTTATTACGTGTTTTATAAATATTTATGACACTTCAACAGTGGGCGCGATTAATAGAGCATAATTCAAATAATTCACTTATGCTGTTTAGATACAAGGTGGCACTAAATTAATTACCCTATCGGAATATTTACCATAGATGGGCACACTACATTATAAATTTACTGCATTACAAATAGCAGTAATCAGTAAAATTTTACTGATAATGAAGTTTAATTTGCATTACCAGTAAACTTTTACTGATTACTGAAAAAAATTGCAGTAAAAATATTTTTTTACTGATTACTGAAAAAAATTGCAGTAAAAATATTTTTTTACTGATTACTGAAAAAAATTGCAGTAAAAATATTTTTTTACTGATTACTGAAAAAAATTGCAGTAAAAATATTTTTTTACTGATTACTGAAAAAAAATTGCAGTAAAAATATTTTTTTACTGATTACTGAAAAAATTGCAGTAAAAATATTTCTTTACTGATTACTGAAAAAAATTGCAGAGGAAGTTAAAAAAATGTTCAACACTTATGTGGTCAAGTATGGAAAAGTAGCCTGTGCCAAAACTCGTATTCTACCTCAACCACCTCAAAAAACATTGTTTGACTTCGGGGATGAAAGGAATGGTAAACTTTTTACACTTGGTTTTCAATTAAATATTTGTTTTATGCATATATTTACTTAAATAGATATTAGCATACAATGTGGTTCCACTGACTCGGAAAATTATCTTCAAGAAACGCTCTTATACCTGGCCGAACGAGAAGAAACAACAAGTTGCCTAAATAAATATCAGGCTATTAGAAACGTATTTTTAAAATATAATACCCCATTACCGTCATCTGCATCTGTAGAACGGTTGTTTTCAATCGCTGGAATTGTAAATCGGTCCAGAAGGCAAAAACTCAGCGATGCAAATTTTGAAATGCTTGTGTTAAGAAAGGCTAATAGCTAATATCAAATCAAATTATATTAACAGTATTTTTACAGGAATTTTTTCAGTAATCAGCAGAAAAATATTTTTACTGCAATTTTTTTCAGTAATCAGTAGAAAAATATTTTTACTGCAATTTTTTTCAGTAATCAGTAAAAAAATATTTTTACTGCAATTTTTTTCAGTAATCAGTAAAAAAATATGTTTACTGTAATTTTTTTCAGTAATCAGTAGAAAAATATTTTTACTGCAATTTTTTTTCAGTAATCAGTAAAAAAATATTTTACTGCAAATTTTTTTCAGTAATCAGTAAAATTTTACTGGTAATGAAAATTAAATTGCAATATCAGTAAAATATTATATTTACTGCATTTTTACTGTTACTGCAAAGTGCCCACCTATGATATTTACCATATAATTTTTGCAAATGGCGTCGTAGAAAGTACACAAGCAGAAAACATGGTGGCCAAAATAAAGATTTTCATCACTCAAAGTAATTTTTTTATTGAGTAAAAAAGTTGCTCAGAAACCAAAATGGATTTATGTAATTGATTTTGCGCCATAATTAACTTGGTTTTATAATTACTGGTGTGACATAAAATTTGGGTGAGTATTTGGAAGCACTAGTCGAAAAACCATGATGGAAAGAATAATGAGATGGCGCCTATCGTGGTACCGTTACTTTGTTCTCAGCAAATTGACCGATGAGGTACGTCGTTTTAGCTCCAGTATGGCCAGATTACCATTTTCGTAATTTGATTTAGGATTTTTTTTTTTGTTATTTAGTCTCCGAGTCTTAGTTCTTTCTTCATGACTTTTTTCTAGCCTGTTCTAATTAAAAGTTATGTTTATTATAATTTTGTAAAATATACATTTTTTTTAAATTAGTTCAATATTTCACTCTGTTTTATTTAGCTTTGCTTTTTTTAACATCTGGTCGCATTGCCTGCGATTGCAGTTATTGTTGGTGTTCTTCTGCTTTCAGCAGTCAAATCTCTCTCTCGCTACTGCAGTATTGTATAGCTTTGGATGTAGAAAACGCACCAAAATGCCCATTTAAAAAAAATAAAATACCAAATGTTTATTGCATTAAGAACTTAAAGAACTTTGTATGTGTAAAAAATTGTCTTTAAAATCCGCGTTTTTTTAAATAAATGTGTTATGATTATGTGCAATTTAATTTATGACTTTTTTGTTATGAGAAACTCTTGTGTTAAGGACCGACTTTTTTGCTATATTTGAGGTTATGTAACTAGATAAGGTACTCTTTTTGTAAAGATATCGGTTTCTTCAGTATTTTCTGGTATTTTGTTGCTTATTTTTACTATGAATACAGCTCTTGATGCCCTATGTCCCACTAAGAATTGAGGACCGGAAAAAACGATTACAACTCTCTGGTTTTAATTCGCATTCAGTACATTTAATATTTTTGAATAACCTTAAATTAACCAAAAAATTAAATTTACGCTTTCAAAATATCAAATTTTATAAGAACCAACAAATTTGCATTAGCACTAAAATCTTCTCAGAGCGACATTTTTTAACATTCTTTTGTTTAATAATACATTTTTTTTAACTTACAGATCCAGAGAAAAGTTTACCATTTGAATTTGGATTTAACCAAAAATCTTCTTCATGTCTTTCACTGCCCTACTACCCTTTCTAACAACAATTCGGTTAGGTTAACGGGGCAGAGTGCAGGTCCCTCGTTTTCCTCTAGGACCTGGAGGTAGACTTCGGCAATAGTTTCCGCAACCCACCTCCATTTCTCCTTGGGAATAGTCCCTTTCTCCTCTGCTCTGTCAACGATGACCAGTACCTCACCTCCACCTTTTACCACTTTGCTAAACATCGGGTACTTATGGCCACCTGTTTTTAGTTTTTGGGCCACCGTTTCCCCCCTCTGTGCTCAGCCGATCTTTGTCTTTTTGGAGCAGTATCTGCCGGTTTTTCGAAGCTGGATACCAGCTCCTTTGCCTATTCCATAGACCTGACCTGTTTCTCTGTTAACTGATCCGCTGGCAGATCGCTTAACCTAGAATAGACACTGATGGCCGCCTCCTTTTCATAATAATTAGGCCTGCTTCAAGGGACGCACATGCTTAGGCAGCCCCTCTTTAACTATATTTGCAACCTATTTTCAGTTGCCTGGTCTCTCAACAGACACCTGCTGGTTAAACCTTAAAACAGGTGATCTGACTGATGTTAGGGTGGAAAGTGGTATATTTGCTCTAGGCGGAGTTGACCCCACAACTCCCTCCGATTGGATACTGGTTTTCTCAGTCCTCCTTTCCCCTCACTGCCTCCTGCAACACTTGTACTGTAACCAGTCCTATTGCTGAAGCCCCTTCATCTCCATGTCACTGGCGTGCTCGAGGCTGAAGCAGTGGTCAAAGCCACTTCCGTTGGGTTTTTTAGAGGACTGACCTCTATTTTTTCCTCTAAAAAATTTCGCTCAAAAGTCCACCTGCACATTGGTTTGTGCACACGGTAAGGCTACATAGAACCGGAGGTCGCCAGTTATCCGGAGCACTCCGTTTGCGCCTGAGCTATTTTCTTATATCTGGGTCCCCATCCAGGCTGAACCTCGAAACGGGTCATATTACACCTTGTTCCAACTCAGAACTTTTTCAAGAGGTTTGCTTAAATGCATTATTAGAGTACTGAGCGAATCTATGTCAAATGATTCAAGGATTATTAATCGTTTTTCGTAGAGTATCGATCAAACAATTTAAAGTTTATGCTCGTTGTCAAGGTGACGTTTTACTATAAAAAAATTTGTTTGTTGTTTTTTGTTTGTTTCATTCAGTTGTGAGTTATAGGGTGTTAACAATGGAAGTCAACAAAAATAAAATTTGGTACATTTTACAGTTTTACTTTGGTAAAGGCGAAAATCAAGTCAGACTGCTGAAGTTGTAAGCGGTGTTTTTTTGGTGCCGATACTGTAAGAGTTAGTCAGGCATTTTTGAAGTTAGAGAAAATGTCGATAGTATTGATAAAATCACAGTCATATTTGACGGACAGACGATGTGTGGTAAAATTGATGGAGTTTTATCTTATTAAAATGAGATGTTGGATATCATCTGGATCATCGGGACTCGCAAAAATCACTTCTCGTCCAAGAGCAAAGATTATGAAACAAATGAACAAGCGCTAATGGTGTGGGTGGAAGATATGACGAAAAAGCGATTGCCCTTAGATGGAAATGTAATTAAGCACAAAGCATTAAAAATATTCAATTATTTCAAGGAAACAGGACAACCTTCAACCGATGAAGACAGCCATCAATTTGTGGCTAGCAAAGGATGGTTTGAAAAGTTCAAAAACCAACATTCACAATTTGAGAATACCGGATGAAAGAGCATCCGTAGATGCTGATGCAGCGGATAAATATCCAGAAGAGTTCGCCAAAATTGTTAAAGAACATGATCATTTACCAGATCAAATATTTAACGCTGATGAGACGGGTTTATGGTGGAAAAAATGCCGTCAAGAACTTTTATTTCGAAAAACGAAACAGCACCTGGCTTTAAGGTTTCTTAGGACCGAATAACATTTTTACTATGCAGTAATGCATCTATTATTTATTAACCTATCATGAAATCCACGATCTATGAAAGAATGCAACAAAAATAATCTTCCAGTGTATTTGAGGGCGAACAATAAACCTGGATGACTGCCAGTTTATTTAATGAATGGTTTCATCATTGCTTTGTTCCTGACGTAGAAAATTATTTAAAAAAAGAGAGAAAAGCATTTAAAGTTTTATTATTTTTAGACAATGCTCCATCTCATGCAACTGAATTATGGCATCCTAATATTCAAGTTGATTTTTTAACACCCAACACTACATCGTTATTACAACCTTTAGATCAAGGAATAATTTTACAATTAACACTGCGAGCTTACTGGAAAGCACTATTGCCGCAGGTAGCTGTTCAGGAAACTGTTGCTAATCCAAAAGAGGACGAATATAGAAACGTAGCAAGATGACGTAATAAGAGGCGATGAGTTTAACGAAATTAC
Organism: Anastrepha obliqua; assembly: GCF_027943255.1. Lineage (NCBI taxonomy): Eukaryota > Metazoa > Arthropoda > Insecta > Diptera > Tephritidae > Anastrepha > Anastrepha obliqua. The sequence continues at coordinate 67,623,175 of NC_072893.1, forward strand.
TATGAATGATATTCGAGAATCAGTTGCGGAAGACGAAATAAATGTAGTAGATTTAGAGGCAATGACAAATTAAGCATTATCGTTTGAAGATAGTTTTGACGATATTTCCGATGTACAAAATAAAAACTGTTCACTAAAAAGTGTGGAGAAAATTTTAAATCTGGGGAAGGAGTTGAAAGAATATGTTTTAGGAAACGATCCTCTAAGGGATAGAGCAAAATATTCAAAAGAAATCTAGAAAACAATTTTTCTGCCTACCAGGAAATCTATAAAAATTTACGAAATAAGGGAAAACAGACTTCAATAAAGCAGTAGTCCGGGATGAATAGAAGCTGCCCCCAAGGTGGTGTGCTGTCTCCATTGCTCTGGTGCATGGTGATTGAATCTCTACTCACGAGTACCGATGGTGCTGGAGTCTACATACAAGCATATGCGGATGACGTTGCCTGCTTGATAACGGGCCCTTCGCTTATGAACATCTGTAGAAAACTCTGGATATGATTGACACTTGGTGCTGTGCTAATGGGCTATCGGCAAACCCCATCCTCTTTACCAGAAGGAGGAAACTTGATGGACTCATTCCGCCTAAGCTAAAAGGAGTCACAATCTAGCTATCCAAAGAAATCAAATATCTTGGAGTAACCCTCGATAGTAAACTTCGAGTAATTGGTTTGCCACCACTTGAAGCTTTCATCCAAAGAGAGGCCTTGAAGGCCCTCTGCAGGCTGAAACACAATGAGAACTGGTACGGCCCCTGTCCGGCATTGGTAAACAGAGAAGGCATGGACTTCGATACAACGATTCTCTCCATGCTCCTTTAGTCCATACAATCAAGAATCGTACTTGAAAGGAGATACAGTGTAGTGCTGCCAGAGGCTCAGTTGTGCTCAAATTCTGAAAATGAGCCCGGCAAACACTGTTATCCCATTTTACTGCGCAAACGTGCAAGGTCGCGAGATCCTTCTGGCCACGGGTAGATCGGGGACGCTCAAGGGAACTCCTAAGGCTAACAAAACCCCAGCTCTCAAATTTGGTGGGCATCCTTACCGGACACTGTCCGTTAGGTGTTCACGCCGTAAGACTTGGGATTGCCTCAAGTCCGTTCTGCAGAAACTGTCTGGAGCACGAGGTGGAATCATCTCAACACCTTCTTCTCAGCTGCCCTGCTCTCGTCTGGCAAAGACTTAGATATCTGGGCTCTCACTTTTTCGCTACGCCTGCGGATATAGCCGGTGTAGATATCATAAATTTGGTGAAGTTCATTAGTAGCTTGTTACGGCTAACTACGAACGCAAATCAGCCCCCGTCGGCGCCGTCGTAAAAAAAAAAAAAATGTATGGTCATCATCGTTTCTAATCCCAAGGCTCCTTATTCCTTCCCACTCCCTCCTCCTCTCCCATGTATGGCATCACAACGGACGAGTTTACTAACATTTGTCCAAGTGAGCCCTTTAGCTAGGGTAGCCATTTACCCTAACCTAACCTAACGGATGACTCCAGGACCGAGCACGGCTCCGACTCTGGGGTCTACGTGGAATCCAGCACGACAAAACTGCACTTTGCTCTTGGAATGCATGCATCTGCGGAGGTGTTTGCAGTTCAAGAAGCAATGAACTTTGTTGTGGAAAACCGATAGAGAGGCAGATCTAGTATATGTATCTTGGCTCCTTGGCACCACAAGATCTACTTAGAGTTCTTCGTAGATCGGGTAGATTTAAAGAAAATTAAATGGGAATCCAAGTTTAGTGCAATGGACTTAATTAATATCTCAGTGCTGCACTTGCTAGTTGTCCCGACAAAAAAAAAAACAAAAAAGACTTCAATAGGACGACCACGAGCAAAACGTTTCAAACACACTCAAATTATAATAAGTGATCCCGAGGAGGAAGATTTGCAGAAGGTTGTGATTTGAATTTTGGTTTAATTCATTGTTAAGTAGATTAGAAATTCCGTTTTTATTTGTTTGTTTGTTCAGATTTTATTTTATTTTGTTTTGTGTTAATTAAGTAATTGAAGTGGTGTTAATTTATGTTGTTATAATGAATTGAATAAATGGAAAAATATCTTAAATAAAACATATAAAAACAATTTTTTTTCGAATATTAGCCTAACCCTGATTTTTGTATGGAGTAAAAGTCTCCTACAACGCGATTTCCTACAACGCGGATTTTTTCAGGAACCTATTGACCAAGTTGTAGGAGGGTTACCTGTAAGTTAAATCGAGCTACTTAATATTGAATTTATATTGATTGCTGGCATTTTAGTTGCCAAATCTGGCTTGTTTTTTCTTTATATTTTTATCTAGTCTGCAGGCCAATTTGTACTGTAGTTTATTGAAATAAATAAATAATCGAAGTTGACCGATATGCTAGTAGTCGTAGCATCGCCCAGAAGCTAAAGATCGACCATAAAACAGTTTAAAGGCATTTGCGCAAAAATAATGGATTTATTTTTCCCCAAACTAATATTAAAAAAATCAGAACTTTAATCTATGGGATGTTTATATGTATGCGCATATGTATCTGAGTCAGCACTTAAGGCGTACAGCACTCACGCCCATAGGTATGTATGTATGTATGTGCAATACCTATGTAGCTTAAGTTAGCGGTTTCCTTATGACTTCCATTGAATTCGCCTCAATTATTTATCGATACCAAAATTAAAATTCAGCAACATTCTGCACTGCAGTGACCTATAGTAGTTTGTTTTTTACACATAATTCAACTCTACAGCCAGTTTAATTGCCGAGACAGAGTCATGCAACCGCTGCCCTGCAGAGAAAAATTGAAATAAGTTGATATTCTGGTGCGAAACTAGTACCATGTGCATACAGAAGAAGCCCAAAGAATTGATATACGGCTTTTCAGTAAGTTGCAGTTTCGAAACGGACTAGGGGATAATGTGTTTTTATTTTTAATTAAAAAGTGTAAAATGTATACAGTGAAACCTCCCCTGAGCGGACACTCACCGTCAGTCAACTTTAGTCCACCCAAGAGAGGTGTCCGCTCAAGGAAAGGGTGGCTTATTTTAGAACTTTTGAATTTTTTAATTATTTGAATTCATTCAAAGCCGCTTCGTTTGAGAAAATTTCATTAATACTCTCAGAGTCAGTACTACGATCGTCATTAGTTTCTATGGTTTCATCAGTAACAAAATCCAGCACGAAATCTATTGTTAAAAGATCATCAGAATTTGAATTAGATTACCGAAGGGTCTTTGATAATTCAAATAACGAAGCTATCGTTGCTAGCGGCAAGTGATCTTCGAACTTGAACTTAGCTGACACATTTCTATTTTTGGCTGCTTTTTAGAAACAAGTTTTTATGGATACCGTTTGAAGCTTTGCCAGGCTTGTTTTACTAAATTTATTGCCTTTAAAACGTTTAAATTTTTTTTAGTTTAGCCAGTGCCTAAAATTGCCACCATATGCTTAACTTGAAGGTTTCGATAATAAATTTTAAAATTTCAAATAAATGGCAAACTGAAGCCGTAGGTAGAACAATTATTTTGATATTCTTTAAACGTAGTGAAATGCGAGTGAAATGCTGCATTTTCCGGAAATAATAGTATTTTTCTGTTCTGCAACTCCATTTTTTGGTCGAATTCCATCAGCCATGCTTTCATGGCTTCACGTGTCATCATTCATGCCTTGTTATTTGATTGTCTATAAGTTTTTAATATCAATTGACGCGAACGCTCTTGGAGGAGCAGCTTTCCCCATAGCAAGTGGTTTGCTTATTTGCAGAAAATAGGACAGTAAGTCTTTCCTTTGATAACTTGCCTCCACGGTATACCTAATTTTTTAAAGCTAAAGTTTAGTTTGGCAATGTACTGAAGAAAATATCAATCTTCTATCTAGAAAAAAGAATATCCACCTCTTATCTGGAAAAATCATTGATAAGTAATCTCAGGCTAATTCCTGGACGGACAAATAGTTTTCTTCTTAAGCGTTATTCATTTCAATTTTCTCCTTCACACTAAGGTCTGCGCAAACCAAACTAAATGTGTGTATAAAAAAAATCACACTTTATCCGGGAAGCCCCCCTTTTCCCCTTTTTTATATTTTGCCCGCCTATAAGGAGTTCGCGTACGCTCAATAAATATTTTTGTGCCAATTTTATGAAAAATAACTTCCACGCCCAGTCAAGAGAGATTAATTTGTTCCAAAATTTATACTTAAAACTGGGTATAGAAAAAAATGTCCGCCTAAAGGGGATGTGCTTTTAAAAGAGGTGCCCGTTAGGAGAGGTTTCACTGTAATTAAATACTCGAAAATTTTCTAAAGATTCTGTTTAAAAAGTTTCAATGAAAATTTGTAGAATTTTTTCAAATTTTGTACAAAGTTTGAAACTTTGAATTTTAATTGTCTTATAACAATTTGCACTTGCACTTTTATAAAGAAAATTTTATATAAAATAAATAAATAGTCCAAGCACAAAAAGGCATGTAATGGGGAAAACTGACACTTTCTAGGTTATTTTACCATATAAAATCCCCCATTTCCACTAGCAGAGTAGAAAGAAATGCAAACTAGTTCTGGTTCTAAATTCACTAGAATCTCATCAGTTGCGTACTTAGTGGACTTTCCTGCAGGGTGAGGACAGTTACGCTCGGCATTTCTGCAAGCATGTATGTATGTATGTGTGAATGTATTTCAACCAGTTATGCCTGTGTGCATTCCTTAACATTCACTCAACCTAATGATGGCGACGCATTACAATGGAATACGCGATTGCGTCAAATATGAAATTAGCATGCAGATGCGGTAACCAGCCGGTATTTCTTCAGCGGCCTCAACAAATAATAAGAAGTTGAAGACGTTCTTTGAATTCTACTTCTTCTTCAACTGCGTTTGCTTTTACAGTGGTTTACGACTTATTTGGCTTTTGGCCAAGACATCTTTGACTAGGCGTAACGAATTCTATAAACGACGAAGTATGTAATGCGCCCAACAGCTGGCAAGTGAAAGAATGGCAAACGAGCGAGCGATCAACGGAAAGAGTGGTGGTATATGTAGAATGTAAGTCGTAATTGAAGAAGAATGTCGAATGTATAGGAATGCAAAGTGAAAGGAGTTTTACAGGTTTTTTTTCGGTTTTACAGCTTAAAGTTCGGACGAATGCGTGGAACCATGATTTAGAATGATGGAATATCACGTTGGGTTAGTGGTACGAGTATTGTGGAGGCCGGGGACTGCAATGAAGAATGATGATTGCATGAGAAGGTAGGCGATAATCCGCTATAGGAGTTTGGAGGTTACCAGCAAGAATCTGAGTAAAGAATTGAAAAAGAATTCGCAAAGAAAGTTGGTGGCATCTTAAATATGTGAGACCAATAAAAGTGCCGACGTGGGAAGTGATATTTCTATGATTTTTATTGATTCCACTATAAACCTTGCATTTTATATGAGTGTACGGATATTGGAATTCGTGTGTATGCTTGTATGTATGTATGTATGTATGTATGTATGTATGTGCATACGATATGCAGGCAGAAACTGATTAAGAAGTTCGAAGAACGTCCGCTGGTTTGGGTATTTCTTTCTTTGATATATTTGGTATGGACAAGACTAACAGCATTTTGTGAATGCTTGGTGATGGAATGGCTATAATATCAACCTGAATAGAATTCCTGCAAATGTTATATGCCATGCATCAAAAAATTGCTAATACTAGGTTGTTCAATAGGTTTTGCAATTCAATAAGAAAAACACAATTTACGGTTTGAAATATACTTTATTATTCAGTTAAGTTCCCCTGAACATCAATACACTTGTTCCAACGAGATTCCAATTTATGAATGCCATCCCTGAAGTGAGAACCTGGGCGGACTGCAAAATACGCTTTCACAGCTCTTATGATGTTTTTTAGGTCTGGGAACATATATAAGTCACTAGGGGTCAAATCAGATGAAAACAGTGGATGCTCCAACAATTCTAACTTTAAATATTAATAAAAATATTTTTTTCTTTTGAAAACTGGGACTTTTTTAACGATTTCTTTACTTCACCTGGTCTAAAAGGTTACAATATTATTCAGAATTTATTGTTTAAAAAAATTTAGTTTATTCATGACAAAAATAACACAAAGATAATTATTTTCAATGATGTAAATTGTGGCAATGGCAAACAGCCGATTGTATTTCTGCCATGAAAAAGCTCCTCATAAAAAATATCTGTCGTTCGGAGTCGGCCCCTCCATTTGTAGAACAACATCAAGACCCACGTCGCAAATAGGAGAAGGAGCCGGCCAAACTCTCAAAAATGGGTGGCCTCGGTAGTCTAGCGTAAGTGCACAAGCCTGTCATCCCAGAGGTTGTGGATTCGAATCCTACGTAAAGCACGGTCCTCGCACTTTTTCAAATTCCTTCTTTCCCTGTTCCTAAAAAAACAAAAATCTCACTCCTCGAACCCAAAAACGTATCCCATCCCTCCATATTCCCGCATAATAGTTAGCGCATTATATGCATTGTGGCTACTAAAACAAGCAAAAACAGTTACACATTGCATCAGTGGCGCCAGCAGGGGGAAGCGGGCAACAGCGGTAATAGCGCTGACACACCAAATTTAGCGAAGTCCTCAACCACCTGTGCGAGCCTTCTGCCAGAGAAAGGTGAAACACAGATGGCGCTCTATGCGGTAAGAAGGCGTTGTTGCTAAGCAACGACAGGTGGGCATTTCCACTACATTTCACTTACCCTGCCAGAAATCGAATAGATTAACGAAACCAACGCAAAAAAGGAAAAACAAAAAATATATACGCCGACTTTTCAAAGAAAACACCAACTTTTCTGTTTCTTTTGGAGAACTAGTTTGCCCGTATTCTACTATAATCTGCTGAAATTGCCAGCCCTTTGTAATTGAGCGTTTCCTGGTTGTTTTTTTTTTCCAAAATATCCCGCAACTGCTCGATAGGATTAATATCAGGAGACAGGGGAAGATGTAGGAGCACAACTTTCCAATTTTAAAGCAAATAAAATCGAATAAGCTCAGAATTATGTTTGGGCCATTGTCTTGCGGCACCTTAAAATCCGAACTGATACCCAGTTTTCGGCATTTGGCTTTAAAGTAGCTTTAAAATGGATAAATATTGTAATATATCCAAAGTACTTTCCACAAATGCAAGATTTTCCACACCGTTGGCTGCCATTGTGCCTCAAGCCATTACACTGCCCCCACTATGTTTGATCGTGTTTGATCCTCAACGCAATATTCGCTTTTCTTATTCACCGAAACAAGCTTTTTGCTTCATTTTAGCTTAGAAAGCGTTGAGCTTTCTTACCACTATTTGAGCTTCATTAAAAAGAAAAATGTTAGAAAACGTCAAAGATTTTTTTTGTCATTTCATCCTTAAAGAATGACTACTAATTGTGCACAAGTATTTTCGTTTGTATTCATTAATGCCACTGGTATCGCCGATCAGCCGAATTTGCCTTGATAACTGTTTGACCGTCCATATTTGTTTTCCTTTGAGTTTTTGCCTAACTATCGCCCAAATATTTTCAATAAGGTTGGGATCAGGCGACTCTCAAGGCCAATCCAACACGTCATTCCCATTTTCCTGTTCCCACTCTTCACAACTTCGACATCGATGCTTGGGATCGTTGCTTTCCGTTGTAAAATCCAAGGTTGGCTAGTTCTTCCAAACATCTTCGGAGCTGACGACAAAAACGCTTTTGGTTAATTTTATTCATTAAAACTGCATTCAAATTGGCAGTAAACACAAATAAACGGCCAAATCGTTTTTCAAAGAAGTAACCCCGAACATGAATCCGAAATCCATTCCTAAGTTCGTTGAAGTTGTTGATGATCATCAATAGATTCATCCGTGAATGTTACGTATGCTCATTGCCGTTCTGAATTCTTAGCCCTATCAAGTCTTTTTTCAATGTACTCTGGAATTTGAAGTCTTCTGCACGTCCGCGAGTCTTGTCTTTGGATACGTTAACAGCGCTTCGGCTTCATACAACGATAAGCTAGGCGGTGTCCCAGACAAGTCAATGATCTTCTGATCATGCGTTGGAGAGGTACTTTTTTTTGGCTTGGGTCTGGGTGTTGCGTGCCCGGGGTCTCGAATCTGTGCTCTTCCGAATTGTAGTCACGCACCAACACATTCGTCTACGGCGGACGCCTACCGATGTGCCGAGCATTTTATCGTTTTATTTCGACGATGAATTTAGGATTGTTGAATAGTTAGGATTGTCTCTTTTAGATCAAATCAACGACGTTTTGCTCGATAAATTCTGGGTATTTTGAAAACAATTTCAAAACTCCGTGACTGAAGAAATCCTCTCTCCTATTGTTGAAAAACTTGACCAACTTATTTCCTAAGTCTTTTCTGAGGTCAGTTCTGTATCATTAAGAATATTTTGCAAATCCTTGCTATCAATGCTTCTAATCACTTGGTACGAGGTCTGGTAGCCTCTGGTGCGTCGTTAAAGAAATGTGTAGCCTGGTGTTGCCTAACTGAAAAAATACCAAAAGATTCGTTTGCTTCAATTTGTGTGGCACTCTTATAAAGGACTTCATCTTGAGACAAGTTTTTTGCAAATGATTCCAAAAGATTTTCTGCCTAATCTGCGGTTCCTGGGCAATGGAATAAGTGTTCAAATGCTGGTCGAACTTAATATATTAATTTTCATGATTTTATCAATATTCGCGACGTTTGGCCTACCAGAGCGTGTCTCACAAAAATTCGAAGATTCGCCTTTTTACCATGGAATCGTTGGAACTACCACTTTTCCGTTGCATTCGATGCTGCTTTGATTCGTAGTCGTACTGAAAAATGTCTCCAATTTTCCCGCTTTTACCTCCATTTTGAAACGCTGTAACACGAAACTGGCTTTCCCAAACACAAGACTGTTAAAGAAATTCTTTTTGAACTGTAATGTCCCCTTTACACTGATGCAATGCATGCAAAGTGAGATTCGACAAATTATATCATCAATACTTTTACTGCATTTGTTTTCCAGTAATCAGTAAAAAAATATTTTTATTGCAATTATTTCCAGTAAAAAGCAAAAACCAAATATTTTTACTGAAATTTTTTGCAGTAATCATTAAAAAAATATTTTTACTACAATTTTTTGCAGTAATCAAAAAAAATTATATTTACTGCTACTGCAAAGTCCTCATCTATGAATGGCTCACTAAAGGCATCTAGCGGATAATGCATTTGTTCGGAAGTCTTTTATATGGAACCAAATGCTCAACAGGTTGCATACCCTATAATAAACCCTACATAAAACTGGCAAAAATCAGCGTAGTTTTTGAGGGACTTGAAATTAACATTTTGCTATGCTAAAACTGGGTGGACTAAGACACTGCATATTTAGAAGTTTACAAAAAATTATGATTAAAAAGTTCAAAATATTGATGACAAGTTTCTGAAATTTTTCAAATTTTCGTGAATTTTTTACATAGTTTGGAAATTTGATTTATAAGGTTTTTGTTAAACAAAGAACTATATTTTTGTAAAGGAATAGCGAAAAAACAATTTAGCATAAAAAATATTGCCAATGTTGTAAAAAGTTCAAGTAATTTAATGACGAGAGCACACGTGTATGTATTTGCCTATATTCGTAGAGGCCAATCGGCGCTAACGAACTCCTAAGGGGCTTACATTTTTGGTTCAAATGTTTAAGGTGGGTGGAATACACCACTGATTTATTGGGCGTGTGCTTACTACAGTGGACACCGTGAAAAATAAACACCTACTTAATTTTCTGTTTATACTTTTTGGTGCAATATCCGTTTGTATGCATACAAATACATATATCAGGTCAGTCCATAAGTTCGTGCGTTTTTTAAAGGTGGTTTTAAAATGAATAAAAAAGATATTTAAAGTATTTATTAATCAATAATATATTTTCCTCCATTATTTACAATGTCTTCCCAACGTTTAGGCAAATTTTTAATTCCCTGCTCAAACAATTTTTTGTCCTTGGAGCCAAAATACTCTTCGATATCCCTCTTTATAGCTTCTTTTGAGGAGTAGTTCTTGTTACTCATATGGGATTGAAGTCCACGAAAAAGGTGATAATCACAAGGTGCAATATGAGGAGAGTATTGTGGGTGCGGAATTAGCTCCTATTCGAGCTCGTTCAGCTTGCCTAATGTTTGCCTTGCGGTATGAGACCTTGCGTTATCGTAGTGAAACAAAACTTTGCGTATATTCACTTTTTTTAAGTGCCTCTTTCAGGTTTGATAGCTGATGGGAATAATAATTAGCAGTTATCGTCTGATTTGGTTCCAGAAGTTCATAATAAACTATACCGACCATATCCCACAAAATAGACAGGAGAATCTTCTTGGGGTGAAGGTCATCTTTAGGGGTCGGTTCTGGTGTTTCATCTTTATCTAACCATGGGCGTTTGTGAACAGGATTATTGTAAAGTACCCATTTTTCATCACCAGTAACGATACGGTTCAAAAAACGTTCATTTTCAAGCCGTTGCAGCAACTGAGAACACACATTCACCATCTGATGAAGGTTGGCGACGGAAAGTCTATGTGGAACCCATTTTCCCAGCTTTGAAACCTTTCCCAAATGAACCAGGTGCCTGTGAACTGTTCCATGCGATGAATTTAACCTATGAACTATCATATCGACTGTCAAATTTGGCTCAGCTTCCACGAGTTCGAGCAAGACGTCGGAGTTACAGACTTCTGGACGACCAGCGCGCGAGACATCCTCCCCGTCGCAGTTACCACTTCGGAATTTTGAAAACCATTTTTGCACAGTCCTTACACTCGCGGTATCCTCTCCGTGAACAGTGTTTATTTATGCAGCAGCAGTTGTTGCATTTTTACCACTTTTATAAAAAAAAATACAAAATATGCCTCTTATACGCGTTCGAAGATTCCATTTTATTTTTTAACAACACGTGCTTCTATCCGTGATTAAAATCACTTGTTGAATGCACAATATATCAAAGAAAATATAAATAGTTCCGTTATATTCCGCGAATAATTTTTTGTATGCGAAAAATCGCACAAAAGTGAAATTGTGGGTAAAATGCGCACGAACTTATGGACTGACGTGATACATATTTATCCAAAATAAATGAATATAATATATTATAAATTTTTCCGACGAAAAAGCAAAGCAAAAACAAAAAAATTTAGGCAAACTAAATTGTAGTATCTGCGTCGCCAAGATTACATAGCAAAACATACGCGGATTATTTATGAAAAATACATAGAATTTTTCTGTATTTCCCCGTGTGCGTGATTACAATCGAATTCAGAGACAAATCAGGGAAAGTTTGTATATACAATTTCTATTTATATGCCTATGTAAAAATGTACGACAGATATTGGGATGTAGGTGAGAGAAATATAAATACAAATGAAAGTTTTGGGAATGAAATTGTAGGTATGTATATGCATTTAGCACCTCTGTCGTGGTGGGCGATAGTTGCGGAGGTTGTTCACACATTGGCTGGCTTTGTGTGCCGCGGCTGATGTGACTTCAGCATCAGCTGTCAGCTGTCGTCTGCCTATCTACCCACATATGTCGCGCATAATGGGATTTTTAAGATGTCATTCCAAATAATTGCTGCTCCAAATGATTTTTGTTCTAAACTTCCGATTTACTCTTCGGCTTTGTATTTTGTATGTTTTGGAACAAGCATCATTAGCTTGCGTTAAATACCGAGAAAATTAAAATTAATTGTTTTTTCGAAGCAGCGAAAATTGTCGAAGAATTCAAAGTATAAAAATACAACAAAACTTAGGAAATAAGGTGTTCGATATGTGTCATGAAAATTAAGTGTAAGTGGGAAGCTTTAACTCACAAATGTAGTGAACATAAATAAAATGCAGTGAAGATGATAAACTTCGCCGTGACTCCTACACAATGTTGGTATGTATGCACATACTTTTTTCGAAAGAAGATTTAAGAAAAATTTGTTCGTGCGCGTGTAAGTATTGAAATGATGCATGCACACTCTTTGTACTTAAGTCTGTCTCTCTCTGTTGCCACAACGGGATTTGAAATAATAAACAAGCTACAGAGATTTGAGCGCACTACGGTATGTTAAAGCTTGGCTGCAGAGAATTTAGAGCGATAATACGCCATTTAGATGATTATCAATAGCAAACAGCCAACAGTAATGTTACATACAAGAAACTAAATTGGGACATGAATGTAGAGGGCAGAGAAAGGAAAGCTACTCTAGCTCTATTTTCAATGCGCCATAGGGCGCAGGTAGAGTCTTTCTCCAAAGAACACTCACTGATTGTATATGACCGTTATCATACCTCTCCTCGTCTAGACAAGAGTACGTTTAGAAACAGGTTTCAGAAGGTTCAACGTATGGCGTTTATATGAATCAGCGGCGCTCTTACAACCACAACCTATAACGCTCTGAATACTCTTTTCTTCATACCTCCCCTAGATTTAGTTGGTAAACAGAATACAGGTATCACTTCTGCCGGGTTTGCCCCAACTAATCAATGGCGCGATTTAGGTGTTGGTTGGACACTCGGTCATAACACCCGGACTGGTTGAACCAAGACTATTGTTTGAATGAACCATACTTTAATAGGTAATTTAGTACTAGAATTCCAGCTAGTTGGGGATGGGTTGACAATATACCTGGTCGGAAAAACTGCTTACAGTTCTTTACTGATGGCTCACAGCTTGACGATAAAGTTGTCTTTGGTCTTTACGGTAAGAAGCCAAAAGTAAGCGATCGGCTCGTCTTGCTAATCACTGTAGCATATTTCAGGCTGAAATTTTGGCCATTTTGTAATAAAGTAACTGCCTGGTGAGGTAAAAAAAAAAAAAAACCTTTAGAGAAGTCTGTATGTACTCTAATAGCCAGAGATAGGAGACTAAATCTGTTGGTGCGGTTGGCACCAATTTCATCAAGGCTCACAAATGCCGCACGTTTCTTACCGAGATGGCATCCGTTTGATATGGGTGTCAGGGCATAGAGACATACCGGGGAATTGTAAGGTAATCAAATTAGCGAGAGAGGGCACTATCACTCACCTCCCTCTTGATATGGAGATTGTATGTATACCCCTCTCAACCTACAAAGTACAAGTAGGACTGCCAGTTCAGCCAATACGAGATGGACTCATAGTCTGGGATGTCAGGCGCTGAAAGGCGCCACTTAATCAAGGAAAAACGTCTCTTTGTTAGTTCTTCGATCACAGGCTACTGCCTCCTTAATCGACATGCTCAAAGATTAAACGCACCCCATTTCGACTATTGCAGAAGCTGAGTCTGTCAGACATCTTCTCTGTTACTCTCCCGCTGCGTATAGCATATTTATGTATTTATTTTCAAGAAAACATAATTTCAGACTGATTACTAGAACTAAACCATCACACAGAGGCTACAATCCTTCAACGACAAATGCCTCCGCATCATCTGTAGCATATTCTGGCCAAACACAATCAGTAACGACGCACTATGGAGATTAACGAACGAGGAACCCATTCCTAGGCAAATCAAACGTAGAAAGTCGCGATGGATAGGTCACACACTGAGAAAACCACCAGATAACATCACGAGGATGGCTGCGGGTTCCAGTCCGCAAGGGAGCAGAGGTCGCGGTCGACCAAAAACACCTGGAGAAGGTCGATGCCGCGCGAATTAGCAGATGCCGACATCTCATGGGACGCTGCAAAAATAACAGCACAGAACCGTGTAAGATGGAAGAGTCTTATCGAGGCCCTATGCTCCCGAGAGGAGTGAACAAGGGAAAAAAACCAGAACTAAAGAATAATAAAAATTTATAAATGAATAAATTACAAACTTAATTACTTACTAAAAGATAGAGTTCAATAGTACAGAAAATTCTTTTTTCGAAAAAGAAAATTCATCCTCTCACCTTAAAGTTCTTACTTCGTAGATTTCTTTTCTATGAAGTAAGAACTGTTATGAAGTAAGAACTGTTAAGACGAGAAGATGGGTGTGAATACACATGACTTCGGCATAAGTTATCTAGATGAGGAAGAGAAAGAAACAATCCAGCACCTTTTGTGTCTTTTGTACTGCTCTAACCAGACTCACTATTTTAGGTAGACAATCCTTCAACGAGTTGGAAGATCTTAGTTCCGTCGAAATCAAGGATGTTCTAAAATTTTTGAAAAGTCTACACTGGTTTTAAGAGAGATAAGGACAAGTTTCCCACACCGCATCACAATGGGCGTGTCCCACAGGGGTCAACCGCTTCAACCTAACCTAACCTAAGAACTGGAGATCTCATTAAAGTCACGAAGCATGAAAGTAGGTTAAATTAAGTTAACTTCCACACAATATTTACATAAATATAGATACATAATATATTGGGGTACCACAAAAGTAGAAAAATAGCTAAAAAACGTATCCGAAAGAAGAAAACCCTTTTCGTCGCTTAAAAACAAATACAGCTGATAGGGATAAGTGGTCCATATAACGCGAAAATATTTTACTCGAAAATAAAACACCAAAGGTCTGAGTACATACCAAGACTAAGCACACATAGGAATGGGCAGGGCAACCTTACTTATATAGCTGAAAAAGTTCTCACTAGATGGAAACGTTACTTTCAAGACCTCCCAAATGATAAGAACGATGACATTGAAAGCAACAGCATTCCGTCTAACGCAATTCAATCTGCAGAAATTTTGGTAGAACCACCCTCAATTATTGATGAAATTAGCCTTGCGATCAAAAAGTTAAAAAATGTAAAAGCAAGTGGCCGAGCTCATCAAAAAATTGATCAACGGAACTACGAAACACTTTTTTTTAGTCACACGTATATGGGAATCTGATTGTAATATAATTTTACTAATCTATAAGAACGGTGTCAGACGCGACTGCAACAGTTATCGCGGAATTTCGTGATTAAGTACAGCGTATAAAATCTTCACGAACTTTCTGCACCAGGGATTAAATGGGTACGCTGAAGAAATATTGGGCGAGTACCAATGTGGTTTTGGGAGTAGCAGGACGACGACCGATTAAAACTTTGTAGTTTGCCAAATTTTTGAAAAGTTACGTGAGTATAAAATCAACCTGCATGCGCATTTTATAGATTTTCGGAAAGCGTTCGATAATATTGAAAGAAGCAAAATTGAATAAGTGCTACGCATGCAAGGAATACCGAAAAAATTGGCTTCGCTAGTAAGTCTAACCCTCACCGAGACTTATTCCAAAGTGCTCTTAAAAGGCAAAGCATCTGGTTGATGCAGAGTTGAAACTGGAGTAAAGCAGGGACACGCGTTGCCTGAGCTTGTGTTCAATCTGATCCTAGAGTATGTAATTAAAGCTGTTGATCCATCAGGAACCGCAGTCACCAAAGGATTAAAGATTAATGAAGGCAAAACAACATAGCTCACAAGACTTAACACGCTGAGAAAAACGCCAAACCTTGCAATAGGTGATCATAAATTTGAAAGCGTCGATCAAATTAAATATCTAGGACTGTTTCTCAGTAGTATGGATGGTACAACGATTGCTATCCAAAACCGTGTGCTGGCTGCAAACAGAGCATATTTTAGCCACGTTAAACTGTTAACAATCCAGCTCTGGAGCAGAAGAATGAAAATCAAAATACATAAAACATTGATTGGGCCCACTACGAGGAGAAAATAGGGTCTATAATAGCGATTTAGAGGAATTTCTACAAGATGAACACGTTGTGCGGTTTGTTAAATCGCAGCGCATCCGTTAGCTAGGACACTTTTGCAGAATGCCACATAAAATAATGCCTCGCTATTCTCACCTCGTCATCATGGGGTAGTGCTAATTTGGACTAAGTAGGCAATTGAGTAGAAAAGCCCTCTCTCGACGAACAAAACTAACACTCTGCACAGCTCTCATCAGCCCGTCCTAATGTGTAGCGCAGAAGCTTGGAGTATTTGAGAGAAAGATTCTGCGGAAGATTTTGCACGGTGGCGACGGCGAATATCGCAAGCGATGGAACAATGAGCTGTATCATTACATAGAGATTCAGCAGCTCCGTAGTCTGGGTCATGTCGTCCGAATGCATACAAACGCTCCGGCTCTGAAAGTATTCGATGCGGTACCAGCTGGTGGTAACAGAGGAAATGGCAGACCTCCTCTGCGTTGGAAAGATTAGGTAAATAAGGGCTTGATTTTACTTGGTGTTCCAACAGGCACCGGTCAGCAGGAGAAAGAAAAAAGCGTAAGCGGTTATCGCGTCAATCAAGAGGACGAAGAAGAATACCTCGCAAAGTTTTGGATGCACGCATGTATAGTAAAAAACGGAAAAGATGGTTAGATGAGGTTGAGGACAATCTCAGAAGCATAGGAGCGACCAACTACCGAGATGGGTCACCTGTGGACCGAGTTGCATGGAGAAAAATTGTGAAGGCTCACACCGAGCTGTAGTGCTATGCATGATGATGATGATGACATATATAGGTGAGTATGTATGTATATAAGAAAAGTATTTTCCTGCTTATGGTTACATGGGAGCGCAACTTAAAAACTGGTGCAAAAATAACGTCAACGTGTCCATAGTTCGATATCTGTACAATTATTGGTACAATTACGAAATTTTAAAGAAAATTCACACATTTCTTTTTTCTTCCAGTTGTAGTTAAACGCTCTACATACCTGGTTACAACGCAGCCAAAATAATATCGTATGCGGATAGCGTAGTGGGCCACCGAGTCGATTGCCTCCTGGTTGCTCTCGCTGTGCCTGCAATTTGGCAGTCAAAGTATATCCCGTTTGCTGATACACCTCAATAGCACTAAAACGAAAGAAAATGAAAAAAAGAAGAGATAAAAAATTGGGCATTTAATCAAAGTCTTATTAGACTTTTAAAAATAAATATATAGGGGCTTGGTTAAGAGCGCTCGAGCTTTGAGAACATCCACATTGAGGCGATCTTGTTAAAGTTATAGCTGTAAAATTTGACAGGAATACTTATTAAGTCTTTACACTTAATTAAAGAGTGATACACCATTCAAAAACGCGTTGATTAGTATTTATTATATATTATTTGAATATAAATTCATCATTATCTATCATTTAGAAATATATTAATCTATAATTTGCATTTTTAGAACAGATTCCACTGCATTAAGGCTTTAAAATTTTATGATAGATTGATGGGTTGAAAGGGTGGGTCATATAGTTATTTATTCTTAAAAAAATTAATATGTTAACAATTAATAATTTTTTCGATTAAACGGTGATCAGATTGGAGTTACTTTATCCAGTAGAGCGTTTTTGTCAGATCACGCGAGACTTCTGTCAAGCTAAATACATCATTTTTTTTTCATTTTTTACGAAAATCGACGCTCTGTGAAAAGAGTTCATCGCGCGCTCAGGTCAACTTATGGTGTTCAGGGATGAGACCCATTTTTACTTAATAGCTACACAATGGCTAAGGGCAACCCGAAACCTTACGAGAACAGCCATTACAGCCATTGAAAACAATCGTTTTGTGCGGCCTATGGGCTGGAGGAATCATCGGCCCATATTTCTTCGAAGACAAAACTGGCGCTAATGTAACAATAAATGGCGAACGCTATCGCGCCATGTTAAATGACTTTTTGATGCCAGAAATTGAATCCCCTGATCTCCACAACATTTGGTTCCAACAAGACGCGAGTAAGGCGCTACTTGCCATACAGCCCGAGAAACAATGGACTTACGGCGACGTTGTTTCGGTGAGCAATTTACCTATCTCTCGACTCGGACCAGTAGATTAGCCTCGAAGATCATGTGATATCACACCTTTGGACTTTTATTTGTGGGGGTATGCAAAATCTAAATGCTTTCTGGATAAACCAGCTTCGATTCAGGTATTGGAAGCCACCATGACTAAAGTTATTCATGAGATACCGACCGAAGTCTTCCAGTGAGTCATGCAAAATCGGTGTTTACGGCTGGACGAATTACCACGCATTTGCGGCCAACATTTGAAAGGGATTCTCTTTAAGAAATAAATGTGATAAATTTACAAAATTCAAATTGATACGCAAAAAGGTCGTTGCCATCCTGCTAAAACAAAAGACGGTTCAAATGTGTATCTTCAATTTTCATCCACGAAAATAATTTATCATCATAGAAAAATGGGCCAATGATGCCAAAAAATGATGATCCAAAACTTGCATTGAATGACTCAAAAATTTACGCAGAACTCCAAACTCCATAAACTATCAGAATAAGAGCTGCAATATTTGCGAGCTGCATTAAATTGAATTGCAATTGGCTTTCTCTCATTTCCTTAGTACGAGCATTTGCTACTTTTATTTTATCACTGCCGGCATCCATTTTCCGGAAGTCACGTTTCTGCTGCCGTTTTTTCTCACAGGCTTCCTTCTCTCTTTTATTTTTGCAATAATCTCGCATGCATTTGAAATCCTTCGCAAAAGCTTTGTATGCGCAAGTTCACTGTTTCGCAGTTATACACAAGACTTTGGGCTAAGTAGATGTGAGTATTATTTAGTGGTGTTACATTCCAATCACAAAGCGACTCTGTCTACAATTCTATTAATAAATACGCATCACAATAGAAAGGTAAAAATGTCTTTATGTGTAAGTAGCGCAAATCTTGCAATAGCAGCACCGAGTACAGATATACAGATGTACAGATATACAGTTATAGACGAGGTACGTATGCATGTGTGTGGGTATACTTGCTCGGTCAATAGGTTCTGATGTTTTGTTGACACAGTGAGTCAAAAAGCGAATGGCGGCAAGGCGCGTACAATGTGGGTTACTCGGCCAGTTGGCCATCTAGCTTATGAGGAGGTATGCACATACTTATGTGCATGTATGTGTGTAGTATTTCTCATGTATGTATAAGTGCATACATATATAGCTAATTGGCTATTATTTTATCTGCACAATCTCCGCTGGAACTGCTGCATAGCAAAGCAATATGTAACGGCAATAATCGCTTGCTTCGATATTTACTTTTGCCTCTTCATTTTGCTGTAAATTGCATTGATTGGCCTAAAATCGAGTGCAGTTGTTGCCACTCTGTAACTGCATTTTCAATTCTATACTGGCAATCAATTTTTTTCTTGTTTTTTTTTTTCAATTCTCATTTGTTTTTCTTTTTGTTTGTTTCTTTTTTTTTTTTGTTTTGCTGATACTCTTTTTGTTCACGCGTCTGTCGATCGCGATATGAATGGCTAGTTTTTCTTGGCAAAGAGCATGCGCGCGCCCACTTTCGCTTTCGATTCGATATACGTACATATGTATGTATGCATGTGTGTAGGCACGTTGCAGTTGAACTGTTCGCTATTTTTTAATGAAGCTGCATGATTTAATGGAGAAACAGTGAATGCGTAGGAGAATGCGGAACTATGAAGCGGGAGTCATTAAAATGTGCAAAGATTCCCCCCTTCCGAAATTTATTAATAATAAATGAGTTTATACACGAATAGAAACAAAAGATTATTCCAAATGATAGAATAATTTTTCTAATACCAGGTGGCCAAAATAAATCATCCTATCGAAAGATATATAATTTCTGTAAACGGCGTCGTACGTCAATCATATTTGACACTTGTAACTAGACAGTTGCAGTGTACAAACAGGCAAAGAGTGGAGCGCGTGAAGATCAAATAGTCGGGCCACTCAAAATAATTTTTATTTCTTTAGTAAAAGTATTATTAAAAAAAAAAAAAAATTAATGATTAATTTTGCGTTAATTTATATAATAAATGAAATGTTTTATTTAAACTTTTCAACATGTCAGACGTAAGGATTTGGCATATATTTTGGAAAATTTTCCTCGAAAAATGTCTAAACCTCAGGCTTGTGGACCTCATTTCCCGTGTTCTGATATGTAATTTCTGATATGAACATTCTTCAAGCTAACGTTAGGAAAAGCACCGAACGGTTGGATATACTATATTGCCCAATTGTTATCTACCAACAATCGGACGTACACCTCCAGGGTTGTGGATAATCTATAACTGCCCCAAACTACTCCAAACACCAGCTTAATCACCTGATCTCAAGATAATCGAACAAGTTTGGAAGGAATTCTTCAGAATTCTAAGAAATAAAGCTTTCCGGAAGACACACAAACTGAAAGAAATGTAAAAATTTCTTAAAATTTAAGCCAAGATGTTTAAATGCTGAAATAAAGCCGAAAGGCTATTTACTATATATTTATATATAATATATATTTACATAATATTTTAAAAACATCCAATTTCGTATGATTATTAATTTGGACACAAATTCTATGGCTTTGTTTGCTTTTATTTCCCAGTATAAAAACGTTCAATATAAATATAATTTATTTATGTGAATAAATGGAAAAGGCTTTAAATAAATGACAAACCTGGGTTTTTCGAAATTTAATTACTTAAAGTATTGAAATTCTGTTATAATGTTGAGCAGTGGGTAGGTTAGCCTGGTTAGTAACAAGCCGAGCATAGATCTTTTGGTCCCTAGCGATACCAGAGTGAGACCGACCTCTATGAATACTGAAAGTAGACATCATGTAGGATATCAGCGCTTTTGGCGAATCTAAGCAGCGCTGGGAGATTCGCTTTTGAGACGTCCTCCAGACCCTCAAAAAATGGGGCTCTGAGGCATTTTTAACGCGTTTTTAATAGAGTTTTCTTAACCTTCTCTCTGCATTTCATGCATTTGTCCGTGTTAGCAATCCCTGTAATGGACGCATATGCAGCCAAGCGTACAGAAGTACGAGAGCGTAAGTACGAATTGAGTCGGTTTTTTGCCGTTAGTTCTACACATGACTTTTGCTGTTTTGCATGTGGTCAAGTTAGTCCACCTAGCTTCCACTAGTTTTTTCATGTAGTCGTCCATTTCATTGTATATTGTATCATATTTAGCGGTTTTGGTGTGTCGTTGTCTTGTTCAAATGGTAGTCTAACTGCACTTTTTGCTATCTCATCTACTATTTCTTCCCCATAATGTCTTTGTGACCAGTAGTTTTGCAGCCTACTGTTTGCGGCTAGCCTTTCTACGGCCTCCCTGCTCCGTCGAACATTTTTTGATTTAATACAATATGAGCTTATTGCTTTTATTACTGCTTGACTGTCAACATATGTATATATTAATTGTTGAGTTCTTTCCTGTTCTAGTGTAGGCTAGCTCCGCGGCTTTCCCCACAGCAAAAACTTCCGTTTGGAAAATACTGCTGTGGTCTATCAGCTTCATAGGCTGCCTTATCCCTAGTTTTGAGCAGTAAATACCCGCTCCCACTACGTCTAAAGGTTTAGAGCCGTCTGTATAGATGTGAAAAGTTCTATGGCCATTCCAAATTAAATCCAAACCACACTATAAAGGCATTTAATTGCATGAAAAAAAACTATTTGATTTCGACTCGTCGCTTGTTTTCAGCAATTTTTTCTAAAATTCTTTCCACTGTGGGAGTTTGGGTATCCAAAGATATAAAAGTGACCTACTCCACTGTCATTTGAAAATAACGGAAAAATTAAATCAAACTTTGTTTTTAATTTTAAATTTATATAAATAAATATTTTTTTGACTCACAGCAAATAGAAATACCATATCTTGATTTGATGCAGGCTCCGCATAGAGTTATTTCAGCCAATATCACCTTTCATGGGGCATGGCTGAATATATAGGGTTACCGGGAAAGCCGTCCTAGATACTTAAGGTCATATCTGTTACTTAGGCAATTTCTGATTAATTTGGTCATGTGCAATGAAATCACAAACTTAACAATTTCGAGATATTCGATTTTAAAGATTTCTTGGTCCCTGTCTGAAAAATAGCCATTCGTTTCTGCAATCACCTCCTCGTTTGAATAAAATATTTTTTCCGCCAGCCATTTCTACAAATTAGGGAACTAATAGTAGTCCGAAAAAACCGATGGAGCCAAGTCTGAAGAATAAGGGGGATGTGAAATGAGTTGGAACATCATTTCCATTAGTTTTGCAATCAAAACTGCTGAGGTGTGGGCTGGTGCCGTTGTCGTGATGGAAGAGGAAAATCACTCGACTTCCTCAATTCAAACGAATACCAAACACAAAGAATATACCGATTTGGCTGAAACTTGGTGTGCCTTCTTCCAAGTGATGCTACTAACTAAAAATAACCACGATATGCGCCAGTAGTGCCATCTTTTTGACTTTGCACGGACTTTTCAAACGAAAAAGCAATTTTTTTCTGGCCGTCCGCTTGTTTTTTAACTTTAGTTCAAAGGTCCAATATTTTTTAGTTAATGGTTTTTAGTTAATGGACATGTATGCCAGTTAATAATGATCATTAATAAGATCTAAGCCAAGCTCTGACAGTGAAAAATGGCTGCTTGATAAAGCTTCGAATTTATGATTTTTCACTAAGTATTTCCTACTTCACATCATTGAAAAAAATTATGAAACAATTATTAATTATAAAACTTATAGTTTCGCCTGAGCTCTTCAAATCTATTTCTTCACGAAATTCTAGTTCAAAAGAATAAATAATTTTATTTACAAGTTAATGGCTTAAGTCTAACTATTTAAAGCAGCGGCAACAAGGGCCTTACAGAAACGACATACGGTTCACTAGACAGGGCTAGTTTATTGGGGCGGCCGAGTAACGTAGAACCGCTGCCATGGGAATGTAAAAGCCAGAAGCCAGAAGCCAGAGCCGCCTTCCAGGCATGTTAGGAGACACCTCCTCAATTACGCCGACGAGATCCAGGACAGACAGACAATAAACGCCATTCATCGGGAGACCCTTTCCACCTACTTAAGCTCCCGACCACCGAATAACGTAATCGAAGTCCAACCACCACTTAAAGCAGATGAAGAGCTCTAGCTTCTCCGTGAGACCCGCGTAGCATTGGCACAATTACGTTGTGTTGAACCCCTACTTATCCAGAATCGGCCCCGACTTACCAAACATATGTTCTGCCTGTGAAGGCAAATCGCACGAAATCAACCACCTTTTCACATGCTCCACGAAACCCACTCATCTTACAATCCTCTCCCTCTGGGCCCAACCCGTCCAAGCAGCAAGTTTCCTGGGCCTAGATTTAGATGAGGCGAAACCGACCGTTGATTTACACTACACTGACAGGGTTTAGTATTGCTGCTACAACAACAACAACAACAACAACAACAACAACAACAACAACAACAGGGCCTTACAGAATAAATAGTGTAAGAAGTATTGAAAATGGGTCTAGTCATCGTTGCCTGCCTTTTTAGTGTAACGTGGTATATAATATTATATTCTATTATATTATAACAAAATTTTCAAAAACATGTGCAATTTTGTTAAATGAATTCCGATGAAATTCCGATCCACAAGTCAATTATAAGATTGCACTTGCAACAAAATTGCATTTAATAGCAGCGAAATAACTCAAATGCCAATTGTTATTGCGGCAACAACAAATTGCAACTGTAATTGCCAATTGCTATTGTATTATACCGCAAATGTATTCTACATACATGGCCAATAAAATAGGTGTGCGACGCTTTGACCAGTTTTGGCTACTTTGCTTTCGTTTATTTAACGTCTATTAATTTTGCATAAACGTTTAACGCATTATATAAAAAAACGCATTGTATAAAACATTTTTTTTTTCAAACGTTTCAAAAATTTTATAAATCAATTTTTTTTAATTTTTGTGCAAACTTTATAAAAATTTTTGTGCAAAAATTATTAAAATTCTAATAATTTTCGTCGCAATTACGAACTTTTTAAACAGAATTTCTAGAATAATTTTTGATATGTAGTGTAAGGGGCTTTCCATTTTAGTATTTGTAGTATTTATGAAATGCGAGTCGCAAATGGCGATAAAATACTGTAAGGTCTCTTTTTATGCAGATTATTTTTATGCGATTTCGGAGTTGTGCGTTTTGTATTTCATCCAAAAATTTCTTGGTGAAACATACACAGAGACTTGTTTAGGAAGCCGGCGCATTGAAAGTCTCCAATAATCGTGGAATGCTCAAAAGCTTACACCATTTGTTCCACTGACAGTTAGTTCTACCTGAACTCTTCACAACCAGATGACAAGGATTTGTTTTTTGTATAATTGGCGCGTACACCCTTTTTGCGTGTTTCACCGAGCCCCTCCTCCTGATTACCTTGTCCGAAAAGAAAGAGCTACACAGAACGAGAATAATGTTTATAAAAACCCATCGCCTTTACCGCAAATTTCTATTGCAGAGACTGTCTCTTCAGATAATAAAGGTCTCTTCAGATATGAACCACTTCGAAAACGGTGCAAACCAGTATCAGATAGGCATAATGATTAAAAAATGTTAAACTATATCACTTTTAAATAAAATAAAATGAATTAAGTTTGAATACAACTTTATTTTAAGTTTTAAGGGGTTATATAACTTGTTGGACTAAAAAATCGAAAATTTTTTATGGCATTTTCTAAAAGTACATCATCTTAAAAATGTTAATTCAAAAAATCATAAAGATCGAAGCACTAGAACGAAAGTTACACACCGTGGAAGCGCGCGACCTTTCTTGGAACGAGAAGTGCACGCAAAACTCTAGACGCGATTATCTCGAAGCCATGTTTTTTGAAAATTACCGTCGCGGTGATCATTATTTATCAAAAACTATTTAACCGATTTGCATAAACTTTTTTTTAATTATTCGAAGTTACAACCTCGTGAATCTGAACGGTTCACTTTTTATAAATATTAGCATAGTTTACTGGAATTATTTTTTTTTTTAATTTTTCAACCCCTCAAAAATCGTTCTTTTGGCGCAAAGCGGTTTTCATATCGAGAAAAATTTTTGTTGAGTAAATAAACCATTCAGATTCACTAAAAAACATTTTTCTACAATAATCATTTAAATTTTTTGATTTCAGTTGAGCTGCTCATACGCTACTGTGATCACCGCAAGCCTCTTCTAAAAAACGGCGTTTCGGGGGAGGGGCGATATCAATAATAAATAATAACATTTTTTTCAATAAAAACACCAAAATTTATTCTTCGAGAGTTACCCTTCAGTATGATATATGCCTCAATTGAATAAAAGTTCTTAAAAAATTATGAAAATCGTCCGTTTTCTTCGAGCTCACAAGGTATATAACCCCTTAATATGATTTTTCATTCGAAGTAATTTATTAAGCAGTACTATTAATTGTTCACAATTTTTTTTCCTGACGGCGCTCGCCATTTTCTTCTACATAAAAAATTGTCGAGCAAGTATATGCAAGAAAATGCGTGACATCGTCAGCAACAAAATTTGCCAAAAATCAACGACATTTTGTAGCCAATTGCAAATTGCACTTTATTGTACTAAAATTAAATGGGCTATAAAACTGCATACCTATATTTATTTCAAAAAATTCTGTTTAAAAAGTTTGAAATTTTGTTGCATAATTTTCGTAATTTTTACACAAGGCTTGAGAAAAATCCATACGGTTTTTGTTGCATAATAAGTTGGACTTTTTTAAAAAATTAAGATACGTTAACTAAACGAAAATAAATAAAATGAACATACACATTTTTTTTCTAATAGCGGTCGCCCCTCGGCAGGCAAAGGCAAATATCCAAGTGTATTTCTGCTGTGAAAAAGCTCCTCATAAGAAACCATTTGCCATTCGGAGTCGGCTTAAAACTGTAGGTCACTCCATTTGTGGAACAACATAAATAGGAGGAGAAGCTCAGCCAAACACCTAACAGAAGTGCACGCGCCAATTATTTATTTTCATTAAACGATAGCGAAATAGCCAAAACGGGGTGAAAACTGACGTGACACACCTATTTTATTGTGCATGAGTGTAGGCAGGTAAACGGAGTCGAAATCGCTGTGATCAACAAATATAGCCTTTGCATGTAACTCATTGATAAAAATCAAAGAAAACCCATAATAAATACACAGATTCCGTGCGATTTGCACACACTTATATGTACGTATGTATGGCTGTATATTGTAAATACATTCTATACACGCACGCACCCATACACATGAGGCTACATATGCATTAGAAAAAACGTCTCAAATGAAACCAAAAAGCCACCAAAGTGACACAAAAACATTAAAAATTGCTGTTAGCGGCAAACTGCAGTGCATTTCTGTTATTGTTTAAGCTTCAAAAAGCCTTCAAAGTAAATAAGTTGTATGCTGCAATCTGTTGCTAGTAACAGCCACTATCAATCAGCAAGCAACCGACAACGAGTAAATGCATTAGTGCAGCAACGCAACGAATGCAGTCAATGCCGGCATTAACGTAAGTAAATCGTATTCCATTCATAAAATCAGTTTTTTCTAGTTGTTGTGTACAGCAACTCGTTTGAAAATAAAAAAATAATAAATTAACCGGACGAATGGCTAGACGAATGTTGTGTATCGGGTAATATGCGAATGTGCATAAGAGTATCTCTACAAGATGCAATTGCTTCTCCCATGTTTGTATGTACATATGTATGTATGTGTGGATATGCACATTTTCATAATGACGTACAATATAAATATTAGTGTACTATTACGATACGAGGCTGGAGAGCGATACGCAGAGTACTCGAATGGGCGTAATAAGTTTGCACGACTCCGCATCAGACTCAAAAGAAAACTTTGCAATAGTAATATGCAGCATACAAACAGACAAACGCGTAAAGGTAAAAATTATCAGGTGACTCAAAAAAAATTTGTTTATTATTAAAAAAGTTATTCAAGTAAAAAAATGCATGATTAATTTTGCATGGAAACAACTGTCTTTTAGTAAATAGAATTTATCATAAATCGCCACCACTGCATTACATGTAGACAGCAAAATACGTGCTAGGGGTATATCACTCTCTGTGCATTACATTTCGTCCGTGCTGTGACAGTCTAGTTCTTTCCTTTGAAGGAGGGGAGATGAATGGAAGACGCAAGGAAGCAGTGCTCTGTAACTACAAAGTCCTTTTTTTATTAAAGCTGAATAAAAAGTAAAATTTTTTTTCAAAATATTTCTTAAAGAAAAAAATAAATTATAAGCAGAAAAGCAAATGAAATATAAATGTATATAAATTAACCACGTTTATTTTTCATTCCTGATTGTTCCCTCATACAGGGTGGGCCAAATGAGACCTAATAATATTAAGCACAAATAACTTTTTTTATTTTTTGACATATTTATTTTTCTCTTTTTGCAGGTTATAATTGAATTGTTGGAAATTTATTATGGAACCCTACCGCAAGACCACCAACAACGACTACAATACGCTATTCGTTTTACACAATTAGCCACACAAATTGATTTTTTAAATAATGTTTTGATGTCGGATGAAGCGCATTTCCATTTAAATGCTTACGGCAACAAACTAAACTGTAGATTGTGGGGCTCTGAAAATCCAAGGGCAACACACCAACATTAGTTGTACCCATCTAAATGTACTCTTTGGTGCGGTGTTATGGCCACTAGAGTTATCGGTCCATATTTCTTCGAAAATGAAGATGTAACGCCGGAATGGATTTCAGGAGCTTCTTACAGAACATTGATTGAAAGCTTTTTGCGGCCAATGGCGGAGCAGTATCCTAACTTGTGGTTTCAACAAGATGGAGCAACTGTGCATACTGCTAGGCAAACTATGGACCTGCTTTGTAGTAGTAGTAGGTCTTATTTGGCCCACCCTGTAGTTATTTTCTACTGGGGTTTTTCTTCGAAAATAGTACATTGGTTGTGTTCAGCAGTCGTAAGACCGGTTGTAATGTACAATATTAGCAACCGGCCACCATTTGATAAAAATATTAGTGTGAACAAATTGGCTCGTATTCAAAGAACTGTAAGTTGCTGTATAAGTGGAGCTCTTAGAACACAGAAGCACTGAAAGTAGTTTTATATTTATTGTCAATTGACTTAGGAGTAAATGGCTGCCAAGTTAGCATTGAGGCTCAGGGAACTTACCCTCCTAAAAACATTCAATAAAGGTCTTTTGGCTATATTAGAAAAATGTTCACTATTCCAGCTACTACAGATTTCTGTAGCAGTGTAAAGTTTCATTTTAATAAACTCTGTACCACAATATTTCCTTCTAAAGAGCACTGGGGCAGTGGTACTGTAGCTGATGAAAATAGAGTCAGTATATTTACTGACGGATCTAAAATTGATCAACAGGTAGGCGGAGGAGTTTACGCTAAAATGTTCGGCATCACTACATTGATTATAATGTCTTGCAGGAAGAATAGACCCCTAATTACGAGGGAAGTCAGGCATCTCTGAAATCGTTAGTCAGTAAAACACTCGTCCAAAACGCTAGTTGAATGCCACAAATTATTACGCGAAGTATGGCAGTATTATAAAATAAACCTGATATAAAAGCCGTGTAACAAATCCTGTGTATACGCATTGCTCTATACAGAAAAAGCTTTGCAACCTCGGATTCGCCTTTCCTGACAGGATTGAAGAGGGGTTGCTGAAATTAACAAAATTTTGAAAACTCAAGAGTGTAAAGTATAAGCTCCACTGGTATCACAACGAAACTATTCAAGCCTAAGTGTGTCGAATGACATCCACTCAACCTAACCCAACCTAACCTACTGTCCTACTGCATCTATGTACTATATTTAGCTATCTCCAAAGGTTCTGATGAAAGTCTCACGAAGTGTAATGCAGAGGTGGCGATTGCCCCGGTATATATATTTTGCTATCCTCATTGTAATGCTCATCGTTCCATCGTCTGCGAGGTCCGTTGCCATCGCGCAAAGGTCCAAAAATCTTACGCAGAATCTTTCTCTCAAACACTCCAAGCGTCGCTTCATCGGATGTTGTCATCGTCCAAGCTCTTGCGCCATACGTTAGGACGGGCATGATTAGAGCCTTGTAGAGTGTTAGTTTTGTTCGTCGAGAGAGGGCTTTACTACTCAGTTGCCTACTTAGTCCAAAGTAGCACTTGTTGGCAAGAGAGATTCTGCGTTGGATTTCAAGTCTGACATTTCTGGTTCTAGCGGGTACTTACACATATTTCATATAGTTCATATGTTGGCGCTGAGTGACACAAAAAGGATCCTTAGACTTTATTTTGCTGCAATTCCACAGCTTATTTAAAACCCTTCTTTCTTAAAAGCATTTTTTATTTTATACAATAAAAAGTCTTAATTTTCGTGTATCGAAAATGATATGTAATACACGCGAAAAAACTATCGAGCCACAAAATTTTGAGGAGTTTTGATTATGTTTTTTGTTTTGTTTTTTTTAATTTGCATAAATTTTTAACAAAAGCATAGTTCATTCTACTCATATTGTATGTCCCCTAAATCAAAGTTTCAAACTTTCTCCAAGATTTATAAAAACTAGACCGAGTTTCACCAAAATTTCAAACTATTTAATCAGAATTAAAAAAATAGGTACGCAGTTTTTTTATGGGCTGTCAAATTTTAATATCAAAAAGTGTAAATTTAGAGTGGCTCATAAATTTTCGTTGATTCATTTTTTCCCGGACAATGTTGCGCATTTTCGCCATACAAAAAAATGTCGCGCACTCGTCAATCGGCGACTGAATAAATTTACTTATTTCACCATTTGGGTCTTAAATTTGATGGCCACTATAGACATGAACCATCAAATGATGGCAAAAGTTTCTTCAAAGAGCTCCTCAGTAGGCAACGGCGAACTCCTATTATACAATGAGTGGAGTCCCAAATAAGGCCAACCAAAGTTAAACAGGAATAATTTTTTTATTTTATAATACATATAATGGGTTATTTCTTTTTACAGGGTAAAATTGAGTGCTTAGAAAATTAAAATGGATATATAGAGTACACAACAATGAGTTAAAATGATCAACTTTTTCTATTATTACTAGGTCACATTTAACTGTTATGCGGACGGTTCTAAAATGACTACTGGAGTAGGCATTGAGTTATACTGTCCAAATGGGTTCTGTTTTTTTTTTGTTTTTTTTTTTATTTTTATAATTTTTCTTTTTTGGTGAGTGAGGCAGGGTTCAAAATGCCTTCGAACTTACAGCGTCGAATCGTTAGGCCAAAACAATCCCAGCTCCTCTTCTGGGGATACTCCTGTCCATTAAATGGACCAATACTATTCACCCACTTCTGGGTCCACCATATTTGTAGTCAGCTTCATGCTATAGGGTCATCTTCTAATGTCTCTTTGCCGTGATACCAGTGGTAGGTGGGACATGCTTCCAGATTCCTCTCACATGGGCGAATGGAAGTTATACCCTATCGAGGTTTCTTTTGCATCTGCAGCAAAACAAAAACATCGGAAGATATTGCGATAATATTATAACGTCTTGTACCGCCGTGAGCACTTGACTCGAGCGTCTATGATTTGTCGTCAGTTCGTAGACAGTCAACCTCCTCCCGATGGCTGATTTTTTCTCTGCGTTTTTTGCTGCCACTCCGCGCGTTGCAGGTGCAGCATTATCCTCTTTGCGAAACTTTTAACTGCCTGTGTGGGCTCAGCTGTTTACCCAAAAATAGCTCAAGCGTTCGACTTTCTTCTTTAAAACGACCGCAGAAGAAGAACACGTGCTCCGCACTTTCTATTGCGTCCAGAGTTAGACCATAAGCTTCCAGATCCGTGCAATGTATTCCAGGCTGCGGTTTTCACACTTGAAAAGGCAGCAAACTTAGCTTGTGATACTACTGCGACCAACTCCAATGTTAACTTTTACGCAGATAGTCAGGCAGCAATTTAAACATCGTTTTAAATCATTTAGTATAACATCCATGATCGCTCTTCAGAGCAGGGTCTCTCTAACCTCGGATTTTGTTAACGAAATACCAAAGTCAATACAAATATTATACAACGAACTCGACGAAAACATGATCAAAAATCCAGGACAAAATGGGAGGGTCTGTCCACTTGTACGACTTTAAAGATCAAGTGTAAACAAGTGGGTCACAGTATATTATCCCTAACACGAAAATATTGTAGAACTTTGATAGGCGTGCTAAAGGAACATTGTCCAGTAGCAACGTACGCTTATAAGATGGGAAATGAGAAATGCAGAAAATGTATGGAGCAGGGCTCAAGAGAAACCGTAGAGCATCTCATTTGTCGATGTTCTGCGTTATTCAGAACACGTATACAATTTTTGGGGGTTGGACGAATAAGAAGACATCTCAGCGGTGAGTTGGATATGTCTGCTAAAAATCGTAATCGAAATAGACACCATGCGGGTGGATTATTTCCAAACGCATAACTAATGAACTCCATTTAGGATCACTATGCACCGAACCAGTTCATGCGTCACTGCAAGGCAACCTTTTATTAGGTTAGTCTGCTATGGGATACACTTGGGCTCGTGATCCACAGTGACATCGCAAAAGGTCTTTGATTTCTTAAGACGAATTCCCTAGAAAAAGCAACATATGTATAAAAGGAAATTTGTATTAAAATTATCTATATTTTTGAGTCCATTGAACCTGTGAAAGCGAAAGTGGCACGCGTGCTGAACTCTATTTGACAGAAGTAGACTTCTAGCTTCGAACAATGGAATGCTCGCATGGAGCATTGTAGAGATAGAATAAAAGTGACAATAAGTAAATATGTAAGAAAGCAAAATAAAATGTTGTACAGCGTCAGTCTCGTTACTTAATAGCCACTCCTCGTGTATGCGCGTTAGTATGAGTGGCTGACGGAGGCATAAACGTGTTGTTTGATTTAATTGATAATTGTGGCACATACATTGCCAATAGTTGCTCGCACGAGCTGCAGGTAATGTTGCTATGTATAATTACACGCAACTAACCTATAATTAGACAGATTCATACGTAAGCGATTAATAAGACCACAGAGAGACAAACAAAGTGCACAAACATGGTTTCAGTGTTCTGCGAAAAAAGCTCAATGAATTTTTGACGTCGTCACTCGACATGCATGCCAGCGTGCAGCTTCCATTGATGAAAGCAGCAGAGCACAAGGAAAGCCAAAGAAATGAACCAACGAATATTGAAGTAAAAGTAAAACCATAAAAATAAAAATGTCAATGTATTGTGGTAATTACGCTGAATGCGAAAGGAAATAGGAATATTCCCAATAAAGCTTTTTTGTTTTTGATCAACTTGCGATTCATTTGATGTGAAATAGCTTTCGTAAATCTACATGGAGGTGTTGGCTGAGTGACTCAACGCAGACTCAATCAGCACAAACGATGCCATTTTTAGAGGCCACGAGTAGAACCATTGCTTTTTATTAGTGCAACCATCTTGATTTGACTACGAGTCTGCCTATGTCGTTTTTTTTTCTGCAATTGCTTTCAATTTAACCATCGAGAATTCCCGCAGAATTCTATGTATGTCGTAGAGCACCCAGACTTGAGCACTCACATAGATAGTGAAATACTCTTTCCTTAGACTCTTCTTGATTGCAGCTTCTGCATCTATTGATGTGCGGTCATCCCATCTTCCTGGCATGGTATTCCAAAGACCAGTGGCCGGCTATTGTTGACGTGATTCTGAGTAAGCTTGCTCGTGGTTTTCTTGACAACTCGTCAGTTCTGGATTTGTTAAAATAGGGTCACATTCGTTTAGTTATTTTGCAGGCTTCCATGTCATCTGGATCTGTCAACAGCTTGCTTCTGGAATAGCGAGAAGATCTCCCTTTTGCGCACGCTTTGGGGAAAGTCTATTTCTACCGCTTCGGATTCGTTATAAAATGCCCCTGCCAGTTGCCCCTGCCCCTATTGTTTGTTTCGTTCTATGTTCCTATGGCCGATTATAGTGATCTCAACTTTAGGGATGTTGCGGTAGCAAAAAAAATAAGGAAACCAGTATCAAAGATGTATCAGAGGCTTAGAAAGCACAGGATGATTGTCAAGAAAGGTTCACATAATGATGACTTATTCCACAAATTTCAGAAAATATGCTAACTAAATGGAATAATAGTGCAGTGTTTTTTCACTCTTAACGGAAAAAAACCAAATCCTCGAAAGGTGGGCAACATATTTTGATAAACTTCTTAACAGAAACATTACAGGTATTGAACCCGAATACCCACAGTTAAAATCTTCAGAAATGGTGGAAGAACTTACTTTGCAGGAGTTCATGGCGGCTATTAAATCCCCAAACAAAAAACGAATCCTGTGGTTTTGACGAGATCCCAGCAGATCTCTTTAAACACATGAGTAATAAAAACCTCCTTACTATATATCAGCTGGTTTGCAAAATCTGGAATGAAGAACGCATGCCAAGGAGGTAGGAAATTTGAATAATTTGACCTCTATATAAAAAATAGACATGTTGATCTGTGAAAATTACTGGCCCATAACTCTTCTGAACAGCATCTACAAAATATTTTCAAATATACTAAACGCTAGACGTAGACCGATAAATTAATACGTTTAGTACGCTCGACCATGCAGAATGTAAGGAACGTAGTAAAAGTTCAGAACAATCCGTCTCGAGAGTTCGCCTCCTTGAACGGATTTCGGCAAGGGGATGGGCTCTCTCATAAAGAACTTCTTTGTTTAAATCGGTTCAATTGCTGACTTACGCGGACGATATAGACATAATCGCATCCTCGCTGCCGAGTTTGAAAGAAGCCTTCGCCAGTATTGAGAGAGTAGCAAAATATATGGGTTTAGAAATAAACGAAGCCAAAACTAAAGTGCCAGTTTCAACTACATCATACTCTGTCACACACACTGTGGGTCAAATACTAAAAATCGGTGACTATGGTTTCGAAGTGGTGAAGGAATTTAAATACCTTGGGGTAATCATTAATCATGTCAACAAAATTTCTGCAGAAATCGGCCACAGTATCCTTATGGCCAACCGCTGCTATTTTTCGCTATGTCAACACCTCAAGAGTCCCCTCCTAGACAGAAAAACAAAGATTTCACTGTATCGCTCAATTATAATTTCCATCTTTCTATACGGTAGTTAAACGTGGACACTCAAAGTTGCAGATAAACAGAAGCTACTGATTCTTGAGAGGAAAGTTCTGTGAAAAATCTTTGGCGCGATATGCGATAAAGGCGAGTGGCGGAAACGCTATAATCATGAACTCAAAAAACTATATGCGCACCAATCTGTGATAACCACAATCATGATCAGCAGATTGATATGAGTAGGGCTAACACGGATTACCCACCTCAACAAATACTCTTCGGTAAATGCCACAGACAGAGAAGAAGCGGCGGCTCGCCGCTTAGATGGGATATCGTCCATGGAGAACACAGGCACGAAACGGAGCCAATTGGCTAAATAAAAATTATAAATTCAGTTATGTTGTAAGCTACTCTCTAGCCTAAACAATCACTGAAAGAAGTTAATATTGCAAAACAAAAAACAAATTTGAAGTACTGGTCACATATCTTAGCTCCACAATGACAACAGATACGAGCCTCACAATATAGGCCATAACCGTGACTTATAAAACTCTTGAAGTCAAAACTTCTTAACACACCTTGCAAGCTGGCACTGAAAACAACGAACCGAGTTGCATAGAGGCTCCGTTTCTGTTTATTGCTCATCAGGCTAAAGCTGACAAGAAGTTGTAGCGCCAATTATGATGATGATGGTGCCCACAGGTTTCATCCGCAGAGATGACACGCCATTCTTTTAATATTTCCAGCTAGGATTCAGTAACGTTGCATTGATAAAAAATGTATTTATGTATGTCTTCTTGTCACAGAAATATGTAATATGGAAATTTCAGCTTGTGTGGGAAGTGCCATGCCTCATTTTCTAATAGCTACAATTTTTCTCCATGAGCATGGGATTTGTAAGACTTCATACCGAATTTCGGAATTCTACCACAAATACTTTCAGATATATGCAGTATGCAAACCTAAGTTGGTAGAGAGGGCATCACGCCCTTTTTTAAATAACCACGCTATTTTCCATTGATATGTGATTGATATCATGTGAATGCGTGCCAAATTTCAGTTCCTGCCTCAA
The DNA here is from genome assembly GCF_027943255.1 of Anastrepha obliqua. Lineage (NCBI taxonomy): Eukaryota > Metazoa > Arthropoda > Insecta > Diptera > Tephritidae > Anastrepha > Anastrepha obliqua. The sequence goes on from NC_072893.1 coordinate 67,657,925, forward strand.
ATACTTCCAGAAATATGCAACATGAAAATTTCAGGTTCATGCCACCTTTTCCGATAACCACAAATATTCTCCTTTGATATGAGATTAATAACATATGAATTGACACCAAATTTCGATACTCTATCACAAATATTTTCAGAGATTTGCAGTACGAAAATTTTAGTTGGTATGGACAATGAGAAAACTGTACAGAATTCATATACAAAATTTGATGAATTTGGTAGAGCCATTCTCGAGTTTTGTGAACAGAAAAAAACATATTTCATGCATGTATTAGTAAAGTTTACATAGTTTTTTTTTAAATAGAAGTTTTGTGTACAGAATAAAATTGAAAAGAAAAAAATATAAGTGCTATCAGAAAGTTCTTAATTATTTCTCAAACATTCCTCAACTTCAGCACAAGCCGATGGATATGGTTCGAGAAAATGGTTAATATCCAATTACAAGGAATAATAATAAGTTGCTATAGCACCGTCTTGTGGGCGCATAGTGCCTTCACAAATGTTTTAAAATCGTTTCGCTTTTCAGCCTTTGCCCTGATAGAGTGAGAGCCCGCGACGCCCAGACCTTCGTTAAATTATAAAAGTTGGAAATTTTTATATATACGTCTCCTATACAGGTATAAGCAAACCCAGATTATTAAACCTGGATCGCGGTGGCTTTGGCAGGTAACAGGTAGTAAAGGTGAGTAAAATTGAGTCTCAAATTTGTAATAGTATAAAGCTTAGTTTTTATACATTTCAACTTACAATCATATCAGAAACTGCCTCGTCCATTGGCGGACACTTAGGGCGGTAACAACCCCTCCCCAGACACCCTAACATTCTAATTATTTATAAATCTACTTTCGTCATAGTATAAAATCTAATTTTTATATATGTTATTCAGAGATCTATAAAAATAATGTTTTCACAATCCCCAGACAGTTTCGATGGTTCCCCTCTCTTCCCAGACATAATGAAGTCCACTCCAGGCGTGAGCGCGATGAATATATATGTACGTTGGTGCGAGTGAAATAGCGCGATTGGTCTACGGCGATCTTTTTCTGCGCATCAGCTGTCTTATACTCTGTATAATACTCCGTATTGTATATTATGTAGTGTGAACTGTTATACGTACAGCAAGCGTTTAATAATTTATTTGCAAAATTTATTATAAAATAAGTGGTCTAGTTGTGATAAAGTGTTGTCATGGAAACGGAGGAACCGGAAAAAAACAAATTAAGTTGTTTTATTTGTAAGAAAAGTGAGGGGAAATTAATATTGCTTTCTGAAGAGACGTTAAAGAAGTGCCGAACTGTTTTGAAAGTCAGAAAAAAACACAACCTTAAATATGCGAATGTTATTTTGCCTGATGAATATACAGATGGAGGTTATCACCAGGAATGCCATAAAACATTCACAGGCGTTAATAAACAGTACTACAATTCGGATTTAAAAAAGAAAAAAAGAGTAAACAAAGAGTCGATTAGTGTAGACAATTTATCTCCAGATACACCGATAGTACCTGAGTTCACTACCGAACTCGCAACAAAATCTCCAACATCATCAGAACAAAATTTATATTCTGAATTGATAAAGCTCCAGCCTTCAACCTCCACAGAACAATCTCATTTGCCGCCTCAACATACAGAACCTTCAACAATTTCACAATCGACTTTAGCTAGTGAATCAGAGGTCTTACAATCGACAGGTTATCAAAAAAATGGTGACATTAGTACACCAGATGTTACTGAAGTAAACAATGTAATTGAGGACGTAAATACTCAACCCGAAAATGTTGTCAGTAGTAATGACTCTCCGATTGTTTGTATATTTTGTAATAAACAGAAGAAGAAAGTGCGCTCAAAAATGCTTCCACTTCATGCAGCTGAAACAAACCAATTTAAAGGTAGTATTTTGTTACAAAGGAGTTAAAAAATTCCAACTTTAAAGAAGCTCTTGTAAACTCTTTTATTTTACATTGGGCTACTGATGAAATGGCCCCATTTATTGGTAACACTTTAATTCACATAAACTTAGAAAATGTCATTCTTTCATTGTTAATGATTCCCGGAAAGTTTTATCAGGTATTAATGAAGAATTGTCATGCCCGGAACATGAGGAAGCTGATACCAAAATTATATTTCATATCTGTAATTACAACTTTGAAGCAAATATAGTAATTCGAACTGTTGACACTGATATTGCCGCTATAATGCTTGCTCATTTACATCGCTTAAAAACTGATTCGACCATTTGGATGCTGACGGGTACTGGAAACAATGTGAGGTACGTGAATCTAACAAAGATACACGCCCAGTTAGGAGAATCCATTTGCCGAAGCTTGCCTGGTTTCCACGCAATAACAGGGTGCGATTACAATCCGGCATTATTTAGAAAGGGAAAACTAAGACCTTACAATATATTAAAAAAAAACGATGAATTCCAAAAAGCTTTTATAAAGTTCGGCGAAAATAAGTTAATAGAGGACAGCAGTGAACAGAAGAACATTTTCAATAGTATTCAGAAATATATATGCAGTGTATATAATGTTCGGAATGCAATTGATGTCAATTCTGCTCGAGTTCAGTTGTTTATAGACTCATACAAAGTTTCCGACATTAATGAGGCTTTCAATCGAAAAAAATTGAGAAACTTTGATGCTAGCAGTTTACCACCTTGTGAAAATGAGCTACTACAGCATTTTTTACGAGCTAATTATATTATATATTATTTGTACGATTTGGAACAATGCTCACTTAAGAAAACCTACTTCACATAAACCTGAAAATAATGGCTGGGTACTGGAAAATGATCAATACCATTTTAAATGGTTTGAAGGAGATCAGCTACCTACTTATGTCAGTGATTCTCTACAAACTTTGTCAGGTATGTTATAATGTTCACTGTTTATGAAGAAATTATCAACCATTCATAATTATTCTAACTTGCTTTAATTATTACAGAAGCTGATGAAGACGATGACATTCATGAGGACAAATCCGCAGAATGGAGTAGCGGTGATGAAGATAATCGAGATACCGACGAGGACGATGAAGTTGATTAAATATTTTTTTTGATTTAATAATAATGTTTGACACATTATATTTTTACTTTGTATTGTAATGGCTATAATTATAAATATAATTGAAATCTTTTTCGATTGGTTCAATTACGATCTAAATTATTCTCTCTCCTTACAGTAAAACTAACATGCATACAAATTTATCTTCTTAACTTTAAACTTCTAGAATTTTACCATCAGCTGTCGATTTTTCGTATTTTTTCTGCACAATACTAGAAAAAATTTTCGATTGATATTTACAACTTTCGTAGATCTCCACTTGACTCAATAAAAATCGCATTATTGTATTGTCGATTTAATAATTTGTTAATATGAAAATTTTTCTGCGTTCTCCTTTAAAAATTTACTTTTTTTATCTGTTATAAATGTATATAATGAATTTTCTTGATAAATTTAGAGAACAGATCGCACTATTTCACTCGCGCCAACGTACATATATATTCATCGCGCTCACGCCTGGAGTGGACTTCATTATGTCTGGGAAGACAGGGGAACCATCGAAACTGTCTGGGGATTGTGAAAACATTATTTTTATAGATCTCTGAATAACATATATAAAAATTAGATTTTATACTATGACGAAAGTAGATTTATAAATAATTAGAATGTTAGGGTGTCTGGGGAGGGGTTGTTACCGCCCTAAGTGTCCGCCAATGGACGAGGCAGTTTCTGATATGATTGTAAGTTGAAATGTATAAAAACTAAGCTTTATACTATTACAAATTTGAGACTCAATTTTACTCACCTTTACTACCTGTTACCTGCCAAAGCCACCGCGACCCAGGTTTAATAATCTGGGTTTGCTTATACCTGTATAGGAGACGTATATATAAAAATTTCCAACTTTTATAATTTAACGAAGGTCTGGGCGTCGCGGGCTCTTAGTCTATGACATGAGTTCAGGTCGTATTAAGTCCGGTAGCGCTGATTTCATCATACAGTTAGAACTTTCAAAAAATCGATTTTTTTATTTTGTTTTCTTAATGTACATATACAGATATTTAAGAACACACAGAAAATTTAATATCGTTTCGGTGAATATTTTCGAAGTTACTCGCAAATTTGAAAAGGCATTTCAGACTAAGATTCAGTGCTTTTCGAACTTTAAACGCGTTTTTCTCAAACATTACTTGAAAACGGCTAAACCGGATAGTCTCAAATTTTAACTCGATCGTCTAAATATATTTTTTAGTAATTAATCGAAGATTTTTTCTCATCGATAAATATTTTTTTATAAATAATTTAAGGCCGAAATTTTGGTCAAAACTCGATGTTTTTTTTTTTGAGAAAGCACCATTTTTGCAAAAAAATTTATTTTGCTTATTTCTTCGATTATTTACTAGATTTAACATTACTTTAAGGAAATCTGTTTGATTTTTTAATTTCAGAGGATCCAGTTCAGAGATATAGTGGTCACCGCAAGACGTCTTTTTTCAAAGGAGCTCCCGAGATTTGTTGTAGCTCCTTTCCAAATAAATATTTTTACTAATACGAAGTCTTAAAATATAGTTAAAAGATAACACACAACATGTATACAAATTTTTAGATCAATAAATTCAAAAGTTATCTAAGAAAAAATTCTGGAAAATTCACTTTTTTCGGCCTTCTAACTGTATATACCAACTTAAGGCGTCTCCATGAGTCTCGCGGTCGTCCACTTCTGTGAGATCCGCTTGATTTCCAATCGACGTAAAGCAGATTTCCGTAGTGTAAGGCCTATCCAACTCCAATTGCGTTCTCGGATTTACAAATGAATCAGTTGTTGTTAACTACGCCTGAGCAACTCTTGGTTTCACACCCAAGTATCTGGCCTCCATATACGAAGAAGGACTCTGAGACTTCGACTGCCGAATTTTTGAAGTTTTTCGCTGCTTTCCGCTGGAATGTGCCATGTTTCGTTTTCAAAAAGCAAAACCGATTTCAAATTTTAATTGAAAATTCGAAGTTTGGTCTGCTTCGAAATATGCTTAGTGTACCATTATTTTTTTAGGGAGGCAAAAGTGTTCTTTCCTTTTATTATTCTGCTTTCAACATTTTGATTTGCACCGCCGTCCTGCGTAATCCGGCTTCCTAGAAGTAAGAACTCGTTTGCTTTTTCAACTGGTTGCTCAGATATGATGAAGCCTCTGTATTGCTGAGTATTGCCGTTCATAGATTTTGTTTTAGAAACATTTATTTTTAATCCACTACTCCTTCCGCAGAAATTGTTCTGTATACCTGCAAATGTAGCATATGCTTGGAAGAAGATGGGGTCTTCAACCTAAGTATACTTTATGTTTATCATACGGATCGGTAGTTGGGTGAAAAGCTGTTGGAAGAGATTGCAGCATTAAATCACTTGGCAGCATACAAAGATCAGCGCGTGCAATAACGGTAGGTACAATTAGGCCGTGTGCTAGGGAGGCTCTTAATGCACTGACTCATATTATTCCCATTGATGTCCATATCAAGAAGATGGCAATAACGAGTGTTTTTAGGTTAAATCAAGCAGGTCGATGGATTAGGAAAAAATATGGGCATGCCAGTGTCATAGACGATAAATTCAGTTCAGGAGGACTGATTACATCGACCCAACGGTGGCATTCAATAGGAATTTTGTTTCTCTTTCCGTCTTGGGAGGAATGGAATAATGGACTTTTAGTAAACAACTTCGACACTACTGTCTATACAGATTGCTCAGAAATATTTAGATTCTGATTTTGAAGCAGGTATATATTCTCATAGACTTTGAATTGAAAAATCTGTGCGCCTTCCCAATACTACCCAGCCGGAAGTACTGGCAATAGGGGAAGCAGGTAAGTTAGTAATCTCTTTTAAGGGCAATAATCGCTACTCTTTCAGATAACCAAGCTGCAATCCAGGCTTCGCCTGCAACAACCTCTTAACTGGTGCAACAAAGTAGCTTTACCATCTTGAGCGAAAGCCATAACGTTATCTTAATCTAGGTCCCTGGGCATCGCAACATAAAAGGAAACGAAAAAGCAGACGAACTGGCAAGTGGAGGATCTGCCATGAGTAACATTCATGCAGAATCAGTAGTCATCCCGCTGTGTACAATCAATAATGCAATCTCCTCAAACTACTTACTAATCACGCATTGCAGATGGTGGGATCAGACAGCCTGCAAAGTCAGTAGAACGTTATGAGCCACCTACAACCATAGGCAAACATCAACATTGACAAATATGAAACGAAAGGATGCCTGCAGACGCACAGCAGTGATAACTGGCCTCTGACCCATGGGTGAGCAAGCAGTCAAAATGGCTATCCCTTACAATTTATACTGTCACAGTTGTAATTAATCGGAGAATAAGGAAAATATTCCATTACCTCTGTGATTGCGCTGCCCTATGGAAGGCAAGGATGTTAACCCTTGGCAAAACGCTTTTAGAAAAGCTAGAAGAGCTGAGTGGCATAGACGTAAACAACCCTATATAGTTTCTCAATCGCACAAATTGAATGGAGTCCTGAAGAAAGAATCGTATAATCTGTGGCAACAAAATGGTGCGGAAGCGCTAATTCGATTCTTAGTGGATCACCATCTCAACCAACCAACCGTCGCCTTGAACAGCGGGTTAGTTCATGGAGCTGCTTCCGCAAGCTGCGTTGGTTCTTAGACAGCAGAGCTCTGTTATCAGCATAGTCTAGATCATTCATATAGATCCATGCCCATGCGGTGCCAAAGTATACTTCTTTTTGCTTCTTTATCTAGAGCAACATTTAAGATGTCGTCGTTAAGACAATGTGCACCGCTGCTTTTCTGACTGCTTGCAAGGAATGCTGAAACAAAACTGGAAAGAGTTTATCAAACTTTGGCGAATATTTTTTCGTATTTGCTGGGTTTGACGTGCTTTAAACAATTATAAATGTGATTGTGACAAAAAAAAACAAAAAACCCTATAAAACACGCCACCGCCGATTGCCGGTAGTTGCGGAGGATGGGCGCAATATGCAGGATTGCACAATTCCATTTGTCGATGTTGCTGTTTTTGTGTATGTGTGCTTTTTTACTACATATTGCAGTTGTCGCACATCAATAAATTGTAATCGGGGCACTGCACTACAAGAGCGACGAAATAGTGACGCCCGTTTGCCGGCCCTTCGCGTCGCGTAAAATGTTAATGGAGCAGCTGTTCATTGGACTACTTTTGGGGGGCGTACTACATGCATATGTTGGTATGTGTGAGTGCTGAGTATGTTGTATTTTGTTGTTGTTTTTCTTTTTGCTATTGTTGTTTTTTTATCGTAGTGTGTGTGTGTGTGTGTGTACTATGTCGGCATATTTGTATTATTTTTGCATTTTATAGAAGTAGGTTGGCGCTTTGGGTAGGTTGTAAGGCGCGCATGTAAATTTCCGTAAACAAAATTGAAAAGTAAATATTTAGAAGCATATGTAAATAAATGAAAGACTAATAAAAAGGAAGGCAAGTTCGCCGAAGTGCAAATAGGTAGAGTAGAGTAGAGTAGAGTAAAAGACGCAATATTTATAAGTAGTCCTACATGAATACACACACACACACACACACACATACGTGCAAGCTTACATTGGTGCAGGCCCCTCGTATACGCGGCACCAAATATGACGAAGGTGAGGCACAAAACAAAGACCGCAAAGGGAAGCTTTTGTTACGTATGCATATATTTATGTACAAATGTATGTATGTATATATGTATGTATGCATAGATACTATATCCCACCTTTGTTGATCGTTTTTTGCTATTGGCGCCAAATTTCCTATGGCACTACATTACATTCTAGTTTCATTGGAATTAAATTTATTCATCTATAATCGACATTTCCACTTTTTTAATAAGTGCATGTTAACGCCATATTTACATGCATATATGCATATATTTGAATTATTCAACCACCCACCCACCCACGCACACACTCACACACATCTGAATGCGAAAGATAATTACGGCTTAACCTAATTCATATTTTTTTCTCGCATGCCTGAACGAAATTTCGCGGATATCGACAAAAGTATCGAATTTTGATTGTATCTTAAAAAAGCGTTAATTTGTTGCATTGCATGTTGAAATGGCGCTTCGGGGAAATGCTGAAACCTGTGATTTAGCCGACAGCCGACAAAGGCTTGTCCAGCGGTAGTCACGTGCTTTGGCGCTAGGTAGTCAGACGCCGCCAATGAAGCCACTTTACGACTTGAGTATTTACAGACAAAGGTACGTACATAAGTGCGTATTTCATTTGAATTGTGCGCAAAGTGCTTTTTTGATGTACTAAATGTGATTTAAATGTCTCGCACAAATGCAAAAAAAAAAAACCTATGTGACTATTTACTGGAATTGATGGGGCAAATATACGTTTGTGTAGAGAAGAAATTAACGCGCGTATGCGCATATATATGTACATTAGGATGGCACAGTAACCTGGCGAATGGCATACAACTACAGTCTTGGCCAAAAGTATTAGGCTCCCTATTAATTCCTGAAGTGAAGTAATGAATTTTTATTAATAAAACAGTACAGGTTAGGTTAGGTTAGGTAGTGCTGGTTGCCCAGAGAGTGGGCCCACTTGGACGAAAGAAGTTTGGTTCATCCTTTGTGACACCACTGCAAAAAGGGATGGGGAAGAAGGTTGAGTGTTTGTGGACTATGAACGCTGACTAGTCTGCGGTTGTGTTAACCTCTTTGTGCTGCTGATGAAGTTCATCCGATTTTTTTTATCAAGACCTGCTATATCAGCAGGCGCAGAAAATAAGTGAGAACCAGGATGCTTGAATCTTAGTCCCGCGAGAGCTGAGCAGCTGAAGAGCAGGTGCTAAGATGATTCCACCTCATTCTCCATACAGCTGAAACAAAAAGGACTCGAAGTAATTCCGAGTCTCACGGCATGTATACCCCGCGAACAGTGCCCCGTGAGGATGCCCACGAAATTTGAGAGATGAGATTTTGTCATCCTCAGAATATCTCTCGAACGGCTCCTATCCAAACGTGGCCAGGAGGACTTCGCCACCTCACACGTTCGTGTACTTGCCCAGCGCTCGCTGAGTTGGTGCGAAGCCCATCATTCCAGCAGTAGAGCGCAGGTTGTCAAGGGGATCCCGATCCTCTCCTTTCGCATGCACACTACCTCACAAGTCCCTTGTCTGGCCAGCTCGTCGGTTTCGCAGTTTCCACAATGTCACTGTGACCAGGTACCCAGATTATCTTTATATCGAAGAATTTTGATGCAATCGAAAGAGTGACCAGGTATTCCCTGACCAGTTTCGAATGCACCATAATAGAGCCTAAGGCCCTAATGGCCGCTTGGCTATCGGAGTAAATATTTACTTTCTTAACAGTTATTACGCAAGTAAGTAGCCAGTCAGCTGGTTCTTTAATTGCGACTACCTCTGCTTGGTAGACAGTGCAGTGATCCGGTAGCCTGAATTTGAGTTTGATGGGGCGCTCTTTGCAGAATACTCCTCCTAGTCCAGCTTCGAGCCATCCGTGAACGGGTTAACTAGGCCCTGTCCCCAAATTTTGCCCCCGGTCCACTCCGCCCTTGGTGGAATATGGGTGGAGAAATTTCTGCTTGGACTAAGCGAAGGCACATACTGATCCGTTGACGAGGGGATGAACTCAAAGTTTCTGAGGATGCTTGAGCGCCCATATGTGAGATTGAGCTTATAGCCCAAGACCCTCAATCAGGTTGCGGTACGTGCAGAGGCAATTCTGCCTGCAATGTCTATAGATACCACATTTAACATTACATTAAGTGCCAGAGTAGGAGTAGTTCGAAGCGCCTCACTAATTCCAATGAGTGCAGACCTCTGAACTCTCTCTAGGTTTTTAATTGATGTCGTTCTCTTCCAGAACAGTACAAATAAAATGAATTATGTTTGATTCATTTTTTGTAATTAATCCCATTTTTGGCTTCCAAGTGCTACGAAAAATTGAAAACCCGAAAAAAAATCATTTCGCATCAACTGCAAATGAATAATGATCGAACTTTTTTTTTATATAAAAAAACACCCAGCACTTTCAGCGAAAAAATGTCAAAAATCAACGCAATTTTTCTAAAAGTTCTGATTATAATGAACATTTTTTTAATTTTTTGTAAACTTGCAGAAAGTTTGAAACTTGGATTTATTTATTTTTTATAAGGTGAATGAACAATATTTTCATAAAAATATATCAATATGAAATAAGCAGCAGATAAATTGCCCAAACTTGCCAATAATAATAATAACAATTTATTTTTTTTTTTTAATTGTAATTTTGATTTTTTTTTTATTGTAATTTTGAGAAGTCTTTAGGATCTCTTTAAAAAATAGTTGCATAGAGTACCTTTCAAGGACACTTGTGGTGAGAAATTAACAAAGGAGATGAATGGGTTGGTGTGTGATTACCATTCGGTATTCGGAGTGAACGTAGGTTCGAATTTCGATAAAATACCAGTTTTTTCTAATAGCGGTCGCCCCTCGGCAGTCAATGGTAAGCTTCCCAGTGTATTTCTGCGATGAAAAATCGATGTGCCGTTCGAAGTCGACCTGAAACTGTAGGTCCCTCCACTTGTGGAACAACATCAAGGCGCTCAACTCAAATATGGGGAGAAGCTCGACCACATATGAAATAATATCGATCTTTAAATATTTTATACCAAATTTACGGAAAAGTGCACTTTTCCATCAGAATTGAATGGTCATTTTCAAAGCGTTGGCGGTACGAATAAATATTAAATAAATGATAAATAAAAAAATAGGTGAGTGATGCTATGCCAAGTGATGCAAATATTTTGAATATTGTCGCAAATTTTTCTGAAAATTGGTTTATATAAGATAATAAGAAGTCAACTGAAAACATTAAAAAAAATTCAAAATCTTGAGATTTCTTCAATGTCGAAATTTTTGGTATAGAGATTTTTCAAGTGAAATATCTTTGGTTGTTTTGAGCATTTTTATAATTTTTTATATTTTTTTTTAATTTTTTGGACAAAAAATACTTTTGAAAAAAAATTTTTGGAGAAAAAATATTTAATTTTTTTAATAATTGAAATTAAAAATAATATTAAAAATTTAATAATTAAATTAATTAATAAAAACATTATTTATTTAATAATTTAATTTACTAAAATTTAATTTTAAAAAATTTATTTAAAATTTTTAGGAAAACGAATTTGTTTATTTTTGTAAAATTTTGTTAAATTTAGTTGACTAAAATTTAATTTAATAAAATTTTTTAAACATTTTAATTTTTAATTTAGATTTTTTTAAAGTAAATGTAATTTTAGTAAATTAAACTTAAGAAAAATTAAAAATTTTCTTCCGATTTTTTTTTCAAATATATATTTTATCCTAAAAAATTAAAAAAAATGTATAAAAATGTTCAAACCAATAGAAAATATTTCACTTTAAAAATCTTTATATTAAAAATTTGAACATTGAATAAATCTCAGAATTATTAATATTTTAAATTAATTAAAAAATAATTATAATCATGTTAATTTCTGCCAATTTAATTGTTAAATTTAATTTATCAAAATTTTATTAAAAATTTCAGGGAAACAAATTTATAATTTTTATAACATTAAATTCACTAAATTTTAATTTAATAAAATTTATTAAAAATGTTGGGGAAATTTGTTTATTTAGTAAGTTTGAAAAAAAAATTTTTTTTGTAGTTTTGAAAAAAAGAGAAAATTTTTTTATTGTTTTCATTAATAGCTGAGGCCATACTCAGTAATCCTTGAAAGCTTCATAGAGAAACTCCATTAAAACTTTTCGTTTAATATTCAAATACGTACAGGGAACCGCTGAAAAATCAGTCCAAAATACTGTTCTACCGAAGCTAGATGGGCGCTCGTATATTTCGTGTGTTTGCAAATCGACAGAAGCGTTTTGCTGAGTAGATAGAAAGATAAAGGGGGAAAAAAGTAAAAAAACAAAAAAATTATTTTGGGCCACTTTACCCACAGTTTTTTTCAAAGTAGCCATGAGGTTTCCCGTGAACTGCTGGGGAGTGACTACTTTTAGAAAGTAACTCTTCGATATTTTACATGTGTAGTAGGTTAGGTTAGGTTATACTGGCTGGCCGAAGCCCAGCAGAGACCATTTTGGACCACAGCGATAACAGATCAGAGTCCTGCAGAAGGCATTCATCTGCAGTAAGTATCGAGCAAAAATCTCAATTGAATACTAATCTTAGTGCCATGCATTCGACGCTTCTTCAAAAGCATCATTTATTTCTAGATTATTAAATAAATAAATTAATTAATTAAATCTGCACATCTTCTTGGTTTCACTTGATACAAAACATGTCAAATGGCGCATTAGTAACACCTCGCCACATCTCCATCAAATAATACTGCCTTGACTCCAATAAACGAGGTGGCGCAAAATTAATCAGCCTATTGAAAGATTTATAATTATTGCAAAAGGCGTCGTACGTCAATCATATTTGCCACTTGTAAACTACACAGCGCATAAAGATCTAAATAAATATTTGCATCACCCAAAATCTCTTATTTTTATTTAGTAAAACAGTTATTCAAAAACCAAATTGGATGACTAATTTTGCCCACCTTGCCAATAACTAACACAAAGCACACTTGTGAGAACTCCTCATATGCGAGTACGCGTACTATTGCGAAACACAAACAACGCCAACAATCTCGCCGCCTTTAATAACTAAACAGAGCAGAGATCTTCTTCCCACACAAAAAAATGTTAACATTTTAAATCAAAGCATGAAGACAAGCGAGGATGGCGGTAGCTTTATAGCTATTCGCTGGTGTATAGAATTTCCAATGAAATTAACAAGCAGAAATAAAAGTAGAGTAAAATTAAAAACAAGAAAAGTACATACACACACATACTCACAGCTTTGCAAAACAAAGGTAAAAAATCGAAAAGGTTTGTGCCGGCACATAATCGCTTTTAAGGGCAAAACGTGATCGCCGAATTTCGCAGCTCACATTCATTCAACAAAATTTCCAATACAAAAAAACAAAAAACAAAAAACGTTGGCCATGGCAGCAGGCAAGCCGCACAACGCAAAAGCCGGCCACCGAACGTGGCAAGTGATGGCGCATGCGCAGCTTCGCAGTTTCAAAGCTTCACAACTTCACAAGCCAGCGGCTGTTTTAGCCTTTGCCACTACACACTCGCGCATGCATGAATGCCTGCATGTTTGTGTGCGTGTTTGTGATAGTTGGATTCTGTGAATTGTTTGCTGACTGCTAAGTCTGAGCTGCGGCTCCATTCAACATAAAGGTATCCAAAGTACATGCATACATATAAACGCAAACGCATACATGCATACATACATACATATATGTAGGTATTTCGTGTATATAAAAAGGTAGGCAGTTTTCGCCTGATCTCAGCAGTTATTCATTGAAGCTTTTCTGCAGCATTCTTTAGCTGAAAACTGACCAGTTACTAAGCCACTACCACAGCATGTTTTTCAATGCCAAGATTTCGGTTTATTTTTTAAGTTACTTGGAGTTTTCTTGTTGCTATTTTTCTTTGCCAAACAGAGTTTACGATGTGCCGATGTGTTCATTTGTGTCCGCTGGCCTGTCTGTTGTTTGATTAATACATACAAAGGTACTTTAATGATACCAGTTTGCGTATTCTTACAACTATATGAATCACATACATACATACAAATGTGCTAAAATATACCAGGTATACATATATACACACATACGACATGCCAATGTTTGCGTAAATTTCAATATGTTTGAAGTGGTTTTCTAGGGCAGCCAGCAGTTTAATCTCCGCTTTGTTTTCTTTTATTACTTATTTTGATTTTGTTGCTGTTTAATTTCAATATGTTTGGCTATGCGAGTGAGGTGGGCGTTTAATGGAGTGCTACGCTATATTCTGGAGACGCTGTTACGGTGAGATACATATGTATGCACATATGTTTGTGTGTATGTATGCTTGTTATATTTAAGCCCTGCAATAACTGAAGTGAGAAACTGGATTTTACGTAAACTCATTCCCATGTAAACTCCTACACATACGCGTACATATGCACGTGGGTGTGTGTGCAATTAAGTGTGTGAAAAGCTTTTTTTTTAGACATTCATATGTTCTGTTGCTCATTAATTCGATTAAAAAAGGAAAAGTCCAAATGTTGTATTTGCTTGTTTCAAATATTCACCGTTAATTGAATTTATTCACACGCATTATTGCCTATAGATCTAACTGCAATACCCTTCAAATGTGAAACGGTTCGATCACTCAAACTCCACAAAATAACATACATCCAGTCATTGTTATTGTGTAAGCATTTGTATCATCTGTAAATTACAACACAAATATTATAGGTAAATATATTAGTGAGAGCCACCGTCCTACTCTCCAATATCGTTAGAAGCATACAATTTGTGTATTGAGAAAAGCATCGCCGACTGCAATCAAAGTGTAGATTTCAAAAAGGCACGATTTTTCGCGATTTTGACAATTCCGACATCAGGTATCTTGCCAATACAAAAAAAAAAAAAAAAAACAAAAGAAGCTAAAGTAGGAGAAATTAAAAAAAATTGTAAATGGCTAGGTAATATTTTGTGATTTGTGACTAATGAAAACGAAGTAACGCATGTTAAATTGTTAAAGCACAAATTAATATAAAGCCTCTAAATCCAGTTTTTTTGCGTTTTTATGCGGAAGACGCCATGACAAGAAAGTGTGTGTGTGTGCGTATAATTTCTTGTGTTTGGTTGTTTCCTTTGCTTTCGTCTACTCTTCCTCTTCACAAACAAGTAATTCCCCTTCCGTTTGTTAGTTTATTCATGGGCTCTGACGACAGTGTATCTGAAAGTGTAACTGTATATTCAAAGTTACCGTTTACCGATTGTTTGCAACAACTTGGGCTGTGTTCGTCTGCAACGTAGAAAATTTTGCGCAAAGAACTTGGCCTACTTCCTTATAAAATCCAACTGCTGCAGAAAGGGTAGCCTCAAGATCATTTAAATCTTCGTCATCATCATCACGGGCATTTCTACAGCTCGTGGTGAGCTTTAACTCGGTTCACGATTCGCTTCCGTGTATCTCGAACCTCGGTAACAGTTCTCCACTTTCTAACACCCAGTGTCCCCAGGTCCATTACAACTCGTTTAAACCATGCTAGGCTTGGACGTCCTAGAGCTTTAGGCGCTACGAGGCTGTATGACACAATTAGTTTCTGGGTCATCTCTCATGCGCGTAATATTACTTAACCATCGCAATCTTTGGGACTTGACGTATTTCACGATGGCCTCGAAATCACATAGCTGCAGTAATTCTTCATTGTAGCGTGGCCGGTAGATACCATCTTGGACCAAAACCCCCTGCGCAGCACTTCTCGCTCGAATACTCTTAGGCACGATTCATTGTCCAGCATTCACAGCCATATGCAAGAACTGGTCGTATTATTGACTCGTTAACAGAAGCCTTGTCGTGAAGACGTAGACGTAGTTGCAATCTCTCCCAAGAAGTTTAGATTTTAACAGTCTGGTATGAGCGAAATATGCTCAATTTCCTCCCGCAATCCTGCTTTGTACCGTGTCGTGTGAGCTATTGATCGTTTGTATCGTGACACCCAGATATTTAAGCGATTGTACGTCCTCGAAGCGGTAAGCGCCAATTACCAAGCCTTCTGGCTGTCTTCTCTCCTCTTTGCGTGAACTCTTTAGGTCGTGAAATCGTCACATGTTTGTTAATTTTGCTCTAGAAAAGTTAAAACAGTCCCTGGTAAAGTCACTACTAAACAGCTAGCTTAAGGATTCACCAGATTGTACAGCTGCCATGGAGAAGAGCGCCAACTCAGTCTTGTCCCAATTTGTATCAAAGCATGATTTTTCAGCATTTCGCTTATTTTCGTCGACGCTCTGACTAAAAAAACGACGACGCGACTAAAGATCGCTTCAATGCTTGGTAACTTCAATGCCGAGGTGAGCACGGAAAAGATTTTTTGTGCCACAGTTGGTAAAATTCAGCCTTCACGACAAGGCTTCTGTTAACGGCCTGTGTCAGAACCATTTCTCTCACATTTCCGAAACATGGTTCCTAAAATCAAATCCCAAAAAAAATCCGTCAAGTTGCTTGGCTGTTTTCTCATCGGATCTTGCAACCAAATTGATAAGGGTGCGGCAGATGGAAGGCCTGCTTCTAGTGCATTCGACCTCAGAACCCAACATCAACTCCAGTCATTGCTGTGCTGCACCCAATACTGGCACACACCTCTGTTCCGCAAAACAAAGCGTGTCTAAGTAGGTGAAATAGTGGAAGTACCACTTTGACACTTCCCAAGTAGCACTAAAGCCGTTTTGATACCATTATGAGATCTCCAACAGGCAGATATCTATACCCAGTCAGAGCTGTTGATGTAATGGATATGATTGACGGCATGTAGGTTGGCACACTCCCCTGGACTGTCGAATAAAGGAGCACCCAGTGACCTTAATCGTTTAGCTGCCAAACCCGGACATTTACAGACAAAAGGTTCAACAGTCTCCTTTTTGAAAGGCCCCCACAACTTCTGGACCGTCCAGTGACCGGTAAACACAGCTACGAGTTTGGAAATTTATTGGCGTGGAGTCCCCAAGACTTTCTGAGTCCTCCGTCTATTTTACGAGTGCCAAAGGATTTTCGAAACAGCACATGAAGAAGTGGACAAATGGCCGGGTAGGAGATCTCTGAAGCCAATTAAGACCTCTCACTCGCAAGCTCATCAGAAATTTCGTTTCCCTCTTTGTTCCTATGACCTGGAACCCAGATCAGAGAAATATTACCTGCACAACCAAAAGATTTGATCTCCTCCTTACAGGAGTTGACTAGTTTGGATCAGCACCGTGGTGTCGTAAGGGCCTTGATCGAGGCTTGACTATTGGAAAAAATGTTAATGTCTCCCTTACTCCCACGATTCCTGCGGAATCGCAAAGACTTCTGCCTAAAAACACTAGACAGTAATCGGCAATTGGCCGATTTAGAGAAAGCCCTCACTCCGACACCCGATTCCATCCTGGAACCGTCAGTGAAGACAGATGTATCAGCATCGGTACAGATCTTCCCCTCCTTCCAATCTAGCATACTTGGAAAGATTCTCCTGGCAAACCCTCAAACTCGAGTTTGCGCATAGGGAGATCTGTCCAAAGTTTAGCGAAATACGGCGGTAAATGCTACCATGTCCATTGAGGCATTGTGTCCAGAGGCCAACCTCCTTTAACCTTATTGCACTTTGAGCAGTGATGGAAATAACGTAAAAGTCTATGGGAAGTAAGTGCAAAACGACATTCAGGGCAGCACTGAGACAAGTTCTACATGCTCCGTTGATGGCAATACAAGCAGTCTTTAGCACCCTCCCCAGTTTAGTGATATGATAGCCCTTTCGAAGGGCTTTCAACCAAACCAGGCATTCATACGTTAAAATTGGCAGACCCACTACGTTGTACATCAAGGATGCTCTATCACAAGGGTGTCCAATTTTGCCAGGAAAGCTTCACGTTACTAGAATCTCGTCCCTGACAGACGTCACTATTTACTATGGACGACCATTACAGCTGGGTGATGTTGGAGTCTCCGAATTAGTGCCTTTGAAAAGTAAATATTTATTAAAAGTTACTCCGATTTTTTTAGTAAAATGTTTACATTGTAAATAAAAACTTAAATGTAGACTTTCAAAGTGTTACGAATTTAAGTCCGGTCAGGGACTGAAACCTCAGCAATATTTCCCAAAAATGCATGGAACATTTTTTATCATGTTACAAAAACAACATAATGTTTCAACACAAGGAAAATAAGAGCAATACTAATTGAAAAAGTTCAATAGCGCTGTAAAGCCGTTGACGATTTGAACAACTTTGTCAGATATTTTAATCTCAAATAATACAAAACGCATCGATATTACGAAATGAGTGCCTGATTATTGGCATTTGATCGAAAGGTTATGAATCTTAAAATTTAATTTGTGTTGGATTTCTTTTTGGGGCATGAAAAGTATCGCAGCTCAACTGGCTCAAAACGAGCTCTATTGATTTCAAATATATGTACGTGTACTTATATTTATTTATTTTTTTCTCGTCAACTGCTGAAGCGATACTCATAAAATTTTCAAATGGTATATCCAAAGTTTATCAAGTTAACATATCGAGCAGATTGACTAAAGGAAGTGTCAAACTAATACATATGTATGTAAGCTGGTTAAAAACGCTCTAGTTAAGAAATAGTGCCCATAAAAAATTTTACTCTAAAACAATATAATTACAATAAATGTGTTTCTTTTCTTAATAAAGGCAGTTGCCTCAAATTCCATTAGTCGCAATTATCAAGTTCGTACTATAATCTCTAATATACTTATATAACAATAACGGAAATTAGGTCAATTTTTATACAATTACATTAGCAATCGTACGATTTTCAACAGCCCGCATTTAGTACTTCCAGCAAAGCATAAAAAAGCAGAACGGCAAACCTCATTGCTTGTAGGCAAACCTTATCACACTCTTTAGCTGCGAAATGCACTATTATTTTCTCTTTATTTTAAGAGCAACACCACTCAATACTTCTCATAAATAAGCTCATGATAATATAACTCAAAATATCTATCAGGTTTGAATTTTCTTAAGAGCGAGAGAGAGCCAATGAATGAGTTCGATTTCTTAATTCTTGAGTGTGAAACTATGCCACTATCGCTCTCACAGCTCAACTAAGAAAACAGAGAAGGCAGCTCGTTTTGCATGACATCAACTCTGGAAAACGCCCAATTTGCAAATGAATGAAAGCAGAGAAAATATGAAAAGAGTGAATGTGTTTGCGAGTGAAACAAAGAAAGCGGGAGCGTCGGTGAGCGAGCTTGAAATGAATGTGCAAAAGCGCAAAAGAAGGTACAGTTACAAAAACAATGAAAAGCGTAAACTATTGCCAAGGTGTAGAAGAATGGCAATTGCAGAAATCGAATAAGCAAAACAGAAAAAAGAAAAGCAAAAGCAAAGCAAATAAGCGCTGAAGTAAACGAAAGTTTATGTTGCTGTGGCGACTATGTTGACTACGCGTCGCTGTGCCGACAAATTTCATGAGAAAACGAGAAATGGATAAATTTGGCGCGAAGCGAAACAAGGCAGGGTTGTTGTGAATAAAATGTGGTTAGGGGATCAACGTACAATACAACAAAGCTTGGAAGGATACGAAGGAATGTTTTACTCGCGACAAAGGGAAATGACGTTGCCGGCGCCAACATAAGTACATACCATGGCTGGCAGTATTTGGGTGGGACTAGCAATTTTTGTATGTATTTAGAAGGGCACAAACAAAAGCCAACAAACACTGCTCGGCAGGTGAGTGTTCGGTGGTGCTTGGGAAAAGGAGTGGTTGTGGTCGGCTGGTCGATAGGATAAGTGCGCTCGTGTGCCGAAACGGCAAATGACGAAAAGCGCAAGGCGATAGAGTGGGAGAGAATATTTAGCGGTTAGAGTAAGGTCATGGAGATATGTATGTATGCAAGTAATTATATTTATGCACACACATAAGAATGGCTACAAATTTTGGTTGGAATGGCGCGGGCAATAACACCATCTCCAGCTCAAGGACACGAGTACGCCTGATAGCAATTGAGCTTAGCAAAGAGGGTGGTTGGGCACGTTGTTGATGTTGTTGTGCACATGTTGTAAATATGTACATACATATGTATGTAGGTATGAATGCATGTATTTATGTGTAAATATATACAAACATAACAGCATTTGTGTTTCGGCAAATGTTTCGTCATTTGGTTGGTTCGTAGTTGTAAAGAATTATACAATTGGAAAAATATTGAACAATTCAAAATATGGCGTAGGCCAAAGGACATATGGGTTTGCAGACAAGACTGCTAAAGCTATATTCGAATGAAAAAAAAAAAGATGAACAGGCGGAAGAGCACCAGATGGAGGAGGCTTTTGCTTTGACAGCATAATGAGTCAGCGAATATTTATTTGCTGTTTTTTGCGTATCTAAATACATACATACATATGTATATGTTCATATATGTATGTACATGCATACAGAAATCCGCAAGTATGGCAGGCACCTAATAAACATTTATGCAAACTATGTAAGTTCAGATCTAACGTAGATTCATTAGAGATGGGCTGAGTTGATACTTTGAAGTATTGATCGATACTCTGTACTAATTTTAGAGTATCCAATACATTCGATACCTGATACCGTAATTTTTAGATATCTAGCCAGTTCGTAGACTAGCCATAAATAGGGTGTAAGGGCATTTAAAGGGCCTCAATCCTCAAAAACGCGAGAGTAGGGTTGGAAAGCTAAGGTTAATGCTGATTAAAATTATTTATACATTTTGTATACAGGTTTGAGGATAGGGAAAAGTCAATGATATATGTACATACATACATTTTTCTAGAAAAGGGAAGCGTCAATTTTGCGATTAAATGGATTTTTTTCTAAAACTTATTATGTTCCATTATTTCTTTTATTCTATAAGGTGGCGCAAAATTAATCACCCCATCGGAAGATTCATAATATTTGGAAATACGTCAATCATATTTGGCACTTGTAAACTAGACAACTGCAGTTTACAAACAGACAAGCAATGGAGCGCGTAAAAGATTTTCATCACTTAAAATAAATGTTTATGTGGTAAAAAAATTATTCAAAAATAAATACATAAATTTAAATGGAAATAATTTTCTAATTACGGAAGTAAGATTTTCAAAAAAAAGCTACTAACTTTTATCTTTTAATGGTTAAATTCCGTTTATACTTCATAGTAAATCGTTGTATGAACTAAATACCATTTTAGAAATCGAGTTTAAAAGTATTTAAGGAATAGGGAGACAAATTTTCCAGCGTTACTAGGAGGGAATGTATCACAGTAGGTTTGGAAGATAGAAAACTGTACTTATAAATGAAGTCACGTCTGGGAATTCACAGCAGTACATCCTCAATACGACAAATACTGTTGCGACTTCTTAAAAAATATATCATGATGTGCTGAGGCTATTTTCAGTTCACTCAGGTTTATGCAATTAACAAAAAATATTCTCAGTTCAAATGTTAAATTTTCTAACTTACACTTATTGCACTAAATATTTATAGGTTTCCATATGCTTTTTGTGGTGCTTGGTGGGTTATATTTTTGCTGATGACGTTTAGCAGTCGTTGTTGGACTCCAAGGCCGTTTGTGGGCCTGCAGAGCCAAAAATAGGCACTTAAATGTATGCAAAGCATAATGCGAAAAATTAAGTTTGGGAATCATGCTTTTTTGCGTCAATTCAATATAAGGGTATAAGGCTGGGGATGCCAATATGAGCGAAATTATTAATTGAATTGCCAATACCCGCCCACTTGCGCACGGACTGTCACCCACAAGTCTGTGAGGAATGTTTATGCTGCTATAGCAAAAAATGGGGTGAGGAGTGGTCAATATGAAAATTGTTATATTTTCTGGGGTGAGACACTGTAAATAAAGATAAAGATACAGATAAAGATAAGGAAGGGATAAGGATAGTTAAAGTTAAAGTTAAAGTTAAAGTTAAAGTTAAAGTTAAAGTTAAAGTTAAAGTTAAAGTTAAAGTTAAAGTTAAAGTTAAAGTTAAAGTTAAAGTTAAAGTTAAAGTTAAAGTTAAAGTTAAAGTTAAAGTTAAAGTTAAAGTTAAAGTTAAAGTTAAAGTTAAAGTTAAAGTGAAAGTTAAAGTTAAAGTTAAACTTAATGTTAAAGCCACGTCACCGGGGATTCAGCAGCAGAGTTCTGCCTGCTCGTTTCACATGTATCCACTCACGCGCCCAATCAGTTATTGTTCATGTCGCTGATAGCAATGCAGTAACATGGGTGAAGGCTGCATTGAGTTTTTTCGTATATCACCAGTTGTTTTGTAAACATACTGCTATCAAAACCCCAATGACGTAAACAAATCAGCTGATTCCTTCAAAATCGCTGAGAGCCGGTTAACGTTTCGATGTTGGCCATACCGTTGCAATCTGTTTATTGTAGGCTTTACTATATAGTAGGTTAATACATATGTATCGGGTATTTTTTAGGAGCTTGAGAATGATATGAGAAATATTTTTGGAATGATTCTTTTTTTTATAATCTGGTAGATAATTTTATGACAGTTATTTTTTGAATATGCTGATATATAGATATGTCTCCCGCGGCTATGGGTTACATGGTCTCAATTTTTGACTACTTTTTCCAATAATATGGCGTCAATGGTGGCTGGAATATAGCAATAATTCGATTGTTACGCGCGCTGTATGGCAAGTTGTGGCCGAGTTGTTGATGTTTAGCTGATTAATTTTTGGAATCAAAAATTCAGTCAGCAGAGCTCGATAGCGCTCACCATTCACCGTAACGGCAGGCCATTCCTCATTTCAGGCCATGCCAGCATGTAAACCGCACGTAAATGGACGAAGTGCTCTATGAAATTTGAGAATAGATTTTTTTTTCAAAATAAATTCCCACAATTTGGAAGCTGTGTTCTGGCTTTAAGCGATTCATAATGACTTGTCAAAACTTGCTGAACCGAAATGTCAACACAGTTTGCCATTCTCAGCTGTCAAACCATAGATATCGGTAGTTCTTACGTACCTAAAAAAACACCCGATACATGAGCGTACATATTGGGCCAATTCTGTAATACACTACCCAGTGAATTTCAATGGAATGACCAGAAAATTTCGGAAGTGAATTACAAAATCTGCCTGCTTGTATATAACAATTTTATTTTTATTATTTCGGTTTTGTACAAAGGAGCAACTCCTACGCGGGAACACATACCCACACATCCATTTTATAAATATTTACTAAACTTACTCATTCAAGTATAATTTCAGTTCCACTGCAGGCGTGTGAAGTGCGTTTTCAGACGTCACATAACGATTTGATTGGAAATATTTGGACTTAAGTAAGAGCGAGACGAACATTAAAGCATAATTTCATGCAACAGTTACATACATTTTACAAATGTACTTCTTCTTCCTTAGCATGACAGTCCTCTATGGACAACTGCTTCCGCAACTATCTTCCTCCAGATGTCTCGATCCGCTACGAAGCGCCACCAGTTTTTCCCGTTCATCGCTTTGAGATCGTCGATAACTGCATCTCCTCATCTTTTCTTTGGTCTTCCCTTAGTTCTCTTCCATACAGTTGTTTCTTGAAGCCTCGTTTTGGTGCTCTTTGTTCTGGAATTCTTTCTACAGGTCCAAGCCAGCGTATTCGTTGGGCTTTTATGTACATATTTTGTGATGCTTTGCCCTCGGATGAGGTGCTCACGTTCAGAGTTGTATCCAGCACGACATGTGCCATCTTCCAGCCTGATTGGGCCACATGCTTTTCTAAGTATCTTCCTTTCGAACGATGCTATTTGGCTCATGTCATCCATCTTTATCGTCCACACTTCACAAGCGTATGCCATACTCGTATGCATACATATGTATGTATACATATATGTATGTATATTCTGTTTTTCGCACAACAGCAGACCGGCCACATTCTAATATAATATAATTTTTTATCAAACTCAAAACATCCTCTTATTTCCTGTCAAAAGTTGCATTGTACCATGGAAACATACATACATATGCACATCCGCTTTATTTCCCCTATAGCTTGGACTTTAATCACCCACATCCAGTCACATTAATATGAGAATATACCACAAAAAAAAGAAAAAATCTTTGCAATTGCACATTAGGCGGATTTAAGGTCACGAAATTGATAAACTTTTCGCGGCTGATGAGCTCGTTGCGCCTCATTATCGTCACCAACATGCGCGTATTCGCAAATACATATTTACGTACATATATTCGTCTATGTATTCTAATAAAATGTAAATATTTATTGCACAAACCAGGGATAAATTCGCAAATGTTACTTTGAGTATTGCTTAAGAACACTCAAACTTTTCCTTATCGAATGGGATAATATGCAATCGAGGCCGTACATACACATACATACATACACAATGGATATAAATATGTGCATATGTATGTGTGCCTGAGAATATCTTAAAGCAAACCACAAAGTGGTTGTTGAATTTTTTTGCCTTCTGCGAATTTAGAAAAATTTGAATAAAAAAATCTCAAAGTAAAGTGCGAGTATTTGCGTGGTCATACTGATTTCACGCTGCCGGATTCCTTACTTGAAATAATTCTACATTTCTTGGGAAAAACTAAAATGGAGCAAAATGATAGTAATAATAATACAAGATGGCTCGAAATTAACTTTTTTACTAAATACCAAAAAAAAAAACAACAAATTACTTTGTGTGATTGAAATCTTTATTTTGACTTTTATGCGCTACATTTACTGTCTGTTTGTTTACTGTTGGTTAGAGCTGTTTAGTTCTTCTTTTTCTTTATTTGTAATCTCGTAATCGAATGTAAGCGATTATATTGCAATTTAGAAATAATACATTTTTTTTTAATTTAAATTTTGAAATATATTTGAGAATAATTCGCGGTTTCTAGCTGCTTCCAAGAGGGGACCCACACATTGTATTCCGGTCTACTGCCTTATGTTCCTCAACCAAGAAAACTGCTTATGCCCGATACCTTTTCTTTCTGCAATCTTGCCCTGCAATATGAGTTGCAACAATTCATATTTCGGGTTTCGTAGAATATGCCCCAAAGAAGAGTTTTTCGTCGTTTGAGGCACTTCATTAGTTGTTTGTCGCCGTGAGCTCTTCGCAGCACTTCTTCATTAGAAACGTGGTCGGTTTAGTGTATCTTGAGTAATCTCCAGAGAAGCCACATTTCAAATGCTTCCAGTCTATTCATGTCGGAGAGTTTTCTGGTCCATATTTCCACGCCATATACCAAAACTATGTATGGTCAGCTTCGTTTTATGAAGCGCATTTTTAGTTAAAGATTGAAGTCGGGACATTTTAGGACTTTAACATATTTAAGAAATGCGGATCGTGCCATTTCGATGCGACATCTTATTTCTGCTGAGGCATGCCAGTTTTCGTTGAGAAGGCAACCAAGGTATCTAAATTTATTTACTCTTTTTAAAGGAGCCTTGTTGTTTGTTAAATAAGTGTTGTTGTATGTATTTCTTCTGCTTACAACCATGTATTTAGTTTTGCTGATGTTGATTTTGAGGCCGTATAGTTCACTGTGCATTGCAACTTTGTCGACCAGTTTTTGAAGGCCTGCCAAGCTGTCACATAGTAGAGTTGTATCGTCGGTGTAATTGATGCTATTTATAATGACGCCATTTACTTTGGCCCAAGTGTTAAATATGCTTGACGTACGAGGCCCTTTGCAAAAATTATAAATCTTTCGATAGGGTGATTTTTTGCGCCGCCTTGTAGTAAGTCACAGATCTCACCTTGACCGGTTCAGAACTCATTTGCGAAGCTGTTGAAAAACGCTTTTAAGGGAGAAATTCATCTGGAAGCTTTTCACTGCCTCAAGAAGTGCATCTACTAATAGGATTTTGATATTGTACATAAAGTGTGTTAAATATGGTAATTATAGCACTGGGACTTATTAACCACTTTTAGCAATTTATTTGTGTCTTATTCAATTTTCATAATTATTTTATGAAAATTTAGTTCATTCTCCTACAAAATCCATATATGTTATCAACTAAGTATCCAGCGTTCTAACATGGGCACGCTTAGAAGCAGGATTAAACTAGAGGACTCGGTATAAGCCGCAAAAAAACTGTACTAACTCTCTTTACAAAGAGACATAGATTTCTTATAAGCTCTGCACTAGTTTGTAAGTGTGTCGAGATTCCTCTCCCTCGTCAAGCACTTAGAACTCATATTAGATAGGAAATATATGAAAAATGAAAAAGCAATGAACTTTGTTGTGGAAAACATGTGGATGGTCTGATCTGTATGTGTCTGCAGCGACAGCAAAGCTTTAGGTAGCACTCCAATCACTTAAGGGTAGTTCAGTCCTGTAAATCCTGGCTGAACTATGTCGGTATACATAATATCCTGATGCTAACATGGACCCCAGAGCACGTGGATATCACGGGTAACGAGACCTCTGAGTCTTTAGCTAGGATGGGCTCTGAGGCCAACTTCTTTAGTCGCGAAGCCCGTGTTGCCACTCTCTTCTATAACCATCAAAGCCACGGTTAGCAAGTGGGTTACCAAATTGATGGTACCTGCCATGTTCGACCGACTGTCGCAGTTCCTTTTGTCACTAAGCAGAGCTGACTGTAGGAGGCTGGTTGGACTGATGACGGGCCACTTTCTATGGGCAAAGCACATGGAAAAGGTGGCCATCTCAGACAGTGCGCTCTGCGTAGTATGCAGAGAGGAGGATGAGACGGCGGACCTCTTCCCTTGCGTCTGCCCCGCCTTCGCTCGAATCAGGTTTGAGGTCCTTGGCACTGATGTGTTAAGAAGCGACCACGTTGGCTCCTTGCCACCAGAAGATCTACTCAGATTTCTTCGGCTGCACTTGCTAGCTATCTCGACAAAAAAAAAAAAATAGCAGCGATTAAATAGCAGAGGCGTTGAAGAGGCCAAGAACCAACGAAAGGCTATACTATAGGAGCCGCGACTAATTTAGTAATTTTCCCGCAAGGAATCAAAGTGGGCGGCAGTCCTGTGGGGGCGAGGAGTTCTACGAAATGATAGGCTTGTTCTGGCTTCAAAGGATCACTTGAGGGTAGCGCCCCATAAAAAAGTGAAATACAATAAAAAAACAACAACAAAACAAATAAATTTAAAAAGAAAAAAAAATACCCACACTCGCCTTGAGCCGCATAATATTCACAATTCGGCCAAGTGAATCGCACAATAATTCTAATCTCTTTTATGGTGTCGCTGTCGAATTTAATTAGTTGTCAACAGCTGTATTTATATGGAATTTTTTCACATATCCACTTATTTATATGCATGTATACAGGCAAATTGGAAGGTCTCACTTTGCATATTAATTCTTTGCGATCGCAATTTTTTTAGCAATTCCATATTTTATGTACTACCGCGACGCTGATGAATGGCCGCATGAATGAATGAATTTTTATTGGATATTTATGTAGGTATATGTATGAATGTGAGTGTATGCCGATGCGTATTCACATGCCCATATACCTACGTGCATGTGCTTATTTAGAGCGTACACACATAGATACACATACGCACACATACACACAGGTCTACAAACGTAGTCACTTGAACATACAATATTATATTTGCAGATGTTCATATGTATCCATTTGTGCAAGATTTAAAGCTTCCTGTGTGGAAGTAAAACTGTCGCTATAAGAATTTCGACCGTTAAATGCCAGAGCGGAAGAACTCAAGTGGTTTATGAGGAAAAAGTTAAAGTTGCGGCAAAAAAAATGTATAAAAAAATATATGCATAAAAAAAGTAAAAAAAAAAATGATTAGTTGTGTAACCAAAGAACGAATGCTGGGAATGTATATATGTGTGGGTGTGTGTACTTGTTTGCTATGCAATTGTACAGAATTTGCCCCAACTCTGTCATAGTATTTCGATACTACAAAATAAACTTCCATGAATTAATGCACGCGAGCTAATACTCGTATGTCATAATCTGCCGAAACAGATAAAGCAAAAAAGTAAGGCAAGTATAACTTAATGACTGTTAGACAGGCTTTATTCTAAGTTGTGGCATACTAAATATGTGACATACCTACATATGGAACATTCTCATGTTGAACCCACATTTGGCTGATATGAGCCAATTCATATTGGCCACAAAATATTGGCTTCATCGATTTCTATTTTTTCCCATAATATTTATGGTGGCGCCAGCCCAGCAACGTGACTTTTTCGGAAAGCATTTCCATCTAAGTCTTATTATTACTTTGGAGTAGCACTGCGTAATAATTTGTAAGAACAAATAAATTCATGTGCATTTCGCGCGTTTTTGAAGTTCCACAAGGGGTTTATCATCTTTCCAAATATTTGTGACAGCTTTTTCTTGCTCCAGCTGGCGCCAATTGTAGCTTGAAATTATATTTTTATATATATAAATTAGTATTTGTTTTTTATACTATACAAAAATTCAAGGAAAAATGGATGAGACAATTCTAAACACATTAATTTTTCCCGTATTCAAGAGGAATGATCCAATTTGGTCCGTAACTACAGAGGAATTTCATTCATGAATTGTGCGGCTAAGGTGCTGATGGGAATAATAAATAAAAGGCTGGCAAATTGGGTCGAATGGTATGACATAGGTATTAGCGGAGTTTCAAGCTAGCTTCAATAAGAATCACTATGCTATGGGGTAAATGGCAACTGTTTTCCAAACGGAAATTTTTGGCACCCTGGAAGTAGCCGAATGGATAAGCGAGTGGAGATGGAGCGGGAAACAGATTGGAGTTTTCCGTGACAGTCAGGCTGCACTGAAGGCCCTGGAGAACGCGAAGCAAACCTCGAAGATTGTTCAAGAATGTAAGAAGAAGCTTAAGCTTCTGTCGCAGAACAGAACAGACTTGTACTTATATGGGTTCCAGGATACTCTGGTGTTCAAGAAAACGAAATTGCCGATGAATTGGCCAACCGTGGATCAGCGGTTCACCCACAGGAGCCAGAGCCAATAATCGGAATCAGTTCCGCAGAAATCATGAATTGGAGCAGCGATTATGTATGCAATTTACATAAAGAGCCATGTTCGGGTCTAGAACGCTGCAAAACTGCAAAGGGTTTTGTGACAAGTCCGAAAAGAAAACTGTTAAACTTTTTACTAAAACTTGGAAAGAAAGACGTTCGATTGATGGTTGGTATTATTACAGGACACAACCCATGGGGTCATCATATGACCACCATTAGAATCATTGAGGACCCAGTGTGCCTGTCTTGCTTGGAGGAGGCGGATAGCATTGAGTACTTTCTTTGTGAGTGTCCTGCTTTTGTTAGAGCAAGGCTACGAATTAGTTCCAATGTCGTGAGAATAACTAATATTCGTTCTCTCAAACTGGAACATATTTTCAGATTTGCCAAAGAATCTGGAAAATTTTCTCAGGACTAACTACCTTTGTCTCTGTCTCTATTCTTTCCTATCTCTTTCTCTGATACTTTTCTTCTTTCCTCCTTGACTATCTACTCTCTTTCCAGAGCTCTAAATACAATGGGCTGTTTAACCTGAGTGTTTTAGGAGCCACCAACTATATTGGTGCTCCTTGGCTCAACCTATTCAAATCTCAAATTTCAAGCTGGTTTCAGAAAAAAAAATTCAACTGAGCGTTTGAGAGTATAAAATAAACTATAAACTAAAACAAATGGGTATATCTACCAAAATCGTTAATTTTATCGAGAAAATATTCCAAAATACCAAAATGGCCGTGCAATTAGGACAGGAAGTGTCTGATAATTTCCAGACTGGCCTAGGAGTGAAATAGGGATATTTGTTATCACCACTCTTATTTGCGCTAAACTTGAACGGCTTAAATGGTTATTTGGGAAATGGTCTAATGGTTGAAAACATTAATATAAGGCTACTGCTGTACGCGAACTATATTCTGCTGTTGGCAGATAACCCAAGGATCATGCAAGCTGTGATACATACACTAGAAAAATATTGCACTGAATGGAATATGGAAGTTAATCCAACCACATCGAAAATTATGATTTTTAGAAAAAATGGCCGGACATCGCAGTTAGAAACGTGGTGGTACAATGGCGAAGATATAAGAGCTGTGTCGGAATACCGCTATTTGGGCGTCATACTTACACCAAAACAGACATTCGGAAAACACTTGGAAGCCAGAAACTACGCAGTCAATAGTACCCAGTGGGACTACCTTTGCATGCAGTTGCCGACAGAATTAAAGACCAAATACACCAAAAAACATAGCGAAGAGGCACTTGCAAGTTCATCTCGCATATGCAAATGCTTAGACTAAATAAGGGGTTCAACATGCATAAAAGATGAACTGTGGATTGATGACATCTCAATGATTTTCAAAGCACCTGCTTATGTTAAATGCCAATAAATTCGGAAACGTGTCAAAAATGTGCAGCCTCTGCAATCTGAACGAAGAAGAAAATGTGAAGCATTTTATTGGAGGATGTCTTATTTTATATTTATTATTTAAAAAAATATTTAAATATTTATTTAGAAAAATCAAAATTAATAGAAAAAGAAATTAAAAGCGCATTAATGGAGAAAATTATGTAAGTTGGAGAAAAAATTTATGTTTTTTGTATTCAGCTTTACGCTATAGAAATTATCTGATTGCGGAGTTTCATTAATTTGCTGTTTTATTTATATTTACTATATAACTACATGTACCAGGTGGCACAAAATTAATCGCCCTATCCGAAGATGTATAATTTCTTCCAATGGTGTCGTAGGCCAATCTTATTAGAGATTTGTGCCTTAGCCATTGCAGTATACACACAGACAAGCACTAGAGCTTGTCAAGGTCAAAATAAAGGTTTCCATTCTTTTTATGGATATTTTTTCTAATCGATGATTTTGGATGATTATTTTTTCGCCACCTTGTACGTATGCAAGTACGTTCAAAAAATAAAAGAAGTGAAACTTTCAAGGCGGACAAAGAAAGGTGGAGAGACCCAAGAGAGAATGAGAGAGAGAAAGAATATATATCTAAATAAATTCACAACATTTGCAGAGAATAAAAATAGACAAAATTTACAAAAAACGGAGAAGGGTTGACCGGTGTAGGTAAACGCCGGATAAAAAACCGTGGCAACAACGCGCACTACTCCGAGCGTTTATCACCCGCAAAAACGCAGCGATTCCAGAACTGCAGCAACTGCACAAATTACCGCAAGGCAATACCAATAAATCCGACGTCGGAATGGATAGCATTTTATAGTACGCCAGTAGGCACCAAAAACAAAAACGCCAAAAAATTGGGACCAAAAAACGCCCCAAAGAGTAGGCACCAAAGAAATATAACGCCGAAAAGTAGGTACCAAAAATATATTTCCTAAAAGTTTGCACCAACAAACAAGCGACAAAAAGTGGTTCTTTATCATTAGAAATTAGCAATCAAAAGGAAAAACTCAGGAAAAATAGCCTAAAGTGTATCTAAGATATATATAAGGTATATACCTTTCTCCCTCTCTCTCCTTTCCCTCTACGTTACATCTTTTTTCTCTCACGCGGATCGAAAATGCCCAAAAGTTTGCATGGCCTTGAAATTTTACTCTCCATTCTCGCTCATCCATCGACACCTAAGAAGTTTCACTTCAAACAAAGATCGGCAAATATAATTCTCACAAAAATTTTACACAAGTTTTGGCAATGTTTTTTTCGCTGGCGATCCTGTGAATTTTCTCCATGTAACGAACGATCGAAAGTTTTTTGATATGAAAGAAAACAGCGACCAGCGTCAGCATAAAAAAAAACAAAAATTGTCAAAAATTAATGCGATTATAATAACACAGTTTCTCAACAATTTGGAAAGTTTTTTCAAAATCTTCCACTGAAGTGACCATTTACAAACCTTTCAAATGTATTTTATTACTAAATGAGGCTAATATTAACATTTTTTTACATTATCTATAATTTTTATTGCTGAAAGCGAAAAGGCGTACTCATACTTAGCTTCATCTATACAACAACAAAGGTCGCGGGAATATTAACACACATCGGGAATA
Organism: Anastrepha obliqua; assembly: GCF_027943255.1. Taxonomy (NCBI): domain Eukaryota; kingdom Metazoa; phylum Arthropoda; class Insecta; order Diptera; family Tephritidae; genus Anastrepha; species Anastrepha obliqua. The sequence continues at coordinate 67,689,499 of NC_072893.1, forward strand.
TTAATCTGTCGACATCACTTACGCGTAATCGCGCTGCCGCCGCCGATTATAAGCTCGAAATTATTATGTATAATAAAGCGCATAGTACTTCCTTATAGTGGCATGACTATAACGCTAAGTGTACGTAAATATTCATAAAATATACATAAATGTCACAGCGCTTTTTTTTCAGTTTTTACGCGTGCAAAATGTGGAAAGAGGTTCAAGTTAGCGATCACCGATCATTCATTCAACATTGGACATGAAATGTATGAAAAGCGTGTACTATCGCACGCACACACACACACAAGCATACAAATTAATAAAATACTTTAAAGTAAAATATCGGAACAAACTGAAGCTTAGGGCAATTAAGGCAACATTGACCCGTAATGATCATTTCAATATGAACTTCAAAAGTTATTGAAAATTACAAACTAATTAATGAAGAGAAAAAACTATATGTCCAACTTAAGTCAGGCGCAGTAGTCAGACGCAACAAGTAATTTTCCACAGCATAAGTACATACATTAATACATGCATATATGTGTGTGTGTGAATGTGTGAGAGCTGAGTTCATAATATGAATTTTTCATAGGTTGTGCAGTTTAGTGAACCCTGAGCATACTTTGTTGCTAATGAAATTAGCACGAAGAACAAATGCTCTGCTTGACATAACCAATAAGAGGAAATTTACTGAAGCTAAGTTTTGCTGGCGATTCTTTGTAAATTTAAGGTGAGCTCTCGTTTTTCGATACTCTAACAAACAATTAGCTAGTATTTACAAATTTATACCAGTATATGGGGTATGCACACACACACGCACACGCAGAGATTTTAGTAAATTGTTAATGGTCGGAAATGAATGCTTAGTAAATATAATTTTTGAGTAGTTTTAACACATAAAAAACACTTTGAATATGCAGAGTGCTAAACTCAAACCAATATAATATACGCCCTACAACAACAAAGCCAAAGCATTACAGGCTAATGCTATAGCAGACATAAAGTGATGGTACTATGCGCCTGAAATAAAAATAAATAAGGGTTGCCATAGTACCAGAAATGTTAATTAGTGGAATGGAATGAGGAAAAGAATGTGAGCTCATCGGCAAAAAAAATGGAATGCGAGCATCGGAGTCAGCAAAATCGCTGTTATGTGTGATATCTGCTTCGATACGAGTTTCGACGATTAACGACGAAATTAACGACGCCCCCAAGGATTCACCCGGTAGGAACTTCTCATTACTAAATGAGGTGAGGAGGAATAAGAGGGAGACATACGAGGTAAATTGATTGTATGTTGTATGTACAAGGTGGGGCAAAATGAATTATTCAAGTTTGTGCTTGAATAACTTTTTTACTAAGTAAAGAAAAAAATATTTTGAGTGCTGGAAATCTTTATTTTGCAATTTTATGGCAGTGGGTGTCTTGAATTATCATTCGAACTAATAAAATGCGAGCACTTAAATTCACTTATGTCGCTGAATGTATGGATTGGGTTGGGGATTCAGTTCATAGCGTTTTATAGTTTCGACTTCTTTGCTATTTGGCAAAGGGTAAGTATTCATTGTATAGAATTCTTTCTGCTCTACAAAACCATGTTAATTGTATTTTTGAGTAATTCAATTTTTGATTAGTTTCGAGGTTTAGAAATGGAATACCTAGGAGGCAAAAGTACACATTTTCGACAACTGCTCTGCTTAGCTTTTCATCGAGGTCAAAAAGCTGAATTCGATGAAGAACGTCTCAAATCACTTTTGAAGAAGAACGGCCGCCAAGTCAGTCGTGAATTGCCGTACTCCTTCACGACAACGCCAGGTCCCACGTTGTACAAGTCGTCAAAGCCGCACTCCAAGAGCTTGAATGGGAGATTCTTCAGCATCCGCCGTATCCTCCGGACCTTGTACCGACCGATAACCACCTTTCCGCTCCCTGTCAAACCATATGAAAGGCGTTACCTTCGATAACAAAGAGGTCCTTAAAAACTGGCTCAACAACTTTTTTGACACCAGACCATGCGATTTTTGGCGGAACGGCATCAACAAATTGGTTGAGAGGTGGGAAGATATTGCGATACCAGATGGAGACCGATCTCTATGAATATTGAAAGTAGACATCATGTAGGATGCCAGCGCTTTTGGCGAATCTAAGCAGAGCTGGGAGATCCGCTTTTGAGATGTCCTCCAGACCCTCAAACAATGGGGCTCCCAGGCATTTTAAACGCGTTTTTAATAATGCCGGACAAACGCACAGAAGGTGTTCTAAAGCTTCCTCAACATGCTCTCTGTATACTTATAATAGTTCTGCTGTCCTCTCGCGAGAGCGTAAGTACGAATCGAGCCGGTTTTTTGTCCTTAGTTCTACACATAACTCTTGCTGTTTTCCAGATGGTCAAATTAGTCCACCTAGCTTCCACCAGTTTTTTCATGTAGTCGTCCATTTCGTTGTATATTGTATCTTGTTCAAATGGTAGTCTAACAGCACTTTTTGCTATCTCATCTACTATTTCGTGCCCCATAATGCCTTTGTGACCAGGTACCCAATAGATATACAGCCTCCTCGCGGATTTCGCTGCCAGGTTTTCCGCCATTTGGTCAATAGGTGGCATGGTGAATATCATTTTCAGCGCCGCCGTTTGAGTGGTTTTCATCGCTCCTGTTATGGACAGAGCAGCGAGTCACTGAATCCTTCCCAGTGGCATTAAGTATGTCAGTTTTCTTGTCGCAGTCCACCATACTAAGGTCCCATACAGCAATATCAGTCTAACTATTGACGTGTAACACCAACGCATGGATGTTCCAGCCCGAACCTTGTACTTCCTGGTAAAAAATACCATGCCCGTTTTTTCCGCGTTTATCCCTAGCCCTGCGCAAGATGTCCATTGTTGTACCGTTTTAAGTAATATATGTTGTTCATAACATTACTGATGGTACTTTCCTGCCACTAGTTTTGGTGCCCCTCCGTTGTATTTCTTGAGCAGTTCATTTGCTATAAGTAACAATAATAGCGGCGATAGTACGTAGTGTTGTGGAGTATTTCTGCATGCATATTTGGTGACGTTCGTATCGTTGCTTAAATAAAATTCCCTCCCTCCCTCTACGCAATCCTTTTCTTCTGTCTTTCTTCCTTTTATCCTCACCAAGGTATCACAAGGCACAAAGGTATTTGTGTTTCTCATCCTGGTGGGCCCTCACATGGGCAACCATATAACCTAATTTAACATATAACAGTCTAAAGGTACCAAGAAAAACTATTAAAATGCTTAGTCATCACCTATTGCTGACGGAAGCAGGCAGCTAGAATATTTAGGAATAGTATTTATGTAAATTTATGTACTTGAAAATGTATATCTTGCACCAAATACATAGAAAACTTCTTCACTTGTATTCGAAAAGACTGATTAATACATCTTTTGCTTTTTATTTTTATTCATATTATACAGCTTGGCTGGCTGAATCATGGGTACAAAGTTTAAGAATTCAAAGAGAAAATATTGACTTGCGCCTATGGACATCCGCTGTGGTTTTTTGTGTGCCTATTCATGTGTGAATGTACCCGGTGGTACATTTTGTAGCAGACTGACTGTCTTTAAGCCGGACCGGAACGGAGGGAGAATGACGCATGTCGACACGGTTTACAATGCTACGCTATTTCTGACCAATATTTGCTATACCATCTTGATTAAAAGTTCCCGGAATATATTTAAAACTTCAAAATTACTCAAAAGTGATATCATCGCTTTCAAAGTACTTCTTCAATCAACTGCAACGCACTTATGCCAGTATTTGAGCCAGCTCTCGAAACATTTCTGGAACTCTATTTTCGGTATTGTCATCAGAGTCGTCTTCGTCTTCTCCATTACTTTTTTTCGGCTGTTAAAACGCTGAAGTAGTACCCGGTAGTGGCTTTTTGACTCGACCAAATAAAAAAAAATTGCAGGGAGCCATATTAGGTGATCTCGATGGCTGCTGGGCGGTATTCATTTCGTTCTTGGCGAAAAATTCACGGATAAAGATGGCACTGTGTGACGGTGCGTTATCATGGTGCAAAATTCTTGAGTTGTTTTCCCACAAATCCTTTCTTTTTTTTGGCGGATTGCTTCACGTAAACACCCCAGAACGATCAATTAATAGTCCGTTTGGTATTAACTGTCTGACTTTTTGGCCAAAATTCGTGATGTGGAATACTGTTGTGATCCACAAAAACCGTGAGTTCCGCTTTCTTTTTCGACTGAAAGCGACTTGGTTTCTTTACTCTTGGTTCATTCAGAGCTCTGCACTCTATTGCCTGATGCCTGAATTGCGTGCTCATAAGCCCACGTTTCGTCTCCAGTAACGAAGCCTTTGATAAATGTTGGGACGGATTCAACCACTTTCAATTGCAAGAAATAATAATAAAGTGCAAATTTGCGGCTTAAGAACACGTTGATTTTTCAGATTTTTTTTTTTGCTGGTGGTCTTGCGCAATTTCTCCATGTAACGAATGCTCGATATTTTTTTGTACCTTAAGCACTGCTCCAGACTATTTGTGCTTCCAGAATGAACGAACTCGTACTGACCACAGCATACATTTTAAAGAAAATCGAATGACTAACCTTTTACTTCTTTTTTAAAATCTTCTTCAACGTATGCGGTCCGTTTTACTGCTGGGAATTCCTTGCCACTTTGAGCATCCATTTGTTCGTTCATCTTAATAGTTCAAATATCCAAGCAAATCACATGCAATTCATAAACGCTAATTAACACATCAATATAATCGTACATATATGTACATATGAATACTGTACAGTGGGCATCCAATATAACGAATCGTATGCCGTGCGTCTAATTCGTAAAATCTAAAAATTCGTATAACCGAACAAATTTTTTAACCCACAATACCACAATTTTTTCAATTAAATAAATGAATGCATTCATTTAAAAAAGAAAATATGTTTTTTAATTCAACGACAACAAGAATCGAACATTTAATTTATTATTTACAGAAAAAGTCTTCTATCCTGGTTTGCTTTTTCGCACTGCGATTTCTTGCAAATCCTATTGTACCAAAAGTTTTGGCAGTTCAACATTGATTGATATTGTCCAGGTGACACATTTTTCTAAACAATTTATTGCTTTCTCATGTTTAAGCTTATTTACAGCATCATTCATTTCATTTTCGCTCTCATTGGAATCTGAAAAACCATCAGTACAATTCCACGTGTGAGTATCCGCGATTCTAACTGAACACTGGCAAATTAATTGAAAAATAAAACTGAATGCAATTAATATAACTAACAGCAATTCAACGAAAAACCATTTTTAAAGGTGACATTGTTCATTCAAGCTGATTTTGAGTTCATATAGGTTAGGTAGGTAGGCAGGTGAAATGGTTGAAGTACTACTTTGACACTCCCTCAGTAGCACTAAAGCGCAGTTTTGAGACCATTAAGAAACCTTCGACGGGCAGATATCTACAGCCAACCAGAGCTGTTGATGTAACGCAGAAGTTTGTTCGGGTTTAGGTTGAAGAACTGCCCTAGGCACTTGAAAGGTCTTGAGCTGTGAGATTTTCCATAACTAAAAGTGATAATTTCTTGCTTCCCAAAGCATTGGCGCACGCTGAAAATGTTAACCTTTCTTTAATATTCTTTCTTCTAAGTGCAGATGATTTCTCGTGGAACGCGTATGCCTTTTCGAGAAGGAATTTCTCATAAATACCACTTTACTTCGCATTGAAGGAAATATTAGTATTTTTTATCGCATACCCTAGCTTCTTAATAGATGGCTCAACGTGCTTTTCACCACATTCTTCAAGAAGGCTAACCACCTGAATCAAAAAGTTCCCGGAACAATCGCTAAGTCAACTGATTTGAGTTATGTTCTTTTTGTTAAGTGTCACTTCTCTGATTAAAATTCCTAGTGGCAGGCCGTTGACATCGAAAACTGATGAAAACGTCAATGAAATGAAAGAAAAACTGATCAATAACCGCAAATTAACCATCAGAGAGCTGGAGAGAAGTTAAACATACAATGGCGATGCAAATATGGATCTGTTGAGGACAATCAAGTTAATAATTTGGGTTTGCGCCCTGACCTGAGGACTGGCCCTGAAATACCTGAATTTCATACGATTTCAAAGGCTGAATTCGACGCAACATTCATCAAACGCATAATTACTGGAGATGAGACGTGGGTTTATGAGTAAATGAACTAAAACCAAAAAAACCATGTCGCCTTCAGTCCAAATAGAGAGCTATATTCACGCGTTTTATGGGTTACAACGGCATTGTACTCTACGAATGTTTGCCAAAAGGTCAGACAGTTAATAAAGACTATTATTTGGGCATCATGGGACCTTTAGATGAAGCTTCGCCAAAAAAGAAAGGATTTGTGGGAAAACAACTCGTGGATTTTGCTTCATGATAACGCAACGTTGTACAGTTCCATCATTATACGTGAATTATTGACCAAGAACGTAACCCAAACCATCCAACAGCCATCGAATTCACCTCCCTGTGTTTTAAATGAGAAAGTTTTCTATTTGATCGAGTTAAAAAACCTCTATGGGGATAAATCGAAGACGAATGTTTCGAGAGCTGGATCAAACGCAGGCATAGGTGCGTTACAGTTGATGGGCAGTACTTTGAAGGCGAATATATCGCTTTTGAGGAACAAACTTGTATTCTGAATTTTCTGAATATATCCCGGGAACTTTTTGATTAATGTGTATTCCAAAGCGCTTCATGAATTAAGCCATCCAATCATTACTGACAACAAAATTGCCCTCGTAAAATTTGAAATGGAACTTTTTCTCCGTTGTTAAAAAAAAGCATTGTTTTGTTGGTTTTGACGTTGACTCAGACCCTCTCAGTTTCTCTCTCTTTCAGTTCTTTCGAAATTCGATTCTATTTCTTCTATCTCATTTTTCAAGAGCTATTTTCGAAATTCACTTACTAGGACTGGTTTCATTCGTTGCGTTTATTTTGACGTATTCCTCGATTTAATTTTTTTTGTAGTACAAAAAAGATGAATTCAGAACTCCGCATTTCGCCGATATGGCCTTAACTAAAAGCTTCATTCTTGAATAGTCCAAAATCTTCAATTTATGAATTTATTATTCGTTAAACCGAAAATTCATTATTCCGTAAGTTCGTTATACTGAATGCCCACTGTATGTATATCATTGTATTTGTTTTAGTACGTGAAAATATGTATGTATATGTAGATGGAAGAATATTTTAAATGAGCAAATGCATTTGATGTTACCGGATATAAAAGTTTTATGAAGCATTTTTATTAAGCAGGTTTTTTCTTTAGTATTTCATAAATTGGAGATTTGGATCGGTATTGGTAGAAAAGTGTGCATCTTTAATTAAAAAATTTTTAAGTTTTGGATTCAATTCAGCAAGATGCCTTATGAAATGATAAAATTTACTGTAGGAGTAAATTATCAAAGCAGCTGTAAGTTGTCGAAGGCAGGTCGCCAAATATTAAGTTTAACAATTTAGAGTCCATAGCGTCGCAACATTTAAAAATTTTCCAATTTTACTATGAAGTCTAGCTCCATTTCGTGAAACACATACATATATACAATTACAATTCGAAAAATCACTGCATGTTGCGATTTGTGCGCTGGTGATATCATCCTCTCGTTTCTTGTGTCGGAATAATTCTTGAGCTGACGCTACAGGGTGAGAACCCGGTTAAGAAATTACGTTTGGTACGATGTACCCATTATTCTTAAACGATTTGCATTGGAAGGGTGAAGCCTGCCCGGATAAACTTAGTTGAATAAAAGAAGTAATTTTATATATTGCAAATGCAACAGATGACAGCGGTTCAATAAGAGATATGCTCGTCTATCTCCTTGTACAAAATGTGCGAATGTCTTTTTGTTTACAAATCGGTGCTTTTTATTGGTTAGATTTATAAACGAGTCTTAACGTCTAGCTACAGCTAAGCAAGAACATCCTTAAGAACTGAATAGTCATAAGCACATGAACACCTCTATGTCTAGCACATAACGGCCTATTCAGACAGACGTACGTGCTCACAATCCTAGAATGTGGAAGTGCAGCCTCCAAAAAAAGTATTGCAACCCAACTTTTCACCAGTTAACAGATTTTTGTTTTTTAATCTTTATTATTTTCTTCTATAAAAGTATGGCTTATTATATAAAAAAAAACTATATAAGTTCAAATTTCTTTATAAGTATAATACAAAAATTTGAAAAATTCCACCAACACGATTTCATCATTTTTAATTAGGATTTTTGGCATGCAATTTACTAACTTACAAAGTTTTAGTTGAAATGGAAAAAATGCGCAACAGCGTCAAGGAAAAATGGAGGTAAAAAAGTGAAAAATCGATACATTCTTTGCCATCATTTCGGCCGGACAAAAGAAAAAAAAAAGTACTTGGGGCTTATGCACTCCTTGGAATCAGTGGGGCGCTTCGAAAGACTCCTACTCTGGCGCTCAACGCAGTGTTAAATGTGGTACCCGAGGACATCGCAGGCAGAATTGCCGCTACATGTACCGCAATCAGACTGAAGGGCTCGGGCTATAAGCTCAGGGCATAACCTCACTTATAGGCACTCAAGTATCCTTAGAAACTTCGAGTTCATCCCTCTGTCAACGGATCAGTATATACCCTCGTTTAGCCCAGCCTGAACCTTCTCCACTCATATTCCGTCAAGGAAAGAGTGGACGGGTGGCTACACTTGGGGACAGGGCCTGGTGAACTTGTTCATGGATGGAGCGAAGTTGGAAGGAAAGGTTGGCGGAGGAGCCTTTTGTAAGGAACTCCCCACCAGACTCAAATTCAGGTTACCGGACCATTGCAGTGTGTTCCAGACAGAGGTAGCCGCAATCAAGGAGGCAACTGATTGGCTGCTCACATGCGTACTAACAGTCAAGAAAGTAAATATTTACTCTGACAGCCAAGCGACAATAAGGGCCCTCGAGTCAGTGACGGTGCATTCGAAACTGGTCAAGGAGTGCTTGACCTCACTTTCGACTGCGTCTGAATTCTTTGACGGATGAGGACGGATGTGAGGCAGATGAGCTGGCCAGGCAATGGACATGCGAGGTTATTTCCCCGCGAAGTGAGAGAATTGGGATCCCCCTGACTACCTGCGGTCTGCTCCTGAAAATATGGGCATCGCGCCAACTCAGCAAGCGCTGGGCAAGTACACAAACTTGTAAGGTCGCGAAATCCTTCTGGCCACGTGTGGTCCGGGGGCGCTCGGGCGAGCTTCTGAGGTTGACCAAATATCAGCTCTCGAATCTCGTGGGTTTTCTCACAGGTCAATATGCGCGAGGAATGCATGCTGTGAGACTTTGAATCACCTCGAGTCCTTTTTGCGCTGGATGTATGGAGGATGAGCCGGAATCATCTCAGCACCTTCTCCTTAGCTGCCCTGCTCTGGCGGGGCTAAGATCCAGGCATCTTGGCTCTTGCTTCTTTGCTACGCCTGCTGATATATCATAGCTGGCGCTGACATTAAAAATCTGATGAATTTCGTCAGGAGCACAAAGCGGTTGACGCAAACGCAGCATAGTCATCGTGCGAAATCCATACGCTCCTAACCATCCCAGCACTACCTCTCCCCGCCCTCTCCTTGTATCCCATCGGTCTTTCTCTTTCACCTCACCTCCTTCATAATGGTATCACAAAGGACGAATCCATCTTTCTTCGTCCAAGTGTGCTCATTCCTTGGGCAACCATACCAACCTAACCTAACCTATGTACTCAATACAGGATCGAATGCAACAGCAAAGCAGTAATTCCAAAGATGCCATTCTAAAAGATCAATCGTCGAAAAAGTTGATAATATCAAGAAAATCGTTGCTCTTATCTAAAAATATAAAAAAATTTAAAACCTACACATCAGCTCAGAAATGGGACAACAAATAGCAGAGCAAAAAGCGTAAGAAAAGCTACAAGACAAGAGAATCAGCTAGCAATAAGCCTCTCAATGCATTGCAAGCACAAAAATGTATGCCTGGTAATAAATCCATTTTATTGCTTGACATTAACTTGAATGCAGTGGCATTTGCTTTGTTAATGAATCGTAAACACAAGTTTTTTTATTTAAAAAACTAAAAAAGTTAAAAAAAAGAACACAATTTCAAATGGAATTCATAATGCGCAGAATCATATTTTTTGTTGTCTATATTCAGGTTTTAACTCATTCAAAAAGCTCATTGCTGAAAGTTGTTGTCTAAAACCTGTTTGACGTTTTAATACAAAAATTTAAGGAACTTCTCAGCTGAGTGATAAATTTTTGGCATTATGTAGTTACTTTCGCTTCTTCCTTCCCTCCATTCTTATTAAAAATCAGTTGCGATCATGGCGTGATTGAAGATTCAGGCGAGCCTAGATACATCAATAAACTGGTTCGACACTTTCATTTTAGGTATATTTGTAGTGCAATCTGACTGCGAAGTTCTTTAATACATTAAAAATTATTCTATGAATTTCTGTTGCTGATAGACCTTCCAACAAAACATAGACTTCCTCCATTGCACGATATTCGATTTTGTCCGTTATAAAAAAAAAAAATTCACTAATACCTCAACTTCAAATCGCATATAAGCAAAGAACGAATTAAAAGATCGAAATAAAATTAGTTGTTGTGATAAAATATTGAAAAGGCGTACCAATTTTAATTCCACTACTGGTAAGTAGATAAATTTCACATACACTTATTTTATGTGGTTTTCCTCATTTTACTAGAAAGGGCAACAAAAATACTTATATTTGAAAGAGAGTTAATAAGTTCGAAAAAATTATCCACGCAGTATTCCACCAAAAGGTAAAGACCAGCTTTTGAGGTGGTTTGGGCATTTTGAGAATTTGTTTAAGGTTTCATCATCTCGAGTCCATGCGATGAGCACTCAATCGTGATATACGGACACTGAAAGGCGGTTCCAAAACAGATATAGAACACCGAATTGTTAAAGCAAAAGGATGCTTTTACGAGTTTAAATAAAGTTTAATATTCGAACCAGCTGAAAAGAAAAACCCAGCTTCGTCTATTCAACACTAATGTTAAATCTGTCCTGCACTATGGCTGTGAAACTTGACCAGTACCCGGCGAAGTAATAAAGAAAATTCAAACGTTAGTGAACCGCTGTCTCAAAGGCGCATCTACTCAATAGACGAAACCAAAGGCCGATGAGTAGTGAGATTCGGGAGAGAAAATGGCAATGGACAAACCAGCGCACAAAGTCAGTAGATCTGCTTTGAATTGCCATCCACTGGGGGCGCGAAATATAGGACGTCCAAGGGGCTCATGGCAACGGAGCAACATAGATGACCTCTGTCGTATAGACGGAAATCTGACATGGGCACAGGTTAAGTAAAAGCTGAAAACCGAAATCAATGGAAGTTATTTGTTCTAGCACCAAGCGTGATAGCAATTAATCATCTTCATGTGATGATTTTTCTTTTTATTTGGAAGAAAAAAAGAAAGAGTCCAGCACCGACAACAAAAAACAAATATTGGCAAAAATCAACGGTATTTTGTAGGCACTTGAAATGTGCGTTTTGTTATACTAAAATTCAGTGGGCTATAAAACTGGCTCACTGCGTACCCAGAAAAATTCTGAAAAATCTGGTTAAAAAGTACGATACAATTTTTGAAATTTTTCTTTTAATTTTGTTCAATTTGAATTCTGAAAATTGGCATTTGAATTCTGAAATTGGCAAATTGGAAAATTGGCACGAATGGCCAAATGTATGAAATGAAAAATGAACAACTATTTTAATGCATTTACATTGGCGAACAAAGATACAACTGGCGATTTTATTTAAATATTTACGATGTTTTTCGAACTAAAATTTTGTTTTTATTTCTACTTTTTTTATAAAGCAAACTTTTAAACTTTATACAAAATTTAGAAAAAATCAACAAATTTCCGTCTCAAATTGAAACCTTTTGATCTGAATTTTTACAAAAGCATTGGGTACGCAGTAACATGGCTTTTGTAATTCCAAGATTTAATCCGGTGAAAAATATCTTTGATTTCATTATTTTTTTTTTGCTGACGCCGCTTACAGTTGTTTCAAATAACAAGAGAACATTTTTTTTTGTTTTTTGAATTTTCTTGCAAACGGTCTTACTTGTTTTCTTCCACAAGAAATTAGTTCTTAAAAGATGAAAAAAATGTTAACTAGAAAGACTTTGCAAATATTAAAAAAAATCGCATCCAGTTTAGCTCGCCAGTGTACATATCATATAATTCGTTCTGAATACGAATTCATATATTCGAATTATAAAATCAGATTTTCGATGCCAGTGCCACTTAGTGGATTCACGCTTGTTTTGTATTGGATTGCCATCCGAATCTGAGATGTGTTGGAAATTTCAAGCCTTAGCTTATCTATTTGAAATCGATGAAAATATGTGCAAACATATATCAAATATTTGGACCTTCTTGTTTTTTTTTTGATTTTTGCATGCATGGAAAATCGTAGTTCTTTGTTTAAAAATGGTGAAAAATATGTACAAAAAATGATTTGGTTATATCAAGTACCGTTTTGACTCCCAAAAAGAATTTCATTCTGAGGGATTACAGGAAACGAAGTAGCAAAGGCTGAATAATAAAATTTCACAAAATATTGAAAAGTTGATAAGTCTGCACAAAATATTTTTAGTTTTATTTATTGTTTTAGGAAAAAATTAGCGTAAATTTGCCTTTTTTAGCCTTCGAAACCTATGTACATAACCCCTTAATACCCCATTCATCGACGCACTATACCTTTGATAATTCCATTTGTTTTCCTTGCAACGACCTCCATTCAATAATCAGTGTTCAGTAGCCTTCATAACCAATCACATAAGCGGGTATGCCTGTCTTTTTCATACCTTCATTGCATTATAGATATTTACTCTGCGCTAGATAATGCAATTTTCGCAGTAACCAAACATTTTATAGGCAATAATATGGCATTACGCAGGTATTGGCACAAGTTTACTGATAGCCTTAAAAATTATGATACACAGAAGTCAAGAATTTATTTACAAATGCTGGATTTATTAACTACAATTTATGAGTTGGCAAAAGTTTAAAAATAAATTTCGCACAAAATTTCATCGAGAAAATTTTGTTGTTTGGAAAATAAACTATAATATAGCGGCAAATGTAAGCAAGGAACGGGTGTTTTGTTTAGACGTATGGTATATGTAGAACTTAAGATTGGGGTATCTGCGAGAGCAGTAGCCTCGGTAAGCACAGATCCTTTCAGAAAACTATGGCAATTTGCAATGCAAATATTTACATTCGAATAAAACTTACAAGCCTTATAAATATATTGTAAAAAAATCCAAAGTACGTCTTTTGCATGCCAAGCAGATCACATCGGCCATATTAAACTGCGTGCAACGATAGGCAACAAAATTGACAACAAAGAGTTCTTTCTAATTCTTCCATAAATCAAAAAAAGAAAAGAAAATTATAAAATCAACCCCGAATTACCACTTTATTTCTGTCTACAAAGCACGAAATACAAATGCGAAAACTGTTGAAATTGTAAAATTTTTTCATTCGAATTAAAAAAAAGTCACGCTTAGCTGATGATGATGACTAATGTGGCAATAGACAGAAATAATAACAGCTTTCCAAGCATGACTTAAACACCTTTTTCTCACTTCATTGGTTTAAGTACAATGGGCAGCAGTTTGGCGAATTATGGAATATTTTTTCTTAAATTTTTTTTTATATTTTTTTCTAAATTTAAATAAGAAACAGATTGGGTGAATTTTTGAAAATTTTTTTAAAATAATTTTTTTTAATTTTTTGTTAAATTTCACTAAGAAGCGAATTGTTTTATATTTTTTTCTAAATTTTAATAAAAAGTAGGTTGAGTGAATTTTTGAAAATTTTTTTAAAGCAATTTTTTATAATTGTTTGTTAAATTTCACTAAGAAGCAGTTTGGCGAATTTTTTAATGTTTAGACTTGTGTTGTATTTTTTTATTTATGTTATATTTTTTTTTAATTTCAATAAGAAGCAGTTTGGCGAATTTTGGAAAATGTTTTTATACTGTTTTTTTAATATAATATACTTTTTTCTATTTTTCTAAAATTCAATAAGAAATAGTTTCAATAAGTTTTAACTAATTTTTTTTATTGTAATATTTTTTTTTTTAATTTCAATAAAAGTAGTTTGGTGAATCAAAAAAAAAGTTTTTTTTAATAATTTTCTCTAAATTTCAATAAGAAGCAGTTTGACGTATTTTTAAATATTTTGTGTTGACATTTTTTTTGTTTTTGAATTTTAATAATAAGCAGTTTGGCGTATTTTTTAATATTTTGTGTTAATGCTCTTTTGTTTTTGTAATTTTTTTTGTTTAATAATATATATATTTTTTTAATTTAATAAGAAGCAGTGTGGCGATTTTTTAATAGTTTGCTTAAATTTTTTTTTTAATAATTTTTCCAAAATTCAATGCGAAGCAAATTGGTGAATGTTTTAATATTAAAAAAAATAAATTTGTGAAAATTTAAAAAAACAAAATATTTTTATTTTTTAACAAACAGTCTTGCGCATTTTTTTTAGCCTTTTTTCTAAATTTTAATAAGAAGCAGTTTTGCGTATTTTTAGTATTTTGTGTTAACATTTTCTTTTTGTTATTTAAATTTTTTTATATTTTATTAAAAAAATTTAATTTACGAAAATCAAAAATAAATGAAATTTTTAATATTTAATATTTTTCTTAAATAGTAATATTAAATATTTTTTTAAGTACAATGAAAATATTACAAAAATATTTTATAAATAAATACAATGAAAATATTAGAAAAATATAAAAATATTTAATATTTTTGTTTTATTTTAATATTAAAAAAATATTAAATATTTGTTTTATTTTAATATTAATATAAAAAAATATTAAATATTTTTATAAAAAAAAATTTTGTTTTTATTTTTATTGAACAACTTTTCTAATTTTTTTATTTTTATTGAAAGAAATATATTTTTTTAATATTTTGATTTTTATTAAACAATTTGTTCTAATATTTTAATTTTTTAACAAGTAGTTTAGCGAATTTTTTTTAATTTTTTCACACAGTTTTCTTAATATTTTTTCTAAATTTCCATAAGAAGCAATTAGTCGAATTTTTTAATATTTTGTTAAAAAATTTTTTTAAATAGCCAATTGGTTTATTCGATTTGACTCACAGAGGCTACGTTTTGAAAGTGGTCGAGTTCCTGGCCTGTGCTAATTAATCAGCAACAATTGGTGACTAGGAAGCCGGCGGGTTTTTAGCGACGTAAAGCCGGTTATGTTGGAAAAGCCGTGACAGATCAGTCTGCGAAGTAGTCATATGGCTGAAATTGTTTACAATGTAAATCAAATGAAACTTAAAATCTGACAAAGTCACAAAATTTAGCATTTCATTGTTTTTACTGTTTTCTTAAAAAAAAAAGAAAGAAAAAATCGTTCTATAGCTCTCAGAGAAACAAACGCGACATTCAATAATAAAAAGCCATAAAAAATCAATATGCAAATATTGAGTAATGTGCTGTAATTCTTACACCTTCGGCGTGTTTTCCGTGTGACTTAATCGCGCTCAATTTAAGATCGGCATGAATGAGTTGGATTGTTTATAATATCTGTACATAGTAAGCAATCGTTGTACGAGATATTATTCCTGGAATCACAACAATGTACGTCAGCGGGCGAGTACATTTGAACGAACGCCAAGCTGCTAATGATAAATAATACATACGTACTCACACATACAGGGTGCCTCATCTAACGTTCGGAATTTAACTAATTTGAACTTTGATTTTGTTTTTTGACTTTGATAACTTAAATGGCAACCGCGATGTGTCAGAAATTTGGTTTATTTGCTGTCTACGTAGGTTGCGTTATGACAGGGTCGCCTTTGCAACACTTGCGGGTGAACTGTAGTTTGATATTTGTATCGAAAAGTTTGGTATTTTTTAGGCTAACTTTGGCATTAAAGCACCGTGCTTAGCCACTGTGAAACTCTAATACAACCAGCTCCGAACGTTGATGCTGGCAAGATGGATTTCGCCAAGGTCGTCCAAACAGTTGGGTAGTAGTGGGATCAGCAGACATTATATATTGAATATTGCATAAGCATTTGGTCGTTAAGAAGATTTTTTCCCATTCGATACCGCATAATTTGACAATTGTCCAAAATAGGACTGAAGTAGACAATGTTGAAGAAATTCAACTTCGATGGTTCAAAGCACGTCTATCGTAACAGGTAACAAATATTGGAACTATCGATATGAGTCAGAAAAGAACAGCAGTGAACAGTTTGGGTGCTCCAAGATGAGCTTAATCCAACAAAAGTTAAAGTTTGAGGTACCTCAAACCAAATGATTGCCTCTTTTCTGGCCTTGTCGCAACTAAACCACTAGAGAAACTTAAAACAGTCAATTCTGAGTGGAACCCAACTATTTATTGAAAACTTTTTTGAAAATTTAGGAAAACCGAAGACGAAGCATCCTTCACAAAGGCAATGTGAGCTTTCACGTATGGGCTCATATAAGAGAGTTCTTCAAGAAACTTTGCCGATTTTTTTTTTAATTTCATCATGTTTTTTAGTCTATGGCATTAATGCATGAAACACAATATTTGTTAAATTCCCCCCATGTCTCCCCTGGCAAACATGACTTTTTTGGCACGGCTACATATCATTTATAAGACATATTATGTATTTCGTTCCTCAGCTCTGGAATCATCTCCGACATATTGGCATAGTTCTGTCATTGCATGAAGTCTTAGAGAAAGAAGTTTTACGATGTCGGCAATCATTGACCTCGTTATTTCGCAAGATAATGCGTTTTGGGTACTTCGTTCACAATAGGGCCATTGCTTCAAGTGCTGTGTGACAAGTGGCATCGTCCTGTTCAAAACATATATTGTTTAAGTCCATGTAATCAAGTTCCGGCCGTAAAAAGTTTGTTAAGATGCCACGAAAATGTGAACCGTAACAGCGTTAGCGGCATCATTTTCGAAGAAATACGATCCGATGACTTTGCCAGCCCAAAAACCATATCAAACAGTGACTCGTTCTGGGTGTATATTTTTTTCTTGAATGCCATGTGGATTTTCAGTACCCCAAATTTAGGCGCAAATGTGCCGTATCGCTCATAATGCAATGACTGAAATGCACTTCCTGTGGAAACATTTTCACAAAACACTTCGATCACTTTTTTAATTTTGCCCAACTGAGTATATCTTCATGACTAAGTTTGCCTAGACCTGTGGTACCAACTGTCTGACAAAAAAATTAACATAACACAAATAATTTCTGCCAAAGATCTGCATCATCATTGCGTCAACTCATATTTTTTGTGAAGCGCTGTTAAAATTAAATGTTATAGCCTAGTGGAGTCCGTCGGCGTTAATCGGGATTACCGGCGCAATTAATTCTGATTAAAATTGTAGTGTTACAGACGAATACGCGGATTAGTGAACAGCTGATTTGTTTATTGCATAATTTTGGAAGTGAAAGATGGATCGCAGGTGACAAATACGGGCATTGGCTGCCCTGATAGCAAGAAATTAATTTAATTAATAATTTTAAAAAATCATAAATTGCAATTTCTCAAACTGCTCCGAAATATCAAAACAATTAATGTAATTTTGAACGTGTTAGTGAAAATTAGCATTGCATCCAGTGTTTCTTGTTCTTCTCTTTAAAAGTTTCATTATTTATCATTCGCAGTAAATATTCCCACACATTCGATGTCCCACCCTTTATGTAAAAATTCCGTACAACATTTATGCAACTAAATATAGGCATTAATTCTTTCATTCACTCTGCGTGATTAGAAAAAAAAACAAAAATTACTTATTATTTTAATCTCATTTCTCATTGAAACTTTTTATTAATAAAACCACAAGAATTTCTGACCGATCCGGTTGTGCAGTCTTTGGTAAAAAAAAAAAATTATATGCACATGTGTTGTGCTTGCTGTGTTATATTTCCCAGTAACTGTTTATTTACACATGCATGCAAATATTCTCTACAATAGGTTTGCACAGCAACAGTGCAAATATATGCAGTTCCACTTGCAACAATTTTTGGAATTCCAAATCACGTTTTGAACGCCTGATTGGTGGCTTAAGTGGTTATGAGTATTTTCAAGTAAAAAATAAATATGTAATTGTTTGCTTTTTGTTCGTCACCATGAAAGAAGTAGGCGCCAAGTTCCTCTAGATGATAGGCGCCCCATGCCTATGACGCCTCATTAGGCATTGATGAGTCAATAACTCGAACGTTGAGCGTCGTACGAAAATTTCTATTTCTATTTAACCTGCATACCTACATAAGTGCCATTAATTATTTTTCATTAGTAATGATTCATGCAAATTCTTGAAATCTCAACAAACAAGTTCGCCGGCGGTGATGTACATTGGGTAAATATTAATTAATAATAGAATTAAGATGAACGTGCATAAGTGCATAATATTCGTGCAACCATTGGAAGGTGTTGGTTGGTTGGTTGGTTTAAGTGGTGATTCTTCCAGAATCCAACTAGCGCTTCCGCACCATTTTGTTGCCACATCGTCGTTACCAACTTGTTTACCAGTTGTTGACATCTAAGCCAGACAGCTGTTCCAGACTCTCGAACAGCGATTTACCCAGGGTTAACATTCTGTCCTTCCATAGGTCTCTCAATCTGGTCTCTCCATCTACAATCTGCAAAGGTATTTTAGGGAAATTGCTCTCTTGACTGCACCTAGTGGTGTGAACACCGATTCTGCAAGAGCGTTATTCATGACAGATCCCCTTCTAGCCAGTTTATCCGCTTTTTTATTACCTTCGATGCTCCGATGTCCCGGGACCCAGATTAAGGTATCTTTATGATTTTCGCTGAAGGTGGTAAGGCTAGTCCTGCTTTGCTCCACCACTTTAGAGGTTGTTGTAGCTGAACCCAGTGCCTGGATTACAACTTGGCTATCCGAAAGAATAGGATAAAGAATAAAGAATAGCTCCAACACCACAATCCATTTAATTGCCATCTGTATAGACTGTAGCGTCGAAGTTGTTTAGGGAGAATCCCTTATTTCATTCCTTCCTAGATGGAAAGAGAGTGACAAAATTTCTACTGAATGTTACCGTCGGGGCGATGTAGTCAGTCCTCTTCGAGGTATACTGGGTTTGTCGCAGTAATAGACTGGCATGGCCATGAGCTTTTTCCTTCCAGCGACCCGCTTCGTTTAACCTAAATGCGCTCATTGTTGTCATCTTCTTGATATGTACATCTACCGGAATAACGTATGTCAGAGCGTTCAGGGCCTCCCTAGGACATGATCTGATTGTACCGACTGTTATTGCACAGGCTGATCTTTGTATTCTGCTAAGTAATTTGATGTTGTATTCTCTCTCTAGAGCTTTCCACCAAACTACCGAGCCATACGTTAAAATTGGTCGAATAACCGCCTTATACAACAACAATACTTGAGTTGAAGACCCCATCTTCTTCCTAGCATACGTTTCCAGGCATATGAAGCATATACCACCAATGGATCCAGAGTCATACCACCTTCGCCTTACGAAGTCTGTCCAATTGCAGAGGATCTGCTCTGGTGTTTCGCCCCTAGCTCGCTAAAACGACAAACGCTTGATTCTACTAATCCTAATTTTCTGAAATAATAACCAACACTAAAATGTTCAGAGAATGAGAGTTGAATGAGCGTTCGTAAGACCCCTCAATCCAGATTTAAGGGTCTAGGCAGGTAGGTGAAATGGTTGCAGTACCAGTCTGGCACTCCCCAAGCGCCGCTTTGATATCATTAAGAGGCCTCCAGCGGGCAGATACTTATAGCCAACCAAGGGCCAAGGTTAATGGGATTTAGGTTGGAGGACTGCCCCACGCTGTCGAAGAAAGGAGCACCCAGTCACCTCAATTATCTAGCTGCCCAGCCCGGACATTTCTAGCGAAAGTGCTCATTAGTCTCCTTCTCTGAAAGGTCCCCACAGCTTCTACAATGATAATTAAGGAGTCTACTTGACGCTCATCTGGAAAGAAGGGCAAATGATTTGTGATGATTTTGATGCATGCCTTTCGAATCAGTAGTGTATGAATTATGTGTTCCCCCAGACGTTGATAATTTCCTTTACTTACGATTTGGTACGCCCGCAGAAGGGTTTAAGTCCATGCAATTTTAATATATTGTCTAATTTCGCTGGGCTATCGGCCAGTTCGTTGCTATCATCATCTTCATGTACTGGTGCCCGACCCAGCAAAACGGATTTCTTCCTAATTTCTCATAATTTTAACCATTCCCAATTGAGCAAACTAAGTAAAGATGTGCCACTACTGAAACCTGGAAAACAAAGACGGAAATATCGTTCTTTATTTCTTCCTTACCCAGTACTGAAGGTACTGGAAACTTTGTTAATATCATCTTTCGTGCTCTCCCATATCTTATGGTGGCACAGCGCCAACGCAATGCTCTAACATCATAAATACTGAAAATGGTGCTTGTAGCGCTGATCTTGTTGCAAACCTTCGACGGTCGGTCATGCAACTCTACTGGAAGACATTGAAAACTCTTCCCTTTCACCTAGTCTACGAACTTTCTAAGTGGTTGCAATCAAGAACACACTTTGACACTTGGAGAACACAACTCTAAACCGAGAATAATAATAAAGGGTTTTCCAATAACAAGTGTTATTTTGACTAAGATTGCGCTATCAAAAGATGATAAACGATTTTTTATGGCCGGAATTGGGTGGTAGTGATCTGGACAACGTTTATTTTCAACAAGACAGCATTACGTGCCATACAAGCAACGAAACCATTGATCTTTAACGGGAAAAGTTTCCGGACCGTGTTTTCTCTCGAAGAGGTGATTACAATTGGCCACCGAGATCTTGTGATTTTTTTCTTTAGGGCCACGTGAATGAGAAGGTCTACGCCAATAGCCCAGGGTCGATTCACCTCAAAGATGGAATTCGTGAGGCTATCGAGGACACAGAGCAGCCTCTTTGCAATTCGGTTGTGGAAAATTTTATGAAAAGGATATTGTCCTGTAAGCGTGGGCGTGGTGGTCATTTGTATGATGTTATTTTCCACTATTAACGGTATACCTCCCTCTTTATAATGAAATAAACATCCGATCATTTTTTAATATAAATGCATTTTTCTTTTAATATCAAAATAACACCTCTGTTTGGAAAACCCTATATAGATGCACCGCAATGTGGTTTCCCTCTAATCTTGAAACTGCCTTCACTACCAGAGGGAAAACGATATAATTGGCGCTTACATCCTTTTTAGGTGTTTGGCAGAGTCCCTCCTCTTATTTGTGACATGTGCCTTCTCGTTGTTGTTCCTCAAATGGTCCCTCCCTACGGTTTTAAGCTGACTTTGATAGACAGAGATTTTTTATGATTCGCTTTTTTATTTTTCCTGTCTGCAAAATGAAAGTTTGCCATTACCTGCCAAGGGGCAGGTCCTGTTCGAAAAAATCTTATCTATAATTTGGCCTACTGAATGGTAATTACGAATAAATTCATACGGTGGTCGTTACCTTTCCACCAAAAGTCGTATATCCCCCTTTAAGAAATCAACGGCCATCTTATTCACCATCTTGAACAAAGTAAGCCAAGCTGGAGCAAGGCACTCCGGTCGATGGCTATTTTCTCATTGCATTATTATTATTGTTAGGCTACCGTGCACTGCAACCAAAAGAGATCTACCCAATAATTTATTAATTTTTTTATAATTTTTATAATTATTATAATTTATTAAAATTTTAGCACATTCTAGGGTTTATTGTTCCATTATTTTGTTCCAAGGTGGTGCCGTTGTTTTCTGCCTGGTGCAGGATATTTACAAAGAATGTGCTCTGAGTTTTCAGGGTCCATTTTACAGAATCGAAAGATGATGGTCTTAGGGAGACCAATTTTGTTTAACAGATATTTCAGAATACATTGCTGAGTGAAAGTAGCTTTTCAGAAATTCGTCTGTCAGGAATTGGTTCGCTTATCGCTGACCGATAGAGTTTCGCCAGTGTTCAAGGAACTTCTTCTCCTCCCACTACCTGAGAAGTTCGGTGATGTGGGCCTTTGCAAGTCCACAGAAAGACTTAGGATTGGGTTCATGCTTGCCTTTTGTTTTAGCTAGATGGTCCGCTATTCCAATACTATCATGTCCTGCGTGTTCTGGAACCCAACCCGATAACATTGTGTTGAAGTTCCCTTCCTTGTTGCGAAGGTTCAGGTAGTCATGCACCATTTTTGAGGTGATTGTAGCTGATAAAAGGACTTTCAAAGCCGCCTGATTTTCTGAAAGTATGTAAATGTGGGTTCTTTTCAATTTTCTATGGAGACATTCCCTTACACATATCTCAATGGTATGTATTTTTGCCTGGAAGGTTATTGGGTAGAGACTCATTGGAATCGTTGATTTCTTAAACTTAAACCCATTGATTCCCGCCCCTGTTCTACCATTTTCTAATTTCGATCCATTAGTATACTATATCTGGGATCCGTACATTGATTAGTAAGAACGTGAAAGTTCTTAAAGATAATGGGTTTCAATGGGGTCAAACGTGCTTCTTTTTCAATTAAAATAATAAGCGATAGTATGCATAAGTGCACATCATTGCTCTTGTTATTCCCAACTCATTGCATACTATCGTTGCCAAAATATAGAACTGCTTTTGACAATAGAATGCAGCGAACGACGTTACTAAGTTATCAGAACACCGCTGTCAGGACGGCAAAAGGTTATCTTCTGATGCAGCCTAGACACAGCCTCCACAGCGATGCGCTTATGCTTCCTGTTGAGGCTTATAATGTATTGCTTTGCTCGCAGTATCTGTTAGATTGTTACCGCCAAGATCACTCGTAGACACCTGCTAGAAGCTAAGTCGAAGCAAGAAGCAACCTCATGAAGCAAAAGGCAACGTGCAACCAGGTCCAGCAGTACGAGCGATTACGGGCAGGTATCCAACGATATGCATCGAGAAACAGGTAATTCTTCAGAAACACTCGTGCAAAAGATCGTAAGCGAAAATCTTGAGTTGTGTTTTGCGACCCACATAATACCTGCACAATTTGGTTCTGCCTATTAAAGCAGACAACTATTAAGCCTACTTAGAAAAACCCACACATGTCAAAAGTAAATTCAATATGTGAATGAACTACCACCTCTTTACGTGCCCATTCAAATCAACTCTTTTTTAACACTAAACTCTCTTTGTTCTAGCTCTGATTCAAATGTCCGCTCTCTGTGCCTACCGTTACATCGATCTGTTTGTTTTCGATTTGCTGACTTCAATCGTTATATAAGACTGATTGCATGCATGACTCACGCATAGAACTTTATTCATAAGGAGAGCGAGGCGATAAAAATTATATACAAACCTAATCTGATTGGATTTTGAAGTTAAGGCAAACAATGGTTTTACTTGTTTTCATATAAGGTGCCAAAGAAAACTGGCGCCCGGAACAGTTTTTCTATACTTAAGTTGCTTGTGGATTTTATTAACAGACGTTAACGTATGCAGGAAGTAAATACTACGCTTTTATGACACCCTTCTGGTTGATAAAATTTGATAAAAAAATTTTCATATGCGTGTGTTGTAAATATGTAAATGTACAAACTAAATTTCTTATATTTTTATTATCAGTTTCTTATTCTCTTAATTAGCGCGACAACCGCTGGTCGTGACCGAGTTTAACAAAGCGCGGAAGTCGTTTCTTTCTCGTTCTAACCGGCGCCAATTGGACACACCAAGTGAAGCCAACTCCTTCTCCACCTGGAGGCCTCTCTCCTGCTACTACCAGCTGGTACCGCATCGAATACTTTCAGAGCCGGAGCGTTGGTATCCATTTGGACGGCATGACCCAGCCAACGTAGCCGCTGGATCTTTATTTGCTGATTTATGTCTATGTCGTCGTAAAGCTCATACAGGTCATCGTTCCATCGCCAGCTATATTCGCCGTTGCCAACGTGCAAAGGTCCAAAAATCGTGCGCAGAATCTTTCTCTCAAAACCTCCAAGTGCCACCTCATCGGATGTTGTCATCGTCCAAGCTTCTGCGCCATACGTTAGGACGGGCATGATGAGAGTCATGTAGAGTGTTAGTTTTGTTCGTCGAGAGAGGGCTTTTCTACTCAATTGCCTATTTAGTACAAAGTAGCACTTGTTGGCAAGAGAAATTCTGCGCTAGACCAATGCTATTATATTTAAAATAAAAAAAACAGAAGTATTGGGGTTAGTTTATAATTTGGAGCTCAGTTTTGGATCCTCTTTATTGTAATCGTGGAAGCATCGATTTGATGAGGTTTTTGGTATTCTGATCAATTTTTGACCATTCGACATTAATCGCATTTCTAAGGGTTTTAGCTATATGAAACTATCTTCCATTTTTGAAAACCGATTTCGAAAGTATTGCCTACGCATTTTCAACTGGGTTAAGGCCAGGCCGCATGGTATTCTTTTTGCTCTTAGAAACTCTTTTGTTGCTTTAGAAAATGAACGATTGCATTGTCATGCTTATCAAGCGTTATTGAGACATTTTTCTATTATTGCTTTAGTAGATTTCATCCTATGATTTTTTCGAGCGGTGTAATACAGATCCAAACGAATCGAGGATCTGTACCATAGGGCGCGTTAACTTACATACGTATGCACATATGTATATACGTATGAAACGCTGGTAAAAACTATAAATAATATGAAATATATGTTACAGGTCAATTTTAACAACGCGCTTTTGTGTTTACATCACCCAGCCCGCAAGAATTTGTAACAGTGTTTTTAGTCCGGTCAAATTGGGCCAAAACGTAAGGGTGAAGCTACTAAAATTCTTAATAAGCTGAAAATGGATGAAATTGTTCAAAACATATTTAAAAATGAAATTTTTAAGTTCCCAATCTATCCGGCCAGGGGGAAAAAATTGATTCGAGGTCAAAGGTTAAAAAAATGGGTTTTTCGTGAATTTCTCGAAAACGGTCAGTTTTATCGCAAAATAACTCAGACAAAAATTGTAGATCATAAAATTATCTACAAAAAAGGTTTGAATAATTTTTTCCTTAAATACCACCGTTTATAAGATATAACGAAGTAAGTGCTCATCAACATCTTTTTCGGGCCCTATTACCAAGTTCCAGTGAGGCTTGGTAATCAGCTAGATATAGCATATTGGGGTTGTAGCTTGGTCGATGTTACATTAGAAGCGATTCAGACTTTAGAAGTGTAAAAAAGGATGCAGTGCCAAATGTGGTTGCAAAAAAGTGGGCCTGTATTGTTCTCTGGCTTCGTTCGGTTCCGACGACTGTAACATATATGACTGTAACCCGGAATTATAAATTTTTTATCTATGCCTTTTTAACTGTAATTCAGTTTTAAATCCGGAAAATCCATTTTTTACTTCCGTTTTTGTATTTGAATCACAACAGAACCGTGGAATAGGCCTACTGGAGAAACCACGTTAAAAAAAAAACGCGCTAAGTACACTACTTCTAAGGTGGGCTGGAAATGTGTGCATATTATGATCCTTTTTTGTAGATATTTTTATGATCTACAATTTTTGTCTGAGTTAGGTTTGCGATAAAACTGACCGTTTTCGAGAAATTCACGAAAAACCCATTTTTTCACCCTTGGACCTCGAGTCGGATCGATTGGGAACTTTAAAATCATATTTTTACATATGTTTTGAACAATTTCATCTATTTTCAGCTTGTTATGAATTTTAGTAGCTTCGAATGTCTTACTCTCTCACTTATAATCATGCATTGGCTTATAAGCCCTTCAATGAAATCGTGTGTATAAAATTTAATTGAATGTATAAATAACAATACCTGAAGTGCACTTGCAGTTCGGTTCTCGTGATAACACCTATCACTACGTGAGTTAGCAAAATGATTTAATCATAGAGAGAACGAAATTTGAAATGGGTTAGTGATAGGCTATTTGACCTAATTTTGATAAGCGAGAGCTGGCAGTTGCGCACGTTTTGCTGATGAAATAAAATAAAAAAATTGCAGTGAAACAATAAAAACCTATGTCAATCGCAAAAACTTATCAATGCGGCACATTAGAACGAAATTGTCATCGAAATTATAATCAAACATACAAGCACAGAAATTTAGAAAATGAATGTACTTGCAGATGTTAGTTTTAGTTACTTAGTTAAAAGTTGTTGTGCTATCTCAAGAAATGTTAAGAAAAAAGTGTGTGAGAAAAAATAGTGCGAAAACTCGTTCAACTAGTTGATAACACTAGCAGAATTCTACGAAAGTTTTTGGAGTTCTGGCATTCGCGTGTAAGTGGCCACGGACGAGACGATTCTTTTGCAAGACGAAACTTTATGCAAGAAGCTCATAGTTTTCAACTTTGCTTGGTTGTACTCTGGTTTTCAACCTAACATTCGTTTCGGGGCATCCTAGGTTGAGAAGGCGATGCCTGGAAGGGATATTCTGACAGATTCGACTAAGGATTCACCAAACAAGTCGTTATAAAATCGTTTTCCCGAGAAATGGTTGATCACTGAGCTTTGCAACTGTCACTTTAAATCAATTCCTCTTTTTTTTCTTGATTAGTTACCGACCCCAGTTGAACATACCAAGAAAAGCCAAGTCCTTTTCCACCTGACATTTCCATCGCAGAGGAGGCCTTCCTCTTTCTCTGCTCCGATACCACTCAGCTGTTAAATTATTTACCAATCAAAAAATGTAATAAGGCTTGGATGAGCATTGAGCATTCGCTAAGGGATTTAGACTAATCTATTTCACAGAGGCACGAAATATCGTAGTCTGATATATCCAAGGATTATTGTCTCGGTTCACTACCTTGTTACATACCTTTGTGAAAAACGATGTAGGCGAGCAATGGTGGAACCTTTTTTGCTAAATGCATATCATGGTCGTGAAGGAGCACAAGAAATCAACATAATTCTGAGGTGCATTTACCATCAGACCCTTAATCGGCTCTTAGCGGTTTCAAAAGAATCAGCTGATTTACTGACTCAACAGGGAAGAGAATAAAAATTTACTAATATGCTGAGTAAAGCAACGCTGACGCAGACCGAAAATACGCTACTTACAGCTGCGTGCTGCGATCGGGCCCGAGTGTAGAAGATCTGCCGGAGGTTGAGAAAGGAAGAGAGACGTCGATAAAGCAAACAAGAGCTTCAAGTGCTGACCGGCAGGAGAAACACTGAATAATTCCAAAACAAGTTCGGCGGCGTGGAATAGAGCTTTGGTTACTTGGGATGTAATATCAGTCATGGAACGCTGAGTTTTAGATTTTGCAGCGAATAATTCATCAACTCTGCTGCCTAGGTTAGCGCTGATGGCGACAGAGTGTGTGTTTATTTGGCGCCAATTTTTCAACTCCTTCGTCAGATATATTTTTCTTTTGGCGCAAAATTTATAAATTTTTTGACACTTACATATAAACTTAGAGGATAAGTTCTTTTCAATCCAAGTCAATTCAATTTATTCAGATATTGCAATCTTCCAGGCTAGAGGGTTAGGGGGGGGGGGGTGCAGCCTTTATTGGGAGCTTGGCCGAGCTCCTACTAAAGGGTTTTCCAATAACAGGTGTTATTGGTGGATGAGTTGCGCTATCGAAAGATAATTAACGTTTCTTTATGGCCGGAATTGGATGGTATTGATCTGGACAACGTTTATTTTGAACAAGACGACGCTACGTGCCACAAAAGCAACGAAACCTTTGATCTTTTACGGGAAAAGTTTCCGTACCATGTTATCTCTCGAAGAGGTGACCACAATTGGCCACCGAGATTTTGTGATTTAATACCTTCTGACTTTTTTCTTTGGGACCATGTGAAAGAGAAAGTCTACGCCAACAATCCAGAGTCGATTCACCTCAAATATGGAATTCGGGAGGCTATCGAGGACATAGGGAAGCCACTTTGCATTTCAGTTATAGAAAATTTCATGAAAAGGATATTGTCCTGTAAGCGTAGTCGTGGTTTTAATTTGCCTGATGCTATTTTTCACTATTAACGGCATACCTTCCTCTTTATAATGAAATACACATCCGATCATTTATATTAAAAAATAGCATTTTTCTTTGAATATCAAAATAACACCTATGTTTGTAAAGCGCGTCTTGATGTTGTTCTACAAATGGAGGGGCCTACAGTTTTGAGCCAACTCCGAACGGCTGACGGTTTTATATGAGGAGCTTTTTCATGGCAGAAATACACTCGGAGACTTGTTATTGATTGCGAGGTGCGACCGCTGTTTGAAAAAACTGTTTCTATCATTTGGTGTTTCATGTAGGGAGATTCAAACTTGGGCACTTCCAAATAGTAGTCATAAGACAAATGAAAACAGAAATTTTGAGAAGTAAGGCCCAAGAGACAATTTGAAAGTACTTAAAAAGATTAATATATATCAACATCCGATAAGGCGTCCCTTTTGGACCTTCGCACGTTGACAATGGCGAGTGTCGCAGGTGATGAGCTGTACGAACTTTACGACGACATAGACATAGCTCAGCGAATAAAGATTTAGCGGCTTCGTTGGGTGGGTAATGTCATCTGAATGGATACAAACGCTCCGGTTCAGAAAATATTGCGGTACCAACGCGCTTTGTTAAACTCGGCCAAATCGCGAAAACGGTTATCGCGCCAATCAAGAAGAAGAATCCGTTTGACACGGTATTAGATTCAACTAATGTTTTAGATGCTGTGGCAAAATAATTCTAACTGGCTCTAATAACTTGCTACATAAGTCGTTCCAAGGAGCACTCAATCTAGTAGCATGCAACTGAATCAAGTAGTATTTATAGATTCTCAGCCAAAGTTGCCGAGCGGTTTGGAAGGCGTCAACTTTACTCTGCCTTTGAAGAATACTTTTCACGGATTAGCAGCTTATAGATTTGTAAGAGAATAAATGTTTTAGCTTTGATGTCAGTGTCAACTTGAACAGTACTACTTCAATGACGAGCTAACTTGACAGCCTTACGGATTCCGTCTGTTTTGAAGTGCTCTGAAACGGATGAAACTAGTCGAAATGTACGTTCGAAATGTCTCAGCCATGCATAGTTCTCGAGCTTGAGCTCTAGCTCTGTCTAAAGGGAAATGAATCCGCTCCCTGTATTCGTATAGTCGCCACTCAGCTCTCACAAGCAATCAGGTCGTGAATTCGTGACATTCACAGCGAGGGTGGAAAGGCAGTAATTGATTTTCGTAGGTAGGTCACTGAGTTCAGTCACGAATGCGGTGTGATCGATGTAGGCACATGTTTATTTTTTGTGTGTACATTAAATCTTATGACGTTATGTATTATAAGCTCATAAAGGTTAGTCGAGCGTGTATTTAATAGCGTGAGGAACGCTTTGCTGGCTATAATTCTCAACGCGCATATTACTAGCCCGGAAACTTGCCACTAGGAGTTGCATATTTACTGCTACTAGCCTTTTTATGAAGAGTATCCCACTATGCTACTACACTGTGAAATAGAGTGGCTCTTATCTCCGCCTCCGTCTTATCACCAACTCTTGCCGATGGCCTTACTCCAGGAGTTTATGGCTTTGACAGCTGTTTCGGTGGCGGTAGTTCCCCAAATCAATTTCTTGTCTAAGATCAAATTTATATATGTTTGTGTGTATTTTGCTTGCTTTATTCTTGATTTTATTTGCTGCTACCTTGAATAAGACTGCTTTCTTTTTTTCTTCCGCGCAAATATGGTACTTAATAGACTATCAAATGCTCTTTTTCTTAAAAAGGTCACTAAAAACGTCATAGCATTAAAGTAGTGAATTGGTTTTAGGAACTGTGTTAACTACGTACATTAATTTTGATTGAAAACAAAAAAAAAAAAAAATGTATTGTATGTATATTATTTTATTCACAATTAAGCGACAAGCGCTTGATTCGTTTTGACATTAAATCATTTCGCTGCCACGAAATTTCACTTTTAACGACAAACTGTTGCTGGCAAACTGATAACAAAACCGCAATTTAATGTTTAAATGGTACGAGTATCACTTCATTAATTCATTTGGAACTTTATGTACACACATACATATACATTCACACATACATATATTTATGTGCATATTATGCCTTCATATGTTTATATTAACGTCTATGTTTCTTATGCGCATAGTTACTGCGAACTCAAGCCAATGCGTCAAAGCATTCAATTCTTAAAGTGATTTTGAGTGCTTCAATGGAGGCTAATAATCTGCCAAATGAGTTAGAACTTTGACACTCGGTTTGCATATTTTTTGTTTTTGTTTTCGTTTTTTGGTATACAACAATGACGCTGATTAGTGATTTTACTGCAGTTTAAAAATTATTGAAGAAATTTATTGTTGGTTTAAAAGTAATACAAAATATTAAAATACAAATTTCTACACAAATAATCGCAGCTCAAGGTATTGAGGTTTCCGGTTTGTTATGCAAATAACAAAAATTTCAATTTTGGAATATTCTAAAAATAACAGGTGGCGCAAAATTAATCAATTATGGAAATATTTATAACATTTGCAAATATCGTCCTACGGCAAATCATATTTGACACTTGTGAGTTAGACAGCTGCAGCATACAAACAGACAAGCAATGGAGCACGTAACGGTCAAAATAAAGATTTCCGTCGTTCAAAATAATTTGTTTTTTTTAGTAAAAAGTTGAATGGTTAATTTTGCGCCACCCTATAATAAACTTTGTGAACTAAGAAAATATAATGAAAATAATAAATGATGTTACGAGATTTCGTAACTTTGTTTTGTTAGTATGATTTGTCATCTTAGTGAAATGTTCAGTCAAGTCTGCTTCGAATTGCATCTATTCGCAACAAATTACAATTGAAACCCAAATTTCTTCTATAAGAAGGGCGGGTGCGGTTGGTATCGAAATTAGTTTCGTTAGGTGTTAATTTATGCTAAGTTCCCTAAAACCAAATCCGATGCGTGCATAAAGTTTGAGGCAGGTTTTTTAATGAAATCTGTGCATCACGTTGCAAAGTTCTTGTCAAGTTTCTGCCATTTATTTATTTATTACTCAAATTAAGGGGTTATAGTTATATAAGGGGTTGAATTTCTTTTTCACAGATTATTTTTCTTTATAGTTTTAGGCGTATTTCTGTGGAAGTCGATTGTAAAAATTCCCCATAGATACAAAGTTATGGTAGAAAATTTAACTGTCCGTCGAGAGTTTGATGCGCACAAGTAAAGGATGTTTTTTTAGAGGTTAGGTTTTCAAGTTGGCACTACTTTTTTCGTAGATGGTCTTTTTGACAGCTGTCATTTGATTTATGCTCAGTTTGGTTTGCCATTTCATAATGAATAGACTTACACCTGAACAACGTTTGCAAATCGTGCAAATTTATTACGAAAATAATGGTTCGGTTCGCGCGACGCATCGAAGAAAATTTTGTTCAGCGATGAAGCTCACTTTTGGTTGAATGGGTATGTCAATAAGCAAAATTGTCGCATTTGGAGTGAACATAATCCACAAGCCATTGCTGAGACGCCGTTACATCCTCAAAAAGTCACTGTTTGGTGTGCTCTATGGGCAGAGGGAATCATTGGTCCATATTTCTTTAAAAATGAAGCCGGCCATAATGTTACAGTCAATGGAGAGCGCTATAGAGCCATGATTAATGACTTTTTCGTGCCTGAATTGGACGGTGTCGATGTGGACGACCTTTGGTTCCAACAAGACGGCGCTACATGCCATACAGCCAACGCAACAATCGATTTATTGAAGGAAACTTTTGGTGAGCGCATTATCTCGCGCCGTGGACCTGTGGCGTGGGCTCCAAGATCGTGCGATATAACACCGCTGGACTATTTCTTGTGGGGCTATGCGAAGTCGCTTGTCTACGCAGATAAGCCCGAGACGATTGACGTCTTGGAAGAGAATATTCGGCGCGTTATTGCTGACATACGGCCCCAATTGCTGCAAAAAGTCGTCGAAAATTGGGCCTCTCGGCTGGAACTTATTCGAGCCAGCCGCGGCGGCCACTTGCCCGAAATCATTTTTAAAACATAATGGCAAACCCTTATCTTTATAATAAAGCTAAATTCTTGGCCATAACATTAAATTATATACATTTTATTTCATCTTGAAAACCTAACCTCTAAAAAAAACACTCTTTAGCTGTTCTTCGTTTGAGGCAGCTGGCCGTTACTACTCGTTTTTTTGGAAACTACTTTTTTCGGCACGGTCTGCATGATAATTCATACAGTTTATATATTTTGATGCTGTTTTTTTAAATATTTCTGTTTTCTATATAGTCTGTCGAGCCGGATTTTTTATATTTTTATTAAAAAATGTTATAAACATCATTAAAGTGTGACATTTATGAAGTAAAACGCATACTTTTTTTAAATGCCGTAAATTGCAAAATTTCTCGAAATTCAAAAACCCGCCTTTACTATTATAATTACAACTTTATTTTACAAATTTTTTTTTACTTTTTACAGATCCATCAACATTTCAAGGAGAAATGATGCAGTACGTGGAGCAACTGTCTTTTTCGTTGTACTTCGTGATTTTTTATATATTAATTTTTGTAAAAAAATTAGAATACATTTTTTTATAAAGTTTAAGTACGAATAAGCAATGTGTAAAACATTTTTATATTTATTTCTACTGTTATCCCTTCTAAAAGCAGTTTTTATTTTAGCGCATTTTTGGCGCTGCTGGACGTATGTAACCCCTTAAATAATATTCTACATACATAAAAATTAATATTTGCTTGTGCAATGATTGCAATGAAACTTCGTCAATTTATTGCTTACAATTGCTGGAAGAATATACATAGGTATAGTATGTTAGATTAGGTTAGCCAGGCTGCTTGTCTAAGACAAGACACTCGGTGGCTCATTGTGATACCAGCATTTGATTTCCATCCCCCAAGGTAACCAGTCAATCCAGTGAGACATTTTGTTAATTTTCGAGATCTTCAAAGAAATAATCGGATCTTGTCCTTTTAAAATTTAATTTTGATCAGAGCGTTTTGGAGATCCCGCAGCAAGTAGTCAGAGACCACCTTGTATTGGTATAGGCACCTCGCATACACGCCAATTTATTAATATTACATATTTTCAGAACCATTCGTGAGTGAATACTGCAATTTAGTGCAGGGACATAATATATTAATACCTGAACAATTCAGAAAAGTGGGCGACATTGATAAATGGGGCGTGGCTCCTGCCATACAGACCAGTTTTCAATCTTGCGTAGTTTCGAAACCATTTATCGTAGAGTAATGGGACTTGGCCCCGATGCATAATATATCAATGCCTTAAGAATTATGAAAAGTGGACGATATTGATAAAGAAGGCGTGGAATCTCCCATATAAACCAAGTTTTAAATATTGCATGATTTCGCAACTATTCAATAGCATTGCCTTGATACTGCCACAATAAACAAAAAGTAAGTACAGAAAGAATATAATCCAACAGCAGCTGTTGTGCGCAATGCTTCCTTCAGAGCGGCGCACCTTTGGAGACATGTGCGAAATTTCACACTAAAGGCCAATATGCGTGTATATTTGCAGCGCGATGCGTCGTGACAAACATTTGCAAAGCATCTACTAAATATTGATGAAGGAAAAGTGCCGTTGATGTTGCCACACAATCGTTTTTATTTCCTTTGAACTTTGCATTATTGTGTCATCCTTTGAACAACTCATTCGAAAAGTCTTTTTGTAATTTGGTACAAATTGTAAAAATCATAAATGCTATTTTGGCACTATAAAACACTGACATCAATGAAATGAACCACGCAATTCAAGAGAAAATTATAGACGATTCTATTGCATACAAATCCATTGACTGCATCATGAATTAGGACGAAGTGGTAAATTATGCAGTAAAGTTCTTAAATTCCTTGGATCTTCTTGGTGTATCGCTGCACTTACTCACCAATCATAAGTATTTTATTGCGTAATATCAGATCACCATAATTATGTAATGGAACCAGACTCGCTGTGCAGAAACTGATGTTGAATTTCATCGACGTAACTATTCCTAATGCAAAATCTAAAGTAGGAGATGTGCTCAGTCCACGCATTCCTATCGTTCCTACAGATAAGTAGTTTGATCTCTAACGACGGCAGTTCCCCATTCGACTTGCGCTTTCAAGGGTGTGCATTTGGAATTTGGAAAATCCAATTTTTTCGCATGGATAGCCTTTTAACTAAACACGGGAAAACAGAAAATTTTGTATACCCTAAAGCACTTGAATAAAACTTCATTAATAAATCATTAAATTTGAAGAAGTGTTCGAACTGTTTTAACTAAACAAAATAACTCATTCAATAAAAGTAGATTTTCTGCGGCAGCGACGTGCCGGGTAATAAGCAATTGTTTTTTAATAAAAACGTATTGCATTAATCATAATCTAAGTTTCAGACTTTGCACAAGATTTATAAAAATTCAAAAAATGTTTTTTTTGGTTTTACAAAACTCGGGTACGCAATTTTATAGCCCACTAAATTTTATTCTAATAAAGTGCAAATTTCAAGTGGCTGCAAATTATCGTTGATTTTTGACCATTTGTTTCGTACAGTCTTTATATGAAGGAAATGCGCCACACCTCTGCGAAAAACAAATTGTCAAAAAGCAATCCGAATTTTGAGCCATTGCAAACATGCAGTTTTTATATTAAAATTTAAATACCCAGAATTTCTCCGAAAATTTCGATTAAAAAATTTGAAATTTAGTGGCAATTTGTTAAATTTTTTTAGATTTAAGTTTGAAATTTGAGTTTATATGGTTTTTGCAGGCGAATTAAATATATTTTTATCAAAACCAAAAAAAAAACAAACATCTGTGCGATCATTCTGGCAGAAAAATGTGAAATACAGATGACGCCCCAAGCAGTAAGAACGCGTTGTTCCTAAGCGACGACAGGTGGGCGTTCTCACTATTTAGGCCTCGTAATGGCAGGCTAATCACCTACCCAGTTAAAAATCAAAATAGATTATCGAAACAACCCGCAAGACTGAGTCTTGTCGAGGCCCTATGCTCCCGAGAGGAGTGAACAAGGAAAAAAAATATGTGGCGTACATTTTAATTAGATGCTGATTATTTATTCATGATATTCCTATTTATTTAATCTGAAAAAAGATATTTAATATAAATAAAGGGCATTTCAAAAGTGACAACTTGATGTCAGTAGTGAATAATTCATAGGCGGAACCTGTTTTACCTTTGGTATTTGTAAAGTTGACAGATGTACAATTTTATGCGATAGAATGACGAGTTAAAATTATTGAAACTTATTATGAAAATGAAATGGTCGACCGTTAATAACAACATATCGCAAAATTCGAGATTTTGTTTTTGTGAATCAATCTTCCGAATGAGTCGACAGTTCAAAGGTTGGTGAAACAATTTCAAGAAACTGTTTGTGTCGAGGATAGAAAAAGTACAGGCAGAAGAAATACTGTACGCTCTATTGAGAATGTTGCGGCTGTAATGCAAAGTGTTGCTGAATAACCAAGAGCAACAATATCGATATCTCGACGTTGTCAACAATTACGCATTCATGAATTGAGTGTTTGGTAAATTTTAGCTGCATAGTTGGTTATGGTGGTTAAACGTCCATGATGTAATTTTTCGCATAACTGTCAAGAGCCGCATTTTGAATAAAAATAGTGAAACTTGAAAGAATCTGAATTGTTGCATGTTTTTTTCGGGCCTCTGACTACGTCTAACCCATTAAAACAACATCTGACATTTGGGCGTGTATTTTGAAAGACCTTTTTCGAAAAGGTTCGCGGTCATACCAACTTTTCATATATATTTGCTTCACAATTTGTTTTAATTTGTAGTTATCAATTATCATGGTGCATTTTTTTCCCGATTTTTTTATGAATCTGTTATGTGAATTTCCTAATCTCGAGTTGCATAAATTTTCACTTTGAGGAAATAGTCGCGACGAAATAAAAGTCGAATAAATTTGGAATTCCTAATACGTACTCTCTTTCACGCCATTGATAATTTCAAAGCAATTTAAAATAATAAAAAAATAAAATCTTATCAACAATTAAACTGAACGCCTTTGAATCTTATGTTACCTTGGAACTTTTGTTAGCAGCTGAAATTAGCAGTATATCAGTAATACTCGTATTTAAGTGGAGTACAACAAATACAAGCAATTCATATTTCAAGTTTCTATTGTACGTATGTATGTATGCATGTGTATATATTTGCTTTATATGAAAAACGTACCAACATGCCAACCATAATCTCCCTTAATTTATTTTCTAATTTGCACCGAAATGGTATCAGCTGTCATTTCAAGCTTCAAAACTGTGCTGATTATAAGGCATATACGCGTGTGCATATGAATGTGTATATAAGATGCTATTGCCTCACACTTTGTGTACATACGACACACGATAATCGTCAGCACGCTAAACAACAGTGTCAACTGTGAAACAAAATGAATTTTAATGTTACTCATACGCAGCGTTGGCGCCAATGTTATACGAATTTGTTTGCGTACGTTTACATTTGCATTGTACATATCTATGTATGTGTTTATGGAAGTGCGTATTCTATGCGTGTGTATAATGATTTTTTTCCAAATTTAAATCAATCAAAAGTAATTAATAAAATCTTTTCATATTTAAGTGCACTTGAAATGTACCAAAAAAAACCAAAGAAAAAAATTGAGATATTAAAAAGGTAGTGATTACACTTATCAGCTTGATAAGAAACTATTCACCGAATAAAAGTCAATAAAGCGTTGCACGAAAAAAAATTATGTAATCAGCTCGTTTTTTGGCATGACTGACTGTTTTTATTTTTCTTAAAACTAAAAAAAAAGAAACATTTTTTATTATACAAAAAAAAAATGTAGCAACTTTTTAGCAAGAACTAACTACAAACTATGTGTAGAGGGTGATAATTTTTGCAGTAAATGCTATCGCAACGTAACTGTAGTCAGTGGAAGGCATTGAGCGCAAATTGTATGAGGACGGACGGTATACCTATGTGAAGTAGTTCTGCGTTGGCCCATAGATAGTTCGATTTACTACATGTCACCGATAAAAATTTATGTATGTATTCACTCTGAGCTATTGCCGATTTCTTATTTGCTTTATTTCGCAAAATAAATATTAACATTTTTTGTCAAATTTAAACACGTGTTTCGTCTTTGATAAGAATGTTGGAGCCAAAAACAAAAACGAAAAAAATGTACATATGTAATTTAGGTATGAAAGTGTATTCTACGCGATTGTAAAAATGTACATACATATGCATGTAGTGTTGCTTGAGATTTTTGATATGAATGATAGGTGCTTGGAGTATTGTATGAATTTATTAATAAGTGGCAATGAGTCAATAGCTATTGCAACAAAGTGCCCGCAACAAGGCTTTTGCAATATATCTGTGCATGCCCACTTATTGAAAATAATCAAGACGCTATCGCGATTTATATATAGTACAGAGATATATAAATAAAGAGGAAGGTATAAATCTTTAAATATGTCGCAGCAAATATATACAGCCGCTGAAAGATACTTAAGAACGTTACCCAGTTCTCTACATTTAAGAATTTTTTCAATAAAATCACTTAAATGTACGCTTATTAGGTTTAGATAGGTCTTTTTATCTACGAAAAATATATTTATTTTTACTTCATGCACAAAAGTTAATATAATTCAACAGCCTTTGGAAAAATTACTTAACCCTCAAGTGCCTGATTTTCCCGATTTTGTGCTCAAAAATAATTTTAGACTAATTTTTGGTCAAAAAGAACGAAATTGAGGTCCGTTTCTTTTTCCAGTCTTTTACTTTGCCACTTTTGGCGGGATTGGTCATTTACCTGTGGGCAAAAAGTAAGGTGAATTTGGTCTTGAAATCTTTCACTAAAGTACCTGAAGAGTGGTTTCACTAGGAATAATCGATCGTAACTAGGCCGATCTTTAGGAATGGCGGACGATCTTTGGGAACGTTAAAATGCAGTCGGTTACCAAGTTATTCAAATCTATTTGAAGTCATCATATTTCCTATTATATCAAACGAATGTTTTCCCCAATACAAGCGAAAATGTGGGGAACTATTAGAAACCGCGCGACGAATATATAAATTCCTTTGCTCAGCCAAAGACTAAACACGAAAAAACATACATATATGAAGTTTGTAAACAAGTGAGAGATTACTAAACTAACCGCACATTTGCACACTCGCCTGTGAAGGTACATTTGAAGCAATCAAAAGTAATGAAATTTGAATTCTGCTAGCATCTCCTTGAGGCCTTGGGACACGAGCTCATTAGCATGTCTATGCAAATGCTAACATATTCTTCCAAGTAACTGATTTCAGAGAAACTCACTTGAATTACCAACAAAAAATCCAATCGTTGGAACAGCAGGTCTGCCATACTCAAGTCCAAGCTCAAGGCAAGGTTTACGCCTGCGTTTGCTTGACTGAGATCGTAGAGCAACAGAAGCACCGGAGGAAGTTGGACCAATTGGATTGGAAGCAGCGGCAGTTTTTTCCCCTGATGAAAGTTGCAGTTTAAGTTGCATTTGCTTCAAAATTATCCAGGTACTCAAAATTATTGTATTAATTAATGCATCTGTGGTTTATGTCTTTATAAAAAATTGAGTTATTTGTACCTCTTCATCGTCATTATCGGATTCGCATTTCTCTTCATTTGCTGTATTTTCGTGATCTGTTGGGATTTCATTGATCATCACAAAAACCTCTTCTTCATATAGATTGCTAATTTTTCTACGAGACATTACTACGAGTATGAAACAAAACAAAACGTAAAAAACAAAACACGAAAACTTAAAAACACGCAATGACAACAAATTTTCAGCGCAATGTTCAGCTCCGCCTAAATTTCAGTTTGAAGCGATTTTACTGCACTTGATTTACTAAATGCCAGTATATTTTCCATTTCATAATGAATATTTTAGATTTCCTACTAACCATTTTTCTTTTAGGATTTTACGAGGAAATGTATTATATATTTGTTTATTTATAAAAAATGCTGTTTCAATAGATTTATTTTTTTTATGTCCGAGCACTGCCAAAATTGATTTTTTCTGCGAACCGAAATGAGCCAAACCCATGGGCTCAGAACAAAGACATGTCAGAACATATTATTTAAGTGTCCCTTAAATCCCTTTTTTATAATGTTTTTATTTTTGTAGTATTTTGGGGATTTTTTGTTGACCGTGCCAAAAGGCGATCTTGGGTATTAGAGGGTTGACAACGAAGCAAAATAATAGTCAAATCATAAAATATCCAGGTGAAAGGGAAAAGTGTCTATTAATATTTGGTTGAAAATCCTTTTTGTTTTTTTACTGATGTACAGCGCAATGCAAAGGCGCTTTACAACCTTCAACAGGCATAGATACGCATGCTACCTTGGCCTTTTCAAATAACTGGTCCAAATGTGTGATATTCTGCTTACTGGAAGCGCATTTTTCACGTCGTTCCAAACATGTTCTATTGGACTAAAGTCGGCACTCGAGAATGCTCAATCCAGAGCAGTGATCAGATTGTCTTCAAAAATCTTGTTTGATGCCAAATTTCACTCAAGGCATCATTACGTTTTGAACTATCTGAACTTTCTTATAATTTAATATTTGAATTTGAATTTCTCAAACAGTTAAAATTTAAAATAACAAAGCTTTGTATTAAAATGATAGGAGTACAATAGATTTTCGAATTGATTGGTGAAAGCGGGCATGAGTACAATAAGAAGTAAACTGAAAAAAATTCAAAAAAAAATGTAAGACTTTTGAGATTACATCAATGCTTAGGGGCGACTGCCGTAGCCGAATGGTTAGTGCGTGACTACCTTTCGATAGTGCGTTGGTTCGAATCTCTATGGAGGAGACAACAAAATAATACCAAAAATTGTCAAATATCGTTCGCCCCTCGGCATGCAATGACAAGCCTCCGAGTGCATTTCTGCATTAAAAAATCTTTTCATAAAAAACTACTTTCCGTTCAGATTTGGCTTAAAACTGCAGCCGCTATATTTGTGGAACGACATCAAGACGCATTCCACAAATAAGAGAAGAAGCTCGGCCCCCAAAAAGGGTGTAATTTATTTATTTATATATTTTTTAATGTTGAAAATGTTGATATTGCGTATTTTACAATGAAAAATTTTCGGTAATTTTTAAATTTTTTCAAATATCTCTATATTTTTTAGGAAAAAAATTACTTTACCGAAAAAGATTTTGATTTTGTTTGGTAAACGTTTTTGTGTTAAATGTTGTTGTTGTTATTTCTGAAAAAACACTCCCCTCAAAATTTTGTCCTATTTTTACATTATTTTAGGAAAAAATTTACTTTTTAAAATTTCTTTTGTTAAAAATTTTCGTGAAATTTTTTTTGTAATTATTTTATAAATTCCTCCCTAATTTTTGTCTTATTTTTTTATTAATAGCTGAAATTATGCTCAGTGATCCCTGAAAGTTTCACAGTGAAATCGTCATTACTTTACGAGTTATATTCAAATACGTACAGCAAACCAGTGGAAAATATCCTAAATCGATTAGTTTTTTAGAAGTTTCTAATATATAATGGCCTAAGACCTTAAGTGAATTGTTGAGAACTCAGCGAAAAGAAAATCTAACAATTTCGATGAAAACGGGTTGCAGCCGTAGCCAAATCGGTTAGAGCGTGACTGACATTTAGAAGAGCCTGGGTTCAAAACTCCGGGCATAGGTTAGGGTAAGTTATGATGGTAGCCGGCCGGTACGACCAACTCACTTAGACCTTACAGGTCCGTTGTGATACCACTGTGCGACACGGGAACCTTGTCTATTTATCTTCATGAAACCATTTTGAGGCTCTTATGAAGTGCAGAATTGGTATAATTCCCATGCCAGACTATTCTGTGAGAAAATTGAAAGTAGATAATTACCTAGACAACCGGCTCCGATTTTAGCTAAGGCTGGACAATTGCAAAGGAAGTGTTCAAGTGTTTCTTTCTCTTCCTCATCTCTACAACTTCTACAATATACATGGGATAAAACTCTTAGTCTCAAGGAATGCCTGCCGAATGACCGGTGACACAAGCCACGACCCTCGAGATATCCTCTCTTGAAAGACTAAGCATTTATTTTGTCTTTTTCTCATTTGCATTAGCCTAGCAGTTACGCGTGTGCCTTCATCTCTCGATAACCTATGTATTGGCCTTTTGGATTATGTTGTTTTAGTTATTAGTAAGCTCGTGGCCATAGGTATCCCAATGGTGCTTCTATCACTGAGTACTACCTTTCCTGCATGAAACACCAAATGATTGGAAAAGTGTATATAATTTTTGTATGATACCAAGTCTCCCAGTGTATTTCTGTCACGAAAAAACTCTTCATAAAAACCCTCTGTCATGCGGAGGCGGCATAAAACTGGGGGTTATCTGTATAAAAACCCAAAAATAGCGTAAGAGGCAATTATAGACATATATAAAGGTATATATGTCGATATGTCAATATGTATTTACATATTTCGATAAAGCAATATGAATGTGATTGCCAACTTTATGTAGGCAGAAATTGAAGACATAGGCATGGCTTTGGTTTCAAGGGTATACGTAAAGGGTATAAGAAAGAGCCAAAACTTGACGGTGGTCTTGGAAAATTGGTTTGACAAGATGCGTTACCACAAAACCAGCTGAGTCAGCCAACTTAAAGAAATGGTATTCTATGAATAATAGAGGTATGCTTGCACTTTCCATATAGTAAAGCCACATCATTATTGGAAAATCAACTTTTCTTATAAATTGAAAACAAAACCAACTTTCTGGATCAGTCACCTTTATAAGAGAAAAATAAGCACAAATTGACACCGGTAAGAAAAATTTTACAAACTATTACCGCCGCTGATATGTTATTACTAATTTTACGCTTTTTTTTCCTCACAAAAATGCTTTTCATCAGCTCTAGAGGAAATAATTATGATACATACCCATGTTCGTAGATACAGTTGTATCAGAGCTTTCCAACCAGCATGACGCGAAAAAAAGAGTAAAGTACAGATGTATGAGTACATTTGTTCACAAATATTTGCATTCAATATACAAAAGTATATATGCGCACGTGTACCTATATGCAAATACATATGTACATATGTACTATATGCACAGCTGCAAGCAAAATAATAGCAGTATTGCCAGAGTAAAACTGTAATCGCAAAAATATATCAAACAGTTAGTTTTTGTAAAATTTTAATTTAATTAATTAATTTAATTTGATAATATATTACTTTGGGACAGATTGAAAATCAAAGTGTAGGGGGTAAGAAATTCATTTAAAAGGAGGTTAATATTGGGTTGGGGAATAAGTTCATAACGTTTTTATATTTTCTTTTATTTTAAATTGATTTGCTTGCTGTTTGGATAAGGGTAAGCATTCATTCGATAGAACTCTTTCTGCTCTACAAAACTATGTTAATTGTATGTTTGAGTTATTTAATTTAGTTTTAGGCTTAGAAATGGAATACCCAGGAGGCAAAAATTAACATTTTGGACTCTTGATCTCTTTTGCGTTTCATCGAGGTCAAAAAGCTGCCGAAGCAGTCCAAGACATTTGAAGGGGAACGGTCGTCAAACCAGTCGTGAATTGGCGAAAAAATAGCTGCGATCATAAAACGATTCTCAATCACCTTCATTCAATGGGATTTAAAGAAAAATTCGAAGCCTGGGTGCTTCAGGAGCTCAACGAAAAAAACAAAGAAAGTCGCCTATAAATTGCTTCTCAGCATTTTGCCCGCTAGCGAGCCACATGCGATCATAAACAGCGCTTTTTGTACCGAATCGTCACGAGAGGTGAGAAATTGTGTCTATACATCAATATGAAACAAAGAAAGGAGTGGGTGGCTCCAGGATATACGTCAAAGCCGAGAGTCAAGCCGGATCTTCATCCAGAGAAAATCATGATATGTGTTTGGTGGGACTGGGAGGGCATGGTGCACTGGAAAATGCTCGAAAAGAATGTCACGGTCAGCAAGGAGCTTTACATTGCCCAGCTACACCGCATGAATAAGGCTATTCGAGTGAAAAGACCTGATCGACATGGACAAACTATACTCCTTCACGACAACGCCAGGCCCCCTGATGAAGAAGTCGTCAAAGCCGCACTCCAAGAGCTCGAATAGGAGGTCCTTCAGCATCCGCCGTATTCTCTTTTCCACTCTCTGTAAAACCATATGAAGGGCGTTACCTTCGATTACAAACAAATGCTTAAAAACTAACTCAACAACTTCTTTCACACCAGACCAGGCGATTTTTGGCAGAACGGCATAAACAAATTGGTCGAGAGGTAGGTAGAGGTTGTAAATAGCACGGCGAATATATAATTGATTAACTTATTGATATCATTACTGTTTTTGTTTAAATAAAACGCTACGAACTTATTCCCGAACTTAATATTTGGCTCAAAGGGGATTGACAAACGGATAATTATTAGTAGTGAAGAAAGAAAATACAATCCCGTTTCATTTCTCTAAAAAAACTCTACCTAGAAAATTTTACAAGACATTTTTCCGTTCAACATTATAACCCATTACTGTTCCTCATTGTATAAGAAACCACATAATTCCAAATTTCAAACTTTGTACAAAAACTAGAAAGAATTCACAAAATTCTCTTCGCATTTTTTATTAAAGAATGGACACGAAAAAAATAGTCGATTGTGTTTACTCATCACTTGCGTAAAACTAACTGTAAATAAAAGGAAATATATACCATACATACATATTCATAAGTGTTTTTGTAACTTCTACGTATTCCTCAAAATGTGTTCGGTTAAATGTGAGCTTGCGGAGAAATTTGTGCGCGAAAAGCAAGCACATATATTAGTAATTTGTCGGAAAATGGCATAGCAGAAACTTTGAATTGTCTGAAAAGTGTGGTAATAAATAAAAAATAGTATTTTAAAAAAACCTTGTTGGTGGAACGAAGGTCTGGAAGCGGAAGAAAGGCAGGTCTC
The DNA here is from genome assembly GCF_027943255.1 of Anastrepha obliqua. NCBI lineage: Eukaryota > Metazoa > Arthropoda > Insecta > Diptera > Tephritidae > Anastrepha > Anastrepha obliqua. The sequence goes on from NC_072893.1 coordinate 67,733,385, forward strand.
AAGCTATAGAAGTGGTACAATTTTTTTTCGAAGAAACCTTGCCTTTCACTTCGAGATGCTGCAAAACAGATCCGTATGTCGAAAGGTTCCATCCAAAAAGCGCGCAAAAGTGAATGTTGACGATTGTATCAAAAGATCGTAACACCCAACACGTGCGCAAACATTATACAGCCAAAACATCCATAAATATGACTGGGTGGTTATGTACGATGAAATATACGTCAAAGTAGATTTTAAATAGATTTAGGACGCTGAGTTTTATATTGCAAAGTGTAAAGAGAGGAGAAGTTCGCTAAAAAATATTTAGTTTGGCAAGTCATCTGTAGCCAGTGTAGAAATGAAAAGCAAAACTTTCACCACGGCCTCTAAAATTCAAGAAATTTATTTGAAGGAGTGTTCGCAAAAACGTTTGCTGCCATTCCTAAAACCACATAAAGGCTTAGTTCTGTTCTTGTTCGTTCAAGCTTCAAATCGTTATAGTCGGCTTGCCATGAACTGGTATGAAAATCAAGGGGTAAATATTGTTCAAAAGAACCACAACCCTCCAAAACGTCCACAATTGCGATCTATTGAAAAATATTGGGCAAATGTTACAAGAAAATTGCTAAAAATAAAAAAAAAATAATAAAAAATAAACAGCAGTTTAAAATGAATTGGCAGAGAGCAGCAGATACCAAAAACTGATATCTATCGCCTAATGAAAGGAGTCGAATCTACTTATAAATTGCGCCATTTTGTTTACAACAAAAATAATTCATATGAGATTTTTTTTAAATTAACATAGTACGCTTAATAAAAAAGAAAATAAAATAAAAATTGTTTTGATAGTTTATTTAAATTTGATGTTAAAACGATTTTCGCTCGACCAATATTTTTGTGTCCATTCTTTAGAGTATTTAGAATGATTTTCGGTATGCAGTTTTTAGCGTAATAAACTTTTTTTGAAGTTGCTGAAAAATCCCGTTAATTTTTTACTATAGTTTTCTCTTATGCCGTTGAGCATTTTCTGCATATAGCACACGCAGAAAACATCTTCAACACTGCCAAGCGGAAAAAATTATAAAAAAGCAAAGGGAGTTTTTAGTGACTTCAAACTTGCATTTTATTGTACTAAAATTTTATAAGCTTTAAACTTGCATATCGGAAATCTTTCTAGACATTTTATATATACACTAAATAAAATAAAAAAATTAATAATTAATAATACTAAAATAAATAAATATATACATATATAAATGTATAATTAAAAATAAATATCGCTTTTAATACATAAATTGGCTGGCGAAAATCCTCCACTGAACCCTCCCCGAGGGTGCCAGCTGGTAATAAGTACCACAGTTTTCCTATTTTCAGGAGGTACTTAGCTAAGTTAAGGGTACTATGGGTAGGGTTCGATACTCCTCAATAGTACAGCACTACTCAAAGTACCTTTAACGTGGTCGGGGGTGAAGGGCTGGATTAAGGTGTGATGCGACCCGTGCCGAGAATCTGTCAGGCTTGGGGCCCTTCTATAAAATAACCAAGTCTCGAACGGAGCTTACGGATAACAGGCGCCCTCCGTAATAATTAGCCTTACCCGTGTAGTTCGGAGCTATGCACGGGCGGACATCCTTTCTCCGACACTCGTGGGTCCAAAATGCAGAGAGATCATAAAAACATAAATAAAAAAAAGGAGATCGGTCCTCCTTCTAATAGACCGACAGGAACAAACAGTTCCGCAACAAGAGCAACGGTCGCACCGAGCTCAAGGAAAACGCCATCTATCGGCTTAATAAGTCGATCCAAACAAACAACGACAGCCTCAGCGAAAGCGAGGACAGTTGACACGCACTCAGAACTGGGCACAGGTCCAAGTACAAGTAGGGGGGCACTAGCCCGGCAGTCAACTGCGATTCAGCCCCCAAAAACGGTCCCGACCGGAAGCAATGCTACTGCTAGCTCCGGTACCGAAGGATGGCCGCTTGTGAGGGTGGTAGACCCAGCGAAAGCGAGCTACCAGGATCGCAGAAACGCGGCTAGGCTCCTAAGGAGGGTGCACGAAACTCGCCCAAAGGAAGGTGAAATGACACAGGAGTTGAAAGAGGCGATTGATAGAGCGAAAGCGATCATCCCTGATTTCAACCCTGACTTCAAACCAACACAATCGGCTCCGAAACGACAGCGGTCCTCGGAGGAAAATAAGCCAAACGCAAAAAGGCACAAATCAATGGGCGTGACGCCCAGAAGATCATTTGCGGAGGTTGCAAAAGACCGCCTGATCATAGGAGTCCTGGACGAGAACCACCCAGAAGGTATGATCCCCATGGCCCAGTGGAAATGGATCGAGGCCGAGCTAACGAAAGTGGCACTGAAAGTTATTCTGGAGAACCCCGGTCCCCCGCCTGCGTGCGAAGACTTAGGCTGGCACCAAGGCCAGATAAAAATTATAGCTTGCGACGATGAGAGATCGGTTCAACTGTATAAAGAGGCCATCTCCAAAGTCGGCGAAGTGTACCCAAATGCCAAGCTAGTGGTCGTGGACAGGAAGGATATTCTGTCCAGGCCGCGAGCAAGGGTTTGGTTACCTTCAACCGTCGAAGACCCGGAAGAGATTATGAAGCTCATTCGGGTCTGCAATCCGGACATCCCAACGCAGGAATGGAGGTATGTCAAAACTCTCACCAACAAAAATAGCGCAGAAGAATCGAAAGAGCAGAAGCGCGCCACCATGCAGGCTCTCCTGCTCCTCACAGAGAATTCAATCGAACCATTAGCGAAATGCGATGGGCATCTGAGATACGGTTTTGTAAAGGTGAAACTTCACATTTACAAAACAGACACAGATGCAATTGAGTTCCTCGCCACTAAGGAAGGTGAAAAGCACATGGGCGAACTAGAACCCATGAGCGAAACCGAGCCAATGAGCGAAGACGACCGGCCCACCGAAGAAGAATACGCCTCTTCAGGCTCAGAAATGGGCTTAGGAAGGCTGTACTTCGAACGGGAGGGTAAGTACCACACACAACAGCGTAAGTATTCCGAAAGGGAACTTTTATGCGAAAGCAAAGAAGACCCAGACATAACGCTAACAGCTGATGCATCTTCTACAGATAAACCTTCATCACTGTAAAGAAGCCTGCCTTGCCCTCCTGGAGCGTCTGGCAGAAGATCAGCCGGACGTAGTCCTCATCCAGGAACCCTGGGTACGGAATGGCGAAATCTGCGGTCTGAGGACATCAGGGTATAAGGTATATAAGACCAATGGTGAAGGTACTAAAAGAGCATGCATAATGGCAAAAGCACATCTTAATATATTTATGATTCAAAATTTCAGTAACGCAGATACTACGACGGTTAGCTGGGAAGTGAGCGGAAGCAACATCTGGCTAACCTCGTTCTACTTTGCTGGAGACGACACAGGTCCACTGCCGTCGCCGCTAATAAGAAGCCTTGTGGAAGACTGCAAAGCACACAACCGCAAACTAGCCCTAGGGGGTGATGCCAATGCCCACCATACCGTATGGGGGAGCTCGGATACAAACGAACGAGGTGAGTCTCTTTTCAATTATATTATATGTAGTAAGCTTTTAGTGTGTAACAAAGGCAATGAACCTACATTTATTACGCGCAATAGACAAGAAGTTCTTGATATTACGCTAGTTTGTCAAACCCTCTACGAAAAGATGACGCAGTGGAGGGTTCTGAATGAACACTCTTACTCCGATCATCGTTACATAGAAATAAAATTTGGGGGAAAAAACTCACGGGCCCCGCCCGCCAGCAGGAACTTGAAAAAGACCAACTGGCATATATATAAACGGGAACTTAAGGAAAGACTTCCAAACTCCCAAAATATTACTATTGAAGACAGAAAATCATTGAACGAACACGTACAAATCCTTACGGAGGTCTGTAGAACTGCGCTAAACAAGGCTTGCCCCTTAATTAAGTATAAGGGGAAGAAAAAGCCGCCCTGGTGGTCAGAAGACCTGTCTACACTAAGAAACGACAGCAGAAGACAGTTTAATAGAGCGAAAGCGACACGAGAGAGTAAAGACTGGGACTGCTACTACACTAAGCTAAAAATTTACAAAAAAGAAGTTAGGAAAGCGAAAAGGTCTGGTTGGAGAACGTTCTGTGGAGAAATCGAAGGAACCACAGAGGCCTCCAGACTGCGTAAAATCCTTTCAAAAAAACACTATACCACCGGATACCTCCAAAAACCGGACAGGAGTTGGACTACTTCGAGTGACGAAACTCTGAAGTTGCTAGTGGACACACACTTTCCCAGCAACGAATCATCTAACGTGTTAATCAACAATGGTACAGAAAGACCAAACTCTGACATTGAAGAAATAATCACTGAAACTAAGATAACCTGGGCAGTGAACACGTTCAAACCATTTAAATCACCGGGCCCAGATGGATTATTCCCGGCCCAAATACAACATTCACTAAACTACATCATGGAGTGGTTGACGGTCATATTTAAGGCCGCTCTGAAACTGAAAAGTGTCCCATCAACATGGAAAGAGGTAAAAGTGGTCTTTATCCCTAAAGCGGGAAAAAGTTCACACACGACACCTAAGGATTTCAGGCCAATAAGCCTATCCTCCTTTCTGCTAAAAACATTAGAAAGAATTTTAGAAGAGCATATTAGGGCTAACATCAGCCCTTATAAGCTCAGCATCTCACAACATGCGTACTGTAAAGGGAAATCAACCGAAACAGCACTTAACTCACTTGTTACAGAAATCGAGAAGTCAATGTATAATAAAGAATTCACACTGGTAGCCTTCCTAGATATCGAGGGCGCATTCAACAACATCCTACCGGAAACCATAATAAAGGCACTGACGGACTTCGGGATCTCTGGCGCCCTGGTTGAGTTCATCAAAAACATGCTCTTGAGCAGATTGGTGATCGCAACCCTAGGGGACTCAGAGATCAAGAAAAAAGTTAGCAGAGGAACACCTCAAGGCGGTGTGCTGTCCCCTCTCCTATGGGTGCTGGCACTAAACTCATTGCTAAAGAGCCTAGAGGAGAGAGGACAACACGTTGTAGCCTATGCGGACGATGTTGCATTGGTAGTAAGGGGGAAATTCCCCAATACACTCATAGAAGTCATGCAGGATTTACTAAACATGGTTGAAAACTGGTCAAAAGCAAATGGGCTAAGCGTCAACCCCAATAAAACTGAACTCATCCTATTTACCAGGAAACACAAAATTCCAAATATAACTCCTCCGACTCTAGGTGGAACGGCACTGTCATTCAGTGATGAGGCCCGCTACCTAGGTCTAATACTAGACCGAAAGCTAACATGGAAGGCAAATGTCGAAGATAGAGTAAAAAGGGCGACAATAGCACTATACTCTTGTAAACAGCTAATAGGACTAAGTTGGGGTCTCTCCCCATCTATCGTATACTGGCTTTACACGGCAATTGTCAGACCAATCCTAACATACGGCATATTAGTATGGTGGCCAGCTTTAGATAAATTGTACGTCAAAAGAACCATGGCACACGTACAAAGAATGGCCAGTCTCTGCATCTGCGGGGCCCTCAGAACCACACCCACAGATGCACTAAATATTATTCTTAACATTCTACCAATAGAGCAGTACGGTAAGCAAACAGCTGCCAAAGCAACTCTCAGACTAAGAGAAATCGGCCTACTCAGAACGTACCAAAGAGGGCACTCCTCAATTTTAGAACAATTCCCCTGCATTCCCAGCACAACGGATTTCTGTAGGACCAAGGACATCAATTTCGATAAATCCTTTGTCACAGTATTTCCTTCCAAAGAGGAATGGGATAACGGGCTCATTGTCAAGATAAATGACTTAAACATCTACACAGATGGCTCAAAACTAGACAACCAAGTAGGCGGAGGGGTCTACTCCGACAAACTCGGAGTATGCCAATCATTTCGCTTGCCTGATCATTGCAGTGTATTTCAGGCGGAAGTCACTGCCATAAAAGAGGGACTTAAAGAGATAAAAACGAGAGTATTATCCGCAAATGAAGTCTTCATTTACTCGGACAGTCAAGCAGCAATAAAAGCGCTGGAATCAAAAACACACTCGTCAAAAACAGTTCTAGAATGTTTTAAACTACTAGATGACGTATCTAAGTGCTACAAGGTGCACCTTATCTGGGTGCCAGGCCACAGAAACATTGCAGGAAATTGTAAGGCGGATGAACTTGCAAGAACCGGTACAACGCTCGGTCTCAAACCGGATAAGGCGCTGATACCCATGCCCATAGCCACTTGTAAATTACTTATAGACAGGGAAACCATCAAAAAGGTAAATACAATCTGGCAAAACCTCACAACAGCGGTCGATCGAAGATCTTGCTACGATTCAACAGAGAATCTATAAGAAAAATGATAGGTGTTTTAACTGGTCATTGCTTAATAGGCAGCCACGCTAGAAGGTTAGGACTCCCTTACTTCGATTTCTGTAGAAGCTGTCTTAATACAGAAGAAGAGGAAACAGTCAGACACCTTTTATGTGAGTGTGAAAGCCTAGCTATGAGAAGGCTGCGCACTCTCGATACAGCATTTCTAACCGATGTAGCGGACATAGCCCATCTAAAACTAACGAAGCTCTGCTCGTTTATTAAAGCAACCGGATGGTTTGAAAAGGAACACGTAGAGTAAGGATAAGCTCCAGTGGTATCACAATGGACCTGCCGAAGGTCTAAGTGTGTCTTGCGACAACCACCCTACCTACCTACCTAATACATAAATTTCGAACTGAGTTTTTTTCAATTTTTAATTCTTAATTCCTGTAAATGCATCGTGTCTGCGAAATTCGATATACTAACAAAAAAGTATGTTTCACTTCTCTAGCTATTAAAATGAATAATAAGAAGATAAAAAAATTATTCTCCGCAAATTTAAAATTTCAGCACTTAGAAAAATTAGCTTCGTCAAAGAGAAGCTCTGCAGTCCCCATTTTATTTCATATTACTTAAAAAAATTCTACAGTTTGTAACATTGGCAATAATACACTTTTTCAGAATTGTAATATATTTTATTTTAGTAAATATTTGTATTGTTTTATATTTTTATTATATATTTTTTTATTTTATTTTCTCGCTGAAAGAATTCCCAAATTTCTTTCTTTCTTTTTTTTCCGCCGCCACCATTCTTGTGTCCCTTTATTCCCAACTTCCAAAAAAAAAAATATGCCACATCACGTCTCCTTCGAGACACCCCTCAGAGCGCGTCCAAATCAAAATACGAAATTCTTAATGCTAATTTGTTTATTTTAATTGCAAATATACTTATACTAAAAAACTGGAACCATCAACCAGTAGAAATAGAAAAGAAAAACAGCGCGACACTCATTGCTGAGCAATTTTTTTGACCGCAAGTGCACATACCGCAATTCCCCACAGAAGGCGGAAACGATCAGATAAGGCCAGTGCCTGACTTCAATCGCCGCACACACAAGTGATGATTATTTCACTTTCATTATCGCTGATTAATAAATAAATAAAAAGAATTATATGAGCTGTTTGAAGTAGGCAGATACTTCAGAATTCGTTATTTATTTATGGCATAAAATTTCGCACACTTAAACCAAAGCAAAGTATCTGATGCGTTAATTTATTAAATAATTTAAGTTTGCGAAAATTTTGCTTATGGGTTTTGATAAACCGATATCGATGGCGCCATTCTTAAGGTACATATAAACATACACTTTGATCAAAAAGAAATACCCACATTTTTTGCCTGATAAAGAGTTTCATAAATCCTAGATAATTTTGGTTTAATAAATTGTGCCACGCGCTGCTACTTAATCCATTAAAGAGCATTTTTCAATTTGAATTAAATTTAAGACATTTTGTTATTTGTTCTGCCGCCGACTAATTACCACTTTAGGCATTTGTGTATTTACATAAACGTCTGCCGCCAATACCGGCTGGGCGATGTTATTTTCATAAACATTTTTAGTCATTTGCATTCTGATAATTTGTGTGTTTCATGCCACGTTTTGTCCTTGAGTTTTAGAAAATATGCGCCACAAGCCTTTGCATAAGATTTCACTCAGAAATGAACCTTTAAAATTATCAATGCCATGTCACGCATGTCAATGCCAATCACGCGTACATACGCACAAACATTGTAGACCTATTTGCAGGGCAGGCCAAATGTTTGGCAACCAACTCAAAAGTGCTTGCTTAACTTTCTGCCTATGATTTGGCAATAGAACTCTAGTGTTGCTGTGTTAATTCAATATTTTAGTGGAAAATCAACATTAGGGTACCACATTTCATCTTTTTTGAATCATGTAATTCATAATGAAACTGGCAGTGTTGTAAAATGATGGACGTGCAATACAGCACTCAACTATGTGAGTTTAGGTATATAGTAGAAACGTTGGAATAGGAGGAGCAGGGTCGGTATTAATATCGCCGACAAAAACTGATTGACTTGCAGATCCAATATATGTATTGTATATATAGACGTATGTATTATATATACATATTAGGCCGGGTCGACTTGTGGGGAGGCAAAAAAATCGCCCATTGCTCTGTGAAAATCATATTCTAGGGATCAAAATAAGAAACTTTGCCGAAGGAACCATACCTCTAAAACGAATTCTGATGTCCCTCAATTTGGGTCGAACTTTTTAGTTTCTTTTCTCATGTAAAGGCCAAAAATGGTGATATTTTGAAATGATTGTATGGGGAAACCCCCAGGGGAGTTCCAGGCGGTGTGCCACTGGCATGGGTGGATCGGCCGTCCAAAGTTAGTGGGGGTCGGTCATACATTTCGACTCGATTGGAGCACTCTAAATGGGTCAAAGTGGGATTTTTCGTTCGACCCAAATTCGGGGACATCAGAATTCGTTTTAGAGGTATGGTTCCTTCGGCAAAGTTTCTTATTTTGATCCCTAGAATACGATTTTCACAGAGCAATGAGCGATTTTTAAATCGACCCGCCCTAATACATATACTCTTATAAGTACAAATATTGAATTCTTGATCGACCTCCTCTTATTTGTGCAGTATGTCCTATATTTTTTCACAAATAGAGGGGCTCACAGGTTTGTACTGAGTCCGAATGTTATCCCGGTTGAGGAGCTTGCTAAAACACAATTATTCCCCTGTTAAACTTTATTCCATATATGTAAAGTATTTTAAAAAACCAGAGCCCCAGAAGGGCACAACGGCAATGAAGATCAGGACATCAAGGCAACGAAGAGGCTGACTGCCTAGTAAAATTAGGCACTACATCAAAATTCTATTGTCCAGAACCTTTCTGCAGGCATTCAAAGCTCACATAAAGATTATTTTCAACGATTTGCATAACAAGGTATTCATATGACGCTGGACGGAAAGTCTAGGACAGAGGCAGGCAAAAAAGTGTATCCTTAAATTGGATAGAGAGACCTTACGAAATCTCATTGGATATTATACGGTAGGACGTGGCCTTTGTTTTATTTCAGAAAACTGGGATTAGTAAAATCAAGCGTGCCATTTTTGGAAGCTTGTCGACGAAACGCCGAGGCAGATCCTCTTGGAATGTGCAGCTTCCGCAATATGAAGTGTTGAAAACTGTTGAAATTTATTAGAAGCCTTAAATTTAGGCTCGTGATTAAGCAAAATAGATCTCTTCTAGTGCTTCAAGTGGTCCAGTGAAAACCAAACCAAAGAAACTGATTTTGAGTTGATCATGAAAAACGACTTTGGCCTCAACTTCGCTGTTCACTGCCCTGACAGAAGGGACCAAGAGTCTGATATTGTTTCAAGCAATGACAAGTTTCCAATCTTAACAGCAGCAATCTTCGAACAGCAGAACAAGATCTGGCGCCTGCTCCTAACAATTCTTATTAAGAGCAACTTGCAAACTTTCAGATCTTTCAGATCTTTCAAGTCAAGATTTATGTAAAGGATATGACGACAAAGCTGGTAAGCATGATGATCATCGCTCTACTGTCCTTCTTTACCAGCGAGCTGCGATTAGGGCCCTTACATTGACAACGTCCAAGTCGCAGCACTGCATCAATTAGTTGAGTTCCGAGATATATTGGTGTTTCGGGAGATGAGGAAACAGATAAGCGTGTGCGAGGAAAAATTCAGAGACCGGACTTGGAGAATCGAGTTTAAACACACAAACAACGTGTTTCAGTTGAAGATAAGGTTAGAGTAGTTCCTACAATTAGCGGCAATCCTGCGAAGTATTGCATTCACTTTCTCTTGATGAACAAAGAACCTTACGATACCTACTGTGGCTCTGGAAAACGGATACACGGCTTTTCACGGGAATGCTTAAGACGCACAGGACTATTGGCTACATGACTGCATGGTTTGGAGTCATACAAACCTATTTCTGTAGGAGTTGTAGATATGAGGAAGATATGAAGCCCATTCAGTACTCACAGGGCCACTCACTATTCCGATCTCTCGTCTACTGTAAGTAGTTTAAGTAATTCGGACTATCGACGGCGTTTAGGCTTCATAAGCCTGCAGGAGAGGAACTTATTGTGCCTTCTCGCACATAAACGCGGCTCTAACCAGATGTTATACTTTCGTGGTCCCAGGTTAGAAATTAACCGAGGTGGGAGGATAGTATTACTATCGGTGTGAAGACACCTTTGAGATGTTTCTGACAATTTGATTTAAACCTCCTTCAAAAAAAAAAAAAAAATTTGAGCAAATGACGAGATTTTTCATGAAGCATCTCTTCGATAGTGGAGGGCGAAATCTTTGCTACGCATTTCAGTTGACCTCCGCATCCGCCGAGTGGGTTCGTTGAGAAGAACTCCATGTAACCTCACGTAACCTCATCTAAATTGCCCTCAGATACCTTTGGACATCATCAGCATTAACACGGGTATTACAATATTTTAAAGCACTGGGTAAGGTGTTAATATGCTTTGGAAATATGGTTTGAAAAAAAAAATAAAAGAAAAAAAAACAATGAAATAAAAAATAAAAAAATAAAAAATAAAAAAATTAAAATAATTATATATGTATATATTATATATTTGTGAATGATTGTCTATTTACCTTAGTTCATAGTCATTTGTCCTAACTACATTTTGAATATGATATCGCTTATGGAAACCTTTGGCTTTGACGGGCAATAGTGTTGTTTTTTCGTCATTTTGTCACGTTGCTCAATGTTAAGGCCGATATAACGATTTCACGTAGAATGTTGATTTTCAATAGAGCGAAAGTCCTTGATTTGTTGATGTATATCTTGAACTTCAAATAACCGCTCAAGTATCATAAAAGTTTACTGACCTTAAATCTCAGAGATCTGAAAGATCTTAGTGGCTAGTCAGTATTGGCATTTTTCCGATATCAGTTGCCTTGTGAACAATAAATTTATTGTTTATCGAGCTATGTGGCATGTGTCGCCATCTTATTGGTTTCATTGATCACTAATACAGGCATCACAAAATTTCTTATCACGGAAAGAAAGGCCAACTGATAATCATAATCACCCAAAATTCGTACCAAACTATAACTGTTTGGTCGTCAGGAGACTGTTTTTCAATTTGCTGAAATAATTAAAGGTGCTCTCTAAAGAAAATTGCAATTTCGCTTATTTAGATTTCTTTTCAACGAACAAAGCGCCTCGTCAGGCATGATAATTTTTCCCGAAATTTGGAAGTTATTTTGAAAATACAGCTGAACAATTTCGGTGAGATTATTTGAACTGCTTACTGCTGCAAGCCCTACACCATCTTTGAGTCATACTTCCAACGCTGCATGGAAGTAGTCGATCTGATGGGCCGTCAAAAGTTGTAGGGTTTCCCTGTGCTTTCCCTATAAATGACAAATCTCGCATATGGATAAGCTTTTTTTGTTACTATTTTTAATACATTTGCCATGTTATTACGACCGAATATTAGGTGCATAGAATAGATGTATTATCTCAGTGCCCTATCGCCCTGGGCACAGAATATTTAAAATAATTCACCGAAATTGAAAAAAAATACATTTTTACAAATCATTCCCGATTCTCGGAATACCCACAGAAAGTACCATAATTTACATAGAAAATACCGACGTATGCAAATATAGAGTAGCTTGTAACGCGATACTTGACATTAGCGACAATAAACATTGAACTACAAATTGCAAATCGATTCCTGGTAAAGAAACCGTGGAAACGAAAAATACTCGAATGCAAATTGTAAACAAATGCGTTGATAGCAAATCTACAATATTGATAATTAATTACGTTACAGTTGTAGAGCAAAATCAACAAAAAAGAAACAACATTTCGAACGACAAGCAGCGATAAGAGGCGCCGCTAAGCGATATCAATAAACACAACACATAAATGCGATGACGTTACAAGGGTGCGGTGCGGTTTGAACAATCCCAATAATTGTTTACTAATTACTAATGCACGCTTTGAATTTGTTTGCATTGCAAATAAACGAGTGCATTTCTGCTTATCAGCACACAAAGTAAGAAAACAGAAAAATATCACCTAGAAGCTTTCAAATGCAGTGGCATTGACAGTATTGCGCGCGAAACGTAGCTGCAAACAGGCAAATGCTGGTGCATTCACACATACATGCACACCTGCAACACATGCCTAACGTTAAGCCAAGTATACATACATAGGTATAGCAAATATAACGCATATGAAACGCAGAACTGATGGCGAAGGAATATGAAAAGGGATCGAATTCATTCATATAAAAAGGCGTGCAAAACAAAATAGTAAAAAAATATAAATAATAATATACAAATCTGTTGATTAAAGAAAAGAAAGATAGGAAATTCAATTTCAATGCACAAGCTAAGCTGAGTGGCAAGAAACCTTTTTTCTTTGAGTTAAATTTCTTGCATTTTCCCATTTGATGGCAAAAAGTAAATAACTAAGAAATTGTAAAATAAAATTCTATGATAATTTTTTTAAGAAATTTTATTATAAAACTTACTATTTATATTAATTTTATTGTGGAAAAATTTTAACTAAATTGTTTTAACAAACTTATAAGAAAAGTTAGCTTAAATATCTTTTATTCTGTAAAAATGTTACTTGCAAGTAAAGAATATTTTTTTAATTCTTTCATATTAAAATTAGCAAATTGTTTATTAACTCTCCAATTCAGAAGTCAAACTGAGTATGGAAAAAATTTGCCCATTTTTGAGTTTAACTTCTTGTATTTGCCCATTTGATGGAAAAAGATAAATAAATAAGAAATTAAAAAAAAATGTAACTAAATTTTTTTAAGAAAATTTTATTATAAAATAGATTTTATTGTGCAAAGTTTTAACAAAATTTTTTTAACAAACTTTTCTGATAAAATATCTTCTATAAAGATATTTTTTAAATTCTTTCAAATAAAAATTAATAATTACATTGGTTATTAACTATCCAATTCAGAAGCCAAGCTGAGTGGGAAAAACATTTTGAAATTTTTTGTATTTGCCCCCTTGATGGCTTTTTGAAATAAATAAGAAACTAAAAAAAAATGTGTACTACTTTTTTTAAAGAAAATTGTATTATAAAAAAATAAAATTATTAAATTTTAACTAAATTTTTTTAAGAAAATTTTGTTATAAAATAGGTTTTATTGTGTAAAAATGTTGCTTACACGCAAAGAATATTTTTTGAATTTTTTCATATAAAAATTAAGAAATTGATTATTAACTGTCCAATTCCGATGACAAACTGAGTGGGAAAGAACTTTTTTTGGAGTTACATTTCTTGTATGTATTTGCCGATTTGATAGCAAAAAGTAAATAAATAAGATATTTGAAAATAAAATTTTAAAATACATTTTTTTAGGAAAATTTTGTTAAAAAACAGGTTTTAAATTCTTTCATATAAAAATTAAGAAATTTATTATTAGCTCTCCAATTTAAAATCCAAGCTGAGTGGGACAAAATAATTTTATTTTTGGAGTTAAATTTTTTGTATCTATATGTGCACGGTTGATTCTGTGCTTCCGGTGGTCCAGTGCAACCTTCAACGCAGATCTTTGAGATCAGGGCAAGCAGTTACCCATCCGGTCTGAGATAAAACTTAGAAAGTGGAAATGGATCGGATATAACTTACGAAAAGATCCTACTGAAGTCTGCAGACGGGAGCTAGAATGGAACCCGCAAGGCAGGAGACGACAAGGTCGGCCAAGGTGCACATGGAGGAGAACGTTTGGAAAGGAGATGAGTGCTACTGAAAAATCATTTAAGGAATTAAAATTCACTGCGAAACCCGTGCGCGATGTAAAGTTCTATGCTATGTGGAGGTCTTCTTTTACATTCGGGACAAAAGGAAAATAAGATATCAAAAAAGTTAAGGCACAATTTTTTAAAGGAAATTTAAAAATTAAACAGCTTATATTGTGTAAAAATTTTACTCACACTTAGAGACTATTAAAAAAACAAAAATAAATAAAAAATAAATAACAATGATTTACAAAGTATTTTAATAGGTTTTTGATTGATGGATATTTTTCTATTAAAAAATGGCTGTTAGACAAAAATAAATAGCAGCTATGGACAACGGTATTGTTATTCTAAAATCATTTTGGATTAAAAACTAATTTTTTTTCAAATCCTGTCACTTGTGGATGCCACCGGAAACTGCAGGGTTAGCTAAATTCACGTGGAGTGGTTATATGTGTAAGCAATACACCTCATTCTTAATGTTAATTTACAATTCTCTATGTCAACTTATGTATATTATCCCAATAAAAATGTCCACTTTCTCATTATGATTTACATCTTCTCACCTTCCAAATCTCAATTTAATTTAAACAATTTCCAAAATTTTTTGTGTTGCCCCTCTGGCGAATAACTTAGAAAAAACAAACAATGAATACTTTAATGGATTTCTCATACCGAAAAACTTCTTAGAACAAAGTCTTCTAAAAAACTTAGACACTTCTCTTCCAATTTTCTACGACACTACAGAAAATAAGAAACAATAACAATTTGGGCGCTCTCACAAGCACGAACTCGGTCTTATAGTAGATCTATGTTAACTTCGCCTAATACATACACAGTGTATGCTCAGAACTTTTATGTTCGGAAATCTTAACTGTCCACAAGTCTATACAATATTTTCCTTGCATGAATCATGCTAAAATCCTACAATTTAACATAAATTTTCTGAAAAGTTTTTTTTTTTTTTGCAATATCATTTGCAATCGCAGTAGCTATGGACGAAAATCACACCAGTGCGTGCATGACACGGAAGATTAAGGGTTGTTAGAAACGTCGTTCCCGTTCCACATACCGGCGCAATGAATTCGTGAATAGCCAAAGATATATCGAATCTTCTCTCTGTCTTCTTTGGATATTGTGGAGAAACAAATATGGAAACCACTAAATCAAACTCCAGCGTAGCCTCCGAGGGTTTGTGTGAGGCTATCATTCGGTAAGGATCGGGAGCGAAACCTTCTGTGGGCATAATCTATCCATAGCTGTCGCCCCTTGGCAGGCAAGGGCAAGCCGGCGAGTTAATTTCTGCTATGAAAAATGTTCTCATAAAACACCATCTGCCGTTCAGGTCGGCGTGAAACTATAAAATCTTTCATCACATCATGACATGACAAAGATAGGGCGCCAGTTACATAATATATGATGTTTATGTGAGAATTTTTCTTTGAGCATACAGCTGAAATGAAATGTCCACATATAATTTATTTTCAGAACACTTCATTCTTAAATTTGGATAATATGACGTAGAGTCTCATAAAAATAATTAATAAATACCAAAGCATGTAGCATCGTAATACATATACCTATATACATAGGTGTTTTATTTAGAAAAAAAAAAATTTAAACATCGTCTGGGAATCTTAAGAATTCGTATACCTTAATGAACTCACGAAATCACTCACGGAAGTTTACGAAGCCTGAGCATCCACTGTACTCGTATATGCGAGTAGGCCTGTTATTCGTGTTTATTTATAAAAAATGTGTAATACGAGGTCCCACTGACAAATAATTACATATAAATATACATATATGTATATATGTATACATATTGTAAGCAAATGCGCACTTATATTTTTATGTATTGTATAATATAATTAAGACACTTTTCCTACTCTCACCGAAAGTTGATTTCTTAATCACCGCTGCGTATGAGTAATATCAAATTTGTATGGTATCGATTTGCTTTTGACTTGCAACATTTCAATTTTAACAACTGTCCAAGCAAACACTTAAGACATGTAGGCATTTCTCAATCTATCCACAAGCAAATATTTCATATTTCCACCGAAAGACCTTAGAAACTAAAAATATTGAAGTACCAAATATTGAAGTGCAGAGTACAATTCATATTTCGTACACACAGCTGCTGCTCAGGAAAGTGCAATGACCCACAAGCGTCTGTGAGTAAACAATACATTTATTTCGGCGCCCATCTATGTACTATTACGTACCGCATACAACACATACGATACTGCATATTTGGCACCTTTAATTTGCAGCATTTACTAAAACAACAAACGACAACAAAAGTAATCGTGCACAGAGGGCTAGGATATTAATGCGAGCAACATTTTAAGTGTAAAATCGTACAGAAGATAAAAGGAAAATTTAAACTTCTCTCAACAACTAGCACAACGTTTCGTATTAACCTAACAAATATTTGTACATATAAATAAATAATGTCTTCGTGTGCGTAAGTGTATGTGAGTTTGCTTAAATATGTAACATTAAAAAGTGTTGTACATCCCCTGCTGGGAAATCCGCTAATAAGAAATTGGCGCGTTTCTTGTGAAGTGAGAGCGATGGTGAGCGATTCGGTCTCATACAAGCAGTTATTCAATTTTGTGCTGTTCTAGGAAGTGTCAATGCACGCACGCCGAGTTCTGTTTTCGCTAGTACTAAATGCGGCAGATGCGATCTACTACTTTTGGAAGGCATTTTTTGATAGTTCCTATTTAAAGTTGGGAAGTTAAATGTTTTTTTAGTTGCATGAGAAGCATAGATGTCAACAACTATGGTATGACAGCTAAGAACAGCAAACTGTGTTGACATTTCTGTTCAGTGAGGTTTGGGAAGTTATCATGAATCGTTTAATGCCATAAAAACCCTTCGAAATTTTGGAAATTTACTTCGAAAAAATCTGTTTGCGAAGTTCATAGAGTGAAGCGTTGCAGAAGACGGAGAAATCTCGATTCGGTGACGTTTTTAACTTATTGGCCTTGTCCTTCCACTACATCGAAATTTTTGCACAAGGATTGTGGCTTAAATAAATAGAAATAAATACTGATCATGGCTTACGTGCCTATAAAATAAAGCTCGTGCAAGAATTGAAGCCAAATGACCACCGTTTGTATCGCAGTTTTGCTAACTGGGCTCACTTGGATTTATTGGAAAAAGTAGTCAAAAAATGGACTTATCGAATGAATCATGTAATTCGTAGCAGCTCCTGACATATGTATGTTGGATATTCATATTCAAAAAATGAATGCTATAAAATTATCTACCAGATTATAGTAAAAAAAAATTCCAACTATTTCTATTTTATATTCATTTTTAAGTTTTGAAGCTTTTAAAAAACAACCTTTATTTAAGTAAAACTTTGGCGTACTATTCCGAAAGTTTTAGGCTAGACGCAGGCTAATGATTGGAACACGTGAACTAGTATTATATATTTTTGTTATTTTTTTAAGCATTTAGTGGAATTTGAACTAACGATTGGCTTTTGGCGATTTGACTTTGGCGGGTGATGTATCAAAAATCTGGGTTATGGTTAGATATTTTATAAATTTTTAGGTTATTGCTTGAATAAAGTTGGGAAAGAGGTATTGTTCGAAATTTTTTTAAACTTTTTTTTATTGCGAATAATTCATAAATATTAACAAATGACTAACAAGCAACTTAAATATGACAAAATTATATAATTTTCACTCCACATAATATAAATTATTTTATGGAAGTATGAGATCGTTAGGTTTAGTGCGTCTGAACTTTTGTATTAATCTGTAGATTTCAACTAAGTTATGTGCTTCTACATTGATGCAGTTTACTAGTCTTAGTTTGAAAATAAGCATCTTTTTTAATTGAAAAAGCAAAAGTGGAATTATTGGCGTTTTGAAGATCCAATACATCTACATCGAGTGACTGTTTGATATGGACTTTGAACATTGGATCATGATTTGTTTTTTTTTGTTAAATAAGCAAGAAATCAGTAAATAGCGAGTGATTTTTTGTCTCCCCTAAATTGAAGAGGCTGCTTTATAGCACCTTTGGAGGCAATAGGACAACCAAACTTGCATTAGATATTTTTCGTACGATCTGCAAAAATTGCACAAATAGACGAACTGGTAATGCCAACTGGCTACTCAGAAGCGGCGAGAATTTTTTATTACGGCAACACAACGGTGGGGCATTGAGCCCACCAATTGCTCACATCGCTGCTTCGGTATCTTCAGCTACGCAGTTTTAACGATTTCACAAAGTTATTGACTGTTACGCGGTTTGTTATTGTGTAAAGCTCGTTTAAAGTCGCCCCACAGATTTTTTATAGGACTGAGGTCGAGAGACTGAGCTGGCCATTCGATAACCTCAATTTCATGTGCGCGAAAGCAATCCTTGGCCTACCTGCTCGTGTGCTTAGGCTCATTATCTTGCTGGTTGGCCCATTTTAATGGTATTTCCTTTCGGCAACATAACATTCTGCATTATTTCCACATAAATATTGATGCCCATTATGCCACGAATTTTGTGTATGGGGCCTGCGTCATAATATGAGAAACATCTCTATACAATTTTTTTTTAGTCTCCATGTTTAATGGTGCTTAGAGTGTATTGAGGCTGATTTTCGGTGTCAGGTAGAAGTCTGACATATTGCCGTGAAGACGCGCCACCATACAAGAACGTTTTGCTTTATGTTTTGGTGTCAGGAGTGGGTTTTTTCGTGAGCTGGTAGCTGCTAATCGATCTTTCCGTAGTCCTTTACGTGCAATAATATCATAAACATTTAAGTTCACCGCTTTTTTAATTTGTATGATGAGCACCATGGAATTCTCGTTGAAGCACCTTGCAATTCTGCGATCGTCTTGCAGGGAAGTTTTTCGTTTTCCTACTCTTTTTCTTTCCCACAAATTTGATTGCATTTCAAATCATTTTTTCTGTGTAAGATCATCCATCTGCTCTCAATTTCAGAATCTGTTTTTCTTGTTCTGGGCACAGTGTTTCGCTCTATCCAACACTAGCCAAAACATAAGTAATATAAGAACCTGAATTCCCTTAACCAATCGTAGATATTTGGTACTGAATTTTTTTATTATTTATAGGAAAGAAATAAATTACTTCAAAATAATTTTTATTTTCATGTTCACAGCTGTACGTTTATATTCCATTTTTGAACCATTCACACCCTGAAGGTTGTGGAAGTGGTTCCCAACTCTTGAAATTTTACTAGTTGTGAACTAGAAAAGTTATTATAGTTGTTTCACTATTTCAGATTTGTCCTGCTGGGTTAGACCAAATATGTCACAGCCACGAAACGCATCCAATAGAAAAATACACGTACACGCAATCATCAGTCAAAAAAGAAAGCAGAATACAACAAGAAAAAATCGACCAGGCGCACAAAATTGAACGCAACAAGCGCCGGTGAAATGTGGGGAAAATGAAATGTTCTTGTGGCTAAAAGACGACGCAAACAAAGCACAGACAGACACCTATGTAGATATATATAGATAAATAGAAATGTGCAAGAGGTGTATGAGGACGCACACGCAGCACACGAACAGAAACACAAACACAAATCTCATTAGTACACCACGCGTTCGTCCAACCATCCACCGCGCCAATATCAACAGCACAGCGAGAATTTCCCCAGCAACTCGGTAAATTGCATGCCTTTTCCGCACGCTTGTACGACAGCCATATAGAGCGGCGAGCCATTAGAAATGTTAGCCAAGTATTTAGGTATGTATGTATGTATGTGTGTTTTGTAGTTTCAATTTTTGTATTTCAAATAAACTAAAAAATTATAATAATAACGGAATTGAAATAGACATTTTGTATTCTTTTATGATTTTTTCAACGAATTTTCCAATTTTGTTCACATATCTCTTGGCTGTCATTGTAACGTGCCGTTTGTTTGGATCATCGTCCACTGTCTGCTCATGGCAGCAAAGAAAATGGGTGACTTTTTTAAACATCTTTTTTTTCGTTGATTTTTTCATTGGCGCGTACGTGGGGGGCTATTTAAAGAGCTACGTTAGAGCTGATACAATTAAAGAAAAAAAAGAATGATTTTATTTATAAATCGCAAAGATTTCGGTAGATACACACATACAAACTATATAATACAATTTTATGGGGAAAATGTGTAGTGGAATCGTTCTACGAGGAATTACGGAAATTTTTGAAATTTTGAATATGACTCAGGCAGCGAATATGGACAGAACGCATCGCCTTTTTTGGAAGCAACTGAGTTTAAGAGCTTTTAGAAAATTACGTTAACGTTGCAACAGCTCATCATCGTTTGGCCCTATGGCTTCTTGTTTGCTTTGACCTGTTGAACAGTAAACCTCCATGTTGCTCTATCAGTTGCCGCTTACTTTCAGTTTTTTCGATTAAGCTCTACCTCTCGCTTTATTAGCGTATGCACTCGCCTCCAGAATTTTCCTTTGGGCTCTTGATATGTCCATTCTCATAACGGCAGACGGCAATAACAGACAATGACGGCATGTTGCTATTCTGCAGAAGGTTAATTGGGAAGAAATGGGGATTGACACCCAGAATGATACATTGGCTCCGCACGGCAGTGGTTAGACCAATTTTCTGCTATGGGATTTGTTTTCTCATATAAATTTGCAGACTATAGGCAAGCAAACGCTTACAATTTAATGCACTAAAAATTAATTACAAAAACTTAGTAAAATAAGCGCTTAAAAAAAGGAGTTCAAAGTTTTAGCAAATCTATAGAAAGGTGAAATGTCCTTGGGAAAGATTTGGGCATTAAAAGGGTTGACAAGGCCCTAAGACTTGTCCGATGCGAGCCCCGCGCCACCGAAAACATTATATGCCATACTAAACTTCCTTCCAGTAGATAAGATTGAAGACCTTAAGTAAGTGGTAAAACATGATAAGATTACGGCCACGGTAAGATCTTAAGTCGTATTTCCGAGCTTACTGCACTGGTGGAGTATGCACTCCCGCATGCAGTTGTTATTATTACATTCACAGCCCTCCTACCCTCAAGGGAAGTTTGGGAGTGGGACGATCTAAGACAGGACGAGTCCATCCATATACATCGAGATGGTTCAAAGCCATTTGAGTACGGTGGGCGGAGGTATATATTCCGAATATCTGGGGATCTCCTTTAGCTTTCGGCTCCCCAACTACTTCTGTATTTTTTTAAGGTTAAACTGCTGCCAATAATAAAAGCCGTGATACTGGTACAATTTGATGCGATACCTGGAGATGATATTTACATTTGCAGTAATAGTCAGGCGACGATAAAGTCCCCAAAAAGCAATCGCCAACTTCTAAGGTAGCTATGCCGCACATTTCTTAACGAGATGGCTGAGTCATTTCACACAAAGGTAACGTGGGTTCCTGGTCCTTGCCACATCGAGAGGAAATGTCGATAAACACGCTAAAATGGGCACCAATTTGTCTGAATGAATTATAAGATTTTTTTTTTGTAGGAAATTATAATAACATCAAATGAAAGATGGCATAACGAACTCATCTACAGAATCGCCCGACAATTCTGGCCGGCTCTCAATACTAAGCCCTCAAAATGTTTGCTAAGCCAGAATAAGCATAATCTTAGCACTTAATTCCGTCATAACGGGGGCAGACACGCTCAGAGGATGGGCGTGCAGAGATATGAGACTGCAGAAGCTGTCTAAATTACGATCTCGCACCTTCTGTACCACTGTCCTGCTTTATACAGACGTAGATTCACCGCTTTAGGTGGAAAATTTCTTTACTTGGAGATTTAGTTGCAAATCAGAGATCTTCTAAAATTTTTGAAGAGGTCACATTGATTTAGGAGAGCTAACGACAAGTTTCCCCCGCGCCGTTACTATGACCTATGAGCCTGAGTGTGTCTCATAGTAGACGGCTGTTACAAACTAACCTGACCTAATCTGACTCCATTAATTCTTAAACCTGCGATTTCTTCTCTTATACACTGCGCGGATTGTATATGGAGATACCAGACGGGACGAAAATGCTATCAACGGAAAAGTGGTGTTTTATTTGCCAAATTTTGCCAAAATTGTTGGCTTGTGCAGGCATACATCCAAGTTATAGATATACTAAAATTTCAGTACTACTAAATTTAAGCTGTTTTGGCTACATACTCGCTCGCACGTATTATATTTCTTAACCGTGCGCAATGTTTATTTCGAATAATTATTTTCATGTAAGTCCTATGCGGCGCTCTTTATTTTTCCGATTGCTATACAATTTCATAATTATGTTAATTGTAATATTATTAAATACAAAAATAAGTTACAAATTAATAGCCTCACACGCCAGATGAGCGGGGGTCTAGGACCGAAAAATTACACAAAAACTGCGCGTGCGACCTTCGCGTCACAGATGCCAAAACAGTACACCAAACACTTTCGCACATTCTAAAATGGAAAACGGCACAGACGCCAAGCGAAAGCCAAAATATTTGTGAGAAATTGTAAAAGTTTATCGTACTTACACAATAAAATACGTAGTAAAAATGTGTAAGCATGTCTATGTACGTACATCTGTGCATGTGTGCATACGCACGAGGGAATTTTTTCGCTTTGCTATTTTTACTGCTAAGCAATGTGGCACATTAGCACTTTTGAATATTCATATGAGCCTGTGGTACGATTATTACGTACATTAAATGCTTTTTAAGTGATTTTAAGTTTGAAATTTTTAACTGCGCTCTTGAGACTTGAATATTTTCGAATGAAATGTTGGTCATTTTACTAGTCCCGTGACAAGCAGAGCAAGTTCAACAGTTCTTTACACAACTACGTGTGTATGTATGTATGTAAGTAAATATGTATATAAACATATATGTACACATTTTATTACAGATACATATATTTGATCGGCGGTGACTTCAGCAACCACTCAATGCTCATTCAATGCTTCAGCGAACTGTAGACTATTCTGGTTCGCAGTTTTATGGCAGTGGGTGTCTTGATTTCTCATTCGAACTAATAAAATGTGAGCACTTAAATCTATTTGTGTCGCTGGTGGTACGAGTATGTGCATATATACATACATACATATGTAGGTACACTACAAGGTGGAGCAAAATTAAACATCCAATTTCTGTTTAAATTACTTTTTTGTTAAATAGAAAAAAAAATAAACAAATATTTTGAGTGATGAAAATCTTTATTTTGACCTTTACGCGCGCCATTGCCTGTTTGTTTATATACTGCAGCTGTGTCATTCACGAGTGTCAAAAACGATTGACGTACGACGTCATTTGCAAAAATTTAAAATATTCCGATAGGGTGATTAATTTTGCGCCTTCTTGTATATTGGGTAGTCCAAAAAGTTACTCAACTGCTATACAGCATTAAGCTGGAATATCTCTTGTAATATTTCATGGGTTTGCTAACACTTTAGTTCGTTGGGAGATAAAATTGTGTAGATTAAAAAAATAAAAATAATAAAAATAAAGAAATAAAAAAAATTTTAAAGAATTGCTATTCATATTATTAAATGAATTTTCTTGTATTTAAATCTTAGTGGAAATTTTGACAATTTTCATCAAACAAATGTTTTTAATTATAACAGATAAAAGAGCAGTGTAAAGAAATAACTTGGCGATATGGTTTGTTAATTTTCATTCTGAAAATTTCGTTGCTAAAGAAGATAAGCTTAGCTTTGATCCAGTAATAAACGAATAAATAAATAAAAATTTGGAAAAAGTAAGGGTACCTTTATATGTAGTACTGCCTATACTGCCGTTGATTCAGAGATGCAACTCCAGACAGGTTTGAGCCCTTTGAAGAGAGGCAAAAAGCGTGAACGATGACAATATCCGATGAGGCGTCCTGTGAAGTGTTTGAGAGAAAGATTAAACGGACGATTTTGGACCTTTGCACGTTGGCGACGGCGAGTAACAATGAGCTGTATGAGCTTTGCGATGGCATAGACATAGCGTAGGGAATAAAGATCCAACGACTTCATTGGCTGGGTCATACTCGACAAACACTCCGGTTCTGAAAGTATTCGATGCGGTACCAGCTGGTGGTAGCAGAGGAAGAGGAAGACTTCCGCTGCGTTGGAAGGGTCAGGTGGAGAAGGAATTGGCTTTACTTGGTGTATTCAACTGGCGCCGGTTAGCACAAGAAAGAAACCACTAGCGCGCTGTGCAAAAGTTGGCCAAAATTGGGTTAAGAGGTGTAAAGGGGGTTTTAGAAAAGCTAAAATAGCTGTAATCAGCAATCTAAATCCTCAATTCCTACTCTCAACTCGACGTGGTACATCCTGATAACCTGAGCAACAACTGAGGGGCTACTCTGTCCTATATGATTTAAAGGTCCACCGATGTTTTGCAGCGTCTGTTTCGGAGCGAGCGGCTGCAAAGGGCGACAGATCCTCATGTTAGAGGAGGCTTCTTTTTATAGATTATCTGGTTATCTTACAGGTGGCACTTACCAGATCTTCCTTAGGCTTGCAATTTATTGAAGCACTCCGGTTTTATCGAGCTAATCGAAATTTTAGATAAAAACATGAATGTAATCCGGACGGAAATCAGTCCCAAAGTGGTAGCCACATTTCTGTGGAAAATCCAGCTGCCTCGGCAGTATGCACATAGGCTTTGGAGGTGCAAAATTCATGATCAAAGGAA
Source organism: Anastrepha obliqua (assembly GCF_027943255.1). NCBI lineage: Eukaryota > Metazoa > Arthropoda > Insecta > Diptera > Tephritidae > Anastrepha > Anastrepha obliqua. The sequence continues at coordinate 67,758,148 of NC_072893.1, forward strand.
AATGGAATTGATTCTAAAATTGAAACCTATGAGGCTCTATGTCCTATGAGAGAGGACAGGAATTAAGAGAGAAAACCGTGTTAGCGGTAAGCCCGCCAATCAAGAAGAAGAAGAATAATACAAATAGCAGGTAGATATGTGAGAGTCGGAAAATTAAATGTATGTATGTAAGTATAATTTGCGTTTACACCCTTTTTGGGTGTTTGGCCGAGCTTTTCCTCCTATTTATGGCGGGCGTCTTGATGTTGATGTATGAGGAGGAACCTACAGTTTTAAGCCGATTCTGAACGGCTTTTTCATGGCAGAGGAGCTTTTTCATGGCAGAATTAAACTCAGAGACCGGGGGCTCCTCGTCATTCAATTTCGGTCATTGGACGGCCGACACACACGCAGGAAAGCTAGATTTACCATTTAGCCGTCAATGCTGAAGCTGTGGGGGCCTTTCAGAGAAGGAGACTTTTGAGTACTTTCTCTGTAAATACCCGTATTTGACCGCTAGACGATTAAGGTCACTGGGTGCTCCATTTTTCGATAGCCTGGGGCAGCGTTGCAACCTAAATCCCATCAACCTCCTCCACTACATCAACAGGTCTGGTGGACTGTAGATATCTGCCTGTTGGAGGTCTCAAAATGGTATAAAAACAGCGATTTAGCGCTACTTGGGAGTTCCAGAGTGGCGCTCCAACCATTTCACTTACATACCTACGCTCAGAGGTTTGCCATTGCTTGCCGGGGGGAGATCGCTATTAGAAACTTTTCATTTGGTATTTCATGTACGTAGATTCGAACCTGTGCAAAAAAAAAAAAAAATGGATCGAATTTACATCCACGAAATGAAAACCACTAAACTGGAATGGAATTGAGCCATTTTTCCAATGCGAAGTTTTGAGACCTTCGCAGAAAACTGGATACAAAAAGGAAATTGGTATGTAAGAGACAAATAAATTAGCAGCCAATAAATAATGGATCCAATTTTTATCCACAAAATGAATGCCACATAAACGGAACGGCATTGAGGCTTTTCTCTTACAATAAAAACCCATGAGAAATTTCGACGAGTAAGCAAGCTGAAGGTTCTTAAGTGATAGCGAAGGAGAGATTGATGCTAAAGCACGTATTGCTATGTGCTTGGTTAGATTCGAAGACTATGCGCCGCTACATGTGGGCTACCACTGCCTGGCAAACCAATTGATTTTGACCTCCTGCGAGCGCATGAGAATGGAGCAAGCAATTCAACTGAAGCGGCCAGAATTGGCCAACAAATATACCATCTTGCCTCTAAAGTGACGCTTATCTGAAAATTTCTGATGCTCCCACAGACTTTTCTCAAACTATTATTTGTTTCCAGCTTCTTCACAACTATTTAATTGGAGTAAAATTTATTTCCCTGTAGGCTTTAAAAATGCACTTGAACGATTTTTCACTCCCAAACTTCGAAACTCTATACCGATAAAATATTGACTCTGCACGAAAAATGGCAAAATATAACCAAACTTCCATGTTTGGTTCATGAAGAAATATATATTTTTTGACTTTATTTAAAGTGGTTATCGAACTTTTCAGTCACCCCAATACACATATGTAAATACGTGTGTGTCGCATTCATCAGCTGTCAATGATTTCACACGCCTAAATGAAAGTGTCAGGAACTTATAGCGCAAATGTGTGTCTATATTAAACTCTGCATACAGGCAGTCAAAAAAGTTTTGGAACAATGTTATTCACAAATTTTGTTAGTCATTAATTTGTGTGAAAATATAATGTTTAGCATAATAAAAGCCGTTTAAATCGAGGCTTCTAAACTAAACACTACATACAGGCAGCCAAAAAAGTTTTGGCACACTGAGTTTTCTTGCACTACGCACAATTTTTTCGGAAAAAATTTTTTTTTGCTCATTTTAAGTGAAAATTAGCTAAAAAAGCCGTTTAAATATAAGCTTCAAGCTTTGAAAAAAATTTAAATAAAAAAATTGTGAAATTAAACGTAAAAAATTAAAAAAAAGTGAAATTTTCGTTAAACTTTTTAACTTCATGTTTGCACTTTATGGTATTAAAATTCAATGAAAAAATACAAAAAACAAAAAATGTGTTCCCGAAAATTATTCAAACTTTGAAAAAAATTAAAATACAAAAAATTCTGAAATTAAACGTTGGAAAAAATTAAAAAAAGTGAAATTTTCGTAAGAAGTTAATTTTCCTAATTTCATGTTGGCACTTTATGGTATTAGAATTCAATGACAAAATAATAAAAAAAAATGCGTTCCCGAAAAATATTAAAATTATAACTAAAAAGTTCGAAATTTTGTTGAAAATTTATGGATTTTTTTGTAAAGTTATGTTCAGTTTGAAACTTTAAAAATGTTGGTTTTGTTGTAGTATGAACTATATTTTTATAAAAAATCAACAAAAAAATTGTCTTGTAACACATTTACTGTGCCAAAATTTTCTTGACTCACTGTAAAGGTAGTGTATGCAGATATACACATGTAAGTATGTACATGCCTGCGTGTTTCCTCGATTCGTGCTCGTGCGTGCGACGCCGAGCAACACTTAATTTAGAAACACTTAAAATAATTTTTTTTCGTAATTAATTTCAGGCATTTTGTTAGTTAATCACCGATGGCTACCCTCACTGCGATCTGCTTTCCGCTACAAATGTACTTAGATATTATAATATTTAGTCGTGCATAGGTCTGTGTATTCAATGTTCAAATGGCGAACGCGCACCTACATACCTATATGTGTATGTATATGTATCGTATTGTAGGTGTGTATAGAGGCGTTGAAACGAATAAATTAAAACATTTTATTTGACAGCAGAACATAATTAGACTAGTATCAAAAGAATAAAAAAAAAAGAATTAATAAATAAATTAACTAAAATGAGTAAAAGTTTTTCTAAGCGTATTTTGAGAATTTTTTGAATTTACATACATACATACACTTGTACTCGTAATAACAGCAGTGCGACATTTTGCAAAGTTTTGACTATTTATTTATTGTTTATTTTCTTTGTTTGATTAAAAACTAAGGTTATATACACTATAACAAAGCTGAACCTAGTGATAAGCACGCAAATATGGCTTGATCTCACCAAACATGAGATCGAAGTCATCCTGATAATGCGAGTTCACATGCCTGTCGAGGTCAGCATGCAAATAGTAGTGAAATACCCAAGTATTCAAATTGGCTGCAGGCTTACTAGGTCACGGGAATTCTAAGCAGATTAATGGTAAAGAACGGTGGGCCAGCACAGAGCAAAAGAAGGCTAATCATGGGGCCACAAACTCAATTCTCTTCGAAATTGCGCTAAACTGTAAAGCCAAGCGCAAAGCTCTGGAGGCTGTGAAATAAACAGCGTCACTCAGAGTTGTATCTGACTCTGCAGCCTTTGTGATCAGCGGGGAGATACGCATTGACCTCGCGGTCCAGAAACGAGTGGATGCGTGGGACTCCAAAAATAAACATGTCATCACTAGCGCCGCGGAACGGAGAGGCAAATCTATGCTACGGTGGCAAAGCCGACAAACACTGAACCGAGCGACAGATGGGCCAGTTCCTATCGGACCACGGATACTTCCGGAGATACCTATACCGCATGAGCAAGGTAAGCGATCCTAAGTGCATATATTGCGAAGTGCCGAGCGATAACACACGATTTTGGTTATGACAGATGGGTCATGGAAGGAGATGCTCTGAGGAAGCAGATTGGCGACATCGCGCCGAGCAACATAATCAGCAAAATGCTCGAGCGCAAGGACAGCTGAAAAAAAAAGATAAACCTGGACACAGTGCAACACAGCGAAGCAAATACCGTGGACCCAAACGTGGGTGAATTGGACTGGACCATTTTATGGGTCCTCCCGAAGTAATGCATAAAGTAGTTCCGGGAAGGCAGTACCCCCAGAAGAGGAGGACGGATTGTTTTAGAGGCCACACCACTCGACGCAGCAGATGACGGACGCTGTAAGTGCAAAGGCATTTTAAACTCTACCTCAGCCACCAAAAAAAAAGTTTCAAACTTTGTATAAAATTTATAATTTTAAATCTTTCAATCGGAATTTCCTAAAAAAGTTTCGAGTAAACAGTTTCACAGCCCATTGAATTTTTTTATATTAAGTACAGCTTTGAAGTGGCGCAAAAATCGCATTGATTCCTAACAAGATTTTTTGCTGGCGGTTTTGTGTATTTTCCCCATATACTATAAAACAATTTTCGAGCATACGTTGTATAAATATGTATGTAAGAAAATGCGCACCTCTGGCAAACAAAAAAAGTCCCAATAATCAAGTTGTACCAACGCTCCAGAAAAAAACAAAATTAGACTTATGTGTACGCGCGCTTTTTAAATGAACAGTTCTCGATATTTTTAAATTCAAAATCATTTACCTTATTTCATTGTGTTTGCTTATTTCATTTAAAACTTTTGAGTTCTACATTAAATACAGGTAAAATTAAAAATTATTCTAGGCTCATAAAAAATAGATAAAAATCACAAATTAAATTAATTCACTTCATAAAATATTAAATTTAAAATATTCTGCTGTTTTTTTTCGTCGGGGCAGACTAGCAATTACAGCACTCAGACACAATTAGGTTCATTGTACTGCACTAGGATTCCCTTTGTAATTTTCTTTAAATCTACTCAACCTCCGAAGAAATCTAAGTAGATCTTGTGGTGCCAAGGAGCCAAGGTGGTCGCTTCTTAACACATCAGTGCCAAAGACCTTAAACCTGATTTGAGCGATGGCGGGCAGATGCACAGAAAGTGGTCCGCCGTCTCATCATCCTCTCCTCATGCTGGTCACTGTCTGAAATGCCTACATTTTCCATCTGCTTTGTCCATAGAAAATGGCCGTCATCAGTCCAACCAGCCTCCTACAGTCCCCTGTGCTCAGTGACAGGAGGAACTGCAACAGTCGGTCAGACATGACAGGTAACATCAGTTGTGTCCATCTGCAGCCTCTCACAGTCTGCTAAGCTCGCTGGTGGGTTAGCACGTTTGCTAACCGTGGCTTTGATGGCTGCAGAAGGGAGTAGCTGAACTGGCTCCGGGTCAAGGAAGTTCATCAGTCGACTTTTGCACTATTTGATTTTTGCAGCCGTCAGATGTTGATCAGGCCCAGTTTTCCAGTGACAGCCATAGGTTGTAGGCCAGTAGCCTTCTCGCTATAGGATGACTTGACCGCACCCTTGGATGTGCTCGAGCGAAGGTCCAGCTCACCATCCTCCCCTGACGAAAGTTTCGCCAGGCAGACAGCTGTGCTGGACTTTTTGTCGATGCGCCGATAAGGTTCTAGCTCAGCAGAAGCTTTTGCAGCCACATTGACTGGCGCTAAGACCGCGCTCGTACCTTGACCATGACTCGGCCATTAGCGGCAGCTGCAGGGCAGGGAGATGTACTGCTTTCAGCTACCGTCCTTTTCCGCTTACCTCGAGAGCGAGACAGTTTGGGAGCGCCCGTGCTCATCGAGGACTCGATAGTTTCCGTAGGTGTCACTTCCGTCGACCGAGATCTTTCGGAAGACATAAACGCAGAAGGCCCGCAGAGCCACATGAGGATTTCTCCCGCACAAGCCATGCCCGCCACTTTCTTCTTTCCCTCCTTGCCACGCTCTTCAATTTTCCGGCTTTGTGCCGCCACCGAAGTGATCTCACAACTCAGGTCCTCCGAAACTGGGAAACGTTTTTCAGTCTCTGAAAAAGATGAGATTGCGATAGCAACCCCTGTCTCCTCTTGAGTGCACTTTCTCTCACAGAGCTGAGAGACTTGAGTAATGTTTGGGGCCTCCGGAAACCATGCCCCTGCCGCCGAAGCAGGTTATTCAGCTACTATTTTTCTTTCCATTTTTCATTTTTATAAGCTGTGATTCTTAATTCTAAATCTCTATTTGGTATTTGAGGTCCAGCTTAATTACCATTTTTTTCCTCCTTTTTTCTAAATTATCTTCCCTTTTCTCGGTAACTTAAACAACGTTTTAATAAAATCACTAAGTTATTCTTGTAACGCATCTATTTCCACTTCGTACCTATTTTATTGACTACACGAATATTTCCATTTTGTTGCTATTGTTGCTAGTTTAAATTTTTAAAGATCCTTGAATTTTTGTATTACAATAGTTATAAAAAAACCGCATATAATTGAATCTCTGCTGTTGTTAATTTAAAAAATTTGCTATATCCCTATGAACCTCCCCCCTATTTTGCAGCATATAATATTGCTGTATGTAATTTATAACACATTGAACTGCGGTGCTGGTTTATTATCAGGGCGTGAGGGAACCTTGTTTTGAACATAAAATTGTTTACTGCGAAACCTTTACAAGCATTCTTATGTATGTAGGTCCATACATACACACATTCATACATATGTATCTACGCATAACGTGAGCAATATAAGCACGTGCCTAGTTTTGTGGTCAATGCTTTGATCACCTTGTAAAAGCAATAAAATCATTACGTACTTTGTCACAGTGCGCATATGTGGAATATTTACAAGTCTTAGCATTGTTTTTGTTTTCTTCTAATATTAAAGCAAATTGATTAGTTTTATTTAGACTGCTTACAAATGCTTTCAAAGGTCTATGAATCTTTGGTATTTATACACTTTGGAAAATTTAGTTATAAATTTAAATATTGGATTAACTTTCTATAGGTACACAATAAAAAATGAAATTGAACAATAGAAAAAATAATTTTTGAATCTAGAGAATTTAGGATACATTCTTTTTAGCAATTTAATTTGATTTGGCCTTGATATTCACACATCCAGCGAGTGAACAAAGATCATTTTATTGTTGTCAGGTTGATTTTTGCATAATGAAGCGGCTTTCTTAAAATTAGAACATAAATTGTGTAGCAAAAACAAAAAAAAAAAAAAAAACGAAAAGAGTAGGAAATGCGAACATTTATTATAATTTATGGCAATTTCTATTAGAGATTTGTATATTCCATAAAAAATGTCAACATTTGTATGCATGCAAAATTTTACGAATTGAAACAAAGATGCTCGAGCTAAAACGTAAAACATCGGGAAACTTTTAATTTGGTTTTTTTTACTTTCTCAACCAAGCGTTTAACAAAAAGATTTATTTGGAATCATGATTTGGAAGCTGACAATGATATGCGTCCATCACTGCCTCTAAAGCATGCGAAGCGCATAACAGAAAGTAGCAGTGTGTGGGTGTGATGCTTCAACATTCATTGTATTTCAAACGCTTGCTAATTTTTGCGTCAAATACTATATTGATACCAGGCGTTGGGGAATGAAAATTTCGAATTTGTATCAAATCTACTTAAAATATTGTTTTTGTTAAAAAAAAAACTATACTTATTTGTTTGTGAATAAAAAAGGACAACAGTGGATTCTGGTAAGGAGAAAAAAAAAAATAATAAAATAACAAAAAAAAAAAAACAGCAAAACAAATCAGTGTGCCGGTGATTTGAAAGTTTACGCCTGAATTCTATTTCAGGTTTTACTTCAGGGTTAATTTCGTTAGTGTGCATTGGTGAATATCCAATTTGTTAAGCTGTTTGAATACGAAAAATTATCAACTCGATAAAACATTTTTTGAAGCAATCGGTGAAGCCGGGAACCGAAAGGTATGGAGTGGGATTTAAACAGCAGGAAATGATCTCAAAAGCACTCCGAGTGAGTTCTGACCTTTCAGAAATAGTAGTCCGCATGCCGATGGTATAATCCGCTTCTGCTTGTTATGGCGCGGATGGGAGCTTTTTCTTATTTTTCTATTGCCACACTGCCTTATCTTTCCAATTCCTCTTACCTACTGCTCTCTAGTTTTCTGAGCCCTGAACTGGATCCAAAGGGTTTCCGAAATAGCACATGAAGAAATGGAAATCGATCTCTTCTGCGCTTACCTGAGAAATATGTTGTCCAATGACCGGATAGGAGATTTCTGAGACCAATTCAATGGACTCCTATGACCTGGAATCCAGTTCAGGAGTTGACAAGTTTGTAGATGTTTGACGCGGCTTGACTATCGGAAAAAAGGTTAATATCTTTCTAGGGAACGTGGGAAAGCCCTAAGCATTTTGCATGCCTACACGATCACAAAGACTTCTGCCTGAAAAAGACTATTAGTATTCGGCAATTCGCAGATTTACAGAAAACCCATGATCCGACTCCCGATTCCATCCTGGAGCCGTCAGCGAAGGCAGAGATATCAGCATCGGTAAATGTCTTCCCTTTGTTCCAATCTTGCATACTTAAAAAGATTGCCCTGGCACGACCATCAAACACCAGTTTGCGGATAGAGATATCTGTACGAAGCTCAAAGATATGCGATGTTAGCTGCCTAAAATGTTATTATGCCCCTTGAGCGATTGCCTTCAGGAGCTAATCTTCTTTAACTTGATTGCACTTTGTGCAGCGATGGAAATAACGTAAAAGCAATGGGAAGTCACTGCAAAATGACATTCAGGGCAGCACTGAGAAAACTTTAACATGCTCCGGTGATGCCAATATGAGCAGTCGCTCCCAGAAGATGACCAATATTCTCACATCTATCTTCTTAATCTCCAAGATGAGGCCGCACCTCAACTGCCAAGGATTACGAAGGGTGCTTGCAATCTTAGGTCTGACAGCGTAGCTTTTTAGTTTTTTTTATTGTAAACGTCGATACCAAAAATTTAATTGTAATTGTAGTATAATTTATTAATAACTTTCCGACTTTAAATGCTACACCTCGTAGACCCATTTTGTTTAAAAGTTAAAAACAAGGATCGATTCGAAATACAGACAGATATACAATTTTACACGATAGAGCAACGCCTTAAAATTATTGAAACTTATTATCAAAATGGTCGATCTTGAAGAACAACATAATGCATAATTCGTAATTTTTTTGGGGGAAATAATCGTCCGAATGAGCCAACTATTCAAAGGTTGGTGAACAAATTTCGAGAAACTGGTTCTGTTGAGGTTAGAAAAAGTACTGGCAGGCCAAAAATCGATCTGTTGAAAATATTGCTGCGTAGCGCAAAAATTTTGTTGAACAACCAACAACAACGACATCGATATCTCGACGTTCTCAATAATTACGCATTCATACATCGACTGTTTGGTTGATTTTACCTGTAGAGGTGGTTATGATGGACATTTTATTTTGTTTTAGTATTTATTTTCAAACAACATCTAGGCGCGTCTTTGGAAAGACACTTTATTACCATACTGTAACTTTATAGCCGAACAATCAGATGGATAGGAGTTGTATGTTATTGTGAAGCTGGTCACGTTGTTTCAATGTGCACCTGTGACAACACCATTTAGATGCCAATCTCGCAGCTTGGCACTATTTGACATTTCTTGTATTTTTATTATATTATTAAATTCTTTGTATCTAAATATATGAACTTTTGGCGCTTAACACAGTTTTGAAAAAACGGGGGCGTGTATATTCCTAATTCGCACTGTATCTTTTTCATTCTACCACCAACACACTTTTTAAAATCTGTTTAAACTATCTGAGGCGGCTGGCGGCAAAGGAGTCAGTTGCAAAAGATTGAATTCAACAGGTTTAGTAACGCGATCTCAATGATTTCCTCTTCTAATTTTCTGCTTATGATAATCAAAAATAGTACTAAATTTCATATTCTTATCTGTTTAATTGGAGAAGTTAAAACAAACAACCACACATTTGAATAATCATTTGTATGGGGGTGTGTGCTTTGGGGAATCGATTTCGATGCTTTTCAGAAATAGTCAAGGTAATATTAAAGTGCAGTCATATGCAAAATCTTAGTAAAATAGCTTGAGAACTGAGGGAGTTATTTAAAAATATATAAAAATTTAAGCAAATTTCCAAGTACCGTTATTTCGAAAACTAGAGCCAATCTGACAAAACGAAAGACGCCATTGAATTTTGAAGGCCCCAGTTATGTACCATCAACTAAAACAATCCTTTGTTAAAAAAAGATCAAAATCCGAGCATAGAGTAAGTATTTGTAATAATACAAAATTAAATAATACAAAATTAGTTGCAATATAGGCACTTTACACACACATACGCATAAATATACTCTAAACAAATGCACATCACAAAAGCAGTGTGTCGGATTTCGGTTTCACACCCGCATAACTCAATTCAATTATGTAAAATCACAATCAGTGGAAATTGGAACGCTACAATCTTCGTCATGCTCTTATTTAACACAAATAAAAGATCCTTGGAACTTTCAGTTTTCGAAAAACAAATAAAATGCACAATATTCTGTGCTTGGCGGCACGTTACGCATTTTCTACACCCAATTAGCGATGAGTGTCATAACGTCAGCACGGCACCCACACACACACATACGTGCATATGTGAATAGCTTACACACACACTTATGCACTCATAAACTAGCATGCACACGCGTATGTGCATAGGAATGTGCGACAATATTCATTTTCCACTAATAGTTTTTGCGTAATTTCTTGACGGGAAGAGCAATGCAACACTGAAAATGTGTGTCACAGAGTCAAGAAACGCAACAACAATAACAAAAAAAGCTAACAGTGAGATCAGCAAAAGCAGCCAGCAAGCGACAAATGCGACAAATACAAGTGCCGTTACAAAAATATTTGCGAAAATACACACGGAAGTGATTAAATAAATGTACACAAGAGCGAAAGAACACATACATACATATATGTATCTGTGCATGCCTAGGTGCGTATGTATGTATGTAAAAGTATGTATATATATGTACGTAGTATATGCGAATCTTTGCATATATGCGTTTGTATGTGTTATACCAACCTACTTATTTTGCTATCGGAGCAACAACATGAGAAGTCAACAGTGACAATGCCATGACAATTTTGAAAATTGTATTTCTATTCTAAGTATAATATTTTGAAACTTGCGACAGTTGAGATTTTTTGTTTATTTTAGTTTCTACTTCATCTCGCACTTAAGTGCTTCTAAATAGTTCGACCCACTTCTGCCAATCGCATAAAGATTCTCTTACTCAGCAATCGCTTAAGTATTCACATCAAATGCGTACTTATAATACCTTAATTAAAACGTTTAGCGCACCATTGCGGCAGAGTGCAGCTACGGTGGTGTCACGTTGCACACAAGTGCCAGACATACGCAGAGTCTTGCCAAAAATCCTCAATGTTATTTAAGGGGTGAAAAGAAAAACGAAATTCAAAACGGAAATCTTGACATCAATTCGCGCTAAATACGAGTAGTTAGCTAAAAGTAATGCTGAGTAGACTAAATTTAAACGAACTATTCGCAGGTGTAGTTGCCTTTGCGACAATGAAATTCACACTAAATTCGCTAGTGTCACTTTTTCTTTTCTTTTTCTTCCTTCTAGACAAAATTTGTGCGATAATTTTGCGACGCATATAATTTTCTATGTCACACGCGTATGCACGGGATTTTAGGATTTTTGCCAAGCAAATTAAAATAGGTTTCGGCCATTGAAGGCGTGTGTGCGCGCTTACACATGCGTTGATATACATACATACATATTTTTGGATGCACAAAGAAAAGAAAAATGACATCACCCCACTAAAAAAATTTAATTTATGCGAAAACAATTAATTCAAATTCAACAAAAAAATTAAGAGCAGGGCACTTCTAAGCCGTAACTGTAAACGGCTCTGCAAAATAACAGCATTAACTCTTCTTCTTCTCTTTCAGATCTAAAATTATAAAATAAAGGGTCTTTTAAAAAAACGGGTCTAGAGGAATATGAAATTTAGAACTATTTTTATTTATTGTATCATAAGCAGAAAATTAGAAAAGGAAATCATTGAGATCGGGTTACTATAACCGTTGAGTTCAATCTTTTCCAACTGGATCCTCTGTCGCCAGCCGCCACAGATAATTTATACAGATACTAGAAAGTGTGATGGTGGTGAGGTGAATAAGATGCGGTTCGAAATGCGGAGAATACACGCGCCCGTTTTCTCATAACTTTGTTAAGGGGTTACATGGGTTTCGTCGGGTAAAAAAAAGCCTATTTTCAATATTTTTTTCCTATGTAAAAAATGATTTATTTAATTCAAACTTTATACATATTTAAAGAATAATTTCTGAAATTTAAAAAAAAAAAAAATTAAAACTCCTCCATTGTGACGTCATTTCCGGTGACCCCTCGAAAAAAAGGTGCGTCCGCGTTGTCAGCATAACTCCTGACAGGCTCATCAAAAATGAAAAAACAAAAATAAGTGTTTTAGTTAAGACGATAAACTCGTGCTTGAACGAAGGAAAGAAAAAAAAGTAAAAATTGGAATTTTGGCAGACATTTTTCCAAAAAAATGAAAATTTCGGTCTAATTTGCTTGACATTTTTTAAATAGTTGTAATTGAAAAAAAAAAAACAAAATCCCTCGTTCAAGCACGAGTAAATTGTATTTCGAACACCTGTGTCAAATTTCATCAAGATCGGTTGAGTAGTTTTCGAGAACATTTGACAGCCGACTTTGAAAACACGGTTCCGAGAAAAACGCGTTTAAAGTTTTGAGTAACAATAAAAGTGGCTTGGAGCGCACACATTCCAAAGGCTGTATCTCCGAATTTATTATTCCGATCGACTTGAAAATTTAGGACAATATTCCTGAGATGTTGTAGAAAATAATAAGCAAAAAAAAAAATAAATAAATCGATTTTTTGAACCAACGAAACCCATGTAACCCCTTAATCGCCAAAATTTCTTTTATTTGGATACAAAGAATTCAATAATGAAGAAATGTCAAATAGTGCCAAGGTGAGAGATTGACATTTAAATAGTGTTGTCACAGGTGCGCATTGAAACAAGGTAACCAGCTTCACAATAACATATAACTCCTATCCATCTGATTGTTCGGCTATAAAGTTACAGTACGATAATAAACGGTCTTTCTAAAGATGGGCCTAGATATTGTTTGGAAATAAAATATGTAAAAATTTTGATTATTTAAGGATTCACTATTCTTATTCTAAATACGGCTCTTAGCAATTATATGTGGAAAATTACATCATTTAAATATCCACTACATCATTAAATATCCACCAAACAGAAGATTGCGAAATTTTTTAGAATGTTGAGATATTGATGTTGTTGTTGCTGGTTGTTCAACAAAACATTTGCGCGAGCAGCAATATTCTCAACAGATCAACAGTTTTTGTCTGCCAGTACTTTTTTTATCTTCAACAGAACCAGTTCCTCGAAATTTGTTCACCCACCTTGGAACTGTCGACTCATTCAGACAATTATTTTAACAAAAAAAAAGATTACGAATTTCGTGATATGTTGTTCTCAAATTTGAGTTGAAAATGTTTGATTTTCATAATAAGTCTGCTAGTTGACAAATGTGAAAGATGACATGAAAAATTCACGCCTAGGAATAATTCACTACTGACATCTAGGCGATACTTTTGAAAGATCTTTTATTTTTTACTATCTCACGTAAAATGAAATAATATAATAGTTTTTATTAATTTTTAATATTTTACAGATACATAAAAGCGGACAACAAATTTTCATATTCCTTTGTTACTATATGAAAATTTTCAAGTATCTAACCTTTACTCAAAAACGAGAGCCAGGCTGGCAAAACGTGGGACGTCATTGAGTTTATAAGGCCTTAGTGTTCCGTCATAACGAAAATTAGTGTGTTAAGATTATGGTTATTTCGGCTTAGTAGAGATTCTGTGCGCTTAGCATTGAAAGTCGGCCACAATTGTCGGGCCATTCTGCAGGTGGGGTCGTTACGCCATCTTTCATTCGCTGTTCTTACAATTTTCTTTAACATTTTTAAGTGGCTTACAAGTCTGTCAATGCCTGTGTACGCACAGTCCTATATATGTATGTACTTGGAGGCAAGTCTGGCTAGTTAAGCGGCCCTACAGTTCCTCTCGATGTCGTAGTGGCCAGGAAGCCATGTCACCTTTATGTGAAATGGCTCAGCCATCTCGTCAAGAGATGTGTGACATTTCATGGTTACCTTAGAGATTGTTGTCTACTTTGTGAAGAATTTCATCGTCGGCTGGCTATCAGTAAAAATGTAGATGTCATTTCAAGGTATCGCATCACATTTTACCAGTGGCTAGGGTCTTATTATTGCCATCAATTCACCCTGAAAAAGACCAAACTAGTTGGGGAGCCAAAAGCTGACGAGGATCCACAGATGTTTGGAATATACGCCTTTGCTCACCCTACCCCCGAGCTTTGAGATCTCAGTGTATACACGGATGGACTCGCCTTGCCTTAGAATGTTCCATTAACACTCTTCCCGTGAGGGAAGTATATCTTAACTTTTAGTGACGCATATTTGCTAACCGAATTTGACTTGCTTTGGTACTGTTTACCTCTTCCAACGGAGTTTTTCTTTTTTCGCGATTTTGGTAAAATGTTTAATGTTGCCCTGTAAACCGGAGTCATTGACTTTCCAAATTCAATGTATTTTATGGTTTTGCATTATGTCACCCCTTTTCTTCCTTTCCTTGACGATTCTACCATTCTCTCTGACAAATCCGCCAATCTCCCTCCGTATTGTGAGTTATTTGACAAAACTTTGTTCATTAGCCCCTGTCACTACTGCAACAGTTGCTGGTTGCTGTCTGATTATTGATGTGCTTTTATTTGCTGCGCTATTCCCACTGTCACTTGCCTTTTCCACATTCCGTTGCTAATTTGTCCGCTGCGAGCAAACGCCTGCCCGCCTGATTCATTTGCTTTAATTGAATTCCTGAAAAAGCACTGCGGCCCATATGTGCGCCAACAGACCCTCATACACCCCCAGCTCTTGTGCGAGTGCAAACGCATTTGTATGAATTTTGGACTTACATGAGTGAATATTTTTTGTGCAAAAAAATTTCTTTTGCCCAAAATTTAAATATATATATATTATATATATATGTGTGTGTGTGTAGGATGGCGTCTGGGGGCAATGAAGTGCATACCAATTAAAAGCCAATAAAAGGAGCGCCTTGTCTCTTTATTTATTTTTTTGTGTTTGGATATTTACAGTTTTTTCTCACAATTTTTATTTTTCTCATAAGCGGACGCCTTCCATAAGTCCCCTAGGTGTACGCTTAAGGGAGAGTACACTGTATGTGCATGAGTTTGATCAGAAGAACCTCACATCAATGGGCTGCGCAAAGTTTTCTGCCGATCTCCAATTCAATTCAATGCGTTTTTTTGTGTGTTGCTGATTCCCGAATTTGTGCTCTCCTGTTTAAGCCAGAGGGGCGGCAAACGTTTGCCAAATCATATCAAGTGGATTTTTCTGTTTTGTTGTTTTTTACGCGCCGATCTGGCGGTCGGGAGGAATGATGGGTCGGTCGTCAGTTCACACGATTCGTTCAGACTTTTTTACTGAAATGCACATATGGCAATGCGCGACTATTCTTTTTTATTTTTTTTTTTCAATTGTTGGCTTTTTTTGTATTTGCATGGCGATATTAAAATTTATTTGATTTATTAGTGTGACGGCCTTTCAAGGTTATCAAAAATGTTTGATGTGAACTCTGATGATATTTTGTTTTATACCCATCATGAAAAGGAAATGCTAAACTACTTTGCTTTAAAAAATGTGATACTAACAGCATAACAGCAACATTACAGTTTCGAGGTTTTTCCTACGCAACATACGAGACCAAGCGCTAGTCAAAATAATTGCGGAATATCTACTCAAGCGTTTAAGTCTCACAAAAAGCGATAGTTTTCCCGACAATTCATTATTTTCCGTTAACCATAAGAATTCAAAATATTTATTTTGTGAGTGGTATTAGTTGCAGCAATGCATGAAGAGGCAAATTGAGTTGTACTCCCTTTGCAGGAAGTTTATTACAAATGCTCGCTGAAATATCAGTGATAAACACAATTTTTAGTAAGATCACCCAAGTTCAAGGTTAATTGCATTAGTTTGCGTATTTTATCGGCGCAAGCTGTAATGCTTTACGTAGAAAAATTTAGATGGCATATTTCGAATGCTGATGTAGGGTGGCTCAAGGACCGCAATCATTTGCGTAATGTAAATTTTTTTTTCCGAAAATTGACAAATTTAGACATGTTGAATAACTCTGGTTAAAGAAATTATTTACCAAAATTTTCAAGATTGAATAAAGATCACAATTATAATATTATTTCTTCAGTTTATTTTTTATTATACTCAGGCCTACAACTGTCGGCAATGTCCAAAATATTTGCATCACCTGGCATACAACTAAATGCTCATGTGTAACTTTATTTTCTTAGTGAAAGGTTTCCTGTGCATGGCAGCAATCTGGCAACTTTCTAGCTCTTATTCGTGAAGAGAACTGGATTTTCCTCATACAAATGCTCGAGAAGGAGTGAAGGAATTTTTATGCGGCGGCCGCCGTAGCCGAATGGGTTGTTGCGTGATGACCATTCGGAATTCAGAGAGAACGTAGGTTCGAATCTAGGTGAAACACCAAAATGAAGAAAAAGTTTTTTCTAATAGCGGTCGCCACTTGGCAGGCAATAGCAAACCTCCGAGTGTATTTCTGCCATGAAAAAGCTCCTCATAAAAACCATTTGGCGTTCGGAGTCGGCTTAAAACTGTAAGTCCCTTCATTTGTGGAGCATTATCAAGACGCACTCCACAAATAGGAGGAGAAGCTCGGCCAAACACTTAAAAATGGTTGACGCGCCATTTATAGTTATATATATAATTAAAAAGTTTGAAATTTTTATGAAAGATTTGAAGTACTTTTTTCAATAGGGGTTTGTTTTTTTTATTGACACGTGTCTCTACTGTCTAACTAAATACATTACTTTTTCAGTATTCATTGACATTTCATCATGGAAAGACTTACGCCTCAGCAACGTTTACAAACGAAAATCGAATAGCGCTTAGGCTAATTTATGTTGTACAGCGATGAGGCCCATTTTTGGCTTAATAGCTACGTCAATAAGCAAATTTGCGTATTTGGGCTGGAGAAAAACCCGGAGCCATTCAAGAACACCGAAAACCATTACATCCATTGAAAACAACCGTTTGGTGCGGCTATGGGCTAAAGAAAACATATGCACATATTTTTTCAAAGACGATACTGGTGCCAGTGTAACAGTGAATGGCGCACGCTATCGACTATCCATGGTAAACGACTTTTTGATACAGGAAATTGAAGCTCATGATATCTATAACAAGACGGCGCTACTTGGTATTACAGCCCGTTAAACAATGGATTTAATGCGTCGTCATTTCCGTGAGCTATTTATATCTCATCTCGGACCAGTGGATTGGCCACCAAGATCGTGGGATATCACACATTTGGACTTTTATTTGTAGGGGATGTATAAAGTCTAAATGATTTGTGGATAAAACAGCTGCAAATGAGGCATTGGAAGTTGTTCACGAGCTACCGACCGAAGTCCTCCAGCCAATCATTCAAGATTGGTGTTTACGGATGGCAGAATTACCGCCAACATTTGAAAGGGATTATCTTTAAAAAATTAATATCACAAAAATAATAAAACCAATCAATTTGAAATTTCGTTTGTTCGGCCATCAAAATCCAATACCTTTGATGTTTTACTTAACTTATTTATTTCTTCTCGAACTGGTTAGCTGAAAGTTTCACTATTCTTCTTTAAATTTAAAATTATCAATCAGCAATCGAACATTTCATCTTCAATACTCGTATTAGTGAAATTGTAACTCACTTCAATGGAGGCGGAGCAAGGAAATGTATTTTTACGAGGTGCATTACTTAAATATTGGTTACTTTCTTGTCTGAAGTAACAAACCATTTTTATTAAGATCAAATGTTTTTCTGTAGTCAGAGTAAAGCCTTGTTCGTCATCTATTTCGACGCCTACAAATGCAGCATAAAATTGCATTTAAGACTTACACGTATGTATGTATTTGCTTCCAACGTTTAGATCTCGTTTTCTAGTTAATGAGTACAATATTTTTCAATTATTACTTTGTAGTTGTGAAACATGCCCTCTATTTAATAAGCGTTAACACGGAAGCGGCACAGGGACGGATTTGAAGAAGAAAGAGCAAAGGCCCAGTGGAAACTACTTTCTTCAAATCATAGTCGCAATTACCCGAAATTATATTTTTACTAATTGAGTTTGGTTTGAAATTAATTGTAACAAATTTTATATATGTAGGTAGAAAACCTTCCGTCTCATATAGGACAAGGTGGTGCAAAATTAATTATCCAATTTTGTTTGTGAATAACTTTATTAAATATATGTATAATTGGCGCTTACACCCGAGTGGTGGCGTGCGTCTTGATATTTTTCCACAAATGAAGCGATTTATAGTTTTAAGTCGACTCCGAACAGCAGATGGTTTTTATGTGTGAGTTGTTTTGTCGTGGCATAAATATATTTGGAGGTTTGCCATAGCCTGTCGAGGGGCGATCGCTATTAGGAAATTCATTTTCTATTATTTGATGTTCATGCACGACGATTTGAACGAATTCAATAAAAAAAACAGATTTTGAGTGACAGAAATATTTGTGATAAGGTGATTAATTCTGCACCACCTTGTTACTTGCCCTTCCCCAAGGCAAAACCACCCCCACCCATTATTCCTACCCGCTGCTTGTCCGGGACTTCTTTTTTGCAAATAAATACTTATTCACAGCGACCTTTCATATCTGAAGGCCGTATCACTATTCGCAACGCGTGACCCATCCGGAAGACTGCAGTTCAGCTTTCGTGGAACTTCATAATGCGCCCAGCCCAACAATCGGCACCATAGCAATTAATCATCACCATCATTCATAACTCTAGCCAATGCATAATTGGAATTCAAAATGTTTACTATGGATCAACGCCCCTCTGCACAGAGGCGCGGCTTTATAAGGTTTTCTGAACAAAAGTTCTAAATTAGGGACTTTTGATCGTTGTTTACTATGTAGATTTTTAAAAAATTATGAAGTTAACTCTTTTATTGCATATGCAATTATTACCTTAACTGCTTTTTGCCTATATTATAGCCTGGCGGAGGTCTTCGAAAAAATTTGAGTACAGAGTTGTATAACCCAATAAATTTTAGTGTAATAAAGTGTCTTTAATAACGGTCGCCCCTGCAGACAATGGCAAACCTCCGAGGGTATTCTACCATGAAAAAGCTTCTCATAAAAAAACCATTTGCCGTTGTGGTCAATACATACACCTCAAATAGGAGGAGGAACTCGGCCAAACACAAAAAGTTTGCGCCAATTATTTACTATAGATGCTTTCCATTTCAATTCAACCGGGCTATTCGGGTCAGGTTCTTCGATTTCGATGTAACTCAAATATCTTGCTCTCTGGTCAAAATAATGAGACACGTATTTTTTTGTTCGCCCGAAAAAAATTTTTTTCAAGATTTATCGGCAATTTTGTTTTTCGGCTCAAAATCGATTTTTTTAATTATATAAGACAATTTTTTTTTAAATGCTCATAACTTAGTCAAAAATGAACCGATTTTAATAATTTTATGATCAAAATGATCGTCATTACTTGCACGAGCGACTTCATGTAGAGGAACAAGTATGAGGGTTAGCTTTTGGGCAAAATTAAGTGTGGCGAGCTATAATCCGATATTTTTAACCAATATGCTGGTATTTTTTAGCATAAACATACAAATAACGTTTTTACTTAGGAGCTCTATTTGTTCTTTTTTCAATGAGTTGAAATCACCTCGCTCAAAAGATGTAATTAACTCGTGAAAATTTGCGTGCTATGATTTATTACGATTTTCGAAGTGGATTATCGAGACAGAAGTGCACCAATCAACTTACTTCGACCTTTGTCGTTAAAAGACTAGCTACTATGAAACGCTTGCAATGATCAATCCTTGCAGGATGAATTTTGTAAAGGCCATTCAAAAATGGTTGTTGTGCCAGAAACAATCGGTGCAGTGCGTCGATCGATAACCCAAGATCATCATGTGACATATCATGGAATAGAAGTATTCTTGGGTATTAATGGGATTAACAAAAATTCAGTATTGAATATTGCATGAACATTTGTTCGTCAAGAAGATTTCTTCGCGTTGGGTACCGTATAATTTGAAAATTGCCCAAAAAAGAACTCAAGTCGATGGGTGCACAGAACTGTTGAAGATATTCAATCGCGGTGGTTCAAAGCAAGTCTGTGACATGATAACAGGTGACGAACCTTGGATCTACCATATGCATATGAGCCAGAGATAAAACAGCAATCGACAGTTTGGGTGTTCCAGGATGAGCTTAATGCAACAAAAGGTGGTCGCGGAAGAAACAACTCAAAGAAAATGGTCGTGTTTTCGGAAAATCTGTTCTGTTGCAACTGTATGACTATAACCTTAAAACAGTCAATTCTGAGTGATACACAAACATTCGTTTGCCTGAAGTTTTGGGAGAATTAAAGAAAATCAACCGCCGAAGGCAGTTCGAGACAATAAGAGCTCTCACTTATCGGCTCACACAAAAGAGTTTTTGAGTACTCAAAAGACCGTATTAATGGGTAATTTGCCTTACAGCTCTAATTTGGCACCTAATTATTTCTTTTCGTTCCCGAACATCAAAAATAAAATGCAAAGTGAACGTTTTTCAACGCCTAAAGAAGTTGTTGAAGCATTTAATCAACTCGTTTCAGAGGTATCCACTTCTGAGTGGAGAAAAGGCTTTGAAAATTGATTCAAGTGAATACAGAATTGTATTGACTTCCAAGCAGAATATTTTGAAAAAACAAAATAAAGAAATTTTCATTATTATTTGACTGAGTTTTCATTATTGGGCGCAAAATATAAAAGGCAACCCTCGTATACCAATTAAAAAAATTAAATATCTAATGCATACAGTTCAAATTTAATTTTCTTCGAATAAATCCCGTATATAAAACCCGGTGTATAAAATGATTGCCCTTGGGATAGAAAATATTAAGGATCACCTCCATATAAAAGAAGTATTAGTTGAATATCACACTTCATAAAAGATCCTCAAAATATGCAAAAAAAAAACCAAAATGCTCAGAGGAGGTTTTTAATTGTTCACTAAATTAATCTCTTCTGAACCGCACTAGTTCTCTTATGGCGGGTGGCACACATGAACTTGTACATTTATTTAAAGAGTTATGCACATACATACATACACATGTACATAAGTATGTGCATTTGTGCATGCATAGCGATTGCTTATAGCTTACGTCTATTCCAGACTGGCAACTTCTTCCTCTAGTTAGCGTGCCAAAAGTTACTGCTTCAATGCATCGCAATCCATGATTCGCAAATGAGAAACAAATCAAATTACCAACTTAGAGTGAGTGCAAAAGAAATCAAACCTACTCACAACAAACACATTGGAGGTAGATATGTGTATAAAGCTTTTTTTAAATTGTGTGGTAGGTATTTATGGATTTTAAAAATAACATAATGCATAACAAAAGAAAATTTAATTATTGTTTATGTTGCAAAAAGTAATAATAAAATTAAAACATCGACAAGGGCAAACAGAAACAGAAACAGCAAAAAACCGGAGCTCAGCAGAACTTGAAACAGTCAAATCATAATTAATCAGTTAACCCTTGGTGGATGTATGTAGCAATGTATGCATGTATGTATGTATGTATGTGTATATATGCTCCCCCGTCACCATCGGGCAGAACATTGCTTAATGCGTTTCACACTTTTTGTTTGGTGGTGGTAGTAACTTTAAATATGTTGGCGGCTCAACTCTAGGCTGCTTCCACTCATATACGGGGATATATATGTGCATACATACATCTAAATATAATAAGGGAGGTCAACATTTTAGGAAGATAGTGCCAACTTTTTTTTATTTATTTTTATTTAGTGCCCGAAAAACCTGGTCTTTTTTGGGTGTAGATTTACGCAAACGACCCGGATCGTATACCGAACAGTTGGTTGGCTGGATGGTTAAAATAGTGATTCATCCAAAATCCAAATAGCGGTTCCGCACCATTTTGCAATATCCTCGGTACTAACATGTTTAATGGTTATTTAATGTATGGCTATATCCAGTCTGTGCGGTTTAAGAATCTTATCAGGTTGTCGGCGTCTAAGCTAGACAGTAGTTCGAGTTTCTTGAATAGTGATTTG
This sequence comes from Anastrepha obliqua, assembly GCF_027943255.1. Classification (NCBI taxonomy): domain Eukaryota; kingdom Metazoa; phylum Arthropoda; class Insecta; order Diptera; family Tephritidae; genus Anastrepha; species Anastrepha obliqua. The sequence goes on from NC_072893.1 coordinate 67,780,156, forward strand.
CCAAGGGTTGACTCCTCCCATAAGGCAGTGCAATCACAGAGGAAATGGAAAAGCATCTCTTTTCTCTCTGGTTGTTTACAACTGTTACAGTGTGTGTTATGAGGGATGCTTGTTCCCCGATAGACCAGAAGCCAGTTATCACCACTGTAACAAAACGAAATTCGACCAAAATCGCTTAAGCGGTTATCGTGGCCTGGAACATCTCCTATGCTGCTGTCCAGCTCTCTTGAAAACTAGTCTATGCTACCTGGAAGCTCTCTGTTTTGAAATACTAGAATGTATCTCTGAACAGGAGCTTGAGCGACCTCTAAAACTCACGAACAGTGTCTTGAGCGATGCATATTTTCGCGAAAAATAGGATTCTAATCTGGTACCGCTAGGGACCAAAATGGTGTCTGCGTGACTTCGGCCAGCCAGTATAACCCAACCTAACATTTCATGACAATCAAGTAGGAAAAGGTCTGATTTGGTTAAATTTAAGAATATATTTACTGAAAGAAAAGGAACACCTTTGCTAAAATTTGTCAAAAAGTAAGCCTGCTTTTTGGTACTGGAGTTGAGATACTTAGAAAACCTGCCTGGCATTAAGGTTTTCATTAATAAAGTCTTGAGAACCCTTAGTGAAGTATTGGAACCTGCAAAGCAACCAAGTATTGTATTTTCTGAAAAGGCATAACAGCGCGGAAGCGAAATTCCATCTCAGGCAGACTGAGAAAGAGGTAGACGCTCTGATAGGACTTATTACGGAACAAAATCCATGGGAACCACAATAGGCATCATCCATGATTCACGGTGTACATCTTATTTGGAGCATGCAAGTGCAACAGAACATTTTATCTGCTGTTCTCCGGTCTTCGCCAGACTAAGATGATACATTTTTGTTTTGGATGAATTGAAAATGGACGAGATAAATTCTTTTTCCCTCGGCATAAACTAAAATTTACAAAAAAGCAACGATTTTTTGCAGCGGAGCAATGACCTAGCTGTATTTTTCTATCCCTTAAATCCTCTCTCCAAGCCTTAAGTGCAGTAGCAATATTGCCTGAGTGCTTGGAAAATTCCGACTATCCACAATTCCCTTCCACTCCATTTCAGTCTAAGAGGAATAAGGGCTTATTTTCAGATTCTCCAAGTATCGAAAAATAAACCATAAATTTTCAATCCATCTAAGAATTTCCATACCCAATAACACTGTGTGATAGTGAAAATATAGTGTCTCGAGTTATGTACGTAGCGTAAAAGTGGCAGGATTTGGAATTAAACGCTAAACTATGAAATAATTACTAATGAAAAAAGTTTATTTCAATAATAATTACAAAGAAAATAAGTGCAGATTTATTTTTTTTTTTTCAAATTATTTCCTATAAATATTGACCGCTACGTCGGGTACACTATTGGAATCTGGCCTCCGTACTCTGCGCCACTCGCTAGAGCCACAACCGTTTGCCACCAAACTTTTGCCCGAAACATTCGCACCCAAAAGCGGATCAAATTTTCACCTGGAGCGTCGCTAAAACGTTTAATATTAATATTAAAAAAATTGTATTAACTATAAATTGTACAAACTTGAAACGTTTGTTGAAATATGACAACAACGTTTAAAAGCATATCGTTCGAACAGACACTCAGACATTATCCAAATGCATGTGCGCCAAATCGGCATGGAAAGATTAGAAAAACTAACAAGCGTAGCGATAATTGAAGATATCGCCAAGTTGAAGATAGATTTGAGTTCTGGTGCTTTCATAAATTCTGTTCCTATGCTACGCCCCAAACGCGCTTTTCGACCTCCCCTTTTGCATGCCATGTGCAAAGTGGCGAATCTTCGATTGCAACGCAAGCCATTGTCCACGCGTTGACCGGTTGCTTGTCGCTGAGGCTAAATCGACTGACTGGCTTCCTGCTGGCTAGTTGGATGGTCGCCGGAGTGTTTGAACCCTAAAATGCTTCGCATACATAAAATTGAACACTAAAGTGTTTATGTAATTTAATCACGCTCCCGTTTTTTTTTCACCAACTTCCATATACTTGACGTTTGGAAAAAATTACGAGTATAAAATGATCACAATTCCGTAAATACTTGAAAAAGAAAAATAGAGGAGAGAAGGAAATAAAAAGAATTGCTGTGGTGCAGGGGTGTTGAGATTTACGATTTGCTTTTTAAAGTGATATTTTTTTTTAACCCAATGTAAGTGCATATTAATTAATGAGCTTTGAGGTCTGCATAAAATTGTTGGTATAGCACGAGAAGAGAAGAGTTCAGCTAACAAAAAATACGGTAATGAGCATTAATTCACGTGCGATCGGCCTACCAATTAAATTATTCGCCTTCGAGTGTACATCATTGCGGGAACAATGTACATAAATATATATATATATATATATATATATATGTATATATGTATATATGTATATGTATATATGTGTGTGTGCGCAGGGGATGGGCACGCGAAAGTTGGCCTCACTTTGGTGTGCCTTGAAGCGAGAAACTATTAATGCATAGGAATGGCTAATGTGCGCTTACATACATACGAGTGGGTACATGCATACATATACGAGCATAGTTAATGGATTAGAGCATATTTGCGTGGATATTAAATACAAAGTAGGAGTTATACTTAAATTAGAAAAAAAATATTTTCACTTTTTTAATTGATAAATAAAATAGATAACATAGGAGAGTATACTTGAGTGAGCAATTTTCATAGATCAAAGAGACTGAGCGAAACATAAGTGCGGAAACTCTATGATCAGCCTAATGAGCAAGCTCGAAATTTATTACACATTAAAGGTCATGCAGGCCTGAAGAAAAAGAACGCAATCAACAAAATAACTTAGAGCTCTAGAATTCGCTGTCATGCTAGGTTAGGTTGGGTTATACTGGCTTGGCGAATCCACGCAGACACCATTTTGTCCCTAGGGGATCAGAGCCCTATTTTTAGCGAAAATATGCATCGCTCAAGATGAGCGTACTGTTCGTAAATTTTAGGAGTCACTCAAGCTACAGTTTAGTGACACTTTCTTGTCATTATAAACTGAGAGCACCCAGGTGGCATAGTCTAGTTTTGGAGAGAGCCGGACAGTTCCAGGGTTTCTTTTGTACCCGGCTCTTTACATTTCCCGCAAGCGTCGTTAAGAGTTAGATTTATGCTTGTAAGCATACGCTGCAGACGGGCAATGCCTTGTTAGTACACCAACTGAAGTTTTACAGTTTTTTCTACTGAACGATATAACCGATTTAGTGTACCTGTCATCATATGCGTCTTTGCACATGACCCTGGCAGCATTGGAATTGGTTGAACTAACCCATCTACCTCTCGCTTTTCTCAACTTATGGTATATGTAGAGGATCGCAATTTGAATTCTGTGCAGGGGTTTAAGTACCCGACTTAATGGGAAGTCTCCCTATAGTATGTCTCCCGCCTTCTTTTGCTAGTTCGTTCACTAACTTTGTCTTCTTTTTTGTTTTGGTGGCCGAGGTAGGATTCGAAGTGCCTTCGCACTTACAGCGACCGTCGTCTACTGCGTTGAGGTGGTGCGACCACTAAAACAATCCCTCCTCTTCTTCTGGGGAGACACATTTCCCGGGACTATTTTCTGCATTACTTCGGGAAGCCCCAGAACGGCATACATAAAAAGGACCAATTCTTTTCACCCACGTCTGAGCCCACCATATTTGTAGTCAGCTTCATGCTAAAGGCCCGTTTTCTTGTATCTCTACGTCAAGTAGTACGCCATTGCGAGTTCATGACTCAAGTGTTTCTGGTTGTCAGGGGCCCGTCAATTTCGGTCGGCCTCCACTGCTGGTCATGGTGATGCTCTACCTGGTGCTGCTACTATTAATTGCTGCCGTGCCTTGCGCTCCAAATCGATAAGGCGAAGACGCATTACGATTTTTACTGCGAAAGCACGAATTTCCTCCCACTTAGCGCTGCTTGAACACATATCTATCGTAAGAGTGTTTAAGGCTACCGGATGCTTCATAACTCTTTCTAGTGCATCTCTTTCTTCTTTAAAGTAGTCACAGTAAAAAATTATATGCTCCGCACTCTCTACCGAGATGGGTCAGTCTGGATTGTAAGGGGTGTCTGTCAACTTAAGCCGATGCAGGTATTCTTGGAAAGAGCCATGTCCGGTCAGCAATTGGATGAGGTAGTAGTCTACGTCCCCGTGTTTTCTTGTAAGCCACTTATCTATGTACGGAATGAGTTTTTAAGTCCAGCGCTCGTTTTGAGACATCTCCCAATGCTGCTGCCATCGTCTAATTGTCAGCGCTCGTTCTAATCCTTTTTGATCCGATGTTGATGTAGGTCGAGCCCCCTGCGTGCTGTGCAGGCGGCTCATTTCCTCTGCCAACAGATCCAAAGGAATCTTTCTTGCAATGACTCAGATTGCGTCGTCCGATACGGTTCTATGCGCGCACGCTACTCGCAGAGAGTGTTTGTGTGATCTCCTGAAACATAATATTTTTGGCCGCTGCCCATATATCTACATAGGTGCCACGTCGTCCACTATCTCATTTCCCTCTATGTCTTTATGCGCCGGAAGCCCCAAAGTCTGCGATTACGAGCAAGCTGGTGAATTGCTTCCTGGCATTCACGGACATTTTTGGATGATAGACAGTACGATTTGATCGTTTTTATAGCCACTTGGCTATACACGTAGAAGTTTATTGCGCAGTCACTTCATGCTTCTGTACATCCAAGCTCTGCTGCTTTCTTTAGTTAGGGAACTTAAATGACTTTTTGACGCTTAATTTCGCGCAATATATGCCAGCCCCAAGCCCTCTTCAATTTTTGATCCAGCGGCAAGTACATTGATGGCAGATGCGTTATTTCTCACAGTTGAGTTTGCAGCGCGATTTTCCCCAAAGAGATCAATCGGTGTTTGGTTGAGGATAGCCTTAAGAGCCGCCGTTGGAGTTGATTTCATAACACCCGTAATACGAAGGGCGGAGAATCGTTGAACCAAATCAAATTATTAAAGCTTCCATATAACATTGAATCTCCCAACCCGTTATATAATCATCAACATCATTGTTTTCTTAAATCCCTAGCGAGGCATAGGGAACCAACAACACCTACGCGCCATCTCGTCCGATTACTGGATAACGCCTTCACCTGCTTCTAGCTTGACCCGAGTTGAGTTGCCTCGCGTTCCACAGATCTTTTCCAGGTTTCCCTTGGCCTGCCAAGTGCTCTTTCTCTCGCTGTGAGTGGGTTCCATTCCATTGCCTTCTTCGCTATGTTATCGTCTTCCTTGCGTAAAGCGTGACAACTCCACTTCCATTTCAGTCTTCTAATCCAAATGTCTAGCGGCTCCATGTTTGCTCTTTCGAACAATTCCTTGGTTGGCATTATTTTTGACCATAAACTTTGGAATATAATCCTTAGACAGCGGTTGACAAAAACTTGTAAGCGACAGCACATTCAACTTGGAGAGCCTAACTTTTAATCTGGAACTCAGGTTGTTGTTTCGCTATACAGAGTACAACACCTCGAATGCTCCTCTGGCTGCGTATGTCTTCATCCGTGCCATCGTCCGTTTAAGACCACAGTTGTGAAGAGGGATTAAGGCTGCTTCGAGGACGTCTCCTATTACTAAAACGAATAACACGAGCGATAGAATACATACCTGGCGAAGTTCGAATGGCTCCGATAGCTTGCCTTTGTGCAGTGCACGGCATCTAGCGATAATATATATAAGTTGCTTTAATTATTGAAATGAGTTTTTCGGAAACGCCTCGACAGCACAGGGCAAATCGCAGGCAGTATCTGTGCACGCTGTCGGAAGCCTTTTTTAAATCGATGAACATCAACTTAAGTCAGCTCTGAACTCTGAGATTCATCCATGATAATTCTAACAGCGTTTATATGGTCAGTACAAAAGGATCCTGCTCGAAAAGCCGCTTGTAAGAGAGGTGATCTCTTAGCCGATCAAGGATGACTTTTGCCATAACCTAAGGGACCGCGGGCAGCACGTAAATACCTCGTCAATTATCACAATCTCTCAGGTTACCTATTTTTGCGATCTTGATAATAATATCATACCGTCAGTCCATTCGGTTGGAAAACTTTCGTTATCCCAGGCTTTACTGATGAGAGCAGTTGAAGCAGTTCTGGAGCAAAATCGGGGTACGCTGTGAAGAATTCAGCAGGTGTGTCATCAATTCCTACTTCTTTGTTTTTCGATAATGTTTTTATAGTGGCATTTACTTCGCTGCCACTGAGAGCATCGGCTCTTATTCGAGTGGTGTTCTTAATCGGCACTAAAGCGTCAGCAAATCTAGGGGCGTGGTCCGCCAAGATATGGTTTAATACCGACACAAAGTGTCACTTCAATCTTGCAAGTTGGTCTTCCTCTGTAAGCAGCAGATGACCATTCCGTTCTCGCACAGGATGGTCAACGGCGAGGTTACTCTTGATCAGTTGTTTGGCGATGGTGGCCACGAGAGGCAGCCTCAGCTTCACAAGCTAGCGTTTACAAATGGTAATTAAGCCACTTTATCTTTTTGCAATATTCGCAATAATTTTCGTGTTAAATTGTTTTCCTAAATTTTTTTTAAAAATATATTATAGTTCATTGTGTAACTTTGAAGAAAATTCATGAAAATTTAAGAAATTTCAAACAATTATCAGCACAATTTTCAACTTTTTGATCAGAATTTTTGAAATTCCAAGTATGCGGTTTTAGAGCCCATTCAATTTTGATACAATAAAGTGTAAGTTTTATGTCCCTCAAAAATTGCATTCATTTCTGAAATTGTGTTTTGTTTTTGTGTGCGCTGTTGACAATTTTCTTCCATATGAAGCATTTGTTCGAAAGTCTTTTATGTATATGAAAGAATATGTTCAACATCGCATGCAGCAAATAAATTTCAAATATCAATGCAGCTTCTGTGCGTCGTCTGTCGTATTAATGCGTTAAGATCAATCAGCACGCACGCGTATCAGAGCTAAACGTATCATATCAAGTTTGCTTGCGAAATGTTGAAGCAATTTTACACACCTTTTTCTCTTATTTTTCTTTTCTCTTCTACGTACTTAAAATTTTTCATAAAATTTTTTAAATATTTTTAGTCAACTCACCGCATAATTTTTCTTTTATTGTTTGGATGTATGCGATTTGCTGAGTCCGTATCAATTTTCCTTAAATGGTTATGCAACAACTCAGATGACATTGCAGTCATTTCAGCGACGGGCAGAAATAAAGGCTAAAGGCATGAGACAAAAAACCAAATGTACTGTGAAAATAAATCTACGACATAAAACATGTTAACGTGAGTTATTTTAGTATAATTAGCGCGCCTTGAATAATATATTGTGCTTAGTATGTGATCAGCTGGTATATAGATTAAAAAAAAAGATTTCTAAAAAAACTTACATTTTTCGAATTTTTAGGCGTTGCTGCATCTTCCTTTTCAGTTGTTTCTGCGCTTGAGAGCGCAAACTTCTTGTCTATGCTGTCCAGCTCGTCGGCGTCTTTCGGGCTAACTAATATGTCCCACAGCAATGATTCAATGTAGTAGTTGGTGCCGCCCACCACGATCGGGCATTTTGATTGAGCTAAAAGATTTTCGATCTTGTTTGGAGTTGAGGATATTTCCGAGACATTTTTATAGGATATTTTACACTGAGTGGTAGAAATTTCTTAATGTCGCACGAAAGAAAAAAAAAACAAAAATTGTAAAAAGTCAAAGCGATTTTTGAGCGAAGTTGAACATTTTTATAATTTTTGAAATTGGTTAAATTTTTATGAATTTTCTACAATCTTTGGAGCTTTGTTTCGACTATATTTTTATACCACTTAAGTCGATTAGCATTTTTTCAGTTAGGGACTCAACGACTCGCTTTTCTCTAATTTTTGTATGTAATTATTCATAGCTGGAGTAGGCTTCTCAATAAAAGTTTATTACAAAACTAAATTTTTCTATGATAAATCAGAATTGATTAGCCTTAGTGCAAAATCCAGTTAAAGTAACTTAAGGAGCTCTAGTCCTTTTTTTACAGTAAAAAAATGATAAAAATTATTTTAATTTTTAAGCTTTTTATATAACTTTTTTTACATACAAAAATAATTTTTTTTTTTTATTTTAAAAATGGCGCTTAAGTTGACCCTCCCGAAAAATTGGACCTGAACGGTGTTGTCCATTTCGGCTTTTCTATTTATTTGAAACACAAAAACGAAAAAACTTATTAATCGGTATAACTGTAACTATGCCTCGTACTAAAATATAAAAAAAAAAATTTGACAAAATGAATTTGACACTCTAAAATTTTTTTTTTTCAGTTTTGTAATAAAAAAAACACGAAATAATTAAAATAATAATATGATTGTATTATGCGCGATAGCCTTTGATATTGTGAACAACATATTAAAATTTCAGACGATTCGCTTGAATAGTTTGTTTTTTTGTTAAAAACACCAGGTCGAAAAAAGTCGTTTCGAGATAAACGAGTTTAAAGTTTGAGGTACAAGAGCGCACGGACCGCTCTTTACCAAGTTAATGGGCTGTAGAAGTTATAATATTGAGAATTTCCGAATGCAAATTTCACAGTATATTCTTAAGATACTTTACTTTCGAAATATTAAAAAAGAAAAACAATGTTTTGGAAATTCTAGACCACCGGGACCCCTTAAGTCGTTTTGCCAAAAGTCCACTGATATATACCTATAGGCATTTGTCTTAGCATTGATGTTTGTATTTGTATGTGGAATTTATTCCTATTCGGACACGAATTCTCACTAATATAATTCGTACTGATAAACGCTTTGGCACTAGTGTTCGCTATCGTATTCCTATTCCATTTGCCACTTATCAGACTCAAGTTCTGTATTCCAAATAGAGGCAGCGGCAATTAAAGGAGCAGCTTATTGGTTACTCACTTTTGCAATAACAGTCAAAGAGGTTTCTATCTACTCCAGTGGCTGGGCTTGATGATGGTGTTCTTGAAGCTGGTTGAGGAATGTCTGACTTCACTTTCCATCGCATCCGAATTCATCGAATTCATCTGGCTATCTGGTTATAGCGCCATTGCAGGAAACAGCGAGGTGGAGGAACTAGCCAGACAGTGGAGCTGCTAGGAATTTATCCCGCAAAACGAGAGGTGAGCTTCGCGTCAACTACGCGAACGCTGGGCAAGCTTCTAAGGTCGCGAAACCTTTCTATTCACGAGTGGATCGGAGGCGTTCGAGGGATCTCTCAAGGTTAACAAAATCTCTGTCTCTTCGTGAGTGCCCCTTACAGAACCACGAGGTATACATGCTCTGAGACTCGGCACTACTTCGAGTCAGTTTTATGGAGGATGAGGTGGAACCATCTCAGCACCTTTTCCTTAGCTGCCCTGGTCTCGCGAGTCTAAGATTTCAATATCTTGGCTCTCATCTCTTTGCTACACCTGCTGATATAGCTGATAACCTGATGAACTTCATCGGCAGTATGAATCGGCTAGCACCACCTTAAATCAGTCATCGTTCGGTCGTCTCCCCCTCCTCCTCTTACTTTCTGCACTCCTAGCCTTCTTATATCCCTTACAATGGTAGCACAAAGGACGAATTGTTGATTTTCGTCGAAGTGTGCCCTCTCTATGGGCAACCGTTTCAACTTAACCTAACATAACATTTGTACCCTTTCTATTACTAGCTCAATTTTTCCCTACCGAAATCAAATTTATTTCGCGAAAACAAAAAAAAATTATATAAAAGCATCTCTCCCAAAGATTTCATCATCAATCAAAAAATCAAAATCCTCATATTTACTTGGTGTACCTTCCGCAGTTCATTTGCATCAATTTTTAATTTTCCATACACTTCCTCCGTCACAATTCAGTATTTCATAAATTACATGGTGAAAAACATCATAAATTTTTCGTTCGCTTTTCAAACAAAATTGTCTATAAATCTTTTTGTGATTAATTTAACTTCAAGCCATTTATTGTTCGTCCACCGAAAACAACGAAATTCAAAATTACCAGTCGTTCCAGAAAGAATCCTCTAAATACATGCGCAGATACTTGACCAATAGTCGCGTAAATAAAACAGAAACAGCGGCGGAGTGTTTGAATTGCAGCGACACCCGTACGCGGTCTTACACCAAAGGTCATTAGCAGCTGATCAGAGAATTTTCCAAGCGGCAAAATGTCCGGGCTTTCCATGGTATTCAATGGCCTTTTGGTGGGTGCCTCAGGATTTGCTTTATATACGATGCCGCCCGCCGAGCATCCTTATGCTTTCTCGGCGTGCGCCTTTGGACTCTGTCATGGTCTGCTCGGCATGATACACTACTACAAGCAGGATAGCGAAGATTGCAGCAAGATTCATGATGTATCTACCAGCGTTATGGAGATTATACAGTTGCCACTGATAAATATTGAATTGTACTTGGCTTCATCTGAGAGTAGCGCCTTAGCCTTGGGACATGGACTGTTCGTCATACCGCTAGCCTTCGATCTAATTGCCAAACTCTTTACGGAGGAGGGCGACGATAGCAACACAAACACACTGAAGGATCTTACAATACTGGGCAATATCATGTCCTTGACATTCTTGGCCGTGAATGAGAGCAACTATACATATGTCAGCATGGCTATAACGGCCTTCCTGACCAAATACGGTGCCATATTGTTGGACAGCTACTGGGAGGGTTCACTCGAAAATACTGTACTCACCGGCTATTCGTTGTTTACATTCCTTGCTAACTATGCAATTACTGAGAAGCCAGAATGGCTGAGTATGAAATGAGGTGGAGTTGAACTTTGAAGGAATGGTGCGATAACATCCATGTAAACTTACGATTTCAGGAAAAGCAATTTTTAACCAGTAAATACATAAATTCAGATTTGAAATGAAACTCAAGACTTTTAAAGGATTGTTTGAGTGTTGGGATAAATAAGATTTAAGTTAAATATATTTCTCAAGGACTAATAATAATGATAAGCACAGCCGGTATTTTTTCGATGAAAATTAATAGTTACATTTGACCATAATAATAAAAATAATAAAGGTATTCAGATCGAGTTCGGTAGGAATACAATTCGGTATGCGATAACTCGATACATTTTTCAAGTTTCTCTTTCTTGGTTGCTTTGGCTCCCTTAACCGAATGGGTTTGTACGTGATAGCATTCTGCTCGATTTTGAAACTTTCTGTGGACACAAAACACCAAAATGATAAAATTAGTAGCGATCGCCACTCGGCAGAAAACGGCAAAACCCGAATGCCATGAAAAATCTCATAACAAACTATTTGCCGTTCTGCGTTTTTGCATTAGAATTTTGCGCTATAGACTACCATCGAAATCGGTCAGCATCAGCCCGTTAGCTAACTGGCGATTTATAAGTTGGGAGTGGGGGGGCCAGGCTTTCTTGGATAAACGATTTTTGGTCAATTTGTCCCAATATCAAGTGTAAATGAGCAGAATATGGGGAAAAGTTGCTCTTATGCGGATTGTGGCATTACCATTCATCGGAGTAAACAAATGCACCGGATGTTCGGTGGCAGAATTAGGTTTTTATTTTAAAGGAGGAAACCTCGTTAGCTTCGCTATTCGTACGGGTCACGAAATCGCAGTGAACACGTTTGAAGTCGAAGCGTATTCCAGGCTCAATGATAGGGTTAAAACTGCTTTTGTCATTGATTTTGTTTACGTTAGAATATTCGTCCATTGGTGTGAAGCTTCTGGGCAACAAGATCGGTGACAAACAGCCACGGCCGGGCCCAGCTAAACATCGAGAACAAATGAAAATATTGAACTTGCCGCTAAAAGCTTGCACGATAATCCACATCAGTCCGTGCACAAGAGAAGGGAGTGCCCTGGGACTTTCAAAAATTTGTGAAATATGTAAGATGCTCGGAAAGAATGCTACGGTCAACAAGAAGCTCTACATTGCCCAGCTACATGGCGTGAATGAGGCTATTCGACTGAGAAGACCTGATCGACATGGCCAAACCATATCCCTTCACGACAACGCCAGGCCCCATGTTGCACAAGTCGTCAAAGCCGCACTGTAAGAGCTCGACATATGTTGAGAAATAAAAAAAAAAATTTTTTGAAAAAATTGTGTTTTCATTTCTAACACGGATACTGACTGCACCCCCGTCGTATGGGTGCGAGAACTCAGAGCTATTGATATTTTGATATAATAAAGTGTCTTCTTTCATATAACTTCTGCTCAAATATGAACGAGACGGTATCAATAAAACGGTCCGCGGATGACATATGGCAAAAATAAATTTTTTGTTTTTTGATAGGACTGTTATAAGCTTACATGGCAAATTTCAGCGTGATATGTCACATAGTTTGTTTTCTGTGCTACTGTAAACAAGTCAAGCTCGAGTGTGTTCTTCGAATTTAACGATGGAAATTCAAGTTGAACAAAGAATTTGTTTGAAATTTTGTTATTCCAACAAAATTTCTGCTTCAGACGCCTTAAAAATGTTGCAGACAACCTATGGGGACTCTGATCTATCGCGTGCACGTGTTTTCCAGTGGTAAAAATCGTTCAAAGAGGGCCGTACATCGGTTGAAAACTTGCCTAATGAACGTCGTCCAGCAACATCAGTAAACGACGAAAACATCGGAAAAGTAAAGGAAATTGTGCTTGAAAATCGCACAAATCGCAAAATCGGTTAACGCTGAATACTATTTAGACGTTTTAAAGCGTTTGCGCGAGAACATTCGTCTTAAAAGGAAGGAATTGTGGGACAACAAGTCATGGTTCTTGCATCACGATAATGCACCAGCTCACACATCACGTCTTGTTCGTAATTATTTGAACAAAAATTATGTTAATATCGTTCCGCAAGCACCGTATTCGCCTGATATGGCTCCATGTGACTTTTTCCTGTTTCCCAAGCTCAAGTTGCAGCTCCGTGGAAAACATTTTGAGACAATTGAAGTCATAAAAGAGAATTCGAAGAACACACTCGAGCTTGACTTGTTTACAGTAGCACAGAAAACAAACTATGTGACATATTACGCTGAAATTTGCCATGTAAGCTTATAACAGTCCTACCAAAAAACAAAAAATTTATTTTTGCCATATGTCATCCGCGGACCGTTTTATTGATACCGTCTCGTTCATATTTGAGCAGAAGATAAAAACATTGTTGGAGAAAATGCACAAGGCCGCCAGCAAAAACAAAAAAAATTCATAAATCAATGCGATTTTCGAGCCACTTTATTATACAAAATTCAAGGGGCTATAAAACTACGTGTTCGAAACTTTTCTGAAGATTCTGGTTAAATACAGGGTCTGGCACTCGAAGTGCAACCAACTTCAGGCCGCTCGCTCGAGCATTAGTTGTCTGTTAGTTGGCAATGACAGTAGTTAAATGACAGTCCAGAGTATTGTTTACAAGCGCTTGGAAGCATCTCGCATCTCGTAAATGCGGAAAAAGAAAATCAGTAATGAATTTCAAAAGGCTGCAACGTCACGTGAAATGGTTCAAAAAGTGAAGTGAAGCGACTTGAGTGAAATGGCCGACGAAGTGCCAATCAAATGCAAACGCGAAAGAGCTGAAAATATCTGAAGGTAGCATCCGCCGCATACTGAAAAATGATCTCAAAATCACACCTTACAACATCCAAAAGGCGAATGATCTCACACCAAAGCAGCAACAAGTCAGACTTTAGAGAGCGAAGGAGTTGCTTCGCTTTGCCGAAAGCGGTCAATATCCGAACATTACGTTTTCTGACAAGTGAATTTTTCAAATTGAGCAATTCATAAACCTCCAAAACGAGAGGGTTTATTTGACCGATTGTTCATATGAGAATTTGAGTGATCGATTGGCCACCAGGAGGCAGCACCTGCCGCAGGTAATGGTTTGGGCCGCCGTAACCGCAGATGGGCGCTCTCCAATCGTTTTCATCGAATCTGGCGTCAAGGTAAATGCGAAATATTATCGTGAAAGTATTCTGGAGGATTATTTGAAGCCATGGGCAGATAAACATTTCGGTGGCAGACCATGGACGTATCAGCAGGACTCGGTACTGTCTCACAAGGCTCGAGTGAACCAAGAATAGCTAAAAAACAACGTTCCGAACTTAATAACGTCACTCAAATTCACCAGTCGTGATTCCGATGGACTATTCCTTTTGGGCCATTATGGAGAGTAAGGCCCGAATTAAGGGAATCACCAGTCTCGAGGCGCTGAAAAAAGCCATTGTCCGCGAATGCGCCAAAATATCTTCGAGTCACATTCGGGCAACTTGCGATTCGTTTCTGCATCGTCTCAAGGCCACAGTCAAGATGAAAGGATTTTATATCGAGCAAAAGTAAATGGAATTTTAATTTTGTATTATTTTCATACATTTTTTACTCGGAATTGAATAAAAGTAATTTTCCAAACTAAATTTATGACCTTTTTAATTGGTTACACTTCGAGTGCCGGACCCTGTAGTTTGAAACTTTTATGAAGAATTTTTAATTTTTCTTTTTAATTTTGCTCAAAGTTTGGGAATGAACTTATATTTTCATAAAAAAATTCTAAATTAAATAAGAACCAAATAAATAGTCAAAACTTGTTAATGAATGTAAACCATTTTTTTAGGCGGGGAAACTGCAATGATTGGCGCGTCGTACTACTGCATATGTAATCCAACTTTCAGAACTGCGCGTGTTCTATATGAATTTAGCAGCACGAGCACATAAACCACTTCGGTGCCTACGAAGAAGCCGACGTTATTCGTTTTCTTTTCTATTTATTTAATAATTCATTATCGAACATTGCATTTGTTTAATGACATTATTTTATCGGTCAAGAGTAAGAAACATTTGGCGTACTTTGCACATAAACAGATACACATGTGCATACAAACATACACACATACATACATGCACAATTTCTTTTTTTGCTATATTTGTTTATGGAGTGTTAAAATATGACTTTTTCTTGTTGCTTTCATAGCGCGTCTGTTTGCGATGTTGTTTCTGCGCGCTTAAGTAAATAAATGCAAGCAAAAAGCGGCAGCAACAACAATGGCTGCTGCAAAATAAAAACATTCCAATAAATGTTTGCACTGTGCCTTCAATACATACAACAAATACTCGGGCGTCTACGGAAGTATGCACACATACATATGTGTGTGTGTATATGCATATGCACGTAAGTATGAAGCATACACGATGATGCATACAAAAGGCACTTTTGTGTTGTTGGCCGCATGACTCGCTGCATGACCGATCGACGTCTACTCTACTCTTATGCGCGCCGTCAAACCAAGTAGTACTCGTACATGCACATATGTACACGTGTGTGTGTGCGTGCGTGCGTTTGTTGCGAATTCGCTGATGCGTCTGTGCGGCTGGCGGCTTATCTCCCGCTCCCTCCGGCCATGCGGCTGAACTTTGAGTGCGCATGCAATGCCGGTTTGTTTATTAAAAGCGAATTGCTTAAGTGGAGCCATGGCCAAAAAGCCGGCCGGCCGGCCGATCGGCCCCGCGTCTGTCTGCTTAACCAGACCCGGCGTCCAACCGGCATTGCTGCTGTTTTATTGTTCAGTTTTTGCGCGACGTCTACGGCGCATCGACTAATGCAACACACGTAGCCGGCCGGCGCGCGATGGCTGTTGGTTTTTGTTTTGTTTACCGATTGACTCATTCATACAGGTTTTTGAACTTGCACAAGGTTTGCGCGCAGTCGCGTCTGCCTGCCTGGGCTTGACTGGCTGCTTGGTAGCTGAGTGGCTGAGTGGCATTTCGCCGCAAGACGCTAAAAAGCTGTGATTTTTTCTGTTTTTTTTTTCTCTTTTTCTTTTCGGCGTTTGCATGTTTTTGTTTGGTTTATGCACTTTTTCTCTGCCTGATTTTTTGTTTACATACGCTTCGGTTATGCTTTTATCGCGTTGTTTCGATTTGCGTGCAATTCGGGCTGTTCAGCGCAGTTGTTTATTTGCCCGTTGGGTTCAAAAAGTAGCTGCTGGTGGGGGCCTTAGCTGTGGCGTCCGTTTTATGCTGCTGATGACAATGACTTTGTGTTACTTCGACTCATGGTATTTCTTTCAACTTGAACCGCGTTACTTCGAACTCCACCTAAACCTTAATTAGTTGATATGTTAACTCTCGATTGCATTTCATTAGCGATCGCCGAAATGATTTAGCGAACATCCCCACTCGAAAGCACCGAAAGTGACAACATTTTAAAAGCTCATCATTTAGTTCTTCTTTTTTTATGTACAAAAAAGTATTTCGGAATGTCTTTTATTTATGGTGTGATGGCTTCATGAGCTGTCAGCCGAACGTTGTAGCCCACAAAAAATATGCAATTAATGATCATTATCAGCCGTCTCCTGCAAAGAGACTCGCTTTTTCGAGTGCAATTTTACACCTCTTTGGATGTTTTCATTCTTGGAACCCATTTGTCGGTTATGACAAATAATAAATGTTTATTTCGGATTCAATTAACGTTTGCGATAATTTGAAAACTTCTCATTCAATTTGTTTACTGAGTTTTATTTCCTCTCACTCGTAGAAACTGCGTGGTACTTGCGAGTCGGCGGTACGATGTGAATACGTGCATGATATATGTACATATGTATGTGTGTATGTAAATACAGTTACTATGTTCGCAATAAGAGCACTGCCAGCTGCGGTATGCGTTAACGTAACGCTCTACCCAAACCATACAGTAAATGATTGAAGGGGTTACATACGTGCAGAATTTTCAAAAAATCGATTTTTTTACATATTATTTTTCTTTATAGTTTTAGGCGTATTTATGTGCAAGTCGATTGTAAAAATTCCCCATGGATACAAAGTTATGGTAGAAAATGTAACTGCCCGACGAGAGTTTGATGCGCACAGGTAACTGTCCTTCGTTTGCACTTGAAAGTTTAAACTCGTTTTTTTTCGAAACTACTTTTTCCGGCACGGTCTGCATGATAACTCATACAGTTTTTAATATTTTTTGATGCGGTTTTTTCTAAATATTCGAAAGTGTTTTCTCTAGTTTTGATTTTTGATATTTTTACTAAAAGATTTTATAAACATTATTAAAGTGTGACATTTATGTCGTCAAACGCGTACTTTTTTTAAATGCCGTAAATTGGAAAATTTTTCGAAGTTCAAAAATGTGGTTCGACAGACTATAACCACAACTTTATTTTACAAGATTTTTTTTACTTTTTACAGATCCATCAACATTTCAAGGAGAAATGAAGCAGACCGTGGAACGACTTTTTTTCATTGTACTTTGGGTCACGTGATTTTTTATTTACTAATTTTTGTAAAGAAAAATTAAAATAATTTTTTTATGAATTCTAAGAATTAATTTTACTAATATTGCATACATTTTTTTTATATTTATCTCTATTGTTATCCCTTTAAAAACAGTTTTTCTTTTAGGGCAGTTTTGGCGCTGCTGGACGTATATAACCCTTGAATTTGACTTGGTCATACATATTCGTTCGTGTCTTTGCATAGATACATATGTATGTGTACGTACGTAATAATAAGAGTACTGCTGATCAAAAAACTGCCGAAGGAAAACAAAACCTACAAAGAAATACAAAAATTCTGTTCAGCAAGTGTTCACCTCCTTGAAAATTCAAGAAACATTCGGAAATTTCC
Source organism: Anastrepha obliqua (assembly GCF_027943255.1). NCBI lineage: Eukaryota > Metazoa > Arthropoda > Insecta > Diptera > Tephritidae > Anastrepha > Anastrepha obliqua. The sequence goes on from NC_072893.1 coordinate 67,797,723, forward strand.
GACCCAAAACGATTTACACAGGAAAACCAGACCGTAAAATATAAGTTTGGGGGTCAAGAAATCCATTATTTGCTCGGTAAATGGGTGTAGCGATCGATATCTCGTCAAGTATCCATCAAACAATTAACGGGGTTTTCTCGTCTAGAAATTTGAAAAAATCGATTTTTGTTTTGCATATTTTCAAAGTTTAGACCTTCAAAAATATGCCCTTCAACGAATTTTTAAAAATTCGAATTATTTTCGGAGATACAGCGAATTTTGTGACGTGGTGTGACGCCGCAGATGTTACCGGACGACTTGAGGACTCGTTCTTTCCAGAAAATCTCTTATATCACACACAACCTTTATTTATTCTATACATATATACATACATACATATATACTTCTGTAATATATACCTAGAAATATATCGGCATTAATCTAGAGTGGGTAGTAATATTATGATCTAAGTTATTCTATTGGAATTGTTGCTCAAACTTCAAACGCGATTTTTTCAAAACTACTTTTTTTGAGATGGTCGTCATGATATCTCAAGTTCTACTTGACAGATCGCTTTGAAGTTTGAAAAAATTAAGTTTGAAGTATTTTTAAAAAAATTGAAAAGGTAAAAAAAGAGGGTAAACAAATTTTTTTTTCAAGGTGATGCCATTTTGTGAATTGTTTTTTTTTTTTTTGCTTTGATTTGGCGGAATCCGATAGCGACATCTTAACTAATGATGCGCCCACTCCGCCGGCCTGTAATTCCACAATTTTTTAACTTTTTTTTTTCTTTTCCAATATTAATAAAAACCATAAAAAAATGGATAGTAAAAATGTTGTTCATTTCTTTTTATCGTTTACCCCCTTCAAAGTTTATATTCGTTGTCAAGGTGACATTTCACACTAAAAATTCTTTTGCTGTGTTTTGTTCAAGACGAATCTATTTTTTTTTCGCTGTGTCCACGTGGCTGTCAGCTTAGAATGAAACAAGGCGAATTCATTATTTGTTTTCTAGTTTTGCTTTGCTTTGACAATCAAACCTACAAAACATTGTTGTTTGTTTAGTACCACCACCTTTAATGAATGCGCCCTGGTTTTGTTTAATTCATTCAGTTATGATTTATAGGGTGTTAAATATGCAAGTCAACAAAAAACAAATTCAGGACATTTTACAATTTGTCTTTGATAAAGGCGAAAATGCAAGCCAGGCTTCTGAAATTGTGAATGGTATTTATGGTGCCGATACTGGACCTCGCACAGGCAGGCCCGTCGTCGAAATTGACCGGCATGTTACTAGTCGAAACTTCGTCCCGAAGCTAAAGATCGACCATAAAAGAGTATTAAACCATTTGCGTAAAATAAAAAATAAAAATAATGGATGTCTTTTTCCCCAAACTAATATTTAGTTTAATGAGACGGTAGTTTATTTTAGTTCCCAGATGATAAGGAAAAAGCTAAAGCTCAATGTGAGTGCAATGACATTGCAAATACTTTTGTTGGAGTCAAATTTGAAAGCGCAAAGCAAAAAAGAAAAAAAAAACAAAAAGCTTTGCAGATCCTCACGCCAAATGGGCAATCGAACTGGAGAAATATTTTTGGACCCACGAGAGCAAAGTGGTCTTTTTGGCTCGAAGGCTCAGAGTTAGTACGTAAGAAGGAGACCAAATGCTGGTTATCACCCTTAATACTGTCAAGGCCATTCAGCACGGAAGAGCTAAAAACATGATTGGGAATTACTTCTCATATTACGGTACAGGACTGATATATAAAATTGATGGTATCACGGATCTCATAAGTACATTGAAAGCCTAGAAGTTATATGCCAAATATCAAACGCAAAAGCGGAACTGCCTTTGAAATGAGTCTTCCAAAACAAGATGAATTGGCCAGCGAAATCAGCGGTACTATCAGCATCATATAAAATACAGTGACTTCGAAAGAAATCCAACCAATGCAAGCGCAAGTGCAGTGGAAAGATACAAAAATTACTGAGGGAGTATTTTTAATACCATTGAGTGTTCACATGCGGAAATTAAATGATGTATGCTTAGGATCAGTGTCAGCATGCAATTTCTATTTTCACTGCGCCCTAGATTTTCCTTCAGTATATTTAAATTTTTCCATTGATCTATAAACACTACATTCCTACACCAAGTGATAACATGCACATCCACACCGCGGAACCTCCAACAGGTTTGACGATGAGAGGTAAATTTGTAGGATGCATCTCTGTATTCGGCTTTCTCCATACCCGGTGTACTCTCTCCTAACGGCACCTCTCTTAAGCGGACACCTCCCACTGACAAATTTTACAGTCCCTTAGGTGTCCGCTTAAGAGAGAGAAAATTACATTTTGATTTATCAGTAAAAATTACTACATTCCAGATTTTGCTGAGGTTGCTTTGAATACTCTCTGGCACATTCCAAACGTTTTTTGTTTTTGTTTGCATTCATTGACCGGTGGCAAATTGCCAGCTACTTTTCCGCGGTGCTTAGTTTTTAGCAGAACTCTTCGAATTTTTGATTCACTCACACCCTTATTTAAATAAATTTTGATGTCTGATGCACTTTTAGAAGCAAAAATTGAAGGCGTTGTTTTGACTTTTCTTAAAATCCATTAGTCGCCACTTGCTGATAGTTTCTTTTTCGAAGAAATTTTCACTTTGTTTGCGATTCCATTACCTTTTTCGATTTACAATTTTGGGAGTTTCTTTCAAATACTCACCACGTTTGTAAAGAAATCGCAAACTCTGTACACATTGCAAGCAAAACTGCCGCGCAAAACTGCACGTGCCGCTATCAGACTATGAGGCTCTGGCTACAGGCTTGATCTCAATTGCGAACACTCATGTATCCTCAGAAAGTTTGGATTCATCCCCTTGACGACGGATCAATCTACACCCTTGCTTAGTTCAAACGGAACATTCTCCACTCACATTTGGAAGCAGGGTCTGGTGAACCTGTTCACGGATAGCTCGAAATTGGAAGGAAGGGTTGGTGGAATAGTATTATGCGACGATTAATATTTACTCGGATTAATATCTATCACGAAGCTTAATATCTACTCAGATAACCAAGCGACAAGCCCTGGGCTCGATGATGGTGTACTCGAAACTGGTTGGTGAATGCTTGACTTTACTCTAGATCGCATCCTTTGGGTACCTCGTCATAGCGACATTGCAAGAAACTGCGAAGCGGATGAGCTGACCAGTGGGAACTTGCGAGTTAGTTTTCCCGCGAAATGAGAGTATTGGGATCCCGTTGACTATCTGCGGTCTGCTCCTGGAGAGTTGGGCTTCGCGTTAACTAAGCGAGCGCTACAAGTACACAAACTTGTAAGGCCACGAAATCTTTCTAGCCACGAATGGATCGGAAGCGCTCGAGGGATCTCCTGAGGTTAACAAAATCTCAGCTCTCGAATTTCGTGGGTGCCCTTACAGGACATTACTTCGAGTCCGTTTTTGCGGTAGTTGTAAGGAGGATGAGGTGGACTCACCTCAGCACCTTTTACTTAGCTGTCCTGCTCTCGCGGGGCTAAGATTTAAGTATCTTGGCTCTCATCTCTTTGCTACGCCCACTTATACATACGTAGTAGGGCTGGATATTAAAAACTTGACGAACCTCATCAGCAGCGGGAACTCAGTCATCGTTCGCTCGTCATCAACAAATACACATCCAGTAATTATTATTATAATTAACGGTGGCAACTAACATATAATAAATTTTTCGCTTTTCAACGACATTCAGACACAGACACAACTACAAAATTACGAACGAAAGTTTGCATGTTTGGAAGCATGAATTGCATATGAATTGTATGTTTCTCAGTAAATTAAGCTGTCAATCAAATTACTAAAGTGACATTTCGTGAAGATGGCACCGAAGTGCAGGCACTTTAAATTCACACAAATTGTCAAACAGCCATTTCCGCTGCCATTGGGCACCTCAGTATGCGCTCAAAATATTAAGTAGCATATTTTGGGAGAACGAAATATGATTTATCATTGAGTAGAAAAGGCGAAAGGATATGCCAGTTGATTGATGAAATGATTCTTGATGTTCCCTCAAATTATTTGGGTGTTGCAAATGCGGAAAATCGTGCAGTATTTTCAACCGCTCTGCTTATAACGGTAATTTACAAATATGGGAAAAGATATAATAATTTAGTAGTTAGAGAAGCAAACTTGATAAACTGTTGGTGCGTGACTACCATTCGGAAATCAGAGAGAAATCAGGAAAAGACCAATCTCGGGGAAAGACCAAAATGAAGAAAAAGTTTTTTCTAACAGCCCGCGCGCTGTGGATATCACCAAATGAGGAACCCATCGTATGGTAAATCAAACGCAGAAAGTTGCGCTGGCCAGTAAAAAACGACCAGATAGCACCACCAGCTACCATTTGTGTTACACAAAAACCATTAACAACCCATAAGCTTTGCAATGGTGCAGTAGTTTTTCGAATAAATTTTCTAATAAAAAATACATTAAAACCCCCAACTTTTTACTCAGAAACCTTATAAAATTGTGGTTATGGAGTTTTATTGTCCATTGAAGTTGGGTGTAATAAAGTGGCAGTTTAAGTGGCTTAGCCACGCTTTATTATACAAAAAACTGCATACCCTGAAGTATAAAAATTTATAAAACTTGGTACTTCGTCACGTTCCTATTATTTTAAGTGTTTTTTTTGCGTGTTTGGCCGAGCTCCTCCTCCTATTTGTGGTGTGCGTCTTGATGTTGTTCCACAAATGGAGGGACCTACAGTTTCAAGCCGATTCCGGTAGATGGTTTTTTATGAGAAGCTTTTGCATGCTGTTACTGTGCTTTGCTAAGCCTCCTCCGGACAGTTCATCCACCCATGGGAAGGTGGGCTCATTGGAAATAAGTTCCGTTAATCCCAACTTTTTTATAATGACGTATGCAATGTTATCGATCGTGTCGGGTCTACCCAATTATTCTTCTTGTCGTTGCTCTTCGGGAAATGTTAGCTCTTTGAAAAACATGAATTCCGTCTAAATCACCACATCATAAGAAATAAAGCTTTGTAAATTCACCATTCATAGATCTCGGATTGCGTCAATTAGTCTATCATGTTCTGACTTAAGCGGTATGTATTCCATGTCATACTACCATAGTCCTGAACATACCGATGAAAACTCTTTAGCGAGTTGTTGCTCGTAAGCATACCATTTTGAAAATGGAATGTGTTTTCTACAAATTTTACTTTTCACCCACTTTTACTCAAAATTTCTAGAGATGGCAACCCAGTGTCTTACTAAGGGAGCCGATTTGTCAAGAGAGAACGGGAGAGCTGCTTACTGAGCAAACCTTTTATCATTGAATTATGCGAATGCACGACATTTTTCATATGACATTATATGGGGAAAATTTAATGGGCTATAAAGCAGCGTACCCAAGTTTTTTTAATTTTAAATTTTGAAGGCAACTTCTGTGTAGTATTTTCAATAGTTTCTTCTAAAAACAGATACCATTTGCTTTTAATTGTTTTTTTTTTTTCGAACGCAAGACAAGTTTTCACTTCACATAGCCTGACGTGCTCAGTGCTCGGTATTATCGCCCATAAATCATACATAATCGTAAATCATGTAAAAGGAATCATTTAAACGAAAGTACATATTCTCAAAATTGTTTTGACTTCAAATAGCTGAGCTTTAGAGCACAGAATGGTGCATAAATCCAAAATGTAATTTTTTTCTCACCAAGTCTTATAAGTCGCTATTAAATTTTGGTGTAATACTCGTATGAAAAAAAAAATTTTCCACAAACGGCACTGCATGAAACTAAAAGTATTTTTTTATTCAGTCAAAACGGTCATACTACCCACCCTGCCGTCACTACTAGCGCCATTTGTGGCGTCCCAAGTGCCATACTTTTGTTTAATTGCCCACAATCTATGTATTTGATGATAGCACACAGAAGCCAAAATAATTTTAAATAAAAAGTATATTTTTATGTATGTATATGTATGTATGAGCGTACTTTTCTTTCTGCTGTCTAACGAAATTTTCTTAATAAATATTTAAAAATAAAATATTAGTTGCTAAATATTTGCTGACAAAGCAAGCGATTCATTCGCTCAGTCAATCCGTTCAGGAGTGATGAAAAAGTGCAAGAAGTACTGGACTAAAATGATATATATTTACTGTATACTTATATATATACTATATACATAGATATGTATATGTACATATATGTATATGTGTACACATTATACTATGCATGTCGTGTGTCCTATGCCGTCTCTCCGGTCATTTGACGTGGTGAAATTCTTAGTGAACACACATTGGCTGCCATGACAGAGCCGCCAGTTCAGCATCTAGCGGTGTTTCCGTAAATTTTTATGACAACATTTGTCACCCGTTGTCGGGTGCACTATGATAGCTGATGAGTGTCAAAATGTTTGCTGTTGCTGCTGCTTCCTCTTCGCTGCTCTACTGTTGTCTTGGCGTGTATGTGTGTTGGATTGGTGAGATGGCATTAATGACTTTAACTGTGGCAAAATATTATTTTTAGATATTCCACTATGGCAGTTGCTGTTGTTGTTGGGCGCAGATTAATGTTCAAAGATTTAAATACACTTCAGATTTGTTAGGAAACTGGGACAACGAATTCCTGAGAGGCTAGAAATAAATGCTGGCCAGATCACCGCGAAAATTTAAAAATACATTTGTATGGTTTTCTAAATATATTTACATACATTCAGTATAATCAATTCAGCAATGGATTTTAATTTAAAAAAATCATTAAAATACATACTTGGAGATTTTTAATAAAAAATATCCCATCAAAAAACTGTAAAAAAATTTAGGATGTTTTTAGTATTTAGTATGTATGTATGTATGCCATGTGAATATGACTTTTTCCAGAAATATACAAACAAGTAATCATCCAATTCTGTTTTTTACCAAAAAGAAATGAAATAAAAATCTGATTTTTGGTGATTGAGGTCTTTATTTTGACCTTTGCGCGTTCCATTGCCTGTCTAATTGTGTACTGCAGCTGTCTAATTCACAAGTTTCAAATATGATTGTGAATTTACACAATTTTTGTATTTTTTTACAAATTTTTTTTCACAAAAACCTTCCGCAGGTCACACTGCACATTTCTAAATTGAGAAAAAAAATTATATTCCACTTTAGAGTTTCCTTTCGCATTCTACTTCAGGGTTTATTCAAGAATTTAATTCACTTAAAAACACATTAATAATGCAGTAATGCGTAATAAAATGCACCATAAATTTAAGGAAATAAATTTTAAATTCGAAGTACGCGGCGTTTTATTGTAAGCGATTATTTTTAGAGTGCCGAACGAAATATGGTTTTAAGGGGTTAGGGGTAGTCAGTCGGTCAAAAATTAGTTTTTTTTTTGCATTTTCTTAAAATATAATAAAATAAAATAATAAAAAGATTATATTTTGAAGTGAATCCGACAAATACTTTTCGAGTTATTCAACAATTAACAAAGGGCGCTCGGGCGCTCCGGAGCGTTCGAGAGCAATTAGCTAACTTTAAATGCATTTTTTTCAAAACTATGTTTAAACACCGTAGATTTCAATAAAATTTATACTACCTTTGGAAAACATAAAAGGCTTGTGACTGATCGAAGATTTTTTTAAAAACAATTAAAAAAAACAAAAAATCTGAAAAATATTTGCTAAGGCCGCCATATTGTTAATTTTGTAATGTAAAATAAAGAAATTCACTAGCAAAACATATATTGAAAATCATAATCATAATTTTTTCGGGCCTCTGGTAATCCCCTTACCCCTTAAAGAGATTAGCCAGCATATTGCAATTGATATTCTTGTAAATAAGATTGTAGACGAAAATTTATGAGAGGCAGATTCTTATATCACACAATCACTGCAGGCCTAGCAGTTTACACCGTCCTAAGTATACTATATACAGGGTCCGGCACTCGAAGTGTAATCAACTTCAGATCTCTCGCGCAGTCATGGAGGTGATCATCAAAAGACTGCAACGTCCCATGAAATGATTCAAAAAGTGAAGAAGCGACTTGAGTGAAATCCCCAAAGTGCCAATCAAATGGCGAAAGAACTGAAAATATCTGACTGTAGCATCCGCCGCATACTGAAAAATCATCTCAAAGTCAAACCTTACAAGATCCAAAAGGCGCATGATCTCACACCAAAGCAGCAACAAGTCAGACTTGAAAGAGTGAAGGAGTTGCTTTGCTTGGCCGAAAGCGGTAAATTTGCGAATATTGAGTTTTCTGAAGAGAAAAATTTTCAAATTGAGCAATTCGTAAACTCCCACAACGAGAGGGTTTATTTGATCGACAATTTGAGTCATCGACTGGCCACCAGGAGACAGCACCCGCCACAGGTAATGGTTTGGGCCGCTGTAACCGCAGATGGGCGCTCTCCAATCGTTTTAATCGAACCTGGCGTCAAGGTAAATGCGAAATATTATCGTGAAAGTATTCTGGAGGTTGCTTTGAAGCCGTGGGCAGACAAAAATTTTGGCACCGTCTCACAAAGCTTGATGAACCCAGAATGACTAAAAAACAACGTTCCGAACTTAATAACGTCCACACAACGGCACTCCAAATAACCAGCCGTTATTCCGATGGATTATTCTCTTTGGGCCATTTTGGAGAATAAGGTCCGAAGTAAAAGATTCTCCAGTCTCGAGGCGCTCAAAAAAGCCATTGTCCGCGAGTGGGCCAAAATAGCTGCAAGTCACAGGTCATAGTCAAGGCAAAAGGTGGTCATATCGAGCAAAAGTAAATTGATTCTTAATTTTGTATTATTTGCACACATTTCTTACTTTGAATTGAATAAAAGTAATTTTCCAAACTAAATTTTTAGTCTTTTAATTGGTTACATTTCGAGTGCCGGTCCCTGTAGATTCAGTAAAATTGCAGTTCGAAATTTGTATAGGCCTATGCCATTTAACAATAATTAGATATTAAATAAAATTTGTTAAGTTTTCAAAAAGGATACAATCGGTAGAGCTGCATTACGAAAATGTACCACAGTAAAGGGTTCGTTAGGTGTTGATACATCTAAAAGATGATGCTTAGCTCGAGACTGCTCTTCTTTCGTGGCTTTGGCGGTAGCGATGTCCAGATTAGCATAAACCTGCAAAGGTAAAGATATTATAAATAAGAAGAAATTAAATAAAAATAAGACGAAAAGAGAAAAAATTGTACATATTTTTAGTAGTAGAAAATAACAAGTGGTTTTTGTGTAGGGGATGCCAGGGCTTAGACTAACTAGCGCCTGCTTCTCTAAAAGTATTCAGCACCAACTACTCCTTCTGGGGTGGACACAAAAGATCTTTTAGATCGAAGGGGCATACTATAGGTACAAAATTATTATTAGGTGCTCTTTCCATTTGTTGTGTGCCTTGTAAAATGGAAGGACTTGTAGTTTTACGCCGCCCCGGAAAGGCAGAAGAGGCCATTTTTCAGGACAGAAACACACTCGAAAGTTTTGAATTGTCTGCAGAGGGTTAATAGCAGTTATTATTATTATGATGAGATTTAGAATTGCGACCAGAAATATCTATTCTACCTCTTTCATAGATTCAGAGTATTTCTTTGAGCCCAACTTCCTGAATAAATTTTAGTATTTGTCCTATTTTATTCAGTTTTATTTGATAATCTGGTAAAATATGTTTACCCAGGTGCTTGCGCTGCTTATGTGTCAGTGCTGGGTACAAAATCAGCAGATGTTTGGCGGTTTCGTCTTTCTCCCTACAGATCCAGCAAGTTCCATTAGAGTATATTCCTAGTGTTTTTCAGGCAGAAGTTTTTCCGATCCTAAAGGCATGCAAAATGCTTAGGGAACGTGGGAGCGAGGAAACCATGGTGCAGATCCAAACTAGTTAACTCCAGTGAGGAGCAGATCAAATCTCTTGGGTGTGCAGGTAATATATCTCTGATTTGCGTTCAGGACATAGGAACATAGAGAGAAATGAAATTGTTGATGAACTTGCCAGGAAGGGGACTGAATTGGTCTCAGAGATCTCCTACCTGAATATTTCACCACTTCTTCATGTGCTATTTCGAAAACCCTGTGGACCAGTACAATAGACGCAGGGTTCAGAATGTCCTGGGGACTACGCGCTATTCAATTTCTATACTTGTGGCTGTGTTTACCGGTTATTGGACGATTGACACAGAAGCTGTGGGGATCTTTCGGAGAAGGGTACTGTTGAGCACTTTCTCTGTAAATGTCCGGGTTTGGCAGTTAGACCATTATGGCAACTTTCTTCGACAGCCTAAGTCCTATCATCCTTTGTCACATAAACAGCTCTGGCTGGCTGTAGATATCTGTATTTTGGAGGTCTCATAATGGTATCAAAATGGCACTAAGGCTACTTGGGGAGTGCCAGAGCGGTACTTCAACTGTTTCACCTACCTACCAATATTCCCAGATTAGTAAGATGATCATATTGCGGTGTTGAATCTAAGTTGGTTTTTATTTAATCTTAGGAATATTGCGAATGAATGTAATACAACAGAAGCCTGGCTGGATGAGTACTTAACGTCGGCACTGTGTGCTTCCATTGTTTTAAGTGAGGAGGAATTAAATGTACTTGCTTGGGTCAGCGAAAAAGAGATAATCAGATATCTGATGCATGTAAAACAGAAAATAAGCTTTGGCCTAACTAATTCAGAATGACGGCAATAGATCTGCTAGATAGACTAAAGCAGCCGTACTAAGAATTGTTTAGAGAGCACTTGCCGAAAAGAAAGCATAACGGAAATATCTCTACAACAAAATCTAACGCAGATATCACATGAAGAATAGCGAGGAAAGTGGTTAATATTTTCTCAGCGAATATTCGGCACTAAGAGCCTTTAGTCAAAGAACGCACGAAAGGCACTTAGTAGGAAAAATAACAGAGGTGTTCCGAGTGAATTTATTTGAGAGCCAATATGACCTGACTAATTCGACTATTGTAAAATTGGGATACTTTTCACGAGAAGCGCAATAAAATGCCGCTTTCGTGCGCTGATTAACACCTGAATAATCACTTCGGGAAACACCGCAACTAACCAGCCCACCAACTCTGCATTCTTCAGTCAGTCTTTGAAGAACCGAAGTCTTGAATTCGCATGGTCGATTATCAGTAAATACTTCGATCTGAAAAAAAAATTCAAGTTATTTTCTGACACGAAAAACATTTCACAAAAAAACCAATTGGCATTGCAGACAAAAAATTGATTGGAGCATAAATATTTTCAGCAACCTGTTGTGGCATGTTCTATTATTTAACATCGCAGAACACAAAACATTTATAGGTTTCATTGTTTGCTTTTCAATAAACAAGTTCAAGTGAAACTCAATAAAAACTTGGATAACTTCAAACAACGTTAGCAAACTTCATTCGTAAAACTTGTTTGAACTAAATTTTGTATCACTAATTTATTTGAAATCCGCATTTTAAGCACACGTAATTTGTTGCACAAACATTACGGACACGACATGTGACAGATTCCGCGCAAGCTCAGCGCCATAATGCTAATATTTATTAACAAAGTTTGCGTTGGAAAAATTGCATAAAAGTTTAATTTAAATACACACTTTTCATATGTGCGCTCACATAGGGTTTCCCAATAGGTGCAACCGAACTTTGGCAGTGGATAGTGATCATCTGTCAAAGCTGTTAAAGTTGTCGAAAATATTTATTTGGTCTTGACATTTAACCGCGGTATACGACTCACTTGCGTCGTTCCAACGACAGTCGGTTCTACGTTACCAGAATGACCCGGATTTATATCCGGCCAAGGACTGTCACTTCAGCAGCATTAACCATATATGCATGGGGAATGCCTATGCTACAACAACAACAACAACAACAACTCACCAATGCGATGAAATCGTCTAAAATTTATTATCAGAACGAAAGCTTGCAATGTTTTTCATATATAAGGATGGATGAAGACACCCAGTAGACATTGTCCCCAAAAAGAATTTAAAAAAATCGACGCGATTTTTGAGCCATTTCAAACTTACACTTTATTATACCAAAATTCAATGAACTATATAACTGCATACCTTTAGTTTTTATGAAAATTTCGAACAAAAAGTTTGAAACTTTGATGATTTGAATTTTTTTGTAATTTGCACAAACTTTCAAACTTGGATTCAAATAATTTTTGTAGGAGAATAAACTATATTTTAATACAAAATTATTCAAATTCAGTAAACAACAAATAAATAGTCAAAACCTGTCAGGAAGTCACTGTGCTATGATAATGAAACGCACTGTATGTTACTAATGTTTCAAACAGAAACAGATGAAATCTGTATCTGTAATCAACTGACTGTAAGAGCGAGTTTTCGGTTCATTGTACGAGAGGTGCCTTTTATATATCGGGATTAGAGAACAAAAACAAATTTTAATTATCGAAAATCACTTTATTGTTTTTCAAAATATTCTCCATGAAGATCTATACACTTTTGCATGCGTTTGAACCAATTGTCGAAGCACTTTTGCCACTCTGAATGAAGTATGTACCTCCAAAACATGCATTCTGAATGCCGCAACCGCTTCTTCAGGTGTCGAAAAACGTTGACCTCTCAGTTTGTTTTTTACGTACGGGAATAAAAAGAAGTCATTCGGTGCCAAGTCAGGACTATACGGCGGATGACCCCTTAATTCGATGTTTTGGGTGCTCAAAAATGCAGTTGTTTGAGCCTATGTGTGAGAGCTCGTATTGTCCTGGTGAAGAGTGATCCGTCTTTGGCGATTGTTTTCCTAATTTCTTGGAAGACAACTGGCAAACAAATGGTTTTGTACCACTCAGAATTTACTGTTCTGCGTTGTTCTAGTGGTACGGTTGCGACATGTCCAGTTTTTCCGAAAAAACAGGCGACCATTTGCTTGGAAGTGCTTCGTGCGCGAACCACTTTTGTTGGATTTGGCTCATCTTGAAACACCCATACAGTCGACTGCTGTTTACTTTCGGGCTCATACGCGTAAATCCATGATTCATCACCTGTCACGATGTCATAGACGTGTTTCGAAGCCCCGCGATCGTATTTTTTGAGCATTTCCTTCGACCAATCGACACGAGCCTTTTTTTGAGCGATTGACAAATTGTGTGGGATCCAACGCGAACAAATTTTTTTGACAGTCAAATGTTTGTGCAATATTGAATGTATTCTGGTCCCACTAATGCCTAAGATTGTCTCAATCTCACGATAGGTCACATGACCATCTTTCAATATCAGTTCGCGCACAGCATCAATGGTTTTCGGAACAACAACTGATTTTGGACGACCTTCACGAAATTCGTCTTGGAGTGAACTACGACCACGATTGAATTCACCATACCATCGATAAACACTGGTCCTTGATGGAGCTTCATCGCCAAAAAATGAATTAAGTTCATCCATGCAATGTTGCTGAGTTAATCCACGTCGAAAGTTGTAAAAAATAATCGCACGAAAATGTTCACGATTTAATTCCATTTTTGGACCGAGATGAATCTTTTAAGTTACTGTAAACAACACAAATAGCGCTGGTATTTCAAATCGTTCTGAGTACGTAAAAGTCAAAAAATGTCAAACTTTGCGATACAGCTGTCAGTTGCCAGATTGCAACACCAGGGTTTTCAAATCCTGCCAAATAAAAGGCGCCCCTCGTATATAAGCAAAAACGTGTATTTAACTCTCCATTGTACACCTTTTTTCAAATATTGGGGTTCGGCAGCCGGATCTAGCCTTTTTTCGTCCTGTTCAAGGACATTTTATTTATTTATTCAACAGTTTATTAGTACTAGAGTTTTCTTTTATAATTTGCGCCTTTGCGACACTTCGTATAATGAATTGTAATGGTCCTTGCCTGAAGGTGTCGAGGCATTGATCCAACTAAATGGGTAAGTTTTTCCTTCGATATTTGATGATATGCCTCTATCAACTCTTTCTATATCGAATTAGCGTCAGTTATTTAGCGTCGTCGAATTTTTCTCTCTAAAAGCTCCCAAACATGCTCTCTCGGATTTAAATCCGGACTCTACGGCGGTGTATTTGGTTGTCTGGGTATGTAACATAAGAGCCATTCTTTGGCAAATAGTGCAGTATCCTTAGGGACATTGTTTTGTTGGAAAACCCATCTTTGCTCAAGATCCAATGATGGTTTTAAATGTTGTTCCAACATTTATATTTATAGCCATAGAAGGTGTATAGTACCTTGAATAAAAACCAAGCCATTACGCTACCACCGCCGTACTTGACGGTAGATATAAAATTTTTCATTACCATATTCGCATTTCTTATTCTCCATATTTTAGCCCAGTTCCAAGTTTTTTACTATTACTCCAACTACAGAGAGCACTCCAAATTTGTTTTGCCTACTGATCTGAGGTAATAGCAGTAACGAAAGGTAGCTTGGAGAAGAGCAAAACAGTTGATCTCGCGTTTTGCGCTACTTTTACAACTACTTATCCGTTCAAGTTCAAAGTACATAGTAGCGAGAGCAAAGCAATGTTTTCGTTGATATTGCTGCTACGAAGTAGTTTATGCAAGCACTTTCGGTCCGAACGGGACTTATATGTCCCGGCAATGTTTGAAGATACCTAGCCTGGAAATTAAGCGAATTTAATGGACTTTATTTATCCCAATTCGTAGTTAATGCCATTCTTAACGGTATTTCCTTCCGTTATTTGAAGTTAAATGGTTCATTAGTCAAAAAACAAACGCAAAAGGGGACGCGAATTTTGCAAGTGGTAGGCTTTTTTGCGAGTTTTCGTGGTTTCTTCAAAGTTTACTGAAAATATATTTATTTATTGTGCTAGTGCTCTATTATTATATTGAGGTAAGTAAGTAAAAGTTTTTGTGTTATATAAAAAATTACTGGCATTTTTATCCTAGTGGGACGTATGTGTCCTATCAGTATTCTTTTTTGCTGCTTACCATAAGTAAAAACCACTTTTTTTATACTGTATTACTTCCTCATTGTTTTCTTCTTTTCACTTTACTAACTAACTAACTAAATAAATATATGTTGAATTCATAATAAAACAAACTTTTATATAAAACGATATTGGATCATAAAATACTAAACGGGACAAATGCGTCCATAAAAATACTGAGGGGACATATATGTCCCAGCCCCTCCCACCACCCCTTTTTAACCGAATACAATTTTGATGGGACAAAAGACTTTTATTTCACCCATTGCAACTATTAAACATATAAAATAATTTGTATTTCCGTTAGCGGCTTTCCGTACCGAAAGGGTTAAAACAGTCTATCCTGAGTGATGCACAACCATTTGTCAAAAGATCGAATTAATAGGTCATCCACCTTACAACTCTAATTTGGCACCTAATGATTTCTTTTTGTTCTGGAGCATCAAAAATAAAATTCGAAATTAAGACAAGATTCTGGGAGAATCTACGTAAAAAGCTGCGCTCACAGCTCAATGGCTGTTATCCGGCCCAATCAAATGCGCAAACTGAAACGGAAACGATGCTGCAATTCGCTCGAAATTATGAATCACAAACAAAACAACAAAAAAAAGACAATTGTGGCAATATTACCTAAACTTTTTGTTTTATTTAATTTCAAAGTTCGAGCGCCCTTAATGAAATGCCCTATACATACATGCATCAATACAATATACTAATAGGAATTAAATCTTTTGTGTTATATCCATAAAGTACTTCCGTGTTTGTGATCTGAGCACAACTGTTGAAAAATCTATTAGTTGCTTGGCGTTGTTGGTCGAATTTCTTTATTGAGTTATGTGACATTCTCAATAAACATTTCAAGCCATATATGGCATGTTTGTATAAGAAACTAAAGCATCGCATATTCGAAATCTATTCCAAGTTGGATTCGTTTTATGTGACAATAAAAAACGAAATGCTCAAACAGGAAGATTTTTTGCAAACCAGTTATACACCTCTAAATGAATGAAAAGAAAAGGCAACTAATTTAATTTAAAATATCATATTTTATGAGCGCATGTCGCTTAAAAGAAATTATTCACATTTTAATTTGAAAATTAGCGATTTATAAAATGCGCAGTAAAGTGTACGTTCAAATTTCGATTGAGATGAATTTTACGATCTTGGCATTTACCCATCAAAAATTTAGAGCAATGAATTAGTTATTAAGTAGTCCTAGCTCGGATTGTTTCTGATCATAAGGAGCTCATTTAAAAGCTTGCCATGAAGGTGTTTCCTTTTTGAGCGAAGGGTCAAACGCAATTTACACAATAAATAAATCTGAACATAAGTAAATGTTCCAACAAAAGAAATTTTGTTTTAGTGCCTATGAGCGTGGAACCTCGCACTTCGATAGAAAAGCGTGTGCTAGTTTTGGAGCATTTCAAAAAAGGAATGTCGTATCGTAAAATAGCTAAAATTGTACATTTAAGTTTGTCAACAGTTCAGCGCATTATTCAAAGTCTTATGCATGACAATCGCGTGGTAAATAAGGGACGACCGGCTCCAAATAAATCTTTAACAGAGAAAGAGTGTCAAAAGTTTGTGCGCCAAGTGATGAATTATTCCACCAACAAACGCTTCAAAGTTAACTGAAATGACCAAAAAGGATAAGGTAAGAGTTGTCATCCAAGAACTGTTCAAAAAGTACTGAGAAAAGGAAATTTAAATGTCAGAATGGCCCATAAAAAACCTTTCGTAAGTGTAAGAAATAGAAGTAAGATATTGCAGTTTTCGCGTGACCAACTAAATCGAGCCCCAACATTTTGGAGGACCATACTTTTTGCATACGTGGTAAAATTAAACTTATTTTGACCAGATGGCAGACCTTTTACACAAGGTGAAGTCCAAAATAAACTGGACTGGCGTCATAAAAATGTTTTTGATGGGGCCATCATTTTGAAGAGTTAGTGCCTTGGAAGTTACATTCCTAGCTGACTTCCAGTGAAAGCTTGGTGACATTCGGAAGTGGCATTCAGTGGAAGCGCAGTTATTGCATCTATAGTGTCTTCGATACGAAAATGAGTTTCGAACAAAGATTGGTTCTTGTTTTAAAATCGGTAAAACGTTTACGGAAACATTTGAATGGATCAAAAAAGTTTATGGCGATGATTGTCCATCTCATGCCAGAATTCACACGTTTCAGAGATGGTTGTGAAGACATAAAGGACAATGAACATACTGGCCGCCCAAAATCAGTAATCACCGAAAGCTCCATCGAAATTGTTCGTAAACTTATTAAAAATGAACCGAAATCATCGCTGAAATTGATGGAAGCGGAGTTAGATATCTCCAAAACATCGATTTATAGCATTTTAACTGATAATTTGGGCTTACGAAAGGTCTGTGCACTTTTCATTCCGCATAAGTTAACTGAGAACCAAAAATTGCTCAGAACTCAACATTCGAAAGACCTCATTAAAGAGGCGAGAAAAGACGAGAACTTCCTTTACAACATTTAGAACAATGAATTAGTGATCAAACGGTGTTCCATTGTAACGTTGTTTACAACATGAACTTCAAACTAAGCGTCAATGGAAGGCCCTAGACGAGCCACCACCCAATAAATCGGGTTTAGAGAAGTAAAAAATCAAATCGATGCTCATTTGTTTTTACGATTCCAAGGGAATTGTTCACAAGGAGTTCGAGCCGACGGGTCAAACCGTCAATGGAATTTTTTATCTTGGTGTTTTGAAGCGTTTGTTGTATCGCATTCGTCCAATTCGCCCTGAATACTGCGAAGGAGGAAGCTGGCGCTTATTGCACCATCTCATCGATTCACCCTTGTGACTGATTTTTGGACTAGAAATCGCATTTTAACCATCAACCACTCACTGTATTCGCCTGATATGGCTCCCTGTGACTTTTACCTATTCGAAAAATTGCATTTGACCATGAAAGGAAAACGTTTTGCGCTCGCAGAGGCCATCCCAAATGCTTGTACCGACATTCTGAGGGATATTCCGATCAATGACCTAAAACACTCTTTCGAAGAGCTTTTAGATCACCGAAAACTGTGAATCGAGACCAGAGGGGACTATTTCGAATAAATAAACTCGAAGTTATCAGAACAAAGCTCCTGTCGTTTCGATTTTGGCTTAGTCTTGTGTATTTTGGACGAAGCTCAAACCCCAAAATTTGCAAACCATTGTAAAATACGGCGGTGGAAACGGTATGGTTTGGGTACTCAAATGGGTGACTGCATGTATATCGCCTACTAAAATGCAAATGGCACACAAACACTTTTTAGAGGAGAAGCTAAAAATGTTATACAATTAAGAGTATCGGATAGTCAGACTGCTATAAGAGCAGTAAATTCAATCATCCTAACTTCCAAACTTGTAATGCAGTGTATGGAGGAACTCAGCTCACTCAGTAAATGGCTCGATATCACTCTGGTATGGATTCTACGTCATAAGAACGACGAGAGTAACGAGAAGGCTATTTTTTTTTTGTTGGGACAACTAGAAAGTGCAGCACTCAGACATTAATCAAGCTCATTGTACTACACTTGGGTTTCCTTTTAATTTTCTTTAAATCTACCCGATCTCCGAAGAAATCTGAGTAGATCCCTTCGATGGGACATGACAGGTAACATCAGTTTAGTCCATCTGCAGCTTCTCTCAGCCTGCCAAGCTCGCTTGTGGGTTGTAGTAACCCATTTGCTAACCGTGGTTTTGATGGCCGCAGAAGGTAGTGGCAAAACGGGCTCCGGGCCAAAGAAGTTGGCCTCAGAGCCCATCTTAGCTAAGGAGTCAGAGGTCTCGGTACCCACGATTCCCATGTGTTCCGGGACCGATGTTAGCATCAGGCTATTATGTCTACCGGCATACTTCAGCCTAGATTTACAGGACTGGACTACTCCTGATGTGGTTGGGGGGCTGTCTAAGGCCATAAGCGCAGTTTGGCTGTCGCTGCAGACACATATAGATCTGTCTCTCCATCGGTTGACCACAACAAAGTTCATCGAATCTTGAACTGCATACACCTCCGCTTGAAACACAGATGCAGGCATTTCAAGAGCAAAGCGTGGTTTTGTTTCGCTGGATTCCACGTAGACCCCAGAGCCGGAACCATGCTTGGTCCTGGAGCCATCCGTGAAAGTGTGAAAGCAGTGTTTCCCGGTCTCATTTTCTGAGTTTGACTACAACTGAGCCTCTGGCAGCACTACTGTATCTCTTTTGAAGTACGACTCTTGATGGTATGGAGTAAAGGGGCATGGAGAGGATCGTTGGATCGAAGTCCATGCCTTCTCTGTTTTCCAATGCCGGACAGGGCGAGAAGGCTCACTAGGCGAGGATACTCCTTAAGCTCGAGCAAAGTGGAGCTAGTAGAACTACCACCAGTTTGGCAAGGCTTGACTACAATGCGTCAAGGACCAAACAACTTCGTTATCGAAACTATTCCTCAACAACAATGACGAAATTTCAGGTTTTGAATTTAAGTATCTTCTTCTCTTCTTAGACACAACGAAGAGGCTATAGGAAATGGCTCTCCTCAAAAATCCATCATCAAAATAGCAGACGATTGTAGTAATAAAACGATGCCAGACAACGAGAGTGTTTTAGAAAGGAAATCCATGTTTGGTAGTAATAGCCAAAGCCGAGTTGGCTTTAAGCAATTTTAAATTTTTAATGTAAAATTTATTTCTATTTATATTTATATTTATTTAAAAATTTTAGTTAAGGAAAGTGGAATAGTCTACGAAAGTGCTAAAAGAGAGATCTATGCGCAAATAATATCAACAAATCTGGCACATAAGGGCCAATTATCTTGAAGAAATGGGCGCTTTAGAGATGCTTAAAAATTCGAGCAAAAATGCAGAAGAATGAAATGAAATGTGCGTGACTGATAATGCCAACCATATTCTAGACATTGCTTACGCTCATTGACTTAATAAACTGTATTGAATAAAATAAAGTTTTGACTGGATGAAAACGAAATTGATGCATTTTTCACTAAGTTAATCATAACTTTCATTTGGCAAGTACAGATGAAACACTCGCTACCTTTTCATAATTTTTTCATCCAAAAATTACACCAAGTCAACAATGAGCAGACTTTTTATCAGATCCAAAATATGCATAGATATCTAGCTGTCCGATTTTCGCATGTAATGCAACAAATACATGTAGAAGTTGCCAATAATTCCAACTTTGCCTTAAAACTATTAAACAAAGGGAACAAATTTTTTATATGGAATTTGGATTATACTTTAATATTTGAATTTTTATAGTTTTCCTAAGACCTTAGTTTATAAATTTTCTTAAAAATTTTAGCCGAAAGATTGTAAAACGGATTTAAATGTACTTTTCATGCCAGATTAATGACGAGTCATTACAGGGTGACAAAAAATAAGTGTATGCAACATTTTTTAATGAAAAAAATTATCATTGATAGAACCTCAAAACAAATTGTGAAATTTTAATAGACAATGTTTTAGTAACATTATATTCAGCCAGTTTAGAAGTGACCACCTTTATACCACCACGAATACACAAGCTCAAACGTTTCAAACAATTTAGGGCTATAGACCGCAGTTCGTCTACCGTTATGCGATCCCACTCTCGACGCAACGCTTGCTTCAGGGACTCCAAAGTTTTGTGGCGTTTTGCACAGGCCATTGTCTCTAAAATCGACCATATGTTGTAATTTAGCCGATTCAGAGTCGGTGAGTAGGGTGGCCATTCTTGGGAAGTAATGAAAGAGGGGAAATTGGATTTGCACCACTCTTGGGTTGTTTTTGCTCTGTGGGCTGGTTCCGAGTCCTGTTGAAACGTCCACTCATCGTCACCAAAGTGCTGCTGGGACCAGGGAAGAACAACTGCTTCTAATATGTCTTGACGGTAAACTTCTTTATTGATTTTGACTCCTTGGTTTATGAAAATTAGAGGAGTCTTGCCACTGGCGCAAATTTCACCCCATACCATGACAGATCGCGGATTTTGACGATGTTCAATAACGAACGAAGGTCCAGGGACTTCTGTAGAACAATTTCTGTCGTTTTGATAATTGTGAGCTTGTTCAACGGTAAACAGCTTCTCATCCGTAAAGACTTTCCCACCCCGTACCTGCGACCCGACGTTCGAGCGAGCGACATCTTTCGAGTCTTACTTTCTTGCTTTCATCCTTGAGCAGTTGGCATTTTTTTTAGTTTATAAGGCTTAAGTCCAAGTTCTTTTTTTGCTATAAGGTTGATGCCTGCCTCACGAGCAATTTTCCTCATCGAGACCATAGAATTTCGTTGAACTCTTTTTTTGATGATTTTTCCGTTGTTGGAAGTGTTAAGAGTTCGATTTCTCTCTGGACGGTCACCTTCATTACCTTCCAGGACGGTCACCTTCATTACCAAGCTCCTTAAATCGTTTGATTGCACGAGAAACCAATGAACGTTGCGTGCTCGTAGCTGATGCAGGGCTATAATAGCTGAGCGACTACTTGACATCGTTACACAAAGTATTTAAAAAGAGCTGGAACAGAAACGAATACTTTTTTTATACTTCAGAGCACACACAACAATCACAAAATTAGAGCATTCGCTAAAAAAAATTTACATTTATCTAATTGCACAGATAAGTTTGTATAGAGTTATTTTTTGTCACCCTGTAAAATATCCTATACACCTTCTCAATTCCACGGCAGTCTTTTGCAGAATCCTTTGCTATGTTATCCAGTCGAAACTACAAAACTTCATTTGATGAAAATTAACAAAAAATCACTATGCAAACCATTATTCACTTATAATCCATTAAAACTGTTTTACTTGATGACACAACGCACGGCGGTATTTGGCACAGAAAGAGCATAGTCATGGTAGTGTGCATACATACATAAATAGTTGACGCTCACACTCTTTTTGGGTGTTTGGCTGAGCTCCTCCTCGTATGTATGATGTGCGTGTTGATATTGTGCCACAAATGGAGGGACCTACAGTTTTAAGCCGGCCTCGAACGGCAAGTGGTTTTTTATGAGGAGCTTTTCCATGGCAGAAATACACTCGGAGATTTGCCGATTGGCGACCGCCAATAGTTAAAACTTTTTCTCCATTTTGGTGTTTCATGTGCGGAGATTCGAACCTTCGCGCTTCCGAATGGTAGTCACGCATCATTCCGTTACGGCGGCTATGTCAGTGGGTATGCCAAAGAAAAATATCGAAAGAAAATATAATGTTAGAAAACTTGAACGATTTGCCCGAAGCCAAGTTTTTTAATTTGGGGTTTTAGCAACGCCACGTGCGGAGAAAATTAGCATCTGCATATGACATAACTAAAAGTTTGTATGCATGTGTATACCAATATATTAAACACCACAACTTAACTTAACTCAGTCTGAAAATTTGAACTGGATGATTGCACCTGTTAGCGCCGTTCTACTAAGCTCTGTCAATACATACTTAACATACAAATGCGCATACATATCTACACCTCTAAACATAGTTATTGTGGCTAAATTAGCATAAATAACAGAAAGCTTAAACAAGTTTTACTAGTCTAAATTTTTAAATTTCTAAAATGTATTTATTTGAATTTGAATTTGCTTTAATTTTGTGTTTTAATTTTTTTCTGATTGTTTCTCTTCGAAGCATAGGCAAATTTTCTAATAGAGATACATACAGAAACATTTAATTAAATGTAGTGAAATTAATAAACATCAAACGAGACTAAATTTAATTAATGACTTGTGTCTCCAGTATTTAAGTTTGGTTGTCTAAATTTTTTATGAAACATCTAGTTATATGCCCATTCTTAATACCAATACAACTACCAGGCTAATTTGAGTGACTGTTAGCAAAAAGTAAGTCCGCATCGATAAGTCTACTTAAACTTAGATTTAACATTTTGTTAATAAGCGGATGGTCAGCACTTCAGTAAAGATTGTATAATAGATGAAGTAGTCAGATAGTTGATTAGAAATTTACAACACCAATTTTTTGCTAATTTTTTTTATTTTAATTATGCTTTATTTATTTTTTATTTCCCTGTCAACAGCAGAGCATAACTCTGTTGGGAAAATTACTTTATTATTTTACACAATAGGAATGAAACACCAAATAAAAAAAAAACATAATGGTTTCCTCTAATAGCGCTCGCCCCTCGGCAGGCAATGACAAGCCTCCGAATGTATTTCTGCCATGAAAGGGATCCTCAAAAAAAACCATTTGCCCTTAAAATCATCTGCTCGGAATAAAACTGTAGGACCCTCCATTACACCAACCATAGCTCATAAAGGAAGACCTTGCGATTGAGCACTCGAATAATTACCAATCTTGGTAGAGTATCATGTCTCCAATGGGGATGGCAGTCCCGGGATCCCGGTAGTTTTAAGTTTAAAGAAAAGCCTAGATTATTTATATTTGGATTTTTGAGATTTGTAATTTCTTAAGAGTCGTAAAAAATGGGGCCGAAAAATTCTCTTTTATAGCAAAACAAGAAACATTAACTTTAACTTTTTAGCAAATATGGATTTCTTTGAATGTTTTTTTTTTTTGTTTTTTCATTAAGGCAATATGTACCTGTTGTAAAAAGTTACTTAAGTTTTCATTTTAACACAAACGAATTCGTATTAAAGTCTCTTGCTTTCCACTTAATCCGCTCAAATTGTACGAGGTTAAAAAATATATGAACTTCTTACAACTACAGACTACAGGTTGCGAACTATATTTCAGGACAACTTGAGAGTAAAACTAATTAGCATTTATTTTACTAAGGTTTGTTGAATATGGCCATAAGTTTGGTGTTATGTGCTAATGGAAACTATCAGCCATTCAATCTTGTGTCGCCATCGTTTGGTGTGAAAGATATATGGACTGTCACCGCCTACACTATCAATCCAGGGTTTCACTACTGTCTCGAAATCTTTGAATGGTGGCATAATATGCGCATAACGTAGAACTTATCCCGGAGATCTTCATGGGCATTAAGCTCTCTTGCAAGGGCCCTCGTTGATTTTGAAGAGTCCTTCTCAATGATCGCGTGCACTTGTTGGACAGTGTCAGAATGTTCCTAGTGTTTTTGGCGTTTTGTGTCAGATTCTGCATCGCCCCCTAATGCTTCCAGTTCACAGCGAACCTTATGAACGAGGGAACGGGCGCAATTAGGCAAATTACAGGTTTCTAAATCGGTGTGACTTTCAGATATAGCGACGATAACTGCATGTCTCATTACTTCTTGAGTTAAGTTGTATTCATATAGGACTTATCTTATCATATATGCATATCCTCACCCTGTACATTTATTTTTTAAAATAAATAAATTAAAATTCTAAGTCGACATACGTTGGACACCTTTTTTAAAACCTTCGATTGGTCACCCGGATCTGGCGTTTTTTCGTCCTGTTCGCTGATCCCTTTTCAAAAGATTATATCTACAAATCGATGGAAAATTAAATTTTAGGAAACTACCTGAAAGCTCAAGTTGTCAGCAGAAAAGTTTGGCCAGACTATATTTAAGGTATTATTTAGGTATTTTTAAGCTTTTAAAGCATGATTAAAAAGTTTAACTATTGTCTTTTGTTGTAAAGAACGAATTTTCACCTTAAATAGAAATGTATATTTGAAACCCATTTATTCATTATTTTTTATATGGTAGGAGAACAATATTGATTTAATTTTCTTCGAATAAATATCTTGCCAAATATTGAATATCTAAATCTCGCATGCGTAAAAATTTTAAAAATGTACATCTGTAATCGCCAAAATCATATCTCGCTCTTCCTATCAAAGTAATTATCTACATACATAGTGGGTAAATCTGTCGAAAGCCAAAATTAATATCTGCTTCTGAATTTGAAAGGTAAGCGCTGCCGGCTCTGAGGATGCAATTTAAGTTTCGCGTTTCGAGATACATCTAATTTAGTTTCCCTCTAAGGAAAAGGATAATAAGGAGTAAGGAACAAACCGAACAAATTTAGGTTAATATGCGCCAAGAATAAGATTCAGATAAATTTCATAACTTTGTAGTTTTAAGGGCGTCGTGTGTTAACACCACCGATTCTACCACTTTTTTTTTCGGAAAATTTCGATCCTGGCATTAGATATATTTTTTGCTAAAATGTTCTGGGTTATATACAGTTAGAATTTTCAAAAAATTGATTTTTGTCTTCTTAAAGTACATATATTTAAGAATACAGATAGAAAATTTAATATAGTTTCGGTGAATCATTTCGAAGTTACACGCACATTTGAAAAGGCGTTTCAGAGTGCTTGAAAGTACAAGGCTGGAGCGGCAGCGCGTTTTTCTCAAAATGGTGTTTTCAAAGGCGGTGACCAACATTACTCGAAAACGGCTAAACCGATTAAATATATTTTTTAGTACTTAATCGAAGATTTTTTCTCATAGATAAATATTTTACAATTTAAGGCGGAAATTTGGTTAAACCGCCATTGTGTCAAGACAATTTATTTCAGAGGATCCAGTGCAGAGGCATAGTGGTCGCCGCAAAACGTCTTTTTTGAGAAGAGCTCCCGGAGATCAGCCGTAGTTTCTTTGCAGGCAATGGCAAACCTCCGAGTGTATTTCTGCCATGAAAAAGCTCCTCATACAAATATTTGCCGTTCGGAGTCGGAGGAGGAGCTCGGTCACACACCCAAAAAGGGTGTACGCGCCAATTATATATATATATATAAGTCTTAAAATACAGTTAAAATATAAAATAATATGTGTACAAATTTTTAGATTAATAAATTTAAAAGTTTTCTCAGAAAAATTGTGGAAAATTCGCTTTTCCTCGACTTCCTAACTGTATATAACCCCTTACAAGGGTTATTAAAATCTAGAGATGAAAAAATCGGGTCCTATATATTTTTTTTCGTAGCCATACGCTGTAAAAACAAATTAAATCGCAATCAGATTAGTTACAATAACGGGTGATTATTAATTTTACAGTCCGCGTCGATTTACAAATTTTGATAACTGGCCTGTAAACTAGATAATTATACATACAAGAATGCATAAGGGGCAAATAAATTTTCACATATATTGCAGTATAATAAATATAAAAGACTACTTTGAAATACATACATTGAATATTCTTCACGCCTGGTAACACTAATGCATACTAAAACTTATTTATTAAACAAATATAACAACCCTGCCTCGCTTGCGGCAGCATTGAACATACCTGCATTGAGTCAGCGCTGATTATTTCGCCGCCAAAGCGTTCTGCCAACTCCAGTGATAGTTTGGTTTTCCCAGTGCCGGTGGAGCCTAGAATCACAATTAACGGCACTTTTCGTAACATAATTCACTTTTCGAAGCAAACACTGCTTTAATTAATGTTTCACTACAAATTACTACAATTTAAGACGAGTTAAACGCGGAAATCTGCTCTACAACCGGAGCAACGAGCACGCGAATAAGAAACAAAACACACAATCAGCTGTGCGCTTTGCTTGCTCACCATCTGTTAGGGTGCCCAGTTTATTATTCGTAGTGAATTTATCAGGGCATTTGAGTAGCGCAAGTGTTGAGTAAGGTGACAAGCTAATAAAATGCAAAGAATGGGAAGTAAATGATATAAATACATACATATATGTAAGTATAATATATTAATTATAAAAATTGTATTTTTTTAGTCGTTTAGATAACAACACAATTTATTTAGAGGAAGTTTCACTGCTGTGGCCATGTAATAATTTTGACAATATTTGTGTAAATGGAAATATTATTTTTTAATTAGGTTATTATTTTTTTTTATTTACAATATGGTCCAACACCCAAAGTGTACCCAATTAAAAAGACCGTGAATTTAGTTTCGAAAATTATAATACTTTTATTCAATTCAAAGTAAAAAAATATAAAAATAATACAAAATTAAGAATCAATTTACTCTTGCTCGATATTACCACCGTTTGCCTTGATAATGGCCTTGAGACGGTCCAGAAACGAATCGCAAGCTGCGCGAATGTGACTTGTAGGTATTTTGGCCCATTCGCGGACAATGGATTTTTTCAGCGTCTCGAGACTGGTGAATGTTCAAGTTCGGGCCTTGCTCTCCAAAATGGCCGAAAGTGAATAATCAATCGGATTCGCGTCTGGTGCATTTGAGGGTCATTGTGTGGACGTTATGGAGCTCGAAATGTTGTTGACTCAAATTCTCGGTCGGCGAAATAAACCTTATCGTTTTGGGAGTTTACGAATTGCTCAATTAGAAAAATTTTCTGGTTAGAGAACACAATGTCGGAAATTGATCGCTTGAAGCAACTCCTTCGCTCTCTCAAGTCTGACTTGTTACTGCTTTGGTATGAGATCATGCGTTTTTTGGATCTTGTAAGGTTTGACTTTGAGATCATTTTTCAGTATGCGGCGGATGCTATGGTCAGATATTTTTAGTGCTTTGGCTATTTGATTGGCACTTCATTGGGTGGGGATTTCGCCCAAGTTGCTTCCTTACTCTCTGAACCATTTCACGTGACGTTGCAGTCTTTTGATAACCACTTCCATGACGTTTCGTGATGCTACCAGTATCATTGTAACGAGTAATGGTGCGATAAACGAAAGCTTTATTTACTTTAAGGTGCTGGTGCTCACGAATAATCGCTGGTTGTGATTTTCCAGCCAAATATAATGCAATCACACTATTATGTTTGAAATCCATTACTGATTTTCTTTTTTCGCTTTTACTCTCAGCAAAATTCTTCCGCACGCTTGTAAACAGTACTGTGGACTGTCATTTAGCCAACTAACAGGCAGCTGGTGCACGGGCCTGAAGTTGGTTACACTTCGAGTGCCGGACCTTGTATATTATCGCGCCTAGTCGGAGCATAAGGCAGGAAAATACATACATTTTTATAAAAAAATATTAGAATTAAATACGGAGCAAATTGTCTCAATTTACCAATAAGCCCTTGTGCTGTAGTTATGTTAGTTAATATTTTCTTCATGATATTTGCGGCCACTACACATGTAATTTTCCAGTTTTCTTCGTTTTCACACATATGTGGGATAAGATTTGTCTCACTTATGTTTTCACCAAACGCTCTCTCAAGCATATTTTGCTCATTAATTAACCGCGTGCATTTGAACAAGATATGTCTCGATATGTTTCTTGTTCTTCGGGGCACTGCGGGCAGTACGGATCGTTCTCAAGATAGAACTTGTGTGGGTATGCTACCGTGTCTAGTAAGCAACTGCGTGATACAAAAACCAAAAACCGTGTTTTTGTTCAATACACTTGGCAATGTTTCTCGGATTGCTCCCACCGTATCTGCCATTCTTCAATTGTTCGCAGCCTTTCTTCTGTTTTAGAGACGCTCGACGGATTCTGCCCAATGGTGTTATGTAACCTATACATCTCAACCGTGAGAAGGTCAATAGGGACCATTCCCGTCATCACATGGATTGCGTCATCTGAGACAGTGTGATAGGCACTGGCTACTCGCAGGGCGCCAAGTCTGTATGTAGCTCGTATGTGTTGGAGGCTTCCTGTTTGCCCAGATTGGTGCCGCGTACAGAACCACTGAGCTCGTGAATGATAACAGGAGGTTCCGTATACTTGCGCGAGGGCTGCCAATATTACGCATTAGTCTAGATAACGCGCTATTTATTCTTACGGCTTTTTCACTGACTGACTGTAAATAAAGCTTAAAAGTCATTTTCGAGTCAATGAGTACTCGCAGATATTTGATATATGGCTGCGACCTTATGTCATGGTCAGCTACCGTAAACACTAACTCTTCATGTACCCGTCGTGTTGTCAGTAAAACGACTTCAGTTTTTTTGTGGTGCAAGTTCTAACTTCACATTTCCAAGCCATCTTCTAATTCTTACAATTGGTTCATAGCATAACGCTTGCAACACGCCCAGATGATTTCCCACTACCACCAACGCAATATCGTCTGCGTGTCCAATGAGGGTAGCATCTTCAGGAAGCTCAAGCTTGAGGATATCGCCATACATAGCACTCCAAAGTGTTGGGCTAAGCCCCGGTGGCCAGTTACTTTATATGAGCCTATTCTGATCCGGCGGCCGCCGTAGCGGAATGGGTTGCTGCATGACTACCATTCGGAATTCACAAAGAGAACGTAGGTTCGAATCTCAGTGAAACATGAAAATTAAGAGAAACATTTTTCTAATAGCGGTCGCCCCTCGGCAGGCAATGGCAAGCTCCTCATAAAAAATATCTGCCGTTCGGAATCGGCATCAAGACGCACACCACAAATAGGAGGAGGAGCTCGGCCAAACACCCAAAAAGGGTGTACGCGCCAATTATATATGTATATATATATATTTATATTCCGTTAGCAGTATCATAAGGCAAGAGCCTGTTATCAAAATAGTTTGATATTATTTTTTGCAGGTATGTCGGCACCGCGAAACCTCCCAGTGCACTCATAATCTTGCGGAGTTGAACCCATTTTTTATGCCACCTTTCCATTCCTTGTCGCTAGTGGCTTGACGAGCAATACTCAATACAGCTTGTATTGCGTCCATAATTGAACGACCTATTCTAAAGCCATATTGGTTTAGGGAAATCCCTGTTGGTTTCTCTAGAAACTCTTGCATTCTGTTACATATAATGCGCTCTAGTAGCACACTTATATCCTTCGTTATGCACTACCTGTCTCACTTTGCAGCAGTCCAAACTTTGCCGCATGAGACGATTATTTCCTCAAGTACAATCTAAACTACAGTTTACAATCTACCCTTGTGAGAGCTAAACAATAGTTGGGTGGTTCTTACGTTGCATGAGCGAAGCAGTCCTTGCCTTTAAGGCAGTGCTGCTTATTGCTTATAATTTTGGTTTCAACTTGACAAGTTACCGAGTTTCCACTGTATTTTAAAATGGGGAGTTTTACAGGAAGGTGAAGTACACCATAATTTTTAATGTGATTTTGAATACTTTTAATTAGATGCCACAGATCAAAAAGAGATATCAAAAGGAATAGTAAATAGATGCATGTGCGTGTGTGTGTATCTGTGTACACACATACATATGTAGTACATTGTTTCCTTCCTATAGCAACTCAGACAGATATCACAGCATACTTGCTCATTTTCTATACAATTCATACAATTGAATGAAGAACCCTTGTTATGCTGGCTTGTTAATTTCTTATTTTTTTGTGAGCTACTTTTTGTCAGATTGTTACATTGTTAATTTTATGAATAAACCAACCAAAATCTTAATGAAATAGAACCGGAAAATGTCTACGTCATGCCCGAAGCAACAAAAAATAGAAAAAAATATATTTAGTATAAATATAATACCTACAAATATGTATATGCCTATGAGTATGTATGCATAGTATATGTACGCAGCAGCAACCCTCAAGTACCGTTTCGATGGAAATTATACAGATTTCGATTTATATCCACAAAGTATATATACAATATACAGTGAACTAGCGATAATATTACCATCCAAATATATGAAAATTCTTAAATGAAGTATTTTTTCGTCCTATTGACTACTCTAAAATATTAAAATCTTGGTTAAAAGATGCTTACAGGTGTGGCCAAGATCACACCATTAATCAGCTCTCACCAATTTCGAAGGAATCAGCTCATTGGTTAACGTAGCCGGGGTCAGGACAACGGTTTGTTTATGCAAAAACTGAAATTGTGTTTGTGATATACGAAAAAAATCAATACACTCTTCACTCATGTTGTTTCAGTGTCATCTGCACAACGACTGATTGGACAAGTGTGCGAAATGAGCGGACAGAATTCTGTTGCCGAGTCCCCGGTGACAGGGCAGGTGAAGTGACTCGCACAACTCTCACACCACATGTATTCATATACTCGTTTAATCAGTCGTTGCTTAGATAGCAACGAAGTGTCATTGGTTGAGTTTTTTCTGTATCACCAACAGCATCTCAGTTCTTTTATAAAAACAATTCCAAGTGGCGTCCGCCCATCAGCTGATACTGTCCATTTTGCTTAGAGCCGCATAACAGTATGTTCAAGAGCACACCTCTAAATATCTTTTCACGATGGTATTAATACCAGAAATTAATTTTTACATACAGGGTCTGGCACTCGAAATGTAACCAATTAAAAAGGCCATAAATTTATTTTGGAAAATTACTTTTATTCAATTCAAAGTAAAAAATGTGTGAAAATAATACAAAATTAAGACTCAATTCACTTTTTCTCGATATGAATAAATCAAATTTTATTTTTTTGTATTAAAACTTAAAAAAAAATATATTTGCAGAGAAAAAGTTCTTTGCAGCTAAGGTTTTTTTTTCGTTTTTGTCTTTTTTCATTGATTTCATCTTTACTTGAGATATTTTTGATGGTACATTTCTGGCAAAACTGAATTTGACTCATTCACCCGTATAGCGCAAATTAATAGCTGTATATATGTACTTATACACACACAAAAGTTAAAAAGCTTGATTTTAATTAGTTCATACTATCGCGAGCTCACTGTATACAAAGCTGCAGTTTTTCCACCGGAATTATAAAATTTAGTATTTTTTACGACTCCCAAATTTTCCACCCAAATATTTCAGAAATATATTAACATTTACCCAGCACATCGACTCGAAAATACCTCCAAAAATCACCTTTTTATATAATTCTTTTTGGGTGTTTGGCCGAGCTTCTCCTCCTATTTGTGGTGTGCGTCTTGTTGCTGTCCCATAAATGGAGGGGCCTACAGTTTCAAGCCGACTCCGAACGGCAGGTATTTTTTATGAGGAGCTTTTTCATGTCAGAAATACACTCGGAGGTTTTGCCATTGCCTGCCGAGGGGCGACCGCTATTAGAACATGTTTTTTTTTTCATTTTACTGTTTCACGGAGTTTCGAATCTACGTTCTCTCTGAGTTCCGAATGGTAGTCACCAACCCATTCGGCTATGGCGGCCTCCAGAAGATTAGTTTTTAAAAATAATGTTTGCCAACAAATTGTTTCAAATGAGTTTTGGTTTAAAAGTCCTGCATAAAAAATTGTACAAATTTTATCAACGGAAACCAAAATAGAAGTGTAGAGTGGCGGTTTAGAAATAAAAATTCACATTTTGACAACGCTCTCAAGAGAAAGAGTTGCGCATCTTGTCAACTTCGGTTAAGACAGCAATGAAATAAGTTAACCAATGGCTGCAATGATTTTGTCTTATAAAGGATGATGAGATGGGAGGTAGTTTTTCCAATAGGTAAAGACCTACACCTCAACACCATTTACAACTCTTACAAATGTATTACGAAAATCGACGCTATGTAAAAAGTGTTCAGCGTACCAACTTATGGTGTACATAACCGTTCAGCCATGAGACCCACTTTTCGGACCAGTGAATTGGCCAACAAGATCGTGTGAAATCAAACCTTTGGACTTTTATTTGTGAGACTAAGTGAAGTATAAATGGTTCGTGGGTTAACCAGCTTCAATTAAGCCATTGGAAACCAAAATTACTAAAGTTATTTACGAGATACTGATTGAAGTCCTCCAGCGACTTATTCAAAATCGGTGTTTACGGATGGTCGAATTACAACGCAGTTGCCGCTAACATTTAAAAGGGATTATCTTTAAAAAATAAATTTCAGGAATGGTTCAGGAAATGAAAATATAAGGGACTACCAAAAAAATTGAATTTTCGTTGTTTTATTTCAATTTAAAATCCGATACCTCTAAATTGGTCACCCTTTATCACCAACACAATCTCAGTTTCGTCATAAGTACACCGCTCTTACTTGTCCTTGTTACGTCGGCAAATCAGAGGATTCTCTGAGAGCCGGTTAACGACCGAATGTCGGCCACACCTTTAAATTTGTAAATATTTTCTTAGTTGTAGATTTAAAATCTTTTAGGCAGTTTGTATGAATATGCATGCTTACTACTGTTGACGAAAAAAAAGCAATAACAAATATAACAAACATGTTTCAAATATACTTACATACGTAAATATGTATAAATAAAATGTTTCATACGAGTTTATTATTCGATATAAAAAGCATTCAGTGGTCGAGAAAACTATATCAGCATTTTTTATGTTGGTCGTGCGAAAAAGTCAATAAACGCTTTGAAGGACAACTTACAAAATTTTAATTTGAGACGCAGGCTACACTCGCACATAAAAGCATTAATCCATATTTTGTGTGATAGCGACGCAAAAAATACGCAAAGCGACGCAAACGTACACACACTCGTATATACATATGTATGCACACATACATATGCATGTACAATTGTGATTCAGCATAAATGTGAGCTTTTTGTTTCACTCAAGATTTTATTGTTTTCCAAAGAGGGTTACCAAAATAATATTTATAAGGTGGAGCTAAGTAAATTCTACGTTTTATTTGAAAGTATAATCGATTAATTTTTATGACTACGCCACTGAAATTGCTTTCCGATCTAAAAAGAAATAATGAAGAGATTCATAAGCGATTCAGGTACAAAATCATCTAAATGCGTACGCATTTTATGTTTAAATTTCTGTGCTCATCAGCGTTTTCAAAGATTGATGAAAATATCGGTCAGTCCATAAGTTCGTGCGTTTTTTAAAGGTGGTTTTAAAATTAATAAAAAAGATGTTTGAAGTATTTATTAATCAATGATATATTTTCCTTCATTATTTACAATGTCTTCCGAACTTTTAGGCAAATTTTTATAATAATTCCCTGCCCAAAAAATTGTTTGCCCTTGGAGCCAAAATACGCTTCGATATCCCTTTTTATAGCATCTTTTGAGGAGTAGTTCTTGTTACTCATATGGGATTCAAGTCCACGGAAAAGGTGATAATCACAAGGTGCAATATCCGGAGAGTATGGTGGATACGGCATTAACTCCCATCCGAGCTCGTTCAGCTTGCCTAATGTTTGCTTTGCGGTATGAGGTCTTGCGTTGTTGTGGTGAAACAAAACTTTGCGTCTATTCACTAAAGACGGTCGATTTTTGTTAAGTGCCTCATTCAGGTTTGATAGCTTATGGGAATAATAATCAGCAGTTATCGTCTGGTTTGGTTCCAGAAGTTCATAATAAATAATACCGGCCATATCCCACCAAATAAACAGGAGAATCTTCTTGGGGTGAAGGTCATCTCTAGGGGTTGATTCTGGTGTTTCATTTTTATCTAACCCTTGGCGTTTCCGTACAGGATTATTGTAAAGGACCCATTTTTCATCACCAGTAACGATACGGTTCAAAAAACTTTCATTTTCAAGCCGTTGCAGTAGCTGAGAACATACATTCACTCTCTGCTGAAGGTTGGCGACGGAAAGTCTATGCGGAACTCATTTTCCCAGCTTTGAAATCTTTCCACGTCCCAGTTACCACTTCGGAATTTTGAAAACCACTTTTGCGCAGTCCTTACACTCACGGTATCCTCTCCGTGATCAGTGTTTATTTCTGCAGCAGCAGTTGTTGCATTTTTACCACGTTTATAAAAAAATTCAAAATATTTTTTAACAACACGTGTTTCTATCCGCGATTAAAATCCCTTGTTGAATGCACAACACTGTGCGACAGTGATATTATACTTTTATGGTGACCTAGCACAACTTGTAGGTATAGAAAATCTAAAAAAATGGTATAGGACAAATTTCCAATACACCCCCTCTCAAAGTTGAAAAAATAGAGAAAAAATCAAAAAATTCCAAATACTTCCGTCTACGGCCTCGTCAGTTATCATTTCAGAAAAATTGTCAACACACTATCAGAAAGGCTTGTTTTTGCTCTTTCGAACTAAAAAACAAAATTAGAAATAGAATGGAAACTGGCGAAGTTAGGAGTGATTGTTCATATCAACCTACTGAAAAACGGTTTTTTGGCCATAAAATAAGATTTTGGGGGTGTAATGGAAATTTCCCCTATACCATTTTTTTAGTTTTTCTATACCTACAAGTTGTGCTAGATCTCCATAAAAGTATGTTTAGTTTTTTTTTTTTTTTGTTACACAGTGCAATATATCAAAGAAAATATAAATAGTTGCGTTATATTCCGCGAATAATTTTTTGAATGTAAAATCGTACAAAAGTGAAATTATGGGTAAAATACGCACGAACTTATGGACTAACCTGATACTTGCACACTTCCATGATACGTAAAAGAAGATAGTTTCACTGACGAAATAGAATTTTTAGGACGGTTACCAAGTGTTTTGAATTTTCATAAGCATTTGCTAACAGAGTTGCCACATTGATGATATTTAAAAATAAATTATGGTATTTCGAAATTAAAAAAGCTGTATACCGGCTTCTTTTCATAGGTATCTCTTATTTTTGCAGCTTTTAAATGGTTACTTTTTTTTTCTTTTTATTGTTTTATAGAATTGAATTTGAAAAAAATAATAATATTTTTTTTCTTTCTATTATTTTATAAAATTAAATTGAAAAAAAAAAAATATTTTTTCTTTTTATTATTTTAAACAATTTAATTGAAAAAAAAAATAATTTTTTTCTTTTTATTTGAATTTATTTTTTATTTTTTATTGAATTTGAAAACTGAAATATTAATTAAAATCTTCAATCTGGTGGCTATACTTCGATGAAGATGTCGTAGAACCAGCAGACGTGAAATGATTAGCATCGCTGCTAATGTCAATATAAGGATTTACCTTCAAAATTATTCAACTTCATTTGCTGTGGTACCTGATAAGGGAAGCATTCTTAAGACTGGTCTTCTATTCCCACACAATTTAATATTTACCACCGAGACGATTACCATACAACTCGCTATTGACTACGCCTCCTATACAAAGGGAAGATATTGTATTAGTTTGTGGAAAAACAAATCCATTAATTTTCCGGTAGATGGTTGTAAAGATCGATATCTCGTAAAGTATCGAGCAAACAATTTAAAGTTTATGCTGGTTGTCAACATCAGAATTCGTTTTAGAGGTATGGTTCCTTCGGCAAAGTTTCTTATTTTGATCCCTAGAATACGATTTTCACAGAGCAATAAGCGATTTTTAAATCGACCCGCCCTAATGCTTATGTATGCATAGAGACGGTTGTACACGCACTAACAGGTATTTACTCAACGAAAGCAAACTGTAAGTATCTGCATATGTTGGGAAATAGTATAAGCATATAGTAATTTTTTGTTTAAATAAAGCTTTTTTTTTAGAAAATTTTTTACGAATTGTAAAAGTGTATACCTTTTACCCAATACTTCCTTTATAAATATATATTAGTAGGCTTGAACAGTCGCTCCATCTTATAAAGGTCGCTCATTCACATAAAAGCGTTAGATAGTAGAAGGTCTATATAGCCTCCTAAAAGATAGCGAAATGCAAATAGTATATAATATTTTTTACATGCATCTATATTTATGTATATGTATGTGTGTATGTAAATCCCTCGCCTTTCATGTTTTGTTTTCATTCATTCCACTCCATTTACAACACATTAAACTTTCATAAAAATACTATCCAGTAATAGAGCATTGCGAAAAAAGATTTCATTGAAAAATATCAGGTAACAGGATTCGCGAATCCTTTTGTAATGTTAAACAGCGCAACAACAATGCCGCAGGCAGCAACAATGATCATTATATGCCACAGTAAATAAAAGAAAAAAATTGCTTGAAAATTAGGATCGAAGAAAGGCTTCAAAAATCTCTTCAAATACCAGAATGCTGCTTTAACTGGTTTTTTGTTGTTGGCTACGTACATGTGAGCACTTATTATTACGAGTATTATTCATTGTTTGGTTTAGGGTAGAATTTAAAGTTTCCTGTGTTTGCAAGCATGCGCGCATTTA
The DNA here is from genome assembly GCF_027943255.1 of Anastrepha obliqua. Classification (NCBI taxonomy): domain Eukaryota; kingdom Metazoa; phylum Arthropoda; class Insecta; order Diptera; family Tephritidae; genus Anastrepha; species Anastrepha obliqua. The sequence continues at coordinate 67,834,295 of NC_072893.1, forward strand.
TTCTTCCAAAGTGGATGGCGTCATTTTCCACAGCAACACGTGTTCACCTCTAGCGAGGAGCTGCGTCTGCTGTATTCTAATATTCGGATTTCATCTGAGGAAGGATACGACGGTAAATGGTAGGGAAGAAGTGTGCAAACTTTATGTGATGACAAATTCATTCACTTTTGTTTTCTTTTAACTCTTGGCATTGCGCAGTTATGCGCCTGCACAGACTGTCAGCGTCGAAAAAAAGTGTACGCCACATACTGACAAATTTTGACTATTTATTTATTCATTTCAATTATTTTTTGTATAAAAATATAGTTATTTATTAAAAAAAAAATCATGTAACGTAAAATTTCATACTTTGTACAAAATTCATAAAAATTCGGCAAATTGACATCAAAATGTCGAACATTTTACTCAAAGACTTTAGATAAAATACAGGTATACAGTTTTGTAGCCCATTGAATTTTGGTTTAAAAAAATGCAAGTTTCGAGTGGATCAAAAGTATCGTTGATTTTTGAGAATTCTTTTGTTTTTCTTTGCTGGACGCACAGATTTTTCAGGGACTCGCTGAACGTATTTGAATATGAGTATATATTACATAACTCGAAAAGTTAATGGACTCCCACTACGAAACTTTTAATATTTATTGAACACAGTCTCAGCTATTAATGGGAAAAATAAGAAACAAATCTGAGCGGGAATGTTTTGCAAAAAACAATGTTTTTATGTTTGTCCAAATTGTTGGAATATGTTTCAAAAGTGCCACAATATTTTAATATCTTTTTTCCAAAAAAAATTTTCATCATCATCTTTTGGCTCTACAGCTCTTTGTGAGCTTTGGCCTGCCTACGTCTCGAACGCTTGCGACTTTTTTCCAGTTTGTTATCCTAAGTTTCTTGATGTCGTCCTCTAGTTCGTCAGTCCATCTTGTTCTCGGCTTTCCTCTTGCTCTAGTGTTGAACGCTCTGGTTTCTACGATTTTCTTCTGCGCCCTCGTACGGTCCATTCTTGTAAAAAAAAAATTTTAGCCCATATATTAATTTTTTTGTTAAAAAAAAAACAATAATAAATTTCTTTGTCCTAAATGCTGAAATGTTATTCATAAATGCTAAAAACGTTCTTTTTTCAAAAATTTTTAACAAAACAATTTTTTTTTTTCCAAGAAAAACATTTTTTAAAATACATATATTAAATTAAAACAAAAACTCTATATTGAAAAATATTGAAAAGAAAGAGATATTTCAGGTCAAAAGCTCTACAACATATTTTTTTTCGAAAAAATTATAACCAAAATAATAATAATTTTTTTTAAATTAATTTTCTTTGTCCTACATATCGAAATGTTATTCAAAAATGACAATATTTTTTTCCAAAAATGTTTAACAAAAAAAAAATTTTTTTTTCAAAAAACAAATTTTAAAGTATATTTTAATCCAAAAAATTAAAAAAATTCTATTTTTAAAAATATTGAAAAGAAAAAGATATTTCTGTTCAAAGTCTCTACAAAATTAAAAATTTTCAACCATTTTTTTTGCTGTTGTTTTTATATGAAGTCGGTCGTGCAAGTAATGACGATCATTTTGAACCCAGAATCATTAAAATCTGTTCATTTTTGACTAAGCTATGAGCAATTAAAAAAAGGTTCTTATATAATTAAAAAAATCGATTTTGAGCCGAAAAACAAAATTACCGATATATCTTGAAAAAAAAATTTTTTTGGGCGAACAAAAAAATACGTGTCTCATTATTTTGACCAGAGAGCAACATATTTGAGTTACATCGAAGTCGAAGAACATGTCCCGAATAGCCCGGTTGAATTGAAATGGAATGCATCTATAGTAATTTGCAACATTGAATAAATTTCAACATTATAATGTTTTTCAAAATTTTTGCAGTCTACTTTCTATTAATATATACCCAAGCCAAGAACAAACGAACCAATTTTCGGAAAAATTTATAACAATGGCGAAAATACTTGACTACTCGGTCACTTCTTAAGCTAAGAATCAGTAGATAAATTTGCTTCACTCTGCAACAAAAATCATCGAGCTGGTCATATCTACACGCTTGGAGGCAAAGTTTATGATAAAAACGAGATTCGTGAAAATAGTTCAGCTTTATAGAAATAGAAAGAGAAGATCTTATAATGAAGCCGTATCTACAGTAACTCAAATACCCAGAAATGTTTTGTGTGGGACACGTTGAGTAAGAGATGCTAAAGAACTCTGTTACACTGGTACTAGTCACTAGAAATTAGTTGAAAGCCGTGAATTTGGTCAAATAAAAGCTTATCAGAGTCCCCTACTGCTTACATAGGCTCATACGGGGAAGCTTTCTTAAACGGGTCTTAATGTTTTAAGTGGTACAAGGAAGCAAGCGAGAGACTTTTTAGGCGGTATTATTACCTTTATAGTGGAATATTATTTATGATGGTGTTGTTTGACTAAATCTGCCTGGCAACACAAAAATAATTTGCGTTGCTGATGAGATAAAGGGTCTTTCAAAAGACGTGCCTAAATGTTGTTTTAAAACAAATCATGGAAAAATTTATATTTTTCCATATTTTTATTCAAAATGTGAAAAATGACAACATTTAAACGCCCACCCTGTAGACGTACAGGCTGTCATAAAAGAATGAAAAGGACTCGCTCATGGCAATTTCGATTCGAATGTGGTGTTTCAGCTCTGGAATCATTGTTGACTCTTTTACATAGACTTTACTTTTCAAAAAATACCACAAAAGTAGTCTAGTTGAGTTAGAGTGCATGAATTGGGTGACCAGTTTATGTCACCATTGCATGAAATTAAACGAGCGGGAAGCTTAGATCGCAATAATGCAATGTTTTCCCGTATTGTGTGACCTCTGACTCCATCCAGAAAACTGGATGTCTATTCCTTGAAGCTGAGACCACAAAACACTTCAATCAGTTGTCTACATATAGCCATGACCATTGACAGTAATAGCTCTTTCATTTTCATATTCAAATAAAAACGGGTTAAATATTCCACTATCCCAAAAGGCACACCAAGTACATTTTATAGGATAAAATTATTTTTCTGAAATTACTCGAGGAGTTTCTTTTCCTCAGATGCGGCAATTTCGTTTGTCGACAAATCCAGTGAAATATAAGTTTTATCAACATAATCCCCCAATTAAACAGCCAAATAGCAACCAACCTTGGGCAAAAACCGATTCGGAAAAAGCTGAGTTATTTGCACATCACCTCCAAAAAATTTTTAAGCCATTTGAAACGATAAATTACACTTTGTTTCCCCATACTGTGCAAGAATCTGTTGAAATTACAAGTTTTACCACTGATGAGGTAGCAAATGAAATCTCCAAACTAAAACAAAAGAAAAGTCCAGGATTTGACTTAATCACAGCCGAAGTACTAAAGAACTTATCTTACAAAGCGCTAATCAAACTCACTTTAATAATGAATGCATGCATTGAATTTAAATACATACCAATGCACTGGAAAATTTCTGAAATTAAAATGATCCCAAAGCCAGGGAAAAATCCCAACGAAGTCACATCTTACCGCCCAATAGCATTACTCCCAGCCATCGGAAAGCTATTTGAAAAACTATTTTCCAAACGATTAAAGGATATAATTTCTAATAAACAATTAATACCATCTCACCAATTTGGATTTCGAGAAAAACATTCAACGATAGATCAGATACATCGTATAGTACACATCATAGAAGAGGCCATAGAAAACAATCAAGTGTGTTCAGCAATATTCCTTGATATCGCACAGGCGTTTGATAAAGTGTGGCACGAAGGTCTAATCCGTAAGCTCAGAGCGATGCTTCCATATCAATATACTTTGCTATTGGAATCATATCTCACAGACAGATATTTTAGAGTGAAACAAAAACAAGCATACTCAAACATTAAAAAAATTGAAGCTGGTGTACCACAAGGCAGCATTCTTGGGCCAGTACTGTATTTGCTATATACTGCAGATCTACCTGTGTCAAATACAAGTAAGATAGCGACTTTTGCTGATGACACGTGTATCTTAGCCTATGGAAATAACGCAAATGAATCAACTAGAAAGTTACAGGCATCGATAGACGAAGTTGTCGCATGGACTGAAAACTGGAGAATCAAACTAAATGAAAGCAAGTCTGTTCACGTAGACTTTACAAACAAGAAAATAGCCTATAACCCAGTGAAAATATCATCTGCTACTGTTCCATATAGTAATACAGCAAAATACTTGGGTATGACTTTGGATGCAAAGCTCAAATGGAAAGAACATGTCAAAATTAAAGCAACTGAAATCAACTTAAAAATTAAAAAAATGAAATGGTTAATTGGCAGAAAGTCTACATTGTCAATACAGAATAAACTATTAATATACAACCAAGTAGTTAAGCCGGTATGGACATACGGCATTCAATTATGGGGATGTACCACTAAAACAAACATTGAAGCTATACAACGCCTGCAGAATAAGATTCTCAGAGACATGGTCAACGCACCTTGGTATGTGCGAAATCACGATCTGCACAAGGATCTGTCGGTGAAAAAAGTCGCTGATATAATCCAAATTCTTGCAAGTAACCATGAAACCAGGCTGAAAGAGCACATAAACCCGGAGGCGGCAGAGCTTACCAAAACAGTCTGCACAAGAAGACTTCGAAGAACTAAGCCACGAGATTTAGTCGCCAACGCTGAATAATTGTTTTTAAAATATTTATAATTGTTTTTAAATTTCAATGTTAAGGATAGAATAATGTTACTTGTTAGCTTATGCTAGGCGTAATACCATGAAATGTATACAAATTTTATAACGTTTCAATAAAAAAAAAAAAAAAAAAAAAAAAAAAAAAAAAAAAAAAAAAAAAAAAAACTAAAGATGATTTTACGCCAAAAACCAGCATCATGTTCCAAGAACCAATTCACGAAGTTGCTCTGTCCTGTAAGTACCCATGGTTGAAATTGTACATCCGTCTACTTGACAAATAGCAAAGATGATATAAAAAAATTCCCGTCTGGAAATTATTCACTACTGACATCTAGGCGCCACTTTTGAAAAACCCTTTATTTAGCTGGATAGGTAAGTTCCGTAGAAGAATTGGATGGTGGAAACTAATACATACAAAATTTCTTTACCAAGGCATACGCTTTTAATCTGATTGCTTTGAATACGGATCTTTTTATACTTTCAAAAAGTTATGTGTTTATGTTGGAACATAGCAGTGAGCAAAGGCTAAGATCAACGATTTTCTTCGTTCTAGTCAACATGGACAACGAATCCTTTATGAGTGGAATTTTCTCCAAAATTGTAAACTTTGTACATAATTAAAAAAAATCAATCATTTCTAATCACAATTTAAAATTTTAAAACAAAATTTTTTGAAAATGTTTAGGTATTCACTTTTATTGCAAATTTAAGTTAAATTGCAAGTTTTAAGTGGCCAGAAATTTTCGCAATTTTTTTGTTTTTTGCACGCCTGTAGCAAACATATGAAAAATGTCCACAATATGACTAGTAGTTGGTTAGGGAACTTAATTTTAGAAGCTTGAGAATTCTTACTATATTAAATTTATGATAAATCTGAATTTACTGAAATTACTTTAATGACTGAAATAATTTGGATATCTCAGTTGTGTACAGTTTGGTCGATCATTTATTTATTTATAAGAATTATTTATTTATTAAAAAAAAATCATTATGAATTATTATTTATTTTTATTACATTACGAAAGGCGCTAGTAGCCAAGACTGTCGGCCTATTCGTTCGATTAAAATCAGCAAACTTTATGAATGAGTGCGGCCTTTTATGAGTGCAAAATAATAACAACGGCTTGAGTTCTCTATTAATCGTCATAGTATCTCCTTTCAACTGAAAACTCGTGACTATTATTCGTTAAGCAAAAACAAAACGGATCAATTCAGTAACTGCACCAATTAGGAAAGGAAAAAAGGAATTTGCCTGCTTACGATGTAATGTAGAACGAATGTAATATACTTAAATATGTATGTATGTATGTACAAAATTTGTATGTCCTTTAATTGCGACACTGTGCCTTATTTTGTGGCAAACACGTTCTTCAAACATTCTGTGCAAAAGGTACCCAGAATTTATGAGCTTAAAGACGTGCCTGATAGATATCGCCAAACATTTTTTGCACCTGGGTTGATGCCGCTGTTGCCAGTTACCATGCGTATAAGTTGGCCGTGATCGGCCATGGCAACAGCTGTTATTAGTTATCATACTTCGGAGAGCTCTGCGAGTTTTACAATGGGAAACATTTGTAGAACCAACAGTTTCTCTTAAATTGTGCTTAAAACGAAATTTTATCTTTTATTATTTGTGATGTTAAGGAGAACCTTCAGTAAATCGTGCATGTCAAAAACACTGGCATATGAATGATTAAAAGCCATCAAAGAGAACCGAGAAATGGTTGCTGACTTGCCTTTTTCTGGTGGTCATTCATCGTCTACGAAGGGGGAAAACATTAATAAAATTAGAAAGCTACTGCTCGGAAATAGAGAATTGACTAAAGATGTTTATCTACAATCTATCTATCAATCGCTAGTTTGATTCACAAATAGCTTAATTTTGTAAAAGAAACAGCATCGGTAGAAAGTAGCTGAAACCATGATTTCTCGAGCTTCTTCTGCCGTCACCTTCATGAAATGAGTCATAACTCGCGGCGAGACAAGGATTAATGAGCGTGACGTGCAAACAAGCCAACAAACTTTGGAATAGCGCCTCGAAAATGAGCCGCAATCCAAAAAAAATACAATTCGCAGAAGGAAGGAAAATTCGCTAACTCAATTAGCCTACAACCAATCTACTGGAGGCCGCCACAGACGAATGGGTTGGTGCGAGACTACCATTCGGAAATGCGAAGGTTTGAATCTTCGTGCATGAAACATCAAAATGAAAGAAAATGTTTTTTCTAAGAGCGGTCGCCCTCGGCAGGCAATGTTGAACCTCCGAGTTCATTTCTGCCATGAAAGAAACATAAAAAACATAAAAAACCATTTGCCATTTGGAATCGGCTTAAAACTGATTCGTGGCACTAAATCAAGACGCACACCACAAATAGGAAGAGGAGCTCGGCCAAACATCTAACAAAAGTGTACGCGCCATTTATTTATTTTTTGGTTAATCTGTAGAGGATTAAGTCAAGCGCTGGCATAATTGAATTGCACTAATTTTAGTAAATAAATTAATCGTTTGTGTTTTATATAATAATAGCGGGTACTTCTTACACAGAATGTATGTAGGTATGTATGCCGGCCTACCACCAACAACGTAGAGCTTCCGCTTCCTGGCGCTAACAGCTTCCATGCCACACAAAGCAATACGAGCGTAACAACAATAGCAACCATCGACTTCCAACCGCACCGGCAACATCAGTTTAGCAAAAAGTCACGGCGGAGCGCCACCTTGCCACTGATGCCATAATTGCACTTCCACACTTTTGCATGTTTTTTTTTCTCATAATTCTGGTATGGCTGATATATTTATAAACATCTTTTTTGCATATTTATCCTCTATTTGGTCTTCACCCTACCGAAATTCGCTGTGGTATAGTTTTGGCACTTGGGTGCTACATCGTTATTCTCGACGTCAGAAGCGTCGTCGTGCAAATTGAAGTTGTAAGTTGCAATAGAGCAAAACGACGACGTTTAAGAGAACTGGCACAAGTTAGTGGACTTAAGTGCCCTGTAGGGAAATCCACTAGTAGCAAACTGCTTCATAAATAGTGAATTTCGAACTATTAGTGATTCGCGTTCATTATACAATAGTTTTACGTACAAATAACTGATGAGTTTTAAAAGGATTTTTTTATTATTTTTTATTCTTCAAACACAGAAAAAATCTGAAAACTCTGGTTAAAAGTTAAGAGTTTTGTTGAAATTTTGAATAATTTTATGCAAACTTTGAAACTTTGCGTGAAATAGTTTTTGTTGCAGCATGAACTATATTTTTTTACAAAATTAGGTGTGTGTTAAGAGCTTTGCAACAATGAACTGTACGAGCTTTACGACGACATAGACATAGCGCAGCGAATAAAGATCCAGCGGCTACGTTGGTTGGGTCATGTCGTCCGAATGGATATAAACGCTCCGGCTTTGAGAGTATTCGATGCGGTACCAGTTGGTGGTAGCAGACGAAGAGGAAGGCCTCCTCTGCGTTGGAAATATGAGATGGACAAGGACTTGGCTTGATTTGGTGTCCAACGGGCTACGGTTGGCGCGAGAAAGAAACAACTGGCGCGCTTTGTTAAACTCGGCCGAAATAGCTTAAGAGGTCCCGGTGGTCTAGAGCTCGAAAATTTTGGGTATTTTCAGGAATTTTATATTATAAAAAAAAAACCGAAAAACGATATTTAAATTTTTTAAGCTTTTTAGTTCTTTTACATACAAAAATGAAAAAAAAAGTTTTATAATTTTAATAATTTAAAAAATGGCGCTGTAGTTGACCCTCCCGAAAAAAGGGCCGTGGACGGTGTTTCCCATTTTGGCTCTTCTATTTGTCTGAAACACAAAAACCAAACAAATTATTAATCAGTATGACTGGAGCTATGTCCCGTACTAGAATAAAATAAAAAATTGACAAAATGGTGCGGTTTTTAATTTAACACTCTAAAAATCGTTTTTTTTTTAGTTTTTTAATCCAAAAAATACGAAATAATTGAAATAATAAGAGGATTCCAGTACGGGCGATAGCCATAGATGTTGTGAACAACATATTTAAATTTCAGATGATTCGGTTAACTGTTTTTGTTTTTTTGTTGACAGCACCTGGCCGAAAAAAGTCGTTTCGAGATAAATGAGTTTAAAGTTTGCGGTACAGGAGCGCGCGGACGCTCTCTACCTAGTCATGGGAATTTTCGCATGAAAATTTCACAGTATATTCTTAACCAGTTAACTGTGTCGCCAGAATTGAGCTATGACGAGTATATTCGTCAATCACAGAGTAAGTTGCGCTGGTAAGATATTGGATGAAAAAGATAGTTGGATAGTTGCTCATTTTGGGGACAAATGAACTAAAAATAAAACAATAGTAATTTACAGAACTTCTGGACAACTTTATAATATTTACGCACTTGAAATTTTTACGTTGCACTGTACTTATTTGATAAGAACCGCCGCCACTTGGTAAGATATGCACTGACACACAAGAGTTAGCTTTCTAGTTTATAAATCCACTTTTTGACTTTTGCCTTTGCCCCTTTTAGGTTAACATCTGAAAAACGTTATCATCGCACATAAATAAATTCATTATGCGAAATGGTGAACTTTTTCAATCAGTGCATACGGGGAAGCATGACATTATCTCAAACTGTTTATATTTTCTATTTGTTTGTTTTATTCCGGCATAGCCTCAAAATATTCTAAACATCTTGAAATTTGAGAATATGTGTTGTTTTTCTCAAAAATTGTAATTTAAATAGCCAATGGTCACTAATTTATACGCATGACGAGTATACTCGTCAATCACAGTTAACTGGTTAAGATACTAAACTTTTGAAAGCTCAAAAAAAAAAAAAATGGATTTTTTGAATTTTTTAGACCACCAAGAAGAAGAAGCTTATAATTTTGTAACGGGGTGTATTTGAAAGGAAATCATAGGCATGCGAATTAAAAGTGGTTAGCGTAAATATCCCGCAACTCACTTAGATCCTAAGTAAATAATATTGATATCGAACAAAACCCACAGGGTCTGGCACTCGAAATGTAATCAACTTGAGACCGCTGGCGCAGCTGATGCTATTAAATGGTGAAAGAACTCAAAATATCTAACCGTAGAACCCGCCTGAAATATGATCTCAAAGTCAAGACTTACAGAATCAAAAAGACGCATGATCTCACACCAAAGCAGCAACAAGTCAGACTTGAGAGAGTGAAGAAGTTGCTTCGCTTGGCCGAGAGCAGTAAATTTCCGAGCTTTGTGTTATCTGACGAGAAATGGGCCCCAGTCGTTTTCATCGAGCCTGGCGTCAAAGTAAATGCGGAATATTATCGGGAAAGTATTCTGGAGGTTGCTTTGAAGCCGTGGGCAGACAAACATTTCGGTGGTAGGCCATGGACCTTTCAACAGGACTCGGCACCATCTCACAAAGCTCGAGTGAACGCAGAATGAATAGAAAACAACGTTCCAAACTTCATAATGTCCACACAATGGCTCTCAAATTTACCAGACGCGAATCCGATGGATGATTCTCTTTGTATCAGTCTCGAGCCGCTGAAAGAAGCCATTTTCCGCGAGTGGACCAAAATACCTGCAAGTCACCTCAAGGCCATAGTCAAAGCAAAAGGTGGTCATATCAAGCAAATGTAAATTGATTCTTAATTTTGTACTATTTTAAAACATCTTTCACTTTAAATTGAATCAAATTAATTTTCCAAACTAAATTTATGGCCCTTTTAATTAGTTACACTTCGAGTGCCGGACCCTGTATGTGCTAAGACTTAATTTCTGTCCACTCATCCCAAATAAAATTTTTTGTTAAAATGCGAGCTGGTTTAAAGAGTTCTGTTCGGAATGAGTTTGGTACTTCTTCACTTCTTTTGATTAAATTTTTTATATTCTTATTTATTTTTTTTATTACTTCTACTTTTCATTGTACTAATTTTAAAGTAAATTTTAAAGTAAAACTCTTTATATTTCCCTAAAATTCAATATTTGTACGAAAAATGCACACCAACTACGAGGGTCTTTTGAAAAGTCCGTACTAAGTTAGAGAGATGGCACTGCCGGCGCGCAGCGTGGCTATGTTTAGTCAGTAGTATCTCTTCGAAGAAGGCACATCAAGTTTCAGCCAAATCAGTCAATTTCTTTATGTTTGGCATTCGTTTGAATCGAGGAAGTCGAGGGATTTTCCTCTTCCATCACGACAACGCACCAGTTCACGCCTCAGCAGTTGTGGTTGCCAAATTAATGGAAATGGGGTTCCAACTCGTATCTATATTCTCCAGATTTGAACCCCTCTGATCCCTCGGACTACTATTTCTTTCCTAATTCGAAAAAATGGCTGACGGGAAAAAGATTTTATTCAAACGAGTAGGTGACTGCAGACTTCGATATTTTTCACACTTAGATAAATCGTATTATTCGGAAGAGATCAGTAAACTAGAACAGAATTTGACGAAGTGTGTACGCCTAAAAGGAGACTAAGTCGAAATATAAAAAGGGTTACCCCGAATAATTTAGTAGTTTTTATTTTTGCACGGACTTTTCAAACGAACCGCGCACACTGGGGATTTAGCGGTAAAAAGTCAAATTTGCAACATGCCACCTACGCAATGTTTAATGGTATTTCTAAATTCCAGAATAGAACCAGCAATAAAATCAAAAAGAATTACTAAACTCCGACTTAAGTTTTTTTATAGATATGTCAAAAGTATAATTTTTTTATAGTATTGAACTGACTAAGAAAAAACTTCAAAGCCCAAGGTGGTTTTTTTTCCTTTTGCTTGAGCCGACTTCCAAATTTTTATTTTTCATTTAGGGTACGATATTTTTATATATTTTAGCCGGAAGAACAAAGGCTGTGAAGCATTTGATTATCTATTTATAATTAATTTTACGAAAAAAAAAAATCATATTCCTTCATATTCTTGGATCTGTAAGTTGAGCTACATTTACCTACGGTCAGAAACTAGTATCAACGTGTTGCTTAATAGCGTCTCTTTCAGTTTTAATCAATTGCAGGTGCCACCAGGTGCCACCAGGCGCCACTGATTATTTTTTGGCAATGATAATAACTAAACGCTTTCTAGTGTGTGCATAATGATAACGAAACACTTTTAATTTTGTTTTGACATTTTGAGGGTAATTCAGAATTATGAACTTACATGTATCCTGTGCGTAAATATTTGCTGGCTTATATTAATAAAAAAAAAAAATATTTATGAATTTTAAAAAACATTGTTTATATGTATATATATATTATAATATATAATATATACAACTTCGTTAGTAGTAAAAATGTAAATATTTTTTGGGATGTATACTTTTTTCCGCATCTCTGTACAAAAATCCCCAGTGTGCCGCGTACCAAACTGATTCGAACATTTCCTAGGTGCAACGAGAGCCACAATTATCATTGCGTTTACTCTACTCTCACACTCTGAAAACAGAAGTCGTTACTTGCGATGTGACTAGCAAACTAGTTCCTGGACGTACTAGTTGTGGACCAGAACATAAATTGGTTTTCCTAGTCCCGGTTTTCTCTGCAGACTAAGTACAAAGTATGTAGACATATGTATGTATTTAAGTAGATGTTTATGTATGTATGTATGTATGCATGTATGTACGCACATATATGTAGATGCAGAAGGTAAGTGTGTTTGCATAAAAGGCAAAGCGCGTCACGCTGCCACAAAGTCACGAAATTGCTGCAACGTAACGCAACGGAGCAACTACAACTACAACAGCAACAACAATAACAAATTACAATAAGGCCATCCGTATACTTGCGAACTGCTTGACTGAATCTGCCTTCACCTCGTCACGCTACATTCTAACTAAGTACGTTGCATGTTGTGGAGCTGTGTGTGTCGTCGCGGCAATCAGTCTGCTCGCCATCGGTGGCCAGCCACAGCCATTCGATTTTAGCTTGGCCGCATAGAATTTCCCCCTATCGCGCTCTTTAGCGCCCTTTTAGCGCAACATCAATGAGCTCACTCCTCATTTCTTTTTGGCCCTGGTTGCACTTCTGAAGTCGTAATAAACTCCGTTTAATGTTTCACCTTTAGGTTTTATTCCTGCCACAATGGGTAATATTGTTGGCATTTATGAAGTTGTTTTTGCACGCTAAACTTAGTTTTATTGAAAATGGACATTAAACGTAAATATTATAATTTTCATGATGGTTATAAGAAAATTCATATTTTTTTAAATTTTTTTTGCTTTTTGCTTAAAAGCCTAGACAAAGCAAGAAAATGTCGCTGTGGCACGCAAGTACTTCATTGTCGGCTATAAAATACTGAGTGTGTGTATGTATGTAAAAGGAAAAATGAAATAAAAAATATTTTAGCCATTTAATAACTTCATATTTATTTCTGTTTTCATTTATGAATGCTTTCGTGGAAACTGAAGCGTTCAAGAATTCTTAATATTGTTGTTGGCAGTCACTTTAGATCACTTTATGCATCTATAAGTATGTACGTGTGTGTACTTATATACACATCTGCTCTCATATTTTTACCTTAAATGCTGAGGGCCCATACGACCTTAAAGAGGGAGCACAGTTTCTAACGCAGTGCCATAATTAAGCCCATTATTTGTTCCTACGTCTTCGTTATGATGCTAATTAATTCTTCAGTAAATGCAAGGAAACTTCCTATCTTGGTGTTTAGGGTAGACAAAAAAGCAAATGGAAATCGTATATTCCATGTTTATGTTTACAAGGGTTGCTACCGTGCATCTGATTACTAATCCATTCAGTGACGCTTCGATCGATTTGCAAACGATCGTTTTGCCAGCGCTTCTCTAGGGCATTATTTTGCACTAATTTTCCACTGGTTTGCTGTGGGTATTTGAATATAAGTCGAAAAATTCCGGATTGTTCCACAATGAAACTTTTGGGGATTACTGAGCAGAGTTTCAGCTATTAATGAAAAACCTAAGAAAAGAAACGAGAAAAAAAGTTAGAACGCCAATGTTTTTTAAAAAAGACAAAAAAAAAGTTTCCACTCATTTTCAAACAAAAAAACAATTTTTTCAAAAGAAACATTTTTTTAAAAACATACTTTATTCAAAAAACAAAACAAAAATCAATTTTACAATGTTAAAACGAACGCAAGTTTTTTTCTTGCAAAACTTTATAACAATATTTCCAACATTAAAAAATTTAAAAATTACTTTTCAAAATTTTTTTGAGTGGGGGTATTTTTCTCAAATGGCAAAAATTCCAAAAAATTTCAACGAAAACCAAATAGAATGAACCAATGAACGAAATAGTATTTCGTATACTGGAAAATAAAAATAAATTTTAAATGTTATTAGGTGCGCAACTAAGTTCTCGCTGTTTTTTTGTTGAAAATACAACTTTATTCTAAAAAAATGGTTACAAGTGAATCATTGAAAGTATTGCCCATCGCTGGCTGCTACTTTTTCCCATCTTTCTGGTAGATCTCGTATACCGTCGCGGTAAAACTGTTCATATTTTGATGCTGTCCACGGATCAAGCCATTTGTTGATGTCTTCATATGAATGGAACTGCTGGTCAGCTAGACCATGTGCCTTCGATCGGAACAGGTGATAATCGGACGACGCTATATCTGGAGAATATGACGGGTGGAGTAGGATTTCCCATTTCAGTGTTTCCAGGTGGGTTTTAACGGGTTTGGCAATGTGAGGTCGAGCGTTGTCATTCTGTAGAATCACTTTATCTCGCGCAGTGCTCGGCTTAATCGCATCAATTGAAGTCGATACCGATCCCCAGTGATGGTTTCGGTTGGTTAAAACCGTTCATAATAAATAACAACAAATACATAGTATAACCTTCGCAGTGTGAATATTCGGCCGAGGCGACGACGTAGAAGCATGACCGGGCAGTCTCCATGACTTTCTTTTCTTTGGATTGCTGTAATTAATCCATTTTTCATCACCCGACACGATGCGATGAAGAAAACCCTTCTTTCTTGCCGCTGGAGCAGTTGTTCACAGGCGAAAAAACAACGTTCAACATCCTTTGGTTTTAACTCATAAGGAACCCAAGGTCCCTGTTTCTGAATCATTTCCAAACCATGGAATCGCTTGGAAATAAATGGGCAAGTAACTCCTAATACTAAAGCAAACTCTTCTTGCATTTGACACGGATCCTCATTGAGCAATCCCTCCAATTTAGCGTCTTCGGTCGTGAACATTAAAATCACCGGAAAATCAACACTTCCCGCATGACGATTACGAGTATTCGGCACAAAATCAGACAATTTCACAAAACCAAAAGTGTCGAAGCAGTTTGTTTACCATATGTTTGGTTTATGACGTTTAGATTATGTTAGAATCGACTAGTACACACTGCTGGCGGCATCTATTGACAAACAGCGGGAACTTAGTTGTGCACCTAATAAAAGTTCCGAAGATATTTCACTTTGAAAACCCTTTAGAAATATTCTTTGTTTTTAGTTTTGCAAAAGATTTTAACAAAGAAATTTAGTTTGAACAAAATAGTATTCCTTATCTTAAAACAGAAAAATTTAAATGTTAAAAGGACTCATGATGCTTCACTTTAAAAAGCCTTTACCAAGATTTTCAACACCGAAAAAATTAGAAAAGCTTTTTTTTTAATTCTGTCTCAAAAGACCAAAAAAATTACCCAAAAGGAAAAACCAAAAAATTTTAACAAAAAAGTATACCTTTAAAACAAAAAACGGTTAAATCTTAAAAAACCGAAAATAGTTCACTTTAAAAACCCCTTAACAAAGTTTTCTACATTGAAAAAAATTAAAGAATTATTTTTGTGCCGAAATTTTTTTCCCAAATCACAAAAAAATATTCCAAATTATTTTAAACTAAGTGGTGAACTAAAAAAGAAATTTTAAGGCATTAAACAAAAAAAAAGAAGATATAATATTATACTTTAAAAAAGCATAGTCTTAGTTATTAATGAAAATAAAAGAAAAGTGGCCATAAATTTTAAATAGAAAAATTTAATTTGTTTCTTACACAATTTTTTTTAAGAAAATTTTCTGCTAAAAAATGGCAATAATAAATAAACTTTAGAATGAAAGAAATAAAGGAAAAACAATGTTTTTTTCACTTTAGAACCTCTTTACCAAGATTTTCAGCATTAAAAAAAATTCAAAATTATTGTTTTCTAAAATTTTTTTTGAGTGGGGATGTTATTCTGCATGGGGATGTTATGCAAAAAAAAAAATTGGAAAGCATTTTAATAAAAATTAGGTTTTAACAAAAAATATATTGAATCCTAAAAAAATCAGAAAATAAATATATAGATTTTAAAAGGTTAAAAAAAATAAATAAAAATACTTTAAAAAATTTTGTACCAAAACTTCCAACATGAAAGAAATTTGAGAAATATTTTTTTTTTTAATTACTTTTTCTGGGTGGGAGTGTTTTTCTCAAATGAGTAATAAAAAAAAACCGAAAACTATTGAAACCCCTTTGAAACTTTTAAATATTTAATATGGAGGTATCGATAAACATGACAAAGAGCTTAGTCATATCAAAAAATCCAATAAGATGCAAATTGGAAATAGTTCGAACTACATGTTATTGATCAAGTGATGCAGTTCAAATAACTCGGCTGGAGATCTCCAGTGACTGCCGCATTATTAAGAAAGCGTGAGAAAGATATGTTCCAGACGCCAAGGTTGAGGAACCCTTAGAGAAATAATATAAAGGAATGAGAAGTAAAGAACGGAAGGTAAGACCCGAATATACATACACATCTGTGATAAGACCCGTTCTGACGTATGGTGCAGAGCCACGCGCTGAAAACGTAAAAACCAAGCAAATGCTACGCACAACAGAAATGCAAATTTTATGATCCATCGCAGGATAAAGTCGAGTAGATTGCGTAAAAAATGAAGCAATAAGGGAAGAAACCAAAGTTACTGGCATTTTTAATCTTGTAAAGAGTAGAAGGCGAGCTTGGAATGACCATATAACCAGGACACCCAGTGATCGAATGATAAGTATTACTAGAAGTTCTAACCTCGGAAAACGTGCACCGGGGAGACCTCCAAAATGATGGAAGGAGAGTTGGGTGTCTTACGTCTATTGAAGGCACATAAAATTCTTTTATTACATTTTGTTTTATTTTTATTATTTTGAGTTTGTGATTTTAACGCATTTTATATTTACTCGTGTAATGAAATGTTATTTATATTGCGCGAAGAAAAGCAAGCAATAAGTCTACAATAAAAGGCAGACAAGAATAAGCAATCAAATACAAGTAAAGGGACTTTAGAGTGGATAGTATAGGTATAACCTCTATCTTAGTGAAGCTGCAGCTGAAAAAATTAGAGGTGTTAGGAGGCCTTAGTTACTGTCGACGGAAAGAAAACTCCTATATATTTCTTTTGTAAGCAAAACTGGGGCCGCCGTAGCCGAATGGTTTGGTGCGTGACTACCATTCGGAATTCAGAGAGGAAACGTCGGTTCGAATCTCGGTGAAAGATCAAAATTAAGAAGAAGTTTTTTCTAATAGCGGTCGCTCCTCGGCAGGCAATGGCAAACCTCCGAGTGTATTTCTGCCATGAAAAAGCTCCTCTTAAAAAATATTTGCCATTCGGAGTCGGCTTGAAACTGTAGGTCCCTCCATTTGTGGAACAACATCTAGACGCACACTACAAATAGGAGGAGGAGCTCGGTCAAATACCCAAAAAGGGTGTACGCACCAATTATATATATATATATATAAAACTGGGCACTCTTAAATAAGCGTTATATACCTGCTATGTGAGCTTGGATAATTGGTTTATGGCATTTGAAAATTGTTTTGAGGCA
Organism: Anastrepha obliqua; assembly: GCF_027943255.1. NCBI lineage: Eukaryota > Metazoa > Arthropoda > Insecta > Diptera > Tephritidae > Anastrepha > Anastrepha obliqua. The sequence goes on from NC_072893.1 coordinate 67,851,750, forward strand.
AAAACTTGGCAATTAACTTACCTATTATTGTACTTTATACGGCATAAAAACAATCAAATATCTGGAAGGGCCAGAAAATGAAAGTAAACAGACCTATAAAGGTACTCATAAAAAACGCTTAGATGATGTAAGATGCGTAAAAATTTGTACTTTGAGACATATATGTGTACATATATACACAACTCACACACACACATGCATTGGTAAGGTAAGTTATTATTTTGAAGATAGTATCATATATGTGCTTACATAGGTACCTACCAGTATTCGTATTTTTCGGTGTATCGTGCCAAGCGTGTATTGTAATTGTTGGCCTCAATCTTGATAAGCTGTCCACGTTTACTGCAAAAGGGGTAAGTACTCGTATAGTACATGAAATTTGAAATAAAATGAATGACAACTGTTGCGTAAGTGGATAAGTGGAAACCAGCAGCTACGTGGGTATATCCATACACATATGAATTTTCGTGCGTGAATACACACATTTGTACGTATGTATGAACACATGTAATTTCTTCGATATTGCTTAAATTTATAATTCATTGATTAGCCATACATATCTGTAACTTATGTATGATATATATGTACATTAGGGTGCATCACTCTCCACATAAAGCAAAGAATGATACTTATTTTCATTGAAATCACAGGCTTCCACGCTTTCACAGAATCTTCTCTATGAGTCTCTCTTCGCTAGATTCCTCGTACATTCCTTATCCTACTTTATGCAGTCCCCATTCCAGGAGAGACTTAATACTGCTTGCTCTATTAAAAAGTCACCCACACGAAATCCTAAATTCAGAGAGTTCAGCTATCCACCGAGGCCACTTTTTCTTTTTAGAGACGGTCTTAGGTTAGGTTAGGTTGGAGCGGTTATCTACTGTGGGGCACAATCTCCATTGTGATCTCTCCTAAAAGCGGTGCATACTTTTCAAAAATTTTAGAAGATCCTTGGTTTCAACTGAACTAAGATCTTCCAGAATTAAAGAATTGTCTACCTAAAATGGTAAGTCTACGTCTGGATAGAGCAGGACAGTGGCACAAAAGGTGCTGGATCGTCTCTTCTAGACAATTTCTGTAGAAGTCATGTGTCTGCACACCAATCCTGTGGGCGTGCATGGCAATGCCCGTTATAACTGAAATCAGCGAGTTAAGACTGTGCTTACCTCGCCTTAGCAGTGATTCTGTGCATTAGCATTGAGAGACGGCCACAGTTGGCGGGCGATACTGCATGTGGTTTCATTACGCGATCTTTTATTCGCTGTTCTTAAGATTTCCTCAAGGTTAAGTATCTTATATGTTTGCAACGGTATGCCTATATCATGGTCTTAGGCGCTCTTTGTGGTCAAGAGCTCTCGAGGACCCTGTTTCACCTTCACAAATTCATATATCGATCCTCTGAAAGATCTAAATTTTCGCATTGTCCTTCCGGAAGAAGATGGGACCTCCCACTTAAATTTACATTCTGGCCATATAACACAATCATAGAGCCAATTTTGTTGTACGGATTCCTTATCTGGTGGAACTCGTTTGGGAGAACGACGCACAATGGGGAATTTTCGACAAATTTTATTCATAAATCCTAGAGAAGGGAATGATTGACCGATTTTAATAATTTTTTTTTTAAATGCTCGTAAATGATTTTGGAAGAGATTGTCAAGGCCCGAAATCCAATTTTTTTGTCATCATATCAAAACACAACCTTGACTAGGGGTATCTTTATAAAAAAATCCGCAAAACTTTCAAAGTAAAAAATTGTATGTATTCAAATTCGGTTTGGCTTTTTTTATTGTAATTCTAATCAACGGTAACGCATCTCGGCAAGTACGCAAATTTCCAACCTCCTTAAGAAACTAACTACCTAAAAACTTGAGAACTAATTTCTTTCATGGACAAACCTGGAGTATTCACTGGAAAAATTTCAAAAAATTGATATACACGTTTTTGGGTTTACTGAGTTCGAAGTCGTTATCCATTTGTCCTTTCGGGATTAAATTGAAGGTCAGTACAAGACCCAACACGGAATATGCATCGGAAAAATTAAAAAAATTATGAACATGTTTTGAAGTTGCTGAATCAGAATTCCTTGTTCGTTTGTCCTTGTGGGGTCAAATTGAAGGTGAGCTCAAGGTAAATCACAGAATGTTCCCCGGAAAATTTTCAAAACATTTAAATACCCGTTTTTTGGTTTCTAAGGTCGAATTCGTCATCCATTTGATCTTGCGAGGTTCAAGGTCAAACATAGAATATTCAATGGTGAAATTAAAGAAAAAAATTATGTACATGTTTTGAAGTTGCTTATCTTGTGAGGCCAATTTTAGCTCTAATATCTATCTGACTTTATTCCAAGGTAGTCAATAGCCTTGACAACGGGTAGAGAGTCCAAAGGGCCACAAGCTAGGCTTAAGCTACGGACGCTCTAGTATCCCTAGAAAACTTTGAGTTGATCCCCTTCCGTGCGTTAGATCTGCATGCGGTGAGACTTGGTATTGCTTCGAGTTGTTTTTGTAGCAGCTGTCTAGAGAATGAGGTAGAACCATCTCAACACCTTCTCCTCAGCTACCCTGCTTTGGTCTGGCTAAGTTTCAGACATCTTGGCTCGCAATCTTTTGCAAAACCTGCGAATATAGGAGGTTTAGATATCACACGCCTGATGAGTTTCATCAGCCGCTGGAAGCGGTTAGCCACCGTTTGGTGGCCCTCCTCTTTTAGTTCAAACCTCCTCTTATGTTTTTCCCTCTGTTCTGTTCTTCTCTCTCTTTTTTCCTCTAATACCGTAATCACAATTGATGAATTTGTTTCTTTGTCCAAGTGGGCTATTATGTGGCCATTTAAATTTACCAAACCTAATCACTGGTATTACAAAATTTAGCATAATTTAAGATTTCCGCTAAAATAAATATGAAACATTTTAAGATTTACCTGAGCTGCATTGATTTTATTGGAGACATTTTTTTTAAATTAATTTTATTTAAAAAAGTAGATTTTTGTAGATATTTTCGAATCGGTTCAGAGCATGTAAATCTTAATATTTTTCCAAAATATTTAGTTGGAGATCTAAAGTATAATAAATTTTATAATTTCGCTGAAAAAGCCGCCAGTTTTTTTTTGGTGAGTTACCCTAATGGTCATATGCTCATACTCGTACCTGCTTATCTCAATCCTTCGCTGACTGAGTAAATAAAAGCAGCTGATATCGCTGAAATTAACAACTCATACTACATCAAATTTTAGGAACAATTAGTGTGTGTGTGTCGTAATGTATATCCGTGCGTGTAATCAAATGTCAATCAAAATCGACGATACGCCAATATAACCGACACTTTTTAGCTGTGAAAAAAATCTGATAAAGAAAAAAAAAGAACAGTTATGCGTGAATGAGGAAAACAGTTGAAGGGGTCGTTGTAACATTTTTTTACTTACATACGGTTTTTTTCTTTCATGACCGGAAGTGTTGTTGACATTATTCACATTATTGACATTTCTTTATAAGGGTACGACACAAGCTTGAATTTGCTAACAATTGATGTGCTTTCAGTTTAACAATCATATTTTGCTTTCATCTGTATACATACATACATACAGACATATGTTTACTTAAACAACAAAAGAAGGTCTAACTTACATAGGAACTCACATTAGCAATCACCAGTTGCCACCCAAGAAAAACCTTCTTCAGGAGGGTTACGCAGGCTACTGTCTGTACTGTAATACACTCCAGTCAATATACATACATACATGCACACATACAAGCATACATTTTTAATAATCTCCTTTCAAATGCATTTTGATTGCCTTCAATACAATCGCCTGATAATTCGATTGCATGCAATTCGTTTAAAATCCCATTTTCCCAAATCGCTACCTTTTGTCAAAATGTCAATTCTGCCTCAAGACCAAATATAACATAGAAATTACGAGATTTGTTCGTTTGCCGCATCCCAAGCACTCTACTTACTTGGGCATTCCGTTCTATATCGAAACCTTCTCATGCATAGAATTGGCTGCACTGCTAATTTATATGTCTTTCACAGCCACTACACTCGCCCATTTGCCTTCCAACAAATTAATCTCGTAAACATTTACTTGTTGCCACAGGTTGCTGCTTGATTGGTTGTACAATGAATAAATTAATATTTAGGTGTAAAGTGTTGCGACAAGACTGATTAGGCAACCGTCTACCCTGCAGGGAAAACCTGTATTGGAGAAATGCATAGCACTACCAAGTACTATTTGGAAAATGCGAACTAATGCAGTAGGGAGTAGATCTGCACTAGTTTACGGGTGCCAGCAAGCACTTCTATCTTTCCATTTTAATATTTTATATGGAAATTAGTTATTAGAATTGTAAATCTTACAAGCGATTATGCTTGATTTTAATGGTAAGAAATAGTTCATTTGATGCGTGAACTCTTTTATGAAAGAAGTAATAACTCTATTAAGAAATGTTGGGAATTGATAACATATTCATTGTACGTAAGCCAGCAAGAGTCCTACGAGTTGTAAACGAATAGCGAGTTGCTGTCGCTAGTAGCAGCCTCGGTAGTTTAGCGTAATAGCACTAGCCTGCCATACCAGAGGTTGTGGGTTCGAATCCCACGTGGTCCTCTCACTTTTCCAAATTTACCTACTTTCTCTGTTTCTAAAAAAAAAAAATCTCATTCCTCAACCCCAAAACCAACCCAATATCCTTATCCTTTCCATCCTTACTCCCGCGCAATAGTCAGCGTATTATTTGCATTGTGCAAGCAACAAGAAAGAAAAGCATACAGTTACACATTGCATCAGTGGTGTCAGCAAGAGGTAGCGGGAAACCGCGGTAATAGCGCTGACACACCAAATTTAGCGAAGTCCTCAACCATCTGTGTTGATCCTTCTGCCAGAAAAATGTGAAATACAGATGGCGCTTAAAGCAGCAGGTGTTGTTCCTAAGCAACGACCAGTGGAAAGAAAAAAAGAATTTGTGTTTTGCATTCCGCTAGTAATAAAAGCATCATTTGGAGATTAGAACGAAAAACTTCATTGTTAATCTTGCCTGCTAGCGTACGAGACTGTAATGTTTATTTCCTCTAATTTCTCTTTAAAAGCTTAAGATTATATTTTTGAGGTAATTCAGTGCAAAAAAATACTATATTACAAAAATCGATTTTTTAGTCGTGATCAAAGAGTTTAATAGACCTTTGAGAGAAGCAAAATGTTTTATCGGCACGATAAAGTGAACTCTAATTAAGAAAAGTTAACATAGCATTGATTAAAATAGGGGAATTGGTGTTTATAGATGTATTCAGACCTGACAAGAAAAGTAATGAGAAAAGCCAGACAGTTTTTTAATGTAATTGCATATGAAGTACTTTCCAAAAGCAACTGAAAAGTAACTTGCATTTGTAACCAGTTGGTTATTTTTCAATTCACATAGTGATATGAATACAACTAATTTATTAGTACAAAAAAAACTTATTCTGATAAAGGTGATTGTGGTTATAATATAAAAAGGCGAATAAAAAGTTCGTTAAAATTTATGCAAATCACATACTAATATATAAAATCAGCGAAAACAGTCAGATTTTTTATATTTTACCCAGAGTTTGTACGAATATTTCACTTTATCACGGCATTATGTCTCACAGCCACATTCGAATGGTTTGACTGCATTTGCCAGAAGAAAATCGTGCTAATGACAAGATATGAGTCCGTGAGTCTTTGAAAGGTCCCTGCAAAGGCAGTGAGATGGCACTACTGGCGCGTATCGAGATTATGCTTAGTTAGTAACATCTTGGAGGAACACACATCAGGTTCTAGCCAGATCGGTCTATTTTTTTGTGTTTGGCATTCGAGGAGGTGAAAGCAGAAACGAATGACCATATTTCAGACTCAGGAAAATCCTATTATTCGGAAGAGATCAACAAACAAGAACAGCGTTGGACGAAGTGCATAAGAAACTATGTCGATAAATAACAAAAGGTTTACCCAAAACAATTAAGTAGTTTTAAATTTTTGCACGCACTTTTCAAACGACCCTCTTAAAACACTATTCGCATGTTTACTCGAGAAAACGAAATCTTTGTTAGTAAATTAAGTCGAAAGCGCTCTGCTTGTATGTCTGACTAATCACAGTTCGCGCTGCGTCCGTTATCAGTGAGGTAAAATATAATATTTTCATAGCATAGATAGTATCTATAACAGCTAAGCAAAGAATCATTTGGAACTAAATAGAATTATTTTATATTGTAACTCATTTTTTTTAATTGAGAATTTCCTAGCCGAGTCTTGTTAACGAAACGGATCGGGAGCCTTCTTGTCGTTAAATGTTCTTTAAGTCAAGGTACGGTTCCATCCCATTCCAGTGTGAGCAAGATCGAACTTATCCTAAAACAAAATTGCATCGTAAACTGAGTCAGAGCGTATAATGTTTTATTATGGATGCTGTCGCACCGTCGGGTACTGAATTTCATTACAGAATAAAAATCAAATAAGGACTTCTAAATGTTTTTTGTATGGTGAAATTTCCTAACCCATGGTAAAAAAAATATCAGCTCGTTAACCGGCTCCCAGCGAATTTTAAGGAATCAACTGATTGGTTGGTGTAACCGGGTTCATGACAGCGATTTGCTTACGAAAAAAGTGAGTTTGGGTTGGACAAGAAGGACAATCCTAACCCAAGCATGATAGATTTACTAGGTTTGCTCTTTAACTATGGTGAAAAAAGAAATTGTGAGGGAAACTTCGGCTGCCACGTTACTTGGCAGATTCAGCCGAATTCGTACGATCTTTTTACCTATATTCACACACTCGTCCAATCAGTCGTTCAGATGGCAACGAAGTATCATTGGTTGATTTTTTTAGCGCATCACCAACACAATCTCAGTTTTTATGTAAACACATCCTAAGTGGCGTCAGACCATCAGCTGTTTGTCAGCGGTTTGCTCAAGAGCACACCTCTAAAACTCCTCTCACCATATTCCTAACCGAAATTTGTTAAAGGAATCGACCGGGCATGCAGTTTCTTATATTCAAGTATTTTTGTTTTCCTGCAGGGTGCGTTTTTTGTATCACATACACACATATACGTATTCATATACTCATATCAACTCGCTAGCAATTTGAATGCGTTCATCACAAATTAATATCTCGTGCACGTTTTGCTGTGAGCATAAAAATTCACAAATCTTAAGTGAAGGCATGCGTACACGCACTTTGTTGTTACAAGTTCAGAGCCGCTGGTACCGACTAGCCCGATTTAGCTGCGAAAGTGCTGCTGTGCATGCGCAATTAAACGCTTGCTAACACGTCTGTTAATCGGTTGGTGGACGGAAGAAGGTTTGAAGGGTACGCGTGATGGGTTTTATACACACATATGTACACGTGTATGTACAAGTATCTTTGTACGTTTTATGGGGTAGATGATGGCTATAGAATGGTGAGGTAGCTCATTCATTGCTTGCACTGGAATTCGGTTTTTATAGCCTTTTCATTATCGATACGTGTTAACTGAGAGGATTATGACCAAACAGTGTTTGCGCGCAAAAAGCCAGCGGTAGGAATAGTTAGAGAGCTTTAGAATAATTAGAACGATATGTATGGAAATTTAAGGGCTTTTGTTTTTTGTTTGTAAGTGGCAAAAAAGCAGTCAAGACCAACATTGTAATCAAAAATGTGGCTTTTTAAATTAAAATATGCACATAAATACATACATACTGTTAGGCGTTGTGAGTGTGTGTGTTTATAATAGTATTTTTATAGTTCATACTCTGTTTTTGTTCTGGTTCTGGTCTCTGCGCAAATCTTTCTGCGTTTCAATAAATTAACAAACACTTACTTGGTTACTGAGGAAAAACCGCGGTTTCATGACAGAAGGCGCCAGGCACAGAATACCAGTTTTGGAAATTAGGTTTTGGATTATTTGTTTTGTTTTTTGTTGTTTCCTTGTTCACTCCTCTCGGGAGCATAGGGCCTCGGCAAGACTCTTCCATCGTACACGGTTCTGTGCAATTGTTTTTGCACCGTTGACCTGGCTGGCTTCCTTGCGGATTCCAGTTTAGTGCCATTCTCGTGATGCTTCGGGTGGTTTTCTCAATGTGTGACCTATGCATCGCCACTTTCTGCGTTTGATTTGCCTAAGGATGGGTTCCTCGTTCGCTAGGCTCCACAGTGCGTCGTTACTGCAGATGATGCGGAGGCATTTGTCGATGAAGGATTGTAGCCTCTGTGTGATACTGTTAGAGACCGGTCATGTTTCGCTTCCGTACAACAATACGGACTTCACGCTTGAGCCGAATATTCGTAGTTTAGTGCGCCTGGAGATTTGCGAACTCGTCCATACTGTATGTATTCGCCCGAACGCCGCCTTTGCTTGGTTTAGACTGCAGTTGACATCTTCATCTGCTCCACCATCTGCCGTGAAGATGCAGCCGAGGCAGCAGAAGCTTTCGACGAATTCAACCGGGCATCCGTCAACCAATATTTGCCCTGCGTTCTCAGGAAACCTATGGGTATGCAGTTTTTTAGTCCATTTAATTTTAATACAATAAAGTGAAAGTTTGAAGTCGCTCAAAAATCACGTGGATTTTTAGCAATTTTTTTGCAGACGGTGTTGAGAATTTTCTTCCACGCAAAACACATTCTTAGAAGTCTTTTTTGTAAACGAAGCAATGTTTAAAGTAAACGAGCTATAACTAAGTTTTGGGTAGAACAGCCAGTCTTAAACCTTTAACGACGCTGGCATAGCTAACGCCAGGATTCCTGTAGTTTAAATTGGGTTTTTACATAGCTTTTAGTGAAGAATTCATTGCTCTCGAAGCTTTAGCTACTTTATACTTGCTTGCAAATTATGCCCAGTTGTCTTCAATTGGGCTGATTTCAGCAGAGCCGCGTTTTCTTGCCTCTGGAGTATATTCATCGCGACACAGAAAATTTTGCTTCGCGTCCTCTGGGGTTAAGCATTAATTTGAAATAGTGTAGACTAGTAATTTTTAAGGCCTACTCGAAGCTGGCAGTTAGCACAGAAGCCTGTACTCATAGTAGGCTTTGGGATAGCCCGCTTGGATATTGAAGCATGCCTTGCGCTTTCCTTCCGAGAGTTTGTCACTTTACGAGTCGTAGTTTCTGTCGGCGCTGATACAAATTTATCAAGTTTTTGCTCTTCGCCAGTCTTTCTGCTCTCCGTTTAGTTGTTAGTACTTGACCAGAAAAACACGCTAACCTCAAAAACGTTTAAACATCCACTAGTTAGTAAATTATATTTACATTTACGGTTTTGGTTGTTACATGAGGTACAATTTCGATATCCTTTGAGAATAGAAAGCAAAAGCAAATATTTATCATCGCAAGAAGCTGAATTACTTTTTTGAAATGGGAAATATATTTTAGCATGCGCTTGAACTATTTCACACCCATCTAGGTGTCTCTAAAACATTTGCTTACTTAGCGTGAAACTTTCTCTTTCTAAAAGAGTATTTCTCGCTTCTGTACACAAATCCGTTTAGCGATCTACTGCGTTTGCATTGGAGTAATGGTTTTTGGTTCGCCCCTAAAAATGTTTTGTAGTATAATAGAATAAGAATGGAATAACGTAGTGTTGTGAAATTTCACACGAAACTTAGAAAAACATTTACTGAAACTAGAACTGAAGGTCAAACTCTTAGTCAACGATACTATCTTCCTTCACAGACTTGCTGAGGTACATGAAATAATAAGTAAAACGAGGAAGAGGCCGTTGTTTAAAGAAGTTGTAAGGTATAGGGATCGGACATGTTGGATATACACTCCTCACAAAAATTAAGGGAGCAAGAAAAAAATTCAAATTTTTTCAGGTTTTTTGACGGACTGTATCTATGTGAAAAATGATCGTACCAGAAATTTAAAAAAAGCATTTTGAAGCTCCAGGGCTCTACTTTTCGAATCCGTGGAGCAAAAATTTTGCCAGGCCACGGTTTCAACGCAATCTGAAAAAGTATGACGAAAAAAAAAATTTCCAAATTTTTATCTTTCTTTCTTGGGCTCCACGGGCTCGAAAAAAATTTTTTCGATAAAGCGATCATATGGACCAGAAAGCCTGATTATTCAGCTTCATTTTCCTTTTTTTAAATTCTTCCTACGTCCATGTGTCACGGAGATATCCGGAATTGAACAAGAAAGGACCCTTTTGTCCTCAAGCAGCGATATCTCGACAACGAATGGTCGCATCGGAAATTGGAGGACGGTTTTGGAATCTGCAATAAATTCCCCATAAAATTCCGTGTAGACGTTTCACGGCGAAATTTTTTTTTTCTTTCAGTACTTCCCTGCAAAAAGTGGAAAAAATTGAATTTTTCTCTTGATTTGGAAAATCGGCTGTATCACCGCAAATATTGAGCATTGAGCAACGGTTTTCAGGGTTTTTTTCACCTTAATGTATCCCTAATAACCCTGTAAATTTTTAGATTGATCCACTGAACCGTTTTTCCGGGCCGATCAATCAAAATTTTTAAAAAAATTAAAGGAACAAGATGTTTACCCTTAAACATTTTGTAATTTTTTTGAAATGGAAAAATCTTTTTTTCTCTCACTTTTTTTCTCAATTCTGCACCAGATACTGCATTAGTTCAAAAAAAGAAACACAAAAAAAAATTTCGAAAATTTTCGAAAAAAAAATTTTTTTTTTGAAAAAATTTTTTTTTTAAATTTGAGTCAAATACTGAAATTATTCCACATAAAAGTGGATTGGAACATCCACCGCCGGCATTTGCGTTACCCAAAGCGCACCACGTGGAGGTTGCTCGGTCGGATTCACGCTTCTTTTGTGCTTACGCACGTGTATGTGTGTGGTTTTCTCAGAGAATGAGACCCCGTGGCTCGTCACTTCCACAGTATTTTGAGACTCCAAACTCATTCTCTAAAGATTGTGTGTGTGTATGTGTGTGTGTGTGTGTGTGTGTGTGTGTGTGTGTGTGTGTGTGCTAATACCGCGTATTGCCACCTCTGTTCCTCTTAACAGCCTGCAACCTTTGAGGCATATTCGAAATGCAGTTTCGAATCATTCTCTGCGGAATCCGTCGCCACGTTTCAACTAACGCCCGCTCTAATGCAGGTAAGGTTCTAATGTTGGGGTGAAACCGACGTAATCGACGCTTCAGGATATCCCAGACGTGCTCGATTGGGTTAAGATCAGAGCTCATCGCTGGATGCCTCAACAACGTTATTTCGTGTCTTCCAAAAAACTGACGGGTGATGTTTGCTGTGTGAGGGCGAGCATTGTCTTGCATAAAAATGAATCCCCTAGTGTTTTGCCGTAGAGGCAAGACAACGGGTCGCAAGATGTCGTCAATGTAACGTCTAGCATTCAGATTTTGGCGGATAATAACCAAAGGAGTTCGCGTGAACCGTGAAACTCCTCCCCAAACCATTATTGATCCTCCATTATAAGCAGCTACGGACTGAGTGAAGTTTCGTGAAAATCGCTCTCCCCGACGACGCCAAACTCGGGATCTTCGGTCATTACCATACAAGCAAACTCGACACTCATCAGAAAACAGAACATTGTTCCATTGCCTCATGGTCCAATTAGCGTGTTGGCGAGCGTAAGCCAACCGGGCACGACAATGCGCGGTTGTCAACATCGGAACTCGGGCAGCCCTTCTTGTTCGCACTCCAGCCTCACGGAGACGATTTCGAATCGTTTGAACAGAAACGTTCCGCGGCTGTTGTCGTCGTTGCCGTTGCTGTTGTCGTTGTCGTTGTTGTTGACGGTTTGGAACATTCCGGGCGACAACGTTTGCAGGAATAAACGGTTCTTGACGAACACGTCGAACGATCGTTCGATCATCGCGAGGGGTGGTCACGCGACGACGACCTTGTCCAGCTCGTCGTTCATAGCCATCCGTTTCCAAATACCGATTATAAGCCCGAGATACGACAGAGGAGCTAACGTTCAGTTGTTGCCCAACTTCACGATAAGTGTGACCTTCTTCTACAAGAGTCACTAATCGAGCGACTTCTGGCGCGGATAAATGCCGGCGAGGCATGATGAAAAATTAAAAAAAAATTAAGTTTGCGAAAACTTTGAATTAATTTTTTTTTACCAAAAATTTAAAAATCTCGAGTTTTGACAAAAACTGTTGTTTGGTTTTTTTAACCAAGAAAGCAGGATAGTCTTAAAAAAACTGTTTTTTAGACACTTTGTGTAACGCAGAAAAATTAATTGCTCCAATATTCGTAAAACGAATATTCGACCTGCCTTGGGGGTATCAACTTTTAATTTGTTCGATAAATTTTTTAATACGAAAATTAAGGTGTAGACCTTTTTTTATGCTTTGTTGATAGGCTATAACTTTATGAAAAAAGAAAAAAAAAAAAAAAAAAATTCAAAAAATTTTTTCAAAAAAAAAATTTTTTTTTCGAAAATTTTCGAAATTTTTTTTTGTGTTTCTTTTTTTGAACTAATGCAGTATCTGGTGCAGAATTGAGAAAAAAAGTGAGAGAAAAAAAGATTTTTCCATTTCAAAAAAATTACAAAATGTTTAAGGGTAAACATCTTGTTCCTTTAATTTTTTTAAAAATTTTGATTGATCGGCCCGGAAAAACGGTTCAGTGGATCAATCTAAAAATTTACAGGGTTATTAGGGATACATTAAGGTGAAAAAAACCCTGAAAACCGTTGCTCAATGCTCAATATTTGCGGTGATACAGCCGATTTTCCAAATCAAGAGAAAAATTCAATTTTTTCCACTTTTTGCAGGGAAGTACTGAAAGAAAAAAAAAATTTCGCCGTGAAACGTCTACACGGAATTTTATGGGGAATTTATTGCAGATTCCAAAACCGTCCTCCAATTTCCGATGCGACCATTCGTTGTCGAGATATCGCTGCTTGAGGACAAAAGGGTCCTTTCTTGTTCAATTCCGGATATCTCCGTGACACATGGACGTAGGAAGAATTTAAAAAAAGGAAAATGAAGCTGAATAATCAGGCTTTCTGGTCCATATGATCGCTTTATCGAAAAAATTTTTTTCGAGCCCGTGGAGCCCAAGAAAGAAAGATAAAAATTTGGAAAATTTTTTTTTCGTCATACTTTTTCAGATTGCGTTGAAACCGTGGCCTGGCAAAATTTTTGCTCCACGGATTCGAAAAGTAGAGCCCTGGAGCTTCAAAATGCTTTTTTTAAATTTCTGGTACGATCATTTCTCACATAGATACAGTCCGTCAAAAAACCTGAAAAAATTTGAATTTTTTTCTTGCTCCCTTAATTTTTGTGAGGAGTGTATTTCGACGCATGCGATTCAAAGCTGCATGTGATTTAGATATTCCCCAGTTAAGATGTCTATTAAAAGAATTAATCCCATCTGAAGCATAGAGAACAGTACTAAGGTGACTATGAGACGTGCAAATCTACTGAAACATGAGTTTTTGAAAATATTACGTGATTAGCAATGATAATATTGTAGATTACCAGGTTTGGCCATCAGATATGGTGAAAAACGAAATTGAGCGCATAAATTAGGCTGCTACAGCATTGGAAACTCGGCAGTGGAGTTCTGCCTGGCCATTTCAAATTTATTCAGACACTCGTCAAATCCGTCGATGTTCAGACGGCAATGGAGCAATATGTAGTACGCCAGAAGAACTGATAAGAGGATGCGCTCTCAGTCGAGACCATACAGTCCCTGTTGCTTAAATAGTAATGTAACCATATAAGGCCGTCGTAGCCAAATGGATTGGTGCGTAATAACCATTCGAAATTCGCCGTACGAAGGTTCAAATCTCCGTGGCGTTTACATCACTTTTGGGTGTTTAGCCGGGCTCCTCCTACTGATCCTCAATAGATCCCCAGTAGATAAGTCCCGATCGCTCAAATGATGGGCATACAGGGCAGAAACATACAACCTCCAGGGCTACCCTCCATTGCTCCATTTTCAAATGCCGCTTTTAAGAATAGAAAAGTTGGTAATTTTTGTGTTGCTGGTATGAGCAAATATGATTTTGACAGGAATTCTTTCTTGATGTCATGGCTTTCTTCAACTTAGCAGCTAAATTGCATGCTCAACGTTATTTTATGTCCCAACATTTCTTACATAAAATAAATTATCTCAAGCGCTGCAATCATGGACGTAGCCTTGTAGGCAATGAAACTGCCCGCCTACATGAAAACTGAAATTTCTTAGTATTCTAGCACCTTGTATGGAAGATCGTTGATATATGTTTATAAATAAACAAATCATAACCGTGGCAATTGCATTGTAGTATCGGGTGTTTCAACAGCTGAGAATGGCAAACTGTATTGACATTTCTGTTCAGTAAGGTTTGGCAATTCACAATGAATCGTTTAACGTTAGCAAATTTCTTCCAAATTTTCCACAATAGTTAATAAATCTGTTCGCCGTCGTCGTTCTCAAGTTGTTGGGCTTTGTCCTTCGACTACGTGGACAATTTTAGCCAAGGATTTTGGTTTACGTGCCTATAAAATAAAGATCGTGCAAGAATTGAAGCTAAAATGATCCATCGTTTACGTTGCATTTTTGCTAATTGCGGTCATCTTTATTTATTATTCAGATTTCTTGGAAAAATTAGTCAAAAATTCCGCTGATCAAATGGACCAAATAACTCGTAGCCGTGGCGGACAAATGTCGAATATTCATAATCCAAAAATAAATGTCACGAAATTATCTGCCAGATTATTAAAAAAAAATCACTTGTATTTCTGTTTTGTACTATAATTTTAAGTTCTCAAGCGTTGATCGTCCTCCAATGATGCGAATTTTATCTTCAATTAGTTGTAGAAAATTTCCTTCTTTTCAGAATTATTTTTTGTTTTAGGAGGAAACAAAAGGCGCAAGGACTAAGCCCATTTTTTTCGAAAGCAAAAAAACGTAAAGCACACCAAACACGTCTAACACTGTGTTTGGCAAACAAATGTAATTGAAACTGTAAGCATAGCAAAACAAAAAAAAGCAGAATTTAATATTCGTAGCCCTCAAATTTTGAAAAGTCACCTTACTTTTTGACCACACGTCGTGTATCTAAAGATGTAGAGATCGAGATAACTCGCACCTACCGCCTTTATTAAGTTTGTATGTGAGCCGAGCTTTTCCTACAATCCGTGGTTCGTACAAGTTGTCTTATGAAGTTCTACAAATGGAGCCGCTACCGTAGACGAGTGGGTATGCGCGTGACTGTCATTCAATTGGTCTGCATTGCCCATTGTGAATCCAAAATATCAAATTACAATGGAATTGGTTTCTACGAGTATTAACAACCACTCCTCACCAGATGGCAATGACAAGGTTAGGTAAGGTTGACTTGGCTGGCTGAAAGCTATCATAAAGACCTATTAGTATTTAGTGTTACCAGATGGAGCTAGACCTTTACGTTTCCTGGCAGTAGGCTTCTTGTAATAAGCCTGCGTCTTTTGAGAATCTAAATAAGCTCTAAAGCTCTAACCCCGAGAAACATTCTAATCTCTCATATTGTAGATCTTCTAAACATTTCATTCGGATTCTAGCTAATGCAGGGCAAGAACATAGAAGGTGTTTCAGCGTTTCCCTCCCTTCCAGTTCATTGCAAAATCTGCAGCTATAATTGTTTGTAATTCCCATCTTGCATGCGTGAGCCGCTAGCAAATTGTGGCCTGTTAGTATACATACGATAGTTCTGCTTTCTTTCCTGGACAGAGCTAGTACGAGTCGGAATTTTGCAAGTGACTAGGTTATTCCACCTCCTGTCTATCCGTATTTTCATGTTCGCAGCGATGTCGTTGGATACCGTATTCAAAGGTTTCAGTATGTCGTTTTCTTGTATGAATTGTCTGTAAACAGCGCTTTTGGAAATCTGATCTACAATTTCGTTTCCTGCAATGCCCTTAAGTCCGGGTACCCAATAGATGTGTAGCCGTCTATCTGCGGTTAGTCTCTCTATGGCTTCCCTGCTTTTTAGAACATTTTTAGATGAAAATTCATATGAGTTTATTGCTTTTGTCGCCGCTTGACTGTCAACGTATACTAAATGTATATTTATTTTGGCGTTGCTTGATGTCTTTGCGAATGCTATTTACGCAGCCTAGTAATACCTAGTGCAAAGACTTCTGCTTGAAAAAT
This sequence comes from Anastrepha obliqua, assembly GCF_027943255.1. Lineage (NCBI taxonomy): Eukaryota > Metazoa > Arthropoda > Insecta > Diptera > Tephritidae > Anastrepha > Anastrepha obliqua. The sequence continues at coordinate 67,867,812 of NC_072893.1, forward strand.
ATTGCAATGGTCAGGAGGCTGAATTGACCGCCTGATGTCCAGCTCTGCGCAATAAGTCCCTGCACCTACTCCGTCCATCATTTTCGAGCCGTGAGTAAATATGTTAAGCATATTAGGGTTTCGTACCTCTTTTCCACCCCTCTCCTGCTATTGTTGTCCGGAATCTCTTCACCCAATTGTATTTCGGAGTCATAGAGTCCGTATCGGTCCGATAACTCATACCTATTGAGCTATGTCCGAATATTTTACAGGTAAATTCACCCGTTGCGTTAAGTCTTGCGGCAGATCTAGATGCTAGACCTTTTGTCGCAATATCAATCGGTTGAGTATTCTTTCAAGTGCTGCCGTAGGAGTAGTTTTAATTGCCTCTGTAGTGCATAGAGGCAATGGCAAATTCCTGACTTCATTTTTGCCATCTTCACTTCTCGTAGAAAGCTGCTGTCTTTCGATAGTGGCACCCCACTTACATTACTACGGTAGAATTGCTGATAACTACCCTGGTACCTACCGTCAGTCTCATCTGCGACTATTCCGTAAAGTTCGTTGTATTAAAGCCTATCGGATACAGCTTTAATATCTTATCGAGAAAATCTTAACTTAACTTACTTCTAAGTAATTGTATTCGTGCTAAGTAATTTTCATGACACATTAGTGCAGTGCTTGAGAGCCTGAATAGATAAATGTATTTAATGGTGATTAATTGACTGATTGATTGATTGATTTCTGTTTTTATAATTTAATACGCTATGACAAAAAATGTGTTCAACGCATGAACCAGAAACTATTAAAGTACAATTTACATACGTACGCAACGTGTTCAATAAATTGTTCGCAAAATACAAAAACAAAATAAACAGACACTTAGTACAGCGAGTATTGCATAGCAACTGCGTAGCTCCGAGTATGCGTAACGCACAAAGTGCTAGTGAAATCGAACAAAAGGTAAGGCGAGCTAAAAATAAGCCTACAAATCGGTGTATTTTTTTTTTTTTGTTTTTTGCCAAATAAGTTCGATGGTGAGACCTCGCATGCATATGGTGCGCGGTCATGGTTGCGGTTTGGTGAAACTCACGAGGTACAAATGAATCGAAAATTTTCACACGCTGCTGTTGAAAGCGATCGACAAAGAAAATTTAAAGCTTAAGTAGTACATAGCGCTTTGTTGTTGCTAATTTTATTTTGCTAAAATGAAAGATTTAAACAAGTTGTCGATTTTTTTATGAGACGCTCGTCATGGACGAGTGGTTTTGTGTGCGATTACTATTCGGTTGGTCTTGGGTTCGAGGCCCACTGGGAGCATTAATGCAATAGCAAGCAATGACAACTCTACGAGCGCGTTTCTGTCCATGAAGAAGTTTGTAGTAAAAAAACAGTTGCTAGCCAGAGCCGGTACAAAACTGTAGGTCGCCACAAATTGGCGAGGAGGCGCGGTCAAACATTTAAAGACGGATATAAAAAATATAGAAAGAAACGTCGGATGTACGCATAATTTATATACACTTGTGCTCACACAATTAAGTCATTTTGTCTTTTCATAATACTCGCAACATTTTTCATGCTAAATTTTGTTCGTAAATTTTTATAAAAAATATATATTTTTGTTAAACAAAAATCTTATAATTCCAAGTTCGAAGCTTTTTACGATATTCACAAAAAATTAACGAATGGTCATAAAAAGCACATAATCGAAAAGCAAAGGGTATGTCAAAAGATAAGCCTTGATGTTGTTTTAAAATAAAATATGTAAAACATTAGATTCTTTCAGAAAAATGCATCATTTAAATGTCCACCATGAGCACGTCTACAGCTAAAATTCGCCAAACAGTCCATTCATGAATAGATAGCGATTTGTTGGGTGTAGACATTATTCTCAGGAGAACGTCCCGTTTTGGTCTGCCTGCTAGTCCAGTTTCTTGAAATTTTTTCACCAAGCTAACCTTTGAACTGTTGACTCATTCGGACAATTATTTCCATCAAAAAAATTACGTATGTATATTGCTATAAGTTTTTCTTAAAGATTGGCCAATTTCGTAAGTTTCAATAATTTTAAGGCGTTGTTCAACCGTGTAAAGTTGTACATCTGCCGAAGATGACATAAAAAAAGATGGTAGGTAGATAGGAAAGTTAAATGGTTGAAGTACTATTCTGCCACTGCCCAAGTAGCACTAAAGCTACCAATATGAGTCCTCTAACAGGGAGATATCTACAGCCAGCCAGAGAAGATTTATGAGATTTCGGTTGGCGCACTGCTCGAGGCTGTCGAAAAAGTACCAAGTGAACTTAATCTTCTAGCTGCCAAACATGGAATTTCAAAGAGAAAGTGCTCAACAATGCTTTTACGCGCATCTGCCGTTCATCCAATGACCGGTAAACACAGCTACCAGTTTGGAAATTGAATGGCGAGGAGTCGAAAGGACTTTCTGAGTCCTTCGTAAATCTTATTGGGGCCAAAGGGTTTGCAACATAGCACATGAAGAAATTGAGCTCTTTTTTTCTGGGCTTTTCTGAAAAATAATTTTTGCAGTTCTCCCTTAAAAACTGTCAGAAGGATGCCGATGGTCGGGGAGGTGGTCTCTGAGACCAATTCAGTCCCCTACCCGGCAAGCTCATCAGCAATTTCATTTCCCTCTATGTTCTTGTGTCCTAGAACCCAGATCAGAGAAATGCTACCTGCACACCCAAGAGATCTGATTTCGTCCTTATAGGATGCTCCATGGCATCGCCAGAGTCTTCATAGTGGTTTGATTATCGCAAAAAATATTAATATCCCCATTGCTCCCACGTTCGCTAAGCATTTTATATGTCTGCAGGATCGCAGAGAGTTCTGTTTGAAAAACAACAGCAGTATTTGGCAATTTTAAGGAAATAGATGAATTGGCTGATTTAGAGAAAACTCCTGCTCCGACTTCCGATTCCCTTTTTGGAGTCGTCAGTGAAGACAGAGGTACCAGCTTTGGTGCAGATTTTCCTGTCGTTCCAATCCTGCCTACTTGGAAAGATTGCCCTGGCAAGACCCTCAAACTTCCGTTTGCGGATAGAGAGACCTGTCCGAAGCTCAGAGAAATACCGTGATAACTGCCTAAAAATGCTAACATGTCCCTTGGGAGATTGCCTCCAGAAGCCAACCTTCTATAACCTGATTGCACTTGGAGTAGCGATGGAAATAACATAAAGGTCGATGAGATGTAAGTGCCAAACGACATTCAGGGCAGCATTGCGAAAAGTTCTACATGCTCTGGAGATACCAATACAATCAGTCCTTTGCACCCTCCTCAGCTTAGTGACATTATAGTCCTTCCGAAGAGCTTCACACCAAACCTATGGATGCCTGGTTAAAATTGGTAGAAGCATTTTGTTGTACTTCCAAAGCAAGGCCTGTTGACTCCATTTTTTGCCGACCATAGATTTGCCCTTCCGATTTACCCGATTTTCAATGTGTGTTTTGCAATGGAGTTTGGAGTCAAGTATCACGGCAAGATGCCTAACCTCCCATGGAAGCGGAAGAACTTGGTTGTTAAATTAGTGAAGTCTAAAGTGTAGAGGTTTATATTTTCTGGTAAATAGCCCTAGCTTTGCTTTGTCAGTGTTGAAAGATATCGTCTAGGAATTATTCACTACTCACATCTTCCTACTACTGGCTTTTGAAGAAATTGCTAAAAATGTTCATCGAAAAAATGTTCTAAAAGTCAACACGAGTTTTAAGGGACTTCTAACTTAATACTACAATTTTGTTACATTGAAATCGAATGATTACAAAACTGCATACCTAAGAATTTATAAATTTTCTGATTAAAAAGATGAAATTTTTTGCAAAGTTTTCTGAATTTTGCGTAAAGTTTCGAACTTTGATTTACATATAAGGAGAACTATATTTTACATAATATAGAAAACTAGCGAAAGAAATTTAGCAAGAAAAATATTTTGAATATTGTTAAAAGATGAAATGGCTTAATTATGTGAACACAAGTGCATATAGTAAGTACATATAGATATGTAAGAAGATATGTATATATGTCTATATCTGCATATGTACTTACTACATACACTCGTGCTTACATATATATGAATACTGGTACTCAAAGCTGATGCCCAGTCATATTTGTATGTAACCTCTAAAAATCATTTTTGGCCAGCAACAGCCAGCAGATATTGCGTAGCTGCAATGGAATCGCTCCAACTCAATATGTACCAGCAAACAAACTAAGCAGTAACAACTCCTCGTCGCTGATAATTGGCAGCCGCAGCTGAGGCAAACGCTAACAGCAACTAAACAGAGGGACTACCAACAAAATCAGTTAGTTTAGTTTGCCATAAAACTAGCCGAAAACTTCCAAAAAATTACAATAATTGCGTATCCTCAAAATGTTTGCTAATTTATTCGCATTTTTTTTATTATTTACTGCCGCTTCGTTTGTAGTTGTTGCGGTGCTTTGATTGCTGGTTAACTCATTGTTGCTCTGCATGCGTTAAGTTTGTCAAACATTTTAGTGGTTAAACGAGCCGAATGCTCTATTCACGGTTTTTTTTTTATTTTTTGTTTAATAATTATTAGTCTTTTTTGCTTAAAGTTTAAAATATTGACAAAACGCCAACGGCTGAAGGGAGCTCGTTAGCATAAACCACTCATTTGATTTTCTCTGCCTAAGGTATTAGCAGCAGAAATGGTTTTTTTATATTTTTATTTGTATTGTTTTTTTTTTTTTTTGTTTTTTAATTTGCACAACGTTTATGTGTTCGCATGGCGGAAATCATAGCTGAAAGCAAGAGTGAAGCGCTATTCGGGTACGTATTCCTATTTAAGTTAAGCCATGAGTTTGCCGTCTCAGCGGCGGTTGATAGTCGATTCAAGGCTATCGGGCTGAAGGCAGTGAAAACACGTCTAAATGTAGTTATCATATAAATTGCTACGCACTTTTTAAAATCCTAAATTCATTGACACACACTCATACTAACGCACCTGCGTATGTAGATAAGCACACGAGTGTACACTAACAAACTATGCGCACATACTTACCACCAGCTAAGTGCGAACGCATTAATTTTTATACCAGCTGATTTCTTCATGCGTCTAAAATATTATACAAGCCTATACTACATATGTGCACACATATATTCGCATACGCAATATTAACAAATTCAAGTCGAGCCCTCCTCCAATTTGAGGTGGATTTTTTCCCACACATAACCAGCGCTTTACATATGTCGGGTTTTTATGAGAATACAAATAGCTTGGCATTGCTTGTTGTTGGAAAAACAGTGTGCTATCATTTTAAAGTTACATATGTACGTACATATGCATGTATTTATCAGCTATAGTGTCGAAAACAAAATCCTTCTACAAATGACGATTTGCTGCGCTCCAGCAAATTCTGCAACGGCAAACGCAAACCGAGTAAGATTTATAAGGCTTCAGGAGGAAATTCGTTACAAAAGAACAAACCAATTACATCACGGAATTTATGCTCAAAATTGCGGAGAAGATTTTCTAATTAAATATACATTGCATAAAATAACTCTAGCGCCGGGACTTATCGACACGTTTTGGCAACCCATTTGTTGCTTATTTAATTTTAATCATTTTATTGTGAAAATATACGAGGTTAAGTCCAAAATAAACAATACTGAGCTAAACTAGAAGCGACAGGAGCTTTGTTCTGATAACTTCGAGTTTATTTATTCAAAATAGTCCACTTTGACCTCGATACACTGTTTTGCGCGATCTAAAAGCTTATCGAAAGAGTGTTTGAGGTCAATGACCGGGAGTAATTGAGGATGTCGGTACAAGCCTTTTGGATGGCCCCTATGGATGCAAAACGTTTTCCTTTAATGACCAAATGCAATTTTCCGAATAGGTAGAAGTCACAGGGAGCCATATCAGGTGAATACGGTGCATGATTGATGGTTAAAATCCGGTTTCTAGTCAAAAAATCAGTCACAGGAGTGGATCGTTGAGATGGTGCACTATCATGAAATAAGCGCCAGCTTCCTCTTTCGCGGTATTCAGGGCGAATTCGACGATTGCGATGCAATAAACGCTTGAAAACACCAAGATAGAAAATTGTATTAACGGTTGGGCCCATTGGCACCAACTACTTGTGGACAATTCCCTTGGAATTGTAAAAACAAATGAGCATCGATTTAATTTTTTACTTCTCTAAACGCAATTTTTTGGGTGGTGGCTCGTCTGGGCCTTGCATTGGCACTTTGACGCTTAGTTTCAGGTTGATGTTGGAAACACCACGTGTCATCAGCAGTTACAATGTTTTAAAGGAAGTGCTCGTCTTTTCTCGAGTCTTTAATAAAGTCTTTCGAATATTGAATTCTGAGCAATTTTTTGTCCTCAGTTAACTTGTGCGGAATGAAACCTGTACAGGCTTTTCAGAAGCCCAAATGATCTGTTGAAATGTGATAAATCGTTGTTTTGGAGAAATTAAACTCCGATTCCATGAATTTCAATGATGAATTCGGTTCATTTTTGATAAATTTACGAACATTTGCCGTGGAGTTTTTGGCGATTACTGATTTTGGGCAGCCCGTATGTTCGTTGTCATTTATGTCCTCACAACCATCTCTGAAACGCGTAAACCACTCAGGAACTCTGGCACGAGATAGACGATCATTCCCATAAACTTTTTTCCTCAATTCAAATGGTTCGGTAAATGTTTACCGATTTTAAAACAAAATTTTATATTAGCTCTTTGTCCAAAACTCATTTTTGTACCGATGACACAAACATACTGACACTTTAGATGCAATAACTTCGCTTCCACTGAACTGAATGTCACCAAGCTTTCACTGGAAGTCAGCTAGGGATGTAACTTCCAACGCACTAACTTATTAAAAGGATGACGCCATCAAAAATATTTTTATGACGCCACACTTACTTATTTTTGACTTCACTTTGTATGTCTCAACGAAAAACCCTCCTTCTAATTATCCTAAAGAGAATTTATTCTGTGAGTTTGAACTCAAGATTTATTAGTTCCGACAATGCTTTAAAACTACTCTGGATTCCCATGGAAAAAATGCCCGGTATCGTTTGATTTCCTTTTTTGATTGCCCTTCAGAAATATTCAGAAAATGATACCTTATGTTTTAATAATTTTGCACCACCTTAATTTTGTTTTTAACCACAAATGTAGAAATAGAAAAAAATGGTTATATTAATTAGAATTAATGATGAATTTGCGATTTTCTCCAGAGAGCAATGCTATACTTTAGATTTGTTGAGTCGTAACCTTTCCTTAGTTAAATCATTAATTCGAATGTTTACAAATTTTAATATTTTACTTTTTATTTTTATAATACAAAAACAAAAATTAAGCGAAAATGTCATTTCGATAAATTTCTTCCGAACCACTACTAAGCGCAAAGAAGGAGTCTGTACTGAAATCAACCCACATTGGAATGTTGTATCGACCGACGAGCATAGTGGTAATGCCAATTTGTTACAGACTTTTATTAAATGTCTGTTGCACAATGTTAGGTCACGTTGGATTCAATGGATGCCCATGCAGGGGCCTTCTTGGACGAAAAATCAAATTCGTCTTTTGTGATGCCATACAAAGGAAAGCAGAAAGGAAAGCACAGCAGAGAGGGGAAAGAGGAAGGAGGCTTAGGGTGAGAGGAGGGTAACTACTGAACAGGTGATTTTTCAAAGAGCCTCAATCCTTTCATTTTGCAGCGAAGCCGTGTCGAGAGCCCCCTCTCTGGTTAGCACATCTGCCTAGCAGTTTCTCGCTATGTAACCAGGAACCCCAATGATTCTAATATCGAAATATTCGGATGCAGTGGTGGTGGCGCGTACACTTCTGTTAGGTGTTTGGCCGAGCTCCTCCTCCTATTTGTGGTGTGCGTCTTGATGTTGTTCCACAAATGGAGGGACCTACAGTTTCAAGCCGACTCCGAACGGCAGATATTTTTATGAGGAGCTTTTTCATGGCAGAAATACACTCGGAGGTTTGCCATTGCCTGCCGAGGGGCGACCGCTATTAGAAAAATGTTTTTATTAATTTTGCTTTCACCGAAATTCGAACCAACGACCTCTCTGTGAATTCCGAATGGTAATCACGCACCAACCCATTCGGCTACGGTGGCCCATTGTGATACCTGCATTTGATTTCCTTCCCCTAACTAAGTTGCTTAAGCCACTTAGATCTTTTTAAGAAGGTAACCAATCCCTCCAGAGAGACATTTTCCAAATTTCCCAGGACTTCAAAGAAATAATCGTCAAACTAAAAAATTAATACTATATAATTATTTTTAATAAATTAATAAAAAAAATCTAAAAAAAAAATTAATTAAATCTATTCGCGAAGTTCACAGAGCACTGGTGGCATCATCGGTGCGTATTTCTTTCGAAATGAGGAAGGAGCTGGAGTTATGGTGAATGGCGAGCGCTATCGAGCCATGGTGACTGTTCCAAAATTAATCAGCTAAACATCGACGATATTTGGTTCCAACAAGACGGCGCAATTCGCCATACATTGCGCCTAACAATCGCCATATGACCAAAATTGGACTGATCGAGTGAACCATGTTACTCGTAGTCGCGGTCGAAATATCTTCTTCTTCTTACCATCACAGCCCTTGGTGAACCATTGCTTTATTCACAACTTTTCGACACCCGTCTCTATCTAAGCCCATTTCCTTTCACCGCCGCTTTGCAAAGTCATCTTCAACGTCTTCGATCCATTTCTTTCTGGGGTGTCCTCTTTTTCGACGGTAAGCACAAGGCGGATCGAGGTTTTGTATATCCTTAACTTTTGGTCATGAGATAAGAACTTTGACATAAGCAGTTTGAAATTAGAGTAATACGATTTATTTGCTGCTAAGAATCTGTCATTTATTGTCAACGACTTATCCATATTGGCTGATATTTTGATACCCAAATGGGTAAATTCTTGCACATTCTCGAATACATAGTATCCGATCAGCAGGCCTTCATGTCTTAAACATAGACATATGCCGGATATCATATTCAAAAAAAAAAAAAAGAAACCCATGAAATTATCTGTCTGATTGTATTAAAAGAGTTCATTCCAATAATATTTGTGTTTTGTATTATCATTATAAGCTCTGAAGTTCTTAAAAACGCATCAGTATGACAGTTTTGCATTTATATCAAAAAGTCGAAGAGGAGTAGATGACAACATTTTGAAAAAATGCTAGGAATGTTCAACTGAAGAGCTTCGGAAGATGTTGTTTGTACTCGTATAAGGAAAAAGACTGCCAACTGTGAGAGCATTTGACTTGGATTAGGTTGTGTGAAAATTGTTAGATAGAGTTTTATTCGCTGTGCTCCACTTGGAATTTATGGAATATATGAACAAAAAACAAAAATCCTGAAGAACATCCACATCGCAATACTCACGAACTTGCAAAAATGTAAAGTAAATTTAATAATTGTTTTTTTTTTTCAAATTTTATATTTAAACGTTCGAAACTAGTAAAGAGAAAATATGTTAACCCTAAATACATATTTGCATAATAAAGTATGAATAATAATGCATCGAATAAGAAATAACTCAATTTCTAAAAATAAAATGCGTATGACAACAAAAAACGGTATTAATTTGTCGCCTATTTTGGGCCTCGATGGACTGACCACAACACGAGAAAGCGGACTAGAAAGCTCTATACTACACTGCACCACACATACATATGTTTATAGTTATATGTATGCACGTATATAAATATTCGCTGAAGTCTTTCCTTTTTAACCAACTTTAAATTCAGTGAATTTTTCATTCAGTAATTAATTGTTTTTGTAATTCTTGTTTATATTTCGACAACGCCAATTAATCATGTTTAACTACTAAGAAATCATGAATTCATTGATGAATATTTATTCGGCGTCTTCATTTACTAAGTGTACATATATGTATACAGGGTGTTTAAAATATAAATTCATATTGAATTTATCTTTGATATAAACTTTACACAAACAGAAATCGATGATTTTTCACTTAAAAGGAGTAAATGGCACAGCGAATGAAGGCGAACGGCCAGCTGTTTAAGTGTGGCTTTTCAGTTAGGGCCCTAAAGCAGCATCAAATTTGGCAAAACAAAAAAAAATGATGACTTCTCACCTGGCAATTCATACGCAGCCAGTAACAGCTTAATATGGATTCTGCAGTGGTGGGATCATTGCTCCATTTCATAGCTTATAATGCTGCTGAGGAAACCAATTCTGTCAATTATGAAGTCAGGTTTACCAAACGTTTGTCGGCTTGAATTGAAAAAATTTCCATGGATGATCTTTGTTTTCAATCAGTTTCAAATCAGTTTTTTGTAGTCCTTTTGCTGGAGTAATAGTGCCATCACACATTAAAGCTAGACCAAGGGGCTTCCCAAGAGCTGCGTTTCATCACCGCTGGAACATTTTTGTGGGTGCCCAAAAAAACAGCGATGTTATGCATATAATCCAAGAACGATTCAGACCCTTAAAGCGACTTTGGCATTCATCCATTACAACATCAACCATCCATCTACGAGTATCAACAACCCATCAACCGTGGAAAATTGGTGTGTTTGGATGCCAGCCAAGGTAGTCATATGAATGAAATTCTCTTCCATAATATTATATGTTTGAAATCATATTTTTAGTAATTTTTTTTATAAATTTTTTTTTTAATTAACCCACATTTAGGGCACCCTTTAATTGGTAATTCAAAATAAACTAAAATTTATGAAATACCTACATGCCTGTTCACTGACTTTATTACTTCTATTTTTTTACTACTCTAAACCAATGTAAACTACTCGAAATTTGCTTAGGCGTGGCATTCTACTTTGTTCAAATTACCTTTCTAATTGACTTCGTAGTTGACATCTACTTTAGCATTTTTTTTTTTCGATAAAATAAATATTCAAAGGCGCATGCGTAGATCCGGTTTCATCGATTTGGTTGAACAAAAGCACCTGTATCCAAACCAAAATAAAGAATTCTGTTGGCATTTCTTTAGATTACAAGTATATATAAAAGTGTCCATGTGTTTGTAAATACAGCTACAACCAAAAAAATAGTAGTACGCTTATTGTAGAAACACAAACACTTCAATTCACTCGAACAGTATTTTACTCAATATTATCTCAATACTAAAAATTTTGCGGCCAATAAAATATTTGTATGAATTACTTAACCCTCTTACACCCAGAATTGAATCGTTGCGAATTGAGCAACCATATTTTTTTCCTTGTTCACTTCTCTCGGGAGCATAGGGCCTCGACAAGTCTCAGTGTTGCTTTGGTTTCGTTAATCTATTTTGATTTCTGACAGGGTAGGTAATTAGCCTGTCGCTATGTGACCATATTATATATGCACCCATATTGTTGGCACAGAAACACAAATCTGATATTTTAAAGATGTTATCCTATTTATATTATAATGCAATATTTCATATTACTATAGCAAAGGGTAAAGCGGTCCTCGACAATTGCAATGCCTAGGGGTAACGACATGATTAATCCGGCACAAGCCATTCACGTCATGTACGTATTATTTATTATTCAAACTGATATTGATTTATCACAAATTCTACTTCTATTGAAGAAAAGAATTAAGAAAAGGTAAAATGGTTGAAGTCCCAGACTGACACCCCCCAAGTAGCACTAAAGCGTCGTTTTGATAGTTTTTTAAATTGATACAAGAATTAAGAACTTGTTATGATTTTTAGGAAGAAACGTGTTTTTGATTTGTGAAAAAAATTTAAAATTCAAGGTGTACAAAACCTTCACAACTTTCACCAAAATTGGCTTTATTTTGTTAGCGAATGTGTATTTGAGGCCCTAAAACTCCAAGCTACTTATGTGAAAAAAATCTAAATGCATTCTTAATTACTTTAAAGTTAATTCAATAATAAAAAATTAATTACATTGTTTATTTTATTATATGCTCTAAGCGCGCAACTAAGTTCCCGCTCTTTGTCAATAGCCAGCAGTGCGGGCTAGTCGATTCTAACATAACCTAATCATCATAAACCAAGCTTAGACATATGGTAAACAAACTGCTTCGACACATTAGTGATTTTGTTTTGGTATCATATACTTTTGGTTTTGTGAAAATGTCTGATTTTTTGCCGAATAATCGTCATTTGCGGGTGTTGATTTCCTCTTTCATTCGAAAAACACGGCGGCTCTAGCGCATCGAGAGCTACAAAAAGTTTATGGAGAAGTTGTTTTAAGTGAAACAACGTGCCGAGATTGGTTCCGTCGCTTCAAAGACGGTGATTTTAATGTTGACGACCGACCGTGTGAAGGAAGGCCAAAAACCTTCGAAGACGCTGAATTGCAGGCATTGCTGAATGAGGATCCGTGTCAAACGCAAGAAGAGCTTGCTTTAGTATTAGGAGTTACCCGCCAATCCATTTCCAAGCGATTCCATGATTTGGGAATGATTCAGAAACAGGGGACGTGGGTTCCTCATGAGTTAAATCCAAGGGATGTTGAACGTCGTTTTTTCGCCTGAGAACAACTGCTCCAGCGGCAAAAAGGAAGGGTTTTCTTCATCGCATCGTGACGGGTGATAAAAAATGGATTCATTACAGCAATCCAAAGAAAAGAAAGTCATGGGGACTGCCCGGTCATGCTTCTACGTCGTCGCCTCGGCCGAATATTCACGCTGCTATGTATTTGGTGGGACCAAGTTGGTGTTATTTATTATGAACTGTTGAAATCAAGCGAAATCATTACTGGGGATTGGTATCGACTTCAATTGATGCGATTGAGCCGAACACTGTGCGAGAAGCGGCCGCAATACGCGGAGAGGCATGAAAAAGTGATTCTACAGAATGACAAGGCTCCGCCTCACATTGCCAAACCCGTTAAAACCTACCTGGAAACACTGAAATGGGAATCCTACCCCACCCGCCATATTCTTCAGATATTGCGCTGTCCGATTATCACCTGTTCCGATCGATGGCACATGGTCTAGTTGACCAGCATTTCCATTCATATGAAGGCATCAAAAAATGGCTTGATCCGTGGATAGCCTCGAAAGATGAACAGTTTTCCCGCGACGGTATACGAGATCTACCAGAAAGATGGGAAAAAGTAGTAGCCAACGATGGGCAATACTTTCAATGATTCACTTGTAAGCATTTTTTAGAATAAAGTTGTATTTTCTTCAAAAAAAAAAAAAAAAACAGCGAGAACTTAGTTGCACACCAATACAAATTATTTATTGATTTAAAAATTGCAACTACACTTGTCAAAGTCAAAGATCGTTTGTATCCTACTACCATTCTTAAAAGTAGTTAATACTAATCCTATTAACTGGTACTACTACCATATATGTATTACATCTGTAGTGCAATTTTCTCATTGTTATCTGTCCCAAACCACAATTTTCACAATTTTGCTATTCGTTAACCCATTTCATAACGAAAATCGATAAGACAAAATCAGCTGTTTGGTTGACATGTCGAGTATCACAAACTAAACGATAATAATTTTGTTGTGATAAAACTAAACGAGAAAACAAAAATTAGTAGTTTGAATTAAAACTATGAAATTAAATTAATAACAACTTATTAAAACAACGCCAATATATCTTTCGAGTGGCTTATGACTTATCGCGCCGAGAGGAGGTAGAGGGCCCTTAAATAGTGATTCGATGTTTGCTCCGGGATGAGGACAATCCTTTCCAATAACTATTCCGGTTAACTAAAGACTTTACCGAGGACCTAATTTCTCAGCTTGACAGTCATCTTCGAGATTCCATAACAACCGCGATTTCGACTGAAAAACAGGTAAATCTTTTAACCTTCAAGCTAATTCTGAATTCTGCCTCTATAGGTATTACTAGGTTTTAGCTGCACTGTCCGTAGTTAAGCAATGGGGAATATGCATGAGTCAGTCGTTCGTTAGCCGTAGCATACATCGAGTAATAGACGCAGTCAACCGGTCCATGTTTTGCGCAAAGGTGAGATTTCCTATGACTCAACTGGAGCGGGAAGCGGCAAAAGAAATTTTCGATCGAAATGGCTGTGGCGCGGCTCTTTTTAGGAGCTTTGGATGATATCATAAAGAAATATTAAAAACATATTAAAACTATTAATTTCAAATAAATAATTATTATATCTTACTTACTTTGGGTAAATATAATCGAAAAAATAATCAAAATTTAATGTGCCACCATGGTTAGTTGTCTTCGCATTATTAGCGCATTTTGATATTTAATTTGACAAAGATGCCACTCTCCATCAGTTTGAACAAAAAAAAAAGAAGACAGCTGTTTAGTGTTAGTTAACATAAGTTTATGAAAATCACAATCGTTAGTGCAAGCGACAAATACTATAGACAAAGATTACAATTGTCGAATCTTTAAAAGTTATTGAATCGCACTAGAGGTTCTACTTAACCTAAATGCTCAATGGGAATCGGTTGAAAGCCACATTCTTTCAGTAAATTTTCAGCCTTGCGGACCAATTTCAGAATACCTGCTCGTTTCCTGATTCCATTCGCACTCATTTGATCTCGATGAAAGATGAGCAGTCTTGTCTTTACCAAGGAAATGCAGTTGGACAAGGTATGCTCTGCGGTTTCATCATCCTCCAGACAGAGTCTGTCCGGTGTGAATTTTCGAGAGATAGTAATTTAAGTAATAGTGACTTGTATGAAAGCCTATTATTTTCCTGGTGTCTACGCATATTGTGCAATTTTCTGCTGTAGTCAAAAGGTATTATGAGCTTTTTGGCTTGACGGAGTTCCTATCTGACTTCCCAATAATTCTTTGAGTATTCTTCCAACAATTTACCCTGTATTTAGCTCTTGCCTACTTCATACCAGAGTATGACTCTAGACCGTGAAAATCTGCTGCCAACTTTAACATAACGAGTTCATTAGCAATTCCATTACCTTTTATTCCAAAGTGATCTGGAACCGAACAAAGTACAACTTCATCTGTTGCACTCAGTTGGCTGAGGTTGTTAAGGCATTTGTACACTAGTTTCGATTCAACAGAATGTGCAGCTATCGCTTTTAATGCAGCTTGACTGCGCGAGAATATAGCTATGTGTGCACCCTTGCTACCCCTCATATGATTTATTCTCGCACAGATTGCAATTGCCTGAATTTCAGTCGGAAAGCTGCTAAACCATTTGCTTATTGGTTCAAAGATTTTCGTGTTTCGCCCATTGATCCCCGCATCGACTCCAGTACTTCTAGGATTGACGCAAAGTCCCCCCCAATTCCCATTCATCGCGGTCGGAGATTTTGATTTCAAATCTACAGGAAAGACACATTTTGGAATCATTTAGTCTGTTAATGAATAAGTTATATTCCGATGCGGTATCTCTGTTACTCCGGTAACTGACTTTATATGACCGAAGTCAGGCAAATATTTACCTAGTCGGATTTGCCATTTTAGTGCACTCCTGGCGGCATATTTTTTGAGGAAATTATGCAGTGGGGATAGTCTTGCAATTGCTTCTATAGCAACAGCGGGACAGCTGTTATTGACTAGCAGGCTTATCTTTGGAAACTACGAAGTAGTTTTTTAGTAGTTACTTGTTTGGATTTCGGCCACCAAACAAGGTAGGCGTAGGTACTGATGGGTCTATTCATCATGGTACACACCCAATGAAACATTTTATAGTCGAGACTCCATGTTTTGCCATAATGGCTTCGACAGGCCCACATGGCTCTAGTGGCTTTTTCTATCACCGCTTCGAGGTGAGACTTCCAATTTAGACGTTTATCTAAGATAACACCTAGATATTTTACTTTGTTGGAGAAGCTTATAGTAGTTCCTTCTACAATGATTAAAACAAGGCCCAATTTTAATTTGTTTGTAAAAGGAACAATGATTGTCTTGCTAGGAGTAATAGATAATCCTTCTGCACGACACCAGTCTGATATGAGGATTAACGCTTGGTTCATGATGTTGGAAATTGTACCTCCAAATTTGACTGGCACAATGACCGGAAGATCGTCAGCTTATGCAGTGGCATCAATGTCTGGTTCCTGTAGTTTCGTTAGGGGATCATCAATATCTAACAGAAGTGGCGTCAAAATACTTCCTTGTGAGCAGTCTGCTTTGCTTTGACTGAGACAGTTCACGCGCCTATATATACATATACATATATTGTATATGTTTTTGGCCGAGCTCCTCCTGTTATTTGTGGCGTGCGTCTTGATGTTATTCCACAAATGGAGAGGCCTACAGTTTTAAGCCGACTCCAAATGGCAGATATTTTTTATGAGGAGCTTTTTCATGGCAGGAATACACTTAGAGGCTTGCCATTGCCTGCCCCCTATAGTTCAGATAATTATTCTGCTGCCAAGCATCGTTTTCACCCAACCCACAGTCGGAAAGATTTCAGATCAGATAGTCTCTCTTCGTTTTTACTCAAACCATTAGAACGGCTGATTTATCTACACATCAAGACCACTCTTAATACCGATTACTTCAGCAATGCACTAAATGCTTACCAAAGTTGTTGGAACGATAGAGAAATCTCGCCGGTGTTATCTTGCTGTTACTGTTGAACCTAGTTTTAAATGAATTGCTTATTACCATGAGCAACAACAGGAGTTAGATAGTTGCTTATGCATCGTCCCCCGACGCTGTAGTCATACTGATGACAAGGAATTTGCTCTCAGGGCTCATGTAGTCATCATTAAGGAAATTCTTTAAGTCGGCATATCGATTTCTTATCAAGAAGAGCTCTTTCTATAGAGCTATAATCCGTGTTATCAAAGGTTCTTTCAATATTGAAGAAAGCACATAAAGCAATTTCCTTAAAATGTAGAGTTTTCCCTATCTTTGTTACAACATAGTGAAGTGTTCTCTCCGTGGATTTTTCTTGCCAACTGAAATTGGTGCAGTGGTGTTGAGAACCACTAATTTTTCCATAGTTTTCATAAGAAAAGATGAGCGCATTATATGCATTATTATTTTTTCGGCCACAACTGTATTGTATTAGTGTGCATGTGTGAGTATGCGTGAATATATCGGCATGTGGATGTAGTAGCTACGTTTCCTAACAAATCAATCGGCATTTCCATACCACCTTATACGCATAATCTACACATTAGCGCTTCTTTTTAGACTTGAGCTTCATTAGTTTTGGGCTATAGTAAATTACAGGGAGACTTTCAATTTCCTTTTAGTTTTAGTTATGGACACACTGTGGGTATGTGCCTGTCTGCTGAGTAAGCCCTACATGCATACTTATATACACACATATCCACATACAAATTTACGCACCTTTATTTTATACACATACACACTAGTGCTTATGTGCATATGTATGTATTGTATTATACTTGAATGAGTATAATAGCCAAATCACGCATAAAGGCGAGAAGACAGCAAAAGCTGACTCTTCCAAAAGTTGCTCTTTTGGTCAAATTCTAAACGCTTCTGGAATTTTTAACTACACCAAACTCTATTCAAACCATCACATATGCATACACATGCATGTATTTATGTAGAGGAAAGTGTGTATAGGTATTTCTGAATTTCCGAAAATTGAAATTAAAATTCAGCCACGCACATATGCAAGTGTGTGCGTGTACCTTTGATGCCACCAGGCCAACTTGTAGTAGGGCTGTAATAAAACGGAGCCAATATTGGTAACCACTCAGCAGGTGAGTTCCGCTCTGCGTCTTAACGTGCAAGTGCCCAATTAAATACCCGTCTGACTGCTTGCCCGACCGCCAGTATCCAAGTCGCATAATAATCCAATCGTTTCAAATAGTTTGCATAAACATTTTCTTGGATATTTGTATTTCGTCTTTTTGTGTGTTTTATTGGAATATTTTGTTGGTTATTGCTCTACAAAAACAAGCCTATGTAAGAATGAGTGTTTCATATAACAAAAAAAAATTTATGCATAAATATGCAAATTGTAGGATCTCCAATTACGTGCTTTTTATTGTTGTCTTTGTCGTTGGGTTGTTTGATTTTTTCCGCTTAAAAATCTTTTCTTTTTTGCTGTATTTTATATACATACATATTTATATATTTTTTAATTAAATATTTTTATTATTAATTTTTTCAAACTAAAACTTTTTTTTTGTTTTAATGTGACACGTGCATGAGTTTTGCGTCTCATCAATGGGTTGGCTCATAGCTTTTTATTTGCTTTGTTTGGTTTTCGTTACATTTAGCAAATCAGTAGCCGAGGTCCAATTACGTCTGCTGGGCAGTAATAGATAACTACATGCCTAACACTTTTTTATTGTTTGAACGTCCGCATGTATGTATGTATGTTCATATGAAATAATTACCTGTTTTGATTGTAATCATTTACGGGCATCCAAAAGCCTATGAGAATGACATAAGTTGGCCAGAAAGGGAATACATAACTACCTCAGACTCTCTTGTCTTGGGATAGGTTGTAGACTTACAAGTGGCAGCTTAAGAAATCTTTGATATGAAATAGAAAAGGCATTGTTTACATACCTGATTAAATGATACATACATACGCATGTACATATTTACATATACAAATATTATGAAGTAGTTCTGAAATGGTGCGAAGTGTAGTAGAAAATTGATATTATTTTTCTAGCATAAATTACAATAACTGCTCTTGGATCTTAGACATAAGGGGGACAACCTCTTTGGAGGCCGGTTTCCTTATTAAATTACTTGAATTAATCAAAATATTAGAATTGTTTTTAACAATATTTTTCCCTACAGCACCTGCAAACTAAGCTATTTGCAAAGGCCGAAGACAGCTTCACAGAAACAGGGTAAGAATCATTTGAATATGTCATGCAAATACACTTCCCTGGGTGCCAAGAATGGATAAAAAATGTAGAAAGTTCTAACCTTTCTGGAATTCAGATAGATCCACCTGCAAGGGGGCTCATCTGTGAGACTAAGGTAACCTGGGGGGTAAACTCCTTTCAACCCTACAAGTCAGGAATACCGGACGGAATTGTACCAATGATTTTTCAGCAGTCAATAGGAATGATTAATTTATGGTTAGTTAAGACGCTTAGGCAATCCATATCTTCAGGATCTATCCCTAATTTATGGAGGAAAATAAGGGGATCTTTATTCTCAAAGCAGGGAAACCGGGCCATAACACTGCGAAAGATTTCAGACCAGTTAGCCTCTCTTCGTTTTTACTCAAAGCATTAGAAATACTGGCTTATTTACAACACTCTTAAGACCGAGAACTTCAGCAAGGTACAACGTGCTTACCAGAAGGGTGTGTTTGTAGAAACCGCACTGCACGAAATTGTTGACAAAATAGAGAAATCTCTTAAAAATGAGGAATTTACATTGGCGGCTTTTCTGGATATCGAAGGAGTGGTCAATAATATTGGTGCGAAATCGATAAATTGTGCGTTGGCGAACATAGGTACGAACGAAAAGATTATTCGTTCCTGATTACAGGGAAGATTCCCTCAATTATCAGCGGGCTCATGTAGTCATCGTTAAGGAAATTCTTTAACTGAGTGACCTCGAACGGTCTACTGGTTAACCCAGCCAAGATCGAACTAGTTCTGTTCACTAGATGATATAATATACGGAATTTTCAGTTACCATCTGAGTATAGAGTAATACTAACCCTATCGAACGAAGCCAAGTATCCTGGCATTATTCTGGACTCAAAGCTTTTTTGGAAAGGAGTACCGAGGAAAGGAGTTTGTTTGGAGAATACCGAGGACAAAGAGAAAGTTTCTAATGCTCTCTTTATCTGGCATAAACTGACATCAATTCAAGATATGTTAAAGAATGCAGGAGGTCGCTCTTGCTTATACAACAACACAACACCACACTTTGTTCGGTCCTCGGCCACTCTCGAGTGGAGGGAAATGAAAGAGCGGATGAGTATGCAAGGAAAAGCTCCGAGCTTGACCTCCAGCGAGTAGTAGAGAACCTTTGCAGGAACTGTGCACTGCGTTTACCTTGAGCGTAATCGCAGAAACCAATAGAAGGTGATCTCTGACTATTAACTGCAGGGTCTCCAAAGTGATCTGGCTAAAACTGAATCTTAAAAAGATAAAATGTCTGCTGGATTCAACGGATCAACTACCGACGTGCTCACAGGTATTATAATGGGTTACTGCGCTATTGGCATCGTAGCCAGGGTGTACCTCACAATGACTTCTGCAGGAGCTGTGGAGCTAAAGAAGAAATTGAGTCTGTAGTACAACACGTCCTCTTTGAATGTCCTGCACTTCAAAGAAGCCGTGCCAAATATCTTGACGATTGTTTCTTTGAACATTTGGGAAATTTGCAAAATGTCTCACTGCAGGGTCTGGTTACTTTCTTGAAAAGACCCAAGTGGTTTGAGCAACTTAGTTAGGGGATGGAAGTCAAATATAGGTATCACAATGATCCTTAGGCCCACCGCGTATCTTGTCTTAGACAAGCAGCCTGACTAACCTATTCTAATCTTCTCCTACATTTCATACATTTTTTGTGGATTTTTAAGCGAAATGTCGTTCACTGAGTTCCTTCATTGAAGAATCAAAATTTTCATCTAAAAACAAGAAACACATTTGTTAACACATTTTATTCATAATTATGCCAACTGTTAGCTGAAAATAATGAAATGAAAAAATCACTGTAGTTTGAAACAAAAATCTCAAAACTTTGTTTTATTTTTTCAAATTTGTCAAAAAAAAATTGATTTTTTTTATTCTCCTAAATATGATGATGTGCCTGAAATTTTATTCTTATATTTGGTACACTATAAGTAACATTTCTTTTATTTGTTTTAAGTTGGAATCAACAAAATCTGTTAACTTAAATGTATTACGAGCGTAGATAATGAGCAGGCCACTTCAAATAGTGCTCGTGAAGTTTAAATAGAGATTCTTCATCTGAATAAATAGTAGCAACTTTTTTCATGCGTCTGTACGTATTTTATCATTTCTGGCATACAAGTAATTTTCCCAACATTTTAAGCTAAATTTTCCCAAAACTCGCACATAATTGAAAATGTTTGAGAACGAATTAAAATTTTCAGCCAAAGAAACTCTTAAACTAGACTAATCACTTCACATGAATATCCAAAAAGTAACATTTTTTTTCACAGTGTAATTAATAGAGAATCTTGGCTTTTCTAAAAAAAGCCATAATATACAAGAAAAAATTATTTCAGTTGTGTTGAAAAAGGGTATAGTGTTGCTTTTGGGTATGCAGCTACAGTTGCGCGACTACACTCAATGCCGACCATTGCGTCAATGTTCGAGCACTCTGGACAACGCGAGCAACTTATTTGAGAGTTGCGGTAATCAACGCGCGGAGCCATAGATCGTGGAGAAAGAGAGGAAGCTTTAACAGGGTCTCTGCGACGCATTTAGTTTAAGGATCCACTTAAGTCTGCCCAGCAACAGGTGCGGCTGCACGTGGGCGTCTGCCTTACAACACGCATTTCCGCATATAAATATGAACAAGTATGAAAAAATTTAAGTCTCCCAGAGTGGCGTTGTGCGCTGGGTTTGAGACTCATTGCGTAAAATAACTTTCCAATGAAAAATAAAAAAACCTCTGATGGGACCCCGCTTTTGATGACGTTTGTCAATCGCGGCCAAAATCGCTTAAAGGGCCCCAATCAAAATCGCTAAGAAAAGTTAAAAAGGAACGTACATTATGACTTACCAAAAAAGGTTGCGATTTTTCCATTAGAGTTACAAAGAAAAAATATTAAAAATTATGTGAGCTGAAACAATTAGAAGATGCAATCGGCAAATATTGAGTTTTTGTATTGTATAAATAAAAGTTGTTTCTAAAATAACTTTTTCCAAAAAATTACGGAATCACAATGATGAGGATTTTGTAGGTACCTCACAACCGGTGCAGCTCACTTAATGCTTTTCCGAAATATCATATTTGGCTGAAAGCCTTGAAATATAATAAACTTTATAATTCCGATTGAAAAACAGTAGCGATTTTTTTGTCTGATACACCCTAATGTGTACATTTCGATGAACCTTTAAACTATTCGAAAAAAGATCGTAAATTTATTAACATTTAATGATAAACTTTTTTTGGCTTAGATATGAAACGATCGATTGTGACAGATAAGCTTTTTGTAATCAGTCCGCCATACCTTTTGTCTAAATGACTTTAAGAACAATTTCCTGGTATTATTTTGCCTGACAAAATTCATAACCATTAAAATCTTAATTCCACAAAAAAACAAAAAAAAAAACACATCGTCATCTGCGTAAGCTTTCATTGAGACGATTTAGGTTTTCTTACGAAAACCTTAATGAAATCGCATATATTTCAAGGAGAAGAACAATAAGAGTTGAATGAATATTTAAAATGAAAAAGGTAATGCCATTAAAATTTATTTACTTATGAGTGTGAACTTTACGCTCATGGTGTTTCGTCGGCCGGAGCCACCACGGCCTTAAGCCAGAACCACAGTTTTAATATCGACGCTGTGTTGTTGCCAACGGCAATGCCAGCTACCCTTCGGTAATTTTTTTTTTGAATCACCACTACATACTTATACTTTATCGCGTCCGAAAAAGGTCCTAAAGTAAGTTGGGGCAAAAAAAGCATAATATTAACAAAATGCGCAACACAGCCAAACTCGATTCGGACATTTTTTTGCTTTTACTCATGCCTTTTCTTATTTCTAAATGTTTACTTCACAGTTTCCAGACATTTATATGATATGCACGAGTATGTATAGTATTTTGCTCTTGCTTGAATAATTGCTGCCTTTAACTACGAGGATGTTCCCTTACCCACACATACGTATTTACAGGTATGGTCATACCCTGCAGGGAAAAATACTGGTTGTGAATAAGATTATTACCTCACTCATTTTTCAGCTCAACCAGTTCGTGTTCTATTCTTTTTTTCAATGTTAGGAAATGGCATTTTCAACACGCCAATATGAATTGTGGTGGGCCATTGCTTTCGTGGTGGGCCATTGCTTCTTTTACAATTCGCCTCCATGTCACTCGGTCTGCAGCTTTTTGTTTGACATCAGATTTGCCCATAGTTTGTATGCCTTCTTCTGTGTCAACTCTCCATCTTTTTCTTGGTGATCTCATCTACTGTCACCCTAGGGATTTGTTTCGAATATCTTCGCTACAGTTCCATCGTTGTTCACTCGCAGAATGTGACCGTACCGAACTCTTTTGTTTTATGTAACTCTTTGCGCTTTAACGTATTTGAAAACATTGGCACCTCTGATAAGTGTGTATAACTCGTCATTGAATCGAAAGCGATAGGTATCATCTTCAAGTCGTACAGAATCATATATATGGCTATGAATATTTTTTTTCGAAACAAATTAATTGATCAACTTCATTTGATTTCGGCGCAATTACATGTGAGTGTAGGTCTTACTCGTATGACGCTTTTTTATATTCGCAGCTTCAGGTTTCTGGAAAGAAGCCTCGACTTTATCAGTTTTGTATGCGTGAAGTACGATTTATTTGTATCTGATGAATATTTCTGCACACTCAGCGTAACTCCAAGCTACTTAAATTCATTAACTCTTTCAAAGCTATAGCTCCCGATTTGTAAAAAACGTACTGTGTTGCAAGTGGTGCCTCCCATAAATTTGATTTTCATCATGTCAACGTTGAAATTAAACAAGAATTTTGGCACTCTCTTTCCATCTCGGGAGGAATGGAGCAAGGGACTTTCACTAAATAACTTCGACGCTACAGTCTACACAGATGGTTCAAAAATGGATTGTAGACTCATAGTCTTATAATTGAAAAATCTGTGCGTCTTCCTAATACCTGCAGTGTCGTCCAGGCGGAACTATTTGCAATAGGGAATGCTTGTAGGCTACTAATCGCAGACTTCTCTTTCAAGTGCGATATCGCTATTCTTAGGGATGGCCCAGCTTCAATCCAGACACTCGATTTGGCTACAACAACCTCTAAACTGGTGTAACAAAGTTTTGCCACCTTGAGCGTAAATCCTAATGTTACCTTATCTGGGTCCCGAGATATTAGAACATTGAAGGAAACGAAGAAGCAGACGAACTGGCAAGTGGGGGATCTGTCATGAGTAACATTCTTACAGAATCCGAATCAACCCGCAGTGTACAATCAATAATGCAATCTTCTCAAACTACCTACGAATCACGCATTGCAGATGGAGGGATCAGACAACTTGTAAAGTTAACACATCAGTGCCAAAGACCTCAAGCCTGATTCGAGCGAAGACCGAAAGCACTGTCTGAGATGACTACCTTTTCCATGTGCTTCGTTCATAGAAAGTGGCCCGTCATCAGCCCACAGTCCCTTCTGCTTAATGACAGGAGGATCTGCGACAGTCGGTTGGACAGGGCAGGTAACATCAGTTTTGTGCATCTGCTGCCTCTCTCAGCCTGCCAGGCTCGCTTGTGGTTTATAGTAAACCGTTTGTTAACCGTGGCTTTGATGGCTGCATAAGGGAGTGGCAGAACAAACTCTGGACCAAAGAAGTTGGCCTCAGAATCCATCCCAGTTAAAGAGACAGAGATCTCGTTTACCGCGATACCTACGTGTCCCGGGACCCATGTTAGCATCAGGATATTAGGTTTACCGCCATAGTTCAGCCTGGATTTACAGGACTCAACTACCCCTGAAGTGGTTAGAGGGCTGTTTAAGGCCATGAACGCAGCTTTGCTGTCGCTAGAGACACATATAGATCTGTCTCTCCATCTGTTTTATGATATATAAAGGACGTATTGTCTTTTCATGTGCCGTTGATACGATACCTAGTTAGAAGTGTGCTTTTTACAAACTATTGTAGCACCTTATGGCCTTTAGACCCATATAATACAAGTCCTAATGCTGTTATATGAAGACACTTCAAATCAAGGGGTAAGACAAGGTGGTCTGCTAAGCCCAACTTGTTCTCTCTATACTTAAATGATTTCAAACAAACATCAACATTGATTGATAAATATGAAACGAAGGGATGTCTGCAGACTCACAGCAGACATAACAGGCGTATGGGACATAGGAGAGCGGCAGCCAGAATGGGTATCCCTTAAAATTTATACTGCCTCAGTTGTAATCAACCGGAGAAAAAGGAAACGCTATTCCACTTCCTCTGTGAATGCGCTGCGCTATGGAAGGCGAGGATGTTAACCTGTGGCGAACCGCATCTTGGGAACCTCAAAGAGCTCGCTGGTACTGATGCAAACAACCTTATAAGGTTTCTCCATCGCACAGAGAGGATATAGTGAAGGAGTAACCCGTAACCCGAGGATGTGGCAGCAGTGCGGATGCGCTAATTGGATTTCAACTAACTAACCAACTGGTAATACTATAGTCAATGACGAACTAGTTTGGTTTGTGCTATAAAATGCCAGTATCTGAGTTGGAATCTTTCCATAATAGTTTGGTTTTCCCTGCAGTGTAGCTACATCCCTACTTACATGTGTATGCATGTATTTACATATGTGTTTGAGAATGTTGGAGTGTTGATTTATTTGTGTGCTGGTTTGTGCTTATTGTTAAGCCGAGAGGAAAGCAACCTTTTTGAGCAAAAAAAAAAAATCCCCAAAAACGAAGATACAAAAAAAGCTGAAGCATCCCAATGGTTGTTGATAGCTTGGAAGAACGGACAACAACATCTAATGCAGCAAACAGAGTTGCACCTCCTCACTTTTACGCTTGTAAAGTCCATTTTTTATGCTAAAAAAATGCTAAAAAGGGTACCGCTACTGTACCCTGCTGCCACTGTTTTGAACACACTTACATACTACATGTCTATGCACATACTTACCAATTCACATCTCCGCTGCGCGCCTGTCCTGTTCTATAGCTCCACGCATCAGGCCGCTGGTACTTTGGTCGTAACATAATTCCAGCTAAAGAAAAACTTGTTTCATAACAATTTTATTGTCTTGCTTGTTTCCTTTATTTTTATCTTTTCCTTTTCAAAATATGTACATGTGTATCTTCATACACACACAAACATACATACCGACAAAAGCATGCATGTGGATGTGCATGATCGTATAAGCAAATTTCGTCGTTTCGCACATAATTTTTGACCAGTGTCCCCACAAGTGCTTAGAGCATATAGCCGTCGAGCGCACACACAAACCTGCATTTTTTTGTTTGTTTTTTTTTTTTTGTTAGAGCCATTCTTGAAGTGTTTTTGTAGTTTTGTTGCATTTCTTTGGAAATCGCTTAAACCAATTTAACGCATGAGTTTTTAATTATCTTTTCACTTCGCTTTTTTACACTTTTTTACTACTAAAAAGTGAAATAGAATATGTCCATCCACGTATGTGTGTATGTGTGCATTTAGCTACAAATGAATATTTAAATAATTAGTATATTTACTGAAATGAATTGAAAACAAATGCTTTGTGATTATGTGTGTATGGATGTATGTAAGCTTAATTAATAACGCAGTGCAGCGGCTGAAGAAAAGTCAAGAATACCGTATAGCAATTATTCCGAAGAGCCGTAGAATACTGAACCACCTGCCGTTTTGACTCTAAACGACACAACTTTTTTTTGCAGTGTATTAAGGTTTTCCTAATTTGGTCTCAAGTTGATTTGCAAGTAAATTGAATTAAATTAACAATGCTCTCCTGTATATGAGTACTATATATTGACTTGAGAAGCGTAACTCTCAAGTATTCTGTTCTTTCTACTGCGCGCCTGATTTTAAATGTGGGTATCAGCATTTTTCTCCGAAAATGAGTTATTCATATTGTTGAATTCGTCTTGAAAATACAAATTATTTATGCAAAAAAAGGTTCTTGAATTATACTACTATACTTAGTCCGGCCATAAATTCTGTGGCAAATTTTACAATGCATCCGGCGAGAACAAATTCGCAGAAAAAGTTATGTAATTTTTGCTTCTGTTCGTACGCATTGTCTACTCATAAATTATACTCAGTTTTCATAAAAAAGCTATTTAAATATGAACATACAATTTCTTGCGGCCAAAAAATTAAAAATATTGCATCCAAAAATTTGATCTTTCCATGACGATTTGGGAGCATACCGACCAATGCCGTGCGCATACCTGAAACGCTATGATTTATTATTAGCAAGTATTGTTGGAGAAAAATGAATAGCCAACGGGACCATTATGGCAGAGTGCCTCTTGAGGTAATATGTAGAATTCCAGCCTCTGCAAACTAATTTTTTAGGAGCTTCGTGAGACGGTTGTTCAAAATATTTCTTTTAAGGAAAAGTGTTGAAACCCGATATACGAGTATGTAAATCTGTGTTCATAATAATTGCAGAGCGACGTATAGCAAAGTTTTAACTATTTATTTATTTTTTTATTTACATTTTTTTATAGAAAGGTAGTTCATACTACAAATCAATGCAGATAAGCTTCGAATCTTGTATAAAATAAAGATACAAAAATCAACACATTTCCATAAAAGTTTAAAATTTTTTAGTCAAAATTAAAAAAAAAAAAAAAAAAACATTTTAGAACAATTCTGTGTAGGCAGTTTTGGTAGCCCATTGAATTAGGTTTTGTTAAAGTGCTAATTTAAAGTGGCTGAAAAATTGCGTTGATTTCTGATAACTTCTTTGTTGATATGAGTTGTAAGTCTCTACAAACTAATCCAAATAAAAACTACATACTATAAATCAAACTATAAAAATTAATCAAAATTCGATGTGCTACAAAACTACGTACCCAGTATTTTTCTAAAATTTTTTTTTTAAATTCTGACTACAAAGTTTGAAATTTTGACGAAAGTTGCCTGCACTTTTTTTTTTAATTTCCCACAAAATTTGAAACTTTGAGTTATATGATTTTTTTTGTAATGTGAAGTATACATATTTTTATAAAAAAGTATGAAAAACTAAATAAAAATAAATAAATAGTTAAAAATTTGTTATATGTTGCACTGCCGTTATTGTGAATACAGGTGTATATATTTGAGAAATAAATATTCTAATAAAACAGTAAGAAAGAATTTTCATACAGGATTTTCCTTTTAGTTTTTCCTCATTAAGAGCAACAACTTCAATAAATTCATTACAATTTCCTGATTTTTATTAACTCCGATTACTATGTTCCTGGAAGATGCTCATCAATGCTAGTGCGCATATGTGAATTTTGAAACAACTACAAGTTTTCGACCAACTTCAAAAATTTCCATAGGTTAAAATAAAAAATTTAAGCGTCGAATGATTTCGGCTTTAGCTAATTAGATCATCAAAAATGTTGAACTAGATTGAAGAATTCTTGCTTGCTTGAAAACCTGATCCTGTTCGTATATTAATTTTTGAATAAATAATAAAAACTTGTGAATTTACCGCCAGAATTGGAAAGTAATCTGCAAACAAACGCTGCTTTTTAGAAAAAGTGTTCAATTTATGAACAGAAATCTGGCGAAACGTAACTATTTTGAATATTTTTCTATTGTTGCGCAAAGACTGTGACGTTTCTATGTAGAACAGCAATATATTAAATTTCTTAAAATATGGACTTTTTCTAGGGTCGCATATGTAATAATTTGTCTAGTACACTTGTAACCAAGAGGGCTTCCATATTTACCATATACATTTGCTTCTAAAAAGGCGTGTTTAAGCCTGCACTGCAAAAGCTAAGTTAAAAGCTAGTTTGAACTTGCCAACCGGATAAGCTCGGGCAATTTAAATTAGATATTTATGTTAAGTGCCCTGCAGGGAAATCCACAACTAGTGAAAAATTTGTATGCTTCTGAACTAGAGGTATTTCACCAGTTACAGGTCAGTTAGCTCGTCATAACGCAAGTAGAGACATCTGCCTTCAGAGTGGCAAATGCTAACAATTATTATTTTCACACTTTACTATCGCTGAAACGAGCGAGACCAAAAGGTTTGCGGTCCTGCTGAATTCAATAAGGGTAAGATATTTGCGTCCCATTTACATTTTTAAGAAAATATGAATTATTCAATTAATAAATTGGAATGCAATCGTTTAAGCAGAAAATTAAAAAGTAACTGCTTTTTTTACCTGTTCGAAGAACCACATAAATGGCAGGCCAAAACTGTTGATCAGGCGCGAAACCGGGATTTTTTCTTTAGGAGTTTAAAATAAAATCCCCTCAATGTTCATATTAATAATTATTAAAATAATATTGTATTATAATATTATAAGAATATAATTAAATAAAAAACAAAAACGGATCTTACAATTTAAATATCAATCACAATCAATCAAATAAAGACATTTGGCAGCAGGGAAATACAAAAAAAAAAAAAATAGATTTCGACTCGTCGCCTATTCTCAGCAAAACTTTCTTAACTTCTTTCCACCGTGTGAGTTTCGACAGAATGCAGGTAACACTTTTTTAACGAGGTGTAAAAGCAATCGAAAGGCTTAGTCAGTGTGGGACTTTAACGCCACTAAAACCACCTCAAGTCCGACGGTTCATCCTACAGGGATACCGTTTTCCTAATTACGTCTGGAGACCATTGTGAACAATAAGCTCAATTGTCAGTTATATTCGACTGCTGTTCATTTTGCTGCATTTTATCAATGCGACAGTTGCGGTTTCTGCCGCGTTTGTCTCGCATCATTCCTTCGCCTCCAATCAACGTTGCGAAGTCCCACGATAATTCGTGTTGCAAAAGGTTGTACCGCCCTTCATTTTTCATTTGACTCAAGCATTTGTGGAACTAGGTTATTGGGCATCAGAAACACACAAGTTGTTCTTGCTAGGTCATCGCGTTCCTTAACGAAGCTGCTGCAATAAAAAGACACATGTTCGACCGCCTACTCTTCGTCCAAGCAGTTTCTACAATAAGAACTCCCAGCGCAGTTTAGGCGATGCAGATATTTTTGGAAGCATCCGTGCCCACTTAATAGCTGCGTTATGAAGAAATCAACGTGTCCGTGTTTTCGACAGATCCACTCGTTAATCCGTGGGATCAACCTCGTTAATCCGTGAGATTAACCTTTTGATGACCGGCCCCATTTTGATTGCCAGTCAGCTATCGAGGTAGAACGTTCTGCTTGCTTGAGTTCCTCTGTCGGCTTCGTACCTTGCGAGCAGTACAACCTCTTCTGTAAGTTTGCCCTATGTTTACAGGCATTTTGCTAGCTATGATGCAAATTGCATCGTCCGACACCGTTCTATAGGAACATGCGGTCCTCAACGCACTTGTTCTACTGACCTGCAGTACTTCTTTAAAATGGCACGTTTTTGCTCCAGCCCATATTAGAGAGGCGTACAGCTTTATGGAGACTGTCACAGTGGAAAGGATTTTTCTCCTGGCGCCCTGTGGTCCTACTATGTAATGTAATGGCTTTCCGTATTGAACCACATTTATTTTTTTATTATTAGTACTAGAATTCCAGCCACACGTGAATGGTTTGACATTATAATTAGTGAGAAAATCGGCTTGCGGTTCTTTACTGATGGCTGAAAGCTTCACGATAAAGTTGGTTTTGGTGTCTATTGTAAGAAGCCAAAAGTAAACGCTTAGACTCGTCTCCCTAATCACTGTAGCGTATTT
Source organism: Anastrepha obliqua (assembly GCF_027943255.1). Lineage (NCBI taxonomy): Eukaryota > Metazoa > Arthropoda > Insecta > Diptera > Tephritidae > Anastrepha > Anastrepha obliqua. Next base: position 67,898,186 of record NC_072893.1, read on the forward strand.
CTAGCCATTAATGAGTTAGCGGTCTGGTTAGGCAAAAATGTGAATACTTTTAGAGAAGTTTATATGTATTTACTCCGCTAGCCAAGCGACTATTAAATCTCTTGGTGGGGTTGTCATTAATTTCATTATTGCTCGGACATGCCGGGCGTCTCTTAATGAGATGGCATAGTGACATACAAGGGAATTGTAAGGCAGACATATTCGCGAAAGAGGGTACTACCACCCGCCTCTCTCTTGATATGGAGATTGTAGGTATACCCCTCTGAATTAGACGTCAAGCTCTCAAAGGCGCAACTTAATCGGTCAAGGTAAAACCTCTTTTTGTTTGTTGTTTTGATCACAGCCCAATGTTTCCTAGGTCGACATATTCAAAGATTGAATGTACCTCATTTTGACTATTGCAAAAGATTCTGTCAGACATTTTCTTTGTTGCTGTCCCCCAAGGCTTAGATACTTTGGCTCACCATTCTTGAACGATGCTGATAACTTTAAGGATATACTCGAAAGTGTCAATGGGCTTGCACTTAAGCCAAAATGGTTGAACGAGAAGTACCACATAAACGAACAATACGAAAAGAGATGCATCGGATGACAATTGACACTTTTTAGGAACGGTTGCGAATACGGAAAAGAGAGGCAATGCGAATTAAGAGAGTATTTTGCCCCTGATAAGTACCGAAAAATTGATCATATTCCTGCTTACAGCACTCAAATTTAATTATGAACTTATCCCTACAAATAGATTTATGCGTGAGATCGATACTATTGAGCAGTACTATTTCGTTCTCGCTACTGTGAACATTTAAGTTGAAAATTAGAAAACTTTTTTAAAACTACTAACTAACGAATTCGTATTTATCTATACGCGAATGTGTATTTATGACCGGCGCTTATACTCTTTATTGGGTGTTTAACCAGGCTCTTCCTCCCATTTGTAATGATCTTCTTCATATTGTTTTACAAATGCAGTGACCTACAACGTTATGCTGCCTATGAACAACAAGAAGACGTGTACCAGTTCGGCACTAGTAGATTTCCTACAGGGTGTGTAAACACCTCATATATATACGTATGCGCACCTGTACAGTGTGAATGTGTGCCACAAGTGATAAAAACTAATTAATGAAATTAATCGATAGAAAAAAGATTTCTAATGCTATTCACTATTTTAAATACGCATTTATATGCGTATCTACATTTAAATGTGTGCAGAAATTATGTTAATTGGTGGCATATGAATTCATGAATTAACTAATTAGCCCAGTCCGAACTTCAGAGCAAAAACTGGATGTCAATAGAATATATTCGAATTGCTATTGGATATTGAAGGCATATTCATCGGATTTTCGTTGGCGAATGTTGGTTAGTTGGCATGTCGTCGATAGCAACCTGTTGCATTTAATAATTCAGAATTTCGCGTATTCTCTATAGGTGTGCTTTTGACTCAATGGGGCATAGCAACGCAATATTGGAAATGAAATGAGGTGGTTTACATTTTTTGTATGCAAACTTTATTTTGTGGTGAATCTATGCCCATATTTTTTTAGAAGAATACTTTTCTGTAAGCTGAATGCTAAATTAGATTTAAATTAAAAAAAGATTTATAATATATATATGTAAGTAAAGTAAAACAAGTTTTTAGTATCAGCTTTATAATTTTCACTTCGATTTTTAATCAACAGGATGTGTTGAGCGATTTCACGTCAAGTGATTCACGTCTTTTGGACATAGTTTTCAATTTTCTGAAACATTGTTTTTTTTCTAGGCTTGAAGTGGGCTGAAAGTTTTTAGAAAAATTGTAATAATTTTGAGATATATTAGAGATAAAAAATTTGGGACAGAGTTTTTTAAAGTTAATATTTTCTTTAGGATAAAATAAACCTTTTAAACTAATTTCTTTTCAAAAAGTTTTATACCTTTGAGATTTATTCAATGTCTAAAATTTTGGTACAGAGTTTTTTAAAGTTAAATTAATTTATAATGGCAATGTGGATTCCCCAAAAAATTTACGCACATTGTAATGATGACTCTACGCAATACCGAATCTAGAGTTTTGGTATAAGATAGAATATCTAAGGCCTTTACAATACAGACGGGAGTTAGACAAGACGCCACGCTTTCCTCAACCATTTTCATTTCGCAATAGACGAAGTAGCTGACGCAAAAAGAACTGGGCATATACTAAGGAGAACAATACAGATGTGCGCATACACGGATGATATTGCGATAATTAGCAAAAACGTTAGTGCACTACAAAATGCCTTTGGAGATATAGGTACAAGAGGCAACCGGAAAAATTGGATTGGGAATTAACGAGGAAAAAACAAATTATATGTTGATGTCCAGAAAAAATGATATGGTACCTGGCACAATCACAATCGGGACATATGAATTTGAAGCGGTGAAACTTTTCACGTATTTGGGGTTTAAACTAAGTAACGACAGTGCAATGAGCAGCACAATCAACGAGAGAATAAATTTCAAGGGCCGACGTTGAATGTGAACCACACCTAAATGTCAACGACACCGTTGGACTTTGGGGTTATTTGAAAGAAAGGGTGTACGTCGATAAGCCAGCAACAATTCAAGAGCTAAAGGATGAGATAATTCGGCGCACTAACGGCATAGAAGCTCAATTATGCCTCAGCGTCACCGAAAATGGATGAAGGTTTTCCGCCGAGATTGCGCGGGCCATTAGGCCGATATTTTGTTCCATACGTAATTGAGCCACATCAATACTATCACAATAAAGAGAAATAACATTAATTTCTTAAAAAAAAAAGGTCTTTTATTCAAAATGAACACCGGCCCTTAAAACTTAACCACCCTTTATATAAGGAACTATTTGCATTTGGTGGTCTTTGGATTAGTGCCGCCGAGACCGCGACGACTATTTGACCGATATTTTATTTTATGCGTAATTGAGCCACACCAATATTATCATAATAATTTCTTAAAAGAATTGTATCTTATTCAAAATCAACACCGGCCCTTGAAACTTAACCACCCTTTACTAGCATCATATTGAGTTTTATACTCACTTATCAAACTTTTTAAATCAGAATTGTTGAACATACCTTGCAAAGTTACTGTATCTCGGCCAGTTCTTTGCTACTAATCGGAGTTGTGAACAATAAACGAAAAAGACAAAAATAAACTCCAAGTATTAGAGAGACAAATTTTAACGCAAGTTTTCGGTGCAGTCAAAAGCAACGGCGAATGCCGTAGTAGATGGAACCATGAATTGGACCAACTTATAAGCGAAAAAAATGTTGTACGGCTCATCAAAGCTCAAAGACTAATGCCCGAATTCTGTAAGCAGTCTACTTCTGAGCAGATCACAAAACAAAAAATATGGAAGAGGAATTAATTATTTTATATATATTATATTGCAAAAAAAGCGCGAAAATGAAGCGAAGTAATATGTTTTGGGTAAAAATGTCTTAAGAACACGAATAATTGTGTATTTATTGACGTTTTAGAAATATGCGTAGACGGATTCCGGCAAGTTTACGCAGCACGGAAGACCCATTCCTTCTGAAAGAAGACGTCTTCAGGAGGTTTTTTAGATTCCCGAAATACTTCTGCTGGGAACTTATTCAAGATCTCAAACCACTTGACAAGTTTGAGCGGAATTCTCAGCTCGTTCATTTCAACGGAATGTATATAGAGATGCAATTCAACATTTATCGATTATTAATTTTGTTTGTCTCAATTGAATTGTTGATAAACCGATTCAGGTAAAAGGTTCATAAAACAGAAATTAAAAACGTTATTTGGCATGAGCTTAGTAATATTGATATTCTTTATGTTTTTGATGAAGAATTTCGCTTGATAAAAATTAAAAAATTCCATTACATATGGAATCGATAAGTGAATTTTTAGTCAACTTTTTGACTATCTCTAGCCGATACGTGCTATCAGTTGACTGTCTCTATTTATTTTCACCATGATATTTGGTGAAATTCTTGTGACTTTCCCTTACTGAATAGCAAAATCTTCTCAAGTCACAAAAAGAGTCACTAATTTATAGTCTCAATTTTAGTGACTTGAGATGAGATTCGCTTACAGAATTTGGGCATAAATTGATTGGGCAATACCATGAGAATGACCCCACGAGATCTCAACGAAAAATTGGCGCTAAAACATTTGCAACGAAAGCAAGAAGCAGACCAAGAGGAAGATTGTAAAACCAACTAGAAGGAGGCATGCGGAAGCTCAAGGATCGAGTCAAACGGATACATTTTGTGCAGCAGGAAGAAGGTCACACAGAGCTGTGGTGCCAAATGATGATGATTTTTAAAAATTCTTATTTTTATTTTTTATGATAAAATAAACTTTTTAAACAAATTTCTTTGGAAGTAAGATGAAAAAATTGTCAAATACTGTTTATTTTTTTTTCATTCTTGAAAATTTTGGTATAGAGTTTTTAAAGTGAAATTCTTCGCTTCGTGTTAACATTTTTATATGTTTTAATTTTTTAGGATACAATAAACTATTTAAACTAATTCGTCTGGAAGTAGGTTTTTTGAAACAATTTAAAAAAAATTCATTTTGAGATTTCAATGTTGAAAATTTTGGCATGTAGTTTTTCAAAGTTAAAGTTTTTTTGATTTTAGGGTAAAATAAACATATTAAATTTTTTTTAAATTTATTCAGTGGAGCTTTTTAAAGTGAAATGACTTCACTTCGTGTTAACATTTTTATATTTTTATTTTTATTACTTAGGATAAAATAAACGTTTTAAACTCATTTTTTTGGAATTAGGTAAACTGAAAAAATTAAAAAAAAAAAATTTAATTTTGAGATTTCAATGTTGGGCATTTAGTTTTTCAAATTAAAATTTGTGTTTGTGTTTGAATAAAATAAACTTAATTATTTTTTTATGCATCAATTTTTTTTTTGTTTTGTGGCATTTGTGAAAAACGTTCCCACTCAGATTTATTTCTAATTTTTTTTATTTGCTCAGTAATCCCCGAAAGTGTCATTGGCTAATTTCATAGCTGAAGCTATGCTCAGTAATCCGTAAAAGTTTTATGGAGGTATTCCATTGACTTTTGAAATTTATTCTAATTGGATATTCAGTTGCATACAACAAATCAGTGAAAAATCAATGCCAAAGAAGTAATAACAGACGTTTTCGTATATTACATCCGATAACATATCGATCGAAGCATAGCTACTTACATACATATTAGTAAGCACATATACGGTATTTTGGTCGGTCTCAGCACTACGGGTTCAAAGGGTTGCAATTGCAGTACCGACATCAACAGGAAAATTTGTATAGCCTGTGAATTTAACCAAATCTTCGAGATGGAACAATTAGTTCAAGCAAATAAAACCATTGTATAGACGGTACTTTGCAACTTGTTCGCTCAAGACTACAAAAAAAATTTTTTTTAAATTAAAGAGTATGTCCAACATACTTGTATCATTTGACGTGGCATCGCTCTGAAGTGTAAGTTTTAAGGATGATATTTGATAATGAAGAAACTGCACAAGACCGCTAAAAAATTACCAAAAACCATAGAAATTTTATGGGTTTTACCTAAAAATTGAATGGGCTATAAAACTACGTACATATATAAACGAAAATTCAAGACTAGTATTAATCTCAAATTTTTTTTACTTATCTGAAATATCTATTGATTGCATTTATTTCAAATGCTGAATCTGAAAAATGTGAATTAATTTTTGTTTTCCATACTTCTGTTTACTTATTTTCAAGTTTGGTATTCCCTTTGTGCAAAACAAAAAACTTAGTTTACCTCAGAAAAATCAATAGACGTTTGAACTTTCGCTTTTTACTTATTTCTTAAGTTGCCACTTGAAAAATTACCATGAATTAAGGCTGACACAGAAAGAGCCAACAAGATAAGCATCAAAATAAAGGCATAGGCGATTATTTTTTCAAGAGGGGTCTGAAATAATAGTGTGCAATAAAAAATAAAAAATAATTTCAATGAGAAAAATGGTAAATTACACTGTGCGACAAATTGAAGGTCAAGCTGGGGGTGTAGCGGAAATCCTTTGCAGATCTAAGGCGTCATGTGAGTACACCAAAAGCTACGAAGATGATGTTATGGCTTTGTTAATATATATGTTTGCTATATTCAAGTAGTTTAATTCATTTCCCCTCTCTTTTAGTGGATAAATAACAGGAACATGGGTTAGGTTAGGTTTTTTGGTAGTCAGTTTAGAATAGCCAACTCACTTAAACTATGTAGATTCGTTGTGGTACTGCTGTGAAACACGGTAACCTCAGGGTTTATTCCAGCACCGGATAGCTCCGTAGGAGAGTAAAAAGAGTGTTTCCCTAACAACCTTGCTCTACTCTTAGCTATGGCTGGACAATTACAGCGGAAGTGTTCTACTGCTTCTTCCTCTTCCTCGTCTTTACAACTTCTGCAGTATGCATGCGAAAATACTGCTAGTATAGAAGAGTGCCTACCTAACAGCCAATAGCCGGTGACACAAGCCACGACCTTCGCGATGTTCTCTCTTGAGAGGTTGAGCAATTCTCCTGACATTTTTCTATTTATGTGCGGCCAAATTAGCCTGATTGTAAGACAAGTATTTTCTTCTCTCCTTGACCTATTGACTTCCTGGAGAATATTATTTTTTATCCTTAATTTTCGAGTTGCCATAGGAATCCCAATATCGCCACTGTTTTTAAGCAGTGGAAGATTAATACACTTTCTGGCTAGCTTATCGGCCTTGCAATTTCCTTCAGTATCTGTAAGTCCCGGAACCTAAGAAAGACCGACCTTAAAGACGGTGCTAGATGGTACTATTTAGAGCTGACCGGCATTCCCGAGCAACCTTTGATCTTAGTATAACTGCCTATATTGATTTGATGCCCGTCAGGCTATCCGAGAACATATTTATCGTAGTTCGGAGGCTATAGTAATCCGGAAGTCGGACAGTTAAGAGGCCTGTCAAAGGTGGGTTCAGGAAAGTTGAACAAATAATTCTAGTCCTAATTCATTTGAAAAAACTCCATAGCATACTTTATTTTTTAGCTTGTATCCATCCGTAAAAAATTTATTTTCCCTCTTCTCTATGATCCTTGAGTTTGCCACTCTCTTCTTGACGGGATGTTAGTCTTGAAAAACCTGTCGAAGGATGGATTCAGGGAAAGAGTAATCGAGTTCTAGATTATAACTACTTATAGTGTATAGTATGGAAGAGTAGCCGAATTGCCGGGTCTTCCATAGCTCCATACAATTAAGTCTAAGCGCTGAAGCGGCGGCCACGTATTTTCCTACCAGATATAAAGCAGGAAAGTTGACTAGCACCTCGAGATCTTTATTTGACTTAGTCTTTAAAGCGCCGGTGATGCATAAAAATGCAGTTCTTTGCACCCGGCTCAGCAATTTCGTCCTAAATATGAAAATAAATTTTGTTCTCCATGGGTCGAACCCTTTGACCGTGTTGATATACACATGATTCCGTTCTGTAAATGATTCCGTTTCCGGAATTGAGTAATATGAGAAAAAAAAGACAGTAAATGACATATTTGTCCTGTCATAACTTAATTCTTAATTGACATATCGATTACACCCGTACGTTTAACTAATGTGGACCCAAGTCACATATGGGACTTCGTAACATCGATACATCTTTAGTAAAGTATTTTTGCAAGAATTAATTTTTTCTAATACCCCCTTTTTGCTTCCGCCACTGTCCGTGTCCGAAATGCGCCAAACCAATGCCATGTTGCATGAATCATGTGCAAAATGTTGCCACTAATGCATTTTTAGTGATTGTGCCAAGAAAATTTTTACCAACATACGCATGTGCTTTGTATATTTGTACAAAAAAGAGAAAAACAAAAAACACAACAAATCCAAAATCGTTTGGAAAATCACGTTACTCACATTGCACAGGAGCTGAGGGTGGCGATTGAGAGGGAGCGGTTGCAACGGAAGGCCTGCTGAAAACTTGCTATGATACTTATAAATACATAATATACATACATAAATGCTATCCACGATATGAATATATTTACATGTATGTATGTACAGGGTTGGCCATATTAAACTGACCCATTGAGTAACCCTATAACTTTTTACTGTAATTTGAAATCTAAGGTTTACGTCAACAAGCCAAAGACACTAGGCGCACTTAAGGCCAATATCCGACGGGAAATAGCCGTCATATCGGCCGAGACGCTGGCCAAAACTATGGGCTAAGGGCGACCACTTGCGCGATATCATATTCAAAAAGTGATGTAAACGAATCTCCTTGAACTAAATTAAATGTTTTTCACAATGAAACACAAAAAAATGTTTCTTTTTCCATATTTTTTTAATAATCACATGGGTCAGTTTAATATGGCCAACCCTGTATGTATAGAAAACTCTAAAACATATTCGATTTTCCACGTAACAACAAGCGGCAACTGGCTGAAACGCCGAAAAAGCACAGATGGCGTCATCGTCTCTTACCGACTCAATGGGAATGGCCCAAAACCAATACAACTGCCATATTACAGCAGACATATTTCTATGCATGTTATTAAATAAGTGCATATACATTAGGGTAGAGTAAATTTGTTTTTTGTAAATCGCTTTTGGCAGACCTAGAAAAAATTGGATTTCTATGCCAGAAATAAGGGTGCAAAATAACATTCGTGCTGAAAAGTCCCCGGCCTAACATAAATGGCCCTAGTTTTACTGCATTCATCTCTCTTTCAGTTATTACTAACCTTAAAAAGGCAGCTGTTGAAATTTCATGATATTCTCTTCATTAGTCCGTGAGCTATTGTGCTAAGAGGGACGCTAATTTTGTTATTAAAACAATGGATCGAAAAGAAATTCATGTGTTAAGGGGTCCCAGTGGTCAAGAATTTTCAAACAATCGAGTTTTTTTTTGATATTTAGAAAGTGGTTTTTAAGCATATACTGTACAATTTTTGGAAGGACATTCCCAGTACTTTCGATTCTACAGCCGTTATATGTAGCAGGTAGAGCCACTTTTGTCGCGCGCAGCAGCCAGTAGAGCCACATCAATGGTCGCATTATCCAGTCTCAAAGCTTTAAACTAACTAATCTCAAAACTACTTTTTTCGACCTGATGTTGTCAAAAAAAAAAAAAAAACTATTAAGCCGAATCGTCTGAAATTTTAATACGTTGTTCACAACATCAGTAGCTATCGCCCATACTAGAACCGTGTTACTTGTTACCGATTTTTAGAGTGTCAAATTCAAACCCGCGCCATTTTGTCAAATATGTTTTTTATTATTCTAGTACGGGGCACAGCTACAGTCATACTTATTAATAATGTTTTTGGTTTTTGTGTTTCAGATAAAGAGAAGAGCCAAAGTGGACAACACTGCGCCATTTTTAAAATAAAATTTTTTTTTTCTATTTCATATGTAAAAGAAGTTAAATAAAAAGGCTAAAAAATTTAAATATCGTTTTTCATTTTTTTGTTGTAAAAAAAACTTCCTGAAAATACCCTAAATTTTCGGGCTCTAGATCTCCGGGACCCCTTTATTTTACACTGCTTCTTGATGGGAAAAAATACCGTTCAAGCCAAATAATGGCTTGGAAAGTGTTATGATGACTCCGCTCCATCAGAAACAACAATGGAACGATGGTTTGCTGACTTCAAACGTGGTCGTAAGCATAAAAAAGTTGCGTCACTTAGCTGACATCTCCACGAAGGAAGTGTTCGCTTTATATTGCATGCGCATTTGACTATAAGAAAGCTCTGCTCATCAAGAAAACGCATCGTGTCAACAGTCAATCAAAGCAATGGCAAAACTACATGAATTGAACTTCGAATCGCTTCAACATCCACCGTATTCGCTAGATTTGGCTACCAGCAACTAGCAATCGGCACACCTAAAAAATGCTTACGGGTAAGATATTTCGCTCGCAGAAGGGGTTATCGCTGAGGCAAAATATAAATCGTTCTACAAAAGTGGTATTGAAATGTTAGAACGGTTCTGGAATTATTGCGTTGTTCTTGATGGAAATTATGTTGTTGAATAAAGCTAATTTTGAACAACAAAAGGACGTGTTTTCTTTGTTAGGCCTAGGACTTTTTGGCCCAAGAGTTATCTCATGTTTCAACATTTTCCTAGAACTTTTTAGTTTTTAGATGATTTATATAGACTAGTCTGCACCATTCACGGAAATGATGGCTCTTTCATCTATTCTCAGAAGTATGAAGGCTGAATTTTTGGGATCCAAATCACATTCGACTATAACAAGGTTTTTTACGCGAGATTATGAGGCTTCTGAAGATTATTTCTCTGCAGATATAGTTATTTTTCTTATTCGAATATTCTTGAGATCACAAATTAGTCGTAGAACTCAAGATAATTTCATAGTAAAAATTCAGTTCATTTTCCATTTGCTCTTTGGCCCTTCCATCTAATGTACGACTGAAATGTTTATTCAAGTGCAAGCCAATATCTTTCCTGAAAATCTTCCATTTCTCGAAAATCTGCTATCCGACGTTAGATAGTTAATTTTGCACCATCAGTGACACTCAATTCAGCGTTAGGTTTTTTGCTACACCCAGTTGAGTTCGAATTGTGTGAATATTATCGAATCCATTAAATAAGTTCAGGTCAATTGATGTGCGCGAAGTGCACCCGGAGTTAGCGCACAGAACGGGAATTTTGGAAATCAATTTCTACCTTCTACAAACTTTGACCCAGAGTGTACAATCTGCATAGTTTGCTGAACAAAATTCTGAAAAAAAAAGAATGTTATGTGTACTATATTAAAAAAAGCACTCGTTACAAAAGTAATTTAGAGATATGTGTTATAAAAATTTATACAGAAGTGTACATTTTAGGCTTTGCAGCCAATTTCTTAGCTTTTAGTCCACTCGCCAACTCTGAGCTTTGTATTCACAAGAAAATTTGTGTTGCACAAACAAAACAACAAATCAGTAAATTGGAATTGAGGTGACGCAGCACAACAAACTGCAGTAAGAAAAACTATGTTAACAGGTTGCGCTAAAAACATTGAAAACCCACCAACAAATAATTGCTCAGGGCTGCAACGGCAACATCGACATACATACGTGCATATGGATTTATTATTTGCTGTGCTATAAACCACGCTAAATTTGCAATTGCAATTTCAATTTCAATGTGACGTCAGCGGCAGCAAATGTTGGCAGTCGGCCTCAGTGAATTGCAACGATTACTCTCCTCTATTTGAGTAAAATATGCGCGAAATAAGTTACTTTAGAATAGTTGACGAATGGATGTTGAAGAATGATATTCAATCAAATGCGCGGTATTCAACAGCAGAAACAGAAACAGAGAGACAATGTGACCCTTTGCATTGTAATTTTCTTAACGTTGTAAACTCCCTAAAGCTTGGACGTTGCCAATATCGAATGAGGCGGCACTTGGAGTGTTTGAGAAAAAGATTCTGCACGTTGGCGACGACGAGTATCGCAGGCGATGGATCGATGAGCTTGACGACGACATAGACGTAGTGCAGCGCATAAAGATCCAGCGGCTGCGTTGGCTCAATCATGTCGTCCGAATGCTTCGGCTCTGAAAGTATTCGAGGCAGTGGCAGCTGGTGATAGCAGAGGAGGGGAAAACCTCCTCTGTATTGGAAACGTCAGGTGGAGAAGGACTTGGTGTATCCAATTGAGACCGGAAAAATAAATGACTGGCGTGCTTTGTTAAACTCGGCCATAATCATGTAAGGGGTTGTCGCACCGATCAGGAAGCAGAATATCACTGCAAAAGGCTGCATACAACAATTGCATATTTTGAGTTCTGGCATTACTTTTTCAATACTTCATATAAATGCTTTGTATGTAAAAGATCATATCCAAGGCAAAAATATTGAAAGCATTCCCATATGTAGTAGTAAAAAAATGTTATACCTATACTCGGACATCAGTACCCATCATCCTATTCTTGCAACGTTCACTCTCTCTTAAAGAATTCACATCTTTTTTTCACGGGTTTTGAATCCCTTCAAGTTTACATTTTGTTATATTATAATTTAATGTACTGTAAAACTGCTCACTCAATCTTTTTCTGTAAATTCTGAATAAAAAGGTTAAAAATATGGCTATATTTAATCTATGCAGCAAAATATGACCAGTTATTTAATATCATCAGCGGTGTAAAACAAGGTGATGCCCATTCAACAACCATTCTTCAATCTTTATGCTATTAAAGGACTTCACTTGATCGGGGCATCTATATTCCAGGTTCGCTCTGACTATAGCATACGCGCACGATATAGCCGTTGTCACCCGTAGTACTTGTAGACGCTACCTTGCCGACATTTTTCTAGAGATATTAAGAAATACGAGATTGGTAGGGCTCGCAATAAGCATAAACAAAATCAAATGAGGAACTGAAAAGTGAAAAGGAAAGCATCTGGCGTTATTGACATCGAAGACTTCAGTTTTGTGAGCGTGCCCAAATTTACATATCTCCGCGTACTAATAAGTAACGATAAATCTCCTGAAATCAAGATCTCTCGCACGTAGGTGCAAGCTCGCTATTTAAATATAAATCGCTCATTCGCTCAATTTGGTGCATGCATCTTGCAGACAAGGAGCACGAAGAAGATGCCGATTACAGAATCAGGTACAATAAGAAGCAGTTAAGTATCTGCATCATCCGTATGGATGGCGGTAAGCCATAAAAACTTCTGTTGGACTACAATCCTTTATGATCAAAAGGCCGCGGCAGACCAAAAATAATTTGGCTGTATAACATCATCGAGGACCTGAAAAAATTGGGCGTCAAAAACTGCAAATCTCTAGCGTTGGATCGTATTGAATGGAGGAACATTGCTGAGGCATCTAAAGCCCATCCCGAGTTGTAATGCTAATAGATGACGACGATGATGATAGTTTTTGTTAAGCCTGGGGTGAGCAACCTTTTTATTAATTTGGCCAATTGAAATTTTAAAAAATTTTGTAGAGCGGAAATATAATAACACTTATTAGTAGTTTATATAACTTTATTTAACTAAAATATAAAATTGAACAAGAGCAAGTAAAAAAAACAACAAGAGAAAAATAGAAAAATGAGTTTACTTGACATTTTTAATGGGAAATTTCTCACTGTTTTTTCGTTACAAGCTGATCACTATCAGCCGGAATTGATGAAGTGCATCACTCAATCTTGATCGGTGGTCATTTTTGATTGATTTCATGGTTGAATATAATTGTTCGCAAACATATGTGCGTATTCCGAAAAGCGTACGTCAAAAGCGGAAATTTCTCAGATCTTTTTTTATGAGATTTATAAGAATTTACGATGTTTACTGAAAGAAATACATTTTTTAAATCGGTATTACTCTAGCGGCCGTCGTAGCCGAATGGGTTATTTGAAACCATAATTGAAATTCGTTGATTAAAATGTCTAAATATGTATGTATGTGCATATGTTTGAGAATAGTATCGTTTTGTTTTTCTTAATGTGGAAAGTGAGACACATTATTCTGCAAAAGATGCTGAATTTCATAACACAAATTGTGATTAAACTGTCATTTGCCTTGAAGTTCCATATTAAGATCATTGAGATTTTGAATCAAATCGATAGGTAAAACCAAATTTACACATCCAATCTTTATCACCAAAAGGAGGAAAGGCATATCGCTTCATATCCAAGAACAATTGTATTGGGTATGGGAATAAATTTCCGTCCTTTCTTAGCCAAAGTTACGATGAACAATTAAACACTGAAATACTACGTGATATTATGTGAAGTATGTGCCATTGGAAACTACAACTTAACTTCATTTTTCAGGCAGCATACGGATTCCTCTGACGAAAAATTCGAGTTCTTTTGAATTGATCCATTCATTGAGCCAGTTTGCTCTCGTAAAAAGTGAACCGCTCTCCAATAAGGGCTGACTGCATTGATCGGAACAGCTAGTAATTCGAAGGTGCAATGTCTGGGGAATACGGCGGGTGGGGCAAGATTTCCCAATTCAGTCCCTCTAAATTTTTCTGGAGCGATTTAGAAACGTGTGGCCTGGCGTTGTCTGGCAGCGATATCAGTTTGTCATGTCTACTGACCCATTCTGGCCGCTTTTCTTTGAGAGCTGGACTCAAACGCATTAGCTGCAGTCGGTAACGATCGCCAGTGATGGTTTCAGATGGTTTAAGGAGTTTATAATAGATGACACCCTTCTGATCCCAACAGATGCACAACATAACTTTGAAGCATAAATATTTTTTTTCGCTGTCGATGGATCTGGATCACCTGGCAGGCTCCAACATTTTCGACGCTTAGGGTTAATCTCCATATTTCTCGCCATTTCTTTTCTGCTCACACGTCACCAAACGTCTCACAAAAATAGTATCAGCAGCTATATCTTTTTTACGAGGTTTTTTACGTTGTATACTATTTTTAGCATTGCACCTCTACTAAGCCAATGTGCAGTCTGTGTCAGAAGAAAAGAACCGGCTTTTTTCTTGTAACTTCAAGTTACATTGCTTCGTTCTGGTTTTTACTGCGTAATAGTCCCACTTAAGGGTTACGACGCTAGTGCTACTTCAGGTTAGTGTCGTTCGAAACTTTCCCGTAAACGCAACCAAACAAAAATGAGTGAGAAGTGCGCGAAGCGTTTTGAGGCGGTATTTTCATGCACGCATTCGAAAGAGCCGAAATTATATTACGCCGCGGCTGCAAAAGTAATTTAAAAATCAAAAAAATTTGTTGTGAGGAATTAGCGGTATAAGGCGTACAAAAATGTTGATAACTTTTCCGAGCACGGCTTGAAGCGAGTGGCGACAAAAAAGCAGGATAAGGTGATCATCCAGCGGGGCGCTTCTTTGTGACTACGCCAAGCACGATCAGTTTTTGCTAGAAAGGGAATAAATGTGAGTATCAACACCATTGAACGTCGACTGAAGGAGGAGCGCATATCCTACCGTCCCACATCATCAAAACCACTGCTCTCAGAAAAACACATTGAGAAACAACAAAACCAGAAAATGGCGTCACAGTATTGGACTGGCCTTCCCAGTCCCCAGACGCCAACCCCATTGAACATTTGTGGGGAACTATGAAAACGCATCTTACTGAAAAGCCAGTCCATGATATAAAGCAACTCGTGCGTCAAGTACGCAAAATCTAGTCCTGTTTGTCGACGAAAAGTTCAAAGCATATCGAGAAGATGCCAGGCTATACTCGACAACGATGAAGATTACACGGCTTATTGAGTAATTGCGACTCGTAGTTTTCTACATACTTTCATGTAAACAAATTTTAAATATATATCTTTTATACTTCATGAATAATCGGGGTTCCTTTTTTCTGACATAGACTGTACTTCCGTATTAAAAATCAGCTCACCATATTCAGTTTTTTATTCTTTCAGGAATTATTTAAATTCAAGGTTTGGTACTGTGACATTTGG
Source organism: Anastrepha obliqua (assembly GCF_027943255.1). NCBI lineage: Eukaryota > Metazoa > Arthropoda > Insecta > Diptera > Tephritidae > Anastrepha > Anastrepha obliqua. The sequence goes on from NC_072893.1 coordinate 67,913,567, forward strand.
CACACTTATTGTTTTCACACACCAATTTTGCTGATGAATTATGCAATAGTTATTGAATATTTCCTTTGACTTTATTAATGCCTTGGATAGCCTTCCCTTAACATTGACATTGCTCGTGCTCCATCTGTCCATATACCGATAATCTTTTCTAATAAAATTCAAAAATCAAAAATCAACACAGACTTTAGTTTATCGCACAGGTCTTTGCTTGTTGTAATCCCTTGCATTAGAATCAGTGAAAACAATTCGGCAGTAATATTAAATTTAGTGTCAATACCACGAAAATATACAGCGAGTTGCGCTGTATCGCTAATATCGCAACTCTCTTCAAGTACCAAAGAACAGTATTCGAATTTAGCAATGCGTTCACGAAGCTTTGTTGCTATGTTCCCGACAAGTCTTCAACTCTCCTTGCAATGGTAAATCTTGATAAGCGAATTTTTGAAATAACATTCATTTTATCAGGAAATGATGTTTCTGCAACAGTAGTCAGGCATTCCTTTATCACCTCTCCATACGCAAAGAGTTTAATTTTTTTTGCCAGTATTTCACTGAGAACAACATGCTTGAATGAGACGTGCGTAACTCGTCGCATAAATATGTTTCGGTTTTGTATGTACTACTATTTTATTATAATTAATTTTATAGCAATATATTGATGGGAGAAAGTCGGTAAAATAAATTCAGTTTTAGAAATGCTTGGCGGGGCGCATAAAAAAGTTGAAAGGGCCGCATGTTGCTCATCTCTGTGTTGAACAATAAGCTATACTTTTATAAAAAAATAATGAACATTAAAATAAATATTAAATTAGTGAAAACAGGTCAAAATGTCAAGGTGTAATATTTTATTTTGCCGGCTCTGTGTGTACAAGAAATAGCTGTCATAATTAGAAAAGTAATGTCATACGAAACAAAAACAGAATATACTTATGCATATGTGTGCATCACCATATATATATATACATATATGTAAATGCGTGTATAAATAAATATTAAATTCCCTATTACCATGAAAAACTGTGTGGATTTCTAATTGTGCTAATATGAACAGATTTGCTGTCAGATATCGAATATCAAAAATCACCAAACGATGACAGCAACTTAAGTACCCACAGCCAAGTAAGTGTAGGCTATGGAAGTGTATGAGGCCTGAGCTCATAAATCTTTTAAAAGTACTCGTAACTATATCCAAATTAGATCATAGAACAGTTAATTGTTTGAAGGTATATGAACAAATATTTCTACATTTACGAGTATGTATGTATGTGTGTACGCACATACAATTAACAAAATCATGCCACTCATACGCTTTAATGCGATTATTTCAAATACTCTAAATCTAGAGCAGTGATTCCTATTTGTAGTGCACAATATTTATATTTTTTTGTACTGATATACGTACGTATGTATGATTCACAGGTAAGTATTGTTGTGATTTTTTGTATAGACCTTTTTTACAACAAGTGCCTCGTTGTAACTTTTTAACTGTTAATACAATCAACAAATTAGCCGTTAATTGGCGGTCCGCCACATACCAAGTGATTAACTTAGAAAATCAATAAATCATAATGGCATTTACGTTACAAGTAAAATCAATTTTTTACCAAGTGCGTATGTTTGTATGTACGCAAGCATTGCCTCTGAGACCGGAAGTGGCGCATAGCTGCCACGAGCTCCAATTATGTGTATGCGTATGTACAACAGCCAGCGCATATTTTTATGATTTCGATTACAAAATTTACAAATTTTACAAATTTATTTCAAGAACGTGACTTTTCTATACCAATAATGTCGAGTTTTGGCTATTCATACCACCTTGAGAAAGATTTTAAAAGCGTATTTATTGCGCTTTCTAGTCGGTTTGTTGAAGATTGATAAGGCACACTTAATTTTCTAGTTGCAAAGGCGCAATGATGCTGTACTGCCACTGATGCTTTAATAGAATCGCAACCACTCTGTGGCCTTCCTCCTTCTAATAACTGCAGGGTTGAAAATGCATGAAATGAAAGGTATGAAATGCGGTGCTCTTACTTAACTCACTGGTTATTTAACCATTCCAAATCGACTGCGTTTTTCCCTGCTCTGCCTAGAGAGACATAATACAGATTATCCGGTGGCAGAATTAGATTTTAAATTTAAAGTTTCCCCTAATCGCTGATTTCATGAGCGAGAAGGGGACTGCGTTACCTTAATCGTTATTAAGTCACGATGTCATTGTGGACGGATGATCAACGTATGTTCGCTTATATCAAGGCGACCATCTCAGTTCTATGAGAAAGTATCGTTCGCGAGGTTAATGATACCTCCAGCACACACGGAGTACCAGGGTGATTCCAAGAGATTGCAAGAATCGATGTAGCGTTTAATATTGTAGTATATTTAGAAGAAATAATTAAAAACGAAATATAATCTTGCCCTCTTTGTAATAGTAAATGAAATAAACTTTTATCATTAGTAATTCTTTTTTAATTTAAGTTATAATTCCTACTTCTTTCACCCGGTACATATTTCTTCTTAAGGTCTAACAACACTTCGTATAAGTGTGCGGTTTAAGGTAGACAAATATATTGATATTTCAAGCCTTCTACAGTCGTACCTCTCAACGTTCCGCGTTCATTTACCAAGGAACTATTCTCATAGACCCTGGGCACGCATTACTAGTATACAAAAGGTCTTTAGGTTCCAGTGGCATTAAATAAAAGTTCCATCGAATTGTTATTGAACTAGAAGATAGCATTCAGAAACTCTCATGTAGTAGATTGTCTTCTACAACCGAGTTTAAATTATTTTTCTTTAAACAAAAATATGAAAAAAATCTGAGGGGATGATTTTAAAAAATTACGAAACATTGTTTTTCCAAAATATCAAAAAAAAAAACATTAACAAAAATATATTGTGCTTTCATCAAATTAAAAGAAAAAACACATTACATAAAAACAAGGCCAACAGGTGTTTTTTTTGCAAAATTAAAAAAAAAAAACAATTACAAAAACATATTGTCTATTGAATTTAAAAAAAAAAAATTGTTAACACAAAATATATAACATAGAAATTTATCAAATGTAAGAAAATATTAACAAAAAATATATTTTTTATCATATTTAAAAAAAAAATTAACAAAAAATAATGTGTGTTTATCAACTCTTTGCAAAAAAGAAAAGCTTTGGCAAACGGATAGTGTTTTTTATAAAATTAAAAAGCAAATCTAACAATTATTTTTCAAAATTAAAGGAAAAATTTAACAAAAAAATTTGTTTTTCCAAATAAAAAAATTGGGAAAGAAATAATGCTAATTTATCAAAGTTTCAAGAAATTACCTTTTTATTTAAATGTTTTTAATTTAAAAAAGTTTAGAAGAAAAAATTGTAACAAAAAAATATTTTTATCGAATTAAAAAAAAAGTAACAAAAAATATTATGTATTTATCAACTCAGCAAAAAAATGTGTTTTTATAAAATTAAAAAAAAAATGTCTAACAACTTTTTTCAAAATTAAAAAAAAAATGTCTAACAACTTTTTTTTTCAAAATTAAAAAAAAAATTTAACAAACGAATATGTTTATTTTAATAATTTTAACAATTTAATTTTATCAAAGTTACAAAAAATTACCTTTTCATTTAAATGTTTTTAGTTTAAAAATGTTTAGAAAATAATACATATTGTTTCTATAAAATTTTTTCAAACAAAAATTTTAAGAAGCAAATCTTTTTTTATCAAATTAAAAAGGAAATGCTGCCTTTTTATCAAAGTTACAAAACAAAAATTACAAGTTTTTTTTTAATTAAAAAAAATTAACAAAATAATATTGTTTCTTTCATATATTAAAAAAAATTTAACAAAAATATATTATGTATTTATAAATTTTCTTGAAAAATAAAAATATTTGCGAAAGAAATATTGCCTTTTTTTACAAATTTACAAGAAAACCAAATGGCCAACAATTTATTCACAATTAAAAAAATACACAAAATAATATTGTTTCTTTAAAATTTTGTATTATGTATTTATCACATTTAAAAAAAATTACCAACGACATATTATGTTTTTTGTCAAATTTACAAAACAACAGAAATTACCTTTCCTTTTTTTAAATAAAAGAAAAAATAAAATTGTTTCTATCGATTTTTTTTTCAAAAAACCAAGTTTTTATTAAATTAAAAAAACACCTAAATAATTTTGTTTCTGTAAATTTTCATGTATTTATTACATTTAAAAGAAAAAAAGTGCCGACGAATTATTTTTATCAAATTTACAAAATAAAACAGAAATTACCAAAAATTGTTTGCACAAGTAATTGAAAAAATAGTATTGTGTGTATCATTTTCTTTCAATAATAAAAATAAGTTTTTATTAAAAAAAAAAATTTGCAAAAAATTGTATGTTTATCAAACTTAAAAAAAAAAAATTAGTCAAAAAATATTATGTTTACAAGAAAAACTCCCAGTTTTTTTTTTCACAATTAAAAAAAATTTACAACGTAGTATTGTTTCTATCAAAGTAAAAAAAAAATACTAACAAAAAAAAAAAGATTACAGAATTATAATAGAAAAAATTTTAACAAAAAAATATTATGTTTTTATTAAATAATTTTTTTAAGTATATTTTATGCTAAAAATTTGTTTCACTCTTCCTATTAGAAGGTTCGTAGAATGATTGGCGACAATGTTCAAAATACTAAGGCGCTTTGACATGGAAGTGCTCTTATATTTAAATAATCTTGCTAATACACTTAATCATTCAATTAAGTTTCTAAATACATTTTTTACTAAATAAAAAAAATAATGACGTTGAGTGATGGAGATCTTTATTTTGATCTTTTCGCGCTCCATTGCGTGCCCGTTTGTGTACTGCAGCTCTCTAATTCACAAGTGTCAAGTATGATTGACGTTCGACAACATTTGCAAAAATTATAAATCTATAAAATAAATTAAATTCAACAAGTTTGTAGAGATGATAAAAAAATCCAATACAATTCATTTGGAATGATGTGCTCAAAGTCCCACAGATCGCTTTAGCGCTTGCCGCGAAGAAATCAAGAATCCAATTAACTGCTTATGACTAATAATTTTACATTCATACGTATGCACATGAAACAAGGAATTAGCATATTTCTAATTATGTATGAACATACAGATTTTACTTTCGGCCTCCGGCTTATGACAACGATGTAATCTATACGAGTGCAGAAATACTTGAAGTATTGGCAACGATCGTAAAAATTACCGCATAGCAGGAGAAAACGCAATTAGCAACTACAAAAAGACACAGTAAAAAAGTGCGTAATACTGCGTATGCGGAGCGCGCCAGAGACGCGGGAGGCATTGATATTGAAAGTTTGGCAATTGACTGCCTGGTAACTGAAAATGTTGGCAATAATTTTGGCTGGCACGTAACTTATCAAATATGCGTAATTTTCTGCAAAAACATAAGCAAATGAATGTACGTAACTATGGGGTATTTTTAGAGGTGTGCCACTTTGTTACAAATAAAAGGCGAACAATTCAATGAGATTTTGAAAATTTTGGCTTGCAAATCTTTTTTTGTTTTTGCCTTTTATGTCTACAAACTTTTCGCGCATATGGCAATGTAATTATGATTTTGAAATAAACAATCGTACTGATTCCGTAGCAGAAACGAGTGACTTAACGAACTACCGCACGGTACACTAGCAGACTAGCATAGCAAACTGCTCATCAAGCAGTTTCTGCTAGGGAGTTACCGTAGGCCTCATCACGCAGGCATCCGCTTGAGCCTGAGCCACCTCCCAGGCACGTCAGGAGGCACTTCCCCAATTACGCGGACGAGATCCAAGACAAAACAGACAGACAGCTACTGGATCGGACAGTATACAGACATGCCATAAACGACATTCAGCGGGAGACCATTACTACCTTCCTGAGCTCCCGACCTAGCTAAGCTCCGTTATCGGAGTCCAACCACCACCTATCGCAGACGAAGAGCGCCAACTTCCCCGAGAGTCCCGCGTAACCTTAGCACAATTACGTTCTGGATACTGTAGCAGGTTAAACTCCTACTTATCAAGAATCGACCCCAACATATACAATATATGTCCGGCATCTGAAGGCGCCCCGCACGACATTTTTCAAAAGCCCCATCAAACCCACTCACCTAACACCCCTCTCCCTCTGGACCCAACCTGTCGAAACAGCTAGTTTTCTGGGCCTACCGTTAGATGAGCTAGACGAAGACGACCGGTGATTACACTACACTGACAGGGCAAAGTTACTGCTACAACAACAAACTACTGCAATCGACAGGCGATTCTACGTTAACGGAGCGACCAGGGTTATGTGCCAAATGCACGGACTATCAATTCAGCAGCACAACCTAAAATATGTAGGAAATTTTCGTGAAATTACAACAACAATAATAGTCACATTATCTAGCCTCAAGTGCTGCCAGAAGAAAGGCGCATGCGCTCAATCCAGCCCAGCTCTATCTTGAGTTTAATAAGGGAACTGCGTCTGGATGAGGAAGTGCAGACCTCAAATTAATGATGTCTAATCTAACGTAGGCAGCCAATTGAAAACCCTGTTCTTTTTATATTAGTTGGTTTGGACAATAAAAATTCGCTCTAAAAATTGGTGGTTTCACGCGCTGTACGGCAAAACTTGCTGGAACTATGATATTTAGTACTTTAAAAAATTAAAAAAATAAAAAAGTGTAGAAAAATGTAATACTTTATTAATACCTTTAAAAATTATACCCCAATGGCGCATCTGGTGCTCTGTGAATATCTTGTAGTGAACATTGATTTTGGAGATACATTTTTTAAAATTAGTTCAGTACTCGTACAAGTCTTTACCTCGTATTTTGGGCGAGCATGCCGAACAGATATTTCAAAAACAGGTTCTTGCTTGTCAACTAAAGTTTATTACGTTAAAAAAAGCACCCTTTGCATATTCTCATTTGTATGTAAAGCCTTTCAAGTATAGAAGCCGTTTGTCATGTAAGCAAATGTGAGCCATCTAGCAGGTTGTCTGCATTGTCGCCTTGCCGAACTGTTGATTAATTGGTGTTACTTTGACAAATTACAATCATAACAAAATTTAAAAAACACACAAAATTGCTCCCAATATAATTTATATAAAATTAAATAAAAAAATTTTAGCTGTTGCCTATCTGTCGCACACAATAATATATCGGGGGTGCCATTAAGACCGCCTATTTCGAATTTAGCGCCATTTTTTTAATGTATAGGCCGTATAGGGTTGTTTTTGACAGCTGTCTTGTGTAAGCATTGAGGTTTGTGAGGGAAGAGAATTACATGGGCGTGCAGTGCATAGAAATTGTGAAAATCTGCTACCGATAAAGTGACCTTGCTGAGACAATTTGGAAATTTATTTATTTATCTATTTTATAAGAAAAACAAGCTAAATTGGGAATTTAAATATTAGCAGTCAATATAAAATCAATAATGAGTAACTAAATTTACAATTTTTACAAAATTGGCTCTTGATAAAGCAGACTGGAATTGGATAATGAATTATAGCCTCCAAGCGCGCGAGCAATGGGTGCATTATTCTCAAATTTAGTCTTAAGGATGCAACAGAGGCCTCAAATCGTAAGGAACTTAATACCTGCTTAAGAAATATTTTTTGAACGCACTCAATTCTATTTATCGAAAGTTAGTTGTGAGGTCTCCAAATAAGGTCTCTCTCTCTCTATGTAAGAACGAACAAGAGCCGTAAACAGCAATTTGTAAGTTTTTTTATATCCTTGTTCATTTCGTTCAGAAGCATTGAAACAAGACTCACAAGGCACAAAACTTCATCGTACACCGTTCTAGGCAATTCTTTTTGCGTCGTCCCGTGTGATGCCGGCATTTGGTAAGTCGCACAACATCGACCTCCTCCAAGTAATCTTTGGTCGATCGCGACCTCCGCTCCCTTCCGGGCTCCAGTCCAGTGCCATTCTCGTGATGCTATTTGGTGGTTTTCTAAGCTTGTGACCTATCCTTCAACACTTTTTGCGTTTGATTTGCCATAGAATGGGCTCCTATGGATATTCTACAGATGATGCGAACTCATTTCTTGACGAAAGATTGTAGCCTCTGTGTGAGGGTGTGAGAGACCAGCCATATTTCACTTTCGTACAACAACACCGACTTCACACATGAGCTGAATATTCTCAGTTTAGAGCGCCTGGAGGCTTGCGAACTCGTTCATACTTTGTTTCGCCTACACTTGATATCTTCATCTACTCCAGCGTCTGTCGTGATAGTGCAATCGAGGTATTAGAAACTTTCGACAAATTCCACCAGGCACCCGTCAACCATTATACACTTGTTGTATTGTGGTTGATTCTCATAGCCTTTGCCTTGACACTGTTGACCTCCAGTCCGACGATTTTGGTAGAATAAAATTAATGTGACCACTGAAGGCAAATTTTGTATCGAATGAAACTCCAAGATCCACTTTGAAGTATATTATTAAAAATTCAGTAGGATCTGTTGAAAATGTGCAGACGCCTCGAAAATGTTAAATATAACAATTTGTTTAATATTCAAAGGCGCGTCTTCATGCACCATCGGCGAAGATTGTTCAAGTCGAGTTGAAGCTTCTGAGCATACACTGAGTCCTTAACAGAAGAGTCCAAACAGAGAAAATGTTTAAATCGTCCGGGAAGAGCAAAAAATCCGAAAAGGAAAATATTTGCTTACGTCATTGATAAAAGTGACAAAAAGAAGTGGCCCTAAAATGCTCCCCTCCGTCAAATATGACTGAAGCCATTGCAAAAAGGTTGAGTGAAACCTCAATCAAGCTAAATTATTGTATTTACTAGAATCTCTTGCGACACTTTGTCAAAGTCCTTAGAGAAGTCAGTGCAAATGTTATCAACTTGGTGTACTTACAGAACTCACTAAAAATACTGAACAATTTTAATATCTTTGCCGCAATGATGTGAATTGGCCTACATGGTAAAGTGATTTAACAATGTTAAGAATTTTTCTTTGAGTTTTTTAAGAGGAAAGGTGTTAATCAATAATCCAAGTCAAATTTCTGAAACTTGCTGATATTCTTGACCTGAGCCAGAGAAATTGTTTCAGCACTGTGACAAAATGTCATCGCAAATTTCGTCAGAGGAACTAGCAAGTACCAACCACATAGTAAAATGCTCAGCAAGCAGTTTCTTCTGGAATTTTCTCCGACACACCGCATGACACCAACCACTAACCATTCACATGCCCTATCAAACTTATGCACCTAACACCCCTCTTTCTCTTTGGACCCAATCGGTCGAAACAGCACGTTTTCTAGGTCTACCGTTAGATGGGTTAAACGAAACGAAAGGTGACTACATGGCATTTGAAGGGCTTAGTAAGCTACTACAACAACAAGTACCAACCGTCCCCAGACAGTCATTTATTATTTTTTACAATAAAAACTTCTGAAATAAAAATTTTTTTTTTTCAAAATTCCCAAATAGGCGACAATTCTCAAAAGTGACACCCTATATAATTACGGAAATAGTCCAACGTTTTCTTCAATATACTCAATTGTGCGTAGTAAATGCCCACCACCGTCTGTGGTTATATTTATTTATGGCTCCACCTTTGCCTATAAAATAAACAGGATTAATTCTTCAGACGCATGCACATACATACATACTTACGCGTGCTTACCTATGCATAGGTGCGTGGTGTAGGTGCCAGCGAATGCCTTTCTTAGACTTATTTATATTGTACAAACTTGACAAATGAGTTTACTATTTCTTTATGTTTCTTATTATTTAGATGTCGGCTTTATTTTCAGCGCCAGCACTGATCCATAACCAATGAAATGGAAAGCGTGTGGGTTGCTTGAAATCCGATAGAAAAACAAAATGCGGTTACCTGTCAAGGTTATGGATACAGAGTGAAGTGCGTACAGAAATTGCGTGCTCTGATTTTGTCCACGAAAGAGCTTAAATATCAACTGAGGACAAGTGCGACAAGTTTGTTTACCACTTTTCATAAAAATATTACAGCTTCTGAAAATAGAACGAAAATAGGCATTATTTGTGATGAATAGGCGGCGTTAACAAATCACGAAAAATATTGTGAATCTTTGGGGTACTTAATTGCACACAAACTTTGTAGGTTTTAGATCAATTTGCCACAGATAATTTTTTAAGCTGGTCAGAATTTATTTAACAAAATGGCTACTGAGCTCTGGCATTCCATCTGGAGATGAGCTCCAATTCGACAATTTTGAATTTGAACTGTAGACCCTACCTCTCTGGTGAGGCCAGGCCCAACACAATGTTAGACGATAGTTTTGAATAAAAAATTTAAAACAAAACATTTGAATGAAGAATTTAAAATAAATGAGAATTTAGTGCAATTGATACCAAACCATACCGTGGATAATAGCGAAAATGAGTAAAAATGGGTCAGAAGTAAAAATTTTGCAAATATTAGTTTGAGGAATATTATTTTCAACAAAGAGAAAATTCGGTAAATTTTACAATTTTTTTGATAACATCACAAAAATAATCGTAGCTGACGGGCATGTTAGTAGTCGTAGCATCGCCCAGGAACTTAGGATCGAACATAAAACAGTTTTAAACCATTTGCGCAAAAATTCGACTCAAAAGTAATGGATTTTTTCCCCCAACTTATATATCCCCGTAGTTCCTAGGTGGAACAAGGGGCCTCAGCAGTAACAAGTTTTTTTATAATAACTATCACACCACCCGTAATATGGGATAGTTTTATAATAATTTAAACATTTTTATTTATTAAAATAAAAATTAGTCCGCAAAAAAAACTGCCTTACAGACTAATACAGATGCTTTAACAAAGGGCAATAATAATCTTATTTAGTACGTCAAAAATATAACAAATAACATGTTTTATTTATATTTTATTTTTCATTTATGGGCAAAATTAAGAAGTTTAATGAAAGAGTGTTTAGAAAAAGTTCAGTCAATCTCAAAAGATTTTTAGACAGTATTGCATTCTATCAGAGCGGTAATGATGGGTGCATTTCTTCCATACACAATTGTTGTACACTAGGGCGGGTCGATTTAAAAATCGCTCATTGCTCTGTGAAAATCGTATTCTAGGGATCAAAATAAGAAACTTTGCCGAAGGAACCATATCTCTAACACGAATTCTGATGTCCCCCAATTTCAAAATATCACCATTTTTGGCCTTTACATGAAAAAATTAGCTAAATGGCTATGTTTTTTCTTTATTTTTATTTATTTATAATAATATTTATTATTTATTTATAATAATATCTATTTTTTCTCTTAAGAAATTTATTTAGTCCGAACATATGTAAATGAAAAAATTAATTTAAGTGAGTTATAGAAAATAAACTAAAAGGTTCGACCCAAATTGGGGGACATCAGAATTCGTTTTAGAAGTATGGTTCCCTTGGCAAAGTTTCTTATTTTGATCCCTAGAATATGATTTTCACAGAGCAAAGGGCGATTCTTTTGCCTCCCCACAAATCGACCCGGCCTATTGTACACCCATTATGGGAAAAATATAAATTACAAGGCGCTCTGGATAGGGTATTAAGGGTATTAAGATTCGTTCCAGAAGGCAGGAGCATCTAATATCAAAGACGAAAGATAAAGACAAAATAGATCGGCGAGACTGCAGAGATTTCAAATTGATAAGCAAGCATCTAGAATAGTATGAGGGTATGGGATCATTAAAACGAAGGAAACGTAGAGCAAAGCCAATGAAAACTTTTGGAAACGTTAAATCTCCATTTTAGAATGAACAAATGATGTGTAGACCAATTTAGGACTTCTTGAGCCACAGAACTTGAATATAAGGACTTTTTGAGCCAAATTTGTTAAATTCAAAGATTCTCAAATTCACAATAAATCAAGTAAAATTAAAATGAACCAAGAGTAAAAATATGTAAAATATGTAAATGAATAAAGAAACTACCGTAGTAAAGGTACAAACAAAAAAAAAGCTGCCGTAACGGAACAGACGAGTGCAGTTTTATAATAAAAAAAATATAATAAAAACGGAGTACTCTGGACTATATGGATGTTCATCCTACCATTTAAATTATAGTTAAAAAAATATTGTTACTGATTTTCTGAATTATCAATCACTTCTCAAACATTTCTCCATATGAATATTGCACGTTTTTTGGCGACTCGATTCAAATTTTTCGTCCAACAGGGATGCTTTGTTATTGTTTTTAACAGTTTAAATAACCATAAATATCTCTTATAACGAATTAATTTACGTGGTATGCCTTTGTTGGGCTCTTCATAGGCTTTTTTGACAAATTACGCGAATCTAAAACCAAAATTGATTGTTTAATTGACATTAAAAAAAAAATTTAAGGCCCCATTACGTACCAAAATTTTTTAGAAATTACCCGCTGAACATATGGCATAATAACACGGTGGGGAACATGCTTGGAAGTAGGCGACATTTACTGGTCCCCGAGCTGGTGTGATTTAACGCAACGCGACTTTTCTCTGTAAGGCTACGAAAAATATCTGATCTATGCAGACAAATCATTGGCGATTGCCGCTGTAAAGGTCAAATTAACCGACTTTCTTCATGATTAAATCCCACTTATGTATAATAGATATCACAAACAAGTAATTCACTAAGATACGCCCCTACAACGATAACGCGGCCGCCATTCGCCCGAAATTATGTATAAATATACATATTTCCCCCAAAATGAATAAACAAAACTTAAATTGTATATAGTATAACTTATTTTCAAAGCTCAACACTCTTAAGCACTAAAAAAGCAATATCCCTCAGAGTTCTGCCCACTTGGGTAGGGCCATAAGTGCCGCTTAAAATATTTCGCTTGAGTGTCCACTTGATACTGTCCTTGATCTAGTGCCATATAAAAGAAGAGTTATGTAAAGATATTTGCATAGATATTGTTGATAGTTTTTACTTGTAAACGCAAAGCTCTTCACAACTTTAAATTTTCAACTAATAAGCACCTTCTGTGCTCCCATAAGCGGCATGACTTTATTCTCGACAGGCGATATGTACTTCATTTTTTTCTGGTGCTCTACCAAACCAATGTTCTTCTACTTCATTCTCGAAGTTCCATCGGTTTTTCGGCTGCCGTTGAAGCAGCTGTCGCGCTGAGATCAACTAAACTGCGTTAAATAACTATGTGCGGCACTAGGACTCATTGAAAAGTTTCGATAATTTATTTGACAAATTGTTTAATTTTAATAATTTTTGTATGAAAATTTAGTTCATCCTCACATTCATTCAATCATTTAAATCCAAGTTTGAAAATTTGAGGAAATTAAAAAAAAATTAACATTAAAATTTCTTACTGTTTAATCACAATTTTTAGAAAAATTTCGAGTAGATACTCATTTTTGTAGACAATTAAATTTTGATATATGTATGTAAAAAGTGCAGGTTGCGTTGATTTTTGACAATTTTTGTTGCGGGCGATGTCTGTGTTCTTCTAAACAAAAACAAATGTTGAGCATTCGCTATAGCTGATCTCATCCTGAATTCTGAGATTCTTCAAGTGACAATGGCAGCAAAGTTAGGAATCATAATGTAACCAGTAGTAAGAGTACTGTCTAATATTTTCAGGACAGTTCTGAGTGTCATCAAGATTTTGTATTGCCTAATATTCATCATCAATAAAAGATGATCTCCATCTAAGCTTTATAGTATTAAACGTAAATATAATAATTTATGTAATTCAATTTTTTCAATTCATTTAATTCTTTCAATTACAAACTTCATGTATCTGGAGGAAGATGCTCAAACATTAGCAACAATAACATTGAAAAGTGTCGACATAATTTTTGAAAATTGGCCATAAAAAACAAATACCAGTTTAACTTTGGCCGATAAAGCAAATGACTTCAAAGAAAAAGCAATGACAATCAAGAAAGAATGGTAAATATAATGTTACGAATGCGCACACGCGCTTCTGGAAGCCCAAAGCAAGCTGCGCAGCAAGGCCATGGCCAAGCAAATAGGCATCGTTGAATTGACAAATCGTTGAGTGGACAAACTACGCCTAATGTGTGCAAGTGTAAAGATGCCCTGCAGGAAAGACCTAAACTAGTTCGGTACGTGAGAATCTCGCAGCTGAAAAATAAATATAAGGTGGCGCAAACTTAATCAGAAAATTTGTAATTTGATAGCACTGGAAAGAATCTGCCAAACATTACATCTGTTTGAAAGCAATTAGTGTTCATTAGTAAGACCACATTCATGTAGGGAAACATTTGTTGCTTCAACTCGTGCTCTGTCAACACCCTTTGTGTGCTCGTTTTTTCCAATGTTGTTGTTGACTGTGGACTAAAAACTAACAATTACAAGGTATGTGAACACGGCGGTAACATCGCTGTTGCCGCTCAAACAGAAAAGCAGTAGAGCACGTATCCTATGATCAAAAAGTACTGGGAATTTTTAATTTAAACGAATCGCGCACGTGGGAACCGGCCCGTATTTTTTTCTTATGTTGGTAAGACTGTAAGACACACATCTGTCACTTTTTAGCGCCATTGGATCATTTGAGAGATGCTGTACGTCGCAAACGGTCGGAAATGTAGACAAACAATTCTTGGATTTTGCATGATGATAACGTGCCATCGCACCGAGCCCAAATTGTGTTGGATTATTTGACCAAACACCAAGTAAATACCATCGTCCAAACTCCGTATACAGCTGATATGGCCCCGTGCGACTTTTGGTTTCCCAATTGAAGTTCCCACTTCGCGGAAGGCGATTTCAGCCGATAGAGGAGATCAAAGAGAATGCGACGATGGAGCTGAAGGCCATCCCTTCGTCGACCTACCTCATATCTTAAAGAGGATAAAATAAATTTGCCTGAAATTTAATTCTGTTTTGTTTTATTTAAACATTACCGGTGCCTTTTGATCCTAGGGTATATGTGAAAATGAAGGCTTACATCATTCGAAATTATTATTATGGGTGATTAATTTTGCGTCACCTTGTATGTAAATGTATGAATATTTACATCCACTTGTGCTTAAGTTACTTCATTTCCTTACAATATTCATATTTTCATACTAAATTGTTTTCTTATCCATTTAGAGCCTCACATTACTAAGTAATCATTTTAATCCATTCGTTTGCTTTCTGGTTGTATCGCCCTAACTGTTCTCTTTACAGCGCTCGTGCCCCATAGATTTTCTGCTGGGTTTAGGCCTGGACCTTATGCTGGCCGCCCAGGACATTTAATGTAGTTACCATTCAGCCAATCCTTTATAACCCGCGGTCAGATACCCATCGACCTCGTGGTCCGGGAAGGAATGGATGCGTGTAACTAAAAGAAGAAACACGTCATCCCTAGCTTCCCAGAACGTAGACACCAAACCATGCTGCGGTGGCAAAGCCGATGGAACACTGAACCGAGTGGCAGATGGACGGCGAAACTTATTCCATCAATTGACAAATGGGTCCAAAGGAACTTCGGAGAAGTGAACTACTTCTTAACTCAGTTCCTCTCGGGCCATGGATACTTCCGGAGTTACCTATACCGTATGGGCAAGGTAACCGATTCCAAGTGCATATACTGCAAAGCACCGAGCGATGACGCTGAACACACGTTTTTTAGTTGTGACAGATGGCTCGCAGAAAGAAATGCTCAGAGGGAGCAGGTTGGCGACATCGCACCGAGCAACATAATCAGCGAAATGCTCGAACGCGGGGACAACTGGAGCGCAGTAAGGAAATACATCGAGACGTACTACGGAAAAAACAGATTGACCTCGACACAGTGCAACAAAGCGAAGCCGCACAGATAGAATAGAATAGGGGGTGAATAGAATTGGTCCTTTATGGATGCCGTTTTGGGCCCTCCCGAAGTAATATAGAATGCAGTTCCGGGAAAGGTGTCTCCCCAGAAGGAGAGGGGGGATCATTTTAGTGGCCACACCACACGACGCAGTAGACGACGGTCACTGTAAGTGCGAAGACATTTTGAACCCTACCTCACCCACCAAAAAAAAAAAACTAAAATTCCCTTATAACCCTTGGGTAGTGGCTAGGTCTGTCAACCTATTGGAATATCCATATATTTTTCCATTATTCCTACAAGGAACATAGGAAAGATAGGAAAAATATTTAAATTTTCTCTATCTAAAGCTAGAGTTTTTATCTCTCTCCAGCTCTTGTTTTGGGTTGTAATTTCGAGCTCGGTCTACCTTCTCCAGGTATGGGCTGGACATCCTGGCCCACGGCTGCCCTGCGGATTCCATTCGATGCCCATTTTGGTTACGTCGCTCGTTAGTCTAAGCAGAAGGTGGCCAATCCATCGCCATTTCCTTTTCCTAACTTCAACGTCAATAGCATATTGTTGAGTTATCTCGCATAGTCTGTTATTCTTAACAACTTCTGACCAGAAAATGCCCAATATTCGTCGCAAAAACTTGTTGCTAAAAACTTGCACAGAACCGTATAGGAGTACTAAATTTAGAAATGAGTTGAAATTTTTTATTTTGATGTGTGTTGACAAAAAGGAGGACCTCCATACTGGTTGTAGTCACCCAAAGGTCTATCTCGCCTTCCCAAGTATGAGCTCTAAGTTGGAATATCTACGCGAGAAACAAATCACCAGCATAAATTCCAGTTTAATGTCTTTTCAAAACGTTTTTGTTCATGATACCCATCATCTTGCCTTGAATTTGGGCAAAGAAATCATCGCCAGCTGATGTGAAATATCTTCACGTCCTTGCTGACGAGCTATCGTATTTTACTCTTTTTTTGTTTGTTTAGGGATTAATTCTTGCATTGGAGGAGACTTATAGTCTTCCATCATTCACGCAGATATCAAATTTTGTTTCATCGCTCCGAATTATTGACTTCCAATAATTTAAGATTTTGTGCAAATGTGGTTTGGTAAATGAGAATCTTCTAGAAATAATCGTTTTTGGTGCATTGGGTGATCTGGCGATCAGTCTATTCAAGGAATTTTTTTGTAGTCGGCGACGTAAAGTTTGTATCGATATTTTTATGTTATAATTACTTTTCAATTCATCCTTTATTTCGCTAGATCTTATGCAGAATCTGCCCTGCTTAATCTCACCAGTTTTCTATCATTTGCCAAAGTTGTATTCCTGGGCTTATTGTGCCGCTGTTTTTCAAAAGTTCCATTTTTCTGGTAGTGTTGATATGCATTGCTAACCTTTGCTATGGAAAATCCTTCACTCTCTGTTACTTTTACCACTGTTATAAATTTTTTGATTCATTATCATACGATCTTCCTTTCAGAAGGGTTAGAGTTCCTGTTCTTACCCATTGAAGTAATTTGGAAATTTAATTAATTGCACTCTAGAATCACTTTCTAAATGATGCACAGTTTTATATCTCAAATAAGAATGACAGAATGGAATAGCACTACGTAAAAAATGGACGTAACTTTGCCGTGACAAAATTGTAGATGAGAGAATTAGGACGATTAAAAAGCCAGTTTTTGTATACAAAATGCTCTAAAATTGTGTAAGCTCAACAGCTGATTCAGTCAAATTCACTGAGAACCGAGTAGTGTTACCTTAAATTTGAGCAGCTCTTTGTAATCCTTTAACTATGCTTCATATAAACACATATTTTCACGAATTTAAAACTAGTTGGGATTATCCAAAACGGAATGCAGCGTAAGCCAAATGACATTTCCTGTTACAACAGAGCGGCATGGAATTCCGTCTTATTTTATACTAAAAAGCGAAGCAACGCGAACTAACCCTGATTCCGTACCAATGGGTTTCCCTACAGGGTGCATATAACTACAAACAGACAAAGTTCGCCTGCATTAATGTTGCTATGTGCGTTTATGGACTATGTCAGCATTAGTAAAGTTGAAGTGTTGTTAGTTTCATAGCCGAAAATTGTTCAAATCAAATAAGTCGTAAAAAGTTTGTTTGGAAATCGTGAACAATTAAAAAATTTTATTTAGCGATGAGGTGACGAGAAGGCGAGATAACTAAGAGCTAAAGTAATACGCAACTACGCGGTGAATGATTAGAGTTGAAATCTGGTATTTTAAGCAGCATGAGAGTATATTTTTTTTAAGAGTTAATTCAATTTTTTGAGGCTTATGAGGCTGCTCGGACTATTTTGAGAATACACCCGAAATTTGAGAGCTGCAATTTTGTCCACCTCAAAAGATCTCTAAAACGCTTCCGACCTACATGGGACCAGAAAGATTCCGTGGCCTTACAGACCTTTGCGTACTTTCCCAGCGCTCGCCGAGTTAACACGAAATCCACCCTTCCAAGAGCAGACCGCAGCTGGTCGAAGGGATCCCAATTCTCTCCTTAGATCGCTTCCTACCAGGTACTCAAATGAGCCTTGTATCAAAGAATTTGGACGCGATCGAAAGGGGAGTCAGGCATTTCCTGACCAATTTCGAGCGCATCGTCATCGAGCACAGGGCTCCAATTGCCGCGATCAAATATCCCTGCATTAAATCGTACCGAGTATCTACAAAGTCATTGATCACTATAACCCAGAGAAATGGTGGAAGAGCACCGGCTTGTGGAGTGCCCCTACTCACCAGTCGGCGGAGAGACGCCGTCCGGCACTGCTTTGAGCTACCAGACCCTTTGCTCTGGAGCTAAGCATTCTGCAGATAAGTCTGGTAAGATTGGCTCAGGCACCAGTTTATCCAGCGACATAGTGATTTCTCCGGAAGGACGTTATTAAAAGCCCCCTCAATGTTGAGGAAGGCGCCCACTGCGAACTCTTTCTGATATATGGACTCCTCTATAGCTCTAACAATTGTATACAAGGCAGATTCTACCGATATGTCTTTACAATAAGCATGTTGTGTATGCAACAAAAGCTTCCGAGAAATTTCGCTGGACCCATGTGCTTGTAAGACTAAGTAGAGGTTCTTACTGGAATACTCTTTGAGCATATTTCATAAGTTATATTAACTCGGCAGAAGTTGTCAAGCTGAAGTATGTGGGAATCGACCCAAAACATCCTATGCCAATATCCAGTTTTCTCTTTCCAAATATTTAAATTGTTTCTTGTTCAATACAGTTCTTCAAAATTAATGAGTGTTCCATGTGGAAGAAACACCTACTATCACATAGATTGCACTCATTTGGACACCTAATAGTGCTTTCTTTTTTGTTGTTGTTTAATTTGTAATAGTACTGTACTGAAAACCGATTTTATTCTAAATGATTAATGATTTTATGATCTAAGACTACCTGAGGTCTGGTAATTTATACCCTAAAACTACCGACTGAAATATTGTACGAGTGCGGGTACGAATGTATAAGAAAGCGGTGAATAGAGCGCGTTGAGTGTGTGGCAGTACGAGTAATCATAATTTTGCGCTCAGTGGCTGCGGACCATGAAATAACCCAACAACATTAAGTAACACAAAACGAGTAAGACACCGTCAAAGTAAAAACGGCGCATTTACCCGTAGATAAACGTGAAATGAACCGGCCCACCAACTAGTCAATCAACCCAGTGAAGAGCTAATGTTGTTGCTAATGAAGCAGCGATCGGCCGAACGATCTATCGCTACGGAGATCTGTCGAACATTTAAAAAGCGAATCGACATTTGTGTATCATTTTATTGTTATTCTATTTTGTGATTTCTTTTGGATCTTTTTTTCTTTTTGATTATTAACGCATTGCAATGGTTATTTGCTGGGCAATCTGTTGCGTATTGAAAAAGCAGTGATGT
Source organism: Anastrepha obliqua (assembly GCF_027943255.1). NCBI lineage: Eukaryota > Metazoa > Arthropoda > Insecta > Diptera > Tephritidae > Anastrepha > Anastrepha obliqua. Next base: position 67,933,228 of record NC_072893.1, read on the forward strand.
TGGCGTAGAAGAAAATAATTGAAAGCGTATTTTGAAAGTGAGTAGGTAAGCTAGTTTTGAGGATTTACGCTCCGGGCTAATTATAGAAATATTGTTCTTAAATGTTTCGGCTACGGAATAAACTCATTAAGCGTGTGAAATTTGACCGCAAGCAATTTTAACTCCTGCACGTTTTAGTGGTTTGCGTAGAATAATTAGATCAACACAAAAAAGGAACGCCGAGAAGGCGGTGCTCACTAGAAACGCTTAAGGGTTGTTTAGCGAGTGCTGGTCCTATTTTACTGAGGAGATGATTTCACTTCATTACTTCAAGAAATAGTAGTTTGACCACTTCAAATTAAATATATATTTAAAACGCTCAATCACAAAAGTCTGTCTGAAATGAAGATATACTCTCCTCCATCTATAAAGGCTAAATTGAAAATAGTGTGCACAACTAGCATCAGTTGAGTATATTCTGATTCGTGTGCAGTAACACCAAAAGGCAGCGTTCAAATTAGAATTAAATTTTAGAATCGCCTCTTTCCACTCCTGATGCCTTTAGAGAAGATTAGATAACTGCCGCAACTGGTTCTTCGATAGTGGGTATCGATGGCCTTCCCAGTTTTCGCAGTTCTTTTAATTTAATTAAAGACGCGTGTTTAGACAGACAGAGAGACCAGACAGAGAGACATATCCTATAAAACCTGCTCAAACAACATTCTTCTTCTATGATCCAGTACTATCTATGCTTCTTTGCGTATATTTTATGCATATATTTCACAAACTGTATATCTGGTCCGCTTTAGTTCAGAATACGCATTACTTGCATCCAAAAACGAATATCTGCCAAAAACCTACCCACTAGGAGACGCTTGGCGCAAGAAAGGTCTCAAAATTACATTTATTTTCATTTTTAGGCCAAAATTTAGAAGATGAATTTACGAGGGTTGTTCAATAAGCAGCCGTGTTTGATGACAGAAGACGTTCCTGAGGGAAGTTAATGTTAGCATCGTATGCTGCCATATATCAAACAACGGCAAAGCAAATTTCAGACTGATTGATAGGTTACTTTTGGCAGCTATTCGAGTAAGATGTGTTTCGAGATTTTCGCTAAAATGGAAAAAGGCAGTATCGTTCGGTAATTCGCTTCGCCATCTATGATCACAGATAGATATGGGCTCAACAAATTTAAACGTGGGCGAACATCCGTTTTTGATGAGGAGCGACCGGCAGTCATGGTTACCGAGGAAGTCGTTCAAAAAGTCCACGACATGATTCTCGCTGATCGATAAACGAAAGTGCGCGAAGTAACAGAAGCAATAGGTGTGTCGACCGGAACGGCAGTTAACAGTTTACATTATAAAAAAAATTTAGTTCAAACGAGGAAGTCATCGCCGAGACAGACGCGTATTTTAGAGAGTTCGGCAAATCCTATTTCTTGGAGGGGCTAAAAAATGGCCGAGCGTTGGGAGAAGTGTATCTTTCTAAAAGGGGACTGTGTTGAAAAAAATAAAATAAAAATTAAAAAAAAAAGGTGTTTCCATTTTTAACACGGGTACTTATTGAACCCCACCCCCCCCTGTATTAAGCGATAAGCACCCTGATGAGGTCTACATCGAGTGGTGACTGTTCAAAATTTGATTTCCTGTCTGTTGGGAAGCCCGGCTGGCCTGCACCATAAGTAAAAGGTGGCACAAAACTAATCATCCAATTTTGTTTTCGAGTACTTTTCCATTCAAAAAATTATTTTAAGAGACGATAAGCAACAGGTCAGGAGCAGGAGCATGCACATCGTAGTACTTCTGCCAATTTTAATATACGTCTGGTTTGGTGGGAAGCTCTTCGGAAGGACTATAATATCACTAAACTAGGGAGGGTCAAAATAACATTTGGAACTTGTCGCAGTGCTGCCCTTAATACAGTTTTCCACTCACTTCCCATCGACTTTCACGTTCGCTGTTCAAAGAGCAATCAGATTAAAAGAGGTTGGCATCTGGAGGCAATCTCCCAAGAGACATGGTAGCATTTTTAGGCAGTTAACACCGTATTTTTCTAAACAGATATCTCTATCCGCAATCTTTTTTTTTAACTCATATGGTCATTGATATCCCCTTGATCGTTGGTAAAGGAAAATCGCTTATTTCTCAGGAAAGAGTTCAAAAGATGGAGCTCCATTTTTTCATTTGCTATTTCGAAAACCCCTTGGCCTCAGTACGTCCATTTTACTGAGAAAATTCTAGGGGCTCAACGCGAGAGAGTTTTAAGTACTTGGGGGGACTACAAAAAATGACAATAGTATTCAGGACTGCATCAAAGATCGACTTGTTGCAGCAAACATAGTTTTCTATGCCAACCTGAAACTATTAAAATCCAGACTATTCTCGCGTAGCCGTAATAACTGTATTTACAAAACAATAATAAGACCAGTTTTGAAATCACGAGTAATGTCAGTGAAGGATGAACAAAATCTCAGAACTTTCGAAAGAAGAGTCTCACGAAAAGTGTATGATTCAATCCGGATTGAGGAATTATAGAATCAGATACAGGAAGGAGCAGCTGCTGATCTGCAAAGGGGATAAGGTTATTAAGTTTTTCAAACCGCAACGAGTCTATAGTCAGGTTATGTCATGCGCATGAGTAAGGAATGTCTCCAAAAATCCTTCTTAAATTACAACGCGAGGCCTAGGAAACGGTTGGTTCGGCCACGCCATCGAAGATATAAATAAACTGAAAATACATAGTTGGTGGCATGTTAGCTTGAATCGTGTAACTTGGAGAAGGCTAGTTGAGGAAGCTAAAGCCCATCCCGAGCTGTAACGCTGCCTGCTGATGATGATGGATTTTGTTATTTGGGTATCCTGACCAAAATGTGGTACAGTACAGTAAAAATGTTCTTTTCTCTGGCGTAACTAGTATTACTAATGCCTAAATATTTTCGCTATTTATCTTGAACCTGGTTCCACGTAGCAGGTAATGGAAATAGCCTTTAATATATTCTGAGGTCGTGTCCGCTTCGTGACGATGCCCGGATAATGGATATGCCCATGTTACGGAGATGCATAGCAACACAAGCTCACATCATTGTGAAGAAATTTACAACAACAAAATCTATCCATTGTGTAAAGCTACTGTTCGCAACTATATTTTCCTGTACACTCTCGATTTCTACTACAACTTTATTGTTGTACTTGCAAATGTTTACATAACAAAACATCAAAAAAGAAGTAACCAAAAACGCAAAGGTTGTGTCAACTGTTGCAAGAAACGAGCTTTCAGCAAGCAAAATAAACTGAAAGTTTTGGGAACGTAACTGAACCAGCAGTGATTTCATGTATGAGAAGTACTTCTCGAAAGTGTTTTCTTATTTATTCTACAAGAAACCGACTTGCAGAAAGTACTGCAGGACCTACATGTAACATTTTTTATAGTTTTTATGGAAACCATTGACGCGGAATCAAGGAAATTCCTTGAATTTATGCAATCTTTTTATTTGTGACTTTTAAAGTACATTTGGTTGCATAAAAATATTTTAAATGGAATTTATTTAAAAAGTTACATCGACTACCCTAATGCGTTGCTTTCGGCGCATATGAGAAAACATATTTTTTTCGGCGGAACATTTCTTTAGGTTAATTTTTTGTGAGCGCCAAAACCATTTTTGACTGGCAAATGAATAAAATACATCAAAATAAGGTGAGTGAACCAAAATATCTGTCAAACGTGGAAGGAGCTCTTCTAAATGAAAATGGTGAAGTACATGGTTCTAGTCTTTCTGATATCAGTGATGAAGTGTTTTTGCAAGAATGGTCTTGTAAATTGAATCGGAGTGATAGTGGTCCTGATGATGCTGAAAATAATACTTCACCCACTATTGATGCATCTGATACAAATATCGGTTGGTTATACATTTCAAACCATTTCAGTCTCAATGTGATCAGCCGATATAAAAAGTCTGTTTAAATGATAGCAGTGACTCGCTTCTCAATTTTTTTTTCTAGCCCAATTATAATCGGAATTCATAACGACAATTTTGTACAACTTGATTCTACTCCTTACTCCTCTTCTACTCCTTATATTGGAAATTTGATTTTAGATGGCGCGGATAAGTAAATTTTCAGGTCATTTTTATAATTTCAATATTAAATTTAAGTTTCTTATAGGCAAAAAAAAAATAAACGAAAACATAATGGATTTTTGTTTTTTTTTTTTTTTTGAACGAATGAGAAGGTTTAAAATACCTAATGCATCATCACAGCTACCGTCGCAGCAGGGACATGTTATGAGACTAAAAAGCTCCCCCTCGTTTGGAACTGTCACCCACCCTGGAACCGCTTTCGCATTAGTTCAGAGTGGCGTTCCATCTTCTTCATTACAAGATCTATGCTTGTGTGCCTGCATCCAAGTTTCGATTTTTGATCCAGGTAATTTTTCCGCGAAACCATTGATGATTTACTTCACCAAGTTTCTACTGCACCATTAGCCTAGCCGTTTATCTGCCGCGGGTTTCGTTTCGTGATGGTGTCATAAGTTGAAGGCAACAAAGGTTTGGAGACAAATTTGCACCGATCCGTGAAGTGTTGGGCAAATAGCCTAATTTATGGCTGACAATTAACACCCAAATGAATGTGTTACCGCCGACGAACAGCCAGTATGCTTTAGAAGTGAATGGATATTTCGAAAATATATGCCTTCGAAACCTGGAACATATGGTTGTTGTTGAGGTAGCAGTTCATCAAGCTCTGCCGGTATGGTGTAGTCACCGCTGTCATCGTCAATGTCATTTGACAGTAAGCTTAAAAAACTGCTGCTTCAACGGGATGGGTTCAAAAGGACAGGGATGTTAAGTGAGTGGGCTTGTAGTGTCACATGAATAGGTGGTGAGTGTATGATCTTAAGTACCGGTTACGTATTTGCTCTAAAACGTGTTTTTCCTCTTCTTAATTGGTGCGAAAACCGCTTAAACGATTTTGGCCGAGTTTAACAAAGCGAGTCAGTAATTCCTTTCTCGTGCTGACCGGCACCAGTTGTACACAGCTTCCAACGCACAGGAGGCCTTCCTCTTCCTCTGCTACCACCAGCTGGTACCGCATCGAAACAACATTTGAAACTTCTTACGTCACCTCGCTACAAAAAACCAAGGACGAACGTGTTGCTTTTGATTTCACAAATCTTTTCCCCCGACAAATGTCCAATGGCTTTATTTGCCAAAATTATCGACGTATGCAGCCACCATAGCCGAACCGGTTGGTGCGTGACTATCATTCCTTACCATCATTGCTTAGTGACCAGGTACGAAAGCTCCGCCATGAAACAGGGCGACTGATACAGAAACTTGTTCCCTAATAAAGCTCGCTCCCGGTCAGAAATGGCAAACCTGCGAGTGTACGATATTTCTCCCATGGAAAAGCGCCTCATAAAAAAACCATTTGCCGTTGGGAGGCAGCATAAAACAGTAAATCCCTCCATTTGTGGAACAACTTCAAGACGCACGCCACAAATAGGAGGAGGAGCTCGGCCAAACACCCAACAAAGGGTGTAAACGCCAAATATACATATGTATATGTGCCTACGAGCCTACCATTTTCGATATGTTACGATTCACCGGTGGCTTCACTATTCTGTACTTCACTGTTCCACAATTTCACTTCAGCAAATACGAGACGGATTGATAGTCTGACATGTAATGCTACAAAACGAAAGTGGCCAAAATGGGGCGTCAAACGGGGCGCTCAAATGCACTACTTAATCGGTCAAAAGAAAAACGTCTCTATGTTAGTTGTTTTGATCACAGGCCACTGTCTCCTAGGTCGATATGCTCAAAAAATTTAATATAGCTCATTTCGACTATTGCAGAAGCTCCTAGTCATTTTTGTCAGACATCTTCTCTGTTACTGTCCCACGTGGCCATTGGTTTAGATTAGATTTGACTCTTCGTTCTTGAATGATGCTGCTGGCCTTAGGGAGGTAAATATCAGCCTAATCAATGGGTTTCCACTTCAAATAAAATGGTTTAACGAGGTGTAGATAAACTGCTGCTGTGGAATGACAACGTGCTGCTGTGCTGCTGTGTCGGCAACTATCTAAGTGAATTGGTTTAGAGACCGACTGCCACTTCTACCTACCTAACTTTGTTACTGTCATTCATTACTTTTCCTTCAATCAGCAAAACTCAAATGCTGCAAAATGTACTTTGGAATAATAATTTATCAGACGCTTTTTACTTTTCATTGCCTTTTACTTTTCATCGCCAAAAGTACCTTCCTCTCCCATGTCTGACCGCACCTTAAGAATACTTATGTTTTCGTTTTGTATACAAAACAACTTAAATTTTTTTTTATACATATGTACAATTTTTTTATATTATACAAAGTACTACCGTCGGACAGATAGCATTTAAATTTTTTGTTTCCCTATTAACGACAACTTCAATTTTATTCTATTTATACTCAGGTTAGCACTTCATAACTTCGCCGCCTACTTCCTTGAGTTCAACGTTATCTCTTAATCGCCACTAACCCAAACATTTTCTGTCCAAGCCGAATTTTATATCAACATGATTTATCTATAACACGTCTTAAAGACCTAGAATCTCTGTATGTAGCTTGAAAAAAATTACAAGAATAATCCATAAAAACCACTTTGCTCAGCCAACCATTTATATGAGTGTGGACACCAGTTAGCTTTTTATTTATTTTCATTTCAAATGCCAAAAATGCCCGTAGTTCTTACGAATAGTTGCTGGACGGATTTTTGTTTTTTGTTTTTTTGTTTTTATTTTTTTCATTTAAATTCTTTTGTTTTTATTTTGCACACTTCTCAACACAAATAATTTTAAGTTCTTTAGAAAAAATCCCACCAAAATTTAATATCCGCGAGACTTTGTCGGTCGCGCATATGACAAGCAAAGGAAAAAAAATTAAATAAATTCAAAACGAAGCAAACAAAAACGTGACAAACGCCAAAGAGTGTGAAGCAATAAAAAAGTTTACCAAAATCTGCAAACAACAAAAAAAAATTATACAAAATTACACGCATCAATTTGCCAACATAAATAATAAACAAACACAAAATATTGTATGTTTGTATGTATTTATGTATATACCTATGTATGTAAGCAGAAATATGAAATAAAAGTAAGCAAATAATTTGGAAAAATAAAACGAATTTCGTTAACGACAGGTAATGTCCAGCGCGGCAGAAAACCCACAAAGTTACTTTTGCATGGGTCAAGCTTCAAAACAATGAAGCGTGGCTTGCAAAAATCAAATTCGAAATAAATAAAAAAAGTCTTAGCTAAGCAAAAGTTCTTTTACCTTCTTGGGTAGATTTTTGCGTTGAATGTTTTTTTGAGTTTTCTTTTATTATGATTCCCTACATTTTTTGACCAACTATATATTATATATGCGGGAATGTGTATGCAAACATACATACATACATACACACACATTCATACCTTCATACATACATACATTCATACACATACATACAGAATTTATTTTTTCTTTACTACTCGTGCATATCAAAACAAAAATATTTTGTTACCTTTATGTTTTGTGCCTTTATATTCGCGCGCCATTCTGCAGCCATTTCTTTTCATAAGTTTTGTAGAGGAAGTTGGAAGTTTTGAATTATTATTTCTCGATACTCTTCATTAATTTGCATGCGTGGTATTACATTTACTACTTACATTCTTATTATGAACTGCCATGCACATCCGGAAGACCGTAGCTTAGTCAGGAATGATTTTTCAGGACATACTCGTATCGAGTTTCGACTGCCTACCTGCAAAACGAAATTGAACTGATGCGCTTCTAGTGAATTTGGAACCGTGACCAATTGAAGTTACTTTATGGTATCAGAGATCAAATTAGAAAGGTTACAAACAGCAACAACATCCATGCTCACATCACAAGAGCTTCTCCCCATAGACATTTATGGCAAATTTACCCTGTAAAGATTTCAGATTTGGGCACTCAAAAATTCTACAAACTTTTCTGAAAACACACTGGGCATTAGATTACATTACGCCACAGCTCTACTTTGCAAATAATTTTTCCACAAGATTCCCAGAAAGATTTGAATGGGGTGGCACTAAGGACGTTTACTCAGCGTCAATAGTTATTTTCACTAATGATTCGATTCCCATTGAAGTGCGGTGCACCACGTACATTCTCTAGCCACAGAGATATTCCTGGAAATTACATTGCGGGTGAGCTAAAATTAAATGAAAAACTTGTTATCAAAATTTCAAACTGTGTAATCAGAATTTCAGGTACGCTTTGAAGAAACCACCTCTTTTTGCTATTTAACTAAAATAAAATTCATATTTTATTCCCTACCATTTGACTGAAATATACCTATAAGAAGCAGGCGGCCGCCTTAGCCGCATGGGTTGGTGCGTGACCACCATTCGGAAGTCAGAGAAAACGTAGGTTCGAAATGAAGAAAAAGGCAGGCAAGGCAATGGCAAACCTCCGAGGCTCCTCATAAAATATATCTTCCGTTCGGAGTCGGCTTAAAACTGTAGGTCCCTTCATTTGTTTTGCATAAAAACATCAAGACGCACGCCACAAATAGGAGGAGGAGCACGGACAAACACCCAAAGAGGATGTAAGTGCCAATTATATTATATATAATATATAAATACTGACTTTTTTTCAAATAATATAAAAGTTAAAAAATAACTTCGTTCTCGTAACTTTTATTAAAAAGTCATAATAGGAACAGTTTGCTCAATACTGTATACATATAAAATTCGAAAGTAACATACCCCCTCTCCCCGGCTTGAATCACCAAAGTGCACACAGCATCAGAAGCCGTGGTTAGCTCACGAGTGTAATTGGAAAAAGAGTTATCTTTTGCACGAAAAAGTAAGCTACTTCTATGGTGGCGGTGACGACATATCCGATATTTTGTTTTACATTTTACCTCGATGTCTACATACCATCTTTGTTATAATGAAAACATCAGAACTTTCCATAATTTCAAGTAGGTGATCTTACTCGGCACTTTATTCATACATATTTTGCGACGTTCTTAGTTTCAGACTAAGCTCAAAATGTGCTAAATTTTTATTATAATGGGAGGTTAAGTTTCAAGAGCCGGTATTGATTTTGAATAAAATACAATTTTTTTAGGAAATTATTGTCATTTCTCTTTATTATTATAATACTGGTATGGCTCAATTACGTATAAAACAAAATATCGGCCACCAAATGCAAATAGTTCCTTATCTAAAGGGTGGTTAAGTTTCAAGGGCCGGTGTTGGTTTTAAATAAAACACAATTCGTTTAGGAAATTATTATCATTTCATTAGGAAATTATTATCATTTCTTTTTATTATGATAATAATGGTATGGCTCAATTATGTATGGAACAAATATCGTCAAATGGCCGCATAATTGAGGTTATATGCCCTTTTATGTGCCGAATTATCTCCTCCTTTAGCTCTTGAATTGTTGCTGACATATCGACGTACACCTTTTCTTTCAAATAACCCCAGAGAAAGAAGTCCAACGGTGTCATTGACGTTTAGGTGTGGTTCACATTCAACGTCGGCCCTTCAAATTTAACCACCCTTTATTCTATATTTTTCCTTTAAACGCACTTGTACTCCCCAGATCTTAGTTTTCTTTGAATGCCGAAATTTAACGATTTTCAGTGGTGTTCTATCACTTGCATGCGTAGCTATTTTTTTTATGTGTGTCTGGATATATATATTCTGGACGTCTTTGTTACAACTAACTTCACCATTCACCAAATATATATCTATACAGGTTGAAAATAGCCAAAAGTGCGCAAAGAATATGTAGTAACAAGCGAATGACTCAATTAAATGCAGCTTTGCGATTTTATTACCTACTCTGAAAAGATGTTTAGTTTCGTGATGCATGCAACAGACCACTCGTTACCACGAGCCGTAGAATCAGTGACCTCACGACATCAACGGTGACAACAGAAGAACAAGTTCATTTGTTATTTTGGTGCACATACCTAAGTATGTATGTCATACACTCGTCAACAAAACAAAAAACCATGCACCTCTTTTGATTATTAATTTTGGCAACTAAGCTTTTGATAACTAATTTTTTAGACATTGAGTTTCTCTAATATAGTTTTAGCTAATTTTCAGTACAAATGTAATGCATTCCCTAACAAAAGTCATACAAATAAAGGCTCTAAACGTTGTACAAAATTTGGGAAAATTCATCAAAATACCCAAATTTTTAATAAGAATTTCAAGAAAATGTTTGGGTACCCAGTTTTATAGCTCATAAAGTGAAAGTTTGTACATACCATATATAGTATGTTTCCCCTGGTTCCTAGGAGGCACAAAGGGTATTCACAATTAACTTAAAGTTAGGTTTATTTAACGCAAGAAATTTCATTTTTTTCCATGAACGGCCTTCTTGTAGCGCTTCTGCTTCATCTAGTCGCCTACACGTTTTGGATGGTCTCCCGCGTCTGCGACTTCCTTTTGGGCACCTGTCTAAAATTGCTTTTGTAATATCTCCACGATGCTTCCGAAGTGTATGACGAATCCATTTCTATTTTCATCGCCGAAGCCCGAGATAAACAGAGACCTGCTTCGTCATCCTCCAGAGATCAGTGTTGGAGATGGCGTTTCGCCAGAAAACGCGCACAATCGCGCAGAGACAGAGTTTGATGAATGCTCTTGCAGAGTTTGTATATCGCCCATTATCGTGTTCCATGTTTCGCAACCATACAAAATTACAGACTTCAAATTTAACTAAGAAAGGCCCCTAGTTTCGTTTGCCTGGATATATACGAACTTTGTCAAGCAAACCAAATACAGCGGTTCCTTCCGCTATTCGATTGCATATGTCAGCTGCTGACCCACCAGTTGCTAATGATGCTTCCGAGATAGCAGAATCCATTCACTTTTTCGTAGTTTCTGTCGCGTATCTGTAAGATTCGCGGCTCGGTGCGACTTTTGAGAAATTACAAATTTCATTTTATTATATTAAAAGTGGGTTATATATAAAACTGTCCTGGACTTTTCTAGAGTGTCTGAATAAAAAGTATAAAATTTTAATGAAAAAGTTTCGTACAAGGTTTGTAAGTTTTATTCGTATGGCTTTTGTTAAAGAATGAACTGTATTTTTAATGAAAAGTGATTAAGATTAAATTAATCCTTCATAACAAATGATATTTTGTATACGGAAGTTATACTTAGAAGTGGAAACCTTGAATATTGGGCAGGCAGATTTAGAAACAAATATAATTTAAAAATTTATAATCACAATCGATGCTTGGGTTCTTTAATTTTGTCGACGGATGTATGTACATATTTGTAAAAAAAAACAAAAAAATTGCGTTCAAAATATGTATAATAATAATAACGTTCGTCCCTCAGCAGACGATGCCACACTTCAGTGTATTTCTACTACGAAAAAAATATTCATAAAAGCCATCTGCCATTCGGAGGTGGCGTAAAATTGTTGCCCCTCCATTTGTGTTCGCAATGGCAAACCTCCGAGTGTATTTCTGCCATGAAAAAGATCCTCATTAAAAAAATCTGCCGTTTGGAGTTGGCTTGAAGCTGTAAGTCCCTCCATTTGTTTTGCGTAAAAACATCAAGACGCACAAATAAAAGGAGGAGCTCGGCCAAACACCCAAAGAGGGTTTACGCGCCAATTATATCTATATATATATATACTTATGCATATACATATAAATACACATATACATCTACATATGTGTGTATCTGAGCGTCTGATTATTCCTTGGTGCCTTTGTCTCAGATAATATCGGCTTGTCTGCAAATTAACTACGACGAATTTTTATTGTTGTGCGTAATATGTACTACGTACTATATATTGCGTGTCGCATGCCACACACACCTTTTTTGTTGCAAGGAACTCAATGAATATAAAAAAATAAGTAGATCAGCTTCTTTTCTTTTTTTCAATCGAAATAAATTCGGTTCAACGTAGTTAGCAGTCTGCCTAACCTTGAAACTCCCTCGTGCTTTCAACACCGTCACATATTCGCTAACAGTCGCAGACGATAAGGACATGTGATGGGGTTCCTGAAAGATGCGTCACTAAAAAACACAAAACCAAAAAACAAACCACAAAGCCGATGACCGCCGTCTTTGCCTTTGCTACAGTCGTTGAATATATGAATGTATGTCCTGCTGTCATCCCATTAGCTAACGTTTAGAAACAAACATGCATACATACATACATACACGGACACAGTTTTTTTGGAGCACCATTCTCGAAGAGTTAATGGTATTTGTGGTTTAATGAAATGAACTGGGTTTTACTCCGCTAAAGTAAAGAGGTTCTGTTAGCCGAATGGTTAGCGCCTGACTACCATTCGGTTGGTCCCGGACTCAATGCCCACTGTAGACATAAAACGTGAAATGATTGCCGTATTTACCAGTATCAATCAGCTCCCACTAGGTAATAGCAAATCTCGGAGAGTTTTTCTATAATGGAACAGTTTCTCACAAAAGCCATTTGTCGTTTGAAGATAGCATAACATGCAGGGTACACCTCAAATAGAAAGGGAAGCTTAGAATTTCAATGATATATGCGTCAGTCTATTATTTAAATTAGAGGAATAGTGATAACGGTTAGGTAAGGCTAAGAAAAACGGGCTGCTCTTAAATCAAGTAATAACTCGGTGACTGGGGAATCCACATGGGATGGCAAGGATAAAATTGCCCCCGACATTTCCAAAGAAACTGAGCTTAACTGGATAGCTTTATTATGCATTTATTTATTGCGGTCTGTTTAATAACATTTGATAATATTTTTACTTAAAACTAAGATATTCTCCGAGACATGCATGGAAAGCACGCAGTGTTGCAACCATTCCTCAATTTTGCTTTTTAGCACTTGAGATCTATTTTTTGATTTCCTCTTCAATCTTTTAAAGGAAATCGGATTGGTGGTAATTTCTGTAATTGGTGGATTTGGGTGCGATTGAAGTCTTATTTTGTGTGATGAGGCACGCTTTTTTATTTCTTCAGCTATTGTGGGAGCTTTCAGATATCGGTAAATTTGGGCACTACCTGCGGTGCCCCAGAGCTGTATGCCACATATCCAAACTGGTTTTAGGATAGCCGAGTACAGTGAGAGCTTATTTTTCGAGATAAACATGGGAATTGCGATTTAACAGTCAATAAAGACTGGATTCCTAGTACAACAATCTGAAATTTAGTTTCCGAAGGCTATTGTATTCCAGCTCCTCTTATTCCTTACAGCTTCTACAAAACAATTTTATACGGGCGACAAACTTGGCAGCCATATAGCCCGTAGTTAAGCGCTCCATTACCACTCACGTAAGAGGGCAGCCGTGTATTCGGTTTAATTAGCCTCAGGAAGAACAGTGCTCATCGTTCAATGAGGGATGGTCAGATTGAACGCAATACCATGAAGGAGTCCGAATTACTAAACCTGTTTTACACTAGCTTTGTCCTCAACTTCTGAAATCACGCATCTTAGAAGGGCGTAAATGTTTGAGCTCGATATCTCTCGTTCCGTCTCAGAATCTTCCTCATGCATTCGTCTGTACTATTAAATAAATTATAGGTATCTTCGATAACCATCAACGCATATCGAGTTATTCATTGCCTATATAAGATCCATAAGGGCAGTTCACCGAGCAATAGCTGGAAAAGATATGAGAGGAGTACGAAATCACTAACTTAGTAAAATGGAGCCGCAAAAGAAGAAAAGAATGAAACCAGAATTCAAAGATACTTGAATCGGTTAACAAAAATTGTGATGAGAGGTTAACATAAAACACCACGACCTCTAGGAAGATCACCAAAGTTTGACAGTCTTACACCAATTTGCCTTCTGAAAACAGGTTTTCCAATATGAGAATTGCATGGCTCTCAACTGGGAAAACGCTTAATGGATCTGGGAGTATATAAGTTTCTCTAAATAAGAGTTGTTGGTGGCATATCACATTCCTACGGTCATTAGGAACTATGCGCAAAATTTGGAATCTTCTCATTGCTTAAAACAATAACAGATTCCTAGTCATTCCTGCCGGAAATGTGACATTCAAAGTTGTGATTAAAGTCGATTTCCATGATCTGATAGTAGCAGCCTCTGTGGTCCACCTTAATTCTGCCTTAGATGGAGCCTTGGCCTTTGTCTCTCAGGTGTAGCCTTTTAAATACCCTTTAGCTTAGATCGCGTTTGACTACGAACTTTTAAAATATGTGTTTGTAGGTGGCCTATTCAAGAGTATCTCTAGCTCTGCTTGAGGTATTGAGAAGACTACTCAATTACATATAGATATGCTTTAAATCCACGACGGCATAGACATAGCACAGCGAATAGATTTCCAGCAGCTCTGTTGGATGGGTCAAGTTGCCCGAATCAATACAAATGCTCTGGCTCTGAAAGTATTCGATGCGGTACCAGCTGGTGGCAACAGAGGAAGACCTCCTCTACGTTGGAAAGATCAGGTGGAAAAGGGCTTGGCTTCACTTGGCTCCAGTTAGCACGAAAAAGGAGCGACTGGCGCACTTTGTTAAACTCGACCAAATTCTCGCAAGCGGTATCGTGCCTATTAAGCAGAAGAAGCACACACTAATTTAATGAGATCTCGAGTTCTATTTCGTTTAACTTTTCGGCGTCAAAGAAGAAATTGTATTCTAAACTCTTCTCTTTAACTGGTTTAATTATCTTTATCATTCCAGCGCCACTCTTATAATCCAATACCTCTTTTGTAGAACGATTTATCTTTTGCCTCAAAATAGGCCTCAGTTTCAGTGATAACATCTGCATTCGAGCAAAATTTCTTACCGGCGAGCATTTTTTTAGGTTTGCAAACAGCCAGTAGTCGCTGTGAATCAAATATGACGAATATGATGGATTTGGGAGCAATTCGAAGTTCAGCTTATGTAGTTTAGCCATTGTTGTGATAGACTTTTGATACGATGCCTTTCCTTGATGAAACAAACCAAAGAGCAAACCCGTTAACCACTTTGAACAGAGCTTCCTCATTGCCAAAGCTCATGCAATATAAAGCTAACATTTTTCTTTACGATCTTTACGATGTCAGCTAACTCACGCAACTTCACTTTTCGATTTTGTGGATTTTTTGATGTTTTCTGATGTTACCGCCTCATTTGGGCGTCCATTGTGTTGTGCATCATCGGAGTTTCTACGACCACGTTGAAGTCAGTAGCCATCGTTCTATTGTTGTTTCTGATGGAGCGGAGTCCCCATAACACTTTTCAAGCCATTGCTTCTTTTGAATGGTATTTTTTTCCATCAAAAAACAGTATAAAATTAGAACATGAAATTCAATGAAACAAAATTGTGTTGAAAATTACAAAAGTAGCGCCACTTTTAGCACAATAACTCACGACCTGATGATGAGAATATCTTGAAATTTCAACAGCTGCCTTTTTAGGGTTAGTACTAAATAAAAACGAGGTGAATGCATTAAAACTAGTGCCATCTGTGTGTTAGGCCCGGTCCAGTCCACCCAGGGCCAGTCCATGTTTTAAGCTCATATTAGCTGTAAGAAGTATTTAAAAAAATATTGTTTTGTTTTAGACTTGAAATAAATTATTAGCGAAATAGAGTGTCCAAGCAATGAAACACACGACCGTCTCGTTTCAGCAAATTTAATCGTGTGAAAAATGTAATATTTTCCAATGACAATATACAATCGGAATACAATAGAATAGATAGAATATTTTTAAAGTAACTAAGTAGTTTTGTAGTTGAGTGCTAACGCAGAAAACTCAGTGATTATGTGATTAAAATGAAATATTAATTAATACATATACAAAATACGATGGCAGACTTGAATTAATTTAAAGCTAATAATTCAGTACACTTCCCAGATGTAAATTATTTTTGGACTAAAAGACCCGTTTATAGTAAAACTCAAAGAAAAGCATTAAATGAGTACTCGGCATATTCGGCTTCTTCTTATCTAATTCATTATCAACGCCGGCAGTGGGTTTCATGCCACTCAAAGTAGTACCTTCGTACTTTGTATGTATGTATGTATATAAAATGTGTTTTGCATACAGCAGGAACTGGCATAACCTTTAATAAAGTTTTATGACCACCCTAGTGCGCATAACTCAGCATATACGCGTATAATTCATGCGGAGCCGCGCGTCTTATACGTGTGTATGTGCGTATGTAGTATAGTAAGTATAGTATGATATGTCTGTATATGATACCTAAATAGGTACTTACTCGTATGTATGTACGCGTTTGGGTATTAGTTAGACGCCACTACCGCCCTTTAGTGCGACTGTTTGACTACTTGACTGCTCGACGGGCTGACTGGCGAACTGTCTATGCGCCTGTATAAAGGTATGTATATATGTAGGTATTGAAGTGAGTATGCTATGCTGCGTTGCTTCGTAAATATTTGCGGCTGTGTGTGAGTGAGTATGTAATATGAATTAATAATGTATATGGCTGTGTTTATGTACTTCGCGTTTGTTGTTGGTTCATTGGCCGCCAAATTTTTGAAGGCCAAAATAATTCACAATTTTCGATGAGTCCCAACTACACTTTTGCCATCGTCGAAGCAGTTCGTTACACGCGACAACCAGCCCGACGGCGACGGCGACGACAACGACAACGACGACTACGACGGTGGCAACAGCAGCGACAAAGAATCACTGCCCGCAATTGTACTGTTTTGGTGAGAATTCTGCGATACACACACATGCCAACGTACTTCTGTTACATACATACATACATACACACATAAAAGCATAAAAGCGTACTAAGCGAAATTGAACATTTGTTTGTGGCTTAGTGTATTTTTCGTACTGAATTTTGAATGGCGGTTGGGGAAGATTTTTATATGCACGTGTGTGTGTGTGTATGTGAAGTAGCAAATGAATTGAAGTGGCTGATTGTCGTTTCGACAACTTGCCTATTCAACATTTCCGCCCTGATGGCTGCCACACCGACAGTATTTGGCGTCGTTTAGCTACTTACGCAGGCAGATACACTTATAGATATGTATGTACGTATGTATGTACATGGAAAGGTATTCAAGTTACAAAGCTTTCCCCACTTTTTTCATGCTTTATCTTTTCATTTTTGTTATGATATTCTTTATTGTTGTCTTCCTCATTATAAGCTCTGCTTTATTATTATTATTACTCGTATTTGGTTGCTCTCTACTAGATTTGGGCTGTAGTCAATTCGGTTTTAAGATTGTCATACTTGAGTAGCTTCGGCTTATTCCGTCTCAGTGTCAATTGTCTTCTATTGCCTTAGAGCACATAGCTAGATATTAATTTATATATATACATACATGCATACATACATACATATATACAGACACATTACATATGTACATAGACACAGACACTTTACTGAACGGAGATGCTTAAAATTTTTCCTTTTTTTTTGCTTTTTAACATTTTTTTATGCAAATCAGCTGCTACATAAATTCATTTATAGCATATATTTACAAATAATATATTCACACATACACACATAATTTACCACACTTTTTCCTCTACTCCAACTACCCTTCACTTTCGTTGCGCAAATAGGAACAACACTGCGTATACGCCACTGTCTATTGTCTAGAATAGATGGAAATAGAAATCAAGGTTTTACGCATAGCTGGAAAATATTTACAAAAAAAGCCCAGGACTGTCTTATTCAATTAGGAGCACTTGTTTCAAAATATCGCGCTCATTCTGGGAATAAATTTACAGTGGTGTGATGAAGATTTATTTTATTTAATTTTTTTGCAAAATGCAAACTTATTAACTTAACACTTATAAATTTAAAACACAACAGTGCAACCCTTCAGGGGGGCCTCATATCAGTGGCTTCAAAAAAAGGTTTTTTTTCGAGACGAAAAAAGCGATACACAGGAATAATCTTTTGCATTTATTTGAAGGCCTGATTGAAGAGTAATAAACAATTTTTTAACATAAATAAAAAAACAAAATAGCGATATATGAGGGATCTCGCACAGCTTCTCGTGGCGCGCTAGTAAAACGGCGTGTAAGATTGCGGTCGTAGTTTTCACCTGAAACACAAAAGAAAAATATTAACTTATTCAGAAGGCTTCCCCGCATATAATAGACTACTCTTGTATAAAAATATGAAAAAATGAACGCACAATTAATTATTGAAGTGCCTTTCTCGCTTTTTTTTCAACAAAAGTGTTAAATAACATTAAATAATGATTTTTTTTTTTGTATTTTGTTAGTTAATTAGTTGCGCATTTTAATTATCTGTATATAGATTATCGGTTTGAAACGATAACTTTCATGGTTTTTTTTTTAATTTTACACGCCATTTTCAAAAACATGGTTTTGAGAAAACGTGTTTCAAAGTTTTCAGAAGGTAGACAGTATACTCACACGAGGGACGGTACACAGGCCTGTAACTCCGAAATCACTTTGAATCCCGCTATAAAATTTTGAGGACATATTCTCCTATAACATATCTATCGATTGCAGTAACAAAAAGAATCGATTTTTTGAAGCCGAATGAGAAGAGGCCCCCCTTCAAGATAAGTGAACAAATGCATGAATGAACATTACTATATTTCATACAATGCCTTTACATTCTATAATAAATGGGGAAAACTCGAAATTTCGGAAAAAGAATAAAAGTGAATGCACTAAAGAAATTAAGTAGTAAATTTTTAACTAAATAGTAGTGTGTCTTTGAGGATAGTAGGCTAACACAATAGATTAACACAATTAATTATATTTGTAACTCCATTAACTACCAAAATTTGTAATGATAAAATCAATGAAAATTTCAGCAAACTTTTTTTTTGGAAAAAGTTTTTAAATAAAAATTTCATAGTAAGTTGTTGTCGTATTAAGTTGCAATTTTCATTATAAACCTTTCTTTTTTATTGTAAAAATGGACTTGCACCGCTTGCAAAGAAAACGGCTGGTATAACGAATATTCGCAAAAAAATGTTTAAAATTTTGCTGTATAAAGTTTTAAGCCGCTAAATAATTGCTATGATTTAAAAGTTTTTTAGTGTCCTCTTGAGATTTTTCATATAAAAAGTAAAAAGTTATAAAAACTGGGGTCCATTCTTTTGAATTTTTTCCTTTTCTTTTTGCAACCGGTCGACCGGTCGTGCGTATTTTCTTTCACCAGAAAAACATTTGTATATGGAACAAATCGGAAAAATCGGTCAGAAAAAAATTATTGAAAATTCGAAAAAATTTGCATCCGGTTAAAGCTTCCACTTATTATTCATGAGCCTAGTATCCAAAGGTTGACTGACTCCGAATAGCTTATTTTTTCTGCCGAGGCATTGGCTATCCCTCAAGCGTCAGAGTGTGCAACAAATAATAAGGAAAAATTCTTATTATGTACAGACAGCTTGTCAGTATGTCTAGCGATAAATTAATAAAATATCCTAACAAAATAAAGATTCTATGGATACCTAGGCACATAGGCATACTCCATCACTTTCGACACATTCTCCTCGAATGACATCCTTAAAACTACCAACCTCCATTCTTCCCACTTGAAAAGGGTTGAATAGTCTCAATTTACTCATCCATACATCCTTATAAATCCTGATTGTAAAAAATCGCTATTCTCAACTTACCTTTCCAACACCAGATCACAACTTTCATACGTCTGAGACTCGGTCATACTAAACTAACACACGAACATCTTCTCCTCGGCTCTAATTCCCGGACTTGTCAGTTTTGGTGAGGGCATCTTTCAACCGAACACATCCTAGACCTCTGTGCAACACTAACCACCAAACGGACTGCTGCATTCGGAACTGTGGTACCATCCACTCTATTAAATAATGTTACTTTTGACTATGTGATTAAAATATACAATTCTATGAAATGTATAAATATATCAGGCCATATTTAAATTGTACAGTTAGAAATAATTCATTTTGTAATCGTCATTAAGCACTGAAGGTCCTAGTAGCCAGTGTGCTAATTAAGTTAGGGTTATATTGTATAAATATCCTATAAATAATTTCATGAGCCATATTACTGAGTACCCGAAAGTTTTCTGGAGATTCAGATTAAAAAGTTCAAATTTAAAAGAACATTTTTGGAATTTTTCTGAATTGTGTATAAAGTTTGAAAGTTTGATTTATATGATTTTGTTAAACCATGAAAAATCTTTAAAAAACATCCAAAAAAACCACAATGCACTCAGTTATGCTCGCCACTATACATAGCAATTCGTTGATTTTGTAATTTAAGTTTTTTTTTATATTTTATTTTTTGTATTTAATTTAATTTTTTACTTCTTATGTTATTTTTGTGGCCATTCAACCATATTTTATTTTTTATCACATTTTATTTTTTTATTATATTTTACGTTTTTATTATATTTCTTTTTTTTGTGTTTTATTTAATTTTCTATTTTATATTTTTTTTGGACCAAGAAACGTTCCATTTTACTGTTCTCTACTTCATAAACAAATTCGTTATCATTGGATTTGTAATTTTATTTTTCGTTTTTTATATATTTTTTTTCATTATATTATACTTTATGTTTTTTATTATATTTTTTTTGTATCATGTTCAATTTGTTCAATTTTTTAGTTTTTTATTTATAATTTTTTATTGCAACTCATCATAGCTGATTTTACAATTTAAGTATTTTTATTGCATTTTTTGCTTATTATATTTTATTTTTTATTGTATTTAATTTTTTTTATTAAATTTTTTTGTATTGTATTTAATTTTCGATTTTCTATTTTTTTTGTTTTTGACTAATAAACTTTCCATTTCACTTTTCTCTACTTTATATGCCAACTCATCATTGTTGGGTTTGTAATTTAATTTTTATTTTTCGTATTTAATTAAGTTTTTTTTTGTATTTTTTTTTGACCAT
Organism: Anastrepha obliqua; assembly: GCF_027943255.1. Lineage (NCBI taxonomy): Eukaryota > Metazoa > Arthropoda > Insecta > Diptera > Tephritidae > Anastrepha > Anastrepha obliqua. Next base: position 67,954,053 of record NC_072893.1, read on the forward strand.
TCAACGTTTCATTTCACTTTATATAGCAATTCGTTATCATTGGTTTTGTAATTTTGAACTTTTTTATTATATTTTATTTCTTTCATACTTTCTTTTTTTATTATATTTTATTTTTCGTATTAATTTTTCATTTTATAATTTCCTTTGCACTATTCAACACTCCTTTTTACTTTTTTCTACTTAATGTCATTTCAATATGTCCAATAAGTACTGACCAATTGCCTGAATAGCCGATTTGTCACACTTTATTTAATCCATTCACTTCGAGCTCAATCAATTTTACCAACAGCATACAGAAATTACCAAAATGTCAAATTAACAATCGTTAATTGTTTGTATTGTCGATATTGCTTTATTTGCAACAATTTCTGGCAATTCCAGGCGCATGTTGACGCTCAAGTGTTCAGAAGTAAGTACATTCGTATGTATGTACATATATAAGTATGTATATGTGCATGTATGTATGTGTGTATTCATTAAACGCACTATTCAATTGGAGTGCGTTCACCTGCTTTAATTCTCATCAATTTGCTCAGTCACGCGCAAAGTGACTACTTGAATAACCAAATAAGTATCTACAAATATCTATACACCCCTTACAAGTCCCCCCACTGCCATATCTGTGCTGATGCTTGTTATTTTCTTCAATCCTATTAAACTTTTTAAAAGCACACACCAATACATATGTAAGTATTGCCAAAGTTATACATTTTCGCACAATATTTTTACCACGAATACCACGATGTAGATCCTATTTCGTAAGTCCACATTTGCCGATTTTATTATTTTTCATTTATCTCAGCTTTTCCTCCGCCGTTTTTCAATAGATGGTTGCAGTGGTAGTCGATAGTCGCTAGGACGATTACAAACAGCCGATCATTTGCTGCAGATTTTTGAGACAATGAATTCTATGTGCTTTACTACGATATAGACATAGTGCCACCAATAAAAAATACACCGACTCCGCTATTTCCTCCAGCATAGTAACGCTCATCCGACCATTCAGTTTTTTTCGACCAATGACACTTTCGCTGACTAATCAGAATTGTAACTCTTATGAAGAAGTCCAAAAATGCTTCTATTCATAAATCGATGAACAAAAGTCGAGGAATTATTCCAGTGCGCGACACAAAAGATTTGGAAATAGTAGTGGCACGCGATGGACAGTACTCTGAAGTGTAAATATATAATCACTTTCTTAAACTGACGCTTTAAATTTGCATTAGTGTCATAACTATTGTGAGCATCTAAAACAGCTTTACCACAGTAAAAATCATTCTAAAGTTGACTTACTTTCCATTTCGCACTAGTTGTCAAAGACGTCACGGCCAAAATATCAGTAAAAAATTTATGATGCGCTCGTCTTGAAGCTACAGTAACTTACTACCCATTAAAAGTCAACAGCAGACACTTATACTTGGAAAATACTTGCATCATTATCATCATCATCGTCAGGCAACGTTACAGCTCGGGGTGATCTTTAGCTTCATCAAGTAGCCTCTCCTAGTTACCCGATTCGAAGCAGCAGATCACCAGTTATGTATTTTCAGCTTATATCTATCTTCGATGGCGTCGCCGAACCAACCTTTCCTAGACCTTCCTTTACATCTGGTGGCCAGCACGTGGTAATTTAAATAGGATTTTGGAGACTTTCCTTACCCTTGCGCATGACATGTCCTAACCATTGGAGCCGTTGCGATTTGATGAACTTAACGACATCTTTCCCTTTGCAAATCCGCAGAAGCTCCTCGTTGTATCTGATTCTGAAAATATTTGCAAAATCGGTCGAAAACAATTCCTCCTCTCAACAAAAGTTAGGAGTTTTAGATGAGAAGATTTACACGTAAGAGTTAATATGAAAATTTGGTGAAAATATTTTAAAGTACATGCCGGAATTATGCTCACTATACCGGGGTCAATTCAGAATAAGTACGAGTTGAACCTGCTACAGTATCCAGAATGCTAGAAACCCGTGGTGCTTATCTACGATCCGGAAGCCACTCTGGGTATGAAACAACAAGCAATGGAAACAGTTTTTCTAATAGTAGTCGTCGCTCGGCAGGCAATTGTAAACATCCGAATGTATTTGTTACATGAATAGAAGCTCCTCATAAAAATCCCATCTGCTGTTTGGAGGCAAACGTTTCTGAGGCCGCAGCTCCAGCTTATCGTCTGCGATGGGCGGTGATTAGACTCCGATAAACAAAGTCTGTGATAATGGACTCTCGGTACTCGTATATGTCATTTCTGTCTATATTCCGTTATATCCAGTGGCAGTGCTTTGTGTGTGGCTGGGTCTTCTTGCTGTTTTGGAAGAGTTGACTTCTGGCGTGCCTTATACACCTATAAAGGTGATGTTCAGACGACATCAGAATATATCCCGTCGCTCTGCTGAGTGCGGTGTTTGGCAGGTTTTTAGCTTTGAAATATTCGGTGATTTGTAGTTATTGTCCTTATGTTATAACATAGTAAACGAAACTCGCTTTCGACATAATTTCTTTAATTTTGCTTAGGTGATACTTAGATGAGAGCCTAGAGACGCAAAGCTTTTCTAAAACCTCTTAAAATTAGAAAGAAGTTAGAAATTTATGGTCTGTGCTTAAATTATTAGGTCAAAACATCATTATTATTTCTAAATATGAATTTTATCATTGAAAAATTTCTATCATTTCGCATTTGTTTCCTTTCGGATTGATCAGTGCTTCCGGTAGAACGTGTACATTGCTAATGGGTCTCCTCGCCTGTCCTCAATTATAACTATTTCTCTGCTGGAATTCCGCAGTGACGTACAAGAATATAAGCCTTTACCAATGAGCTGAAAATTAATTAATGTATCAAAAAAGGAGTTACATATGTAACTCGCTGACGACACTAATCAAAAACTATTTTAGAGGTGAGAGCAATATTACGGTCACGTTTTAGAAAGGAAATTGTAACTAACATGTTGCACGAATTATCCAATTGCGTATCTACATACCTATATAAATACATATTTACTTATAAGAATATACGTGTCCACTTGATTATTATAGTTACCAAAAGCGAGTAGCAAAGTTTTACGAAAAGTAATATTAGCGCCATTGGTGCTAGTAGATGCGCCACAGTGAATATAAATTAATTTTAATTAGATTTACGCACTGGTGAAACACTTTTTTATTACTTGCATACATAATACAAAAATAAATATCACCCATACATACATATCCAAATACATATGACTTAAGAGCTTAATATCCATATAAACAATTCTGTACATGAGTTTGTTACAGTACTGGAATGAGGCACTGGAATTTAATTCGTTGAACAACGTTAACCCTCTCGCACTAATTGCCCGGCATCAATGAAGAATCTAGGTTTATTGACAGCGCATTCTAAGAAGTTCACATATACCCACATAGAGACAACGCAGACTCCAGGCATATGAGCCTGCTAAGCAGGGAAGCCGTGAGGCGCTTTCTCCGTACAAAGAAAGAACACTTGACTACCTGTGGAATACTTTTGAGTAGGTAGCCCAGCGACTCTTTTGTGAGAGAACTGGAATTCAAGGTTTGCAAAATCCTTCACTCCATGCTCGCATCGGAGGGCGTCAAGAGATTTTCTAAGCAACTCTCCACAGTGGTTTATTTCTCCACTTGGTATCCATCCGATCAAAGATGATAGATTTATAAGATTTGATCTTTAACTATGGTGAAAAAGAAAATTGTGAGGGGAATGCAACCGAAGTTCATAGGGTATTCGGCAGCCGAATTCTGCATGATAATTTCACAAGTACTCACACACTCGTCCAAGCAGTCGTTGTTCAGATGGCAAGGAAGTGACGTTGTGTTAATTTTTTCGTATATCACCAAGACGATATCAGTCTTTCAATGGATTTGATTGATCATGTGTAGAGGTTGTTAGTGTCATGCGGGGTACCTAGACATGGTGGGCGTATATATGTTGAGTATGTCGGGATCAATTCTGGATAGGTAGGAGTTTAACCTACTACATTATCCAGAACGTAATTAACCAGATTAATGTAGGTATCACGAGTCCGCTGAAACTCTTCAGTTATTTCGCGATAACGACATTTGGAGAGCGAGAGATCATAAAAGTAATAAGAGACTCTCGATGAGTGCCCCTAATGGATACTCACAACCACTGAACCTCACCACAGTATACAGACAGGCTGCATACCCTTCAGCCCCTCTGCTTTCACGAATCTACGATTCAGGCAGTTTGGCTCTTACTTTATTCCTTGTCACTCCTCTCTAAAGGAGAAGAGGGACTTTTTCTTTCGATACTGGTACTAAAATAGACGGTTTCAAGTCACTGCCATAAGCCCTCCTGGTGGTCTAAAGCATTTATAGATGGGTGCATTGACAGGCAATTTAAACCAGCATCTAAGATTAAGGTTAAGAAAACTCAATCCAAAATTGAGAATAAGAGCTGTCCAAATTATTGTGTATCTGCCTGCTTAACTTAGGTTAGACGAGATACTCTTAGAGTTGAATCAGTGGCTCACAGAGGCCCATAGTTGTGCCCAGGAAAGATCCTCAGTAAGTACCGCAGATAAGTTAGTTATACAGGTATCCAAATTAATTCACTTCGCCCAACACTTGATTTCCAAGAGACTGAATCCGAATCAACAACGTGGTTCGCACAGGTGCCAATGAAGAACGAAACGAATACCATCCAACAGCCATCGAATTCACTCTGATATGGCTTCCTGCGATTTTTTCTGTTTGATCAAGTAAAATAGATCACTACTGGGAACCACTTCGGCGTTTTAGCAGCCGAAAGGAAGTAATGGAAAAATCGAAGATGGCTCTAATGGCTATACTGAAAATTGAGTTCCAGAAATCTTTCGAGAGTTGGATCAAACGCTGGCATAAGTGCGATGAAGTTGATGTGGAATACTTTGAAGGCGATAATATCACTTTTGCGGGTAAACTTGTATTTTGAATTTTCTATATACATATAATCCGGGAACTTTTTGATCAAAGTGGTATGTACCCACATTTGCCCACACACACACCAATTCATTTAAAAGCACTTACACGCATACGCGTATGACAATCGAAAACTTGTCGCAACCAATTAAAGCCAACAAACTGTTGAGTGTCTAATTATTTGGTAATACACTTCAGAAAAGAGTTCAAACTATTGCCCAAACAGTCAAATGCTGACAAAGCGAGTACAAAAACAATTTGTAAAACAAGAAAACTACGAAGCAGAAATAGAAATGCCTCAGCGATAAAAGCCGAAAATGAAAGCAAACCCAAAAAAGCAAAACAAAAAATACCAACAAATTTATAACAGAGGCAAAATACTTAAAAGTCGCATTTTAACTTGGCAAAAACATAATTACGCATTAAACTTCAGATATTGTGGTATGTGTACATGTGTGTGTGTGTGTGTTCTGGTATGCATGTGTGTTCATGCTACCAATTCTTCAAAAACCGGCAATACAACCTGTAAAGGCAAGAATGTGTTTAGATAAATTTGACTGAAAAACGAGCAACTCAGTGGCCGGTCGGTATACTTGAATACAAATGCGTTTCAAGTTCGAGGCAAAACTTAAAGAAAGGCGCAGCATGAAACTCAAGTTGAAAGCAATAAAAAAGCAAACCAATACTTAAAAGTTTGAGAATGGCTACGAAGCCGAAGCACTCACTACCCAAAATGAATTGTGAATTTTTTGTTTGAAGCGTAGATATGTATGTAACGTCTTCTATTAGTACCAAGCGATAGGCGTACGCTCAGTCGCTTAGGCTTATGAGTATATGTACGCTTGTAGATATGTTTGGAGTTATGTTTATTTTATTTTATTTACGTATGTTGAGAAAAGAACCGTGGTTAGCTTCGGTAAGCGTGATAATGAACTTGAACTTCACTTGTCAGACTACCAACTACTCGTAGAGCGTTTGATGGGGGTAGTGATGAACGTTTGCGCTGAGTAGTTTGCTATCTGGTAGGGCGGGCTAATGTACTAAAAAATTTAATTTATTTTTACATATTTACATAGATACATTTCTATGCATGATTTTTCGTAGATGTATGTATGTATCAAATTGACGCGTTCAATCAGTATATAATATTCTGTTTCATTTTATATTTGGGGCTATCCAGAAATACTTAATCCTTCTGCAGTGTTAACCTTAAATAACGCACGATTACCATTTGGTAATGCAAAATATGACGTTGCATTTACGCGAACAAATTTAAGATGACATAACAAAATCATGAGAAAAACATTATTTGATGGAAATTATTTGTGGATTGCCAAAAAAATGTAGTTTTTGGTATTGAAAGTTTAATTAGCGAAGCAATCGCAGGTCAAATTGAGGTGCCAAATAAAAAGTAAATAATTCCCGTTTTCCGAAAATTGCTTTGCAGAAGAGCAACAAGGATCCAGACGGTACAAATCGACAGTAGATGCAACCTTTATCTTGCGCCAATTCTAGGAAAAGACGGTTGAATATAAGAAATCAGCTTTTTTATATTTTATCGACCCGACAAAAGCTTTTGATAGGGTTTGGTTAAAGATGTAATTAAAATTCTCGAAAAACGCAATTTAGACAACAATACCTTGGCAGTAATTAGGAACCTCAATACGATTTTAAATAATAGTTACAGTAATTGGTAGCTCTTCTTCTTCTTCTTTATTATAGGATTACATCCTGTTCATCAACAATTCTATACAATAAATACAATTTGTTTGATATTAAATAGAAAATAAGTAAATAAATATCCATTATTGATAGAGCTGGATATCCAACACTCATTCCAGCATTTGGGAGGACGTCCGCATGGTCTTGTAGTCCTTGCTTTTTCCGCCATTGCAGATTTAGTCAGGCGTGCGTAGCACATGACTTTTCCACTCCCTTCTTCGTCTTCGGCTCCACCTGACAATGTATTGTGTGTCACATATCTCTCTAAGATCTTGGTTTCGCATTCGATCTCGACGAGTATGTCCTGTGATTGATCGCAATATTGCCATCTGAACCTTGGTGATTGCTTATTATGTTCCAGTTGTATCTGATCGGGTTTCAACTGCATAGGTAAGTGAGTACTGGTCGAACTCTTTATTTTATAGATTCGGACTTTGCCTTTTAAGCATAGATGTTTATTTCGCCCTATTGCATAGCGTACGCATCCAGAAATTCGTGCTGCTTTATTCATATGGTTGCCAACTTCTACTGTTAATTCTTTCGATGATGCAATTATGGTACCTAGGTAACAGAATTCCATAACCTGCTCGATACTCTTTCCATATACTGTGAGCTTACACTTGAGCAATTGTTTAGATATTGTCATGCTCTTCGTCTTGGCTACCGATATTTGTTTGTTAAATGCAGAATCAGCTTTCTCGAAGGCATACAACATTCGCTGAATGTCGTATCCGTTGTCCAACATTATCGGCGTGGCTCATTATCTTTATTTTATTTCCTAGCAAATATCCTCCTGCCCGTGTAGATTTTACAGCAGATATTATCTCGTTCATAATCAAATTGAATAGTATTGGACTTAAGCTGTCGCCTTTTCTTATCCCTGCTGGCACCGGTATTGGGATTGATATTTCATTATTAGTCTTGACGGAAGTGGTATTTCCGATATTGAGGTTCCTAATTACTGCCAAGGTATTGTTGCCTAATTTGCGTTTTTCGAGAATTTTAATTACATCTTTAACCAAACCCTATCAAAAGCTTTTGCCAGATCGACAAAATATAAAAAAGCTGATTTCTTATATTCAACCGCCTTTTCGACGAATTGGCACAAGATAACGGTGGCATCTACTGTCGATTTGTACCGTCTGGATCCTTGTTGCTCTTCTGCAATGCCAGTTACCACAATATAGTCAGCTAATATAATATAATTGGTAGCTGATGAAACTATGAAAAACAAATTTTAGTTTGCCTTATTTTTCTAGTACATTTTACTTAACATATGCAATATGTATAGGCAAAACAATAGAGTTGTTTTAGCAGAGGCAACTAGGTCTAAGTATTATCAACGCCAAGTGCTGAATTCAACATGAAACAGAGTTCCAGTGGAGTTCGACTCAGACGTACCGACGACAATTACAGACTTGAGTTGACGACTCACGACCATATCATACGCAGACAAGACGGCAATGCACAAGACATTATCTCACCCTTTCGAGAGACTGAACCCAGGTTTCTTTTGCGATTGATAGACACAGTTTCTGACATTTTTATCCTCCATCTCACAAAAAATTCCCAATTATCCAGCGTCGACCCCGACATACTGAAAATAATATAAATCCAGCTTCTGAAGGAGTCCCATTTGACTTACTAATCTAGCACTCGTCACCCTCTGCTACCACCGCGTTGAAATAAGTGTGGTCTGTCGCTAGACGGGAACAAGATCGAAAACAAGTACAAATGGTCAAAGCATTCTAAACAGTCTTAACTGTCACAACAACGACGACAACTAGCATTGTACTCACCTCACCCTCCACTGAGTTTTTTATATGGTATTAACCAACTGACTATATTAACACTTCCAGAAAGATAGACATATGAAGGCTTCATTTAAAGGCGAAAATACAAATTTGGTTAAAAGTTAATAATACCCGTATGTATGAATTTATGTGCATACACATACATACTTGTATATACATATGTATATCTTACATAATTTAGAGAATTCAAAACATGAAAAGAAAGAAGAATTTTTAGTCACTGTAAACATACATATGTTTACACATACATACACATACGTTACATAAAAACAGTTTGTATATCTTTATAAGGGGGTCAATACCAAACATGAATAAATAGTAGATATTCAACTTTAGACTAATTTTCTCTTTCATTCATAAAAGTTCATATAATATAAACACACAATATGTATGTATATATGTAGCTACACACTTTTCCCATTTCTTCTGTTTTGTTTTAATGTAACTACACCTTTATTTATACTTCTTCCATTCACTTGTCTACCTTAATTTCCCTTTTGATACGATCATACATACATACATACATGCAATATATGTATTTATATCGGAGTGTCATAATTGTTCAATGTTTATATTCTTACTTTGTTTACAAACATTTACTTTCATTTACTTGCCTTTCTTGTGCAAACATACATGCATACGAGTACATATTAAAAAGCCAACACCGGAGCCTATGAAAGAAGTTTGGAACGTTCTAATGTATGAATTAGTAGGAATCCCCTTCCGTAGTTTTTGTGCGCATGGGAGGTTCGAACAAATTTATCTACGTACATACATACAAGTATGTGGATACCTATTTAATGGCTGATATGTGTAGCTCTTCTACAAGTATACGCACCAGTGCTGCCAGAAATTCTTGAAGCTTGTAGCAAAAGCCTTTGTAAAAAATGGGTATCGCAGCCAAAAAATCAAAATTCAATTATATTTTTATTCACAAGCGAATACCATGACAACAACCTTCACGAACACAGCTGACACTCATTCGAAAAATAGGTAAAAATTTTTATTAATTTATTTTAAAAATTAAAACTGATTAATTCAAAATGTTTCATTACTTGATTAAAAATATTTAATAAACGCATAAGCAATAACTAAGTCCCGATTTGCACGCACACACATCTGGAAATTCTCTTTTGATGTTTCATTCGCGGTCACGCGGAAAAAATTGTTTTCGGCAACATTCGTTGCTTTTCACGTTTACTTCTTTAAGTATGACCGCCCGTCTTTTTCCCACGAACAAAATGTTTCCCTTCCAATTGGTTCCCTGTGTAAATTGGGACTAACGAACAAGATTCACGTTTTACGACAAAAATAAATTTATTATGATACTCCATTTCTCAAGCAATATCTTCTTCCTCTAGTGTACCGAAAAATGTACATATACAAGGTGGCACAAAATTAATCACCCAATTTTTTTCAATAGCTTTTAGTGATTAAGGGGGGACCCTCATTTATCGGGTCAAAAAAATCGATTTTTTGGAAATAATTTTAATCTATTCTACAACTATTTAAGAATATACTTTCAAAATTTCAAGTCAATATCTGTATTTTTGAAGGAGTGACAAAATTTTTAACAGGACGCGACGGGTGGCCTGATCGCCTGTATCCAAAACTTTAAACGCGTTTTTCTCGAAACATCATTTTTCGATTTTGTGTACACAATTGAGAACGCTGTATTGAACCAATCAGGCTTTACAATAGCTCATTTTAAAGATAATTAAATTGTTTTCAATGTGACATTAAGTGTTTTTAAAAAAAAAAAAGATTTTCATATTTTTTTGTAATTTTAAAGTCAATTTTTATGCATGAAAAATCACTTTTAACATAAAACTGGGTAAAAAATATCAATTTCGACATTTTTTTTTAAATCAAAATGTCACATCGAAGGTATTATCCTAAAGTTTTAAAAAAAATTTGGTTTTTTTATTTCAGAAAAAAATTCAGAGCGCTAGAATGTACACAGATAGAATGAGGTGCCATGGACGAGGTGTATATTTCCATACTTAAAATGTTTTTTTTCTTCTCCGAAAATTTTTGTAGACAGTCAAGACATTTATTAAAGTACTTTATGAATTACAAAACGTTTGAAGTTATTTTACCTGAGAAAAAAATTCCCAAAAATGATGCATTTTTCGACCGTCTAAATGAGGGTCCCCCCTTAAATACTGGACTCCATGGACTCCTCTTCATATAGCAAAACCTGCATAAACTAGTGCTAGATAATCTTGAAATGATTGCTGATGCTCTTTCTGTCTAGGGTATTAAAGTTCAGGAACTTTTTGGAGTGATTAAGCCGTTTGAGCCATTCCAGTATTCCTTGGTTTTTATTTGGATCTGTTTTTTAGTTTCCTGTTTTAGGTTGTTTTTGTTAAGGCCGAAAAATTAGGTTGGCCCAATAAATGGTCCTTCCGTCCTTTTTTTGGTATAAAAGTCTGCCTTCTCGTTTCCTTCGTGTCCCTTATGTCCTGGTACCAAAACTAGGGAAGCAATTTTGTCGAGTGCATTGTTACACTCTATAAGGACTTCTGAATTAAACGTAAAGCTATTTAAGGCTTTGAGGACTGATTGACTGTCCGAAAGTATTTGAATTTTTACTTTTTCGATTTGTGTGCTTTAGGCCACATTATTCCTGCTGCTACCCCGATTTTTGTGAGTCAACATACGATTTATGTTCAAAAAGTATCGCGAATTTTGAATTTTCGCAGGTTACGTATATTCGAATTTCCATTGTTTTGTGGCGATATCTTGGTACTCACGTCTCTGACTCATGCCGAGGAGTTCGGCCATTTTCAATGTTCAGTTAATTGTTGACAGCTGCTTTGCTTGCACGTGTTTCGGCTCGTCTTCGATTTTTACCTCTTCAAAAAGATGGATCAAAGAACCTGTATCAAATTTTGTGTGAAAAACGAAACTAAGTGCGCGGATGCATTCCAATTGTTGACTGTGTCATACGGAGAAGGTACTTTGGAACAAAACAACGTTTATCGAACGACAAAAATCGTGCCGGACGCCCGAGTCCTTCAACAATAGACGAAAGAATTGATGAAGTGAAGAAAATGGTATTGACCAATCGTCGAATCACCGTTAGAGAAGTTGCTGAGGACCCAGACTCGTGCCATTCGATTTTTTTTAATGATTTGGGCATGAGACGGGTCGTTGCAAAATTCGTGCCAAAACTGCTGAATTTCGACCAAAAGCAGCATCGCATGAACATTGCTAATGAGATGTTGGACTCTGTCGGCGACGACCCAAATTTGCTCCAGAGGGTCATAACTGGTGACGAATCGTGGGTTTATGGTTATGACGTGGAAACCAAAGCTCAATCATCTCAATGGAAGCTGCCGCACGAACCAAGACCGAAAAAAACACGCCAAGTTGGGTCGAATGTAAAAGTTTTGCTTACCGTTTTCTTCGATTGCAGGAACGTTGTGCATCATGAGTTCTTGCCACAAGGTAAAACGGTCAATAGGGAATATTACCTAAAGTTGGCTCTTGCATTACGATAACGCCTCTGCTCACACATCGTTGCTTGTGCGCGACTTTTTGGCCAAAAGCAACACAAGGGTACAAAATAGATATTAATGAATAAATAAATAATTTTTGAAAAAACACAAGATTCGCGATACTTTTTGAACACACCTCGTTTAGCCATGTTGAGCTAGTGTTCCACTCTTCCCTAGACGGGAAGATAACCTTGTCTCTCTTAGTAAAATTAAGTACGGGTTCCGTGTGGTCATTCGTCTGGGTCATGCATGCTGCATGTCCAACCTTGTCTAGGATATTGAGGTGTCCAGTAAGATCTCCTGGGTAAAATTTTTCTTTCATATGAAAGGAGAGTGCTTGCATAGCAGCTTCCTCTTGTATTACTAAGTGTAGTGGTGGTAGATTTAAAAGCGCTTCCATTCCAGCTGTTTAAATAGTTCTCATGCCAGCATTTGCAGACTATACAGTTTTGATATAGCTGTAATTTGATTGGTTTTTGTAAACCATGGTTTTTCGTTGCCTTTCTTATTACTGAGTTGAGCTGGGGGCTCCAGGTTAGTTTTTTAACCAGGATAATTAGTGGTTTTGGAAAGGACCTCTTTTCTATACCATTCCCAGGTTGTTTTAAAGGCGTCTTGCATCAAGTCCTTTCGCGGTTGCCTTTAATTTAATCTGCATATCCTATTGTTTTTACCCTTTATTATAAAGGCTTGCACTAGGTTGTCAGCCAGGATAGTCCAAAGCAGTGGCGATAATTTCCCCCCTTCAGGATATCCTTTCGCGGATGTTACACTTAAGGTAACTTGACCCAGAGAGGCAGTCAATATCCTTTCGTTTAGCATATTGCTTACCCATTTGACATATTCTGGATCAGCTCCTTTATTAGAGAGTGCCAGTTCTATAAGTTCGCGTTATTGAATTTACCCTCAATGTCCATAAAAAGAGGGATATTTCCGTTAGGTCAAGGGCATTTTCTATATCGCAATCAATAGTGTGTAGTGCTGTGAGGATTTCCCTTTTTTATATGCAAATTGCAGCTTATGGAGAGGAACTATCGAAATAATCTCCTCTCTTGGGGAATCTCCTCAACTTGAAAGGCGAAAGACTGATTGGCCTGTAGGATTTTGAGATTCAATTATTACCTTATTACCTCCCTTTGGTAGGAATAATACCTTAGCCTCCTGCCAAATCTTAGGAACATAACATATGTAGATACATTTTCCGTATTGGTTTTGCCTACTTATTCCGCTTCGTAGAGCCAACATCCATAAACAGTAATTTTTTTTTTTATTTAATGATCCTTTTGTTTCAAAATTGTTATCTACAATAGGAAATAATCAGTGAAAAAACTTTTCTATGAGGTTCCAAACAGAAATTTCTAACTAGATTTAGAAAAACAGCAAATTTCTACAATCAAGCGACCAAAAACATATATGTATTTAGTTATGAAAATGCTAGGATGGCAACACTGATTCGCACTGAGCGCTAATGCATGCTAGCCACCAAGAAGTCAATTGGTCGTTTCGTCTATCTGTTACTCACCAAGCGTCCTATCGCACTCCATCGTCTCTATCCATCTGCTCCATCATCAGCGAAGCTTTCGGTGTACACAAGTGTGTGTGTGTATATATATTTTATAAATAATACAACTTACACGAATGTATGTTTGTGTGTATGTATGTATGTATGTATATCAGCTATTTAAGCCTCGACTTTTGGGTGTTAGGTCATTGGGACAATAAAAATGAATGTAATTAAATAGAAAGACATAGAATTTGTCTTATGCACGAACTCGGCTCCAAAAAAAACCGAACTTTCTGCATATGAATAGAGAGAACCGGCGAATATTTTGTGACTAATATTTTCCAATATTTTTCTTCTGCTTCCCATTTCTCACTTGATGCAAATATATGGTTTCTAGAAATGTTACTTAGAATGGTGGTCACAACGGTTTGAATGGCTTCAATCGACAAGCAAGAAAAACCTAAAAAAGAAGCAAACACCCTTAGGGCGAAAAAAACACTTAACTCATTTACTAAGGAACTCAAAGTCGTCCTTAAAAAATTACAGAAAAGGAGCTGAGAGTCCAAAACAATGTCAGAAAACTTTATGCAACCTCTACCACTGAATCTATGGAGGGCAACAAAAAATTTAAAAAGGTCAACTCTAGCACAATCATCCATTAAAATAGACTTGTTAGCTACAAATGTTTAGCACACAGTTCTCGAGAAGGCAAACAAATTTGCTCGTCACTTAACCCGAGAGTTCTGCCCCCGTGAAATCGAACCATCTCCAAGCACTGTTCAAAAAGTAAAATATACCCGAGCACACACGCACCAGATGAACCCACCCATAAAAAAATTCTCAAAACACGAAAAAAAGTTAAAAGTGAAGAAGTGAGAAGTACTGAAATAAATCCCAGAAGAAAGACTCACTCCCTTACGTACATACATTTTTTTTTTGTCGGAACAGACTAGCAAGTACAGCACTTAGACACAATTAAGTCCATTGTACTCAACTCGGGTGCCCTTTTTAATTTTCAATAAATCTACTCGACCTCCGAAGAAGTCTGAGTAGATCTTGTGGAGCCAAAGAGCCAAGGTGGTCGCTTCTTAACACATCAGTGCCAAAGACTTTAAGCCTGTAGTAAGAATAATCCTCGAACCAAGAAAAAACGCTGAACTAGTCGAATCATATCGACCCGATTGCCTCTAAAATAATGAAATCTCTTTTCGTCAAAAGAATTATGTCTATAATTGAAGACCAAAAGTCTATAATTGAATACTCAAAGTACCCACAATAATTGAGGAAATAAGAAAATATGCCACATCACACACTACACGACTCCGATCGCACTCAAACCCTCTTGTCACAGAAATAATTGCAAATCCCATAGCCACCACCCGACTCAAGAGAAAGTCTGCAAAAGGCCGCATATCATAATAATAAATTAGCCTAAATTATTATTAGCGGCCGCCGTAGCCGAATGGGTTGGTGCGTGACTATCATGCGAAATTCACAGAGAAAATGTAGGTTCGCATTTCGGTGATATACCAAAATTAAGAAAGAAGTTTTTTTCTAATAGCGGTCGCCCCTCTGCAGGCAATGGCAAGCCTTCGAGTGTATTTCTGCCGTGAAAAGACTCCTCATAAAAAATATCTGCCGTTCGGAGTCGGCTTGAAACTGTAGGTCCCTTCATTTATGGAATGAAGACGCACGCCACACATAGGAGGAGGAGATCGGTCAAACACCCAAAAA
The DNA here is from genome assembly GCF_027943255.1 of Anastrepha obliqua. NCBI lineage: Eukaryota > Metazoa > Arthropoda > Insecta > Diptera > Tephritidae > Anastrepha > Anastrepha obliqua. The sequence goes on from NC_072893.1 coordinate 67,969,261, forward strand.
GGGTGTATATGTATATAACTTATTATTTGTAATAAAATCAGTAAATGGTTGCATCACTGGGTGTATTATTTTTTTTTTCTTTTAAATGAATTAAATAGTTTTAAGTAAAAACTTTGCTTAATGTTTAAAAAACAGTTCGCAATAAAGAATTGATTTAAAAAAAGAAAAACAAAATGGATTCATAGATAATAGCCATAGTTGAGTCCTTCGAAAGGTACGAAGAAAAAAATGCTCTCACAACTTTCGGCTAATGTGTACTGTCGGGTGAAAGTGACCAGCTGCCAATTTCTCCATATTCAGATCGTATAGACAAAGACTCCGTCAATGTATGAAATAATCGTGTCTGCGAAAACTCCAATTCCTTTTCAATGATTTTCACAATTCATGAAATCATACAGTTTTTCGATGTTTTCTGAGGATAATCCACACTGGAGACGGCCTGGTCTTTCATCGCCTTCAACCGATTGATATAATATGTGCAACTCGTAAATTTACGTCGAGGACAAACCATCTCCACCACTGACTTTGTGAAGGAATTAACACAAAATTTAATAGCAGATTTTTGTTAGAAATTCAGTAAAAAATACGAAGAGTCATCTCTCTTCACTAAGCACTAAAGCTGCCTATACCAAAATTTTATACGGTAAAATAAACAGTATGGCAATGGCCGTGCTCAAAACTCCTCCATGCGAGCCATACACTGTTTTTTATAAAAAGTTCGTTTTTTTTTTGGAATAGAGGGTGCCCGCAGGAAACTATGTACATAAAGAAATGTTAATGCATGTATAATTTTACTTAAATACTCGTACATACAAATACTTTTAGCAATAAAGCTATGCATATGCACATATACATATACGTTCAAATGTTTTACTTTTTATTGCTTATTTAGTTATAGTTTTTCATTGAGTTATCATCTGAAAGTATTTAAACTATTCTAAATACAGTGAAACCTCCCTAGGGAGGAAACTCACGGTGTCCGCTCAAGGGGAGAAAATCTTATTTCAGAACTTTTTAATTTTTTAATTAGTTGAATACTATTTCTTATTTGAATAAAATATATAGAAATTACATCATTCCAACGAAAATAAGTATTTTTTTTTTCAAAAGCGCATAAGTGCAAATAAAGTAATAACGAATAATAAATCTTACATTTCAATCAGTAAACTGCATAAAACTAGATAATTAGATTCATTACGTAAAAAACTGAGAAATGTACAATTGACGTGCGTTTATTTTTATATATTTTTTCAAAAAGGACCTATTTTGCTAATGGTTTTCCGATTGTTTTAACAATTCGAAACCAGAAAAGTCATTGTGCCCACACATCCATTTTGACGGAATAATTTATTTATTTTTGACGATGAGCACAACGTAACCCAATTTAAAACCGAATAAAGAAAATCGAACTTATTTTTTTTAACATTTCATATGCAAACTCAGTGATGAAATTATACCACATCTACAGAATGAATTAGTTTTGCCAGAAATTATGGTCGGTGCCCTGCCTACAAACTGCTAAGCTTTCACAGCAGAAGCAGCGCGAAGCAATAATGTTGGCCTCCCAAACAAGCAAAAAACATGTCTTATACAGCAACAGCAACTCCGTTATTAAAGCCTTGCAGAATCCAAAAAACGATCTGCTACTCATCAATATGATAAGAAATATTATATGCGAAAACAAGAAGAGGCAACAAAAATTGTGTGGGTTCCAGGTCATGCTGGAATCAAAGGCAACGAAGTCGCTGATGAACGGGCAAATAAAGCACGGATGCAGCCATTACATGCTTTTAACCACCTCACTCCAAAAGATCTACATACGGATGTATGTGTCAAATTACTTAGCCGGCAAACTCACGCATGGGCCACCTATCAACAGTACTTACAAATTAAATAACCCCCGTTGAACTGAATTGATTTCCCCTTCCGACTCTTCTTGCAGAGGTATTAGAGCCTTTGTGCGGCTAAGGATTGGACATTCAATTGCCACTCATAGTCATTTACTAAATGAAGCCTCGAAGCCGCCATGCTTATATTGCAATAGACCAGATTTATCAGTGCAACAACTCCTGGACGAATGCCCTGGCCTAAGTCAGATCCGAACAATAGTTTTTGACACAAGCAAACCTTCTAACCATCTGAAATTAGCAAACTCAGATAACACTAACACTTCCCTAAAATTTTAAATCTTAAATAAACTAAATATAAACAAAATATTGTTACTTTCATCCGACATATCACCAAATTTTTAATACCCTAAGTAAATCATCTCCAAAATAGCCTTACAAGTATAAATCTCGAGTCGAAGACTTCAGTAACCAGCGTTCTTGTTGAATTTTAATGTATTGGTTACTTATAACAATTACTCTTACATATAAATAAATATATAAAAATATAATACATAGTTATATTTTATCAGGTAAAATTATGTTTACAAGATTTGATTAGTAAAACTTACCTACTGGCTAATGCCCGGACACACAGGTTATTTTCCTTGCAGGTGTTAATAAAATCACTGCGCAAACCAAACTAAAAGTGTATAAAAAGTGCATGAGAAACATCACAATTTATCCAATAAGTCCAATTGTATCCATTTAGTAGGTATGTATGTATGTTTGTAAATACTCGCTCCCATTTTTTTATATCTTGGCCGTCTATGCGGAGTTGGCGTCCACACAACAGAGGTATTTGTTATGCAAACAACTCTCAATGTTCGAGGTTCGCGTCCGGCGTCCAAGAGAGTGACCGCTTAAGGGGGCAAATATCTGTACAATTTCGAAAATAAAGCTTTTTTTCATAAAATGTTAATATATTCCTTTAAGAATGTGTCCAAAAAATTTTAGAACGGAAATTTAAGTATTTCCTATATTGTAGATCATCAACCGTGACGACTCTATTCTTTGCGTTCGAGCGCTGGGAGAGATATAGTTACGTTGTATTCAAACTGTAGCCGCGTTTTTCTCGAAACTATATTTTTCGAATTGGCGTACACGATAACTCGCAAAGTTATTGACCGATCTCCCTGAAATTTTGCACACATCCTTTTTTATGATATTACTTTCTATGCGTTTCAAGTTTTCGAAAATTTTTCGAAAAAAATAAGTTTTTCAAAGCAAAAATAGTAGGAAAATATGCCCCAAAATTCATTTTTTTAAACACTTTATTCTGCGAATTTTTTCCCCATTTTTTGTTAATTCATATGGAAATTATGACATTAATAAACAAAAAATGATAGGTTTTTGCATTCATGGCACTGAAGCCGATGCTACAATACCCGCCGATTGAGAAGCCCCGCTGCGACCTTCCTGCAAGAATTCCGTGTACATCCGCCATTTTAAATGATTAAAAAAAAAAAAATATTATTTTAATGTATAAATAAACTGTATGCCTATTTTGAAAAAAATACATTTTAAATAATTTTAATGAAAATCAGGGAAAATATGCCCGTTTACAGGTATCTGTCCCCTTAAGAGAGACTAATTTGTTCCGAAATTTATACCTAAAATTTATATGGAATCAAGTCCACCCAAGGGAGATGTCCATTAAGAGAGGTTTCACTGTATTACTGAATCTTTATTTTTATGTCTCAGTTGTAATAAGTGGGCATTTAATGAGGAGCAAATAATATATTCCATTGACAATACACAACGTGGCGCAAAATTAATCATCAAATTTTGTTTTCGAACCACTTTTTTATTAAAAAACAATTATTTTGAGCTATGGAAATTTTTATTTTAACTTTTGCGAGCTCCATTGCTTGTCTGCTTGTGTACTGCAGCTCTCTAGTTCACAAGTGTCAAATATGTTTGACATACGACGCCATTTACAAAAATTATGAATTTTCCGATAGTTTTCAGTGGGAGTGAATCTCCGTAGTCACCTCGCAAATAAGTCTGGAATGAAAAAAATTCAACATGCATTTGTTAAAAGCGATGTTTATCGATTATCTCAAGAAAGATTTTTCTAATTCAAAATTTCTATTTTTCCTAGCACTTGTAAGCTCGAAAACTGTTTCTCGCTAAAAGCTTATTTGTTTCCACAAAAAAAGAAAATTTTCCAAGGATACCTTTTGAATTATTTATTTGAAAATGTACTGCGCGAAGTTTGAAAAATACGATTGATCCAATAAATTTTGAGTTATGGCGTATAAGATTTTCGAAAAAATGCTTTATAATCGAAACGTCTAGAAACCTGGCTAGAGCAACGGGCGATCACTTTAACGCCGAGACGATATAGAAATAAGGCCTGGAGCAACGCTCGCTCGCCTTGCATGAACGCGCAGCTTTTTCGAATGTTTGAGTTGAATTCGAGCCAAAGTACTGTGAAATGAGATTGAAGATTTCGAAACTTATTGTAAAGCTTTTCCACACAAGTAAATCAACAGTTTTATTGAAAAAAATGTGGTAGGCATAATATTCGATTTTGTCAGAAAGGACATGTGCATAGAGACTGAAAGCTCTCAAGTTTGTTCCGCCTTTCGAAATAATAAAAATATATGTTTTTAACTTTATAAAAGCTTACACAAGATACAATTTTTTATATAAACTAAAATTAAAGCAGCGCTAGCTTCGGAAGCTTTCGGCTGACCTGAAAATATTGGGTAAGGGAATAAGTTCGTAGCGTTTTTACCGAAGACTTTTATTTAAACAAAAAACAATAATTATATCAAAAAGTACTATAAATCCGTTATATATTCGCCGTTGCTATATACAACATCTTCCCACCTCCCGGCCAATTTGTTGATGCTGTTCCGCCAAAAATCACCTGCTCTGGTGTCGAAGAAGTTGCTGAGCTAGTTTTTAAGGACCTCTTTGTTATCGAAGGTAACGCCCTTCAAATGGTTTGACAGGGAGCGGAACAGATGGTAATCAGTCGGTGCAGGGTTCGGAGAGCATGGAGGGTACTGAAGGACCTCCCGTGACCATTTAGTAAAAAAAGCTGTGTTTATGATGAGAGGTAATCTGAAGGCGACTTTCTTTGTTTTTTTCGTTGAGCTCGTCAGGTATCCAGGCTCCCAGTTTTTCGGCAAATCTCATTTAATGAAGGTAATTGAAAATCGTTTAGTGATCGAAGTTCATTTTTTCCACCAACTGGGTTGGCGACTGTTCTCTTTGAAAAGTCATTTTATACGTTCTTCATCGAATTCAAAAGGCATTCCGTTGCGGGCCAAATTTTTGAACTTTCCAAAACATTTCCGTGCTGTGGACTCGCCTATGACCCTTTCTCCATACACGTCGCAAATGTCCCAGGTTTCTTCGGCAGTTTTTTGATCTCGGGTCGGTGTCGAAATTGATTGCTTCCTCGGTATTCCATTCCTAAACCTCAAAGCTAATAAAAAAATTAAATAACTCTAAAATACAATTAACACATTTTTGTAGAGCAGAAAGAGTTCTATCGAATGGATACTTACTTGTTGCTAAACAGCAAAAAAAACGTTGCAAAATAAAATAAACTATAAAAACGTTTTTAACTTATTCCACAACCCAATATATATCCAAAGCTTATGCTTTGTTGACGCATATGGCACCTGATTGTCAAGATGCCGATTTTGCAGTGAGTGCATTTGTGCTAATTTTTTCTCGGAAAAGCTGATAGAAGCGACAATTACAAAAAATGCACACCGAAGTTTGTTATTTCCTGCTGAAGGATGGCTTAGAAAAAACTATGGCAATGGCGAATTTATTTATTTTTTGTGAAAGTTATATACTCGTTTAGGAAGGAAAACGGGCCAAACATTCAGGTAACAGATTGTTTTATTGTAGTATTTAATAAAAATATATATATGTGTGTATACTTATACATATGGCCTTAAGAGTTTTGGAGGGCACAGTAGTCGAACTCTATTTGCGATGCAATTGTCTTTCTTCTTTCAATTTCAAAAAATGCGCACATTTGCATATCCACATACTTGTATGTACGGTTATATTTATATATTGCTTTAAGATCACATTTTTGTAGTTTGGTGTGAATTATTTTCCGGGTTACGAATTTTCGTTAAATTAACTTTTGTAGAAACTACATAAAACCAAATTAGATAACAAAATTGTCTGCAAGTGTGGGTGTGTGCACATCTACACACATATACATATGTACATGGGTAAACTAATTCATACACATGCACGTTTTGGTTCGGTGTCACCCAATTTGGTCATCAATTAAGAAACGAGCGCGCACAGCTGTTGCCACTTATTTGACCATTGACAGAACGCCTGCTGGAGTTGACCAAAAACGCAAAGCGAAAAAAAAATTTAATTGAAAATAGAATGAAATGATTTCAACAACAAATTACCCCTGGCTAAGTGGACTGAGTGAGGAAAGTAATGCGTCAGTGCCGACCTACACCTATAAACTAATTACCCCTTTCAGGTGTGATGAAATCTGATTTGTTCTTTTTTTTTTTTTTTGGTTTTGCTTTTGTTAACCGATGCCTCATGTGCGATGAAATCTGATTTGTTTTTGTTTTTGGTTTTGTTAACTGATGTTTCGGTGCATATGTACCCACGTGTGGAATTGGCTTTTGTGTCATTACACCACTCGCCCTTACAACATTCATTCATCCATCCAGCCATTCATTCATTCACTGAGTCACTCACTCATTGATGCGGTCTGTGCACGTGATGGCAGCGTTAGCGTTTACGTTTGCGTGACGTGTTGACCGGCTGCCACTGTCACTGTTCTAAATATTTATTTACTGTCGCATTCCCGTCATATTTACATTTCGCGATTTGCTTATATTATAGTATTGTAGTAGCGTACAAAAAAATTATAAAAAAAACGGGTCGAGTAAAAAAAAAACAGCAATTTCAGTAAACAATGGTACGAGTATTTATGTTGAGTTTTTGCGGCTTTTCGCTATTTCGCGTGAGTTCGTTAACAAGGTTTTCCTACATCTTTTTCATTCTCTTTGCATTTGCGTTCCTCTGCTTTTTCCATACATCGCTTGTTATTACTATTTAATTTTTTGCAGTTGCGTGCAGCTCAGCCAAACAAAAGTCCACTCAAATGCTCCAAAAATATCGCCTCAATTGAATTTGGCAAGCCGGCTCCATATAAACTCATTTCACCTTACTTGCCACCATTAACGCCACCACCACTGCTTGAATCAGCGTGGCGTTTGATGTCATCACTACGGCCAGTCAACTGGTGAGCTGGTGTTGGCGGTTGGCACCGGCTGCGCGAGAATCAACACCGACGGGTGGGTGTTAACGACGCTACGAGCGTTTATTCGCAATTATTCAAAAACGTTTTTGCGTTTCATTCAACGAATCAATTTGTACTATATTAACGAATGACAAATTACAAATGACAGATGACAGAACATTTATGTATAAGTACATTGACCGATTAAATGCATTAGCTCGAAGGGATATGTTATTAATCCGATCACGTACCACGATTATCCCATTCATAAAAAAAGAACTAAACAAATCGAAGTCAATTTGGCTAAACCCACTTTGGGAGGAACTGAAATTGAGTTTTCATAAACGGCTTAATCAAGGATGATAGATTGCCAGGTTTGGGCATCCGAAGCAAAACTAAAGGGTGGTTAAGTTTCAAGGGCCGGTGTTGATTTTGAATAAAATACAATTTTTTTAGAAAATTATTCTTATTTCTCTTTATTATAATAATATTGGTAAGGCTCAATTACGTACAGAGGTGGCACACCTCCATCCGATGGTCCGAATTTTCAATGACGCTGAGGCATAACTGAGGTTCTATGCCGTTAATGTGCCGAATTATCTCATCCTTTAGCTCTTGAATTGTTGCTGGCTTATCGACGTACACCTTTTCATTCACATAACCCAAAAGAAAGCAGTCCAACGGTGTCAAATCACATGATCTTGGCGGCCAATTGACATCGCCGCGACGTGAGATTATTCGGCCATCAAATTTTTCGCGCAAAAGAGCCATTGTTTCGTTAGCTGTGTGACAAGTGGCACCATCCTGTTTAAACCACATATCGTCCATATCCATATCTTCCAATTCGGGCCATAAAAAATTCGTTATCATCTCACGATAGCGAACACTATTCACAGTAACTGCCAGACCGGCCTCATTTTGGAAAAAATACGGCCCAATAATGTCGCCGGCCCATAAACCGCACCAAACAGTCACTCTTTGTGGATGCATTGGTTTTTCGATAATCACTCTTGGATTATCATTCGCCCAAATGTGGCAATTCAGCTTATTGGCGAATCCACTGAGGTGAAAATGTGCCTCATCACTGAAGATGAAGTGTGCGATATGCATTTTGATTTGAACGCCCGTTTTCAGAATAAGCCTTAATAACTTTAACGCGTTGCTCGATTATGTATCTTTCCACGGTTCAAATTAAGTTAGTCTGAAATTGAAAAATGTCAAATCAAATGCAGAAAAAAGCTTGACATTTAGATGTGGTTTACATTCAATATCGGACCTTAAAATTAAACCACCCTATGCATGCTTTATTGAGTGTTTGATGAAACTCCTCCTCCTATTTGTGGTGTGAGTCTATTTCACAAACGAAGGGACCTACAGTGCTTCGCCGCCTCCGAATGGCAGATTGTTATTTAAGAGGAGCTTTTTCATGGCGTAAATACCCTTTTGCTTTTGTCTCTCGAAGAGCAACCGCTACTACAAACATCTTTCTGGCAATTTTTTTTCCTGGCCGAAGTTTTATTTTGCCTAGTGTTTTTCCTCCTGATTTTCTACTGATTGAAGCGGTAACCGCTGAAATGATAATGTGGAGCTTAACAAAGAATACCAAACAATTTCCTTTTTGTACTAATCAGCGCCAATTGGACACACCCAAAGAAGACTTTCCGGCTCCTCTACAACCTGTAGGTATCGCGTCGAATAACTAGAAGGGTTTATATCCATTCCATGTTTTATCCAGTGAAGACACTTTATGTCTATATCACTGTAAAGCTGATAAAGCTCATTGCTCCAAGGTCTGTTGTATTTCTCGCTTCCAAAGTGCAGAGCTCGAAAGATGTTACGCAGAAACATTCTCTAGAAACTTCCAAGGGCCGACTGATACTATTGTCGGTAGTAATGTAGATTCCCAAATAAACGAAACCTCTTCCGACCGCGAATATATAACCAGCAATGACGTGTGTATTGCGACGCTCGTCTTGTCCTCGTCACCATCAGACTAATTCATTCAGACTTCTTTATCCAGCTTATAAAAGGCAGCAATTGTATGCCCTTATAATACTCGTATATACATAAATACTATAAGTATAAAAGTAGAAACTCGTGCAAAATACAACTTAGGCTTGCGGTTAACTACGAAACACCAATTGGGATCCCATAACAATGTGTCATTTTATTAGGTTCTAAGACATGAACGGTTTGACGGAGTAATAGAAACTGCAACGAAAGCGTGGCTCACAAACACATCGAATCAAATAGTCGTCTAAATTAATCAAATAGTCAATGAAGAATGCTCAATTCTGCAAGCTTCACCACCATTTGTTTACCAGAAGTGTTCTGAGAAATAAGCCAAAGTAATCATAGAAGAACTCAGCAGGAAGCACCCGAGAGTACTGGTGGGTGTAATCACAGGGCACAACGTCTGTGGTCAGCATATGGCTACCATGGGGTCGTGGACAGTCCGATATGCCTATCCTGTCTTGAAGATGACGACACTACAGAGCATTTCTTCTGTAGCTGTCCAGCGTTTTCCTGAATCAGTCTTAGGATATTGGGTGGCGATACACTGAGTATGGACAAAGTTCCTACTCTTCCTCTTCCGGATCTCTTAAAATTCATCAATGAATCCAAGAGTTTTTGTGGAAAAGTGACCTCAACTAATTTATCCGTTTTCCCCAGCCACCATTTATCTTTCCTATCTCTATTCCTTCTACTGATATCTATCCGGGTGTAGTACAATGATCTACTGACTGAGTGCTTGGACTTGTCCAGCCCCCCACAAATCTAATCTAAATCTAAATCATAGAAGACGAATTAGAATTCAATCATATCAGGTCAATTTTTGATAATTTAAAAAAAATACCTAACATATGAGCTGAAAAGTCCAACACATAGATGGCACTAGTTTTATTGCATTCACCACTTTTTCAGTTAGGAAGGAAGCTGTTGAAACATGATATTCTATTCATTAGTTCGTGAGTTGTTGTGCTAAGAGTGACACTACTTTTGTTCTTTTCAAAACAATGGGTCAATGTTTTAATTTTACACTGCTTCTTGATGAGGAAAAATACCATTTAACCCCATAACACTTCAGAAACAACAATAAAACGATGGTTTGCTGACTTTAAACGTGGTCGTAGAAACACCGATGATGCACAATGCAGTGGACGTTCAAATGAGGTGCTAACACCGGAAAGCATCAAAAAAATCCACAAAATCGTTTCGAAAGATATCAAAAAAAGTGCTGGCTTTATACACATGCCCCACAAAGTCTGCGTTCACCCTACAATAACTTTTTAGTGAATGAAACACACAACCTGATTTTATAATTTTTATAAATTTGTATATATTTATATGTTTATTATATGTTTAAGTTTCAAAAACAAAAATAAATTTCAAGATTCCTCACATAAGTTTTTAGATAACGGCTGTAACAAGTAAATAAAGCGACCATAAAGTCTGCGTTCAGTCTTAAAGTCTAATACGAAAACATGATATGCTATATGCAAAAATTAAATCTAATATTTAGTTGGATATCCAGGTTGCTTCAGGGCTTCACTCAGCCTATTTGGCAGTGAGCTTACTAGTTTCTCTGTTTCCTCTGCTGTTATCTTCCTCCATTCTGCCTGCATGACACTCCGCAAAACCTCTTTACTAGTAATCACTTGCTGACGAATTCTTTTTTCCAATAGATCCCACAGATGCTCGATGGGGTTAAAATCTGGGGACTGTGGCGGTGTTTTAAGCTGTTTTGGGGCGCTGTACATGAGCCAAAGCTTAACATTCTCGGCTGTTATCTTGTTAAAACCAAAATGTTCTTGATAAGCCGAGATTTTCTGCACTTTGCTTTAAATTCCGTCTTAGTATGTTCAAGTATCCCCATTTATCCATCGTCGAATCAATAAATTCTAACTGACCCACCCCATTTCTCGCCATGCAGCCCCAAACCATAACCCCGTCACCTCCGTGCTTAACCGTGCCAACAAGATTTTGCTTTTCAAGAACAGTTCCAGGTTTTCGCCAAACAATTTGACAGCCTTTTATTCCGAATATACAAAATTTACTTTCGTCTGAAAATATTACTTTTTTCCAGAACTCGGGAGGCTTATTTATGTACTCATTAGCAAACTGAATGCGTTTACGTCTGTTCACAAGAGAAATGAAAGGCTTTCTTCGGGCGACTCTACCATGGTATCCAGCTTGACGTAGAACTTTTCTAGCAGTTTCAGCGCAAATACTTTTTTTAATGTTTGATTTATGTTTTCAACTAATTTTGAGGATGTAATCCGGGGGTTAACATTTGCCAAGTTGATTATAGAACGCTCTTCCCGGGTCGATAATTTTTTCGGACGCCCTGACCTGGGCTTAGATGTAAAAATTCCAGTTTGCCGAAAATTTGTTTCAACTCGCTGAATAGAGGAATACGTTCTCCCAATAGATTTTCCAATATTTCGGGAACTTTTTCCGTCTTTCCACATTTTTATAATTATTTTCCTCTCAGAAACGCGTATTTCTTTTCCCTTTCAACAAAGCTTTGTTAACATTCAGTCGAAGTAATGCGCAATCAAAAATTGATATAAACATGGAAAAATATCTTAAAATTAACGGTATCATTAAAATAAACAGGCTGAACGCAGACTTTTTGGTGGCACATTTACATGCTGCTGAAATTATTTTCCCGTTATCTAAAAAGTGAAGTGAGGAATCTTGTTTTTTTTTTGCCCTTAAAAGCTGGGAACGTAGTGAATAAACAAATTGTATAGATTTCAATTTAATCATAATATTCTATTTTGTTTTTAATAAATTTAAGAAGGCTATTCGGGTGAACGCAGACTTTGTGAGGCATGTGTATATACGTTTGCTCACTGTTTTATTTCATCAAGAAAAGGCATCGTATCAAAAGCCAATCAAAACAATGGCAAAACTACGTGAATTGAACTTCGAATTGCTCCCACATCCACTGTATTCGAAAAATTTGGCTCCCAGAGGCTACTGGCTGTTCGCAGACCTAAAAAATTCTCGCCGGTAAGTAATTTCGCTCGCTTGAAGGGGTTATCGCTGAAGCTGAGGCCGATTTTGAGGTAAAAGAGAAATCGTTCTACAAATGTGGTATTCAAATGTTAGAGCGGCGCTGGAATGATTGCGTTGTTCTTGATGGAAATTACGTTGTTGAATAAAGCTGATTTTGAACAAAAAAATTACGTATTTTCTTTGTTAGGTCCGGGACTTTTCAGCCCATGTGTTACATATATTATATATTAAACTGATTGCTCATGCGTTCTGAATGGCCACCCACTGATTTCTTTTTATTCTGCCAGATGAAAAATAAACTGCGAATTCAAAGTTTTTCGACACCTCAAAAAGCCGTTGATGCATTCGAATCACATATTGTGGAGTTGCCTCAATCGAAGTATAAAAATGCTACGAAAATTGGTTAGAATACGTGCAAAAGTGTATTGATCTGCATTGACAATCTGTTGAAAAGCAATAAAGCCATTTCCGATTATAAATAAACCAGCAAACAAACAAGCAAATCCCGTCGGGCTATGTATAGCACATGCGAGTGAGTAGTTGGAAAGGCAATCACTTCTTTTTCTGCTGATCTAATAAAGAATTCTAAGAACCAAGAAATGACTGCAAATTCCATTTAGAAACCTGTCAAAGAGGCAAGTGGTAGTTAGGAATGTTTACGAGTTTTTTTACATTTCATTCATTCATTTTTTGTTTGCAAAAAAGTGAGCAAAATTGATAGGAATGTTAAATAAGCAATTTGGCAAATCTTTTGTGTTTTTTGCTAGTTTTACAGCACAGTTCAACGCACTTTTTGTATACTTAATTAAGCAGTTGGCTACTTTGTTATTAACATACTCAAGAATGCCGGAATGATCATTCATCTGACCGTAATATATATTCATCTGCTTTTCTTTTTTGATAGAGTGGTTTGGAAAAAAAATTAATTTTAGAAACAAGAACAAAAAGTTTTTGTTTAATTTTTTTTAGCTGGGTGCAACTAAAATTTTCTAGATAAATATAGAAAATAAATTTTTATTGGGTTGGGGAATAAGTTTGTAGTATTTTTACCGAAGACTTTTATTTAAACAAAAAACAATAACTATATCAATAAGTTAATCAATTTTATATTCGCCGTTGCTCTCGACCACGTGGTTGATGCCGTACCAAAAAAAATCGCCTGGTCTGGTGTCAAAGAAGTTGTTGGCCAGTTTTTAACCTCTTTGTTATCGAAGGTAACGCCCTTCATATAGTTTGACAGGGAGCGGAAAAGATGGTAATCGGTAGCTACAAGGTCCAGAGAATACGGCGGATGCTGAAAGACCTCACGTTTGAGTTTTTGCAGTGCAGCTTTGACGACTTGTGCAACATGGGGCCTGTCGTTACCGTGAAGGAGTATAGTTTTTCCATGTCGATCAGGAATCCCTCGAATAGCGAATACACCCACGGTGTAGCTGGGCAATGTTAAGCTCCTTGCTCACCGTGGCATTCTTTTCGAGTATTCTCCATTGCACCATGCCCTCCCAATCCCACCAAACATTCATTGGCTGTAGATTCGACTTGACTCTCGGTGTTGGCGTGTCTCCTGGAGCCACCCATTCCTTTCTTTGCTTCCTATTGATGTATAGGCACCATTTCTCATTTCCCGTTACGATTCGTTACAAAAATCGCTGTTTATGACCGCGTGTTGCTCGATGGCGGGCGAAATGTTGAGAGCAATTTGAAGGCGATTTTCTTTTTTTCTTCGTTGAGCTCGATATTTCAGTAAATATTATTGAATGAAGGTGATTGAGAACTGTTTTATGATCTCCACTCATTTTTTTTTTTTGCCAATTCATGCCTGGTTCCGATCTGACGACCTTAAAAAGTGATTTCAGACGTTCTTCCTCTAATTCAGAAGGCCTTCAGCTGCGGGACGTGTCATCGGCCATTTGTGAACTTTGCAAACCATTTCCGTACTGTAGACACCTTCTCCATACACGTCGCAAATATCTCGGGCTACTACAGCAGCTTTTTGGCTTCGATAGTTAAAAGAAAAAAAGAAAATGTTGATCTTTTGCTTCCTGGGTATTCCATTTCTAAACCTCAAAATCAATAAAAAATTAAATAACTCGAAAATACACAGTTGCACAGTTGCATCCCAAGAAATCAGTTAACAAAACATTTATTCCACTCTGAAACAGGTATCTCAAAAACATGACTTTTGAATGCTTCAACAGCTTTACCAGGTATTGAAAAGCGCTCACCACGCATTTAATTTTAACAAATGGACACTGGAAGAAGTCAGTAAATCAGGTTAATATGAGCTATGAATATTTTTTTTTCTTCTTCTTATTCATCTTTATTTATGCAAACGACCTGTTCTTCAACGAAAAAATTACTATATGTTATTGTTTCTAAAATAAAAATATAATTGTTGCATCATTCGGATCGGGATCGAGGAGTCCAACACTCTTTTGTAGTATTCCTGGAAGTTGTGGTGTTTTAAGTTGAGCTTTCATCACAATCTTTGCCAACCTGTTAAGTCGCTTTGCATCTGATTCCATTCTTTTCTTGTCCTGTGGCTCTATTTGACTACGCCAGTGATTTCACACATATCTCTAATCATTTCGTTCACAATCGCGCCTTGTGTAGCCAGTTATTGCCCGCAGCGTTTAAATGTGGACAGTGGATATCTTTCTGCGTCTAATAATCAGTTGTTTGAGTCACTATGTGGCAGCTAGCGTTGTCTGGGTGGAGTATGATGTGCCGTTTTTTGTTGTTTTTTCTGATTTCGTCAAAGACTTCAAACAAACAAATTTCTGGATGCTGTTGAGTAATAACTTTACTTCAATTCTGAAGAGGCTGCCTTAAATAGAACGCAGCATTACTTTTAACCGGCCTCAGAAAAGGATATTTTACCCAACCAACCTTACCCATATACACGGCATTAAAAAATTATAGCTCCGGAGCTTATTGGCAAGTTTTCCCCTAATTTAATTGAATTAATATATAATATTTTTTATGAAAGCATAGTTCATTCTCCTACAGAAATTAAATAAATCCAATAATAAAATTGAAATAGGATTTATATGGTTTAAGTAGAAGAAATAAATATATTTTCAAGAAAGAAAAAAATATTAAAATTTTATGAGAAGCAAATAAATTTTCAAAACTTTTTATTTATCGCAGTGTATAAAATGTCAGAACTAAAATATGTGCATATATTTTTATTAAATCGTTGAATCGTTTACGATATACATACATATAATATATGTACATATGTACAGGTCAGTCCATAAGTTCGTGCGTTTTTTAAAGATGGTGTTAAAATTAATAAAAAAGATGTTTAAAGGGTTTATTAATCAATGATATATTTTCCTTCATCTCCCAACGTTTAGGCAAATTTTGAATTCCGTGCTCAAAAAATTGTGTGTCCTTGGAGCCAAAATACGCTTCGATATCCCTTTTTATAGCTTCTTTTGAGGAGTAGTTCTTGTTACTCATATGGGATTGAAGTCCACGGAAAAGGTGATAATCACAAGGTGTAATATCCGGAGAGTATGGAGGATGCGGCATTAACTCCCATCCGAGCTCGTTCAGCTTGCCTAATGTTTGCCTTGCGGTATGAGGTCTTGCGTTGTCGTGGTGAAACAAAACTTTGCGTCTATTCACTAAAGACGGTCGATTTTTTTTAAGTGCCTCATTCAGGTTTGATAGCTGAGGGGAATAATAATCAGCAGTTATCGGCAGTCAAGATTTATTAAAAAATGCAGAAGGATGCTCTCGCTTATCCAACAACACAACACCACACTTTGTTGGGTCCATGGAAATCAATGGGCCTTAGCGCCACCGAGTGTCTTGTCTTTGACAGGCAGCCTGGCTAACCTGACGTCTATTAAATTAAAGCTTCAACGTCAGGACTTTAAGCTAATTTTTTTACGAAACAAGTTTTTCACATCTCGCATTTCATTTCAATTCGCATTTTTCGATCAACTTTGTCATTTTACTGGAAAGTAAAATAAATAAATATTAAATTAATAAATAATAAATACTCGTATTATCGTAAACTAGTGACTCTAGTGATTTACATGATCACATATGCCAGTTATCGTGCCCTGAACACAGTTCAGTCACATGCGGTATTATTATTTAAATTAAAAGAAAAAAATCACACAAGTGCACCAATGACATACCTAGAATTCCGGAGAGTCTGGCTTATGTGAAATTTTATCCAACACTTTAAATGAGTCTACACCCGGGTGCACCTACGTATGAGCAAAACGTATCACTAGCAAATTCATAAATATAACAACAAATCTTTATGAACAAAGCATATTAAATTTCACTCTAAGCAGTTGCTTTAATACTTGCCGCCTTTTGAGATACATACGTAAATACATACATATTTACCAACATTTTTATTGACACAACCACGAGTAGCTCTTTCCCTTGATGTGAGTAAATTCTCTCATTTTCGTCTATTAAGTAGAAATGTGATATTCAACACCTTACAAATGGCATTTTTCTACTTATCAGTCACCTTGTGAACATTTCACATATTCATCAAAGTGATAGGCCTATAAGTAGGCAGATATAAGTGTGTACACACACACATACATAGTTAGATGTACGAATATGTACATATGTCATGCAAGTATAGCAACAATGTACAGCTGAGTACATACAAAGATAGGACACCTAAGCAAATAAGTGTGATCCAAAATAAAGGGTGCGTTTGTGCAGCAAGTTAATGTATTTTTCAATAAATTTGTAGTGAAGTAAAATGTAGTAATTTTTATATGCTTGATTAATTTTATTACATTTAAATTAAAAAGCGAAATCTTGTATAAGGCGAATTTTTAAATACGGTGAAGTTGGTGTTAAGGTTTCTAAAAACAAGTCAGTGAAATGATCAAAATACCTTTCAGCGATTTATAGGTAGGTAAGTAGGTGAAATGGCTAAAGTACCAGTCTGGCACTCACCAAATAACACTAAAGAGCCATGATACCATTATGAGACCTCCAACAGGCAGATATCTACAGCCAGCCAGAACTGTTGATATAATAGAAAAGATTGATGGAGGCAGGATAACGGAAAATACATCCAACTCTTATATGATGGGCAGTAGAAAAAGCAGAAGACCTCCTAGAAGATGAATTGATGATATCCAAGAAGACCTACGGTGCACAAATGTTAGAAGGAGCGATGCAATGAACCGAGACGTATAGAGAGATATTGTAAAGAAAGCACTGGCTCACCCTGAGCTGTAATTGGCATGATGATGATGATAACGATATATTTTATGCAAGAGATGAATCGCCATTGATATTGATTTCATTTATTATTTATTTCATGCATAATTGTTTATCTTCCACTTCCTTGAGGGAGACGTTCTCTATCACTACAAAGCTGTATAGAGATCTTTAATTGTTCAAAAACTTTGCTGGAAACTTTATTCTGGCAGGATGTGTGCCGCTTTCTATTTCATAGCTCCAAAGAACTCAATTATTGCTCCTTTTAAATCAGGTTTCACATTAAGGAACACATCGAAAACACACGGCCCAAGATCTGACAAATGAGGCGGATGATTCAACACTAAAATGCTTCACCTATGTAGCTAGAAATCTCTCGGTAGACAATTCGGAAGAAGCCGACGCAATATTTTACTGGAGCCCTCATGATTAGTATTTCTTGCCTATTCAGGACGTTTTTTTAAAAACCAGATAAACTAGTCAGAAAAGGGACGGGATTTCCATTTGTAGGCCCAGCTTTTTTTATAGTCTAGAAAAGGGTAACTTCTCTTCTCTTATTCAGCAAGTAAAGGAGAGACAGAAAAAAATTTTAATAGGTTTATAGCAATAATCGTCATTGCCTGCCGAAGGGCGACCGCTATTAGAAAAAGCGTTTTTCTTCTATCATTTGGTGTTTCGTGCCCGGAGTGTCAAACCTGTGCACTTTCATTTGGCTACGACAGCCGCCGACAAGATTGCATCGAATTGAATAAGAGTAATTTTTTAATCATCAGAGGAATTCTGACAGGGAATGCACTCCAATGGAACATGCAGGTTGCATAGAGAGAAAGATGAAATACCTGGATAAACCTGTTTTACTAGAGGGGGAAATAAAACTCTTTAAAATAGGACAAATACTAAAATTTATTGAAGAAGATGGGCTCAGAGAAATACGCTGAATCCATGAAAAGGCACAATAGATCTTTCAAATCGCAATACTAAATTCTCTCGTAATATTAATAAAAGAATCTTCTGTCCTTGATATAGACGAAAGAGACAGTCGTAATACATAATAGCAGCCATTTTTTTAAATCTTAATAGACTCAAAAACGCTCAACAAACACCCGACTTTCAATAAATTCAGGGCTTCAGCAGCAGGGTTTTCAAGTTTAATATCCGACGAAACAAAAAAAAACTAAATCATCGGAGGGTTGGCTGTACTGCTTTGCAAAATTTGATTTATAAAAGGGAGAGATACTGCGTTCGAAGGAGAAGTTTTCTTCTAAACAGCAGACGGGCTTCAGAGCTTGCGTACTTCTACTTTATCAGCGTCAGCCTTTTTATTTAGTAAGCACCTCTTCTATCATCCATCAATTTAATTGTTAAAAGAGAAAACAAGAAAAATCTTTAAATACTTTACGGATCGAGTAAGAGGAAAAGAAGGAAGAGGCTATGCGCACAGCGAAACGAGGATCACTTAATTAAGGTAGTCGAAATAAAACTGCAATCATCAGGCACATGAGATTCAAAGGGCCTAATGTAAGTATTGTTTCATGCAACTCGAAAATGTGGTATCTAAATACTTTTATTAAGAAATCAAGAACACATAATGTACCCTCGGAAAATTGCTCTCCGGATGATTAATCAATTTGATAAGATAGGTAGTATATTCCACACGTAAAACTAAAATTATTTCCTTGTTAAAATTAGGTATATACTTGCATATAAATCAAATTGACTATGCATTGTCCGAAAGTCTTGCTATTGTTAAAAAATTCTGAATTTAATACTTTGAATTAACTGAGTCGGAATTTATATAATAGATACTTAAGAAGTATACTAAGTACACTGGCAGCAGTGGTACGGCCTATCATGGCATACGGTTAGCCACTACTAGACGAATAATCCTTCCTACATCAAACGACAGACTTTTGTAACTCAGTAGAGTTCCATTTAAACATATCCTTTACCACAACTTGCCCAACGAGAGAAGATTGGGACAATGGGGTAATGAAGGAATGAATTCTGAAGGAATAGATGCCAACATCTCATTCCGGTTACCGGATTACAGCAGTGTATTTCAAGCTGAAATTCTGGCTATCAGGGAAGGCCTGCTAGCCCTAAATAAAAGTGTCCTCACCACAAGAGATATAAACATATATTCAGATAGCCAATCGGCCCTGAAAGCTTTAAAATCACTTAATATTAACTCGAAGACAGTAAAAGAATGTATCGACGTTTTCACAGAGCTATCACAGTACTTTGTAATAAACCTGCTCTTGGTGCCGGGTCATAGAGACATAGAAGGATACTGCAAACCAGATGAACTAGCGAGATTGGGTACCACATTACCGATCCAACCAGACAAAGCCAACATACCTATACCTTTAGCAACTTTTAGGACGCTTATTCACACTATCAATGCTGCCAGCAGGCTATGGTCTCAGCCCTTGACCTGTGCAACAAGTAGAACGACGTGGCCGGAATGGAACATGGGCCGCACAAACCGACTGTTGAAACTAAACAGGAAAAACATGAGAAATCTTCTCGAGGTGTAAACAGAGCATTGTCTGATTGACAGGCATGCCAGTAGACTGGGAGCACCCTATAACGACTATTGCAGAAGCTGTAACGACATTGAAGAAGAAGAGACTATTGAACACTTTCTATGCGGTTGCATAGCTCTGGGCCTATAACAGGCCTAAGTGTGTCAACCGACAACCACTATACCTACCTACCTAAGTAGTGCAGTCAGACCATGAAAATCTAATATTTCGGCAAAACAAACTCGCACATAAATCACACCCTGTTCTACAGATGAACACGCACCCACAAACAATGGTGATCATTCCAATGATACTCTTAATTATTGGTTCAGTTCTCAATCGCAAGAGAAAGTGAGTGGAGTACAGGTTGGTCGAAAAGTTCTGAAAGCGAAACATCTTAACCAGTATTAAAATTTTGTCAAATAATATCTCATAGCTCTTTCTAATACACAAAAAGAATTTATTTAGGTCTGTCAATTAATTTTTTTAAGGTTACGTTTTTTTTTTTTTTCTTTTCTTTTTTCTTTTTTTTGCCAAAAATCACGCAGTGACAAAATTCTTTGTTTTGGAAGGTCAAACGGCATGGAAAATAACGAAAGAAAATTTGCGAAATTGTTAAAACAATTTGCTCCCTTATTTTGAACTCTGCAGCGATAGTTTTTGAGTTGATATGTAGTCGTACAAGGGTTGAAGATGAACGATGTAGGGGGTAACACCTGAAATCATTGAGGAAGTGAATACTGCACTAGAACTTATTGACTCATTTTGACAATCCAATTACTTCTTATTTTGTTTCAATTATTTTTTTTTTTTAATATAGCTTATACTCTTACAAAAACCATAAAAATCTAAGTTTCGAACTTTGTACAAATTAAAAAAAAAATTGTTGCAAATTGCTATCACAATTGCACACTGTTTAATAAGAATTTTTTCAAAAATGCTGAGCCGCAGTTTTCTAGCCCATTGAATTTTGTGCAGTGCAAGTTTTAACTGGCTCAAAAATCGCCTAATTTTGTTATTGCAGACAGTCTGGTGCAATTTTTCCATATAAAGAATGCTCGGCATTTTTTTTTATAAGGAGAAACGCCTAAAAACACTGTCAGCTAAAAACAAATGGGAAAAATACACGTGAATATGGAGCAACTTCAAACTTAAAGTCAATTTGCACGATGACTTTTCACCATTTCGCTTTCATCGTATTCACATTTTCGTATTTTTATTCAAATGCACTTTGGGCTTGCGCTCAACGAACGAATATATATATAATATATTATATATATAATTGGCGCGTACACGCTTTTTGGGTGTTTGGCCGAGCTCCTCCTCCTATTTGTGGTAGGCGTCTTCATGTTGTTCCACATATGAAGGGACCTACAGTTTCAAGCCGATTCCGAGCGGCAGATATTTTTATGAGGAGCTTTTTCATGGCAGAAATACACTCGGAGGTTTGCCATTGCCTGCCGAGGGGCGACCGCTATTAGAAAAAACTTTTTCTTAATTTTGGTGTTTCACCGAGATTCGAACCTACGTTCTCTCGGTGAATTCCGAAATGGAAGTCACGCACCAACCCATTCGGCTATGGCGGCCGGCGGCAACGAACGAATAACCAAAGAAAATTATCCACTTAAACGGCAAGAATACGCAAGGAAACAAAAAATTATCATGTAAATGCACGATTTTTGAAGAGAATGTGCAAAAAAACCAGGGCCACGGTGAAAAGTCATCGTCATTGCCAAAATCGAATGGGCTATAAAATTGCATATTCGAAATTTTTCTAAGATGAAAATTTGTTTATTTTTTTTTATAAATTTGCACAAAGCTAAAAACTTGTGTTTATATGATTTCTGTAATAGAATGAATAATATTTAAAAAAAATCGTTAACAATAAAATAAAATCCTGTGGGACGGTATTTCTCAGAGTTTGCCGAAAATCACCACAGAGATGATATAAAATTATTGCAGGATCTCTGAAATAACTTTATTAAGGATAGGAAAGAATATATTCAAGAAAACAAAACTAAATTGCAGTAAATATTCCCATTTTTCTACTTTTGCTTTCATACTTTTGAACCAACCTTTACTAAACCACGACGACACTTTTTGAGAAAGGAAATGGAAGGCACGTACAGAAAAGTAATAAATCACTGCGTGTAAAGAGCACCAAAATGTGTACAGAAATTACAAAAAAAAAAAAAAGGTATCAGAAAATCTGATAAACTGCTATGTACATAATTGTTATCCGCACAATTCAAGTGTGTCAAGTGTCAACCTCTAATCAAACAAGTGAGAGCAGTAGTGAAGAGAAAATACTAACAAATTATGTACGATGACGTTGACAAAGTTTTACAAACCCATTCAAATATTTTATTACAAATTGTAATGTATACATGGCTGGAATAAAAAATGTTGACGCCGGAAAAGAAATAAACCAGGGCAACATATGGATTTATGGTAGAATGTAATAAATATAGTCGAATGTGAACTATAGAAGTCGAAAGATAGTTGCCGCCGAAAGCATTAATTTTGATAGACATAAAAGGTAAACAAACACCTTAAAATATTATTGAAATCTATTAAAGGAAGAAGAAGAAAATTAACAGAATTTAACACTAATTCATATAAATTATACAAAGGAAAGAAGGGCGAGGTAAAAAAAATAGCAAAATAAATGAAGGGGGGAAACCGGTTTAGGAGGCCAAAATGTTGGTGTTTTTCGAGAATTTTTTGAACAAAGAAGGAATAATCAGAAATTGTTTAAGTTTAGAGGACATTTTATTTGTATTTTTAGGTATACTTTTAAATTTTTTTGAAGCTATTTCCTCAGGAGATAGTCGCGTTAGAGCGTGCTGTCCATAGACGATCGCCATCCGAGTGTCTTGCTGGTGGGAATTCCTGAAGTTGCAATTTTTCTCTGAAATCAACAGCAATTGTTTTTTTATTAACAGCATATTTCCTAAGAATATGAACGTAATTGTGGTAAAAAAATATTGAAAATTGCATGCTTTTGAGACGCTTGAACACAAAGTAGTTTTTTATACCATATTTTTTCATCTATTTTGCTTAAAAAACCATATTTTAAATAATAATATAATCCCAGAATTAGGTTCATATAAAGGGTGATTTTCTAAGAGATATAGGAAAGTTTTTTTAAAAAACACACGTAAAATTCAGAAAAATGCATGAAATTTATTTAAATCGATAGTACAGTCCATATAATTTAATGTTTTAAGATTATTTCATGCAAATGTTGACCGCGACTGCGCTTCAAATGGTCCATCCGCTTAGTCCAATTTTGGCATACTATTTCCAATGTTTCGGCTCGTATCTCACATATAAATGCTTTAATGTTGTCTTCCAATGCGCTAATTGAAGCAGGCTTGTCTGAATAGACATAAGCTTTAACATAGCCCCACAAAAAATAATCTAAAGGCGTTATATCGCACGATCTGGGTGGCCAATTGACAGGTCCCGAACGTGAAATAAAATGTTCACCGAACTCACCTCTCAACAAGTCCATTGCTGAAATCACATGTCATGCAAGTCACGCTCTTGCATTTTGGGCAAAAAAAAGTTGGATATCATTTCACGGTAGCGCGCACCATTCACAGTTACGTTACGACTCGCAGCATCTTTGAAGAAATACGGTTCCAATGATAGCTCCAGCCCATAAACCGCACCAAACTGTGACCTTTTCTAGATACATTGGTAGCTCTTGCAATTCTTCTGGCTGATGTTCACTCCAAAATCGACAATTCTGCTTATTTACGTACCCATTGATCTAAAAATGAGCTTAGTCGCTGAACACAATTTTTCGACTTTAAACTTTCTTAACAGAACACGCATTTTTATAATAAAATTCAATGATTTGTAAGCGTTGTTCGTTTGTAAGACGATTCATGGTTAAATTATAGACCAAACTGAAGATGTTTGACAGCGAAACAAAACACGGAACGTGCGTCAGCTGTTTAAACCTACTGTTTAAAAAAATAATAGCTAAAAAATCACCCTTTAGATTAGAATTGAATTAAGAAAAAATCCCGAAAAATTTTAGAACGATTGGTCGGTAATGCCCACCAGTTAAAAAAAGAAGTTTCGAGAAAAACGTCGTTCTAACTAACGCGCGCTACGGTGCGGAACCGACGGGCAATCACTTAAGTGCTCATAGAATCGGGAATAATGCGAATTTCGCTTTAAAATTTTTACCACATATTCTTGAGTAGTTATACTAACGATTTATGCAATAAAAAAAATCGATTTTTTGATCGATCTAAGCCGGTTTCCCCCCTTAAGGGCTGGTGATGGCTGTTTCTATTGCCCTTTTTCGTGTGGGGAAGTTTTTCTGAGCATCTACAATAATCTATATCTTTCAACTTTATCTCTGTTTAGATAGCGTGAAAATAAGAAACTAAAAACGAAAATTAATTTAATCTTTAAATATGTGCAACAGGGTGGGTCATAAAGCATTCTAGCAGCTTCGGATTCTATGTTAAATTAAAAAAAAAAATCCAGCAGTTCAAAGCTTTAAAATAAATTTCGAAACACCCAAATTTTAATGAAGCTATCCTTAAAACGAAAATTGAAAATCAGCTTTGAAGACTTTAGAAGACTTTTTTCTTAGAATATTCCGAATTTTTTTCTCAGGAGAGTCGGAATCTTCTTGGAATGATTTCGAAAAAAACATTACATACCTTAATATTCCTTCACCCATATATATTAAGGTGACGCAAAATTAATCATCCATTTTACTAAATAAAAAAAAAGATTTTTAGTGAAGGAAGTATTTTTTTCGATTTTACGCGCTTGCCGGTCTGCATACTGCAGCTTTCCAATTCATGAGTGTCAAAAGAGATTTACGTACGACGTTATGTCCAAAAATTATAAATCTTCCCATAAGGTGATTAATTTTGAGCCACCTTATACAATATATATCACAGCTTATATGCTTATGAAACAAACCAAATCGTCGGCCACTGTAACAAAAGTTCAAACAATTTTAAATCAAAAAATCAATTGGGTTTTTAAGCAGTGCAGTATTAGACACGAATTGATTTAAGATCTACCAAATACTTTTATAAATTGAATTTTGCATATTTTTTCCAGCTCATGCAGTAGAAAATCTTCTTCTTTCTGATTGGTGTGACAACGGCTTACGCGATTTTAGTCAAGTTTAACAAAGCGTGACACTCGTTTCTTTCTCGTGCTAGCCGGCGCCGCCAGCTGGAAGCAGCAAGTGAATCCAAGTCCTTCTCCATCTGATCTTTCCAACGCAGAGAAGACCTTCCTCTTCCTCCTCGTCTGCTAGCACCATCTGATACCGCATCGAATACTTTCAAAGTCGCTTGCGATATTCGCCGCCGCCAGCGTGCAAAGGCCCAAATTACCTCTATTCACTCAAAAAAGGCATCCGGGGAGTGGCAATTTAAGTTTTGGGAAAAGGAAAAAGTCACAGCGGACTAAATCCAATACGGGGGTTGCTGAATGATATTTGTATATTTTTTGGTCAAAAGAGTGTTCACAATATGAGCATTGCGAGACGGTGCGTTATCATGGTGTAAGATCCATGAGTTTTCTTTCCACAAATTGGTCCGTTTCCTACGGACATCCTCTCTCAAACGTCGCATAACTTTCAAAAAATATTCTTTATTTCCCGAAAACCATTTGGAACGAATTCCGAGTGCACAACGCCATTATAATCAAAGAAAACGAGTAGCCTGGCTTTCACTTTTGACCGACTTTGACGTGGTCTTTTGGGTTTCGGCTTATGTGGAAGCGCTATTCAGCCGACCGTTGACTGACAGAATGCATGTTTGAGAAAGCTTTATTTATGTCATTAAGAAATTATTAATACCTTAAATAGAATTGGTGCATTTGAATGGGACTGTGTTGTTTGGTATATCACTGATACTTTGAAATAAAGAAGTTTAGTTGTAACTGAATACTGTGAAAGATAAGAACAAAGCAATGGTTAAGCTTATGATTACATGCATGCAAATTTGTTGTAAATTTTTATTTTTATATGTCCGTAAATTTGTTGTACATTTTTTCGACAGGTGACCACAGAGTTATTGTCGTAAGTTCTTTATTATGAATATTTTATTACAATCAGTGTTAATGTCGAATTAAAAGAAAATATATAGTCTATCTATCAACTATCTATAATGCTTAAAATTAGAAAAATATTTTTGTGTACTTTGACCTTCCGCATATTACAAAGCGACAATTTTTACAACTTTTTTTCATTAGTTTTTGTTTTCATAAGTACACAAACATTTTAGAATTGAACAAATTTAATAGACAATAACATTTTGGATTACATTTAATTTACAAGTCCAATTTAAATAAGAAAAGAAGCGCTAAATTTGGTCCGCACCGAACTTTTTATACCCGCGCACATTTTAGTAAAATTTAATTTGAGTTGGCTGGAAATTTAGTACTAACATATAAAAAAGTGAACGTGGTTTTTGTTCGATTTCCATAATATTTATATCGAATGTAAATGAAGTGAACTCCCATTTTAAAATTTTCGACTTCCTTCTTTAGCAAACGGAAGATGACCTGGCGGACTAAAAACCGTACTGTAGTCAGCTGTGTTGATTTTGTACTCAGCGTTCGGTAATGTCGCCAAATACTTCTGCATGGGCTTGAATTACTGCGTCGAGTTGCTGCTTCTAATGGAGGTTCAAGTTTGCGCCATCTGCTATTTTCAACATTTTAAAATCGATCGAATATAATTCTACGTAGTCATTCTTATCATCATCATCATCAAAAATTCCTAAAGTTCCAGTGTGACCTAGAGTTGTGTGGCCACAACGAATTCTATTCGGGTCTGTTTTGCGCCAATCTCGTAACTTCATTTCAGCGAAACTGCATGGCGCGCATTTCTGGCTCCAGCAATCGTCTCCAGGTATTCACTGGTCTTCCACGTCTGCATCTTCCTTGGGGATCAAGTCAATGGCGGCCCATGTTAAGTCACATTTCCCCTGCGTATGAGACCAGGAAGTTGGTTTATTTTGCCTATTTGGTGTCAGTGCATTCAGTGTCAGTGGCAATAAATCTTTAAATGTTGTCTGGATTGAATGTGGCGAGTAATACTTCGTGGGAGTTTCAGTACCATAATTCTCGCATTCAGGTACGTCTGTCTCTGAGCTTGGTTTGCACCTTTCGTTTAGGTGTAATATTTGCGCATTTAACAGTTTCGTTTAGGTTTAATGGCACAGTTTTCACAAAATGGAAGTGCTGATTTAGGTTTTCTTCAAAATACCCTCTGCCCGATATTTTTACTTACATCGTATTTATAGTTTTTTTGTGCATCATTTTTGCCAAATAAGGGTATTTTTTTTTTAATTTTTAACAAAGATATCACATTTAATTCTGAGCATTTTGGGCCTATCGGGCATTTTCTTTCTTAAGGAATTTCAATGCAGTTGCCAGATAAAAATTTCAATAAAACTTACAATGAAAGTGAATTGTGGATCCTGACCGTGTATCCATCTCGATTCTTCTATGCTGTTACTTACAGCCATCATGTGAACAAAATTAATATGCCCTGGGTACAAAAATGCGTACAATTTAGGAATTGGTTATTTTAGTTCTTATTTACAAATTCACTATTAGTTCTAATTATATTGGGCAGGGAGCTATAAATATTTATATATTTTGTTAAGCACTCAAATCAGCGAATACGCATTTAATCCGTTTATGAACTTGCTATGAACTCACCCACAAACACCCCTCTACCATTCTATAGATTTGATAGTTTTATTTACCTATTTACGTTCTCCGGTGCTTCGTACCTTTATTCGTGTGTATGTGTACCAATAATTTGCGCCGCTATTTGCTTAGGGTACAAGGTCTTTCAAATTCGAGTTTATTTCTTACATGCAAACTAAATACGTACTTTTTATGGAAGTTTCTAATCTGTTTATTAATAAGTTTAAAAAAGGGTTCGGCGGCAACAGTAGCTGAATGGTTTGTAACGTGACTAGCATTCGGGAAAAATATTGTAATATCTGAAATCATCCAGAACTATGTTAAATATTTATAAATATAATTTTTTTATCGTTACCTTTAAGGAGGAAATCAAATCTCTTAGGTGTGCAAGTAGAGCAATTTCTCGGCAAATGTCCATTTCTTTGACAGCCTGTGGCAGTGCTTCAACCCAAATCCCACTAACCTTCTCCATTACATCAACAGCTCTGGCTTACTGTAGATATCTGCCTGTTGGAGGTCTGATAATGGTGTCAAAACGGCGCTTTATAGCTACTTGAGGAGTCCACGAACGGCACTTCAACCATTTCCCCTACCTACCTACCTTTAATTTGAGCTACCGAAAATCAACTTAGTAGCTTTTGTTTTAAAAAGAAAACTGTAAAAATGCTGGCATTTCTATGGGTAAGATAATACTAATATATATGTATTTTATGTTTTTTTACAATTCATAAAAAATATTTTCTTTTTCTTAATTCCTAATTTTAAGCGTGAGAATTGAATCGCAAAATTGATGGTTTCATTAGCCATGTGCTATGCCGCATGTCCTCAATATCCATTCTGCAAATCAACAGTGAGTCAAAGTCAATTGGTAATTGATTTCTATAACACAATCCTTTGACGGTTAGCTCATTTATAATTGAATGGGCTAATAATACCGTGAGACTCCAATGTTGCTGGACGAGCATAGTTTTATGTCTTTTACAGAGCCAGACAACTAAAATTTTTTTCGTTCTAACCACAGTCGGATCTACTACTCGAAGGACTGTATTGGAAATGTTTATGCTACTACAACAACAACAACTTAAATTTTCTTTCGTTCCCCTGACAGTCGGTTCTACGTTACCGGAAAGACCCAGATTTGTATTCATCTAAGTTTCTCTAACAGCATTCCCCGTACATGTGTTGGCAATTTTAGTGCTACTGCAACTAAAAAATCAACTTTTTTCAGCTCCCCTGACAGTTAGTTCTGCGTTCTCGCACGGCCCTTATTTATATAAAATGTATGGACAATGTTTTATGATATTACTATAACAACAACCACTTAAATTGTTCAGTAAACTTATTTAATATAACGGGGTACTTTGCAGAACCAAGCTTTCACGATTTTCGCTATTTCCTTCCCGTATTTCTTTTCCACTATTTCCGTTGATTTTTTTAATGGTTTTTTATATAGTTTTCGAACTAATTTAATTAATTTGTCGATTTTTCACCTAAGATCTACCAATAGAAATGGCATCGATCTGTGCCTGCTATCAAAAAAAAAAAAAACTCGAACATAAATGACCCAGTATTATGTTACATTTTTTACGCCTTCTATTTACATTCTATGCTCATTAAGCAAATCCTTTAGTGCGATGACGTATATGAGTGAATTAATAAGCTGTTAAATTAAGCGCTTTGGTTTAATTTGATTTTGATTTACGTAGTAGGTCTTAAAAGCCTAATATTACAATTTAATATGCAGATAACTACAAAGCAGGCGATACGCTAAAAGATCATTCTCAAAACCAAATACAGTAGAAATGGTGTTATAAATAAGCGTCACATTAAGACAGGTGAATTGGTTTCTTTACATTTGGATTACTTTGATGGTAGGAACCTGCCTAACAGGCAATCCAGGGTCCAGATTTGATTAATAAATATCCGCAAGGTATAACTAAGAAAGATCTCAATAGAGATCTCAATATGAAATATTTAAGTCCAGGTTTTGTTCGAATTTATTTTAAGCATTCATTGAAAATTATTCCCTTTTATAAAAAATCAGACAAAACAGAACATGATATCATGGTACCCAGAGGAATCCTCACCGAGGAAGGCGCATTAGCATGCGTCTGCGGGCCGAGGAAGAGATACTCGAAAGCGCTAGACAAGAACGCAATATAAGTACATACTTATATTTCAAGCGGAAGTATGCACAAAAGAAAAATTCGCTCAATCGAAACTCTCATCTCTTTGCAGGTTACGTGGTGCTGGAATGTTTTATAAGCTGAATATCTTAGGTCAGAACATTCAGGTATGTATCCTATGTGTTCCAGGGTGTATAGGAATCATATATAACAGGCGCTTACACCCTTTATTAGGTGTAACCAAGAGTTTTAAGCGGACTCCGAATAGCAAATAGTTTTTTATGATTGCCTGCCAAAGTGCGAAAAAACTGTTTCTATCATTTGGTGTTTCATGCTCGATGCTTAGAACCTGTGCACTTCCGTATGGTAGTCACGCATCAACCCATTCGGCAATCTTATAATCATCATCATGGCCGCCGTTGCCAAATAGGTCGGTGCGTGACTACCCTTCGGAAGACGTAGGTTCGAAACACCGTGATACACTAGAATGAAAAAAAAAGTGTTCTAATAGCGGTCGCCCCACGGCAGGCAATGGCAAACCTATGAGTGTATTTCTGCCATGAAAAGCTCCTCAAAAACAAAAGAATATTTGCCGTCCGAAGTCGGCTTAAAACAGTAGGTCTCTCCATTTGTGGAACAACATCAAGACGCAAGCCACAAATTGGGGGTGAAGATCGACCCAACACCCAAAAAGAGTATAAGCGCCAATTATATATACATACATATATAACCTGACCTGAAGCTTGTAAAAAAATTACCTTATACGAGTGTTGCTATTTACATTTGACGAAGTTATCCCTCCTTTAATAAGCCTGCTCTGAAGGCTATTGCTCTAGCCCGTAAGAAAATGTGTTATCAATTAGAGATAATAATATAACTGTATACCCTTTAAGCACCCAAATTTCTCGCTGAATCGTATACTCACTTCGAAATACTACACATGAACTATGCAAGTCCTCATTGCATTTTCGGATTTTTATGCTCATTCTTGGAAACCCAAATGAGTTAGTGCTCATCGTCCGTCAAGTGTTGGCCGAATTGAGTTCGATGTTCAGCAGGTATATACTTTCGTCTACTAGCTCATTTAGCCCTTCCTTCCACTTCTGAATATGGAAACCCTAGAGGAACTAGAGGAACTTAAATGAAGAGAGAAGACGATCGACATATACTCCAAGTCTCCAAAATGTCTAAACAAAGAACCTACAGTGTCATCTGCAGAAATAAAAAACGTTTAGATCTTAATGTAAGTGACGTAACAGTTTATGGACGCTTGTTGGAGCACAAATTGTATGCGCGAGTTCAAACTCTTATCTCACCCTAACTTAAACTCGTATGCTTACAAATAATTATATAGTTTTCCTAGCGTGCTGCTAGTGGTCTTGATACCAGATTTTCGCGCCAAATATTTGTCTGCCCGCAAAAGTGTCTTTACTTTATTGTTGACCTAAGCAGAGGATTACCCCCGCATGGATTAGTTAAAATCTGAGGAGATTAAGTTGATTAATATGTACATATGGATTGGGTTCGCATGCTAGTATTACACGTTCGCAATTTTATTTTTAAGAAAACACCTACTTATGCTCATCCCAACAAATCACTTAATCGCTGACAGGTACCCTGTTGCCATATCCATTTTTGTTTATTTGCGTCCGTAAGACATTCGTCTAACGCACTTTTCGTTGGACGGAGGCGATTGCGTAAAGCAATTCGTCTACGTGAGAGGCGAACATTGTCATAGATACATATGTATATATGTACGTTCATATTACAAATATAGAAACATAAATGTATACAGAATTGTGGAAAAACTAAGCTACTTTTTCTACGGAAAATAGTACACATACAGCCCGCGAGAAATGATAGCAGTTCAATATTTTGACCAGTTTTGATCATTTTCCTTTTCATTATTATTTATGTCAAAATTCGAAATTCGCTGTCATCGGAATTCATAACAAGAAATGGCCTCAGACAAGGTGATGCTATTCCATGCCTGCTATTTAATCTCGACGTTGAAAAAGCAAGAAAGAAAGCTGGCGTAATATACGGAACTAATTGCGTCAAATCGGTTTAAATCCTGGGATATGCAGATGATTTGGACATTATAGCGACATCCATTGATGACCTTAATGAAGCTTTTATAAAAATTGATAGAGCAACAAAAATAATGGAATTATCATTTAATACAGGCAAG
Organism: Anastrepha obliqua; assembly: GCF_027943255.1. NCBI lineage: Eukaryota > Metazoa > Arthropoda > Insecta > Diptera > Tephritidae > Anastrepha > Anastrepha obliqua. The sequence goes on from NC_072893.1 coordinate 68,001,192, forward strand.
ACGAATGCATCGGCAATGATATGAAGCTCTAACCTGAGCCGAATGAAATTGAAATTGGAAAAAGTCGAGCCAAAACGCACCAAGAGAACCCCTCAGCCTAAAAAGCCCATTGTATTCAAAGCTCTGGGAAGTAGAAGGGTTGGTAGTCAAGGAAGAAAGGAGAGAAGTGACAGGGAGATAGCTAGTCCTGTGGGAATTTTTCAGATTCTTTAGAAAATCTGGAAATATCCTCCCGTTTGAGAGAAGGAATTTTTATCATTCTCATGATATCGGAACCCTAAATTCGTAGCCTTGCTCTAGCAAAGGCAGGAAACTCACAATGAAAATGATTCCAATGGTGGTCGTATGCTAGCCCCGCGGATTATGCCCTGCAATAATGCCGACCATCAGTGGAGCGTCTTTAACGCCAATTTAAAAATCGTTCGGAAATAAATAAGAATAATCTTAAAATCATCGCAGGAAATCTAATAGGGCATTGACGAAATAAATGGGTTGATATATTTTACCAGAAGAGGAAATCAAACTCAACAGAGCAGGACAAATACTAAAATTTATTGAGAAAGTTCAGAGACATGCTCTGAATTCATGAAGGTGGTACAATAGGTTTTGCAGAACGCAGTGCTAAGCCTCCTATGAATAATAATAATAATAATAATAATAAAAGCTCGTTGTTCAACAAAAATGATAAGCAAACGGGTTTGTAAAGTAATTGATTCTGTTCGGATTTAACAAATCCCGCCGGTCTTTCTAGTTTCCGCTGTGCTAACCGTTGCCAGTTGGACACACTAAGTGAAGCAAAGTCCTCATCCACCTGATCTTTTCAACGCAAAGGTCACCTTTACCTTCCTTGCTTCCAGCTGGTATATGCCGCATCGAATACTTTCAGATCCGGAGTGTTTGTATCCATTCGGACGGCATGATCCAGCCAACGTAGCCGTTGAATCTTTATTCGCTGCGCTAGGTATATGTCGTCGGAAAGCTCATATGTATATCTCATCGTTTCATCGCCTGCGATATTCGCCGTCACCAGATTGCAAAGGTCCTAAAATCTTCCGCAGAAACAAAGTGACGCATTATCGGATGTTGTCATCGTCCAAGCTTCTGCTCTATACGTTAGGACGGGCATGATGAGAACTGTATTAAGGTATTAGTTTTGTTCGTCGAGAGAGGACTTTACTACTCAATTGCCTACTTCGTCCAATGTAGAACAGTAAACAGGATTATCTTCGTCTTCTTGATTGGCGCGATAACCGCTTACGCGATTTTGGCCGAGTTTAACAAAACGTGCCAGTAGTTTCTTTCTCGTGTTAACCGTTTCTTTCTACACCTGATCTTTCCAACCCATAACAGCGAATACTTTCAGAGCCGGGACGTCGCATCTACTAAATTTCACCTCTTAAGGAATAACACACTCTAGTTTCCGAAGAACGGACTGGCACTAGTGATACATAAAATACGAAGATATAATACGCAAGTGGTTCGCCTTTGAAAAGATTTTCAAACTGGCCTCTTGGGTAACGTCTTCAACTTCGTTTTCGGCTTCGCTTACATAGTGATCACTGTCATCTGTTTACTACTGTATTATTTTTCGTCTTCAACTCTGCCTGCAACCTAAGATAACTTACGAGCAGTAAGAATCTATTTGCTTGCTTACTGCTCGCTTGCTAAAGTTACACAGAACACTGTACCCTCGTTTCATAGTTGTGCGAGGCTGTAAAAATAAGTACGACCACCCGGCGCGTGTAAGTAAAATTACTACAAATCGCCGATATTAGTTTCAGAATAAGCGCGTACGTAATGGTGAGTGTAAATATTGGGTAAGTACCCAGGTATCTAAGCATTTAAAAGTTCCCGTGCCCACTATCACCAGCAAACACTAATTCCAAGAGCTAAAATTAAGAAATGAATAAGAAAATGAAATACTATATATTCACACTTTCGCTCTGGCATTGAAAATGGGTTTAAATAAAATTTAAAAATGAATTTGAATGCAAAACTGCGCAATAAGCAGAGATGTCAACTTATAAGCATAATATACACACAAACATACATACATACCTAGAGCGAGGCAATAAAAAAAGTCGCAAAAGTGAAAATACATAAGTAGGTATAATAAACTAATCAAATAAATTACGCGCCACTATCACCGCACTCATCACCACGGCCCCCATCGCCGCTGCTGGTGCACCGTAAATTTGACGCTTTTGCCGGTCGACACTATCACTGACCTTGCCGAAATGTGTAGTATAATAGAAGAGATTTGATTTCGCAAAAAAGTTTAATAGCACCAAATCTACAAACACACACAAACACTTCACAATCTCATTTATATGTATGTATTATATTATGTACATACTTATGAGCAAAGAACTCGTTCGTATGCTAGAAGTACCGGTACAAACCTTGAGCTGCGTAGTTTTAAAAAATTATCTTATATATATTAAAATGAGATTATACTACAATATTTACTATTTAAATTGTTGCTGTTTTTTTTTTTTTGTTTTTGGCAGTGAGATTGATAAACGAAATGCTTTTCTATTGAGTGCAAAGACTAAAGTACAATGCGATACATTTTTCATCAGGATGGAAAATTCTGAAGAGTTTTTAAGACAAAATGTCTTCACGTTTTTACTTTTTTATTAACTTAGAAATTCATTTCACTTACGGTTTAGAGTAGTGGTTCGAGAAGCGGTCGTCGTAGCCAAATAGATTGGTGCGTGACTACCATTCCGTAGTGCTCAGGTTCCAAGCACCGGGCATGAAACACCAAATGACAAAAAAAGTATTTTCTAATAGCCTGGGCCACTCGGCAGGCAATGGCAAACCTCCAAGTGGAAAAATACTAAACGTAGGCAGGTAGGTCTAGTGACTGCCAAGAGACCTGTTGTAGGTCCGTTGTGATACCACTGAAACTTCTTCCGTACACTGTGGGATCCCTTTTAAACCGTGCTGTGGCTTTTATAAACGAGCTTCACTTCGTTAGTTGAAGATACGCTATTTCCGCTACATCTGTTAAAAATGCACTACTATGCCTGTAAAGACTTATTCTAACTAATCGTTCGCACTCACACAGAAGCTATCTAATAATTTCCTCCTCTTCTATTTATAGCAGTTCCTACAATAATCGTAGTATGGAACTCACAGCCTTCTAGAATGGTTACCTATTAGACAATGACCGGTTAGTACACCTATTAAAGTTCCTGTATTCGCTCTATTGAGTTTTAGTAGGCATTTTGAACGACCACTGTTAAGGGCAGATTTTTTGTTTTTTCGATATTTCGAAAGTAAAGGCTTTTAAGAATATATTGTCAAATTTGTCGAAGGATATTCCCAGTATTTTCGATTCTACAGCCGTTTTAGCAGGTTGAGTTAGATTCGTCACGCGGCCACACTCAAAACCTTAAACTCATTTATCTTTTCGGTCTGGTGTTGTTAAAAAAAAACTATTCAACCGAATCATCTGAATTGTTAATATTTTGTTCAGAACATCAATGGCTATCGCCCGTACCAGAATCGTATTATTACTTCAATTATTTCGTATTTTCTTATTAAAAATTAAAACAAAAACCTGATTATTATTTTTTAGTTTTTGTGTCTCGGATAAATAGAAGAGCCAAAATGGACAACACCTTCCAAATCCAATTTTTCGGAAGGGTCAACTTCAACGCAATTTTAAAAATTATTAAAATTAATAAAGACAAATTTTCATTTTTGTGTGTAAAAGAAGTTAAATAAAAAGCCCAAACAATTTAAATATCGTGAAAATACCCTAAATTTTCGAGTCTAGACCGCCGGAACCTCTTAAGTGTCGGTCATTTCAATTAGCTTAATTCGCATGTTGTTAGGTTTCGCCATTTTGAATTCACTATTTCAATAGTTTCTCTGTCTATCCGTAATTTAAAAGTGGTTATGGACGTGGATATCAACGCTTTATCCCATTGAATAGTTTGGGGTGTAGATTTCTGGCAAGACGATCTGCTATACCGTGTCCTGCTACATTTCTTTGACCTGACACCCGAATGAAGTTTACATTGAAATGCCGGGATAAGTCATTTAGGAGTTTATAATATTCCATGTCTGTTTTGACGAGTGCGTTTCGGATTCTAGCGCTTTTATTGCTGCATGGCTGTCTGAATAAATGAAGATATTCTTGGTGGATAATACTCTCCTATTTATCGATGTAAGCTTGTGATAAAGGATTCATTTAAATTAATGTCCTTGATATTATTGAAGTCTATTTTACAAGAAATACAGGTGAATTTCTGTAATATGATCGAATGGCCTTTCTGGGTCGTTCCGAATGAATTTCTTTAGTTCGATTGGTATTAGGTTTAGCAAAATATTTAATGCATCCATTCAAATACAAAGACTGGCCGTCCGCCAATTATCCTATGATCAAAAAGTACCGGGTTGACTGTTTTCTTCGGTTGCCAAGGCGTAGTGCACCATGAGTACCTTCCATCGGGCCAGACAGTCAATAAAGAATATTATTTATCCGTTTTAAAGCGTTTGTTGTATCCCAAGTCGAAGTTACCTCTTCGTGGAAGAAGATTTCAGTCGATAAAGGAAATCAAAGCGAATACGACGAAGGCGCTGAAGGCCATCCCTTTGTCGGCCTACCAGGGGTGCATGGAGGACTGGGTTAAACGTTGGCACAGATGTTGCTTCAGAGGAACGACTTAAAAGGACTTAAACTAAATTTACCTGAAATTTTACTCTGCTTTGTTTTATTTAAACATTCTCGGTACTTTCTAATCATAGGAAGAGTTCAAAGGTCAAAGAGTTCTTCAAAAGTGAGGCCTAGATGTTATTAGTGAATAATTCCTAGACGGCACCTTTTTTATGTCTTCTTTGATATTTGTGTCCCCGAATCAGGCGCTTTCTTTGTAGCCGTTAGTGCAGCGGTATGGTAAAGTGCTAAATGAGCTAGCGTAGCCTCCCCAGGATCAGCAAAAGGGTTTGCAGGGGTCGCCTGCATCTCCATTGCCTTCGCTGGTTCCACTGAGCCAAGCTCATTTTCGCCCAGTAACAGGCTCTCTATAGAGCTACTATAGAGCCTGACGAGGATGCACCGTCCAATAGGTGTACATCCTCAACCAGTAATTTACTTACTCCAGGGCCCTGATTTTTAGCCCTGGTCGTCTTGGTGGTGAATGAGTTTTGGGCCTGCACATCCGATGTCCAGGCCGCTGGAGAACCAGCGGGAGGATTGCCACAAGTGTGGGTACCCCGTACAGAGTAGTCCTGGTTTGAACTCATTTCCGTTTGGTGGCCCTATTAATACTCTTCAAGGGAGCCACTGTTGAAGAGAACGGGTTCCTCCTCGACAGTTCAAGTCTAGATCCGTAGAGTTCTGTTTTAACTCAGTAATCACTCTATTTGTCAACCGACAGCAAGGGATCTTACTGAGTTAAGTAGCAGGGTTACCTAGCGCAGGATGTGATTCTTCATCACGCACTATCGGTCTTGGCTTAGTAGAGGCTATGGGGTTGGAGTAACCCTCTGTATTGTAGTCATAGTCAGTCCTAAGAAAGACTCATACAGTGAGAACAAATACTAACCCCTTACAGGATGGAACAATATGTTAAAATTATTGACACTTGGTCGATATGAAAATGGTCGATCTTGTGGAACAACACGTTTTTGGTGGAAATAATTGTCCGATTGAGTCGACAATTCTGAGTTGGTGAAAAAAATTCAAGAAACTGGTTCTGTCGAGGAGAGAAAAAGGACTGGCTGGCAGACGAAAAACTGGATGTTCTGTTGAGAATATTGCTGCTGTAGCGCAAAGTGCTGCTGAGCAACCAACAACATCGATATCGATCAAGGCATCGATATCGTTCTCAACAATTCACGATTCAATTGGTTGACGGATTTTACCTCTAGCAGTATTCAAGGTTGACATATAAATTACGTCATCTTTCACATACTTACATAATTGTTAAGAATCGCATTTTGAATAAAAATAGTCAAACCTGAAAGAGTCTAAATTTCTTAATTTTTTTTAAACAGCATCCAGGTGCGTCTTTTGAAAGACCATTTATTTAAGTATTTAACTATATATTATATATATTCGGCGAATGGATTGATGCGTAACTACCAGTCGACAGACGTGGATTCGAATCTCTGAACAACACCAAAATAGGTAAAAAAGTGCGATGAAAAAGCTCCTCATAAAAAATATCTGCCGTTCGAATTCGGCTTAAAACTGTAGGTTGTAGAAGAACATCAAGGCGAACACCATAAACAGGAGGAGGAGCTCGACCATATATAAATCTTAAAATTTTGAATATGTCTGAATTTTAAATTTAAATATTCAAATCGATTTCAAGAGAAGCCTACCATGGCTCCTCATTGGACAATGTTGCACTCTCACAAGTTTTAATAAGGCAAAAAAAGGAAGTTTTATATTCCAGTAGCAGCACCGATTCATTAACACTTTTGAGCTAATTGGAAAAATATATTTACATATTTTTGCACACCTGTGGATTTGTATGTCCACCTGTATTCACAAAAATAGCAGCTCAACAAATTGCCTTGGCAACAATTGACAATTGACTTGGCAATTTGTTTATTTTTTAATTTAATTTTTTTATAAACATATAGTTCACGTCACAACAAAAACCATAAAACCCAAAGTTTGAAGCTTTGTACAAAATTTTAAACTACAGGGTGCGCCATCTTTTATGTCGGTATGAAAACATTGAATAACTTTGAAAAAAAACTGAATAGTATAAGGGAGGTTTTTGTTATTTGGTTTGGTTATTTACAATTTATTAAAATTATTTTGGAATACAATATCAATCAAGCAATCACAAACTGCGATCTTTTTCTGCGTTTGTCATCACCTTGTCAAGCATTTCGGGTTTCATAGCATCGATTTCGGTTGTTTCGGTGTAAAGCGATCCATGCTTGAAATTGTACTGAAATATGTATGTTGAAGTCGATCGGTTGGTAAATGACAAAGTTATTCAGCGTTTACCTACAAAAAAGATGGCGCACCCTGTATTTAATCGGAATTTTTCAGAAAAATTTTGGGTATGCAGTTTTGTAGCCCTTTCAGTGTTGAGTTTAATGTGGAGCGAAGTTTTTTTATTATTTATTTTTATCAGTAGTACAGTGTAAATAACATAATTAATTTTTGATAACTTTTTTTGTTGATGGTGTTATGCACTTTCTTCCATACAGTGAGTGGTGGAGAAAACGCACAAGGCCGTCAGCCACAAATAAAAACCTGTCAACAATCGACGCGATTTTTGAATCACTTCAAACTCCACTTTTGATGCAAAACTTTAGTGAGCTACAAAACTGCATAATCAAAAAAAAAAATTCTGATTAAAATGTTGGAGATTTTAATGAAAATTTTGTGAATTGTGTTTTATGTTGTACAAAGTTTGAAACTTTAGGTCACATGGTTTTTGCTGTAAAAACAAAAAAAATTAAAGTACATAAATAGTTGTTATGAATGTGAAAAATGCATCGTTTCCTAAAATATCAAACTTTTATTATAAAATGTATCAGTCTTATCTCTAACCGTCTCTATTCAGTAGCTTTGCTAAGTCCAAACTCAATACTCACCGAAAAAGTGATAAGTCCCAAAGTGTTCGAAAACTTAAAAAAAGACAAACAACGTTGAGGAAATCGATTCGTTTGGATTTTGTTTAGCTTAGACTTTGAAATTTTTTTATTATTTCCTATAAAATAACTAGTCTTAACAACGTTTCACGCTAAGCCAGCGGTATGTATTTGGTTAAATTCCCAGCTTACCCACTAGAAAATTTATTCTTAGTTTGATTTGTAAAAATTTAAAACAACAAAAGTTTACTCAGTTTGACTGAATGAGTTCATTTATTTGTGAATATTAATGATGCCATTGCCAATAAAAATCAATTTATACAATATTGTGTAAGTAAATTAAATCAAGTTTTTTGAAAATGAAAAGCATTTTATTTTAAATAAAATCGATAGTAAACATCTTTTTATCTCTTCCAATTCGATATTTAAAATTGTTCGGCATATCGGTGCCAACACGAGCTAACCCTTCGAATTATGGTTTTATACCAAACAATGTTTCCTCTGAACTGGAAATCTCTTTATTGATAATTTTAGTACAACTAAATTGCTTTGTAAAAAAGCTTAACAGATTTCTTGACCCCATTTTTATCAACGAAAATATCAATAATATTCAGCATTCTCGCCTGTAGATAAGCATCACGTCTCGTTACTCCTTAAAATCGAATTTTATGATTACGCGCCCAATAAGCCAGTTGAAAAAATCGCGTTTAATTAATCCTTATGTGTTTTTCCCCGTTATATGATGATTGGAAACTTAAAAGTATATCCCCATTTTTTTAAAGCGGCAATAAGAATGAAGTAAGTAAATATCGTCCAATTGTCAAGCTTTACACAATTTCTAAACTTTTTAAAACTATAGTAAAAAAAAAGTTGTCCTCTTGCACTAAACGCCTAATATCGTGCAACCGGCATGGACTCGTCACTGGACGCTCAGCAATGTGCAATCACGTTGTTTTTAGTGAATATTGCATTAGAACCTTCTCAGCAGGGCACCAAGTCGACAGCATTCACGCTTCTCATTTGCTAATTTTCTTTAAATGCTGACGACTTAAAAATATTTTCAGTCATAAATAACACAACAGACGTATGCAGGCTTTAAGCAGATATAGATAAGTTTGTTAAGTGGTGTCCAAAATCTCAACTCTCTTTAAATATCAAACAATGCTATCATGTCACTTTTCCAAAATCCCTATGGCCGTTCATGCTTTTTAGCATATCTAATATTGTACTTCAATATGTTAAAGAATCGAAAGATTTGGTTGTAATTTTTGACAGTCGTTTTTCATTTGAAAAATTGAAAATTGAAATGGTCGAGCCAAGGAGCACCAGGATATTTGGTGGCTCCTAAAACACTCGGGCTAAAAAGCCCATTGTATTTAAAGCTCTTGAAAGAGGGTAGATAGTCAAGGAGGGAAGGCGAAAAGTATCAGAGAAAGTGATAGGAAAGAATAGAGGCAGATATAGAGATAGTTAGTCCTGTGAAAATTTTCCAGATTTTTTGGCAAATCTGTAAATATCCTCCAGTTTGAGAGAACGAATATTACTCATTCCCATGACATCGGAACCCAATACTCGTAGTCGCGCTCTAGCAAAGGCAGGACACTCACAGAGAAAGTGCTCAGTGCTATCCGCCTCCTCCAAGCATGACAGGCACATTGGGTCCTCAATGATTCCAATGGTGGTCATGTGCTGATCCCATGGGTTGTGTCCTGTAATGATACCGGCCATCAACCAAATGTCTTTCCTTCCAAGTTTTAGTAAAAAGTCTGACAGTTTTCTGTTCGGACTTGTCACAAAACACTTTACAGTTCTGCAGCGTTCCAGATCGGACTATCGCTCTTTATGTAGATTGCCTATATACTCGCTGATCCAATTCTTGATTCCTGCGGAACTGATTCCGATTATTGGCTCTGGCCCCTGTGGGGGCACCGCTGATCCACGGTTGGCCAACTCATCGGTAATTTCGTTTCCTTGAACACTGGAGTGTCCTGTACAAGCCTGTTTTGTCTTGCGACAGAATTAAGCTTCTTCTTACATTCTTGAACAATCTTTGAGGTTTGATTAGCGTTCTCCAGGGCCTTCAGTGTAGCCTGACTGTCACTGAAAACTCCAATCTGTTTCCGTTTTTCATTTAAAAGCCAAATTAATTTGGTCTTACCAAAATCATATTCTGCATTGGGCTTTGTACGACGGAATAGCTCAAATTTTACTGACCCTGATACCCGAAATTGCTCTTTACTGCACTCGTTCACTCCAGGTTGGATGTCATACCATAAATTTTGAATCGACAGGATGGAACTTGTAAAGGAGGTGTCTCTGAAATTTATACTAGGATGAGTAAAATTTTCTTTTCATCATATCTTACACATCACGTTTGCTATTGATCAACTTCAAGTCCTTAGAAAGTAGGAGGACGATTCTTGCTCTCTCTTTGTTTTCACTGTTATTACAGGCGATATTGATTGCCCATTTCTGCTTCAAAGTATTAATTTTCTTACAGCTTCCAGAACTCTTCATAATGTTTCCTTTCTATTTAAATAAGTTCAATACAAATTATGCTCCCAATGCTCCTATTGAACGTGCTCTTCACGATTTCAGTGAGATCTCCAATTCTAACTTGGTAGATTTCTCAGTTTTCATGAAATAATTTTCTGTAGTATTAACTAAATCTTTTATTTAGTTAGAGGCAAGTTTGTAATGGAATTACATATGTACTTAAATATATTTTCATTATTCTTTGGCTTTAGTAGTCAGTCTAAAGTTATATTTTCTCGACTTCTTGAATAAATAAAGCGGAAACGGTAAATAGATACATAATAGTAAAGATAAGGAAGTGGGTGCCGCACAAAATATGATTGAAAATATTTTAATTATGAAATATTTTTTTAATGGCGTTTCAATGTATTTTAACATGGTCATTTAATTGCATTTGTATTTTATTGCAATTCAAAAAGTATTGGGATTGCCTTAAAATATAAAGTATGGGAATGAAATGAAATTTCAACCAAAATCAGAAATTTAACACTTAAAGGTGGTTAAATGTTAAATAAATTACCTCTTCCTTTTTATACGCAAGCGAAGCTTTAAAATTGCATTATATGAAAAGTCTTATCACGCGAACGGAAACGTGGATTTTGGCTACTTTTTAATAAAAGGCGAATTGTCATAAATATGAAAATGCTGATACACTTACTTGTATGCGTATACTTATATGCGTCTATATACGTAATGTTAGATATGATTTCAAGTTCGTGAAAATTTATCAGATGCCTTAGTTATATATATTTTTTCTTAATTTATAGTTCAATTCCGTTGGAATTTTAAATGAAAACTGATTACTAAAATTTTTTCGTTAATCTTTAGATGTCGGCGCGATTGCAAAAATTTCCAAACAGTTGCAATTTATGTATCGTATAATACTAAAAAAGTCATGCTCATAAATAATTAGTAAGCACGCATATATTTATAATATATGTAGCCAAATGGCTACAAAAACAATAAGAACCATGACATGACGACTAGAAGTTATCACCTATATTTCGATACGGAAAAGTGCTGTAGAATGTGGAATTTTTAAGTTAAAAAAATACATTGGACGACACAGATTTTGCACCAAGATGCCAATCACGCTGCTCCTGAAGCTTAGAAAAGGATTTTAATAAACAAACTGACAAAATCTAGGCAAAAACTTTGTAGCAAGTAAAAAATACTCCACCAAGGATTCAGAAAGGACACCAACCAGCATGTGTCATGATTTAGTTGAAGTATCCCATAAAGGCGTTAGTTTAGATTAGATTTGTGGGGATTGTACAAGTCCAAGCACTCAGTCAGGAGACCATTGTACTACACCCGGATAGAGTTCAGTAGAAAGAAGAGAGATAGGAAAGATAAAATGTGGCTGGTAAGACGGATTAATTTGAGGTCAGTCTGCCACAATTCTCTTGGATTCATTGATGAATCTTAAGCGATCCGGAAGAGGAAAAGTATGAACCTTATCCATACTCAGTATATCGCAACCTCATATCCTAAGTCTGATTCAGGAAAACGCTGGACAGCTACAGAGAAAATGCTATGCAGTGTCGTCATCCTCAAGACAGGATAGGCATATCGGGCTGTCGACGACCCCCATAGCAACCATATGCTGACCACAGGCATTGTGCCCTGTGATTACACCCACCAGTATTCTCAGGTCCTTTCTGATGAGTTTTAGCAGAAAGGTCGTTATTTTCCTGTTTGGTTCTTTCACAAAGCACTTGGCTACTCTGCCTGAGTTCAACCCAGACCAACGTCCTCTATGGGTAGACCTCATGAAGTCGTCAATCCATAGTTGAATCGATGCAGAATTGACACCTAGAAAGGGTTCAGGGCCTACTGACATATTTGTCGAGCCTTCATTAGCCAGTTTATCAGCTTATTCCTTTCCTGTAATATATTCCACAATGTCCAGCCACCCAAATAAGACTAACTTCGTTGAGTTTTGCAGCACTGTTCAGTTTTGTCTTGCATTCACCGACTAACTTCGAAGAACAGCGTGGATTAGTAAGGGCTTTCAGTACAGCTTGACTGTCACTACAAATTCCAATACTGCTACCCCGCCACTTTTTCTGAATTAGCCAGCATGCCGTATTAAAGATGGCATAGACTTCCGTAAGGAATACCGTGACCATCTGTCCTGTAGAATAGGAGGCGTTACTTCCTTGAATTTTTGCCAAAGGGCATACAAGGTGCATGAGACGAAGAAAATGTTTTGGAAGGTATTATGAAACATTTAATAAGTAACCACTTAATGGTGAACACTGCGTCTTCCAACAAGCATCTGAGTTTTTATTTCTGCTAAATATAGGGCCTCGAGTAGCCCAGATTAAAATATTCTCGGCTAAAAATTATGGCGCCGAAGTTAGTTGGTTTGGCAGGCCAAGTTCGTCTCCGAAGTCTGGAAAAGCTCAAGAAGGTGCTTATTTTGCATCATCCATGTCTAAATTTTCTCCATATAACGAAGGCCTGACATTTTTATTTTTTATATGGAAGAGAACACCCAACACTCTTGTTAAGTCTTATAAAACATATCTGGTACTAACATAATTGTACCAATCTATAGAAAAGGTGCCAAATGCTGCTGCAGCATTTATCGTGGAATCTCGTTATTAAGTTATACGCTGTACTTCACGAACGTTCTACACCAGAGATTGAGTGGGTAAGCTGAAGAAGCATTGGACGTGTCCAAAGAAAGTTTCAAGAGTGGAAGACGACGAGAAATCAACCCGCATGCCCTGTTTATAGGTTTTATAGAGGCAAAATTGAATATAGAAGGAATACCGAAAAAATTTGCTTCGCTGATAAGCCTATCCCTATTCCAAAGTGCTTTAACAAGGCAAAGCGTCTGATTTATTCAAAGTTGAAACAGGAGCAATGCCTATAGATGCTCAGTCTACGCTTGTGTTCGATCTTATTCTAGACCATGTAAACTAAACACTAAAACTGTTCCATCCATCAGAGACAATATTTACTAAACCTTCCGAAATATGCAGTTTTGCTGATGATCTGGTCACCCTCGCGAGAAATTCGAATGTTCTAAAAGACGTATTCAGAGCATTCCAAACAAAAGTAAAATTCTTTGTGCATACGACGATTGAAGCATGTTTGCAGAATGCCAGCTGAAAAAATACCTCGCAAAGTGCTAAATGCGCGCATGCATAGGGAATCAATAAGGCGTCCGCGCAACTAATGGTTAGACGACTTTGAAAACAATCTAAGAAGCATAGTAGAGACCAACTGTCAGGGTATGGCTATGGACCGAAATGCATGGAAAAAGATTGTGGAGGAAGCAAAAAAATGTTCAAAAATCAACTCTATTCCTAATCCAATTCCATTCTATCGTCCAACTTTGTTTTTGAATAATTTTTTTATGAAATAAAAATAACCTTACCTTGTGACTAAAATTCTGCACTGTCCGAATTCAAAACACCAAATGATCGAAAAAGCAGTCACACCTGGGCAGGCAATGGCGAACCTCCGAGTGTATTTGTGTTATGAAAAAACTTCTCACAAAAAGCCTTCTGCCGTTCGGTGCTGACATAAAACTGTGGGTCCCCTCAAAGCGCACGCTACAAATAGGAAGAGGAGCTTGGCGAAATAGACAACAAACAGTCTTAAACTCCAATTATTTGTATTATTATTAGAGGAAGTTTGGTTGAAATTCTTTAACAAAGCATATCAAAGGTTGAAATCTTATGTTATACTCGAATATTTGCAGCCACAATACTAAGCGATAATCACATGCTTCACGTCATACGATTTTCTATTAATTATACGCAGTTTGTATTGATATTGTGCTGTCGCAAATTTCTGCAAATCGTTTTACATATAATTTCTCCTAAAGAAATCATTTGATACCAAATCGCATTGTCCGATTTTCTATTTCGTAGTCATAAGTAAATGTCACTCTTCAGGGAAGAAAAATGTTTGACTGTACTGGTAAATCAACATCATCATCGTAACATTACAGTTCGGGGTGAACCATCGCTACCGTTACAATTCGCCTTCACGTCACTCGCTCATCAGCTTTTCGTTTGGTATCAGGTATGCCCATAGCTTAAAAGTCGCCTTCAATGTCATCTCTCCATAGATTGCTCTGCCGGTCTCTTCCTGTGTCGCCTTGCGGATTTGTTGCAAAAATTTTTTGTATAACTCGATATTTGCTCATTCGTAGAATGTGAACGTACCATCAAATATTTTGCGCTTTGATGTACCTGATTAACATTTGCACCCCTGATAAGTGTATCTAACTCGTTGTTCTTCAAGTCGTTCAGGTCCATATATTTTTCTTAGAATCTTCCTTTCAAAGCAATATAACTGATCAGTTTCATTGGATTTCGGTTTCACTAGGCTTCGCACCCATATGTTAGTATAGGTCTTACGACAGTAGTCGTAAATCATAGGCCTCCAAATACGTTTGTCATTAAAGAGATTCCCAATAAACGTTTAGCAATAACAAAAGAAAAAAAGTCATTACATCCATACCAGAAAAAATAAAATTAAATAAAATAATGAATTTTTCTTTAATTCCTTTTTTATATATAATATTAAATGACCTTCAAGCCATTTTTGTTTTCAATTTTCTGGCAATTCCCACTCGACATCTACGTACTTACATATACATAGCCCCCTAGTCAAAAGATTTAACAAAAATTGACATTGTCACACTATTTATTAGAAAGCCTTTGCTTGTTGTTGTTAAACAACTGTATTGAAAAATGTTTTTGTTGTTGAAATCTCTAGAGTATGCAAAAATAAATAGTGCAAATTCAAAGAAAACAATGGGATATTTCACATTAAGGCAAGCGCTTGAATTTATGCCTTCTGACCTCAAAAGTATTTACACAGCATTAAAAAGTGCTAGTTATGATTTTGTTTTGATAAAGAGTGGTTGTTGTTGCATGTATTAGTGAGAAAACCCATATGTTCTGAAAATAAAATTATTAAAATGGTTAAAACAATGGAGCTGAGCATAGAATTACCAAGAATTAAATATCAAATTT
Source organism: Anastrepha obliqua (assembly GCF_027943255.1). Classification (NCBI taxonomy): domain Eukaryota; kingdom Metazoa; phylum Arthropoda; class Insecta; order Diptera; family Tephritidae; genus Anastrepha; species Anastrepha obliqua. The sequence continues at coordinate 68,016,305 of NC_072893.1, forward strand.
AAGGCTGGCATTTCGGCTCCAGATTTGGCAAAATCTTACCAAATTTGAGGAAACCCGTTTACAATTTAATACAAAATAAAGACACCTATAGAAATTTAGCAAATGAAGGAAGAGATGTTTAAAAGCCAAATACTAACTATAGAGAGAGCAGAATACTAAATAGGACTATCAAGGCGAGTCCGTCCTTAAGCCCTGTTGTCCTCACAGCAAACTCCTTAGGATTGATTGGAAAAGCAGTAAAAGAAGCACCAGCACGGCGCAGGTTAAAAAGTACAAAAATCAATACTTTTGTTGTGCATAAGGTTTTTTTGGTTTTTTTTTTTTGCGGTGAGATTGGATTTTTTCCTCAACTCTGGGACTGCTTCCGCATTGCATCGAGGTAGAGGTCCAAAACGGCGTCTTACTTACTCACCCTGCGTCCAGGGTCGCCTGTTTTGAAAAACCTATGTTCAATTCTCTTCAGCATAAGTTTCCATTTCACGTCCCTTTTTCGGATAATATCCTCCATGAAATTTGCGACGGCATTCCATTTTTCTTCGCCTATCATCATTTTCTCGATTATTTCTTCAGGTGTAAATACATCAATAGCTCGTTGCAGAGCTGTTCTCTGTGTGTTTCACCTCTCGCATTTAAAGAAGGTGTGCTCCGCATCATCATACTCAGTATCTCCATAAATGCAATTTTGTAGGTTCACCTTTTCCATTCGCCACAAATACTTGCGAAAGGACAAAAACTGTGTAAAGATATAGTTAACCTCACCGTGCATTCTTTCTACGCACTTTTTTAGATTGGGTATTAGTCTCAGTGGCGGCCACCATAGCCGAATGGGTTGGTGCGTGACTACCATTCGGAATTCAGAGAGAGAACGTCGTTGCGAATCTCGGGGAAAGATCAAAATTAAAAAAAAGTTATTTCTAATAGCGGTTGCCCCTCGGGCAAACCTCCGAGTGTATTTCTGCTATGGAAAAGCTCTTCATAAAAAATTTCTGCCGTTCGGAGTCGGCTTGAAACTGTAGGTCCCTCCATTTGTGGAACAACATCAAGACGCACACCACAAATTAGGAGGAGGATCTCGGCCAAACACCCAAAGAGAGTGTACAGGAATAATTTTCAGTACGGGGGTATAAAGGGTGATCAGATTGCATGTAATATTTCCAATAGGGTTTTTTGACAAATCAATTGGGACTATTGTCAAACTAAATACATTTTTTTTCAGTGTTCATTGAAATTTCATCATCGAAAGACTGACGCCTTTCGCATAACGAAATCGACGCTCTGTGAAAAGTGTTCATGGCGCGCTCAGGCCAACTTATTGTGTATGGCGATGCGGCCCACTTTTGAATTAAAGACTAAATCAATTGAAAACAATAGTTTAGTGCGGCCTATGGGCGGGAGGAATCATCGGCCCAATATTTCTTCAAAGACAAGGCTGGCGCCAATGTAATAGTGAATGGCCAAGGCTATTGTGCCATGGTAACTGACTTTTTGATGCTGGGAATTGAAGCCCGTGATCTCCACAATATTTAGTAGCAACAAGATGGGCGCTACTTACCATACAGCCCGTGAATCAATGGATTTACTGCGTCGTCGTTTCGGTGAGCAATTATATCTCGTTTCGGACCAATATGTTGGCCAACAAAATCGTGTGATATCACACCTTTGGACTATTATTTGTGAGAGTATCCAAAGTCTAAATGCTTTGTGGATAAACCAGCTTCGATTGAGGCATTGGAATCCAACATTACTAAAGTTATTCACGAGATACCGGCCGAACTCCTAGAGGGAATCATTCAAAATGGGTGTTTATAGATTGCGGAACTACGGCGCAGTTGCGGCCAACATTTGAAAGAGATTATTTTTAAAAAATAAATGTCAAGATTGTCCAACAATTTCAATTTTTTTATTTTTTGAGTTTTTTTTTATTTGAATTTAAAATACGGTACCTCTAAATTGATGACCCTTTAAATACGTCACATATTCCCTCTTTCTGAAATGTCTTTATTTCATCATCCCCCCAAAGTAGTTGATTGAGTTTCTTTGCTCCCGGAATATTGTTTACTTTAAGCGAACGTATTTGTAGTTTATTAATTTATGAGCCGATTAACGCATAAGAAACGATAACTAAATGGAGAGCAGCCACGGGAACAAAGGGGCGCACACAACCGGCAAATGTTTGCTTACGTGAAAATTCAAAAATGGGTCAAATTATTTTTAAATGCCTATTCCATCCACTCTATCAACGTACGAGTATTCTTCCGCATTCTAGATAGCGTGTTTTTTGCTTGGAACGTGTAGCTTTTTTGGGATTTTATTATTTTAGCGTTAGATGATGTTGTTTTTTTGCTTTTTGCAGTTTGGCCTTGGAAAAATAAATGTATATATATGTATAAAATAATGGGGAAAAAACCTATATTCACCTGTTGAGAGATATTGTATACTCACATACATGCACACATACATACATACAAATGAAAATGTAAGCGAAAGTAGGTTAATTTCAGAAACGAGAATTTTCGTGGGTGCAAGATCTTGTGTTTATACAATTCAGTTTGCTGGCGGATGACTACGTTTGCCGTGACGCATACGAGGTGGGTGGTTGGTTGGTAATAAAAACACCATATTGCGCAATATGTTCGGCATATTTGCATATTTATTTTTATGTGTTAACATTTAGATTATATAACAGAGCAAGCATTCGATGCTGCCATAGCTGGCACAGCTCAGCACAGACTCACAATTTGATAGGCGTTCGAAGAATGTAGTGAATTGTTCAACTTTTTAAATATTTATAAAACCAAAAGTTTGATTCTCTTGGAGCGATTGTCCAAACAATCGAAAGCCTTCAACCAAAGATTTCAGCCAACAGTCATGAAACTTACCTGCCTTAGAACGGAAATATTGTAAAAATTATCGTTGCTGCTAAAATGAAAAAAAAGTTGCAGATTAGGATTTTCAATTTGCTTTTGTGTTATTTGGAATCTTTAGACTTTCAGTCGCCGCACAGTGGCTGATTTTCGTTATTTAAGAGAAGAGAGCATTTTATCGATTTCAGAGCTATTTTCGATAGCACAAACAGGAACTGCCTCTACGCCGCTATGTCTGATTTTGGTATCCCCGCAAAACGTATACGGCTGTGTGAAATGAAGTTGAGCGCTACGGTAAGCTCCGCCAGGATCGGAAAGTACCAAACGTGGTTTCAGACAAGGCGATTCCCTTTCATGTGATTTCTTTAATCTCTTACTGCAAAAATATTCGGGCTGCTGAGTTGAACCGCTTTAGCATTATCTACTATAAAAGTGTCATGATATTGGCTTATGCCCACGTAAAGTTGGGTCATGCCGGCGACGAGATTAAAACAAAATACCTACTGTCAACATACAAAGAGTCTTCGCGTCCTCGACAGCACGTCACTGTTAACACCCGCGAATTTGAAGCGGTTAAGGACTTTGTTTATCTAGGCCCCAGTATTAAAAGCCAGAACGACGTCAGCCTAGAGATTAACCGAAGTAGTATAACTCATGCTAGCAGGTGTTACTTTTCACTCAGTAGGCAATTGAGAAATAGAGCCCTCCCTCGAAAAGCCTAATCATCCCCGGCGCAGAAGATTGGATAATGACGACAACTGATGAGAGGGTACTGGGAGCGTTTGAGAGAAAAATTCTCCAAAAGACATTTGGGACATTTATGCGCTCGATTGGTTGTATGTTTGTATACTGAAACTATCTAGTTCGCAAGTGTCATATGGTATGACTGACGTGAGGCGCCATTTGAAAAAATTAAAAATTTTCCGATAGAGAGATTAATTTTGTGCCACCTGCAGCTTCAGAGGCAACCGAAGTGTTAGTAAATCAGTCCTAATAACTATGAGTTCCAAATATAGATTAAATTAGAAATATAAGATGGTCTTTAATATTTTCAAATACAAATTACGAATCGCTGTTAATCGTTTTTTCGGCTTTGGCATTGGGCATGTTCGGAAACAAAAGTTCTGGTGTAAAAAACAAAACTTTGGCCGAACATTTCTTAATCTCTATTCCTTCAGAAAAACATAACAGTCTTTAAAATTTACACCTTAGCGCTATGAATTGTATGCATTAGGCCCTTACCATAATGAATAGCTGCTACCTAGAAGCTGTGAATGCCGGTATCAAAGCCCACATTTTTGTTGAAAAAATTGCTTTAAAATCAAATAGATATTACCTCTATCGAGTGTGTTTAGAGTTGCAAGCTAGCTCTATTCTGATTGACGCTGCCCTTTGCAAGGTGAAAGTACCGGAAACCTATTGTTTTCACATTACATTGCAAGAAGGAGTAGACACATGCACAGCTCCATTCTAGGTTTATTAAGTGAACTCATTTCCGGATAAGCTACTGTGATGAGTAGGGGGCCCAGAAGATCTTAAGATGGAACTGCAAACCTCCACTTTGCATTCATTGCAATATAAAACTATTCGACTACAAAGGGAGGGTCAACAAATAAAGCAGCCAGCATATGTTGTCAACATTGGAGAAGAGCTACCAATAATAACATCTAAGTATTAGTATGACTGCGGCCGCCGTAGCCGAATGGGTTGGTGCGCGACTACCATTCGGAATTCACAGAGAGAACGTCGGTTCGAATCTCGCTAAAAACACCAACATTAAGAAAAACGTTTTTCTAATAGCAGGCAATGGCAAAACTTCCGAGTGTATTTCTGCCTTGAAAAAGCTCCTCATAAAATATCTGCCGTTCGGAGTCGGCTTGAAACTGTAGGTCCCTCCATTTGTGGAACAACATCAAGGCGCACACTACAAATACGAGGAGGAGCTCGGCCACAGACCCCAAAAGGGTGTACGCGCGAATTATATATTATATATATGTATATATATATATATATATATATTAGTATGACCGCGTTCCTACAGGGAAACGTTTGTTGCTTCAAGCTGATTCTCTTGTGGTCGTGACCACACACGGCAACTCCGTTGCCTGCAAGTGCAACAAAAATAGAAGAACGGGAACACAAACCCTATGGACCAAGCATGAGCAACTCGCCATCCCTCTATCTTTCTTGTCTCTCCTCTTCTACAAGCTACGAGTTGAAGGAACGAAAATTGCACTGTATGAACGCGGTTTAATAAAACTTGCAAATATCAGAAAATAGGATAAACAGGATAGCAAATAGGAAGTTGTACTAGTTTTTTTAGGTGTAACCATACGCGCTAGTGGCGAATATTGCGCGATAACTTTGTGGTTGCTTTCACATGCAAATTTTTTGTCAAGCGAGAAGAGAAGGGGTAAATCCGAAATGCCTTCTGAGTACTCCTAGTACTCCTTATTATATATAAGTTTTGGGGTTCGACAAGCAAAACAGAATTTTATGGCTTGAATTAGACTTAATTACTCAGCATAGCCTCTGTGAACATCAATACACTTGTTTCAACGAGATTCCAATTCAGAGCTCCATCCCTGAAGTAAGAATCTGGAAAATCTGCACATTAAGCTTCCACAGCTGTTGTGACCTCATCATTTGATGAAAAATGCTTTCGACGACTTCTTAAGATCTGAAAACAGGTGGAAATCGCTAGGGACCAAATCTGGTGAATACAGTGGATGCTCCAACAATTCGAACTTTAACACATGAATTTTAGCCATTGTCAAAAAGAGCTTGTGACGCGGTGCATTGTCTTGATGAAAAATAATTTTATTCTTTTACAAACTGACTTTTTTCACGATTTTTTTCTTCAGCTGGTCTAAAAGGTTAGTATTCAGAATTTATTGTTTTACCAGTTTGCAAGTAATCCACAAACAAAATTCATATCGCATTCCAAAAAACTGATGCTAACACCTTCTTAGCCGTTTTCTGGACCTTAACTCATTTCGGAGCCGAACAACCAGGTTCACACCACTATTTAGCCTCTTGTTTTGATTTCGGATAATGGTGATAGACACAAGTCTCATCCATAGTGGCCAATCAACGCACAAAGTCAACTTCATCCTTTCAAAAACGCTCTAAGTGATGCTCATTGAAAAAGTCGTATTCCGATGTGTTTTTATTCCATTGTTAGTGAATGCGGCACCCATTGTCCACACAACTTTCTGAAACCCAATACTTTAGTCAAAATATTGCTTTCACTGTCCAATGAGATGCCTAGGGCTTCTACTACTCAACGATTTTCCAATGCGATATCCTGTATTTATTTTACGATTTCTGGTGTTGTTGCGGTTTTTGGACATCCTGAACGTGGATCGCCGTCAAGGCTTGTACGACCACACTTAAATTCAGCAACCCAGCCTTCTACTGTACTGATTTATTTATTCATTAATATCTATTTTGCCCCCTTCAAAACTTATTGAACAACCTAGTAACGAACTGCTAGATGTGCACATATAAAATAAATGTTTATTTTTATGTTCTTTTGTATTCTAAATTATTTTCTCATTTTGAACTACAGAAGGTGAACTACACAAATGATAGCCTCAGACTTCACATTACATCAGCCGCCAAACAAATGTCGCATTTCTGAATCGTATCGAAATTCATATCAGCACTGACCAACTATCACTAAAATTGGTAATCAAATCAAAAATTAAATTCAAAACTACACTAACACAAAGAAATACATAAAAATTCATTTTATTAGTAATCACTAAATTTGTCACTTAAGCGCCTCATAAAAGAGGAAAAAATGTTCATAATCATAAAGCAACAAATACAAATCTAAGATGATAAAATATTTAAATATAAACATGTTGAAAGAGTAAATATATATATATATGTGTGTATGTATGTATGTATTTATGTATGTTGATACATATACACCTACATAGGCTTTTGTTTAGGTAGGGACCAAATACATTTGTAGGTATATATCTAATCACTCTTAATTGACCTTCCTATACCATTGACTCCGAAATAACACATGTACGTATGTATATGTATATGTGCGTGTGGCTATTTGCAAAAATTTCAAATACTCGTAAAATAACAATAAATTGGCATGCTTCGTGTCTTGGCAGAAATGAAATATGGTATGTAGTGGTGGAGCTTACCTTGATTTTCGAAGGAATCAAATATAGAGAACAATGACATCCGCACAAGCATGAATACATACATACACACATACCTATGTATATTCATGTTTAGCGGACAGAACTGGGAAGTGCTTCATACAAACTGTACCAACAAAGCATTGCCGAATTGGTGGACAAAAAACCCCAAGGATATGCTAAATGATTAATGTTGACGGGGGCAGAAAAAATGCGAAATGTCAGTGCAAACCTGAGGAGAAAACTCATTAAGCCTGTGAGCAATGCTGTGGACTCCAAGAAATCAAGTGAATGTTCTTTTTATATTTGCATAAACCTTATTTAAATGTACTGACTTAATAAAAATTATGGGTCCGGACGTAGATAATTACACTGCACTGCTAATTACCAAATCGGCCCAAGAACGACAATTAGTCAAGTGCAAATCCTTTCAAAAAGGCGCTGTCATTCTTGTTGGCATTTACATATGTATCTAAATAAAATACAAAAGGGGCTCCAATTAAGGTGGGCGTACCAAAAAATAGCAAATAATAAATGCTGCAAAGAGATTGCTGAATAAAAAAAATGATTTTGAGTGATGGAACTCTTTGACCTTTACGCAGCCCAATGCTTGTTTGTGTCTATAGTTCAGCTGCCTAGTTCTTCTTCTCTTCGTCGGGTTCTCAATCCCTCGTGGGGCATGGGGCATCAGCCATAACTTCGCGTCATCTTCGCATCGCGATTCTTGGCAATTTACTTCAATTCACTCCTGCCCTTGCCGCTGCTTCTAGCTTACCATTCGACTGTTTGTCTCCTGGATTTCCTTGATCTGGGTTTCCAGATTTGCGACCAGCAGTCTCAGCGCCTTGGTTGGCTTGAGTTGTGATTCATCCAGAATCCAACCAGCGCTTCCACACCATTTTGTTGCCACATCCTCGCTACCAACTTGTTTACTAGTTATTTACGGGATGAATATATCCAGTCTATGCGGTTTAAGAACCTTATTAGGTTGCTGACATCTAAGCCAGACAGCGCCTTGCGGGCAATGCATTTTTCGTCTTTGCGTAGAGTATGACCAATCCCAATCGTAAATTTTTGACGTTTTACGAGCACTTCGACTGACTCCATTTTCGCCTTTTTTAGCAAATCAGAATTTGCCATCGTTTTAAGCCAAAAAAATCGGAAAAAGTTCCTCAGGCCGTGATTTACGGAAATCGGCTGGCTCAAAGTGATGGATTTTGTCACTTTCCATGTGCAACAACCGTAAAGTAAAATCGTTACCAAGTTAAATATAGAAGCCTTCATTTTTGTGTGAACTTTAAGATTTTTATTCCACCAGTCAGAAAGGAGCACACCAAGAGCAGTTCTTGCCTTGCGAAATTTTACATCTTCATAGCACGAAAAGCTACAGCCTCGCAACCAAACTATGTAAAGTGCTTAACACCTTCGACTGGAGCACCCAAAATATTTACAGTCGCACCACATTGTATTTTACATTTACTTATAGTTGCTTGTTTCATGGGATACACACAGTTATGCGCCTTCAACCCAAGCCGATTATATCAACCCTAGTAAGATATTTCATGTTGCTGCTCCACTTTTTATAGTCTTGTTCACTCCGCTCGGGAGCATAGGGCCTTCCGAGACTGTTGTTTTTACGCCGTCCCATGTGATGTCCGCATTTGCTGACTCGCGCAACATCGACCTTCGAAAAGTGAAGTGGCCGACCGCGACGCCTGCTCCCTTGAGGGTTCCAGTCCAGTACCATTCTCGTGATGCTATCTGGTAGGTTTCCAAGCATGTGGCCTATCCATCGCCACTTCCTGATTTTTATTTGCCATAGGATGGGCTCCTCAGTCGTCGATCTCCACAGCGCGCCGTTGCTTACAGTGTTCGGCCAAAATATTCTACAGATGATGCGGAGGCATTTGTTTCACTTCCGTACAACAATACTGAATTCATTCGCCCATACTTTATACATTTGCACCAAGGCCCCCTTGCTTTGTTCAGCCTGCAGTTGACATCATCATCTGCTCCGTCATATGACCTAATAGTGCAGCCGAGGTACCAGAAGCTTTCGACAAGTTCCACCTGGCACCCGTCAACCATTATATTTCTTGCTTTATTATGCTTGACTCTCATGGCCTTTGTCTTCGCGATAGTGTTCTTTACCAGGTCGGATACAAAAATAATCTAGCTATTGAATGAAGCTCAAAATCATTAAATTGTTTTCCAAAATTCTTTCCGTTCAGCAAATAACCCAAATTAGGAGAATTTGCAACGATTTCCAAAATACTTGAATCATTTGAAAGGAAAGCGCTCTACTGTGAGGAACCTTGGGTAGGGGCTCTTAAGAGGCTCATTAAATTTAGTTATTTCCAGCAAGTAGGAACAATCCATGACTCCAGTTATAATACAATATTATGGGTAAAGGACAGACACAGTATAGACCTACGAATTTCTAAAGACTTGAGACTTATAAGCATGACACGAGCATAATATTATATGATGGCAAGGGATCAATAAAGATCAGTGGCCGAAAGAGCATATTTGAGAAAATTCTTTTACACACTATGTGTAGAGTAACTTGAGAGTATAGGGATCAGAGAGCTTAGTGGCGTTCCGTCTGACGAGGTTGAACATCGAGAAAGATTGTGAAGTAATTTAATTTATATGGTTATTGGAGGAAATTTTGTTGTCAAAGATAACGCCAAGGTCTTCAACTCGCAGGACTCAAGTCGAGATATTGTACTTAGTACACACAATATTAGATATTTTCGAGTAAGATATTTGAAAGCACTTAGATAAGTTCAGCGAAAGACGTGAACTCTGGCATCACATATCGTCTTTGTCGACTTGCCGACTTTCGAAAAGTCGGTGTAAATACAGTCGACCTGGAGACCAGACGAGAAAGAATCAATGCAGTATTCACCAAGAACAGCCAGACTAGATACTGTACAGGGTCCGGCACTCGAAGTGTAACCAACTTCAGACCGCTCGCGCAGCTGATGCCCGTGCCTGTTAGTTGGCTAAATGACAGTCCAGATTATTGTTTACAAGCGCGTGGAAGCATTTTGCCGAGAGTAAACGCGAAAAAAGAAAATCAGTAATGGATTTAAAACGTTTCATTATATTTGGCTGGAAAATCACAATCAGCGATTGTTCGTGAGCTCGTGCATCTTAAAGTAAATAAGGGTTTTGTTTATCGCACTATTACTCGTTACAATGATACTGGTAGCATCGCGAAACGTCATGGAGGTGGTCATCAAAAGACTGAAACGTCACGTGAAATGGTTCAAAAAGTGAAGAAGCAACTTGAGCGAAATCACCGACGAAGTGCCAATAAAATGGAGAAAGAACTGAAAATACTAACCGTAGCATCCGCCGCATACTGAGAAATGATCTCAAAGTCAAGCCTTACAAGATCCAAAATGCAAAAGGCGTATGATCTCACACCAAAGCAGCAACAAGTCAGACTTGAGAGAGCGAAGGGGTTGCTTCGCTGGGCTGAAAGCGGACATTGTGTTTTCTGATAAGAAAATTATTTAAATTCAGCAATTCGTAAACTCCCAAAGCGATAGTGTTTATTTCACCGACCGTTCATACGAAAATTTGAGGCCACACCCGTTACTGGTAAGTGGGCGCTCTCCAATCGTTTTCATCGAACCTCGCATCAAGGTAAATGCGAAATATTATCGGGAAAGTATTCTGGAGTTTGATTTGAAACCGTGGGCAGACAAACATTTCGGCGGTGGGCCATGAATGGCTAAAAAACAACGTTCCGAACTTCATAACGTCCACGCAATGGCTCTCAAATTCACCAGACGCGAGATGGATTATACTCTTTGGGTCGTTCTTGGGAGGAAGGTCCGAACTAAAAGACTCACCAGCCTCGATGCGCAGAGAAAAGCCATTGTCCACTAGTGCGCCAAAATACCTGCAAGTCACATTCGGCCGACTTACAATTCGTTTCTGGGCCGTTTCAAGACCATAGCCAAGGCAAAATGTGGTCATATCGAGCAAAAGGAAATTGTTTCTTAATTTTATATTATTTTCATAATAATAAAAGTTATTTTCCAAACTATATTTATGGCCTTTTTAATTGGTTACACTTCGAGTACCGGACCTTGTAGATCTGTTGGCAACAAACCCATGCTGATTTGGGCAAATTAAAGATTTAACTGCTCAAATCTCAGTTATGCATTGATTGCGTGCTCAAAAATTTTGGAAGTATATACATACTTTGTTAATAGCTTTGGCGTGGGCGTATAATTTCTGCCATTCATTTTTATTGCCACTCTTAAAGAAGGGCTTAATAGAAGACGACATCCTAGCGTCAATGAAACTCCCCGTTGATGAAGATTTGTTGCCTATACGCTTGACTGGAAGAGCTGTTTTATTTGGTTATGGTTATGGTACCACTAATTTAAACGACTATTCATAAGACGATTTCCTGGGATACATACACAAATATGCATATATACATACATAAACATATACATTTATATAATACATAAACATCTCATCAACAAACACACTGTCGATTTAGTATACACAACGTCTGCCTGGTATACATTTGGCAAACGACTTATTCTCAATACTCGATTCATTTACAAAACGCTTCCCTGTTTTACAAACAGGTCGAAATGTATCTAACATGACTTTTACCTGCCAGCAGTGATACTTTGCCCAAAATTTTCGCTAAGCCAAGGCGATTGGTATTTGTGCTTCTTAACTGTCTTCTGAAAATGTCAGCATTTATTTCCATGTACTTTTCCGTGAACATAGTTGTCCCTCTTACAATAAGTACTTCGCATTTCACGCTGTGTCCTGTGGTGTGTAACAAATTGTCAAGGCAATTTATGGTTACCAAAGCAAGCTCATTTAAAATTTCCACTATTCACTCTAGAAAGTGCATTGAGCGAAATTTTTTTTCCTTTGAAAACAAAAGTGTCTTAGCCGCATACAAAGGTTATTTCAAATGCATACGTTGCTGTACTTGTCTCGCATTGACGAATTGAATTCATTTGCTACTACTCAGAAACCTATGCACATCTATAAATGCAAACATATGTACATACTTATAAATATTTCCGTTCTGAATAAATAAAGGACACGCATTTGGATGTTCTGTTGAATGAATTTTGCTTGTCGTTGATAAATGAAAGCTATTACTTTTATTACTGACAAATAGTCCACTTCTGTTGGTTTTATTCACTATTTTTTGGATCGGTGGAAAACTAAAAAAAACATGCTGACAGATTTTTTAAAAGAGCATAGATCTTCTTTTGAAAATGGTATGCGATGACTTGAGAAAATGCTCGGTCTTTGCCATTGAAAATATTTTCTTTTTAAGTAATTTGTAGATGTGCTGAAACTAAACATAATTCATCCATAAGCAAACAAAGCAAAAAACTACAGGGAGTCAAAACAAAAAAATATTTGATAGATCTCAATTTAAAAATTTAAAAAGTTAGCCACTTGATTGAAGATTTAATTTGACACGGATGCATTATTGTTCAACATATTTTGCCATATTTCTCATATTTTTTCATAAATAGTTTTAAGGAAATTGGGCAACCCAATTAAAAAATAAAACAAAAATCCAGAGTATTTATACAATTTTTTTTTTATTTTTTCACTACCATTGGGTTTTCCAGCGAAGGCGGATAAAAATGGAGTAAACAAAACTGTGCGTGAAGTTTTAACGAAACTATTACTTTTTTATTTGTATTATCTGCTAATTATGACATCCTTCAATTGTCCGCCACATAAAGGGTGCGTGCGATATTTGCGGATAACTTGAGAGCACTTAATAAAATCAGAGATTTCTAAATCGGTGTGGTTTGCACATATAGAGACGATAAGTGTATATCTCTTCAGTTGAGTTGTAGTCTTCCATGTCTTATCTGCAAAAGAGCAAAACGAAAATGAATAACTTCGGGAAATTGATGGATCTCATTTTGTTGGTATTTGTTGGTGTAGCATTTCTCCCCCATTGTGTCATGAGAACAAATGAGCGATAGGCTGAGGAATCTTGTTTTGATAAGGAGATACACAAAGGTATTCGATGGCAGAATTCCTCTCACCACCATTTCGACACCGATTTTGAGCTACTTCACTTACCTCACTCAACGCGACTTTTGCGTGGTTGTCATACCAACCTTTGACAATGACAATGGAAATGACAATGACATCAACCAATCGAGCATAAACACCGTACACCTTAAGAGAACAGATATTGGACGCTACCAAAAATGAGAAGTTGAACCTGAGAACCTGCGGAGTCACTTGCTATAAATACGTTGGAGTGCGAGTTCATGTTCTCACTTAAAGTGTTTGTTTGTTACCCATAACTTATTTGACCGATACCACCTTTAATAGATATATTTTTAACGATATTTCTTCCTGTTTTTCAATGTGTAATTTTCTTCTATACGCGGACGATCTAAAAATTTATTACGAAATTAAGTGTCGAAAAAATGCATCCATTCTCCAGTGTGAGTTGAATAACTTATATAGTTGGTGTGTACGTAATCGTTTGTTCCTAAACATTAATAAATGTCACTACACTTCGTAAGTGAAAGTTTTTAATGTTATTGCAACAGGTTACTACATCTCGTACTCGCCGCTTAACTCTATTAGTGGACTAAAGGTCCTGGGTGTTTTGACTCCAAGCTCAACTTCACCACCCACATAAACTTTATTCTTTCTAAATCGTTCGCAATGTCAGCCTTTATTCGTCGAAACAGTTCTTCCTTACCTGATCCGTATACTCTGAAACTGTTGTACTCTCCTTAGTTAGTCAGGTTAGAATACGCGGTATTCGTTTGGAGACCGTTCCATGCAGTCTATATCAATAGATTAGAGTCTGTTCAGAGAGCTTTTGTGCGTTTTGCTTTGCGCTCGATGAAATTCATTGATTCCATTCCGTCTCATCGGCCTCGTTGCTTATTAATAAATGTAATGGCCTTAGAGTCCAGGTGTGCTCAGTTGTCGATGTCGTTTGTTTTCGATATTTGTGCGGGCTCAATAGACTGGCCGTATCTGCTCGATAGAATTAATTTTAATTTTAGCTTATTGTATTTCATAGTTAACTGTAAATACAATTGTCAAAAAAAAAAAAATTTAAAAAATTGTTAATGTTCCCTCACGCATTTCCTCTTGTAATGAACGGTTTTTGTGGGTATTGCTAAAACTCTTTATGGAATGAACGCTCCTTTTAGAAGGACGCTAGTTCAATTTAATGCTTATTCTTCTTCCTTGGTCTTTGATTTCTTTTACTCTATGTTTACTTTTAAGAAGTTACTTATAAGACTCTTGTCATAAGGTCTTAATTTGTATCTACCTATGTAATAGTCTGTAAGGCTCGTGTTTGTTGATTAAATAAATAAATAAATAAATAAAATGAAAGGGAAGCTCGCTTGAGTGCCTTAAGACTAAAAGGTATATCTGAACTTAAAAGTGGGGATATGAAAGGACATTTAAAGATCTTAGAAGACTTCCTACATAGTCGCATTCTTCATAGGGATGATATACTATCACCCAAACCAATACTCTTCAGGAACTTCCAAGTTATAATCAATGAACGAACAGACTGGAGAACTAACTCTATCACTTTCAAACCTGGCTCCCAGCTATGGTTTACTGATGGGTCCAAATTGGAAAATGGTAGAACAGGGGCAGGAATCAATGGGCCTAAATTCAAAAAATCGATTCCGATGGGACTCTACACAACAATACATGCCATTGAAATATGTGAGAGAGAATGCCTTAGCAGGAAAATGAGAGGTACTCACATCTACATACTTTCAGATAGCCAAGCGGCTCTAAAATCCCTTCTATCAACAACTATCACCTCTAAATTGCTAAATGATTGCCTAAACCTTCTCAACACGTTAGGAAACCTCTACATAGTAACACTGGATTCCGGGACATGAAGGACATGAGGGAAATGAAATGGCTGATGACCTTGCAAAACAAGGAGCAAATATGCAACTTACCTATCCTGAGCCTTTCTGTGGACTCACAAAAGGCCACATTATTGAATTCCTTAGGAAATGGGAAGAAAGAAAATTTGCTGCACACTGGCTAAACTGTGCCGGTCAGCGTCAAGCCAAACTATTCCTAAGCCCCAACAAAGGAATATGTGACAAGCTTCTCTCACTAAGCAGAGTAGATCTGCGTCTTTTAATAGGATATCTTACAGGTCACTGCAGCCTGAGGTACCATCTAAATAATATTGGTCTATCTGAGACCAATGTCTGCCGCTTTAGCGAAATGGACATAGAAAGCTCAGAACATGTGCTTTGTGAATGTCCTGCGTTGGGCAGACAAAGACTTCACCACCTTGATGGTATCGTAGTATCTCCATGCAATCTTTGGAACAACAAACCCAAAACTGTGCTAAAATTTCTAAAAAGCCTAAAACTCTAGGGTTACAAAATAGGCCTTTCACAATAGATCAGCTCTGGTCGCAGTGCGTAATGGCCTTTTAATAATAATAATAAATAAATAAATAAATAATAGATTCGCCTTGAGTATTTCTTACAAGCTACTAAAAATGAAAAAAAATTTAAAAAACACATTTTTTTTCGAAAAATAATTTAAGTTATGCTGTTGCCTCTGCAGCAATAGCGTATCCAGTTTTTCAAGACCTTGATGACGATTTCTAGATCTATCTTACGAATAGATTGCTCGATACTCGCCTTAAGGGATGAATCGTTAATGGATTGTACTCTTCCACAAAGAATCGGAACTCCGACGGGGCCTATTAAAATCAACGACATGGATGACAACACGAATACCGAACTTCGCACGCAAAATATTAATTGTAGCATGCACTGCGTGGTCTGCTAAAACGAAGTACCGTCCAAGTCCATGTCGTTAATGTCCGGTCACAAGAAATCATTTATCATGACTATACAGGGCTCACTGTTGGCCTAAATGGCCTGTACAGCGACATTTTCAAAGAAAAATAAGAAAAATTGGCCCCTGACACCACAGTTCCAAAGTCCGCACCAAAAAGTCACTCTCAGAGGACGCATTGGATTTTTCACGATCATCTGCGGGTTTTCCCCAGTTCCGGGGGCAGTTTTGCTTGTTAACATAGACGCCAAGTAGAAAATTCGCTGCTTAAGAATAGATGATTTAGACTTCTTTGTGAAGTATCCACATACTTATACCTTCGCGGCCGCCATAGCCGAATTGGTTGGTGCGTGATTACCATTCGGAATTCACAGAGAGGTCGTTGGTTCGAATCCCGGTGGAAGCAAAATTAATAAAAACATTTTTCTAATAGCGGTCGCCCCTCGGCAGGCAATGGCAAACCTCCGAGTGTATTTCTGCCATGAAAAAGCTCCTCATAAAAATATCTGCCGTTCGGAGTCGGCTTGAAACTGTTCCCCATTCGTGGAACAACATCAAGACGCACACCACAAATAGGAGGAGGAGCTCGGCCAAACACAGAAGTGTATGCGCCAATTATTTTTTTATTTTTATTTATTATGTGTATATGTGTATGTATGTATGTAATAGAATTCATGTGACTATACGCTGCAAAAAATCAAAGTTAACCAACTAATACTTTTAGCAGTCAAAGTTAAGTTTGCACCAAAAAAAAAAGAACTGCTACACCACAAGCATATATATATGATAACATAAAGGTAATTTAATAAACCAAAATTACTGAAGCGTGAAAAATGTATACGTAAGCAAAAATTTTAAAATATAATTAAATTAAAGCCAAAGAATTTGTTTGCTCCCGCTGTGCCAGCATAAACGCAGTATTCAGCCTTTAATTTTTGCCTAATAAACATTTCTGTAAATGCACGTATGTACGTATGTACGTATGTGTGTATGTTTGTATCCACATAAATAACTTCAATTACAGAACCCTTCGAACAATTAAGTTTATTAAAACTTTACTACTCTCAATTAGAATTAATTAGTTACTTTTATATACATATTTTAAGAGTGAATTACGATGTCATGAATAGATATAATATTTTATTTGTTCACATATTTTAACTATTTGTCTTTCCGAGTGCTTTATGGTCGTAGCATAGGAGAGGATCTCGAGCGGGGTTAATTCACACTAATTACACTACTTATTTGGATGCAAGATAAAAAATATATGTATGCTTGGTAAAGAAATGATATTCAACTGCCCTCTGTTGAAGAAAAATATGTGTGCTTACATACATAACTACAACAACCACAGTCATTTTACGCCGTCACAAAGCAAACAAACAACGACTTGTTCTGAAATTATAACCGCCAGCGAAAACAAAATGTCAAAAATCAACGCGATTTTTGAGCCACTTGAAACTTGCATAAAATTCAAACAAAATTTAATGAGCTATAAAACTGCATACACAAAATCGTAAAAATTCTGATTACAAAATGTTAAATTAGTATGAAAATTTGTTGAACCTTTTTCTTAAGAGGACGGATACCTGTAAAATTTGGAAAAAACAATTTTTTTTTCATAAAATGTTAATATAATCCTTTAAGAATATGTCAAAAAATTTTTAGAACCTAAATTTAAGTACTTCTTATATTATAGATCGTCAACCGTAACGAATCTATTCTTTGCGTTCGAGCGCTGGGAGAGGTATAGTTATGTACTCAAACTTTAGACTCGTTTTTCCCAAAACTATATTTTTCGAAGTGGCGTACACGATAACTCGAAAAGTTATTGACCGATCTCTCTGAAATTTTGCACACATCTTTTTTATGATAGTACTTTCTATGTGAATTTACAATTTTCGACAATTTCCCGAAAAAATAATTTTCAGAAGCAAAAATAGTAGAAAAGTTCGCCCCAAAATTAATTTTCTTTTTGAAGCATTTCATTCCGCGAAAATTTTGGACGGACTGACGCCGATGCTACAATGTCCGCCGATAGAGAAGCCCCGCTACCACCTTCCTGGAAGAATTGAGTGTACACCCGCCATTTTAAATGATTAAAATAAAAAAAAATTTATATTATTTTAATGTATAAATAAACTGAATGCCTATTTTGAAAAATATATATTGACTTCTTCATTTTAAATAAATTTAATGAAACTATAGCCGTTTACAGGTATCTGTCCTCTTAAATTTTCACAAAGTTTGAAACTTGCATTAATATGGTTTTTGAATTTTTTTTTTTGTTTTTGTTTTTTTATTAACGATTTTTAGACATTGTACAATTGCAAAAGGATACTAATAAGCAGTTTTCATTTGATAGTTTAACTTTTTTTAAGAACCATTTTACAATATGTATAATCGCTATTCGCTCTCCATAAAGTCTGCTACCGTTGTGCGTTTTAATCGTCTTCGAGAAGTATTTAGAATGAATTATATATTCATAAAAAATAATTAAAATTTAATAAGAAACCACTAAACTGTCAAAACATGTCAATAAATCCATGTGCTATTATTAATATAATATAACGCACTATACACACATACGTACATATATCATATAGCTGTTTCATATATCACACCGCCTTAATCGTGATAACAAATATTATTTTCTCGGTAGATGGCCGTAGTGATCGATATCTCGTCAACTATCGATCAAACAATTTAAAGTTTATGCTCGTTGTCAAGTTGATATTTCGCATTAAAAAAATCATTTGGCGCCTTTTGTTTGTACCATTCAGTTGTGAGTTACAAGGTGCAAAACAACAAAAAGAAGATTCGGCACATTTTGCAGTTTTTCTTTGATAAAGGCGAAAATGGAAGCCAGGCCGCTGAAATTGTGAATGGTGTTGATGGTACCGATACTGTAACAGCTCATTACGAGCAATTTTGGTTTGGTTCATTCCGTTAAGGCATTTTGATGTTAAAGAAAATGTCGGAAATATCCATAAAATCACAGAAATAATCAAAATTGACCGGCACTACTAACATAGTGGTAGCATCGCCTAGGAGTTAAAGATCGACCATAAAACAGTTTTAAGCCATTTGCGCAAAAATTTTACGAAGAATTATGGATTTCTTTTTATTCGAACTAATATTTCTAATATTCATTTTAGAAAACCATATTTTAAGTGGTATTCGAAAAGGCGGCCGCCGTAGGCGAATAGGTTGGTGCGAGACTATCATTCGGAATTCAGAGAGAACGTAGGTTCGAATCTTGGTGAAACACCAAAATTAAGAAAAAAATTTTTCTAATAGCACTTGCCCCTCGGCAGGCAATGGCACACCTCCGAGTGTATTTCTGCCATGAAAAAGCTCCTCATAAAAATATCTGCCGTTCGGAATCGGCTTGAAACTGTAGTTCCCTCCATTTGTGGAACAACATCAAGACGCACAAATCGGAGGAGGAGCTTGGCCAAACACCCAAGAGGGAGCCCTTTTTAGCCTTTTTATGGCATTTTCCATCACTTTGGCCAAAACTTCCGGCGATAGGTCCTCACATTCTTGACGGATATTGTCTTTAAGGGCTGCAAGAGTCTGAGACTTGTTGACATAAATCCACGACTTCAAAAAGCCCCACAAAAAGAAGTCTGGAGCTGTCAAATCAGGCGATCTTGCTGGCCAGTGCAAATCGCCAAAACGGGAGATTAGGCGCCCGGGAAATGCATCCTTCAGCATATCGGTTGTGGCACGTGCAGTGTGTGCCGTTGCACCGTCCTGTTGGAACCACATGTTTTCCAATCCCAATTCATCAAGTTGCGGCAAAAAGAACTCGTTGATCATTGCTCTGTAGCGCTCACCATTGACAGTAACCGTTTGGCCCGCGACGTCTTCGAAGAAAAAAGGTCCGATGACTCCTCCAGCAAAAACAGCACACCATACAGCGACTTTGAGCGGGTGTAATGGCTCTTCGTGGGTTACACGCGGATTTTCAGTGCCCCAGAAGCGTAAATTTTGCTTATTTAAGTACCGGCTAAGGTGGAAATGGGCCTCAGCACTCATGATTATTTTTGATGAAAAATCATCTTCCTCTTGGTGGTGATTAAGGATGGCTTGAGCGTATGTTAGACGCGATTGGCGGTCAGCAGCTAACAGCTGATGCACCGTCTGGACTTTGTACGGAAACATCTTCAAATCTTGTACCAAAATTCGCTGTAAAGACCGTCGACTGATACCCATTTGCATGGCACGTCGTCTGGTCGATGTCGACGGCGCTTCCATGACATCCTCGGCTACAGCAGCAATATTCTCTGCAGAACGGCTACTCCGGGGTCTGCCACGCCTGGCAGCATCTCGTGTTGTGCCAGTCTCTTCGAAGCGAGCGGCTAAACGTCGCAGTGTTTCACCAGTAGGCGTTGGACGGCGAGGAAATCTGCGACGAAATTCACGTTGTGCCAAAGTCACCGACCGATTATTGGTCAAATAAATAGTCAGCAATATTCCGCGTTCTGGAGCAGTGTAGCGCAACATTGTTTATTAACGTGTATTTCTCATGTGTTTACTACACAAATGTCAAAACAGAACTGACATTAGGGGCCAATCGCAAAATGTATAGCATTTTCTGTATTACTTTAGCGCCACCTGTTATATATATACATATATTTTTGAAAAGCTGAAATTTTATTTTACTAGAAAAAAAACATAATTATTAAGAGTTCCGTGTCTATGGAACGCAGTTGTAAATAAACTTCTGTTAATACTGGAATAGGTGGGCTGGAAGGTGATAGCTTACGCCGATGATGTTGTTATTGCTGCCTCTGGTAAATTTGTATCTATATTAAGAGACCTAATAAAAAATGCTCTAGATATACTTTCTAGGTGGGCAGAAAAGTGTGGTCGAGGAGTCAACCCAGGCAAAACATAACTCATATTGTTCACTAGGAAACACAGAGTCCCTCAGCTTAGTCCAATTATGCTCAAGGGGAAGCTCTTGTGATTTCGGAAGAAACCAAGTACTTGGGATTAAACATAGATGGGAAATTGACTTCGAAGTCAAACATCTTAGAAAGAGTTAGGAAAGCGAACCTAGCTTTTTATGCCTGGAAGAGAGCTGTAGGTAAGACCTGAGGAATTAAACCTAAGGTTGCTCATCGGCTTTATACTGTTGTCGTCAGACCTATTCTTCTGTATGGAAATGTTGTCTGGTGGTGTGCCAAGTAGAAAAAAACCTATTCTAATTTATTGAATTAGGATTTAGCAATATGTGGCGTGATGAAAACCACCCCATCCATGGCTTTGGATATCATATTACATCTGCCCGTTGTGTCCCGCAGTGAAGCCAAGTCCTTCACCAGCTGATATTTCCAATGTAGAAGAGGTCTTCCTCTGCTACCACCAGTTGGTACCGCATCGAATACTTTCACAGCCGGAGGGTTTGTATCCATTCGGAAGACATGACCCATGACTATGTCTATGTCGTCGTAAAGCTCTTCAGCTTATCGTTCCATCGTCTGCGATACTGGCCGTCGCCAAAGTGCATGCATGCAAATCTTCCACAGAAAAACTCTCTACCAAACACTCCTCATCGGATATTTCATCGTTCCCAAATAATCTCTACGGTAGCCAAACTTTGCTAACCATCTGATTACATCCATACACTGAAAATTGTACAAACTTATGGAAACTAAAATATAGGAGTTGAAAAGAAAATATTCATATTTTTAGCCTTGACATTCTCAAGTTTGGTCAGGTGGTAGCTGATGCCATCACCCATTCTGAGTGTGGGATTTTACTATTTGAATTTTAATTCTATTCATGAAACATTTTCAAAAACCAAAGATATGATATGAGTATGAATTTGATTTTGTTATGGAGGTCGCAAAAAGCATTTAAAGCCGAAAAGTGTGAGACTTGTATTTCGACTCGCCGACTAAAAAACCACCCAACTCCATTTCCCTTCCTCGGTTCAACCGTTAAGTATTACTCCATTCTTCATGAAGATTTGCGCTGTTGTTCAGCGCGTTTGGCGACTACTATTTTTCCCATATTACTAACAGCGGACCAATGTTCGTCTGAGTCATGCACAATATCCACTAGGTTACTAACCATTATTGGCTCTCCAACCTAAATACTCAGTTCTTTCCTTTCGAGCTCAAAACTAGGGCAGACAAAGAAATCATGCTCTGCGCTTTCAACTAAGTTGTCACAAAAATGGCAGTACTGGTCGTCTTCTTGCTTAAATCTATGCAGAAAAGATTTAAAGCATCCATATCCTCTAAGTACCTGGGCTAGGTAGAAGTCTATCTGTCCATGTTTTCGATTCATCCATTTGGAGATATTCGGAATTAATCAATACGTCCATCGTATGTTCATAGAGTTCCTTCACTTCTCTTGCAACATACGAATGCCTCAGTCCCGTTCAGCCTTTCGGTTGGATATTTGTGCGCTATCCGCTCTGTGTTTTTTATCTCACCTCAGTGCAGTTAACTTAAGTGAGTATGAATATGTAAAAGGCTCTCCAATAACAGATGTTATTTTGAATAGCCCGCTATTTCGGTAAGTGTCAGGCTTGAAGCTGTCATTTTTTGATATTTGGCAAGTAGAAACAACGCCATTAATAAAAAATGGAACGATACACGCTTAAACAATGCATTGAAATTATGAAAATTCACTATAAAAATGGTGAAAATTTAGCAGAGACGGTTCGTAAAACTCGAACATTTTTGGGTCATCGTGAAGCACCTTGTCGGACCGCAATACAGAAATTGGTGAAAAAACTCGAGCTGTTGGGGCAAGTTAGTAATGTGAAAAATAAAACCCGTGCACGTCGCTCAAGACCAGCCGAAAATATTGCTGTTGTAGCCGAAAGTGTAGAAGAAAACCAAGGTTTGTCCATTCCTCGTCGTTCTTTGGAATTAGGCATTCCACAAACGTCATTACACCGTATTTTGCAAAAAGATTTGCGTCTTAAGGCTTATAAAGTCCAGTTAACACAAGAACTCAACCCGGCCGATCATCAACTATGTCGTGTCTTTGCTGATTGGATCGTTGAAATGCATGAAAATGATTTGGAATTCCATCGAAAATCATCTTGAGTGATGAGGCCAATTTCCACCTCGGTGGCTTCGTCAACAAGCAAAGTTGTCGGATCTGGGGCTCAGAAAATCCAAGAGTTATTGTTGAAAAGGCTCTCTATCCTCAACATGTGACTGTTTGGTGCGGTTTATGGTCCGGCGGAGTCATTGGACTTTACTTTTTCGAAAATGAAGCTGAAGCAACAGTTATGGTGAATGGATTGCGCTATCAAGAGATGATTAACGATTTTTTATGGCCGGAATTGGATGGTATTGAAACCCTTTATTAGGAAGAATATGAGTATGAATATGGACATAGATATGAGTGTGAGTATGAGTATGGATGTTACTGCAAATATGAGTATGCATGAATATGTATTTGAATATGAATACGGAAAAAGGCGGCACTGACTCGAAAATCAAAAAGCCATAAAACGTATATAAATAAAGTGGAAAATCCCTTATCAGTTTGCTTATTTAACCTATTTTTCCCATGCATCTTCGTTCTTATCATTGCTTCAACATAGTAAAAATTAGTGCATGCATAAGTATATTTTTATTCATACGAGTATGCACATAATTCAATTTCTCTTTACTTAAAAGCTACGTCATAGTAAAGTAGACAAAAGGCGCTAGTTCAACTCCTACACCAACTCAAGATGACTAATTTGTGCTAGTCAATTGATATACTACTCATGAGTAAATTTGTACTACTGTACTACTGTACTACTTTACATGCAATCTGATGAAAATTGGATGCAACGCATGGCTGTCTGAGACGATTCAGATGGGAATATGAAGCCAATAATATCACTTTTTATTTTTTTAATTTTTTTTTATTTATTTAATTTTGTTTTTGTTTATTTATTATCTTAATTAAAAAAAACATATATAAGTTATGGGGTTACTATTATTCAGCAAATAAGTATGTAAGCGGGATTGCGGTCCAAGTGTTTTAATTCTGAGGATGCGGTGAATTTATGTTGAGTTACAAATATCCCCGATAAATTAAAAAAGATCTTAGGGTTATCGGCTTCTAAGAAATGAAAAACAAGGCTTCCATGTCAAAAAAGCACTTCAAATTAGCGCGCTTACTCAGAAATGAGTTCAAATTCAGTAAATTTGTATACGAGTATAACTCACACAATATTTTACTAAGGGCAATTAAGTAAGTATATGATATTGTTATATGCCACTACCACAACTGGGATCCCTTTCGGTTTTGAACCGATGGACGCATGCTTTGAAGCATCCATGCCCAGTTAAATGTGAGTCAGGTAAAAATCTACTTCTCCGTGTTTTCATTCTAGCCGGCTTCGCAAATCTGGAATGCAGTGATGTGTCCAGCGGCCCTTCGTTGAGTTGTTCATTTATGCTGTCAAGTTTGGGTAGTAGTTTCCATTACTACGAAATATTGTGTTTCACTCCCAGCCAAAATTGCAGCTGCGTTTGCCAGTATGTCCACTGGATGCATTCGAACAATAACTAACGCTGCTTCTTTCGACTCAGTTTTAAAGGCATAGCAGACTCGAAGCGCACATGCCTTTATACCGCGGAAATAAGACGAATATTGAGTAGTCAGTTGCCTGACAGGAGCACCATATACCATAGTATTTGGTTCTTCACAACGTCGTTGCGGCGCATTATCCTCACTAATACTGCTAAGCTCCTGTCTATCAATATTTTCACGTATTTTACTGCTGGCAGGGTTGTGATGCTGTGATTGCCACCTTGTATAGTTGCCATCTCTACTTTTTTCCCAGCCATGATTTAACGGTTGCTATAGTCTGATTAGCTTTTTCGCAGATGTCGCTTTTCTCTTAGCACTAATGACTACTGCGACATCGTCAGTGAACCCAATAATGCTGGTGCCATTGGGTATACTAAGGCGCAGAACGCCATCGTACATCATATTCCAGAGCAATGGTCCAAACACAGAACCTTGGAGGACCCCGACTGATACTTTATAACTTTTCCTGGCTGCTGCAGTATCGTAATTCAGAACGCGTTTTTCGTAATAGCTTCGTATAATTATTCGCAGGTAAGGGGATACTCCAGTTTGCGGTATTGAACGCTTATTTTACATCCAAAGTTACTACTATGCAGTACTCCATGGAATTTTCGAGCCATCGGGTACCACTTATCGCCTGTTGTGCAATTTTTGTGGCAGCATTCACAACGGCAACGATGGATCTTCCTTTTCTGAATCCGAATCGGTTGTCAGATAATCCCCTGGCCAAATCGATTCCCCTGCCGAGGCGGTAGTAAATGATTCGCTCCAGTACTTTACCTGCAGAGTCGAGTAGGCAGATTGGTCTGAAGCTGACGGTTCCGTGAGAGGCTGGCTAGATTTGGGCAGTAGAACTAGACTTTGTCGCTTCCAGATCGATGGGAATGTTCCCTCCGCGAGGCGCATATGCATTAAATATGTCTACGAAAGTCGACAGTGTTTTCTGGACAAAGGCCAGTTTAAGTACCTTATTAAGCACCCCGCCTGGGCCAGAAGACTTATGATGTTAGAGCCTCTTCGTAGCTTGAAAATCCTCGTCTGTGGCTATTCGTGAAAACTGATGTGCAGTGGCGAGACATTTACGCATCTAAATATACCCGGATCAAAGGTGCTGGTTTTCCATTCACGGTGCTTCAAACTTAATTCATTTTAAAACTTAAAACTGTAGGTCCTTCCATTTGTGGAACAACTTTAAGACGCAGGAGTAGGAGCCCGGCTAAACATCCAATCAAGGGTGTACGTGTCAATTATAAATATATATATAAGTATACAAGTATAATCGTTAATAGACATGCTTCCTCTCTTGGGCAATGATGTGATTGCTCAAACTTTTCCCCTTTGATGAAGCCGTTTGAGAAACTATCTAAACTGCAAATGATTTGGACGATCAATGCCTTAATGAAGCACATCCTCTTTCTAAGTCATCGACTATTCCAAGTCATCAAAAATTCCAATTCAATGATTTCCACAGCGGATTTCTGAGTAATATTTTTAAATAAACTCTCGCACTAAATGAACGATCTGGACTTTCATCATCACTAAGCGCTTCGATCGCTGAATGAAATCGCATGAGCCACTTTTCGCAGCACTTTACACAATAATGACAAAAAAGTCAGTTGTAACTTTTTTCACGAAATTTTTATTTTCCGGCTACAGTATTTAAATATGATACATACAAATGTCATAACTATTTCACAACGTAGTCCAGCATTGCCACCAGTGTATTGATATCAACAATTCGTCAAAATATGATGCCATCAATTTTTTTTTTATTTATAGTAAGCTCGGGTTTGTTTTTTTAATTAATTTATGCAGTTGCATATCTCGACTCCCTAATGAAACCTTACGATATATTTTGCGCATGGAGTGCGTATGACAAAAGTGCACCCGGCTGACAAATTCACATTAAAAATAATTATTACTTTGTCACAACATAATTGAATTTTTTATGTTTTTCCTCTCAATTATTTAAACTTAACCAGTTATTTGTTATTTCAGAACTTATTACAAATTTAGTAGCCTAAATTAATTCGTTCGGCTGTTTCGAAGCATATTCATTTCCATGCTGATTACGGTATATCGGAGTACCCTACCAGCCTATCAGCTACTTAATACCAATTGCACTCATCAACAGCAACACCTTTGTAATTATTACATATGAGTATAAATTCATGCATACTTTACATTTTAGATGTGCGCAGTCGCGTTGTTATCGCAGTCACTGTTGAATAGCGCCATCACATCAAAGAACTTCACAATTATCGCATGCAATTATTTAGCAATTATATAGTACTTACTACGCATACACACATGCACACATATACAGTAGTAGTATGTTGTATTGTATGTAAAGTATGCATGTAAGTGCGTTCACCTGCAATGCCATCGTACATCGGCAACTGTGACACACTTTTGAAGCAAAAATAAGAAAAATGAAGTTTTTTAATATGCGCATTGGGATGGCTCAATTTTCAAAAGCCTAATCAAGAAAGTACCATAAAAATTAGAATTTAAGGAAGGAGTCAATAAAAATAATAAGTACAGTCTAGCTTTTATATGAAAGTAAAAATCCGGAGTGTGAAATTTTCAACATCTCATGGCAGGCGCAAATTCCGAAAATTAAGCTAAGGTCATCAAACTGAGCACTCTATGATTTTTATAGCCCTAGTTATCGCCATTTTGCACTTGAAGAAATCGACATCAGATCGATGACGTCAAAAACTCCTGAATAGTAGTCCTGAGATTTAGCTCATCATAATTTGTATTTTTTTTTTACACTCATTTTATTAAAAATAGTTTTTCGAAATTGTGTACATGGTTATAATAGGGGATAAGCTGGTTCTCAAAAATTACATTTTTAAGAAAACAAATTAATTTTTTACTAAACAAATTTTTAGACGTATTTTTTATCCTAAAAAATTAAAAAAGAACAAAAGTTTTAAATATGTTAAAAAGAATACTTAAAAAAAACTCTACCAACATTTTCAGCAGTGAATAGATCTCAATATTATTATATTAATTTTCAAAATGGTTTCAATTCACTTCTTTGTACACTCAAGCCTAGGTAGGTAAGTGAAATGATGAAAGTACCAGTCTTACACTCTCCAAGTAGCACTAAAGCGCCGCTTTGATACAATCATGAGAACTCCAACAGGCATATATCTACAGCTAGCCAGAACCGTTGATGTAATCGAGAAGATTGGCGGCATTTAGGTTGGCTCACTGCCACAGGCTGCCAAAGAAAAGATCACTCAGTGACCTTAAACGTCTAGTTGCCAAACCCGGACATTTGCAGAAAAAGTGCTCAACAGTCTCCTTTTCTGTCCCCACACCTAATGCCACGGGGGTAAGTGATAACCCTAGGTAAACACAGCTACGAGTTTGGAAATTGAATGGTGTGGAGTCACCAGAACATTCCGAGTCCTCCGTCTGTGGCACTGGGGTCACAGGATTTTCGAAATATCACCTGAGAAAATGGTGCTCCTTCTTTTCTGCGCTTTCTTGAAAAATAAATTGTGCAATTTCACTTTAACAACAGTCAATGGAAGTCGATGACCGGATAGGGGATCCCTGAGACCAATTCAGTCCCTTCTTAGCAAGCGTATCAACATTTTGCTATATCCTAGAACACATACCAGAAAAATATTGCCTGCACACCTAAGAAATTTCACCTCTCCCTTAATGGAGATTACAAGTTGGGTTCTGCACCATGGCGTCGTCAGTGCCTTGTCTGCGGCTTGACTATCGGAAGAAATATTAATATCTCCCGCGCTCCCCCGTTCCCTAAGTGTTATGCAGGCCTGCAGAATCTCAAAGACTTCTGCCTGAAAAACACCAGCAGTATTCAGCAATTTAAAGGGAATAAATAAATAATGCTGATTAAGAGAAAACCTCTGCTCCGACTTTCGATTCCATTTTGGAGTCGTCAGTGAAGGCAGAGGTACCAGCTTTGGTGCAGATTTTCCTGTCGTTCCAATCCTGCCTACTTGGAAAGATTGCCCTGGCACGACCCTCAAACTCTAGTTTGCGAATAGAAAGCCTACAAGCCTCAGCCTACATTTAAGCCTCAAGCCTACAAAGCCTTCAGCAATTTTCAGCAAAATTGATCACAATATCCAGAATACTCGGATCACCTGACACAGCCTCGTTCTACTGCGAAAAATCAAAGAACCTTAAATTAATTTGTCGACTATGGCTTAAAGTACAAGTTTTAAAGGCTCTATATATCTAGTATAGTCCTAGATATGTACATATATAGTATACAATTTTTTTTTTGTATTGCCAACTGGAGATTCATGTATGTTAGAAGTAAGTCCACCCTAATGTATAAAGCTTATAATTTGTATGTGGGTATTTACCAACCAATTTCATTTAGGCGCCTCCGGTCTTTGGAATAAGTGCAATGCGGCAACGCCAAAATGATGGCAAGTGGCAAGCACATACATACACATATTTGTGGCGGAACGCGAATATTAGTGCCTCCCAGTACCATAACACAAACTGCAATTGCCCATTTAGAGGTAGATATGTCTGTATGTATGCATATTTCTTGTTACATAGATGGAAATATAAATTTCACAATGTGTTTGTACAAATAATTATGGCTTAAAATGAGAAAAATGGGAGCTGTAGTTAAATATGGGAGGTTAAATGGGTGTATTTAAATTTGGAAAAGGGGTGTACGTAAATTCACACTGTCGCATAAGAAAGTAAAATAGGCCCAATAGTGAGGCGTTTTCAGCGTTTCATTTGCATGGTTGCTATCTTCACAACGTAGATGGTAAATAGAAAAATTCTTACAATTCCCCCTGTGTTTTCTTGTTTTGTATATCTTTTAATAATGACATCTTTTGTTTTGCTTATGGGAGGGCAAAATTTTTATTAATCATTAGTCATTTCAATTAATATTCCCGGATAATATTTTAGTTCCAAAACGATGGAAAAAATATTTAAAAATTTGCACGAAGAAAATTATGACTACATATCTAAGTGTAGTGCCAGTTTAGTTATACTTTATGTTTACCGAGGACTTGCGCTGCAGTGGAACGGGTATTATCAACCTTCAGCAAACCGTGGGCAGAAAAAAATGTACAATTAAAAGTCGATACGCTGAAAGCAATTTGACATACCTATCAGCGTGTAGAGTTCTACGATATTTTGAAAACAAGTCCAGAACTAATGCACCAAAGGGCTGCAAAGGACAAATAGTTTACCAAAAATTATGGCAGCGCTGAGGACTGTGACGAGGGCAATGTAAATATGTTCGTTGTTAGTTAATTTAATTAGTTTAGGATAGTTTAGCAAAGAAGTTTCTTGAGCGAATAAATTATATACAGTGACCCGCAGTCATAAAAAATTAAAAAAAAATGTATTAACGATTATTTTTCTATTTATTTATTTATTTATTTATTTATTTATTTATTTATTTATAAGAAATATAATTAAAAGTTATTATATTACAATAGTAAGGCAACTAGCATCTGGGGTTATCGGCCTGTACGAGTAATAACGAATAAAATTATATTTTATAATAAACACCATTGGAAATCTGTCATAATCAACTTAAATTTTTTCTAATAGCAGTCGGCCCTCGGCAGGCAATGGCAAGCCTCCGAGTGTATTTCTGCCACGAAAACGCTCCTCATAAAAAATATCTGCCGTTCAGAGTCGGCTTGAAACTGTAGGTCCTTCCATTTGTGGAACAACATCAAGACGAACACAAATAGGAGCAGGAGTTCGGTCAAACACCCAAAAGGGTGTACGCGCCAATTATATATGCATGTACCCATATACATACATGTGCATATAATATATATAATCAACTTAAAATGCATTTCACCACTAAAACAGAGTTTCAACTTTAAAATGAAGAGAACGTAATTTTAAAATATGAAAATAAGGTTTTCAGTTGTTTCTTTGTTGACTTTTGCTTCTAAATTTCTAAATGTAAATACAATACAAATCAGCTAATCAAAATCAGTGAACTAATTCAATAACTCATATTTCTTTATATTGAGGAGTAAATTTTTCCTTTTCACTTGGACAGCCCTGTTCCCTCTCATTTTAGCGAATTTAACTGATTCAAACTAGATTTTGGTTTTAACTAAAATGTGTTTTAACGTTGAACTATAACAAAATGCCAGTTTAAGAGATTTGTACAGAAACAATTTTTCAAAAAGTCCATTTTCTAAAAAGAGCCAATTTGTATAGTAAGTATTTGTACAATTGAGGCCACTCTCGCTTATCCAACAACACAACACCACAGTTTCTACAGTCTGGGCTCTGAGCTTGGCCTTCAGCGAGTAGTAGAGCACTTTAGTATTCCTTTACACGAACTGTGAACTGTGTTTGACTTGAGCGTAATCGCGGGAACCATAGAAAGTGATTTCTGACTACTAATTGCAGGAATCTGGCCAAAAGTGAATCTTAAAAAGACAAAATGTGTGCTTGGATTCAACATATCAGCTACCGGCGTCCTCAAATCCGTTCTAACGCGTTACTGCGCTATTGATAACCTAGCCAGTAGAATGACTTGAATGTATTGAGTCGATACAACATCTCCTCTGTGAATGTCTTGCCCTTCAACGAAGTCGTGTAATATATCTTGACGATTCTTTCTTTGAAGACTTGGAAAATTTGCAAAATGTCTAACTGAAGGGACTGGGTACCTTCTTAAAAAGACCGAAGCGGTTAAAGCAACTTAGTTAAGGGAAGAAAAGCAAATGCAGGTATCACAATGGGCCTTAGCGCCAACGCGTATCTCGTCTTAGACTAGCAACTTGGCTAACCTAACCTTGGGGAAAAAAGTTTGAACACACGTCGAAAAACACGAAACAACGTAAATGCCTTAAATGCTCAGATCTTGAAACAACTTTAATTCGTTTTTCTGGAAACAATTTTTTGCGAACTGACATGATTCTGAAAAAACGACTGCTTCGATCAGGTTAACTTTTTTTCAGCTTATTATTAATTAATATTTAACCTTAAACTATATTTAACTAAAAAAAAGTTTCGAAATTTTCCCGGCCGCCATTTTTTTGGGGTTATGTCAACTTAATTCTCCTATAAAAAAACATATAACCCCAAGTTTCAAACTGTGTGCAAATTGAAAAAAATATATATTTTCTTAATCAGAATTCTTTTTAAATTTTGAATATGCGGCATTAAGCCCATTGAATTTTTGTATAATAAAGTGCAAATTTGAAGCGGCTCAAAAATCGCGTTGATTTATGACATTTTTTTTTTTTACTAACGGTGTTGGGTGTTTTCTTCCACATAAAAAAAACGTCGAGCAGTCATTGTATAGATAAAGTACAATGCATGGCGAAAACTGCAATACCGCCAGCAGGCTTTCCTCATCACTTACGCCATGGGAAGCAAGCCTCATACATAAATTTAGGAATTCAAAATAATGCATCTCAAATATAATACAGGGAGTAATCGCCCACATTCGAATGTGTGTATTATGTAAGTATGTAGATGTAACCCAAATCCTGTACTTGTTTTCCCCTACAGCTGGATGCGATTTAATCTGAAAGCGATCGTGAGAGCGATGCCACCAATGCATAATCTGTTCTTTCCTATTTGTTGCATTATTTTGCAAAACATCCGTTCGCTTCTGGATGTATGATTATACCATATGTGTGTATGAATACAAGCATACCCGTGTGGGAAATTTGACTTGCACATACAAGTACAGTAAATGTAAAAATACCTATAATTTATTACAATTTCCTAAACCTCCATTTTCATTAATTTTTCCTTGTGTTTGATTTTTCAAACCCTTCTTTGTTTCTTATATGTGTCTGTATATGTATATGTAGATATGTATTTTTAAGGTACAGCATTCGGCGTGGCGAGCATTGGCAATCCTTGCAGAGCAGCTATCAACAGGTGTTGCCTAGCCAGCTGCATATAGGCTGCAGACATGCATATGTGAGTAGTCTGTGTATAGGTGTACATTTACAATTTGCGACAAGGTGTTTTCTTTGCTTTCCTTCTTTCCTTTTCCTCATTCGCTCGTTTTGTTTTCATTATTATTACTTTTATTTATCTCTGTTGCAGCTACTTACTTGTTACAGCAACTTGATATGTTGGTGGCAAAGTGTAAATTAATCGCTTCAGCACCCCATGCAATTTCCCGCCACTGGGTAACAGGGTTAGCTCGCTTACCGGTATTGCCAGTATTTTTCTCCGCTCACTAACCATTTCAAGACACACCTTTCAACCTGTTTGCACGAGTTAGGGGAGCGTATTTAATTGGCCTTAATTCACTTTAGTACAATGTTTTACTGCATTGATTAACCATAGCTTTGCCTACCCCTTCCTTAGTTAGTTGCGACTGCGTAGTCGCACAAATATCAACACACGTGATACATTTTACTTGAAAGATGACAACTTAAAACAATACATATATAATATGATAGACATACGAGGCGTGTTCAAAAAATAAGGTGAATGTTCATTTTTCTCCAAAAATGTTTATTTATTCATGAATTTCTATTTTATCTCCTTTGAAGTAGTCCCCCTCAGATATAATACACTTTACCAGCGTTTCTTTCCAATGCTCGAAGCAGTTGTGTTATGCTCTTTTTGGTATGTCCTTGAGCTCTCTCAGGGATTCAGTTTTTATCTCCTCCATCGTCACAAAAAGTTGTCCTTTCATAGGTCTCTTCAATTCTGGGAACAGGAAAATTTCGCTGGGGGTTAAATCTGGTGAATACGGTAGCTGAGGCATGATAACGCTGTTGTTTTTGGCCAAATAATCTCTCACATGCAAAGATGAGTGAGCAGGTGCATTATCATGATGCAAAAGCCATGAATTTTATTTGGACAATTCCGGGCAATTTTTTCGTATTGCTTTACGCAAACGGCGCATAACTTCAAGGTAATACTCCTTATTTACCGTACGACCTTGTGGTAAGAACTCCTGATGCACTA
This sequence comes from Anastrepha obliqua, assembly GCF_027943255.1. Lineage (NCBI taxonomy): Eukaryota > Metazoa > Arthropoda > Insecta > Diptera > Tephritidae > Anastrepha > Anastrepha obliqua. Next base: position 68,049,687 of record NC_072893.1, read on the forward strand.
CGCCATGGTAATCGAAGAAAACAGTGAACAAAGCCTTGAGATTGACATCGAACTTGACGTGCTTTTTTTAATCTTGGCTCTCCTGGACTCTTCCATTGGGACGATTGGGCTTTGGTTTCGATGTCATAACCAAGATTCGTCACCAGTTATGATTTTTTTAAGCTAATCTGGATCATTTTTGACGTCATTCATTAATTCCTGAGCGATGCTCATGTGACGTTTTTTTAGTCAATGCCCAAAATTTCCGAAAAGATTACATGGCATGAGGCAACTGATATGCCAGCATCCTCAGCAACTTCTCTAATTGTGATTCGATGATTCTCCATAACAGGTTTCTTTACTTTCTCAACAGTTTCATCGCTTGTTGATGTGCTGGGGCGTCCAGAGCGAGCGTCGTTCTTCACATCTTCTCGACCTTCTTTGAAAAGCTTTTACCACCTGTAAAAATTTGTTTGTCTCAAAGTACTCTCACCGTATGCCACTGTTAACACAAGCGTTTTTGAGCACTAAATTCCATTTCTACACAAAATTTCATGCAACTTCTTTGATCCACTTTTTTTTTCGATAACAGAAAATCGCCGAACATGCAAAACACTTGTCTAAAAAATACTAATGATGCTACATTGCTAAAACAGTGAACATATCTTGGAGGCGAGCAATATTAAATTTTATATACTCCTGTTTTTTTTTTTAACCACGGGACCGCGTACTTCGATAGAAAAGCGTGAGTTAATTTTGGAGCATTCGAAAAAAGGAATGCCGTATCGTTAAATAGCTGAAATTGTACAATTAAGTTCGTCAACAGTCCATCACATTATTGAACTCTTTATGCATAGAAATCATGTGGTAAATAAATGACGACAGCCTCCAAATAAAACTTTCACAATGTACTTATCGTACATCATGGCATGGTCTTATAAGACAATAATAGTGCCAATGATCACCTATGCCTCTCTGGTATGGTGGCCAAAAGTACACCAAACTAAAACTCAGATAACACTTAACAAGATAACACTATACAGAATAGCCTGCCTGAGCGTTACGGGAGCAAATGCCCCACAACGGCTTTAGCTTTGGCCACTGGACTCATTCCACTATATCTTGTAGCCAAAGAGATGGCAATCTGTGCAGCTCTAAGGCTTCATAATCTATTCCATCTCAACGAATGCAATCTTAAAGGACGTGTAAGAATTCTGCGTTCAATTCTGAACTCTCCGTGTCTGACAGTTCACGACAAGATGGAAAGTAAACTAGAACTCTCCAAGAGATTCAAATTGATCATTAGTGACCGCTCAGCGTGGAGAAACAATGAAATATTCTTAAAACAGGGCACACAGGTGTGGTTTACTGATGGGTCCAAAATGGAAGACGGTAGTGCCGCGGCTGGAATTGTCGGACGACATTTCAGAACAGCAATTGCAATGGGAAAAATCACTTCCATTTTCCAGGCGGAGGTCCACGCCTCAGAGCTGTGTACCAGAGAATGTCTACGGAGCGGCCCGCGCGGTGCCAATATTAACATTCTCTCTGGCAGTCAAGCAGCTCTTAAATCGCTGGATAGCTTCTCATTCCAATTAAGGTTGGTCTGGGAATGTTTTAAAATCCTCAACATCCTAGCATCAAGAAACTTTGTTACCTTGAGGTGGGTTCTGGGGCATGAGGGGCACGAAGGGAATGAAATTGCTGACACATTAGCGAAAAAGAAATAAATTCAGAAGCAATCCTTAACATAAGCAGAAAGGTTGTATGTCCTTACACTGAACTACTAACAGCACACTGTAAACTTAATTACCGAATGAAAAAGATAGGTGTGATAGAAAACTATCCCTGTAGACTTTGCAAAGAGGCACAAGAAACAGCAGATCACGTTCTATGCGGCTGCGCAGCAGTGGCACGACGCAGAGTAAATTACCCGGGAAATGGGGTTATAAATCCAAACCTCCTGGTAGAAATTAAGTCTAGTTTAGCAGTTTTAGATTTTATTAACAGCCTAAAAATGTTTGAGTAGGCTACATGGCTGCACGATAGATCTCTTCAGGTCGCAGTGCACAAACTGTCAATCAATAATAATAACAGTGCGCCTAGCGAAGAAAAATCCAGCTTCAGGAGCTCCCATTCAGGAAATGTTCGAAGAGTACTGAGAAAAGCAAATTTAAATGGCCCGTAATAAACCTTTCGTAAGTGCAAGAAATAGAAGTAAGAGATTACAGTTTTCGCGTGACCAACAGAACTCCAAAATTTTGGAGGGCCATACTTTCTGAAGAGCAGGTAAACTTATTTTGATCAGATGGCAAACCTTTTATATAGTACAAGGCCAATATGGAGCTCAAACCCACAAATTGAAAAACTACTATAAAACACGAGAGTGGAAACGTTGAGGGTTGGGCCTGCATGTCATCAATTGAGGAAATTTGACCTTTATCGGAGAAACAATAAACAAATACGTTTATTTAAAACTTCTGCAAAAAAATGTGGATCAAAGCGCTAGAAAATTACAAATTGAAGGTGATTTTCGGTTTTATCAAGATATCGACCCTATCAAAAATTGGGTTGGAGAATAAATCTATGGTGTTTTTATATTTTCTTTTATTTTACAACGATTTGTTTGCTGTTTGACAAACGGTAAGTATTCATTCGATAGAACTCTTTCTGCTCCACAAAACTATGTTAATTGTACAGGGTGGGCCAAATAAGACGTACTAATGTTAAGCACAAATAACTTTTTTTATTTTTTGACATACTTTTTTTCTCTTTTTGTAGGTTATAATTGAATTGTTGGAAATTTATTATGGAACCCTACAGTACAACACAACGCGTTAAAATTATCGAGTTTTTCTATTCTTACCCAATTAACCACACAAATTGATTTTTTAAACAATGTTTTGATGTCAGATGAAGCGCATTTCCATTTAAATGGTTATGTCAACAAACAAAACTGTAGATTGTGGGGCTCTGAAAATCCAAGGGCAACACACCAACATCAGTTGCACCCATCTAAATGCACTGTTTGGTGCGGTGTTATGGCCACTAGAGTTATCGGTCCATATTTCTTTGAAAATGAAGATAAAACGCCGGAATGAATTTCAGGAGCTTCTTACAGAACATTAATTGAAAACTTTTTGCGGCCAATGGCGGAGCAGTATCCTAATTTGTGGTTTCAACAAGATGGAGCAACTGCGCATACTGCTAGGCAGTAGTCTTTAGTCATTAGTAGGTCTTATTTGGCCCACCCTGTATTATATTTTTTTGTTATTTATTTTTTTATTAATTTATAGGCTTAGAAAACGAATACCCAGGAGGCAAAAATCAACATTTTCGGCAACTGGTTGACTTCATGCTACATAGAATTCATTGACTGTAATTGATAATAATTCCTGGGTATCCTCAACAAAGTACATACTAAATACCTAAAAATTTAAAAAAATTATAATTAATAGTAGCTGGTTTTTAACTGTATCATTTGAGCTGCAACGTGAATTCTCTTTTGTTTGTTTTGTTTTCGTTTTTTTTGTTTTTTGAGCATTGCAATGAAATAATTGGATACTCTTTTGTATTTTATGTTCAGAAAAATATTATGAAATATAGAACACTTGACAAAATTGTATCTATATCAAATAAGGTGGGAGTGGCTGTATATATATGTACAAATGTATATATATCTAATATAATATAAATTGTCGTGCGTTTACGGTTTCGATTTAACACCAAACTTTTCATCAAATTGTGGGAGAACATACATACCTACCTAATACGGAGAGATCTCATACTCTCACCCAGAGGCTTAATTTTCACTTATGGATGATGGGTGGCGGCGATTCACTTCAACTGAGGGTTCCTTTAACTAATCAAGCTACTGTTTTGTTCAACTATTTGGCATCCAAAAGGAAATAATAGAGGTACGTTACTCTATTTAATATATTGTCTCTTACAAGTATACGCGACTTATTAAATAATTAAACTGTGCACAGTGAGCGGCTTTGATTGCATATCTTTGTGCATTGACATCAACTAAGGACTGAATTTTTTCACTTCAAAATAAGCAGCTTAAATTACTTAAAATAATTCATCATACAATTAAGCAGTTAAATAAAGGCATCATATCACCTACCAGCTCAGCTCCTGACCAATAAAAATAACTAATTAAAAAAAACAATTTTCGTTTGTCACATACCACCTAAAATCTTCCCAATGGATTACGAAAGAGATTTAATTAAAAGAGAGAATGCACCACGCAAAGCAGGATGTTTGCCTACTGTAGTTGTTTTGTTAACCAACAAAGTAAAGAGATTTAGAACACCGATAGGGGGTGAAAGAGCAGGTAAGCAATATCGCCGTTGCGAAATTACCCACAAAGGCAAGGCTGCATAAGAAAAGTGATTCTGCAATTAAAAAAAAGGTAAGTTTTGGCTAAGAAAAGAAAGAAGAAATAGGTAAGCAGAAGAAGTAGGCAGCTGACAACATATTTCAGTTACGAAAGTACGCATACGTAGGTATACGTAAGTACCCTGCAAAGAAAGGCCAAACATTCCAATGCATTAACTGGTATTTAATGGAAAAAGTCGCACTAGTCCTTAAGGGTCTAGAAATATACCAGTTTCAAAATAAACAGACGTTTAGGAAACTCATAACCCTCCCTAAGGATAAGCTGAGAATACACGGGCATTCTCACAAGCCATTGAAGATGGCGCAGTCATCTGTACAGGATTGGGATATGGTCCACTAACCCTTGTCGTTGCTGCGACCAATCCTCAGAGGCTCTAATACATCTCATCCTTGAATGTGGCGCTGTAGCACGGAAAAGGTTGAGACATCTCAGCCAATTGCTCGCTCAGCCTAACCCAGCTCCATCTTTAGTTTAATAAGAGAACTGGGTTTGGATGAGGTAATGTCATGAGTAGAGGGCACAACAGACCAGGATGTCGAGGTGCGAACCTCAAATCTATAATATTTATCTATCTTAAGAGTTTTTATTGGACTTTCTTCTAAATGTTAGATAAAAAATCCATGCAGGATTCTTGTAGAGCAGTTTCTGGGAACATAAGAGCATCGACAGTTTTTTTTTTTTTTGTTCTATAAAAATATTTTATCCTTGCTTTTATTTTTGAAATATGTGATAACTGTTATTTGGGTCCTTGGGTAAGAATACACGCAATGCGAATTAGACAAGTATGTACATATATGTGAATTTTGTAGTGAATCTCAAAAATCCAACTTATCAACACTTCAAGGATTGCCCGACAAACAGACAAAGATAGCTACAGAGACGTTCAGAGTATTTAAATAAAATGTCAATTCAAAATGTAGTTCTATAGGATTTTTAAATATAAATTTCATGAATTGTGTAATTTTTAACAAATATACTGAAATCGAACAATGAAATTAACCCTTTACCGCATATAGGCCCATATATGGTATTGCAATTTTGATTCAATTTCATTTTCAAATTAAGTATTATGAAATAATTCAAACTATTTTAATCCATCAAATATGTATTTAGCAAAAATACTGAAAATGATATGATTCTATGACATTTCGAAATAACCTCACTTTTGTGCAATTGAAGTGTGAGTTATTCATTTACACTCAAGTAGATACTTTTTTACAACAAAAAAATTCGTGGAGTCGATATACTGATCTTTCTCAACGAATAATAATTTTTCCACATTTCAACTGTTTTTTATACTTTACAACAAGTTCTTATACGTGGTTGCGTTAAAAATATTCAAAGTATAAAACGTCTTCATTATTTTTCTTTTAATATATCTTATTGATAATTAAAAAAAAGCTATTTACCCTGTGAAAAAAATTTTTCCAACGCTTTATTAACATATGCAGTAAAGGGTTAAAGATAAGAAACAATTTTCTGTGATGTTTTAATTTATAACAAAAGTCTTTGATAACTGATAGTTTTCGCACTATGTGCACTATTGCACAAATTGCACTAGAAATTTTCCCTTCTATTATGAACCAGTTCAGTAAAATATGTTCAGATAGAATGCTGAATGCAGAGTCTGGCTATTTCATTAACTGGTAGGAAGCTGCTGTAGAGGCTGGCAATTGCCATTTCGTAGGGCAGGGTCATATTAAAAATACCAGTTGCTAGCATTGAAAAAGGATAGCAGATGATCTACTTCAGCTGCAAAGCAAACTGGTAGCAATTTAGTTTAGCACTAGTAAGTTCGACTGTACTCGCATAGACATACTCGTACATAAGTATATACTTTTAAGGAACTGCACTTGTCTACTTTTGGAAGTTTTTAAATAAAAGTATTCAATTTGCGGTAAAAACTTGTCTGATAAATATATAAGTAACTGTGACTCCGTACGACAACCCAAATCGAACAAGAGGAAATCGATATAAGTGCGACTAGAGCGCAAATATAATAAATTTGTATTTTTAATTTTTTTCGCAGAGCGTTTGAATTTTGTTTAAGTACCTTAAAGTTTCAACAAGGATAGTTGTTTTAAAATATGATATAAATCTGAAACTACGCAAGGTATAATTTTTTGATATTTTTTTTATGGAAATATGAATATCCATTTGTGGAACAACATCAAGACGCAAGCCACAAACTAGGAGAAGGAGCTCGGCCATCCACCTAACAGAAGTGTACACGCCAATTATTTATTTATATCAAAGGAAATATGGTTATAAATTGAAAGTAGGCAGTGCACACAATTTAAAAAAAATTTTCGTCAATTATCTTCTATTAAAACACCTCAAAAATGCCCTTTAAAGCTTTTGTTCTTCAATACCCTCAACAATTTTTATTCAAATCCTTAAAAAAAAACATATTTTTGAATTCTTATGCGCATTATCACCAACCTCTACCTTCATTACACAAGGATGTATAGAGGGTAAGCGTCTTGCCTACAAGTATTTGCGTGCTTAATAATTTAATTTGTTTTGTCACACATCAGAAAATCGATACTTCCGCGAAACGACTGGGAAAATATGTATATCGAATTTGCGATGTTTAGTAAATGATCTTAAAGTTTCAATAAGATGAATGAAAGAAGAATGTTTAAAAAAAACTGGATTTAGTTAAATAGAGACTGCTGCGCATGTCACAGAGAATGTGAAGATCCGGATACCCCAATCGTTGTCTTTCCGCTACTCGACCATGACTAGATGAGAATAGCGGTAACGAGGCTAAAGAACAACAAAGCGGCGGGAGCCGACTGACTGCCGGCTGAGCTATTCAGACATAGCGGCGAGAAGCTAAGGTAAGGTGCATGCATCAGGATATTCACAAATAGCTAAGTCTTGGAAAATACCCATGAAAGGAGAATCGACACACACCATTTTGTCGACTTCAAAGCTGCATTCGACAGTACGAAAAGGAGTTATCTAAAGGGTTTTCCAATAAGAGGTGTTATTCCCGTAAAAGATCAATGGTTTCGTTGCTTGTGTGGCACGTAGCGCCGTCTTGTTGAAAATAAACGTTGTCCAGATCAAAATCATAAAAATCGTTAAACATCTCTCGATAGCTCAATCCATTCACCGTAACTGTTGCTCCAGCTTCATTTCCGAAGAAGTAAGGTCCAATGACTCCGCCCGACCATAAACCGCACCAAACAGTCACACGTAGAGGATAGAGAGACTTTTCAACAATAACTTTTGGATTTTTTGGTCCTCAGATCCGACAATTTTGCTTGTTGACGAAGCCACCGAGGTGGAAAAGGGCCTCATTACTCAAGATATTTTCCGATGGAATTCCGCATCATTTTCATTCATTTCAACGACCCAATCAACAAAGACACGACGTTGTTGATGATCGGCCGGCTTGAGTTCTTGTGTTATCTGGACTTTATAAGCCTTAAGACCCAAATCTTTATGTAAAATACAGTGTAATGACGTTTGTGAAATGCATAATTACAAAGAACGACGAGGAATGGACAAACCTGGGTTTTCTTCAACACTTTCGGCTATAATAGCAATATTTTCGGCTGTTCTTGAGCGACGTGCAAGGGTTTTATTCTTCACATTACTAACTTTTCCCAACAGCTCGAATTTTTTCACCAATTTGTTTATATGCTCTCATCAAGCCCGTTCTAAAGTATAGAGAAAAAGCTTGGACGATGGCAACATCCGATGGAGCGTCGCTTGGGGGGTTTGAGACAAAGATTCTGCGGAAGATTTTTAAATCTTTGCACGTATGCACGAAAAGTATCGTAGACGATGGAACAATGAGCCGTATGAGCTTTACGACGACATCGACATGAATTCAGTGGCTTCGTTGGCTGGGTCATGTCGCCCGAATGGATACAAGCGCCTCGGCTCTAAAAGTATTCTATGTGGTACCAGCTAGTGATAGCGGAGGAATAGGAAGGGCTCCACTGCATTGTAAAGATCAGATGGAGTGAGATTTGACTTCACTTGGTGTGTCCAACTGGCGCCGGTTAAGTCGAGAAGGAAACGATTGGCGCGCTTTGTTCGCTGTTATCGCGCCAGTCAAGAAAAAGAAGATATACATACATATAAAATATACAATATGTAAATAAAATAATAATAGCAGTTTTCCACTTAGGCTATTGTCTGTTTTATTCAAATCTCTGTAGGTCCTTTATCACATTTTTTTAAACGCTATCCTTGTTGAAAGTCTAAGGTCCTTTAACAGAAATTCACACGTTCCGTGAAAACTCTAAAATGCAAATTTTTTATAAAGGGTCTTTCAAAAGATGCGCATAGGGGGTGTTTTAAATTAAATTTAGTCTCTTTCAGATTTTATTATTTTTATTCCAAAAACGGTTCTTAACAATTATATTGTATATGAAAAATTACATAATTTAAATGTGAATATTCTCAACAGAACATCCAGTTTTTGGTTTCTTCTTCTTCTTCTTAATTGGCGCGATAACCGCTTACGCGATTTTGGCCGAGTTCAACAAAGCGCATCAGTCGTTTCTCTCTCGTGCTAACCGGCGCCAATTGGACACACCAAGTGAAGCCAAGTCCTTCTCCACCTGATATTTCCAACGCAGAGGAGGCCTTCCTCTTCCTCTGCTACCACCAGCTGGTACCGCATCGAATACTTTCAAAGCCAGAGCGTTTGTATCCATTCGTACGACATGACCCAGCCAACGTAGCCGCTGGATCTTTATTCGCTGCGCTATGTCTATGTCGTCGTAAAGCTCATACAGCTCATCGTTCCATCGCCTGCGATATTCGCCGTTGCCAACGTGCAAAGGTCCAAAAATCTTACGAGGAATCTTTCTCTCAAACACTCAAAGCGTCGCTTCGTCGTATGTTGTCATCTTGCAAGCTTCTGCACCATACGTTACGACAGGCATGATGAGAGTCTTGCAGAGTGTTAGTTTTGTTCGTCGAGAGAGGACTTTAATGCTCAGTTGCCTACTTAGTCCAAAGTAGCACTCGTTGGGAAGAGAGATTCTACTGGAGGATGGTTCCATGTGTAGAATTCCACGCAAGTGGGGAAAGTTACTGATCGCCATTCACTTGGGAGTGGCCAGGACGATTCTTCTGCATATGGTTCAAGCAGCTCACAACGTCCGGGACAAGCCCACGTATCCTCTGGGTAGCTTCCGAACACCCGTTCGGGAGTGAGCTAACGTGAGAAGGCGAAGCACCACTTAAAAAGCAAACCCCCCCCAACGAAGACAGCAACAAAGCCTCGGATGAGAACTTCCAACACTGATGACGACCCCAGTTTTTGGTTTGCCAGTCCTTTTTCTATCCTCGACAAAGCGAGTTTGATTATTTCCACCAAAAAAAATTTAGTATTTCGCGATATTTTGTTCTCAAAGATCGAACATTTTCATAATAAGCTTCAATAATTTTAAGACGTAGTTCTGTTGTTTAAAATTGTGCATATATGTATAAACTTGACAAGTGCCAAAAAAGACGTGAAAAAGGAACCTTTTAGGAATTGTTTCCTACTGGCATCTAGGCATCAATTTTGAAAGACCCTTTACAATACAAATTAAAAAGGAAAGTTCATTTTATTCGTGAGGATAACAACGGGAAAATCTCATCGGTATTGTTGCTCACTATCTTAATGTTTCTGCAGGGTATCTGCTTATGATATGTATGTATATGAGTGCCCAAATACATATGCGTACATACAAGAATAGAATTAATGTACTTCCTTGCGCATAAAATTTGGGTAATTATTGGAAATGCAACAAATACAAGAAATAAATAGAGATGCAGGAGATGATTGCCAAAAAGTGCAACAATAATGATGCATGCATATGTACATACATAAATATTCTAAATGAAGAATGTTCTTGGGCATTTTCCACACCCACAGGGGGGCGCAAAATTATTCATCCAATTTTGTTTATGAATTACTTTTTTACTATAGAAATCTTTAATTTTGTTCAAACCTTTATTTTATCAAATGTGATTGATGTACGACGCCCTTTAAAAAAATTTTCTGTGATTCTAAAAATATTTCAATATTCCAATACATTTTCAAAGACATCACTTGGAGTTGAAAATATTAAATGTCCCTTTAGGGTCTTTTTTTATGTGTCAGCTGTCGTATAAAATTTGGCTATAAATGAAATTTGACTACAAAATGGCAAGAATTTTAGGCAACCAAAACTCGAAAACGTCGTAAACGCCGTTGGTTCGCGCTTTTTGAAGAGGCCAACATACGAGAACATGAAAGGCGAAAGAAACATTGCACATTCGCCTATGGAATGGAAGTCGATCGGTACAAGGAGCAGAAGCCGTCCAAAAACTACGTGGAGGATGCAGTTAATAATGAAGCGAAGTACAATACATGGCTCGTAATAGAGAGTGCTGGAAAGGTGAATAGATAGATAGGCTAAGTTACTAATTTCATAATGTAAATTATATTTAATTAGAACACGCCAGTAATAATAATAATAATTATGCGCCAAGTGTCATTGAAATTTTCGCCAAAAGTAGTAAATGCGCAAGAATCGGATGTTGTGTTCCCTTCATATCCTCCATGACACCACACTTTTTATGAGAACTAAAATGTGAGGACTTTTCAAATCATCACTGCGTTTATTTTCAAATTTCAAAGTAAGAGTTTTGAATGGAACACCTTATACTTAAGCGTTTTTCTTTATCCAGTGCTATTACAACTCGCAAAGTATTGTTCCTTGAAAATCACCAACCAGCCTGTTATCAGTCGATCTGGACATAAAAACAGGTAGCAACACTCGTACGTTTGGTCTTTGAGTGCTGGCATCATTAAATTTGTACACTTATGTACATACATATGTATGTATGATCTTAAGTGCCTACTTACACAAATTCTTATCCATTTGCTAGGAAGCGCTCTGCCTAAGGACATCCCATCAAGCGTTAAGCAGATGGTTTTTCATTTTTTTCTGTATGCTTGTATGTAGTCAGCCTTGCAGGCATGCAATTAGAAATTTGCCAAGTAAACAACTGATTTCACATGCCTATGTACCATGCACATACATACTTGTCTGCGAAGTATTATAGATCTACTGAACCGGCGAAAAATGCTTCTTTCGAAAATGCTGCTTTGTCGCTGCGTGTGTTCCGCAAAATTAGTTGCAAAATCTAATTCAAACTGAAACAAAAGCCGATGCAAATAAATACTTTTTCCTCCTCCTTTCTCCGTATGGCAAAACGTTGTTGAGCATTAGCCAAGGTTTTGAGCGCCTGCCAAGGGCTTCCTGTTTATGTTGCCCATTTCTGCAACCAAGCTGAGAATCCATCCCGCAGGGTACACATATATACATATATATATATATATATGAATGACCAGATGAGAACTACAGGTAACGAAATTTACGCCAGGAAAACAACAGCGGCATAGATATCAAATTGGTTCTGGTGATATTCATGCCATTATGCGAATATATAGAATAAAACACCATTCAATTGCCACCTCGAGCTGTGAGTTTCAGCGCATTAGACAGGCCTCGTGCAAAGTAGTTGGTTTTTTAGCGTAAGCCAAAGACTTGAGTTAGGCTCAGCGAAAATAATCAATTGTGTTACGTCACATAATCGCAGCAGTCAATTGATTATAGCTCGACGTGAGATGACCCAGTTGTCAAAATTCTCCCAAGCAACTTCGGACGTTGTGCCGCTTGTACAGCATGCAGCGTCGCCCTGTTGGGACCACAACTCCGAGATATCGATTTTGTCGCGCTCCCGTCGATTTTTTATAATTGTATTTAACACTTTTTTATATACTGAAAATTGACAATGCCGTCAAGAACAAACTTTTTTCAAAATTAACAGGTTTTTTAGCATCTTCAAACTTGCACTTTAATTACCGCTCTTTGGATAGCATCAGTGCTAATGTTCTTAAATGCGCCTTCTGTGTCTAGAAAAGCTGCCATGGTATACTGTTTGTTTACTAGGGACCCCTATATTGTTCAGATTACCTCGTGAAACGCTGTCTCCGTAGATTTGCCTTTCCTCAAAAGCATTCCGTAACTGGGGCACTTTAAATAAAAGAGAGTGGAATAGAAATATAATTTCAATAATAGAAAATCTTCATGATTCGAATACTCGTACTTTATGGGAAAGGGCACACCAAAGCACCCGATTATATAAGGAATTAGATCATAACAACGCCAGAAGCTATTTAAACGATAATACTGGAATCTATAAAATTATGTGGATTATGAAAGCCAGATGTGATTTAATATACTTGGGAAGCCAAAGGGGTTTAAATTGCACTTTATGTAACTTAAAGGAATTAGAAGACATCACACATTTCTTAGGAAACTGCCCGATACTTAAAAGAATTCGTCAAAGATTTTTTGGAAAATATAGTTTAAACCGAGATGAAATCATTGACATTTTAAATGGTGTTGGCCCTTCTGGATATAATAACTTATTTAAGTTCATCACTGGTGCTATAGAATATAGAAAATTAATTTTAAGCGAATTCAATATATAGTACCATAGTAACATATGTAAAATGTAAGATTTTTGTTTTTTTTTCTTTTCTTCCGACAAACGACCTAGTGTCACTGTCGTACGTTCTAATGTTAATGATTAAAAATGAAATGTAATGTTTATTTTAAGAAAGTCGAACAATAATAATAAATAAAAAATAATAAAATAATAAATTCCGTGCTTCGAGTCAGAATATTACCCCTGTTACATACTATTATGTTAACATTAATGATAAATTCCTATAAGGACTTACCTCGATCATTCATTTTGGTACTCCCCCATAAGGTACGTCTTGCATTGGCGCCACATCCTAGTAGCAGGATATTGTTTTTGTTGTCAAGCACAGGCCTACGAGCCTCGTCTGGCGGTGGTGGTTGATCGTGTGACACATAGGTGGCGGCAATTTTGATTCTGACACCGTCAGCATCCTCCATTTCGATGATCGTCACACCCGATGAGCTTTAGGGTGGGATTAAAAATACGTTTTTTACTACAATACATGCCTTGGGGTTACCCTGGGTCTGCTTATAATACAAGTTGTAGTTTTTGAGAAAAAATCCGCTTAGCTCAGTGTTCCGCACTTTGAGTTCCTCGTTTATTGCAATCTCTACGTTTTTCTCCGATAGGAGAGCGGTTAGGTTGTCCGCTGCAGTCCTGCAGTGCTGCAGATTGATCTGGACAACCTTGAGACCCATATTTATTGGTCGTTTTTAGGAGTTTGGGTAGACCCGGTGTCTTCCAGTTGCAAACACATGAGCAACTCGTTAGCGTGGGTTCACCACGAACTTTGCCTGGCTTTCTCGACATGGAGACATTCCTTAAAACTCCATTGCGGATGAACTCGTTAAGATGGGAGCTGATCTGAAATCAGTAAATTCTGTACAATATTTGGGTATGGCTTTATCCTCAAGCAAGCTTGGAATCAAGCTTCTTTAACCTGATGCTGGAAAAGATCGTGTGAGCTGCAGAACTTAATCGTTCAGCCACATTTTTTTAAGAGCGTAGAATTGTTGGGGTATGCCGATGATATTGAAGTCAGTTAGTTAGTTCCGTCTTTTTCAAACTAGATAAAGAGCGAAGCGAATGGGTCGGCGCACCCGCATATCGACACCCAAGTCATTGTTATGATTTCGATATTGTAAGAGGCTTCGAATATCTAGGAACCAGCATTAACACCGATAACAATGTCAGCCTTGAAATCCAACGTAGAATCTCTCTTGCCAACAAGTGTTACTTTGGACTAAGTGGGCAATTGAGTAGTACAGTCTTCTCTTTGAATTGATAAAAAAAGTTTATGGCGACGATTGTCTATCTCGCGCCAGAGTTCATGAGTGGTTTACTCATTTCAGAGATAGTTGTGAGGACATAAATGACAATGAACATACTGGCCGCCCAAAACCAGTAATCACCGAAAACCCCATCGAAATTGTTCGTAAATTTATCAAAAATGAACCGAAATCATCGTTGAAATTCATGGAGTCGAAGTTGAATATCTCCAAAACATCGATTTAATGCATTTTAACTGATTATTTGGGCTTACGAAAGGTTTGTGCACGATTCATTCCGCACAAGTTAACTGAGGACCAAAAATTGATGAGAATTCAACATTCGAGAAAAGACGAGAGCTTTCTTTACAACATTTTAACTGGTGATGAAACGTGGTGTTCCAACATGAACCTGAAATCGAGCGTCAAATTGCCGACTGGAAGGCCCCAGACGAGCCATCACCCAAAAAATCGCGTTTGGAGAAGTCAAAAATGAAGTCGATGCTCATTTGTTTTTACGATTCCAAGGGAATTGTCCACAAGGAGTTCGTGCCAATGGTCCAAACTGTTAATGCAATTTTCTAACTTGGTGTTTTCAAGCCTTTGTTGTATCACATTCGTCGAATCCGCCCTGAATACCGCGGAGGAGGAAACTAGCGCTTATTGTATGATAATGCACCATCTCATTGATCCATTCTTGTGACTGATTTTTTGTCTAGAAATCGCAACCATCAATCACTCACCGTATGCGCCTGATATGGCTCCCTGTGACTTGTACCTATTTGGAAAATTGAATTTAGCCTTGAAAGGAAAACGTTTTGCGTCCGTAGAGGCCATCCAAAAGGCCTGTATCGACATCCTGAAAAACATTCCGGTCAATAACCTTAAACAGTCTTTCGATAAGCTTTTAGATCGCGCAAAACAGTGTATCGAGGCCAGAGGGGACTATTTTGAATAAATAAACTCGAAGTTATCAGAACAAAGCTCCTTTAGTCTCTTTTTTAGCTCAGTCTTGTTTGTTTTGGAATTGACCTTGGAGCCGCTTTACCTCACAAACAAATTGCAGTCAATGGAGAAACCAATTTTTTCTTGAGAGCAGTTAAATTGCCATTAACCCCACCCAATCAAATAGAAACGCACATATTTCTATGGTTTGCCTCCTTTATTTTTATTTCATTTCTTTCTATTTCATTCAATGTTGTTTTTTTGTTTGCTTTTGATTCATAACCATTTCCCAAATGCAATATGTCAAAGTTGTATAATTTATTTGTGTACTATTTGCTTTCATATTTTATAATACTTTGTTGTTACATATTTGCATTGCTGTCTTATAATATTATTCACAAAGTTTACCAGTATTCATAAAATATTTATTGCAACAAATTGCGCAGCTGAGTTTTGAGTTCGAAACCATCCTGCTTGGCCTTATCGATTTCCAAAACAAAACTCATCAAAAACAAAATGCAAAGAACTTTCGGCCAAATTAATTAACAACTTCAATTCGCATTTATTAACGTCAAACGAAATCAATATCAACAAATATCTGATATAAAAAACAAAACTTTGCTTCGAGTAAATGATGAATTCATAATTCATCAGACACGCAGAAGAGCAGGAACTTAGCTAGAGATAAATGGTGGTACAGAATAAATTTGCGTTAGGATAAGCAATAAAATACACATACAAATAAACTTATGTATGTATGTAAATATGTAAGTTACATTTACCAAATATATACTCTCATTTGTGTTTGTAATATTCTTTATTATTATATTTTTATTTGTAAGAATGTAAGTTTTTGGTTACAACTGGCCGGCATCGGCATCGGCGGTGCTTGAAAAGACAAAAATATTCTTTCCCTATAAAAAGTTATTACGAAACAAATTTTCAAGCCTAGTATTTTCATTTGCTATACTAAAAGGTGGCTCAAAATTAGTCACCCTATCGGAAGATTTGTGGAACAACATCAAGATGCACACCACCAATAAGCGGAGGAGCTCGGTCGAACACCTAATAGAAGAGTACGCACCAATTCTTTATTTATCGAAAGATTCATAATTTTTGAAAATGACATCGTACGACAATCATATTTGGCACTTGTGAACTAGACAACTGCAGATTACAACAAACAGGCAAGCAATGGAGCGCCAAAAGGGCAAACTAAAGATTTCCGTCACTCGTTTCGTCATCAATACTTTTAGTGGGTTTACTATATGTGGATCATAAGCGTTGACTGTTTTGAGCTTGTGTCAACCGCTTTATGCTGCTCATGAAGGCCATCGAATTTTTAATACCAAGGGCTGCTATGTCAGCAGTCATAGTAAAGAATTTAGAGCCAAGATGCCTAAATCTTAGCCCCACGAGAGCAGGGCAGCTACGCAGAAGATGCTAAGATGATGCCACCTCATCCTCCATACAGCGGACGCAAAAACGACTAGAGGTAATTCCAAGTCTTACAGCGTGCATACTTCGCGGATAGTGACCTGTGATAACACCCATGAAGTTCACGAGTTCAGATTTTGTCAATCTAAGAAGATCTCTCGAATGCCTCCGAACCGCACGTGGACAGATGGATTTAGCGACCTTACAAGTTTCTGTACTTCCCCAGCGCTCGTTGAGTTGGCGCGAAGCCCATCTTTTCAGGTGCAGATCGCAGGTGGTCAAGGGGATACCAATCCTCTCCCTTCGCGGTGAAATCACCTCATAGGTCCCATGTCTGGCCAACTCATCCGCATCACAGTCGCATCCTCGATTGTCGCTGGTGACAAGATGAAGAGCTTGGATATTGTAGCAGGTTAGACTCCTACTTATCCAGAATCGACCCCGACATACTCAATATACTATGTCCGAGATGTGAAGATACAGACCACCTATTCACATTTCCACTTAAACCAATAATACCTCTCTCCCTCTGGGCCCAACCTATCGAAACAGCACGTTTACTGGGCATACAGCACTGACAGGGCCTAGTGAACTGCTTCAACAACAACATGACTATACTACTACTACTGCAGTTTCTAGACTTCTACGACTTCAAACTGGATGCAATACTGCCGAAACAGTCAGAAAAATATGTGGAGCGTTTGAAGAGTTTACTTTTAGTGAACGTACAGTTCAAAAGTGGTTTCGGACCTTTTTTGGCAGGCAATGAAACCCTTGCAGAAAAACCTCCACCGGGTCACTGCGTGGCCCATGCAAGAAGCATGGCTCTGTAAGTGATAGTTTTCACTCAGATTGGAGCTTTTGTCCCACACTCCGTATTCACCAAACGTTAGTATGGTAGACTACCATCTCTTTTTCAGTTCAAAACTAGAGAGGAGATTGAAAACGCTGTAACACAGCTTTTTGAGTCCCGTAAAGAATTTTCGATGTTTAGTTGATAAATTTTTGGAAGCGGCAGCTCCTTTCTTATTTAATAAGGACCCATGATGCCGCCAGTGCTCTATGAACTTTGCTAATAGATTTATTTCTTCCAAAGTAAATTTCCACAATTTGAAATCGTTGTTCTGGCGTTAAACGTTTCATGATGACTTGCCAAACCTTGAAATTGAAACTTGAAATTTGAATTGGTCGAGTCAAGGAGCACCAAGAGATTTGGGGGCTCCTAAAACACTAAGCCAAAAAAGCCCATTGTATTTAGAGTTCTGGAAAGAGGGTAGATAGTCAAGGAGGGAAGAAGAAAAGTATCAGAGAAAGAGATAGAAAAGAATAGAGACAAAGGCAGAGGTAGTTAGTCCTGTCCCAAACCTTACTGAACAGAAATGTCAGCACAGTGTGCCATTCTCAGCTGTCAAATCATAGTTAGCGATATCGTGAGTTATCTTCCAGCCAAAAAAACACCCGATAGCTATCTTACTATGTGCTATTTTTATTATAGATTTTCTAATTTATAAATTAATTTGATTCTGCTTATATAAATTAACCTTCAAAATATTTCATCATTTTTGCCTAACTAAAAGGCTGAAAAATTTACAAGGAAAATATTTTTGGGGGACCTCTATCTGATTGATTTAATCAAGGTGCATCTCTGAATTGTAAAAATCAAGATCTTTTTGTATGAAAAATGATGCTAAGTCGAACAGATATAACAGGCATATAAACTTATTCGAGAAAATGTCACAAACGTAGCACCGAAGTAGAATAAAAAACGATACTCTTTGTGCCTATCGAAATGCCTTGCATACATATATTTCATGTTTTATACTTAGAATTTATTATTATTATTATTTTTTTGTTTGTTTTTTGTTCTTTGCAAATTCATCCTTTACTCACTCAAATCCATGTTTTAATGCACCTGTATTTGTTTAGGAAAACCTTTGAGTTTCAGTATATATGTATATACTTATGTGTGTAAATGTGTGTTTATAATAAATGTATTTACAATATATAAATAGATCAAAGTGACAAAACGCTAAGAATTATTATTTTATTTACAAATATTTTCTTCTAAGCAAAAATCCATCTGTAAGCTGTAGCATAAATTTATACCAAATAAAATCACAAGCCTCTAAAAATTTGAAATTAAAAGACTAATGAGAGCCACAAATACTAAACGATTTTTAGTTTATGAAAATAATTACTATTAAAAAAGCAAGAGGTGAAGTGGTCGCCTACGTTCTCATCATCTAGAAGGAACTGCGCGATAGGCGCATATTTTGACCGAATTTAGCAAAGCGCGCCAGTCTTCTCTTTCTCGTGCTAACCAGCGTCTGTTGGACACACCAAATGAAGCCAAGTACTTCTCCACTTGATCTTTCCAATGCAAAAGTCCCCTTCATCTACCAATAGCTGGTGTCCCAACGAATTTTTCAAGATCCGGAACGTTTGCTTCCATTGGGACGGCATGACCAGCCAACGTAACCGCTTGATATTTATTCGCTGCGCAATGTTGAAGTCGCCGTAAAGAACTTACAGCTCATTGTTCCTTCGTCTGCAATACTGGCCTTCGCCAACGTGAAAAGGTACAAAAATCTTCCGCAGAATCTTTCCCATAAACTCTCCAAGCTACACTCCGGAGTTAAATCAGGGTTTGGAATTTTGGATATTCTTTTTAGCTAACCGAAATCACGAATCACCAATTTCTGAAGAAGTTGCTTAAGTTTCTCGTATAATTTAAAATAGTTTCAGTTCTTAATCAGTTACGAAACAATATAATTTAATTAACATAACTACAGGGTTTTCCAATAAGATGTGGTATTCCCGTAAAAGATCAATGGTTTCGTTGCTTGTGTGGCACGTAGCGCCGGCTTGTTGAAAATAAACGTTGTCTGGATTAATGCCATCCAATTCCGGCCATAAAAATAGTTAATCATCTCTCGATAGCGCAATCCATTCACCGTAAGTGTTGCTCCAGCTTCATTTTCGAAAAAGTAACGTCGAATGACTTCGCCGAACCATAAACCGCACCAAACAGTCACACGTTGAGGATAGAGAGCCTTTTCAACAATAACTCTTGGATTTTCTGAGCCTCAGATCCGACAATTTTCATCACTGAACTTGATTTTTTGATGGAATTCCGAATCATTTTCATGCATTTCAACGATCCAATCAGCAAAGACACGACGTTGTTGATGATTGGCCGGCTTGAGTTCTTGTGTTAACTGGACTTTATAAACCGTAAGGCCCACATCTTTATGTAAAACACGGTGTAATGACGTTTGTGGAATGTCTAATTCCAAAGAACGACGAGGAATGGACAAACCTGGATTTTCTTCAAGACTTTCGGCTACAACAGCAATATTCTCGGCTGTTCTTGAGCGACGTGCACGGGTTTTATTCTTCACATCACTAACTTGTGCCAACAGCTCGAATTTTTTCACCAATTTCTGTATTGCGGTCCGACAAGGTGCTTCTCCAAGACCCAAAAATGTTCGAGTTTCACGAACCGTCTCTGCTAAATTTTCACCATTTTTATAGTGAATTTTAATAATTTCAACGCTTAAACAGTGTATCGTTCCATTTTTATTAATGGCGTAGTTTCTACTTGTCAAATATCAAAATATGGCAGCTTCAAAAGTAGCATCTACGGAAATAACGGGCTATTCAAAATAACACATGTTATTGGAAAACCCTTTATAAACATAGCATACATCAAGTCAGTCGTAGCAGTTACAATAGCCAAAAATTATAGGATTGCCGGGAATGATATTTTATAACAACAGCTCAACTAATATTAACATTTGCAGGCATTTACTTCCGAAATTTATTTTAAAATATTTTTTGTGACTGAAACTTTTCTTAGAGTCGATTGCTAATTTTAAGAAAATCTTTTCAGAGTATGTTTGCTTCCAAATAAATTGTAAATATTGGGTAAAAATTTAATGTTTTTTAATTCATTAATACGTTAAGGCGGCCGCCGTAGCCGAATGGGTTGGTGCGTGATTATCATTCGGAATTCACAGAGAGCTCGTTGGTTCGAATTTCGGTGAAAGCAAAATTAATAAAAACATTTTTCTAATAGCGGTCGCCCCTCGGCAGGCAATGGGAAACCTCCGAGTGTATTTCTGCCATGAAAAAGCTCCTCATAAAAATATCTGCCGTTCGGAGTCGGCTTGAAACTGTAGGTCCCTCCATTTGTGGAACAACATCAACACGCACACCACAAATAGGAGGAGGAGCTCGGCCAAGCTCCTAACAGAAGTGTACGCGCCAATTATTTATTTATTTTTTTTAATAAGTTAAGGAGTCCACCACTACTTATCAGCACTTTTGCTGTAGGCATTTCCTAACATTTTCCAACTATTGCGGTCAAAATAAAGTAAGCATTTAAAAAATAAAAATTATGTATCTCAGTTTGTAATAATAAACTGCTTTAACAGATTAATATGACTTTGTTACTAATCTACAAAGCAAACGAGGTATGTACATATTAACACTTTTGTGAGCTTCGCTCAAAAGCTTGGTACTCTTCTATCAGAGATCGTATTTTCACATTCGGGTGCCTCGCCAAAAAAAGTATCGAGTTTTCCACCGGAAAATTAAATTTTTAATATTTTAAGACTTCTGTTAAAATATTTCAGAAAACTATTAAGATTTCAACTTTTAATTTCTTAGCTTTACCTGTTTGGCGCCAGAAAAGTTCAAATTCAAAAAGGTTGAGAGATAATTTAAGTCAGGCAATATTCTAACTATGTAGGGACTTACTAAAGCCAACGCGAAAAATCTTAAAACTACGAACATTTCTGGAAGGAGCATTAAACCGTATTCTTTCTAGAAGAGCCGGGCAGTAAATTTCGCCATTAACGAGATCAAAGGTAAATGACACTGTTGTTTAGTGCAGAAGACTGGTCAATTATTAGAGCCTATGACGAAATTTAGAAACTTTTTCGATAGGTTGCACAGCAAAAGTTGAAATAATGATCTATAAGTATTTATGGGTATCATTTTAATGCACCAAATGTTTCATACAATCGACAGCGAGATTCGTAGAATGGCTTCGGGTCTGAGAAATTGAGTGAATGTAGTGCAAAACGCACAACAATTTCTCTAACACTCTCTACTAGATTTATATGGACTGCATGATAAGGTCGCCAAATAAAACCAGCGTAATCTAATTTGGACCGGAAAAACGTAGATTATAATATATTAAGGGGTCCCAGTGGTCTAGAATTTTCAAAAAATTGATTTTTTTTAATATTTCGAAAGTGTAGGCTTTTAAGCATACATATACTGCACAATTTTTGGAAGGATATTTCCAGTACTTTCGATTCTACAGCCATTTTAGTAGGTAGGGTCAGATTCGTCACAGGGCGGCATTAATGGTCCCATTATTCACTCTCAAAACTTTAAACTCTATTATTTCAAAACTACTTTTCGAAGTATCGTCTGAAATTCTACTACTTACTAGTAGAATCATATTATTATTTCAATTATTTCGTATTTTTTTGATTAAAGACGTGAAAAACCCCCGATTTTTAGAGAGTCAGATTCAAAATAGCTTCATTTTGTCAAATTTTTTTTTTGTTTTTATTCTAGTACAGGACATACATACATAGCTACAGTTACACTGATTAATATTTTGTTTTGGTTTTTGTGTTCCAGATAAATAGAAGAGCCAAAATAGGCTACACTGTCCAGGTCCAATTTTTCGGGGGGGTCCACTTTAGCGCCATTTTTTAAATACATTTTTTTTAAATAGTTAAATAAAAGGCCTAAAAATTTGAATAACGTTTTTCATTTTTTCCTTTATTGTAAAAAAATTCTGAAAATACCCTAAATTCTCGAGCTCTAAACCACCGAGAACCCTTAAGAGTACTGTAAGGTCTCTTTTTATACGGATTATTTTTATGCTATTTTGAAGTTGTGCGGTTTGTATTTCATCCGAAAATTTCTTGGCAGTCTTTAAAAATCGTTGCTAAAATCTATGAGTTAAAGTTCGAATTGTTGGACCATCCACCGAGTTCACCAGATTTGGCACCTATCTACTTCTATCTCTTTCCAGGTGTAAAACAATTGACGTGTGGAAAGCGTTTTTCATCAAATTATGAGGTCATAACAGCTGTGGAAGCGTACTTTGCAGTTCTTCCAGATTCTCACTTCAGGGATGGAATTCATAAATTGCAATCTCGTTGGCACAAGTGTATTGATGTTCAGGAAGACTATACTGAATAATAAAGTGTATGTCAAACTATAAAACTGTGTTTTTCTTATAGCACCGCAAAATTTATTGGACATTCCCCTCTCTTTCTTCACAAATATCATTATTTTAAATCTGCTGATAAAATTTTTAAATATTTAATGCAAAGTTATGCTTAAAATCTTTTATCTGAGGTGATGTCGTGGAAACTAAATTTAGTTAAATAGGAAGAACTTGATTTTTGGGGATATTTTCTCTTCGGTCAAGCTCGCATAAATCTTAGTATTTTTTCGGAAATATATTGGTGAAGGCTTTCAAATATAATATTATACATTTTATAATTCCAGTACAGTATCGATAATTTTTTTGTTTTCTTTGGAGAAGATGCACCCTAAAGTGCATTGCACGTATGCATGTATGTGTGTACTGGTTATATTATTAAATGCATTTTTATACTAAATACGTATCGATAATTAGAAAATATATACATACATAGATATTTGCGCAATAATCGCAATTCTATATTTACATACATATGTACATGTGTCTGTGTGACTAATAGTGTGTGTAAACGTACGCATATTGCAAATTTGCAAAATTTAGTTCGCTTCCCATGTTTCAATTCCTGCAGAAGTTTACTTTTACTTGTTAAAAATATCTTGTATACTTAGATTAAAAAAATTAACTCTCTCATTCCTTTTGTTTCTTTTTTAAAGAACTCTGCCTTCCGGCCATTATTTGCTTGTGTTGAGTACTTAAATTGTTTATATGTATGTTTGAATTTTTCTTGCACTTTTTATAAGCATAATTTTTTTTAATTTTTTCTTCTATTTTTTTAGTTTTCATAGTTTATTTTATGTTTAGTAGCACGTTTGCAAATATTTACCAAAAATTTTCGTTTTGAGATGATCGCTTTTGTTTATTCTAATTTTAATATTTTTCATTGCAATGCATAAATTCATTTGTACTTTCTGTTTTCATTCTATTAAATGTTGTCCAAATTAAATTTCACATTTACTGATCGTAATTTTTTAATTAAATTCTTTTTACCAATTCTATCCAAAATATTTTGTTTATACATACCTACATATACATATATGTATAACGGTGATTTTTTAGCTATTATCTTTCTAAACAGTTGGTTTAAAAAGCTGACGAACGTTTCGTGTTTTTTTGCACTGTCAAACATCTTCAGTTTGGTCTATAATTTAACCATGAATCGTCTTACAAACGAACAACGTTTGCAAATCATTGAATTTTATTATAAAAATGTATGTTCTGTTAAGAAAGTTCATCGCGCGCTTCTTCCATTTTATGGTCAGTATAATCGATCCACTGAAGCGGCTATTCGAGCTATTGTGACTAAATTAAGAACCAAATTTACATAATTGCACATCACACCACCAACACGCTTACGTCGAGTGCGAACTGAAGAAAATATCGCAGCTGTATCGGCCAGTGTTAATGTTGACCATCAATTATCGATTCGTCGCCGTTCGCAGCAATTGGGTCTCTGTTACTGAACAACGTGGAAAATTTTGCGAAAGGATTTTGGTGTGAAGCCTTTCAAAATACAGCTGGTGCAAGAATTGAAGCCGAACGACCTACCGCAACGCAGAATTTTTGGTGAATGGGCTCTTGGAAAGTTGGCCGAAGATCCACTTTTTTATCGAAAAATTGTGTTCTGCGACAAAGCTCATTTTTGGATCAATGGATACGTAAATAAGCAGAATGTCGATTTTCGCGTAAAGATCAGCCAGAAGAATTGCAAGAGCTACCAATGTATCCAGAAAAGGTCACAGTTTGGTGCGGTTAATGGGATGGAGGTATCATTGGACCGTACTTCTTCAAAGATGCTGCGAATCGTAACGTAACTGTGAATGGTGAGCGCTACCGTGAAATGATATCCAACTTTTTTTTGCCCAAAATGCAAGAGCTTGACTTGCATGACATGTGGTTTCAGCAAGACGGTGCCTATTGCCACACAGCACGCGTAACAATGGACTTGTTGAGAGGCGAGTTCGGTGAACATTTTATTTCACGTTCAGGACCTGTCAATTGGCCACCCAGATCGTGCGATATAACGCCTTTAGATTATTTTTTGTGGGGCTATGTTAAAGCTTATGTCTATTCAGACAAGCCTGCTTGAATTAACGCATTGGAAGACAACATTAAAGCATTTATATGTGAGATACCGGCCGAAACATTGGAAATAGTATGCCAAAATTTGACTAAGCGGATGGACCATTTGAAGCGGGGTCGCCGTCAACATTTGCATGAAATAATCATCAAACATTAAATTGTATGGGCTGTACTATCGATTTAAATAAAAATTTCATGCATTTTTCTGAATTTTAGGTGTGTTTTTTTGAAAAACTTTCCTATAGCTCCTAAAAAATCACCCTTTAAATATACATACATACATATTAGACTGTAATTAAAAGTAAAAATGCAATAAAGTTAACTTCAAATTTATCCTGCATCACAAACGGAGGATATTGAAGCCCACGCAAGGGTGGAAAGCCTCTGATGGCCATTCGCTTGACAGTGGCAGGACATTTCACGATTCAAGCAACTCACAGGTTGCCCCCAAGTGTCCTCTGCGTAGCTGCCAAACACCTATTTAGGAGCGAGCTAATGTGAGGAGGCGAAACTAGCGAGGATTTCTGGCAAGCACAAGCCACAGAATAACTCAGAATAGAAAATTATGCTAACGAAAAAATATTTTATGTAAAAAGTATTGGAAGATTTATACTTTTTGAGCGAAACAGCTGCAGTGCACAAACAATCAAGGAATGAAGCGCACAATGATCAAAATAAAGATTTCTATCGCTCAAAATCATTTTTTTTTTTATTTAATGAAAAGTTATCAAAAACAAAATTGGGTGATTAACTTTGCGCCATCTTGTATAAACTTAGAAAACTTCTCTAACGACATCCGTAACCTACATGAGGAAAAGATTTTTCATAGTGTGGCCACTAGCAAACCGTTCACCGGCTCTCAACGAATTTAAAAGAGCCATGAAAAAGTGGAATTGAGTTGGTGTTACACGAAAAAAATTAACACAATTCTCCCACTCATGTTGCTTGGTTACCGATTCTCCTGAAACTTTTATCTTCTTGTCAAAATAGTCGATTTGCTTTGTCACATTTTTCAACAAAAGGCGAATCATTTTGAGCTACGAAATCAAACAATAATTGTAAAATTATAATAAAATATCTCAACCCAATCGAGTATAACACCGATGTAGACTTTCATATTACTCGGTCAAGAAGGCAAACGTAGGGATTGGATAACCACGAAATGACATCTACTACGTTAGTGAAGTTTGAACAAGATTTATTCCCTATGAAGGATAATTTATTGTATGGATCGTCATGTACTCCCAGCTTTATAAAGGGACACCCTTGAATAAAAAGCTTAATAGGCATTCACACAGTTTTCTGTCAAATTCACCGAGAGCTGAGTAGCGATACGAGATAGGCGCTACCTTTGTATTCTCTCAATCGTGTAAATACTCTGACCAAAACAAAATTCCCGAGTTGTCATGAAAAACCAGGAATATAAAATATCGATTTTGGTTGGAAGCAAAATTCAATACATATCGCTCGTTTGCTGGGAGAACGTCATAACCCAAACAAAAAAAAAATATTTTTTTTAGAAAAGTTTGGAAAAATTACCACAAACTGTTCTTTCATGTTATGTAATGAATTTAAGCCAATTTCTATTACAATAAAAATATTTCATTAGACGAAAATATGGTCTTGCTATTATTTAGGGGGGCATAGTAAATTTCCATGTATTCCATAAAAAAATTATCTGCTGTTCGGAGGCGACTCAAAAGTGTAGGTCCTCCATTTGTAGAACAGCATAAAGATCATCATCAGTTCCTGTTTCTCCTATTGGAGCATATCGATAAAGCATCTCCATCTTGTTCGGTCCGTAGGCAGTAGCTTAATTTCGTTCCACGACTTTCCAGACTCTTCGATTTCCTTCTGAACCATTTCCCTCCATGACATTTTTGGGCGACCAACCTAGCGAGCACCTTGCGAGGAGTATGGCCAATCCACCTCCACTTTCTCAGCTTTATCAAGTCAGCTATCGTTTGAATTTTGCACCTCTCGTACAGCTCGTCCGTCCGCAACTTTGAATTTTGTTTACAATCCAGATGTTTATAACCCAGATTTCTGAGCCATACAAGCGCACCGACAATACGAGGATGGTTCAATAAATACTCGTGTTTGATTACAGAGAGCATTCCTGAGGGAAGTTAGTGTTAGAATCGTGTGCCACTATATATAAAACGAGGGCAAAACAAATTTCAGACTGATTGATAGGTTAGTTTGGACTTTGCCTTACTAGCTGCCACGTAGTTCGTGATTTTCGCTAAGATAGAAAAAGAGCAGCATCGTTCGGTAATTCGCTTTTTGTTTTTGAATAGGAAAAATGCGAGGAGATAAAAGTAAAGTTGGTTGTTGCCTATAGGGACGCTTTACCATCTATGACCACAGTTAGATATTGGTTCAACGAATTTAAACGCGGGCGAACATCCGTTTTTGATGAGGAGCAGCCAGAATGCCCGGCATACGTCGTTACCGAGGAAATCATTCAAAAAGACCATGACTTGATTCTCGCTGATTTGCGAACGAAAGTGCGCGAAGTAACAGAAGCCGTAGGTGTGTCGACCGGAACGGTAAGTAATATTTTACATGATAAGTTAGCGATAAAAAAAATTGTCTGATGGCATCGTTGAGGCAACCTGGATGCATCATTACACACCGAAGACAATGCCATCGATCGGAAAGGTCATGGCAACGATTTTTTGGGATGTGAACGGCGTCATCCTCTTGGATTTTTAGAAAAAGGAAGAACGATCACTGGACAATACTACAGTGAGTTATTGGACCGCTTTTACAAAAAATTTAAGGCAGCATTTGGCGAAAATCCGGAGTTGTTGCCGCCAAACTGTATGAATTGCTGCCGCAATCATTGGGATATTCCGAGCGCGTAGCGCATCCCATATCCTAATACGAGATACGCTATAAAAAGCTGTGATGTAGTCTACAAACGTTAGCTGGAGGGTTGTCTGACATTCTTGTGCTTGTTCCACAATGAACCGCAGAGTGCTGATTCGGTCGACGCAGGATCCATTGCTTCTAAAATTTGCCTGCTGTTACCCCAAAGTGTTGTCTATGGTAATTTTGACGCGATTTAACAGCGCCCTGGACAGGGTCTTTGACGCTATTGACAGCATCATTATTCTTCTATAATTTTTGCAGAACAACAGGTCTCCTTTCTTTGGCAGTACTACCTGGATACCTTGTAGCCAATCATCAGGGAGCTTCTCTTCATCCCAGATAGCATTAAGAAAATGTGCAGTCTGCTCTGGGCAAGCCTTAAAAACCTCTGCTAGAAGACCATCGCCGCCGGCCGCCATGTTAGGTTAGACTAGCCACGTTGGCATTTGGGCCGCCTTGTTACTTTTCTATAGCAGTGAGTAT
Organism: Anastrepha obliqua; assembly: GCF_027943255.1. Lineage (NCBI taxonomy): Eukaryota > Metazoa > Arthropoda > Insecta > Diptera > Tephritidae > Anastrepha > Anastrepha obliqua. Next base: position 68,077,912 of record NC_072893.1, read on the forward strand.
ATCCTATTTGGTTGGCGGATATATTTTGGACGAGGAGGAGGAATTATGGCATGAAGGTTAGAACATCGGCCCATCCAAGCCCTATCTTGATTTAGAATGTCACTGAAATGTTCTCGCCAGCGTTGCATTTGCTCGTTGTCAGATGCTAGTAGTCTCCCATCTTTTGCCCTTATGGGGCGAGTTCTTTTTTGGGGGGTGCGACATTTTCCGAATCGTATAATACAGCAAACGAGTGTTTTGGGCTAGTGCTGCTTGTTCGACCACGCGCGAATTCATTCATTCAACTGCGTTTATCTTGCTTACAGGCTTTCTGCACAGACTTAATAAGTTGGTTGTGGTGTGTTTGCAGCTTGTTGCTTATCAGGAAAGCGTTTAGTTTGGTCTCTGGTTTTCTTTGCCTGCCTTCTTTCTTCAAGAAGACGCCAGGTATGATCATCCAAGGCTTCCGACTTGGTGGTTTGTAACCCAAAGTCGTTTTGCAGATAGTAAGGTGGCTGGATGCGCGCCCCAAGTAAAAGGAGAAGCTCGGTCAAACACCTAAGCGGACACCAAAGGGATTGAAAAAAGTGTCCGCTTATGGGAAGTGTCCGCTTAAGAGAGGAGAGCGTACACTGTACTTATATATAGTAATTTTCTTGAATTTCTCTCCGTAAATGCGCGACATGGAACGAATTGTGATTATGAATTGCCTATGATTATGAAATACCTTGTTCAAATACTTATTCTTAACTGAAAGCCTTTGATTTTAAGAAAGTTTTTTATTTTTATTATTCTATTACAAATAAATAAATAAAATACCTACAAACTCTATAAGAGTGGGCGACATTTACGAACGACGCAATAATGCATTTGGCGTCCAATCGCGCAAAGCCAAACGCAATAAACTTTTATCTTCTTTCAACACATCGCACAAGTGCCTAATAAATCATTGGAAATGAGCAAAAATAATTTGCAAAATAATACAAAACAAAAATAGAAAAAAAAAAAACATTTAAAAAAGAGTAGTGAAATAATTGGGAGCGCTGAAATTGAAAGGAAAAGAGATAAACAAGGGCGCATATAAATGAAAACATAAACTCAAATGACCTTCACCTATAAACTGGCAAGCTGCCTGCCGGCCGGCCGGCACGCCCCAAAACAAAAGCGAATGCCGAACACCGGTATTTACTGTACGAACTAGAATGCATAGCATTACAGCTGATGGACGGTATCGAATCGGTGTTTTACTCCAGTAGGCAAACGTCACCGCGTCAATCAGCACACAACCCACGGCTGCTGCCCATCAACCTTCAACTGCCCACACCGCCCCATTTAGAGCGAGATTGGACGACTATTCGCGGTAATTGAGGAGCGAAAGTGTGCATGTGCGCTTGCAATACAACTACATCTGCATCCACACACAAATGTGTGTATGTGTGTAATGCTATTATTTCTCTTGCGTTTGTATGTTTGCAGTGGCAGCAGTTTTGATGTTATTGAAACACAAAATATTAATAAAAAAAAAACATGCATAACTGAACAAAACAATGAAATGCAAATAAAAGACGCAAAAAACGTAAATTTTATTGCCTTTTTTGCTAGAACTACTGAAAAAGTGAGTAAATATAAACGTTATTTTTAGCATTGTTAAAAGAAATTAATAACTTACTTCGCTCGCGCACGTCCGAGTTGTTCTCTGTTCGTGCACGATTTATTAATTCGATAAAAACCGTTAATTTATTTATTTTGTGTTTTTTGCGCCATGCAATAATTTTTAGCAACAGAGGGTAATAATTTTTTTTGCGACCCCTTTTTTTGGTAATATTTACGAGTTCGATTTAGAATTAAATGCCTGAAAAAGTAGTAGAGAATTTGTGCTCCTGAATGGGATACCTCTACAACTTATACCTGAAAATGACATGAGAGGCTTTCCTGAAAACATTTTCCATCATTAACATCACACAACTTGGTCTTAAAATATACCCATAGAGAGTCGAAATGATTTCACCACATTAGGAATTAGAGGAGGTTTATTAAGGAGTTGAAGTGGTTTCACCACATTAAGAGAGGAGGCACTTGAACCCATACTAGTGGTATCACAATGGACCTCTAGGCCTAAGTGGCATCTCTACGCCTTCATCGTAACCTAACCTAAACTAATAGAGCGATTCCATATCAAGTGATCCAAGTATTTTGGGAATCGCCATTTTTTCTGAATTTTTTAGCTCATTTGTAGTCTTGCATATAATAAGAAATAAACTGAAAAAAATAAAATAAAAAAAGTAAAATTTTGAGATTTATTCGATGGTGAAAATTTCTGTAAAATAAAAAGTTAACGACATCGACAAACTTACTTTATAATAACTTTTTTTTTGGAAATTTTTTTAGTAAACGGAAACAGTTAAAAAAAGTAATAATTTTGAGATTTTTTCGATGGTGAAAATTTCGGGAAAATAAAAAGTTTACCATATCGTAAACTTACTTTTTAATAAATACTTTAGGATTTCTCGATAATTTCAATCTGAACCAAGACTTTTTTATCACTACTGTAATTTTGATTTTATTCTTAATTTTTGTATGCCAAGATTTAAATATGTAATCTATTCTTAAGGTCAATTATTGTAAAAATAATCAATAGTCGTATGTTTGGCTTAAATAAAATAAAATAAATAAACATTGAACAGTTGAAATTTTGATTTTTTTCTTTTTATTTGGTTTCTAAATTTAAAAAAATTGTTTAAGTTACTCTAAGCTGTCAATCTTTGTTCATAGATTTTCACATTATAGGCTAAAAGCGGAAAATAAAATGCAATGCTTTTCTAATTTTTGCTCTACGGCTGCTACCTGTTAAATGTACTTTGATTTTACACCGAATTTTTAAATTCCACCAATTGTTTCCAGTTTTCAAGAAATTTTAAATAACAAAAACCATTCAAACAGAGATGAAACAACATTTTGGTGACCTCTTTCGGAACCTGAACAGACTACAACATTGTCGTGAAATTGTTGTGAAATTTCACGCATACTTCATGGACAAGAATTTAATATCAATTTTCATAGCTCATTTCATGCGAAATACCCTCATGGTCTAGGCTTAATAAAGAAAAAAAAGGATATGGTTTGTACTACGACTTCTATTCAAATGCACAATTAAATAATTTGTAATCAGCAATACAAAAGTTCTCTTAAATCCCATATTTGTTTGAAATTCTTATTCTGTGCATTTCTTAAAGGTTTATTTAAAATCGCAACTGTTTCGCTGCCAATGTAAAGAAAAATAATGGATTTGAGAACTGTTTCATCCAACGTTTTTTATTCCTGCAAAGAGCATACGAAAACTTCCAAATCTGATTCGCAGTCACGCGAAAAGCATTCGTTATACACCAGACTAGGCACGAATAACAGATAACAGATTATTAGGCGAAATAAAACTTCAAGTCCGTCCATTTGTAGAAAAACATGAAAATCCTACCCCAAATTAGTGTAAAAGTTAATAAAGCCTGAAGTTACGGAAAAAAATTCTTTTTATTTTAATTTTATTTAAAAATATATTTGTTGTTAGAGCATTTTTCCCTATAAACTATCATCAATGTCTGCTCTCAGTTAATTTTTTTTCTCTTCCTTTCAGTGGCATTTAACCTTTCTAGACTTCGTATTGCATTAAAGAGGCATTGCACTTCATTTACCAATACTTACTGTACTTACAATGTCTGTCGGTTCTTGCCATAGGACAACGCACCATCAAGAGCTAGGACTAAGAGAGGTTTGCTGGCGCCTAACTATGGGGCTACGCCGGACGAAATCCTTACTGGGAGAGTACAACGAAAAGAGGTTTAACAAATTCATAACAACAACATATTAAGAAATTCATTGTAAAAAAAAAACTAAAACATTTTAAACTTTTATGAGAAATGTTTAAGTCAGTAATTTTTCTACAATTTCTATAAATTTTTTCCTAAGTACATCTTTAAAAATTACATTTTACGAAACAAAAACTACCTTCCTAACCGGCCGACCCTGAATGCCGTTATCAGAGTCCAACCACCACCTATTGCAGCGACCAGCTGCCTCGTGAGACCCGCGTAACTTTGGCTCAATTTACGTTTGAGATATTGTAGTAGGTTAAGCTCCTACGTATCCGGAATAGACCCCAACATATGTTCGGCAGGTCCGACAGTTTCTGCGGTATCGTCAATAGTCATATTCTTTTGGAGCAGATGAGCTTTGATATTTCTCCCAGAGCACTGCGTTTTCTTCCTCCTGTGGTGACCTTTCAGAGAAGGACACAGTTGAGCAGTTTCTCTGTAAATGTTCGAGTTTGTCAGTTAGGTGATTAAGGACAGCCTGAGTCAGTGCACCAACCAAAATCCCATCAATCTTCTCCATTACATCAACAGCTCTGGCTGACTGTAGATATTTGCCTGTTGGAGAGGTTTCATAATATTTTCAGAACGGTGCTTTAATGCTACTTGGTGAGTGCCAGACTGGTACTTTAACCATTTCGTAACCATAACCAGAGTCTCAACATTACAGCTTTTGTCGATTAGTCATGCCGTAACAATAAACAGCTGATATTGAAGTAGAATTGATGACAACATTTGCATTTTGTCATAAAACATGGATAATTTTCCACTAAGTCAATTAATTCTTCGTCGTTCATTTCTGATATTCAATTTTTCATCGCAAACACCAAAGAAATCTCAAGTAAGTCACACGTGCTTACGGTTTAGATTAGATTTGTGGGGGGTTGTACTAGTCCAGGCACTCAGTCAGGAGACCATTGTACTACACCCGGATAGATTTCAGTAGAAAGAATAGAGATAGGAAAGATAAAATGTGGGTGGTAAGACGGAACAATTAGTTTGAGGTCATTCTGCCACAAATCTCTTGGATTCACTGATGAATCTTAAGAGATCAGATCATTGATGAATCTTTATCCATACTCAATATATCCCAACCCAATACCCTAAGTCTGATTTTGGAAAACGCCGGACAGCTACAGAGAAAATGCTCTGCAGTGTCGTCTTCTCAAGACAGGATAGGCATATCGGGCTCTCTACGAACCCCTTGGCAGCCATATGTTGACCACAGGCGCTGTGCCCCATGATTAAACCCACCAGTATTCTCAGGTCCTTTCTGCTTAGTTTTAGCAGAAAGGTCGCTATTTGCCTGTTTGGTTCTTTCACAAAGCACTTGGCTACTCTGCACGAGTTCAACTCAGACCAACGTCCTTTATGGGTAGTCCTCATTAAGTCGTCAATCCATAGTTGAATCGATGCCGCATTAAAGATGGGCCATGCTAATCTTCTCTGTATCGTTCCAATTTTAGTATATGTTCTGTCGAAGCAAGAATGCTGCTTATGGTTACGGCGAAAAACCAAAATTCAATAGATGCATACGGCTACGGTTACGGTTACGGCGTTATGGTGCGGCATCTATAATCGTTTCCAGTGATGCCCATATGTTTGAGCAGAACAGCTGATTGCTATGGCTACGGTTATGGCTATGGCACGGCACCAATAATCGTAGCTTGACAGGCCTTGGCCGCATATAGATCCGGATCGTTCCGGTAATGTATGTAGAACCAACTGCCGTTAGAACAACACTACAGCTGTCGTAGCTGAATGCGTGGCATTCGGTAGGTAGTGTACGGGTTTGAAGCACAGCACCGGACATGAAACACCAAGTGATGAAAAGTTTATTTCTAATAGGGGTGACTCCACGGCAGGCAATGAAAAAAACCTCCGAGTGTATTTGTGTCATGAAAATGATATTCATAAAAAACGATCTGCCGTTCGGAGCCGGCTTAACCCTGCAGGTCCTTCCGCTCGGCAGGCAATGGCAAAACCTGCGCATGTATTACTGCCAAAAAAAAGCGCCGCATAAAAACCATCTGCCATTCGCAGGCGGCATAAAACTGCAGGCCCCTCCATTTGAGAAAAAACATCAACTCGCTCACCCAACAGAAGGTGCAACCACATAATAATAATTATTTGTATTCAATTGAATACACAAATCGCCAGTTGCAACAAAATTAAGCCAACGTAGAAATTAGTATAGAGTGAAGCCAACAACTACGCGCCAGTAGACGAACTTAAACCCAATAGTACGCAGAAAACCAAGTTTAATAGCAAATCAAGCGAAATATTCTAAACAAACAAAAGTGAGAGAGAGAGAGAGAGAGAGAGAGGGAAAGAAATAAAAACTTCTACTGCTTTTCCGAAATAATAAAGCCAATAGTTTATTTTTTTGTGCTTTTGTTTACTTTTAACTTCAAAAAAGTTCATTTTTATTTACACGTTCTTTTGCATTTTTTTTTCACAAACAATTTTTATATTTTGCATTTTTCCTACAATTAAGTAATATTTTGTACATACAACTAGAATTCAAATAGAAATTTTTGTTTCGATAAAAAAGCGCTTTAATAGCTAATTATAAACAAGTACAAAAAAGAAATTAATCATTAAGCGAAAATGTATGTAACCATAGATCATAGATAACTAATAATAGTAATAATAATAATAAAAATAAAAAAAAAAACACTTGAATGGTTTACCAATAAAAAATATAGCATTATTTTGAAAATAAAATTTAAGTCCATTGTATATACCACAAACTGAGCGAGTTTTGAACACATATGATTTAGTTGTTTGTAGGTCAGCCGCGAGCAAATCCAAATCAAACGACAGAATTCATAAAAATTAATTGAATTTCAACAAATTGCAAATTGATAAATTGACGAGTTCACGCTTTCACGTATGGTAAATTTGCGTGCTTTTTTTTTTTTTTGTTTTCATTTTTCTTTGTAACTAGTTTGAATCCAAATTTAGCAAAAGCAGGCACGCCGAGAGCAGCTTGAATAGTACACGCACAGCACACGCACTGCACTGTGAGAAAATAGAAATTATAACACAATTTTTGAGGTATTTGCAAATTGCAAAAAATAATAGAAAAATTATGCACAAGCATTTTATTGTCAGCTTTTATATATTTATAACTTTTTTCACTGTTACTTAATCGTTCGATTCCTTTGTTTTTCGTTCTAAAATATGTATGTATGTATGTAGTAGTAGGTAGTGATTTTTCTTTCAGCAAAAAATTCAACTAAAATGCCTATCAAGCAATGCTGCATTTCTAACTCACAGATAAATTTTCGGTATTTTCGTATTATGCTATATGTATGTATATATTATCCTGGATAAGTTATACTATATAAGTTAGGTATGTACTTGTATGTATATTTCAAATTGTATATTCAACTTAGTTTCAAATATATTCACTAGCGAAAAATTGCATTACAAGTTTCTTGTTTTCTTATTTTTGTCAACAATTTTGTTTGCTCTTTTTTTTTGGTTTTTTTGTTTTTTCTTTTCTATTTTCTGTTTGTTTTCGGTTTTTTAGATTTGTCTATTTTTACAGTGTATTTATTATATTGTGTGTTTTCTGTATGTATTGTATAAAAAAACAAAAAACTAAACTTTTCAGGTGTGTAAAAAAATGTGAAAAGTTTATGCGAGGATTTCAGATTTTGGTTGCTCTCCATTTTAATTATTTCCATAAATTAACGCAACTCATTATTACAAGTATTTATTTATATGCTGTATTTTTATTTTTTTTGTCGAAGCTATTGCGCTTAATTGTAGATGTTGTTGTATGACTTCAACGCCAACACTGATTGATTGTTGTGTTTTTTTCTCTTTATATTTATTATGTTGCAGTTTCAATGTGGCTTTTTATTAACAACTTTAGTTTAGTTTGCGCATGCGCGCATGCACGATTGGATTGGATTTGTTTGCTCGATTTAAATTTTTTCTTTTTAATTTGCAAATTTTTCACAACTAGCGCTTGGTTGAATGCAAAATTAAATACATATATATGTATGTATGTATATTATTTTATAATTATAAAATATAAAAATGTAAAATATAATTAAAGTTTAATAAAAAAAAATATAACAAAAAAATTAAGAAAAATATATGTATATATGTATGTATATGCAGGTGCACACTCCATTGTGTGTGTCGCACTTAAATTTTGTTTACTTTAGTATCATATTTTGCATGGTGCGCGAAATAAAATATATTTCTATTATTCACTATGGGCACTTACTTTAGTAGAAAAATATAATTTTGTTATAATTTTGCTATGTGTACGTTTTGTGTATTTGTATGTGTGTTGCAGTGTGTGTGTTTTTGTAATTTATGGTTCTATGTATTGTTGTATAAGGGTGTGTGTGTGTGTGTTTGGTTTAGTATTTAATTATTTCTATGAATGTTGTATAAAAAAGGGTATTCTGCTTGTTGTACCGGAAGTTATTGTGGATTTTTGTATTGTTTTTGTTTTTGTTTCGTATGCGTTGAAATTGCTTGACATTTCGAAATTCATTAAAGGAGATTTCTCTTTTACATATACACATCTTCGCTTTTGCATCTTTGTTTTGCATTTTTGTTTTATTTTTTCGTGTGGCATGTACTATTAGTTACTATACATATGTATGCATGTATGTACGTATGTTTAGTAAAACAATTATATTCGTATTATCATAAGCATAAAAAATAGTTTTGCATTTATTATTATTATTTTTATATTTTTAATATATTTGCATACCGCTTTTTATATTATGTAAAGATTTATGTAATTGTATATAAGTATGTATGTATATATATATATATTATGTTTATTTATAAACAAAAAACTCTGAATTTTCACTGACATTAGTGGTATCAATTTATATTTACAAATTAGTGCATTAGCATCAGCAGCGAGTGGCCAACAAAAAAATCTTCTTCGAACTTCTTTTTTGAGGTTTGAGGTTTTTTTATATTTTTATTTGAGCAAATAAGTGGTAGAAAATTGTATGGCATGCTTAGCAAGTAAGAAGGGAGTGATGGGAGCGTTGACATTATTATTATAGCGCTTTATTATACAACAGAAGGCGCTGCTAACAAACAACAGCGCTTCGTTTGAGATTTAAGTAGGAAAGAAAATTGAAAAAAAAACAGATATAAAAAAATTAAAAGAAAAGATAGAAAAAAATAAAATAAAAAAGAAAAGATAGAAAACAAATAAAAAAAAAGATCGAAAAAAAGGTATGAAAAATAAAAAGAAAAGGGAGAAAAAAAATAAAAAGAAAGATAGAAAAAAAAAACGAAAGATAGAAAAAAAAATAAAAAGAAAAGGGAGAAAAAAAATAAAAATATATAAAAATATTAAGAAAAGGGAGAAAAGGGAGAAAAAAAAATAAAAATATTAAGAAAAAATTTGTATTTGTTTTTTTTTTTAATTTATTTAATATATTTTAAAATTTTTTTTCTCCCTTTTCTTTTTATTTTTTTATACATTTTTTATTTTTTTTCTCTCTTTTCTTTTTATTTGCTTTTTTTAATTTTTTTAATATATTTTTTAAATAACAAAAACAATTAAAATGCTTTTTTTTTAATTAGAAAAAAGTGGTATTGCTTACTATTTTATGCACACAAAAAGTTGAAAACTTGTCTAATGGCGTAAAAACACGCAGCAAACATATGTATGTATGTGCAATAGTATAAGCACATAAGATATTTTATGATTAAAAGGCACCACCCGCTACCAAATCTATGTATGTATATGTGTAAGTGTTTATTACCTACGAAATACGAAAAAATGCGTCAGGGCGTGTTGTTGTTGTCATTATTATTTTGTCAGTACTGCTTTGCATTCAGCATACGCAGTTGCGCTATACATTTCAAATATATTTACATTTGTACATTTGCATGTATATGTTTGTATGCATATGTAAATATGTATTATATATTATATGGTATTATTAATATCATATACATACTTATTAGCCGTACATGTTGTTGTAAATCTATATATGCACACACATATAAAGTATTTATATACATATATGCATATGTGTGTTTATATTTAATATATAAGTGCAGTAAAGAAATCTTAAGAGTAAAAATTACATCGACAGTTAAACAGTTGAGAACAGGCACCCCCACCCCACCCCATCCAATCACTAACACCCAACCAACGCAAATGCATTGACATGTTTTCAACATTTCTCCTCCTCAACTCACCACCACTACTACTGCTCATTTGAAACGAGACGAGAGCGCGCCGAAGCCTAACAACCACTAACTGACCTGTCTCAACTTGCAATTTAATTAATATGCTTTATGTATTTATGTATGTATGCATAATATTTATGTACGTACCATTTAATATAAAGTTATGTTTAATATATTTATATATATACATTTATTTATTTGAAAAAAAAAAGAGAAATAAACTATGCATATTTTCTTCAAAGCTTACAACTGAAAATGTTTAAGAAAATATTTATAAAAATTAATTCAAAAAACAAAAAAGTAACGCACTTGCAGGCAAATAAAAATTCAAACGCCTTCTATTCTATGATTCTTCTACTTCCTAAAATACGACCTACAAAACTACTAAAATATAAGTGTAAACAAGTTCCAGCAGTTGTGGTAGTTACTGTTATTGTTATTGGTGGGTATTAAAAAAAAACACCAAGTTATTTGTGAAATATGAAAGATCTTTTGTTTTTCATTTCATTTCATTATTATCGAAAAATGAAAAAGTTAGCTTATTAATGCGCTTTATACATTTTTAATTATTTTGCCAAACCTGCACGCTAGCAATGTGCTAGTTTGCTTGTGTGTAGGTGTGTATGTATATATTGAAGTGTGTATTTTGCAACGATTTGCGTCAAGGTTTCACTTTTTAACACCTTGTTTCGTTTTACAGCCGATCGAAATCAAATCAAGTGAAATTAAGGTAAACAAAAGTGTATTATTATATATATTTTTTGTATACTTTCAAATGTATGTACGTATGTTTCCTGCACACACACATATATTCATTTTGCTACAATAATAAATTGCCGCTGAATTAGTTTGTTACCAAATGTGTGGCAACCTCAATTCATTTATTTATTATTTATTTAAATAATAAAATTGTGCGGGGCGTGGCAACAGCAGCGCTGGAGTGACAGGCTGGCCACGCGCTAGCGCCGCTGCCCACTTTAGTGCCGCCGCTATATTCGTTCTTTGTAAATGGTAAATGTACGCTTTGTTGTTTTTGTTGTTATTTTTGCTGCTGCTTGTACCCGCTGCGCTCATCAAACGCTTTATATGCTTCATTAAAATACATAGATTTTGTTGTTTACTTTTTATTTTTTCTTCTTTAAATTAGCTTCAAAGTCGCATTCCTTGCAATTCTTTGTCTCTTAGGTTTAATCCGTCTAGTTTGTATCCTCTTTGTGTTTAAGGATATTTGTTTTGTCCAGTTAGTTTTGTATGTATGTATGTATGTATGTTTCTTCGTTCATTCTTCTCAAGTTCAAGTCACTAGTTTATTTATTGTTTTTCACATTTTTTGTTTTTTTTCCTTTTTGTTTTCCTAAAACTTAAAGTAGTTTATTGTTTGTTTTGGTTAAGAAAAATGATATCACAAAAATTTAAAATGTACAAATGTATGTAAGTATGTATGTATATAGTAATTTTAATTTAAAAAAATATTATATAAAAAACTATTAACTAATAGGCATTGCAATGGAAGCAAAATTAGACTTGTTTGCAACGCTAAAGCCGCAAAGGGCAGAGTGCCGGTTTTTCGTTTGCCAAAAAAGAGGGCAAATTCAAGTGCGTGGACTTGCAGCAGGGTGAGTGCGTGAAGAGTTGCACAAAATGGCGCGCACATTAGGATGCTTTTTGTTCTACTCTCACAAATAACTCACGCTCTAGCACTCTCAGAAATAATCAATTAGTTGGTACGAATTGTAATTTAAATACGTACTTACATATAAACACATACATGTAAGTATGCACGCATATTAGGAAAACAAAAAAAAAGAATAATTATTTTAAAAGCTTTCAGTTGGGTTGTTGTTCAGCGTCCATTCTAATTCTTCCATTACTAAGTTTTTGTTTTTTTTGTTTCTTGTATGCGCTCAGTGTTTCAAATTGTTGACTTATCACCTACGTTTTAACAAAATCGATTAATTAATAGCAAATAGTTATAATAGCAAGTTTAGTAGTATCTAATTAAAATTAATGATCTGAATTGTTTATCATCATTAAATGTTATAAATATTAAACAAATATTTGTAAGAACTTTCTTCAAGTAACAATTTTACTACCGCATTTTCATCATCATATCCAACTACTGCACTTTGCTGCGCTTTGCACTTTCCTGCACATGAAAGCCTGTCGTCTGCCTGCGCCTGCCTTCTCGCTTAGTTCGATTTCTCGCTTTGCATAGTAATCGCACTAATTCGGCAATGCCGCCTTAAGCTTTGTATGCAGACTCAAAACGAAACATATTTTACAAAAACAATGTTTACTTTTCACAATTCACGCATTCACCCGGAAGGCGTGAGCTGCTTCTAACACGCTAACAACATTTCAATGTGATTTCACATTTTCAAAAGCTTTTCTACTCTCCATGCACGCTGACCGCTGCTACGCTTCGGATGACGCCGTTGTTGCACAATACGCCGTCGACGTCCCCTCTTCGTGTTCGCAATCATCACCACTTCTGCACCATCGTTGACTGTATTGAAAAAATCATTGCCGCCTTCAGCATCCTCTCCACCACCATTCGCTTGCGCGACGGCCGGCCGCACGCCCCATAACGGCTATCAATCTCTCATTAGGCTACGCAAACGCGCCAAATATTCTTGATGTCTGCGCATCTGCTCTTTGAGCACCTCTTTCGTATCACATAGTTGCTGATTTTCGCGCGTCAGCGATTCGCACAATTTCGCCGCCTCACGCAATATATTCACCTTGGGCGCACGCTCCTTATCCTTAATGCTGGGTATTTGTTTCTTTAGTTCTTCGAAAAGATTCTTGAGACCGATGCGACGCTGTCGTTCCATATCGTTATGCAAATTGCGTTTCTCAATGGTATCGGAATTCTCGTCGAGACTGTAATGACGTCGCACAGTGCCACCGACAGCGACTGTTAGTGCACTCACACCGCCACCGCTATTAACACTGTGATGGCCGTGCTTTAACGACTTCTTGCCGCGATGTTTCTTGCTCGGCGGCAGCGTATAATCCAAGTCACGACTGGCATCAGCAGCATTGACACTACCGTGCACGGTCAGACGTTTACGCGTTTTATCGCCAGTTCCAGTGATTATATGACTGTGACCGTTGGCGTCGGCGCTTAGTGCGTTGGCCTGTTGTTGCTGCATGAACTTGTTGGCATAGGTAGTGGTATTGCTTTGGTACGGCGTGCTGGAAGGTGAAGGGTAGCGTGAGGTAGCAACTGACTTGACCGGACTACTGCTGGCCGGCGTGTAAGGTAGGGTGTAGGAGCCGCGGCGGCGTGGTGGGATGGTGCGTATGCCATTGGGATTCTTGACGATACGCCCCGTTGAAAACCGGTAGCCGACTTTGTGTTCGATAGCGCGACGATCACGATCGGAGGGGTTTGTGGGTAGCTTTTTATCACTGACAGACACAACGTCGATTTCCTCATCTGCAAAATAACGAGAGAAAAACATGGAAAACTTTATTATTAGAAACAGGGTTTTAGAAGGAGTAATTCAAAAACAAACTTATGCGTAAATAAAAAAAAAAAAATTATAATCAATGATGAATCTGAACCCCCCTCCCATCAATCTTGTACAAAGCTGCTGCCACTTATATGATTTTGCATCTTACAAATCATATAATATATTGCTTCTAATTGCGCTGGGGGCAAGTAGTGATGGTGCAAGGCAGCAGCCCATCTCAAATCCTCTGAAACCCAGTATCATAAATCTCGAAAAAGAGCGCAAAATCGGATTCGACAACAAATTGAGAGACACATAAATCAACAACATAAGTTTGACGTCATCCCTCGTACAGTCGGGTACATGCACGTGTACGCTCGTGAGTATAAAACCATTGGTAGAGTTACCAGAACACGGTGAAATTTATGTGGCAATGAATTTATATGTAATACTTGCTAAATGGAGCAATACGTTAGAGGTATAAAGAAAAAAAAACAAAAAACAGAGGTGTGCGGAAGCACAAATCAGCGCGAAGAGACAGCCAACCAACCACCCACTCAGTCAGGCACAGCAAAAAGCGAGCATAAAAACTATTATAGTGTATACTCAAATGCTAAATATATCAGCTATGGTCGATGAGACGACAAGCGTGTGGAGCATTAAATATAAAATGTCGATGGCTTTAGGGCCAAGTAACTTTACATATTGAACAACACGACGGCCTGACGGCTGTAGCTGCGGCTGGCATCGAACTGAGCTGTGGGTGGGGCCGCCTATGGACGTCAGCCCGCGGTATGATGTCACTAAGCTGTAGCCCAGCTAACAATGTTGCAACCGCCGCAGTCACGGACAGAAAGCAAACACTCTTCCACCCGAACACATAGGCAGATGTCAGCTGTCGCCGCAGATAAGGTATTGTAAGCTTCTACAAACACACACTCGCACAATTTGTTTGTATACTCATGGCAAGTGAGTTATATAAAGCTTACACTTGAGTGCAAAATGAAAGTAAGCGGTGAAATACCAAGTTTTAATATTTTTTTTAATTTTTTTATTTTGTTTTTAATTTTGTTTTATGATTTTTTTTTTCTTTTTTTCTTTTTCTTTTTTAATCTTTAATCTCTTTGAAAATCTTTTTAATTCTTAAATTTTCGTTTTTAATCTTTAATCTCTTTTAAAATCTTTTTAATTTCTAATATTTGTTTTTAATTTATTTTTTTTTTTTTTAATTTTTAATTTTTTTTTTTTTCGAAATGTATTAAACTTTCATGATTTGGAGATTTTATTTAAATTGTTTTTATTGCAGAATGCACTGTTTAAAAAAAATATATAAAAAGTTAAATACCAAAAAAAAGGTTGAACTTCTTAATTCTCCGTGCTACTACTATTTTGAACACAGCTGTACACACATACATACATACTTTTAATGCGGATTAAAGTATATATCCATCTATGTAGATAAATACAAAAAAAATGCAAAAGAGTAGGTGAAAGGTATCAAACTTCAGGAAGCAAATGCTGTTCATCACCGCGCTGTTCTGTCGAAAGTGGGCGTGATTAGCATACGGAAAAAAGGTATTTTTAAAATAGCTTGTTTCCACTGCTCGGCATGGTAGTGAAAGCCTACGAAATGACAGGAAGAAGATGATGTAAATCACAAAAACCTAAAAATAAATGTGATTAGCTTTTCTTTTTTTTTCTCTTTTCCTTTTCGTTTTTGCTGCGACTGTCAATATGTGAGATTTGAACTCACTAGACCTAAG
This sequence comes from Anastrepha obliqua, assembly GCF_027943255.1. Lineage (NCBI taxonomy): Eukaryota > Metazoa > Arthropoda > Insecta > Diptera > Tephritidae > Anastrepha > Anastrepha obliqua. The sequence continues at coordinate 68,093,170 of NC_072893.1, forward strand.
CGAATTGTGACATTTGTATAGGATGAACGGCAGAAAAGGCATTCGATCTATGTAAACCATAAAAAGGCAGTTTTATGGAAAATGTGAAAAATAATAAATGCCGCAAAATTCAAGAATTTTTAGGTTAGAAAAAAAATTAGCTGGCGACATAATAATGGCGCCAGCAAACTACACATTTCTTAACATAGCAATAAAATGTGATAGCAAAGTTTGAGTGCATGAAGAAATAAATAATCGCAACAATTTCATAGTTGCATGTATGAAAGTTGAATTGCGCGATTTTTGGCGTCAATCGGGCAAGGCAACAAATGTACCATATGTAGGTAGCGCAGTGCAGAGTTTGCGAACCCAAAGCTGAATGTGCTCATACAAAAATGGTGTTGCACCAAAAAAAAAAATTAAGCGCCTGTCAACAACTAATAAAAGCTTTGCTGAATTAGATTAGTCGAGCACTAAAGAACCGTCGAAAGTGCAGAAAAGTCAAACATCATAGTAACAATAGGGCTGAGACTGAGGCTAAAATATTGCAAGTGGGTTAATGGATATGATTTTTTTTCGTTATTTTAGTCAATGTAGCAGTTAACGAATTACAGGCCAAAGTAAATTACATAAGTACACCCGAAAAGAAAATAAATATAGACAACAACAGAGGTCAAATGTAAAGAAAAAACTCATTAAACCAACACAAAATTTGCTTAGTTACAAATATATGTACATATGTATGTATGTTAGCCTAGAATGCATGAAATGAATTACTAATTAAAAATCAAACACAAAACCAAAAATGGTGATACTTCAAACACAAAGTAACTAGCAAGAGATTCCACAAATGAAAGGGGTGGAAATATCAGACATAAAGTAAAAAGCTAAAAAGCAACAAAAACATGGCTTACGGTCTCCAAAACACAACCCACAAACTGCTAAAATGCTAAAAGACTAGAATTTTGAAAACGTAGTGTAGTAAAAAAACTACATAGTCCTCAAAAAACTTGTATTTATATACATCTACACCCATATATGCCAACCCACTACAAACAAGCGGCAGCAACACACCCCTTCTCGGCAGTAAAACCACAAAAAAAACAAAGAAAAATCAACAAATTGCACACAGACACCTACCAAAACCAAAGCTAGCGCCCACCCACGATTGCCCCCACCATGCGTGGGATGATGGCTAGACCCCAAAAACTACGCCACCACTACACTAATACGAGCACTACACTAATATGAGTACTACACTAACAATGCTGCTACGGCACACTACACCAATAACGATGGATGCTAGCGGCAAAGTCAACACAGTGCGAGTACGGCACACAGCTGATATGCTGCTCGGAGATGGGACTCAGTTGAGATGAAGAGTGTGAGCGCCACAGCACACGACTCGAAATGCTTTCATATTCATACACATATACACATGCAGACGTACACTCATACAATAATAGCAACAACAATACCAACATAATATCTATTAATGTACGTCAACAGCAGCAAGCGACACACTTAACTCATCTTTTTCCGCATAGCAACAGTAAAATTTTCGCAGTAAAAGAAAGAAAGAATTTCTTTTTGTATACTTTTCAAGCCGTGCAGGGTAGGCCGCTACTCTAAGTTCAATTCGTTCAATTGACTTTGCTTTGGTAGTTTGGCGTAATGGTATAATGGGCCAACTTTGCGGCTAATGTCGATGAGGTGTGATGGTGGTGGTAATGAGAGTATATCGTTTGCTATGTGCTTGTGTGGCATGTGTGTGTGTGTGAGTGTGACGTTAGCTGACAGGCTGGCAAACGCGTGAGCAAGCAACGAGTCATGTGCTGTAGCGAAATATAATAAATGAGTAAAACGAGCAAAACTGGCATGAAATAATGAAATAAAAAGAATCCGAGTGATGAGGGGAGGAAAATGAAGCAAGCCTAAGCACTATAGTGTTGGCAGCCGAAAATGTGATACGTTAAGTGTATTTATTTAGGGTAAACTTATAACAAATAACTATTTCTGAGTTTTATCCTATTTAAAAATTGCCATTTACTTTGACATAATTAAAGGAAAAAAATTACTGTTAAAATTTTGCCAAGTTTTTAGATAATGTGTTCCACTTCTCAGCTTAACCAACGCGCTTACGCACTTTATTTGTGATGAAATATGATTGCGTTATGCCCATTCAATAAGCACGCAGCGATTTTCTACATAATGAACCAAATGTTAGCTTTCGGTATTTTAGCTTTCCACTTTCTGCCTTCCTTCCTTCCTTTTTGGGTCATACAGCCGCCTTAATCTCACATAGCCTCTAGAGTTTTTGAATATTTTTGAAATTAATTTTATTTTAATTTCATGTTATTTTAAATTATTCTTGAATTTTTTAATTTTGTATACCAATTTTATAACAATAATTTTAAAATTTATTACATTATTTATCAATTTTAAATTTTTCTTTTTTCGAATTTTCTTGTCTGAATTTCATTCAATTTTGACCGTTTGTTTTTAATATTGACGTTTGATACATTTTTTTTGTAATGTTTTGTACTATTAATTTTTTAGAATTTTTGTTCTTTTTTTTATTTATTTTATTTCATTCATTTTTTTTACATTTTTATTTTTATTTAAATTTAGTGATTATTATATGTTCTGTTCTTTTTTTATTTTTTCTATTGCATATATTATATTTTTATTTATGTAATTTCTTTGTTTTAGTTTTTATTTTTTTACTTTACTTCTTTTACTTTATTTTCATTTTTAATTTTATTTATTTATTTCGTTTTACATCTTTTTTATTTCCTTTTTTTATTTTTTTTATTTCCTTTTTTATTTTTATTAATTTGTAATTTCTTATTTTTTGTTGCAATTACATTTTCTAATTATTATTTTAATTTACTTTTTTATTTGTTATTTCCTTTTTTTTGTTTGTAATTACAGTTTTATCGTTTTCATGTTGTTATAAATTTTTCCTTGATTTTTCTTATGGTTACTGATTTTTGTTTTTGTGATTTTGTGTTGAATTAATAATTAATTTTTAATTTTTTTTAATTTTCACATCTAAAGGGTAAATGGACGTGCATTTGCATGAGCAGGTTACTTTCAGTAGCTACGTGTGGCAATCCGCGGAAATGAAAATCGCTTTAATTTTCATTTATTATGTTCGCAAATATCTGTTTAAACAAATTTTTTTTTTGTATGATCATAGGCAACGCTGATACACGCCAGGAGGGCGTGACGTGCTTGTGTTACGTAAAAACGTAAAATTTACGCAAGCAACTTGACTCTTTAAATAGAGCACGCCCACGTGCGGATAGTTGCCCTTTAATCGATTCACACACCAACAAATTATAAAGAATTCTACAATCTCACTGGCCGTTATCGCCGCAAAGATTAGAAATATTTTCTCGAGTCTAGTTGCGATGTGCTGTCAAGCGCGTAAACGCACAAAATTAAAAACTAGCAACTGTACGCTCGCGGCATTTATCTCCACAGAATCAACTGCTGATGAGTGAATTTCGGAAAGATAAATGTGTAGAAAATCCTTTCAATCGCGTTATTTCAGTAGAGATCTTTTTAGCAATTTTTCAAAATCAGTTGCTAACTACAATTCAGAAATGTGTGCATATGTACATACCTATTCGCTAATTTAATTACGGCAAAACTATATCACAAACACAGCACAGCACAGCAAACTGGGCGTATGGGTGACATCATGCAGTGTGCTAAAAAAAGTATGCGGATTACAGTTATGGCCTTTAGGTCGAGAGTGTTAGTTTTGCGGGCAACAATTCGTATTTTTTCTATTGTTTTTTGTTTTTGCAAAAACGTGTTAAATATTTGTAATAGCAAAAGTACAGTAAAGTAGCTGTCGCTAAGTTTGGTTCAAAGGCGTTTGCGTTTAGCAAGCAACCAGGATACTACAGTAGCTACAGTTTCAGACGCAAAGACTTACGCACAGCCTCTCAGTTGCATAATTACAATTATTACTTCCGCTGCTTGTGCCGTAATGTTTACTTAAGTATCTACATATGTAGGTGTGTGCATAAAATGCTGATAACTTCCCCTCATGTGCAAGAAATGTTCGTACATATGTATGTATATTATGTATGTGTTAGGATGTAAACTAATGCCGACATTTAACAAGGATGTTAAGCTCTTTTTCTCGGCTTAACATCGACAAATTTTTGCATACAAAATATAACATATGCCATGTTATTAAATTTATGTCAACACAATTAATGTCATACATTAAGAATTATGTGTGTTCAGCCGCGAGACACCGGAAATACAAACACATAAGACATAAATAAGTGTGTGTTGAAAGCAGAAATGAACGCAAGTTTTCGCTATAGCGTTAGAAAAAGTGTTGTTTACGATATTCCTGTAGGGCCAGGTCACAGGTTGCGTGATGAAAACCAATAATTTTTCCCGAAAGTGTTTTATACAAACTTATTTAGCTTTAAACTATTTGCTTTATAATTAGTTTCTAGATTAAACAGTCAAGTAAATGGCCAACAGGTAGCAAAGTACTAGTTGCAAACTGGTGTAGTTGTTACTAGTTGCAAAGTAACTAGTTACAAACTGGGGTAATTGCTGCCAGTTTCAACAAACTTATTTTTTTATAATCAACTTTAAATGTTTTGCATCTAATTCTTGAATCTTTACGAAAAAGTAACTCAAAATAAATGATTTTTTTTTTTAATAATTCGTTTCGTGTAAACATATATTTTTCTTATATATATATTATATATGTATGCATATGCACACGCACGTACCTATTACTAATAGAGTAGAGTAATTTCAGTAATTGTAGAAAATAATAATATAATTTATGTAAACGCACGCTCATAATCAAATCAAATTTCCAATACCATTAATACTAATTTTCAACGCCCGTGGCATATACACCAAAAGCTCATACTCAGCTATGTATATAAGACACAAAATCAATTTTAACAACACACAAGAAAACTAAAACGATTTGGATTACATAAATAATGATTAATAAACAGTCGGTATGAAGCGCATCCAGGACAAGTAAAAAATCCATAAAAAATATGTATCTATGTTAAGAACAAAAAATCCGAAAGAAATGGGGCAAACTGAACCCAAATCTCTACACACGAACCAAATTTCAAATAATTAACCACCAACTACCTACCTACCCTGCAATTATGCACACCACCATGAAGCATTAATAAAGTAAGTAACAAAAGCAACAGATGGAAGATTAATTGAAATTTCGATCAATTATGATTATCGAATTTGGCTACCACAACAGTTTCGTTTCACAGAAAAGAGAGCAACAAAGAGCGAAAATGTAGAGTAATGCTATTCACGAACTGTAAGTAAAAGCAGGCAGTGGTGATGGTGGTGGTGGTGGTAGGTAGGTGGTGATTAATCAGCCGACCGGCATGCATTCACCTTAGTTATGCGCTGTGTGCGTCGCCTATTATTCGGTATACTTTGCGGTCTCGTGATTAATAGGTAACGATATAAAACAATAAATGCAAATGTACAATATGACAGCATTTCTCCTTCACTATGCCATTTTTTTTTTGTTTTACCTATTGTCGAAAATGTTATTGACCGTTAATACTAAAAAATGCGTAGACGTTGATGTATTGGCTATGGATAGTTGTGTGCAGTAGCAAAAGTTATAAAACCGCTTTTGAGCAAAATACAAAAAACTACTTTTTAAATTAACAAAAAAATTTATACAAAAAACTAAGCAATAAAAAAAACTTTCTTTACGAAATACAACTATAATTGAAACTTTAGTAGCAATTTGAGTTTAATATTTATATTTCTTCTTTGTCACATTTTTATAACGCTGGTATATCTGTTGCCACCAGTGCTGCCATGTTTACGCAGTTGCTTTTGCTATTGGTTTTTTTTTTTTGAGCTTTTTTCTAGCGTAAGTAGTAATCACAGGGGAATTCGCAATCCACTAACACCGGCACCACTTGACTGGTATGTGGTGGAAAAACCATGCCACCAGGCGACACGCATTTTCACATGCAAGCATATGTGCCGACATACATACATACATACATGCACGCACTGCAGCTATAGCTGCTAAATTACTTAATTCACTTAATACATTATCGAATAGAAATAAAATATGCGGGCCAGCCAACTACCTAGCAAGCGCTTGGCAAAAATGCACATACAGGCAGAGAGATCTATATGTATGTAGGTATACTTGTATGTATGTAAGCGCACGTCTATTTTCACAGCAGGCAAAATAGTCGCCGCATAGACGGCACTTACACATAAAGCATATTGTATAAGCAAGTTTAATGCTACGTAATTATATTAATTATGATGTGTAAATGAGTCAAACATTCATATGGCGATAATATTTTACGAATTTTCCAAGACAATACAACCGAACAGCAGCAAAAATACCTTTCAAGAAAAAGCAAAGAGCATTTCCTGCGCATACAGCATATGCGGCAAACTGGTCCGGTAGAAACCACATTTGCACCAGTTGAAAATACGCCAGCAAAAGGCGAGGAGTGCAGTTCAGCGCACTAGACAGAAGATGCAGCTTACTGGCCTCTTGGTTGGGGTAAACTCGAATCATTTCGGTACGTAATGCCATGGGAATGATGATGACGACCGATGACTAGACCGAACTGGGAGGATTCATTCTCCCGACAGTCGGTGCTATGTTATCGAAACGACCCGGACTTACTATATATGCAGCATTCCCCATGCTTGTATGGGAAATATCTTTGATACAACAACTTGAAAAACTGCTATAACAATGCCAAAAAAAAAGAAAAAAGCACGGCGAACAACCTATCGTTACGAACTCAATAAAAGCGGACCACTTAGCAACTAATGTATCTCCTTGTTGGGTCTGTAAGCAGTGGTTATGTGTGTAATGTCATTTACTATATGCATTCATGCGGCACATAATTACCACTAATTGCAGCAGGTAAGTAAGAGACAGGCCAAATGTGTGTACAAGTTTGTAGAAAAAAAATGTAAAAATGAAAATAAAAATATTTTTTTTGAAATGTGCTTCTTGACAACAAAAATTATAATTGCACTATGTAGTATATAGAAAACTTGAGAGTTTGCTTTCGAATTTCCCCTATGCATTGCGATAACCACTTAAATTTAACCGACATTTAAAACTTTATAAGCTCGCATATCTGGTTTTTACTTAATAGCTGACAAAATGTCCCCAATGTAATCAAATTACAGATGACTGCTGTCGGAGCTACAGATGACTGCTGTGCGCTTGTTAATCAACGGCTTAAATTCAATTTGTAACGCGCGCTGGAAGCCGGGCCTAATAATTTATTTCTACTTGCATTCAAATTACAATTGAAAAAGTCCAAATTTTATATCTTACCAAAAAAAATCCTTAATCGTTTCATTCATTCTTAGAATTAACGCTTCGCGATAAGTTGAGTGTGGCGCCACTCATAGGAATGAATGCACTTTGTATTCAAATTAATTAAAATTGCTGCAATTAACTTTAAACACTTGGTTTTTTAGTTTTACGATTTTTTGCTTGTCGTGTGGAAAACGTGTTGAATGAGTGTTAATTAAAAGTTTCGCAAAAGTAAAACATTAAATAAATAGAAACAATTTTCACGTTCGTGATGAAATACGAGTAGACTAATGCTTGTATGTAAACTTTATTGGGCGCGGAAAAATAACTTGAACGTCTTCCTATGTATTGAGTGAAGCTTTGGTGAAATCGAATTTGCGACTTATTATTATTAGAAGGCCATTACGCACTCGAGTTATAGGTTTTTTTTTTTAATTTTAGCACAATTTCGGGTTTGTTGCGACTTACTCGCGTGCCAATGTAATGCGGAATACTGAAGTATGCCAAATGCAACAAGTTATTAAGTACACCAAATTCAACTAGTTATATAGTAGAACGAATGCAATTAGTTATGAAGTGGACCAAATGCAACTAGTCATGAAGTGTATCAAATGTTACTAGTTGTATAGTTTACCAAACACGACTAGTTACAAATTACACCAAATACAACCAGTTGTAATTTATGTAAAATGTAATAAGCGCGGATTTTACTAATATGAGAAATAGAAAAATGTGTATCACTCAGACTCAGCTCAATTGCCTCAATAGCAACTTATGTACTGTACATGTACCTCTGTACAGGCGGCAAGCGACAAACGCCAGAAAACTAAGCTGAAGAAAAGAGACAATCATCGCTAGCAACAGCGAAGACAGTTAATATGTATAAATTTAAATTAAATGCAGATTATAACATTTATAATCAACTTTGCTTGGTGATATTGAAATCGGTAAAACCAGCTGGAGCTGGAATCAATATACATACATATGCATAATATGACTATAGTTAACATTAAAATGAATATGTAAATATGTTCATATGCACATAGAAACTGATGTGTGTGCACATTCACAGCTAAAGTGATTTCTCAGAAAAATAGCTGCTATCTAAAATTTCAAATGAAATGCCTCCAATGCTGATGGCATAAAGACTGCAACGCAGCATCTTTAAGTGGAGGCTTGCACGCGCAATACTGAGCATTTAAAAGAATCACTTAATATAGGCAAAGATTGTAGAACGGGAATCCTTAAGATGCAGATATGCATGCATGGATGGATGTAACGACGACGGCCAATGCAGTTGGAAAAAGTCATTAATTTGAAATAAAAAATAATGATAAAAGGCAAAAAGGTAGTCAGCGTACCGGCAGGTAGTACAGCGTGACAAGTGGCATGCCGAACAAATGGAGAAGAACGAGCAAAAAATAAAATAAAAATAAATTGAGTGTTGCGACGCTTTTGCGACTCCAACGCAGCCGGCCGGCTGGCCGGCCTAGCCAATAACTTGTGTGGTTTGCGTGGCAACAGGCATTCATACAAACAAACTTACGGCAAGTGATCTTAACTTGCTATGCTATGTGTACGATGGTCAAAAGAGATCCGAAAAAGGTATTGCCGGCATAGCAAACATTATGTCGTCATCAGGAGATGAGTATCATCAGCGCATTAAAGGTGAGTGAGATAGGCGAAGACTTTTAATGGTGTGCTGCCAACACCATGCCGCTTGTTGCAGTCACAACTTGATGGCATGCTGGGGATTGTTGCCAAATTGGCGGCGGTAACGTCATGTCGAATGCCTGCTATAGCTGGTTCGAGGCGGCGTTTCTGTCAAACTCATTAACATATGAAAGGAAAAAAAGGAGTGCGCGCAAATGGAGGGAAAACTAAAAAGCCATAAACAAATAAAAATTAAAATAAAAAACTAAACTTAAAAAATTGGAGAATCTTGCATGTGGTATGCTAAGAATCTGCAGTTACTTTAGCTCTGTGCAGGCACATTTCTTTACAGAAAAATCAACAAAGCAATCATCTTTAAGCAGGATGATGCGGCAACTTCACGAACATCCCTGTTTGTGTGTATTTGCTTGGCTAACAGAAAGCTGCTTAGCGGCATACCAAGGAAACAACACAATGCACACAAGCCGCCATGTTGCATTGTCATTTTCTCTACACACTTAACATTTCACATTATAAATCATACGCTCACCTAAACTTATGCGCATTGGTACATATGAGTGTGCATGAGTGCCGCCAATAGGCAGCTTAGAAACTTCAAAGCAGCTGCAGCAAAGTGAATGTTGCTCTGCGTTGATTGTCTGGCTGCTGCTGCTACGTCTATCTATTACACTGATTGGCTGGCTGGCTGAATGGCTGGCAGACAACTCAAGCAAAAATGAATGGCACTTAGCAACCGTGCAAAAAGACAACAACAAACAACCAACAACCAGTAATCGCAAAAACCAAACACTAGTCACCACAGCAACTCAGCAACAATCCGCGTGACGTGCAACTTGTGTCTGTCTGCTCATGCTACATAAAAATGCACATACATACACACAAACAAGTTCGAGCAACAGTCGAGAGCTGCTGACTCGCTTACAGCTACAGCTTGTAATCTAAAAATCTCAATTCGTTGACCCAAATACCATGGGTCTGGGGTAAACTACAACAGCAATTCGCGCAAACGACCTCCAAAAATATGTAGTTTTGCCCACCCGTCAGCCAATGCAACCTCCCAACAACGTTCCATTCTCCTGTCACTCTCTACCCCAATAGCTGCAATCGACTCTACTCTACTCTACCAGTAAGTGCAGCAATGTGCACTTTTCAAACGAGTGAATGGTGGTGGTCTGCTTGCCGCAGCTGCTGATGGCATTCCCAAGTAGTAAAATAAAAAAGAACAATTGAAGTAAAAAGTTGCAAGAAAATCTGTTGCCAAGGAGTGGGGTAGAGAGAGAGAGTAAGAGCGAGCGCGAAGTTTTTGCTTGTGTTCACACTGGTTTGTCGACTCTCTATTCAAGTCGTATCTTTTAGCAACAACTGAAGCCGGTTTTAAGTGCCCCACTGCATGGCAGCTTCCCTCTCCACCAATCATACTCCTCGATGAGCAAACTGCAAGCTTCGCAAGAATCTACTGCAACAACTGCAAAAGCACCATTGTTACGGAACTTCTTTAGCTCATCACAACACACGCAAACACCATCATTTTTTTATTGCTGGACACAATGTTGCTAGACATGATGCTACACCGCAGGAATGCAACAATACTGTATGTCTGCCGTGTTAACTGGTTTCAAAAGCAAAAATAACAAAGAAGAAAACAATTAAAGAGATAAATATTTTAATGGCATGTTATGTTATAAATACAGAGAGAAAAAATGGAGCCATGTGAAAAAACATCGGCAGTGAAAGATGCGCTGGAAAGCAAAGCACGCCAAGGCAATGCAGTTGCTATTTGGACATTTTAGGGCAGTAATAAAAAAAAGCTTTTCTCTATTGGATTTATTAGTGTTGCTGCTGTTTTTTTTATCTTTTTTAAGTGGAAATAAAATTGGCAACGGCTCTGAAATAGGCAATTAGCGGTACGAGCTTGTGCCAAGACATTGCCAATTTCGATTTATTTATGGCTTGTAACAAATAAATGAATAAATGAATGATTGTCTGCACAGTTCGCGATGAAAGTGGTAATAGATAAAATTTAAATTGCAATTCGCAATAAATGAAGAGGAAAACTTTTTTGTTTCAAATTTACCACGAAATTCATGTGTACAAGTGTATGTATTCAAACGTCATTGTGTAAAGAAATATAGCAAAGTTCACAACATTCGGTGAATTCGTGGCAGAAACTCACTGTAGGTAAGGAAAATATTTTTTTCTAATAGAAGTTGTAATGGCAAAACTCCGAGTGTATTTTCGCAAGGAAACAAGTTTCAAATAAAAGTCATCTGCCTCTCAAGGGCATCATGGAATTGTAGACATCTCAATTTGCAGGGAAGCAGTAGTCAACGCCCCATAAATTGTAGAAGCGAGACATATTGCCACATTTTTTCTACTCATTTATTTTTATTTCTTAAATTTTTATTAATAGTCTTATTTTTAATTCCTTACTTATTTAATTATTTTTAATTTTTTCTTTATTTCCTTTTTATTTTTTTTATTTTATTTTTTTTTGTATTTTGGTTATACTTTGTATTCTTTTTATTGCTATTTCTTTTTAACCTTTTTTTATTTTTATCATTTTCTATTTTCTTTATTATTAATTTTTTTATTAATTATTTTTTTTTATTATAAATTTTTTTTATTATTAATTTTTTTATTATTAATTTTTTTTTATTATTAATTTTTTTTATGATAAATTTTTTTTTATTAATTTGTTTTTTGTTAATTTTCTACTTTTTTTTGTTAATTTTCTAATTTTTTTATTGTTAATTTAATAATTTTTTTATTGTAATTTTTTTTTATATTTATTTTTATGATTCTTTTTTTTTTATTTAAAAAAATTCTCGTGCATACGTTATAAGTCAATACATTTTTATAAGTCAGCCTTTTTTATTTTGAATATTTTTCACGTTTACAATTTCACAGCTTTGTTTATTAGCTTTTTACTATAGACAGTTAACAAGAAAAAGGTGCGCGCAAAAATCACCGAATTCGTAGAAGTTTCATTAGTCTGCCGAATACATTCATTCATTTATTTGCCAACTTAATACCCAGCAGGGAAAACCAAAACTAGTGGAAACGACTGAAAAGAGCCACGTCGCTACTCATTTCGAGGGTATGAAATGCCTTCGCGGTATTGGGACTCAGAGTATTACGGTATTAAAGGCGAAGGGTAAATATATAAATTAAAGGGCACATTATAAAAAAATATTTTTTTTAGGCATTCCTAAGAATCGAAACTTGGTTTCTTTTGAATAGGACAATGCGCGACCATAAGAAAAAATAATTTCTAATAATAACTCCAGAATCGAATTTAAAACCCTTTATTAATGATACACCAATTCTTTATTGAAGTTTTCTTTCCCAAATTTTTTGCTTAGGGGATTTAAGAGTTTCAGAATTTTCGATAATTTAAGAGTTTCGAAATTCACAATTTTTGATTTGGAATTCAATGGAGGTGCACTGGTTCGGTGTAAGTACTTCTTAAGATTTTCGTACCGGGTGAATTCGCCATCTCAAACGGCAATACACACGTCAACACAAATACTTGCAAGAAAAGTCATTAGTATGCAATTCAATTGCGCTCATTGTGGTTTTTCTACAATCACCTAACAATTAATTACACAACAACACTGACTGCCTTACTATAAATAAACTAAATACAATCAACTTTTACAAATTTACGTGCAAATATAAAATGAAATTAATAAAAATGGAAATACAATAAAAGATTGCAATTTCGAATGGTTGAGAAAGCGCCAAGCAAGCGGCAGATTGAATGAAAGGGTCGAAAAAAATAACAAATGCAAATTAAGAAAAAGCATTTATTTATTATTTGAAACAAATTACGACAGTCATCAAATGAAACGCTGAATAGCTGGCATACAATAGCAGAATAAAAATGCGCTTTACCCTGCGAAACTAGTTGCTATATTGATTTGCTAGCAACTTTTTTGCCGGCTGCTAAATTCATCGAAACGAGTCGAATTCGCTGCTTGCTTACCTACTCGCGCGCGCGCCCTTTCTTCTGTCTGTCTCGCTGTCTGGGCGCGCATTCAATTTCTCAAACGGTTGTGTGCACAATAGCAACAAAAGCGGCATAGGAACAAAAACTCACTCGGATCTGTTGCGAAACACTACTACGAGTTGTGTTGCTAAGCCGCGACGAGTTGAGAAAAAATTAAGCCAAGATCAATAGCAATAAAAACGTATACACATAAGTCTATGCGCGCGCGTTTGTGTGTATGTGTTTGGCAACAAGATTAAAACGAATGTTAACGCGATATGGGTATTTTATGATTTTTTTCTCAACTTTGCTTTGCATTAGTTCCTCATTGCAAGGCGAGATTTCTTACAGCAGCAACAGCAGCAGGGGACTGAAAAAATCCGACAGTCAATGAAGGGGAAGCAAGCGGCGAAATGAATGAGCGTTCAGTTCAAAGCGATCGCGGTCGTGGCTATTGTTTATTATAGCAGCGCGACATCGACTGACTTTGCTGACATCGTTGAACCTGAACTCCAATTCCAACCTTTAAGTATCGCGCGACTACATTGAAAACTACTACAAAGTGCACTTGACAGCATTGTTACTTATTTTAGTTTTTATTACAATTTTTTTTAATTTTTTTTTCGTTTTTTTTTTTATTTGGTGTTCGATAAGCAGAAGAAATAAATGAAAAATGCATATTCGGAATATATAAAATGACGCATATTAATAAAAAAATACTCGTAAACTGGTTATTTGGTGTTAGAAATGTGAAAGCAGCGTTTGGTGGGTGCGTAATAAAATTACATCATGAGAGGGGCATGGGACGATTAATTTCGAAAATTTATAATAATAAAATATATAAAATTAACAAAAACATAAAACACGCACACACACAAACATACATACACAGAATAATAAAAAGAAATGCAGTGAAAGCTTGCCAATCCGAATTAATGATTAGTCGGGATTGCCGGATGAAGCTGAAAATTTGAAACTGAACTGAAATGTACCTTCTTCTTTTCTTCATAATTTATGCAAAATTTGTTGTCAGAAATTGTAAAAATATCAACTCTATTAGAAAATTTACGGCTAAATTTGCTCTAAATATTGACAAGCAAATGACGTCGCATAGAAAAAAATAATAACAAATATTTTCCCATTGAAAAAAATACTAATTACTAAATTACAAATATTTCATAAATAATAGTTCACGCATAGCTGGATTAATACACAAGAAAATAAGAGGTACGCCTTCTTGCCTTAACCACGCCTACTTCCCTAAGATTTCTTCGTATATACACCCGATGGTAAAATATTTTTTTTAATTTTTATTTATTTATTTTTTTTGTTTATTATTATTTTTATTATTATTTTGTTTTATTATTTTTTATTAATTAATTTTTTTTTCTAATATAATTTTTTTTATTATTATTATTTTTATAATTATTATTTTTATTATTATTATTTTTTTATTACTATTTTTTTATTTTTTGAAATATGTATATCTATCTACAACAAAAACCATATACCAGAAAGTTTCCATCTTTGTACAAAGTTTTTCAAACATTTTATCACAATTATCAACTTTTAATCCGAATTTTCAGAATTTTTCTGTGTATGCAGTTGTATAGCCCACTGAATTTTAGTCTGACAAAGTACAAGTCTCAAGTGACTACGAAATATCGTTGATTTTCGACAAAAATTTTTTCGCTGACGAACTTATCCTCATTTATTGCTTTAAATGCTTAGCGAAATTTAAAAAAAAACCTTCAATTGCATCATTACAATATAATAATTATAAAGAATATACTTTTTGCTTCTAAATTCGAATATTGCTTTGATAAATTTTTAATGCCACATTCAATCCTGCATAGCTTCAATTCGTATCTCTTTAAGAAAATCGATCTGTTCAATGCGCGCTTCGTGCACTTTAAACAATTTGTATTAAAGAGTTTCATTTAATTCGAACAACTATCGAGTACCCAATGTCTAGAAAGTTCGATCTGGATTTCTAGATAAGTACCTGCTTCGACTGACGATCGTCCGCCGCTAGATCGCTGAATATCGATAAGAACACACATCCAACAACAAACATGCATGCTTGCCCAGTAATTTTTGTGGGAAAGTATTGAACGACGAACTGAAATGCTGAATAATGAATAAAAAGACCTTCAAAAGTATAAAAGACACGCTTAAAATGTATGTCACAGTGGCGTTGGAGTTTTTTCTTTGCTTTTTGTTTTTGTTTTATTGGTTTGTATCGTAAAAGAATACAATATTAGGTGAGAAGTCAGTTTAGTGAGAGTCGAGAAACACAAAAGGTGAATGGCACAGAAGCAATGCGCAAAAATACGGAAGAAATAAAATGAATAAAAATAAGAAGAAGTTAACAATAAAATGAGTGCATAACATGAATGTGTGATTACACAAAAGGTGAAATCAAAATGTTGGAGGAGAAATGGAGAAAGAAATTTCTATGCCCGGCAATTGAATGAAACAGGAAATCAATACAAAA
This sequence comes from Anastrepha obliqua, assembly GCF_027943255.1. Taxonomy (NCBI): domain Eukaryota; kingdom Metazoa; phylum Arthropoda; class Insecta; order Diptera; family Tephritidae; genus Anastrepha; species Anastrepha obliqua. The sequence goes on from NC_072893.1 coordinate 68,108,656, forward strand.
CATAAGTCAAAAGTATTGAAAACTTAAAGGAAATTATGGTGAAAAATACTGAATAAGGCAAGGAAATCAGAGAAAAATATATACATGCATATATATATATATAATTAATTGACAGGAATTTTAGGGAAGCATTTGTATATGAAGCCAGTAAATGAAATCGATAGTCGCCAACCTGTTTGTCAATGCATTACAAAGCTAATTTATTAGTTTCCAGAAATGCGCAGACCGCACGAAAATACCCGCAACAGGAAAAAATAGAAAAAATAGATATTTACGTGAGTTTCCTCAAAGTGCATGCACGATGCATGATAATTTCAGCTTTCCCTTGTAGCAGGCAAAACTATTGTAAAGTGAAAAGTGTTAAAAATAGTCACTAACCAAAAACCATTTTAAAATTTACTGAACTCAAATAGGAAAAGTATTTAATTCTCGGTGCAATAATTTTATCGCAAAATTTACACAAGCGTCGAATGCCTACAAAACAATTAGGCCAATAAACTACAGCCGACCCATGTACCAAAATAGCCACATATACACACACACATAACATTTCTGCCCGGTGAGTGTGTGTGAGTCGATTTTGTTGCAGTGACGCGCTGCTGCACCCAAATCAACATTTAGCGCATACATATACATGTATTTAAGAACGACAGCTACAACAACAATAACAACAACAACAACAACAACGGTAGCAAGCAGTTGTTGGCAAGTGAACACATTCTAATAAATTCGTAACATAAGTGAACTGCTTGTGACCGACAGGCATATGACAACATCAATGACTCACGAATGCAGAGCGGAATGACGGAATGACGTCAAAAGCACAGCAGCATTCTGCAAGCAAAATTGGAAATGATGCAAGTTTTCTAAGCGAAAAAGTTTGAAAAATCGAATCATGCAACAAAGAAACTAAGTCATAAGTGCGCATGAGAGTGAAATATAATATCTAACAGCGGGGAATAGCATATCATAAGGCGCCTAATGTTAAATGGAATACATACATATTTAACGCTTAGTCGTATTTCTGTGCAGCTAACATAATTATGTAAAAGTATAACATAGCACTCTCGCATTTACAGTGCAAATTCAAACATGTAATGTAATTGTACGAATTTTAAATTGTTTTTATGGGATTATTGTGGAGAAATTTGATGAAATGTAAAGTGAAAATTTGAGAGACTAGAATCTATACCTGAACGGGAGCGTGAGCGACTCCTAATATTATATTTTTATTACAAATGTCAAAGAAATATACACCTATTTTTTCAGCTTATAATATTGTAAATAATTTCGTGTGAAAAATTCAACATTAATATGGCTGAATAAAAGAGAAGGGGGAAAAATATTTAATGCGAAACTTTCGACTTTTTTAAAGCTGCTCTGTTGGCATTTTGATATTAAAGAAGCCGACGGATTTCTTGTTATTTTATTTTTAATTTATTTTTATTTTTTCTAATTTTTTTATATATTTTATTATTTATTTTTTTTTTTTATTAATATTTTTCTTTATTTTTTTATTTATTATTATTATTTTATTTATTTATTTTTATTTTTATTTATTATTATTATTTTTATTTATTTATTTATTTCCACCTTTCCATTTATTTTTTTTTATACATATTTTTTTATTATTTCTCGTTCACAGTATATTTCATATAAAATCAAAGAAATAATACTTTTGTGAAATGTATTAAAACGCTTTGCTAAGCAACTATTTTTTTTTAATTTTATATTTTTTTCCACCAACTAACTGCTGCATTACGTACTAAGTATGTATGTGTGTGGCATGCACTTCATGCCTGCAAAAGACTACTCATATTGCACCATCCACATTCACGAAACTGGCGTCGGTTTTTTGTTTTGCAAATCAGCCTCGCCGGACAGACCGGCTGTTACCCCTTACCCCTACCGCTCTTATCACTCGCTACATCTGTCTACTTGTCGTACACATTTTTTTGGATTTTTTTTTTGCATGCAAACCAGCCGCCAGTCGGGTTTTCTGTTTTGTTGCAGATTTGCATTTTTTGTTCGCCGCCTTTCTTACTTATTTTGCGAAATTTGCGCGCGCAACATGTTTATCCGGTGTCGGTTAAATTTTAAAGAAATATTCTATACAAGCATAAATACACGCACACACACATGTGAAATATGACAAAATGTGTGGTACTTCAAGCAAATGCCGTATTCGACACAAACGCAAGGCAGGCGTGTGGACGAGGCAGTGGCACAGACACATGTTGCCAGCAGCCAGCCAGCTACGAGTGGCTGTACTGGCGATCACTCGCCATTGCAATTGCGATTTTTCGCACGTTTGGCAGAAATGTCTTGCGTATACGAGTGCGAGCGAACGAAATAAAAAAGCGAAAAAAATTATAAAAAGAGATTAATAAAAGTTATTAAAAAGAATTGGCGGAAAGGCGGCAACGGATGCGCCACGAATGCAGTTTTAATGCATTGCATAGTAAAAAGCGAGAAGGCAGGCGACATCGCCTACATTTGGCGCCGGTTGTGTGTCAACGACACTTGGCAGCTGCCAAAAATTATGAAAGCAACAAACAAGTTAAAAAAAAGCCGTTACAAGCATTCGCCACTTCCTGTGCAGCTATGCACATATCTCTATGTGAGAAACGTTACAAATGCAAGCGATGAAAAAAGCCTTGGATATTTGGACTTTGAGACTTTGTGACTTTTGTAGCCGCCATTGGAAAAAGTGCATTAAGGCGCTGAAAATTTATTTGAAATTAATATTTGTGCTTTAATTGCTTACTACTGCTAAGCGGCAAGCGGGCAGCGCGCACATTACAAATCTGAGGCAGAATGATCAGCGAAGCTGAACCAATTCTAACATGAAGCACGTTACAGAGTCACGCAGACAGACAGTTGTGGAAGAAAAAAAAGAAAATGCATAGCGAAAACGTTAAAAAACTGTGGGTGGAAGGCGGTGCGCCAAAGATGGGTGTGGTGCAACTGCTTGTTAGCGGAAGCGCATAAATGACTTTCAAACAACAAAGAAATTATAAAAACGAAAACGAGAAACAATAAAATCGCACAATTGCAAAAAAGCAGCTGCAGCAGCAATACTAGAATCCCAACGGAGACACGCAAATGCTGCATAACAGTGAAAAATTGCGGCAACAGGCAGTCATTGCACCAGCATTCAACCACAGGCTCTGCACAGGCGGCAGACCGCAGCCGGAGAAAGGGATAGGAGTTGCTGTGCAGCAAGCAGCGCGGCAGCGAATGGCTTAATTGCAAGCAGTGCGGCGCTCGGTTGACTGCATCAGCGATTTACGACGGATTGTTTTGAATTGGAGCTACAGCAGCTGGTGTGCAAGCTATGATGTAGCGCTGGTGCAATGCGCGGCTAGTGGTATAAAAGATGCTGTTGTAAATGAGTTGAAGGCAGCCAGATTGACTAGGAACACGGGGAAACGAAAGACAGCAAGTGGTGGTAGTAGTCCAGCGTATGCGAATGAACGAATCTATGTTGGTTGTGGCTTTTGTCTGCAGATCATTAGCACTCCATTTCTTTTGGTTTGAATTAATTTTGCGTTTTTTTTTTTTTGCATTTTTGTTTTCCTTTTTTGCGTCTTATTAGCGTCATTTGCTTTTTGTTTCGCTTTATTTAGCCTTAAGCCAAAGCAACACTTGCATTTTTCTTCATTCAAGCGGATACGAACTTCATTCATTCAGAAAACCGCAACGGCGAAATACAGACGATAGACAAGGCAGACAGACAGACAGACGGACAAACAGGCAGGCGCAATTGCCAGCATTGTGAAATGGGTTTTCAGGCATAAGTGCGCGTTGTAACCTCAGCGCTTGCACTTTGGAACTGGAATTGAAACTGCCACTGTGGGAGCAACAGCAGCAGCAGCAAAGGCAGTGGCGGCGGCGCAAGCGAACGACAAATGCACAGAGATTAAGATGACGCTTTACCACTGTGTACGTTTTATTATTTTATTTTTGTTTTATTTTATTTATTTTTTTTTTTTTTGGTTTTTACAGTCTGACGGTAAAGTTGTGTGAAAAAATGCAAGATGCGCAAATTCTATATGAATTTCGTGCGGGAATGAATGAACGAGTTTGGATAGTGGAAAGAAGGCAGGAGGAGCACGCACACACGCACGCACACATACAGGCAGAAGTCAAATGTCAGTCTTATTTTTGTGTCCGTAGTATTGAAAATCACACGCCCAAGCGAAAAATTCCCCCCATATGTTGACAGTAAGGCGGCTATCCGCCTAGGCGCCGCAAAGTTTCAGACTGTTGCTGTTGTTGGTGAGGTCTACATACTTTTATGCAGCCACTCAAGAGATCGTGGGAAAATTTGTTTTACATATTGTATATGTATGCATGTATGCAGTATGTATGTGTGTGCGTACTTGTATACAAACAAATGCGCTTGAAGGGTGCAAAAATTCGCAGAATTAAGAATGACAAGAAATGTAAAGCAGCAAGTGAGAAAAATATTTACAATGAAATGAAGTGTTTATATGGTAAATAAATGGACATTTGGTGATTGGTGGCACAGTTGGGTGTGCCCGCCAAGCAGCAGCGACGATTGTGTCATCATTAAAAACAAAATCAGCGGCAACATTGGCGCTAACGCATAATGAAATCGAGAAAAGTTTGTGTAGGTAATATAATAGGCGGCCAAGGGTAGCCAATGTGGTAACCAAAACAAAGTACGCAACAACTAAACAATAAAAAGTCAGATTGTAAACAATAAACACAGCAACAGCTAGTCAAAAGAACAAACAGGCACAAAGTAAATGGAAGAGGGAAAGATGAAAAACAATTACAAACGGAACGCAGCGCACTTAATCAGCTGAAAAAATAAAGCAAACACAACAGAAACATACAAACATACAGACAATAATGTCCAATCACTTGTAGGCTGATTCAAGCACGAAAAATTACATCATCTCCAGAGGCGATCGCCGTGCCGCGACAAGATCATTGTGCGCCCAGACAGACGATTTTACGGCATAAATGCAGCGGCAGTTCGCATGGACACGCGTGTGGGCGGAGGAAACGTGTCTCATACATATCCACATAACTGGTTTCGGCGACAAGTGCATGGAAAGCCGTGACAACGGTGGGTGTAGCACGCATGAATAGCGCTGATGTACATGACTATGCATGTATGTATGCATGTACAAGCCACACAAACACACAACAGAGACAACAACAAAAGCCAGCTTAAACTGGTTTCCATTAAGGCAAATGTAGTTATTAGAATTCATACAATAAATTAGGCTTGGAATTTGAGACGAACATAGACACACACACACACGCGCACATACACAGAAAGGTTATGAATTAATATATAAATGGGCATTACTAAGCGTATGAGTAACATTAATTATTGCAAAGCGACGCAATTTTTGAAAAACAAAAAAAAACACAAATAGAGTGAGAAAAAAATTATAGGCGTAGGAAAAAAATGTTGACTTTATCGGCGCCTTGCTGGCTGCTGCAATGATGATAAGTGCAATAAAAATCACAGCAGCGGCTCATTTCGATGATTTACTGTGGCGACGTCATGTTTACATGCAGGTATGTATGTTTGTATGCATGTGTGTATGTATGTATGTACCAACCAACACATATTTACTATTATATATAGACGCTTATAATTGAAGGGCGCTGTGGTACTAATTCAAACAAATATTTTTATTCCTTTGGTGAAAGAACATTTTACTAAACAAAAAAAATTTAAAAATATACAAAAAAATAAAAAAAACCTAAATAATAATAAAAATAAAAAATAAGCAAAAAATAAAAACTAAAAAAATATAAAAAAATAAATAAAATAAAAATAAAAAATAAATAAAAAAGTAAGAAAAGTCAAATAAAAAAAAAAAAATTTTTAAAAATAAAAAAAGGATACAAAATTAAAAAAAACAAAAAAAATAAAAAAATTACTGGTATTTAATGTAGTTAATGCGAAAATTGTAAATTGTGATTGCTGTGTCGGCACCTAAGTGTATGCTAGAAGAACGCTTATATCCCCAAAAAAGGGATATAGTTGTATGTAAATATCGTCTTAAGCTAAATTAAGTTAGCTGCTAAAAACTTACGGCAAGTACAGAAGCACACTAATATACATATTTTTTTTTTTTGTTTTGGTATTATAAAAATAAATAACTTTTCAGCCACTCAACAAAGAAAAAGCACGTCCCGCAAGGATATTAAGTACTTTACGTGTACGCCGCAGAGCAAATGAATAGAATATTTACATACATACGTATGGAGCTATAACGACGACGCAGTAGTCTGGCAATATTTTACAAGCACCAACAAAGAGTGGAGTGCGCCCAAGACCCTCCCAATCGAAGTAGACAAAAAGCACAATGGATGCTGAAATGTGCGCAAATACGCTACGACAGAATGACGCATGCAATAAAAATGATGTATTATGTTGCAGTAAAATAGAGAGAACGAACGGGGAAAATACTTAAAGAGTAGCTCTATGTGCCTGGGAGAATGTCGTATGTGTGTGTGTATGCGCACGCCAATACATCCATTGTTCAGATTAAGACCCACCCAATTGCGTCTGCAAAAAAAAAGGCCAGCAGACACAGCAGTTACAACAACAATAAAAAAACAAATCCCAGATACTTGAATGGGTAACCCCGAAATAATGTGGAATGCAAACGCAAATAAAAATTTAAGTACTAAACAACAATTTCACGTTTATAGATATTTGAGAAGCCTGTGGCAAATATGTGATTTAAATTAGCAATGCAAATACAAATAAGTAATTCGTAAAATAGATTACATTTTACGCTCTTTCACTTTTTCTCTTATTGAGCACTATCGAAGTCATTAGAAAATTAGTTGCAAACAAAGCGTGACATCGCATTGCTTTAATTAAAACAATATAGAAAATTAATTAAATTTCCGCAAAGCTGCAACTGAGACAACTTTATTAAATTTCAGCAAAACAGAAAAGCACACAAGAACACAAACGGGCACAGATGCAAGCAGGCAACAGGCAAGTCGTTACAAATTACCCCTAGCTGCATGCGGTTAGAAGTCAGTGATTACATGAGAAAAGCCACTGCAGACACCACAGGAGTGAGACTTATTTGCGATTTACTGCTATCCATTCTGGTTACATATTACAACTACTTGTACACGCACGAGCAAGCGATCAATGTGCCTTTCCCCTTGGGGAACTAACAGAGAGCAGTCGACCCGCACACACATACAAGCCACACGTAAGCAATCCATCCCAACGATTGATTAAAACGAAACAAATAAGCAGCCGACAAACCAAACCACCAAAGCTACTCACTCACCAGTAATGGTGATCAACTACGACTAGATGATGGAGGGGAGTAACAAAACTCCATTGGCAGACACATAAACGGTTTTTTATGTTTTGTTTGTGCAAGAACAAGAGTACATTCCAAATTTGTTGTTAACAACCTGTATTGCTATTTTTGTTGTTGTAGTTTGCTTTTGTTGTCACAATAATGAGATGGCAATGGACCCAACCAAAGGCAACAAGCGTAGCGCAGCATGCAACAAAAAGAGCATAACAAAGAGCAGGAATGCGCTCATGGTCAAATGTTGCAGCAACATGCGGCTGGAAGTGGAGTAAGCACCGAAGGTACGAGTATGAGTAGTGGAGCGGAGCGGAGAATTCGCAGCAATGCTGCCGAAAAAGGGCAAACAAACTAAAAACCAGCAACAGCAGTGGCGGCGTAACTGCCGCATACATATATAGAAATTTTGTGAACTTCTGCCTCTTATGTATTTATTTAAGTATTTTTAGAAGAAATAAATGCATGAAATTGTTTACACGAATAAATTACTTAGTTTGCCACCGCAAAACAAAATAGTTGGACTATTTGCTCACTATTTCGCACGATTAGCACACATGTCTGCAATGCTCAACCGAAATACAGAGATTTTGGAAGCGCACTCTGCTAACTCTTAGAGGCTATTCCATAAGCAGTGTTTCATTTCGAATGACTTATAACCAATGCCTTATAAACTGAATGATTACCACTAGCTTTAATCAGTCTCCCACTATTAGGTCGGCTATGCCCCGGTAGCAGTGGCGCACCAGCGTTATCAAGCTCAAATAAACACTTTTTGAAGTTTCAGCTCTCAATAAATTCTATAAAAGTTAATAACTCACTATATGCCCCTCGTCTCAATAAATTCTATAAAAGTTAATAGCTCACTATACGCCCCTCGTCTACTATTACCCACCCCACTTTTCGTCTGTTCAACCGGCACCGTCCCCGCTCTCCAAAAATTAAACAATAGATTTTCTGATAACTTTTTGATATGCGCGCCAAACGAAACCCGCGCCACTCTAACAAAAGGTCGTTGAATGCTTAGTAACAGACGGTACTACATAACTACAACTACTACGTGTACAAGTAAATTAGTGCCTCCACTCAATGTTACTACGAGTAGTACCAGTATCAAGTTGTAAACTATATATGTAAGCAAACTGAGCTTTCGGCCGCAGCGAGAGTTTGTTTGAACGAGATAGATGTGACGCGAGAGCAGCAGTTGTTAGTGGGATGGGTTATAAAGTGTGTGCAGAGAGGAGTGAGCAAAGAAAATGCGTAGTATAATTCTTATACTACTATATTCAAGTAAAAAAACAACACAGGAGGTTGGCGGGTGGGCTAACGGGTATGCGAATGATATGTATGTATACGCAACAGTCTTCAACGCAAAAAAGCAAAAGAAAAGCAAGAGCTTTCTTTTATACTAGCGGGTATGTAAATACATGCATATACATATGTATTGTATGTATAAGTAAATACATGCGCACTTACGTGAACACGAAGTTTAAAGCAGCCACGGAGAGGCTGACAACAGTCGTAGAGTGAGTGAGCCAGCGTCGTGGCTGCTGCTGCTGCCGATAAAAATGTTGCTGACGCATGCACTCGGCAATAATTTGTATAGATACACAAAAATTCGCAGCGCAGGGATGGGAAGCAAAAACATTTATGTGTATGTACACTAGCAGGCAAGTGTATGTATAATAAACCAGAATATACTTCAATAAAAGCTTTTGCTAACTGTGTATCTGTAATCGATGTGAGAAGACTACATTGTATGAACGCGCGCAAAAGCGCGCTATCAAGACTACATATGAATATTCGAACATATTAATATATGTACGTATGCATGTACATATGTATGTGCATAAATACGTTCATTATACATACATCCATATGCATGTAGATATGCATTTTGCTCATGTTGCCGGGCAGCTAAAGCTATGACTATCACTGCTGCCGGTTGGTTGCTAGCTACTTGCTGCTCGCAACTTCGCCACTCGCTTTTGCTGGGCGCGTTCGCTGTCTCGCTTTACGCTTTTGCTGTTGCTATTATCGCACGACCTTGAAAGTCAAAATTTATTGCTACACGTGTGCAAATAAAATTCATTCAAAGCGTATGCGGCATGCGAACGCCAGCGGAAATGTGTGCGAGTGGTTTTGCGTTAGGCACAAATGCCACAAGAATAACTCAACGACAAAAAAAAAATAAAATTTAACGAAATTTGAAATGCCATCACAGCAAAAGTAAAATAAGCAATTGTTTTTCCATTTTGTTTTTGTATTTTTTACAAAACACCAATAAAAAACTTAACAAAAAGAGCAACAACACTAGGCAGCACAGATTGCCCACGATTTATGTAGATAAAAGTTTACTGTTTCCAACAAAGTTGCTGAAGGCTGTTTATTTTTGGATAGCTACTGATATGTTATCGACGACAGTGAGAAGGGTTGTGAAGTGCGTAGTTTTACTTCTAAGCGCAGGCTAAAGCCAGCGTCGTTCCCACGACAGTCGGTTCTATGATTTATGTCCAGCCGAGGACTGTCAATCAAGTACATGCACGGGGGATGTTTATGGTGGTACAACAAAAACAACAACAACAAACACAAAAACAACAAACAACAAAAACAACAACCTTTTTATTTAATTTTTTTAACGTGTTCGACATTTTGGCCCATTTTGGCAATTTTGCTCTTCTTTATTTGGTGTTTATTAATTTTTTATAAAAGTTTAATTCATACAGAAATAACTATATTAATCGTTTTTTTCACACTTTTTGCTAATTTCCACAAAAAAATTAAGAATAATTTGTGGTATGCAGTTTCATAGCCCTTTAAATTTTAGTTTAATCGTGCGCAATTTGCAAGAGGCTACAAAATACCGTTGACCTTTGACAATTTTTTTTTGCTGGCAGTGTACATATTTTCTTCCATACAAAGTAGGTGCAACAATTTTTTATATGCAGGAAAAAGCCTAGCTACGTCAAAATTCTGCTAAAAGAGTTGAAAGTTTTAATCAAATTTTGATATTTGAAATTTGAATATTTGAAATTTTAAACTTTTTAATATTAGAAATTTTTGATCAAGTTTGAAACATTGCGTTATGTGGTTTTTGTTGAAGTATGAACTAGATATTTATGAAAAAAAAATAGTGGTGTGTTTGAACGGAGTTTGCGAAGAAATTGCGGAATTAAAAGTGGTTAGTGCAAGTACATGCATATGTGTCCGCCTGTGTGTGTATGTATGTTTCTGTGTAGTTATGTATTGTAGTAACATTTTTTATAGCTCACATTGAGATGTCACCGGCACAAATAAAACGCAAGTAAGTCACTCAGGTAATTGGCATTTTCGTGATCCAATTCAAGTTGCGTCTATTTTTATGCTGCTATTGGATTGTGACTTTTATTGCCTTGCAGATATGTTTAACTTCTGTATTTTTTAATGGCTAATGCTCAACGCAACACGCAATTGCGTGCGAGCGACAAAACGTGCTAAAGAAAAAATTTATTACCTGCATTGAACAAAGAAACAAAACATTTCATAGGCATTAACGAGAAACAAAAACAAAAGCACTTAACAATTTCTAAGGCATTTACCTTTTTTTATTACTTTTTTCGTTTTATCATTTTTTTTTATTTTTCTTGTTTTGTTCTTTTTTTGGTCGCGCCACAGACAGGTGAGTCGTTTGGACTCGGAAATGGCTGGGAAAATGCAGCCAAAAATAGTGGCAGCTAATGTAATTAACAACAAAATTTCTTTTCTCTTATATTTTGCTTTCTCAACCGTTGTTTACCACACGCACGCCAGACTCAATTGTAAGCGTGAAAATCTGCACGCACATTTTTTGTGCGCCAATTTTTTCCTGTATCTTTTATCACCAAATAAGTTCGATGCCTGATTAAAATGTTTGTGCGAGTTTACTACATTTTTCATAATTAATTTATATCTTTCTTTCACAACTTTCCCATTTTCGCCGGCATTTGGCTTTATTATTATTATTGTTCAGCTTTATTTTCCGTTTTAGTGCTATAAATAAAGCGTTGATGTTGTTGTTGCTATGTAAAAGCGCGCTGCTGGCGATGAAAGGTTGTTGGTGGTATTGCGTGTGCATTGTGTGAGTGAATGTTAATTGACACGCCTTTTGCGTGTTGACCTTCGCCGAGTTCATTAGCATCGCAATTGTTACATGCATACGCATACATATGTACATACATACAATTTCTACAAATGTACATATGTACATACATACAAATTTCTAACTCAAGCCAAAAAAATAGTTAGAACGACACAAAAAAACGAAAACTACAGCAAAGTAGCAAGAGAAACAAGAACAAAATATAAAAATTTGTTGTCACTTTTTCCCCACCCATTTGCAAACCGACGTACATAAGTACGTACGTATGTTAATAAAAGTTCGCGTGTATTTAGATATTTACACGTGCGTAAAGGCTTACGCTTAATACACCCAATGCGTATCGTTAAACGACAATTCATTTATGCTAAGCTTCTGAACTTTTTTATTATTGCTTTACAAGCCTACGTAGTTAATAGGGTTTTTGTTGTTACTAATTTCTGTATTTAGTATTCAATATTAAAGTTTAGGCTACTAACTGCCATGAAAGCTGGGCTAATATCTTAGTCAAGTGCACAAAGAAAACCAGCATTAATTAGAAAAATGTAATATGAACAAAAAAAAAAAACCACAGTAAACACATACGTACATACGTACATAATTTCATACAGACTTTAGAGAATTCCATTCACATAGCTACTATTGTCAAGCGCTCATATCAACAACGCTGAATGCCAGCACTTATTGTTACCGGCTGCTTAATTCTGTATATCAACATTTGTATGTATGTATACGCGTAGGTACCAGTCACTTGAGTTCTCAAGAGTCTTTTCTTTGATAAGCGTATGGCGTATGGCGACGACAGACATACATATGGCAATAAAAAATCGTACATCAAGTAGAATATGTATGTGTATGTGGATAAGTATAGAGATAACAGAAAGACGCAATTAATAATTTGAAGGGAGACTGAATCTCAAGGCCACATACATCTCGCGCTATAAAATATTAAAATATTCAAGCTTTGAAAAGTGAAATTAGCTCAACGTCATTTGCGTAAAAAATGAGTGAAGTCATTAGACAAGTATTTAAGACAGTTTCTCAGAATGATATAAGAATTCGATAGAAAATAATTTCTGAAATACTTTTGCTTGACACATTGTTGATAGGTTGCTGTCAGCAGGTTGTTTATACATATGTACATGCATGCATGCATGCTGGGGCAATGCTAAGGCAATAGCATCTAACCGAGTGCGTTGGAGAAGTTTTGTAGAGTCCTTATGCCGTTCAAAGGAGTAAACAGGAGAGAAAGAAATGCATGCATATCTTAACTCTTTAGACACGAATCATCATCGATGCATATGCATGTATGTACATATGTATGTGAATGGCTTACATCCGTTAAAAATGTCAGTCGCATAAGAGCGCAGCAAAGAATTGCGACAGCAATAATTGAAATATAAAAACAAAATTTAATTCAAGTCAATTAAGAATAAGCAATGAATAATAATAATAAATAATAATACTCACAATAAGAACAACGATAATTATTATTCTACCAATAAAATAACCCAACGAAATAAAAATGAAATGGAATATTACACTACATTAAATAAAACAGTAAAAAAAATTTAAAAATAAAAAAAAATAAAAAATTAGAAAAAAAATATAAAAAAAATTTAAAAATACAATTAAAAAAATTAAAAAATACAAAAATATAAACAAAAAATTAAAAAAATTAAAAAAAAATTAAAAAAAAAAAAATTTTTTAAATTTAAAAAAATTAAAAAAAAAATTTTTTAAATTAAAAAAAATTGAAAAATAGAAAATAAGTTAAATAAAACAAAATAAAAAAATTGTATACAAAAATTTTTTAAATAAACTTATAATAGAAGAAATAAAATTAGTGAATAATACACAATAAAATGTATATTAATAAAAAAGAATTTTATTAATTTACATTTGAATATTGAAAACAAAAACACAAAGATAATAATTAAATTATATGTAAATCGGCCGCTAAAATAAAACAAAACAAAAAAGGTTAATAAATCGGTTAATCTATAAAAAAAATATAATAAAATTAGACAAAAGAAAATATTTATAATACAGTAAAATGTATTAAATATAATAAAACCAAAAATGAAAAAAACATTAACTAAGTTAAGCTAATTACAATATAATAAAAGAAATGTTTAAATTAAAAAGAACAAAAATTAGTACATTAAACAAAAGCAAAATATAAAAGCTTTAATAAAACGAATTAAAATATATTATATAAAAAAGCATAAAAAATGAGAAAAGAAAATTATAAAAGAAAAGTTATAAGAAAAAACAATTATAAAATGGAATAAAAAAAGAGAAAATAAATAATGAAAAGCAAAACACAAAGAATAATAATTTTAATTAAATTAAAAAAATAAAAAAATTATAAAAAAAAAAAAACATAAAAAATAAAATAAAAAAATTCCGTAAAATAATATGAGACAAAATAAATAAAGCGAATAATAAAATGTAATGACAACAAAAAATGGTATTATTTATATTAACCATATTCAAGCATATGCAAATAAAACCAAATTCCGCAACTTGCAAGCATCAAAATCCTTAAATTACTTTTGCTAATTCCAAATTAAGTCGTCAGCTGCAGAATCAAATAAACAACGTCAAATATTTGTAGATATAAACAAAGTCTAAACGCAGTGTACACAAAGCATGTAAATACGGAAACAACAACACCAACAACGTTTAAATCAGTTTACAAGAAATACAAAATAAAAAAAAGAAAAACAGCAGACGACGAGTTTAGAAGTACTCCCACAAAATACGGGCACGCGCACATACACAACTGCACTTGCGAGTCCGCAAAAAGATTGAATTTCAATAGAAAATCATAAAGACTACACATAGCGGCGACAACGATGATACAGGCACACACACACACATACATACACAAATCCACATAAACCCACACAAAGTGAGTATCTCGTTTGGCATTTAATGTCTTTTTCGGCGAATTTAATTTGAAGAATTCCTGAGTCAGTCGGTCGATATGAGAATGCCGCAGACAGTAGAGCAGAGCAGTAGATACCAGTTGAGCAATAAAAAATTCCCATAATTAACATCAATAAATGAAATTCGCGCACACATGCAAACATGAATTGCTACAAATACAACAATAAAGCACAGTGGTTCTTGTACCGCGCAGCGAATCTCGAATCTCAGCCGATCGTGAATGGCGACGCAAGCAAATCTGCAAATTGTACAAATGTATTACATACATACATACATATGCATGTATATGTGCGTGTGATTGTACTAGATGGTGTGTGTATACGAATAATTTTTGCGAAATATCTGGGGCGTATACTCTCCACACTAATTAGCGAAAATACCACTGCCAATTGAACGTACTACCACATGCGTATGTATCTGTGTGTGCATAGGCACATATGAATATTTCTGGCTGTTGCTTGAAGATTTCAGCAAGCGGAAATCGCCAACATAATATCAATGAGCGGAACGTCATCGGCAGACGGACAGCGCATTTAGCGCAGTGCAAATTGGTGAATGAAGTTCGAAGTTGCGGCAACGGCAACCTACAACAACGCCAACGCGTCGTTGTGACTAGTAAAAAGTCATTTGTATTTAATGGATGTACATATGTACATACATAAGTTCGCATGTATGTATGTGTATGTGAAAAATTTGTTTGGTTTTTGTTCGTAATTTTTTGCGTATTAATTTGAGCTTTATGTTTTTTCGTGTTTCTTGCTATTAATTCAACAGATTCCTTCTCGTTGGCGACAACATAACATTTGATGCTTAGCAACAAGATTGAAAAGGTAAGTGAAAATGAATGAATGTGGAATTATAGCACATGCGTATATGTGTGTGTATGTATATAAACATGTGTGCACACTAATTGGATTTATAATAATTTAAAGATTTCGGCTTAAAATTAAATAAAAGCGAACCAAATTAAATATAATAAAAATAAATAAAATAAAAATTTCGAACAATATGAAGAACAAAATAAAATAAAACAAAAGTAAAAACAATAAATTAGCACGCGAAATGAAAAAAATATGTATAATTAATATTAAGAAAAATACAAAAATTAAAATTTAATAAAACGACCAAAAGAAAAATAAATTGAAATGTAATCAAATTAAAAGTAACAACAGTAATTTAACTCGAAATTTCAATAAAAATTTAATAAAACAATAAAGAAAAATTAAAATAAAACAAAAAGTAAAAGCAAAAAATAAAATAAAAATAAATAAAATTTCATTAAAAAAATCTAATTAAAAAAATCGAACTAAATAAATATAAATCAAATAAATTGAAATAAAATCCAAATAAATCAAACAGAATAAAATTTAAAACAATGAAGAACAAACAAAAATAGGCAATAAATTGAAAAATTAAAAAGCAATTGAAAATTAAAAAACAAAAACGAATTAAACTAAATAAAATAGTTTGAAATAAATTTAAACTACATTGACATTAAAACAATAACGAAAAAGAAATAAATTACAAAAATAAAGAAATTTAAAATATATTAATAATTACAAAAATTGAAATAAATCCAAATAAAATGAAGATTTACGATAATAATAATAATAAATAAATTACAAAAATGAAGAAATTTAAAATAATAATTACAAAAATTGAAATAAATCCAAATAAAATGAAGATTTACGATAATAATAATAATAAATAAATTACAAAAATATAAAAATTACAAATAATAAAATAAAATCGAATTAAATTAAATTAAATAGCATGAAATAAATATAAATTAAATTGACATTAAAACAATAACGAAAGAGAAATAAATTACAAAAATAAAAAATTACAAATAATAATAAAAATTAGAAATATATAATAAACGATTATCCCATGCCCTTATTGAAAGACCTTGTATTTAGCAAAAATAAAAACAATTACAAATACCAACAACTGCACTAATGCATTCACCAACATCTCCACGCAACTACTCGCAAATACTAGTTTTTGTATGCGCTTACACACATACATATAAACACACATCCGAGTGCATGCAATCCACAGAGTGCTGCATAGTTCGCGCACTATGCCAGGCATCGAATAAAACTACTCATACAATAACAATGTTGTCACAAGCATTTCAAGTTTTACGTTTCTGTACGCTTACAAATTCTGTGAATGATTTTACGCGCCAAATTATATGCGCGCCCCTCTTTCGGCGCCACACAACCAAAGCCCTTGCAGTGAGCGCCAACTACCGCACACAGTTGATATTCACATATGTATGTACTATGCATATGTAAGCAAATAAAAAAAAACAAAAAACAAATTGTATGAGGTGCAAAACAAGCCAACATCCCAGTCAGAAGCAATACAGCTTCCACCGCCGCTGCTACCTCTGCCGCAGCATGTACTGACTGACTAAATACGCGCGTCAGTCTGCAATTTTATTTTAATGTTTTTCTACTTTCGTCTCGTTATTATTATTGTTCGGTATACCTAAGTTAGTAGTAGTAGTAGTAGTATTTAGTAGAGTAGTTGGCGCGTCGGCATGTATTTGTGTGGCATGCATGGAGGAAGCTCACACTGCGCCAAATTGCACTCGGTTATACGAGTATTAAAGCTCTGCTCTGGCTGGCCGAGTGGGTGTGTTGGCGTGAGGGAGTGTGGGTGGGGTCTTGCTGGAGAACCAATAGTGCGCATGTGCTGGCTAACTACGCGAATGCAGATGTACAACATGCGATACCCAGACTTTTTCCAACTATGCTTTGCACACGAAGACCTCGGTGTAACAATGTAGGCGTAGTCGATACAGAGATGACGACGCCAACGTTCAAATGATAAGGCGTGCATAGACGCGTGCATAAATATGTATGTAGTTAGATAAACTACAGACTCTCGCAGCATTTGATTTACTTACAATGTATGCACATTTATACATATATGTATGGCTGAATGTATGTCTGTGCACGAGCACTCTCTTGTAAGCATGGGAGTATGCATTTATACCGGTGAGTATCTGATAAGCGAGAAATGCGCGCAAATTTAATTTGATTTGTAGGTATCTCCGCGGCTGCCGGCGAGTGTGAGTTATTCAAAAACGTATTGATGCAGGTTGATAAAGGAAATGTGTACGATTTGGGTTTCTGTAAACTTGATAGACGTATGTATGTATGTATGTACATATGTATGACAACTTTTGTGTAGAGAAGTGAAAATGAGAATTTAGAACTGAGAAAATGTTGCTTTATTACTAATTTTTTTTTTTCTTTTATTTTTTTGTTTTTAATACCTCGTTACATATTTAAGTAAAACAAAATTATGTGTATCACCCAAAGTAGCGAAAAAAATGTACGCTTACTCTTTAATATTTATTGCAATTATTTTCAAATAACAATTAAATTGAACCAATAAAAACATTTCCTGCTTTTTCTTTTATTTAATTCTTATTCTTCTGCAAGAAATTCGCCTCACTTCTACACAGTACCAACTCCTGTTGCATGCAATTTTGCATTCAAACTCAGACAATGGATAAACCATGCGCCCCGTGTCTGTAATTCTGGCACAATTGCAATGCACTTAGCATGTCTGTTCCCCACTCCAATGCAATATTAACGCCACTATTTTCGGTACGGTTTACTTCCTGCTACTATTGCTCCCATTATGGATGCAACACATGTATACCGCCATGTGCACCAGACTTGCAACATAATGAAGCACAGACATGTATAGACATTGTACATAGTAGGAGTGGATAGAAAATAAATAGCAAAGAAAAAATCCAGATTCACAGACAAACGAGAGCGGCCCGGTCCAAATACAAAGGCCACCATCAGTCAATGGAAGTCGTGGTAAATAGTTACTACTTGTATTTGCACTCTCACGTGTTCCCTCAGCTTGCGTGTGCCTGTGTTATGAGGCGCATTATTGTTAAGCTGGCGTGTCGCGCGTGAATTCAAGATCTACGTACCCCACATTTTCTTTTCACTGATTTAGGCAGACAATACAAAGTTGTACCAAAAAAGGAGCACAAAATAAAGTTCCGAGAGGTAATTCAAATTACATAAATAACGAACCTTTTAACTGCCAGCAGTTACAAAAAATTCAAAAATATAAACGGGTGGGCGTAGTAGCAGCATAAATTGTCATCTAGCAAATTTTTGTAATGGATCAAACTTGTCGCGTGTACCAGGTTGCTGCCAGTACTTTTGGCATTTAAATACTTGTAATAATTCTACACGCATTCTGGCTGTCGCCACTTTTTTTTTCAAAATCATACACCAGGAGCTGAGCCCAACTCATAAGCCCCAAATTAATAATAGAGAAAATACTCCTCAAATACCTTTAAGCATTGGGCTGTTCGGAAGCTTTTATTTATTTTCCTGTTGGTTGTTTGTTTTTTAAATAATTATGAAATTAAGTTTTTTTTAAACAAACTAGTTATGAAATCATGTTTTTTAAATTTTTTAATGTTATTTGGGTATTTCATTTTTACCCTTTTAAATAATTCATTTGAGTGCATATCTGTGTGCTTTCGCCAAAACGACTGGTTTCGTCTAAGTACTTTTTACCTGCAAATCAATAAATTACAGAATTCTAATGCAATATTCCAGCTATTAACTAATCATAGTTGCAGCTTGAGCAGGCAACTCAATAAAACTTGAATTTTAATAAAAAAAAGTATATGAAAAATCAGAATTCATATAAAAAAAAATTAGCATTTATATGAAAAATCAGAATTTATATGAAAAATTAGAAATTATATTAAAAATCAGAGTTCATATGAAAAATATCAGAATTTATATGAAAAATCAGAGTTCATATGAAAGAAATCAGAATTTACATGAAAAATCAGAAATTATATGAAAAATCAAAATTTAAATCAACTTCCTTCACCATGCTGTTTTATAAAAACAAAAAAAAAATGATAATTGAACTTTCCTTCTATGGCATAAAGTATACGCACCGTACACCTCTACTTGCGTTTTCCGCTTTAACACTTGCTTTAATAAAATTAAATTGATGAGAAAATGGAAAACTGAGTATGCATGCAACATTACTATATAAAATCTGCCGTTTCACGTGCACATGAAATTTTTGACGGCTAACAAAAAAAATTACATTTTTGTTGCACGGTGTTTTAAATTACAAAACAAACAAAATATGTATTCAGCAGTGCGCTTAAATTACTTAAAATCTTACTTAGTCACATGCCTATTTAAACTACAATTCAGCGATCAATTCACATTTCGAAAAAAGGGTGTTGCCACTATTTACTTGGTTTTTTCTCCCGTTTTTTGTAGCAACTGCCCAAGTGTATACACATACATACATAATTGCGTGTTCTTCATAAGTACAATGCAAAGCAGACACCGAAATTTCTACAACCGAAAATTTAGTCGGTGTACTGCAAAACGGCAGTGCGCATGCCTCATTTTCGCGCCAAGTGAACACACCCAGCAGACAAGTTGTACTATGTGCTTATGTATGCATGTATTTGAATTGATGACAGCAGCATCATAGTACTTTTATGCAGCGCCAAATAAGGAAAATTCTCGAACAAAAGGATAACAGACAACAAAAACAGCAACGACGGGGCGTAATAATAAAAAGGATATGGCAATGACAACGACGAGAGCAGAATGAAAGCTTCAAATGAATTTTTACATAAAACGCCAAGTGTACAACGAAAAAAAATACAATTAGTGAGAATAAGTATGGAAATGATGAACTATGTGTGACGAACATAAAAAAAGTAGAAATAAAAGAAAAACACAAAACAGGCAGAAAAAGGTCCACAAAAGAAGCCGACCAAATGCGCAGCAACAAATCATATTCAAGTATGTATATATGCTGCATTTATGTATAAATATATGTGCGTATATATGTACATCCATAACTGTAGGTAAATATGTATATATGTATGTATGTTTAAGCGCCAGCCTAGCAAGAGCCATTGCCTCGGATACACAATTTAGTGTTGGTGCACCAACTAGCGCTTACATAAATAAATCTATACATACAAACTACTACATTCTGTGAGTGTGGGTGTATTGGGTGGTTGGCCAACATTTTAATAGTATTTTGTTATTGATTTTTTTGTTTTTTTTTTAGCTTTGCATGTGCCTACCAGCTGAGGCGCCAGTTTTTCGAACTACCAACCGACCGACGACGACCAACTCACTGCCAGCCGCCAAGTGGCAATTGCTGCCGTCACTTGGTTGTAAATGGGCGTTAAAAAGTGGGCGGCGGTAAGCTGATTGTTTCGAGCTGATATTTAAAACACCCGTGCACACATACGTAAGCGTGCACACACACACACACTTGAGCGCGGAAGTGAAAAACTTGGGTAGTGTGGAAATGAAATCGCGTTGCTACAATTGCGCCAACAACAGTGTGAACTACTTGGAGAGTTCAAAAAACTTTGAAATGACTGCGCAAAAAAAATGCAAGAAACAAAAACAAAAAACAACAATAATAACCAACTGGTGAAGATTATAGTAGGTGTGTATGTATGTGCAAGTATGTATGTTTTTACCTAGATTGAGCGTGAAATATTAAGTTACTCTAGCAGCTACTAAGCCACTTTAATACTCGTAGTAGTGCGCATAACTGCTCAGGCGCCACATTCACACGCCAATTTCAACTAAGCATTTCACAAGCTGATGAAATTGTGCCAAAGTAGAGCAGTGAGATGATAACTCAGTTAGAGATAGACACCGCTAGGCTAGTAGACTTTTAGAATTTTCATTATTTCTTTTTCTAACTGTGTGCCAACCTTCCCTATTATCTCTTTACATATTTACTTATACCAGCTTCATTTACTTTTACTCACCGGAATCCGAAGGTGTATATGCCGAATTCGAGAGATCGTCGATGCCTTCTTTGCAGCGTGTGTAACTGTGATCGCTGTGACAGTGCGCTTGTGTGACATGATGACTCATACTCGTTTGACTGGAGGCTTGACTCGGTACTGGCGATGTGCGTCCATACGAAAGCTCACCGTCGAGTATTGACGACGCTGAACCATAACCGGAATTGGCTGTGCTCTCCTCATCCTCATCAGAATCACAATAGGAAGAAACGTTCATTTTAGCCGGATACAGCAATTTATGCTCATCGCGCATTATCACATCAAGCACTTCATGTATATCAGGATGACCGGAGGTGAGACGTGTATTTATTTTATCTTTACTCGTATCCTGCAGCTCTTTGCTGATGTTATCGATTATGCCCGCATTCAGCGATATATTATTGCTGCCCATCATGCAGGCGCGCAAGTCGATGTTGGTCTGTTTGAAGTCGGTAGCTTCATCGTCTAGTGAGGGTGGAGTGTCCGGCAACTCGTAAGTCATTGTATCAAAGGCTGATACAACGTTGGTATTTTGTGTACTCGATTTGTTGCTGTTATTATTGCATGACAACTGCAATGTGGAGAGTTTCTGTTGTAATTGTTGGTGTTTTTGCAATTTGCGTTGTTGTTGTATTTGGTGTTGTGGTGCATTGGATTTGCGTAGCAGCGAAGTACCGGGCGGTATATGTTGCATGCTTTGCACGGACGCCTGTGTTTGTGGTGTGGCGGAGTTGCGCATATTGGGTATGCTATGTTGTTGCAATTGTTTTTCGTAGTCATCGCTCGGTTCCAATTTAATTTCGGTTTTAATTTCAATATTTTGTTGTTGGCTGTTGGTTTGAATCGATTGCATTTTGCTTTTGTTGTTGTTGGCCACAACCACAGTTGGCGCCGGTAATTGTGGCGGCTTGGCGGTGACAGCAGAGAGCGGTACAGCGCGCGTTACTGCCAAATCACTGCCTGTCGATGTGGCTGATGTGCTCAACTCGGTCTGTGATTGTCCGGACCACATGCAATCGCTATTGCGTATTTCGGTCTTGAACGAAACGTAATCGGGTGTCCCGCTAATGGGCAAATCATTGCCGCTATCCATTTTCTGTATGTCACCCCAAATGGTGCTGCCCCATCCCCCCAAGAGATCCTCGAACAATTCACTGGGATCGGGACGGATGAGCGAGTAATCATCGCTTTGATCACTTAGATAGCTGCTGCCCAAGATGGGCGATGAGCTGTATGTGTTGAATATTTTGGCCATTTTCGATTCGCTTTCAAGTGGTTCCAAATCGAAAACGGTATCGCAATTATCTAGATCCTGCGCTCGTTGTGGCAGAATTTTGTTGCTTTGCTGCGAATACACTTTTGCAGTAGAAAACTTGATAACGGGGATGTAAGTGCTAATGCTGAAGAGAAAAGAAAAACAAGAAAATTAATGAATGAATAAACTAATCAAGAAAGTTCAAAAATAGACAACGAATATAAATATTCAAATAAAATAAAGCTTTTGTGGTAAACTTTCACTATTTAATTCGCTAAGAGTGATTCCTGTTGGAAGATTTCAAAGCTACTTTCAAATATGTATGCATATTTCTAAGTTAAATACTACTTCGGAGCTTTCACGTTAAGCTTTTACTGCGAATCTTGTTGTAAGATTTCAAATTCCCCTCCATATACATATGTATTAGATACAAAATAATAAGCTAAGTGTAAAAGTCTTTAAAATACGAATTACTAAATTAAATAGTTTTTCGTAAAGCTTTCATGACAACTTCTGAAACATTTGCAGCTTTTACTGTTATTCTTGTTGTAAAATTGCAAAGCTACGTTCATATACCCAAATTTAATAGCTTTTCTTAAAACTCTCATGGAGCTTTTACAACTTTAAAGCTCTGCATTTGAAGCTTTCACAATAAGCTTTCACTGTGATACTTATAGTAGGATTTCAAAGCTTTCTTCATATATAAAAAGCTAAGTTTAATATTTTTTCCTAAAGCTTTCAAGCAGCTTTTGGAATTGCGAAACTACTGGCAATAAAAAGCAGTACTGCTACACTCACAGCAATACACCTAAACTTAGAATTTCAATTTCTTCTAAAACTGCTAAGATTATTTTTAGTTCTAAAATTTACCCTGCGAATGCTGACTCTACTCAAAGCCACATATTTACCAGGCACAGTGGTGCTATGCGCCTAATTATCTTATCTCTATAAGATACTGGCGATTTTGAAATCAACCAAGTAGTGGTAGAAAGCACTATAAGTGAATCGGCATTGAAATTCCATGAAAAAATAATTGAGAACAACAAACGAATCCACTTGTTCGTATGCATGCAATGCGGGAGCTGTCAAAGAACACTTGCGAAAACCACAGGTGAGGAACTTAAATATATGTACCTGCACATAGGTAAGTGTAAATGAGTAATTATTTTACTCACGACTATGCATACCTCACATATGAGTGTGTGAGTATGCACAAGTTGTAAATAGTAGGATAGAAAAAGACCACAAGGGAGATGCTAGTAGCCATGTAGCAAATTTGGCGTACGGGGTGCAAAACACCCTACAGGAAAACGTACCAATTGCTTCGGTTTTAATTAACGCCAAATTCAAATCAGTTCACACGTGATTGCTTTAATGTATCTGTAAATCCTTTAAGCCCCAGCGATCTTTAAAACTGAGTTAGTTCAAATATGACTGGCACCCAATTATGGCAATTCGGTTATTTTTCTCTAAAAGATTTTAAATTTAAATTAAAGATTTTTGTAAATTATCTAAACACTCAAGTGCCATAATCTTAAAGTGACATTTCGTATGTATGAGGTCGAATTTATATATAATCAAGGACTTTCGGTTCAACAACATACTCCAAAAATGTAGAGCACCTTTCCATGTTGCCGTCACAACAATAACCACTCTTACTGCGAATGTTAGAAGATCGCTGCCCAAGATAAATTCCAATGTAGTTTATCTTGAGTAAGTTAGCTTTATTACCTGCAGGGTAGTTCGGAGCAATTATAAAGAAAAATATATATGCACAAGTTTTTGTTTCTATTCGCTTAGCGATAAAGGCAAAAAACCCCAACTTGTAATTTCCACCATCAGATTAGTTAGAACGGCAGAATCGTAGCATCGACAATAGCATACTGGACTGGCATGTACTTGTGTGCATTTTTGTATTGATGTGGCGCCACAAGCCAATCACCGTTTATCAAATAACAAAACGTAGTAATCAAATCGTTATTTTCTAATCGCCGATCAGGCAAATTGATCAAAAGTGTTAGTCGGACAAATATTAATAGAAAATATAAATTGGTATGTATTTCATCGCTTGAAATTAATTGACTGTGTAATTCCACTTAATCCAATATGAGTTTCTACTCATGATACAAAAATGGTTGTGGAACCTGTGAATTTCTACTTATAAGTTTTTGCTCACCAGCGAATGCTAACAGAAAGCTTGAGTACCCCGAGACAATATTTCTGTAAAATTTGGTTTGTTTTTCTTTGCGTTTTGTCTAGTCTGTAAGGTAGTTTGCACTATAGATTAATAAAAAAACCATAAAACAAATAAAATAAAAAACAATAAATAAAAATAAATAATAAAGAATCAAGCAGTAAAATAAAAAGAACAAAAAAAAAAAAACAATAAAAAATAATTTAAAAAAAAATTAAAAAAAAAACAATAAAAAAAAGCAAAAAAAAAAACAAACAAAAATAATAAAAAATTAGAAAAACAAAAGAGAACAATAAAAAAAAACAAAGCAATAAAAAAATAACAATAATAAAAAATATAAAAAAAAAATTAAAAAAAATTTAAAAAATAAATTGAAAAAATTCATAGGCTCTAAATTTTCTTGATGGGTTGGTTGCCTCCGGAGCAGGATTATGTATTGTGAGTAATATTTTGCTGAGTGGCAACGTATTTAGTTATTGCGACTAATTTTTATTTTAAAATTATTTTTCCTTGCACATATTGTTGTTGCTGTATTTTCAGTGTATTATTTACACCACCAGACCATTGAACCATTTCTTTTTACAGTTTGTTTTCATCGCAAAGTTATAGTGAAATGTTTCTGTGTCGCAAGACAAACAGAAAAGTCGATCAAAATAAAAACGCAAAAATTCTATAATAACACTGTGCGACAGTGAAATTATACTTTTATGGAGACCTAGTTCAACTTTTAGGTATAGTAAAACTAAGAAAAATGGTATAGGAGAAATTTCCAATACACCCCCAAAATCTCATTTTATGGCCATAAAACCGTTTTTCAGTAGGTTGATGTGAAGAATAACTCCTAACTTCGCCAATTTCCATCCGATTTCGAATTTGCTTTTTTAGTTCGAAAGAACAAAAACAAGCCTTTTTGACAGTGTGTTGACATTTTTTCTGAAATGACAGCTGACGAGACTGTAGACGGAAGTATTTGGAATTTTTTTATTTTTTCTCTATTTTTTCGACTTTGACATAATTTTTACGATATTATCCGATATTGAGGATTTTTTTTAGTACCCCTCTGTTATAGTAAATTTAATTTTGCGTCAAATGAGCTATATCTGACTGTAATTGAATTAAAATTAATAGAGTTGTGTGAGTTTTAAGATTTTTTTTTTTTTTTACTAATTTGGTATGTAGGTATAGCTTACGCTAAATGGGAATAAGGACGTGTTTTGATGCGTTATTATAGATACGTAATATTTATTGGAGTGTATATGTATACATAAGAGTACACTGTACTGCATACAACAGAACTGGTTAGAACTTACGAAAATATCTGACATATTATAGCACATTTTTTTCAATAGCAATATGAAAAAGCTCCCAAGTGTACCAAAGTTCACACTGTACATTGATTAACAAAAGAAGTTTGTTATTTTAATTTAACCTTATTAAAACGTCAAAGTTTTATTGTGTGTTTCATTGAAATTCAAGAGATATAAATCAAAACGTTGCCAGAAAAGTCGAATTTCTCAATATTCTCTGATGATGTGGCATCAGCAGCCTTGTCATAAACCAGATGATTGTTATTTTTGTAAAACGGACGTAAACGGTCATCATTATAAAACTCGAAAGTACATAAAGTATGCTGATGTTGCAACTGTTAAGACCCCGTAGTCTTGGACGATATGATTGACTCAACTGCAGGTCATGAACTGAAGGAAGTTCAACTCATTGCTGATGATGATCAAACTGATAACAATAAACCTGATGATGAAGAGTACTTTCCGTCTGGTTCTAAGTCTTCAGAACGACACATTGTATCAAATTCAGATTTTCAGGATCTTTCTCGTGATTTACTTCTATCGGGAAGACAATCTGAAACGCTCCCTTCTCGATTTAAACAATGGAATTTAGTTGATGACGACTTAAGATGAATGATGATGATCGAATTTCTTACAGAGAAGTATTCAAAACTGATGAAGAGAATGACAAATGTACCGAACCATACTAAACTCCAAAGGGGCGTTTCCAATGCATTTTTAAGTTTGGAACCAGTTCCGTTGCGTACTGCACCGTACCGCACCGTACCATACCGTACAGTGCTGCACTGCACAATACTCCAATAAATATTATGTGTTTATAATGACACTTGTTATCATTTTCATGCTTCGAAACGCATACCAAATCTCGTAGTAAAAAAAAGAAAAAATCTTAAAACTCACACAACTCTATTAATTTTAATTCAATTACAGTCAAATATAGCTCATTTGACGCAAAATTAAATTTACTATAACAGAGGGGTACTAAAAAAAATCCTCAATATCGGATAATATCGTAAAAATTATCTCAAAGTCGAAAAAATAGAGAAAAAATAAAAAAATTCCAAATACTTCCGTCTACAGTCTCGTCAGTTGTCATTTCAGAGAAATTGTCAACACACTGTCAATAAGGCTTGTTTTTGTTCTTTCGAACTAAAAAAGCAAATTCGAAATCGGATGGAAATTGGCGAAGTTAGGAGTTATTCTTCACATCAACCTACTGAAAAAGGGTTTTATGGCCATAAAATGAGATTTTGGGGGTGTATTGGAAATTTCTCCTATACCATTTTGTTTAGTTTTTCTATATCCATAAGTTGTGCTAGGTCTCCATAAAAGTATATTAATTTTTTTTTTTTGTCACACAGTGTAATGAAATCAAATAGATAAAAATGTGACGATGTTTGTGCACAATTGCAATCAAGAAATTCTTCATTATACGACTGTACAGGTAACACATTTGTACACAGCAATTTACAGGTTCTCTACAGTTGGACTGCAAGCCAAGAACAATGCAACGTAAATTGCAGCAATAAATTCTGCTGAATTAAAAAACAAATTATTATGGAAATTTTATGAATGAAAACGAAATTAATGAGTATATCAATAGACTTCAAATTGAAATAAACAGCTAAGGAATGTTAAAAGCACAAATTGCCAAATCCACAACAAATATGCTAATGTTAATTAGGCGCACAGAAATTGTGTGCAAGCAAATGAACAAGTGAACAACAACAAAGGCAGCAAGAAACGCAGCTTGAAGGCAATTGATAATTGCAAAAAAAAAAAAGAAAACATTCCCCTTATTTATCGCACACAAGCGAGGACGTAGTACGTACTTCAAAGTTCACATAAATACCGACTGATATCATGCGCTGGCGTGGCATAACGACGCTAACCGTGGAAGCTTGCCGGCCGGTATGCAGTCTGATGCGAGTTATGAGCATTTGGGGCATATGCAAAGTGCAAAAGTGCACAGTAAAGACCCGTGAATTTCAATTATTTATATTTAATTACTGATAAATATTAATATATTATTTATATGCAGCAGAAATGAAAAATTAATGGATTGAGGAGAATATATACGCTTTTGATACGTAAGTACTTAGTCAGAAATGGGTGAAAAAAAGTGAAAAAAAAAAAATTGTATAGCACATAAGTAACAACGCATTTGCAAAAGAGCATACTTTTAGCTTAGTTTCTATTTAATAAAGTAATTTTTAATTTTTCTAATATTTTTTATTTTATCATACTTTTATATCGCACACGCCAGAATAAAAACATTTTGATAACTAAACAGGGATGAGTCAAATTTATGCACTTTTTTCTTCATATTTACAGTTATTTCCACTCCTTTTTTAATTCAAATAATTTTCTTTGTCATAACTTTCAACAAATATAATCTTTTATTTTTTACTTGAAAAACTGTAGCCCATTGCAATAGTTTTTTATTAGTGTGTAAATTTCACGTACTAATTCCAGATGTAATTAAGAAATGTAATCATATGTTTATTGCATAAAACTGAAAAGCTGTATAAAACTCCTACTCATTCGCTGCGCCCAATAAAACACACCATAAATCAGTCCGAAAATGTGCAACACGCGCTGTACATTTTTCCTATGCACAACCCATAAAAAAATCATAGAGCATGAAATCGTCTCGTACAAGTCTCGTCAGCAACGAAAAACAGTTAAGTTGTAAATAAATAAATAGGTATAACAAATGATGCAGGAACTCGTTAAAATGTTGTGCATTACATGTGGCCTTGAGTCGTACTGAAGTGTATGAAATGATTATTTTGCCTCATGTAATTGTACGCGAAACATTCACTTTCAAGGTAGCACTTAAGTTTTACACAACTTTATAATATATTACATATGTACATATGTGCATATAATGCGATTTTCCACAAAGAAAGCAAATGCATTTATAAATGTGTCTATTTATTTATTATTACCACGCTTAGCGGAATGAAACGTACCATATAATTAGACGGAATCCAAAAGTATTCAATTAGTCACTGTACTTATTTAAGAGCCATTTACTTTGAAACGTATGTCTGTATGTATTTAATATTTTCAAGAAAAATAAATTGCAACGCTGCGTCATCCATTTAATCAAATGCAAATTCCATTCATCTATTTTCGCACTCTCTCCCATTCGCTTTGCAATGCTTTCGGCATCATAGCTTCCACAACTTACGAACTCACATGTAACTGTAAATTCATAGAAATTGCATTGGAGCGAGTTACGCCCACAATATAAACAGGCCAAAGTAAACTTGCAAATTGATATCCCACACACGTCATTCGCAATGTTTCTTGCCGTTTGTTGCTGTTTTTTTTTAGCTAAAATTCGCGGCTGGACTGTGCTGGGCGATATTAGATTAAGGACATTAGGCAACCCGACATACATACATATAATATATAACAGAGAACTTAAAAAAAATGCGAAATTACCGTTACACATATATACATATAAAACAAGTATGCAAGCATATAAAAGAAAAAAAACTCAAGTGATAAAAAAGGGCGTTAAATTATTGATAGGGTGGAGAGTGTTTAATAACAGCCGGAAGAAAAAAAAGCAACTTTTGGCGAAAAATCCATCAAAGTAGCACTAAGCTGTGCAATCATTTAGTAAAGCCAGAATTTTTTTTATTGTTTAAATTTATTAACTATTAAAAATGAAATTTTTAGCACTTAGGGCAAAAAATTATAATCTCGATTTCGTGACGTGATTAAAACAACGCGAATTAAAAACTGCTAACTAATAAAAGTTTAATTAATTAAAATGTAAGTCATGATTCGTGCACTTTTATATCGTTTCAGGATACAAAGTTACAACAATAATATTTTATTTTTAATTATTGCGCGCAACAACTTAATATTGTTGTCGACAAAAAAAAATCTGGCAGCATTTGCAAATAACAAATGTTCGATAGGTTAGAACAAAATGGAAAAAGAAACGGCAAGTGCAGTTATAAGTATTGACAGGTACAAAAAGGTACATTTGTTCGAGCGCATCAGCAGGGCTAGCAATAAATAAATGTACCGCTAACCACTGCAGAATAATGGGAAGAAATTTTGAGAGGATTACCAAAGTGGAAATAAATAAGACAGTGAACTAATACAATAAAAACAACAAGGTCATGAAGGGAAAGATGTTGAAAATATTGTATGTACAAAAACTAAATAAAGAATATTCCACAGAAAAATTTAATAAAAAAAGGAAAAAATAATAATAAAAAAAAGAAAAAGAAAAAGAAAAAAGAACAAAATAATAAATAAATAAAAAATAGTAATTAAATAAAAAAAAGAAAACAAATTTGAGAAAAAAAGAAAAAAATTAGATAAAAAAAGAAAAAAAAAAATTTGATAAAAAAGAAAAAATAATAATTAAATAAAACACGAAAAAAATTTAACAAAAATAGAAAAAAATTAAAGAAAGAAAGAAAAACATTTAATAAAAATAAAAAGAAAAAATATAAATAATCACGTAAAAAAATTCAAATTAAAAATATAATGGTAAAAAAATAGAATGGCAAAAAAATAATATAGCAAAAAATATTAAATATTAAAAAAAAATAAAAAATGTATAATTGGAAGCGAAAAAAGTCTAAATTTCAACTGAAATAAGAAAAAACAGGTCTAATTAAAAAAGTTGCTACAAAAAAAAGAGACAAAAAAAGTGAACACGAATTTTGTGCATACATAAAATTAAAGAATATAAGTTAAAAAAAAGTAGATCAGACACTACAAAAATTTTTGAAACTAAAAAATTAAAAATTTAAAGCAATAAATCTCTAAGAATATCTAAGTAATTAAATATTCCAGTTTTTTCATACAATAAAATAATTTTACATTTTCCAATTAGAAAAAAAAATGAAAGGCAAAACAGCTAGTTTTTATTCCTTCACGAAATCAAATATTTCAGTTTTGGCATAAAATAAAATAATTTGATATTTTCCTTCATAGTAAAAGGAGTCCTGAACAGTTAGTTTTTACTCATCCACTAAATCCTAACGAAATTAAATATTCCAGTTTTGGCATAAAATAAAATAATTCGCTATTTTTCCACATAGCAAATCATAACAGTTTTTTTTTTCTAGTTTTTAGCCCTCCACAAAATCTCTAAAAAAGTAAATATTTAAGTTTTGGCATAAAATGAAATAATTTTATATTTTCCTTCATAGTAAAAGGAGCAGTTAGTTCTTATTCATCCCCTAAATCTCAACGGAATTAAATATTCCAGTTTTGGCATAAAAGAAAATTATTTTATATATTTCCACACAGCAAATCATAACAGTTTTTTTTTTCAGTTTTGATTCCTCCACTAAATCTCAATGAAAGTAAATATTCCAGTTTTGGCATAAAATAAAATAATTCACTATTTATTCACATAGCAAAGGCAAGATAAAACTAAGTCTTTTATTGTTATTTTAGAGTCCGTCCCTTTGCTTTTATGAATATCAATGTTGGTTTATAAAAAATTCCCATTACCTTTTTCTCTATTTATGGTTTGACAGCCTGTTCTTTCTTTTGCAATAAAATACAAATAGTAGTGGATGTTTGTTTTAGCGACTTCGAGTGTTATCCTTTTAACCTTGACCCACCTTGTCAATTCAGATTTAAATTATAAAACTTTACACTTCCAAATAATTCTTGGAAACTTTGAACACTTGCCAAGTTCTTATGGAAGTAAATGTAACTTTATTTTTCAATTTTGTCAATACAATTATTATAGTCCGAAAAATTCTTTCGCGCCTTTTTGCACTCGTCAAGAAAAAACAATTAAAAAAAAACAGTACGCTTTGGTTGGACGACAGGAAGCGATTAAACACTTTGCTCCTTTACAATGTCACTTTGACCTTCTATGGTGTACTGTCTGTCTGAGAGTATAACCACCACTGATTTGCCTGGCGTATGGCGGTAGCTCAAATGGCTCTTCTATTGGAATTTTCAGTTCCTAGTATTGGATTTGAACTTCGTCTCTGTGGTAGCGGTTCTTTTTTCCGGTTTCCCTGATTCAACTATTTATCGTAGTTTTGTATTCCCAATTTATTACTGTTTATATTTGCAAAGTCTCACTCGGGGCTCGAACCAAGTAAAACAACAAAGTTGATATCGATGTTTTGAAACGGGCTTGACACAGCAAATGTTCTTGGTGGAAATTGCTTAGAATCGGTATAGTCACTCGCGTTTGCGTTTATTGATTTTATTTTTCTCACTTTTATACTTTGCCCACTTATATTGTTGTACACATCTGTCAATAAAAGTAAATTTGCACTACGTTTCTTCTTTTGTTTGTTATTTGCAAAATTGCGAATTTTCGTGATAATTAATGATTTAGAATTGTTTTCAACTCTATGCATGACAGCAATTGCTCACAGCTTTTTGTGTTCTTTCTGTGGCTTCTGCGGCTAACTAGCGCGAACTGTCGTTCAGAAATATCAAATCACGATTAAGATTTCTTGGCACAAAATTTAAATGCTTGCGGCGAAAATATTCACCGAATTTTTGCACCTTACACGACTTTCGGTAATTTTCAAACTGAGTTCAAGCAATTAACCAAAATAAAACCTTATTTCGGCTAATGCACTTTCGGCTTTAAATATGTTCACAAAGAGTCCTTAAACAATTTCTCCTGTGAGTTGGATAGTCGTCCACTTGCAGTGTTGATGAGAAATTGAACGACAACATAAATTATTTAACAAGGTAACACCGGCGCGAATAAATTCTGCAACTCCAGTGAGCAGCTCGCTTTGGCTTTTGCGAAATTTTTTTATTACTTTATATTTAGTTTCAGGAAAACAACGAAAATATATTTCACTTTCGCTGTTGTTTGTTGAGTGTTCAGCTCGGTATATCAGCCAAATTAAATTTCTTTCGATTTTTTAATTATGGTGCGTACTTGAATTTATTTTTACACACAAATTATTGCTATTTAGTTATTTATTTATTTTTAATTATTAATTGATTTGAAAAGCAAATAGAATAAAGTTGCTATTATTTTCGCGTTTGTGAATTTTATTTGAGCGCAATGTACGTTGCGTTGTAGGTTGTGTGGCGGAATGAAGTTGGCGAATTTCCAACGTCTAAAGAAATTTTAGTATCTGTTGTTGATAGATGATGGTGTTTAGCATTAATGCAGTCACCTTAAAATTTTAACAAAATATTTTTTCCTTGAATATATATTATTCACTACACGTCGCGGCGCGTATTGAAATATTTGCTTCTTGACTAACGAACAAATCTGATTGCTGACTGCTGATTCCAGCTACAATTTTCTGACCATTCTCTTTCACTTTCAAAACGGTATTGAATTTGCAGAAATACGCGCGCCGCTCAAGAAGATAGAAAATTGGTAACGGTGTACAACAAATTTCCACCGATGATGTTGATAGCGTTGACAGCTGTTGCAGCGACGGCTAAACCACACGACGTACAAACGCGGCGAACAGGTTCAAAGCGTACGAACGAATGAAGAACTTTGATAGAGTGTTTTGCGCCTTTATTAGTTCAAATCAGCCAGGCAAATGAGTAAATGAGAAGGTGAAAGAGAAACAGCGCGAGCGCGAGCCAAAGAGCAAGAGCAAAAGAAGGAAACGAGCGCAAAAGAATGGCAGTGATGATATTTTGGGAGCAGTGGAGACTTTGCCGGCAGAAACGAATATTCACATTTGTATAAATAAGGATAGTGCTGTACGGCAGTAAACATTTGGATTTTTTTTCAATGATTTGTCGAATGTTTGAAAACACAAGTTGGCGCATTTTTTCTAGTAGCTCAACTTTTTCGATGAATTTAAATTTAAAGAAGCATAGGTGGTATTTATTTAAAGACTGTCAGTCAACTACTGATAAAAAAAAATAATTAAATTTGATTTTGTAACTTAGAAAGACTTTTTCAAATAACGGAGCACTTGGACCGAAATCACCTTCTAACTTTGTTAAGTGAGAGGCAAAAATGATAGAACAACGTTTTTCTAATAGCCCTCGCCCCTCCACAGTCGGCTTATAACTGTAGGTCTCTTCATTTGTGGAACAACATCAAGACGAACGCCACAAAATAGGAGGAGGAGTTCGGCTAGACACCTAGCAGAATTGTACGCGCCATTTTTTCGCAACGATCATGTGCGGCAGTTTTGCTCAACTTTACTTGCTTGCGCTTGTGAAGACTGGTATTCCGTATATCCTGTTTTATGACTCGTAGTATTTACAGAAAAATTGCAGTCAAATGTCAAAGAATATTTGCACAACATACTTTCCTTACTTCTGATAGGCGGGTATATACCTGCATATGTATGTACATATACATATATATTCATGTTTTCACCTTATCTACCAAGTTCTAACGCATCTTAACTACCTTTTTGTGGTTTATGTTTATGCATACATATGGCACTTTATGTAAGCACCTGCGTTCATATTTTGGTTTGGATAAAAATATATATTTTTTCTTATGTCAAAGAATATTCGGACGAAGATTTCTTGGAAACGCACCGAAGACGAAGATTTCTTGGACATTACAAACGCAAAGTTCTGCCTGCGAGTTTTCTTGTGCTCTACATCCATTGTTCGAATTTTGAAGATTTCAGCTGTTTCGAACCATCGTCGATACTAATGAATTTTGTACTGTGAAAATTGTTCTCCAATGTTTACATCGCTTGAAATTAACGCTAAAAAGGTTACACTTCGAGGTCGAAAGGTATAAATAGTTGGTCTATACTAAAATAGTTTCTCTGAATTGTCAGATTTTGTTTACCTCTTTCTTTGTTGTTGTCCAAAGAATTCAGCACGACCAAAATACGTATCGCTGACAAATTTGACATTTCGAGTTTGACATTGTAGAAGTTTTAAGCAACAACAAAGAACATTCCACAACAGTTCGGTTCGGGAACAACCTGGATTTATATCCGCCCAAGGACTGTCACGGCAGCAGCTTTCACCGTATGCGTAAGAAGAATGTTAATGCTGCTACAACAACAACAACATAGCAAGGTTGTTTTTGCTCTACTGCGCTGTCTTGTAAATCCGCTTTGACTTGTGTATTCTTAATCTGAATATAAAATACCTGATTGATTATAAGAGTGGGAGGGTACAGCATAAAATAGTGTACATATTTATATTGTATTATGCGTATTTGTTAGTATAAATTGTTTGTATTTTTCGCACTCATATCTACATATAGAACTTAGGTGAAAAGGAAGAAATATCCGCATATACATACATATGTATGTATGTACACCTATATATATGTACGTATGTATGCGGTTGAACTAATTAAAGCGATGAAAAAACCTTTCTTCCACCTTAACGTTGCTCAAAATGCAAAAATCATCAAATCAGTTTTAGTGACTTTTTTTTAACAAGTCATAGTAGGCTT
The DNA here is from genome assembly GCF_027943255.1 of Anastrepha obliqua. NCBI lineage: Eukaryota > Metazoa > Arthropoda > Insecta > Diptera > Tephritidae > Anastrepha > Anastrepha obliqua. The sequence continues at coordinate 68,144,047 of NC_072893.1, forward strand.
CACAGCAAATATTTGTTTACTGTACCGTTACATTTAAAAAAAAACAAATTTCCGTTTACTTCACGCAAGGCCATTGTAACCAAACAAACAACCAAACATATTTCTCTTAAGCAGGATATACACATGAAAGCTGGTCTCTAGTACATGACAAGAATGGCATAGTTTCGCATTGCGGATAGCCAGCCAGGTACTTACATCAAATACTAGTGTAAACTGTTCCAACAACAGCAACCAAATTCTTGATCGTGAAATGTGTACGACAAAAATTTAAATCTTAAAATTTTCCAGCTGGTTTTTGCGCCAGGTAAATATGATGGCACCTCTTACTTGATTATATTTCAATGCGGAAAGTAGTGTGCTCACCATGCCTATCAACAATAATGAATATTGTTGTGATTCTAGTGAAGCCCTTAGGAACGAAACAATTTTGTGGAGGACAAAAACTATAAAAATAAGTTAAAGCGTACCCAAAAGTAAATAAAGAAAAATCCTAAATTTCAAGAGCGCTAAAATGTATTCTTCTAATGCCACGACGTCTGCTTGTTTACCTGCATTCTCCTCAACGATCACAGCGAATTTGATGGAATCCTGCTTTACCTTTGAGCAATTTTTAATTCTTATTCTTATATCTGTGAGCATAACTGCAATCTTTCGTAGCCATATTAACGTGGGCTCTTTGGTAGGAGTAAAACTACTTAGTTCATTGGTATAAGTCAGCCTTGTCCAGCACATTGTGGAATAATGATATAGTGGCTGTCACACTTGCTACTTGAGGTCTCCCGGTGAATGTCATCGATTAATTATCAACTTTTAAATTTTGAAATTCTACATTTTGGAGCTTGCTAGAACACTAGAGCGAGTTTATTTGATCTCATACGGCGACGATTGTCCCCAATATTGGCGTCCGGCAATGACATCTATGGCTTGTGTTGTAAAGCAGCTCCAACTTTCTCCCACTAAAGCCACGGCGACCCTATTTACGGCCTGGACGAAGAAGGTAACACTACCTCTAAAGGTTAAAGTCGATAATACATCAATGCAGACTGTTAATAATTCCATGTTGCTAGAAGTGTTGCTCGTTAGTTTGCCCTCCTTCTCGGTGCACACAACCGTGACTGCGACAAACATCCAAAGTTGGAAGAAAGTTCTCAAGACGCTAGCCGGCAGCACTTGGGACAAATATAATACAAAGAAACGTTGCTGACGACATTTATGGTAGTCGACCCCTGGTTATAAAAATGTCTGAAACTAGTGCTACGCAGTGGATGAAGCTCCAGACCTGCCAAAATACCGCAATCAGAACGGCTACGGGATGCCACCCGAAGCTCCCCATTCCAGGGACTGGATAGTGAGGCATTTATGCTCCCAGTTAGAGAGAATATGTTATGCTCAACAAGCAGTTCCTGCTAGGGTACTAGTGAGGAAGCATCTGCATGACTTGACTGAAGCGATCCACAGCTACACTCGGCAACCAATGTGGCTCTCAGTATACAGACAAGCCAAAAACTATATTCGTCGGGAATCACTCACCACCTCAATGACCTCTGCTTCCGGAGTCCACCCACCACCTATTGCACACGTATAGCTTGTTCAGCTGGTTCGTGAAACCCGCGTGAATTTGACACAATTACGTTCCGGATACTTTAGTAGGTTACATTTCTCCCTATCAGAAGCGACACTGAAATACTCAACATACTCGTACACTTCTGCTCACAAAATTAAGTCACTCTATCTATTCGCAATATTTTTCAAGCTACATTTTTTTCGTTTATTTTAATAAAAAATATAGTTCATTGTATAACAAAAGCCTTACAAATCCAAGTTGCAAAAATTTTACAAAATTCGTGAAAAATTTAAAAAACTTGTCATCAAAATGTTTAACTTTTTCATCAGAATCTTTAGACACTTTTTAAGAACGCAGTATGGGCTATAAAACAAGCCCATTCAATAACAAAGGACAATTCCAAGTGACTCAAAATTGTATTGATTGTTGACAATTTTTACCTACACGATTTTGAGCATTTTCTTCCCTATAAAAGACTCACCTCAATTTTCAGTTAGAGAAAAATCAGCAAAATACTTTAATGCCGTTGTAAACAGCATAAAAAGTTCTATAGAACTAAATTTTTGGTTATTCCTTGTGAAACGGTGCGCAATAAATAAATAATCTTTATTTGTGGTCCTACAGGGATTAGTCCGTTGTGTCCTTTGCGGAACCGATTTTGACTGTCAGCTGTCATTGATTGTATGTGTTTATTATATAGGCCGCATATCTTGCCGGGACGGAGAAAATAGGCCTGCAGGTACAATTTGGCATTCTATACAAATACAGGCAATCATTCGGCTGTCCGTCAAATGCGAATTGACAGATTCATTATGACAGGTCTAAAACTGGGGAACTTTCAACTTTTGTTGTATGGCGAGTTCGACACAACAACAATTTATACAAGCACAATACAATACAGCTGTTTATATACGGCAATACTTTCATTGTGGCATCGCTCAGTGCTTTGTTAGATATTTCAATCGAACTCATTGCCGGAACCGACGCAACGGACTCATTCTGGCAGACCTCTTATACCGAAAATTTTTTCCAATATCAATCCATTTTAGTACCTATCTGCAAATAAATTGTTCACATTTGCGGAGCAACACTACCTCCCTCGAATTTAAATGAAAATTAGGCATATCAGCGAGAGCGGGAAACTAGAAACTATGCGATTTAATATTAAAGAGAAAAACGCCCACCAAAATGCCAGTTTCACTCAATTTTACCACTCAATATCTCTTCTATCCAATATCTCTTTTACTCTCTCTCTCTCTGCAATAATCAGCTTTCGCTCATCACTCCGCAGCACTCCAACCGGCTACTCTCTTAGCTTTTTTATTTACCGGCATGCAGCCAACAGGCCGACTAATTGCACGTCAACAAGTTTGGCTTATTACCGTTTTGTTTTGATTTGCATTTTCCTCTGCACCGATGCCAGAGAAGGTTTTTAGCATGACGAATGTCGTTCACGAGTTTTAGTACATGAGTTGCACCTTCTCTGATACCAGCAACAAAGATCACAAGTGAAATAAAAGCGAAAATATTGAAAAGAAACAAAACAAATTTATGTAATTGTTTATCTGCAAATGCGCTTTTGGAGTTTGTTTCTTGTATTTACTTATTTTTATTTTTTATAGCGACGAGTCGTCTTATTTGTAAACAAACCTATTTCTCACGCTGCTGCAGCCGCAAAAGCGTGAAAATCTAAATGCATTGCGTTGTACGTAGAGATGTACATTTGTACGAAGGTATGTACAGCTATGGACAGGGAAATAGAGCACTTCGATGTAGTGCCTCTATATGAATTGTTATTTCTTGGAAGATTAAATGAGATTCGTACATATTTTTATGCTATGAATCACTTCTCTTAAGGGGACAGATACCTGTAAACGGCCATATTTTGCCTGATTTTCATTAAAATTATTTAAAATGAAGAAGTTCATATATTTTTTTCAAAATTGGCATACAGTTTATTTATATATATATTAATATAATATAAACACATTTTTTTTATATTAATCATTTGAAATGGTGGATGTAAACTCAATTCTTCCAGGAAGGTCGCAGCGGGGCTTCTCAATCGGCGGGCATTGTAGCTTTGGCGTCAGTGACCTGATACAAAAAACCAAAAATTTTTTTGTTTATTAATGTCATAATTTCTATATGAATTAAAAACAAGTGGAAAAAATCGCGGAATAAAATGCTTAAAAAAATGAATTTTGAGGCGAATTTTCCTACTATTTTTGCTTCGAAAAAATTATTTTTTCGGAAATTTTTCGAAATTGTAAATTCACATAGAAAGTATAATAATATCATAAAAAAGATGTGTGGAAAATTTCAGTGAATTCGGTCAATAACATTTCGAGTTATCGTGTACGCCAATTCGAAAAATATAATTTTGAGAAAAACGCGTCTAAGGTTTGAATACATAACTATACCTCTCCCAGGGTTCGAACGCAAAGAATAGAGTCGTCACGGTTGACGATCTATAATATAAGAAGTACTTTACGTTCTAAAATTTTTTTGACATATTCTTAAAGGATTATATTAACATTTTACGAAAAAAAGAAACAAAAATTTTTTTTCGAAATTTTACAGGTAGAGTAAAGTCGGGTATTGTGGGCACCATTTTACCTTGATATTAATTAATTTCTGCCAAAATAATCGTAATGGAAAAACGATATTTTTTTCTTTCTAACAGATATTGAATTATCTTTACATTTTATTGCAAAATATACCCTAATACGATTTTTCGTCTGATAATATAGAAAAACTGAAACCACCTTAAAATTTGATGAAAAGAAAAATGGTGGGTAATGTGGCCCAGGGTATTCGGGTAATGTGGGCCACTATATAAAATCACCAAACCCAATTGTAAGAGTTAATAAAAAGTCAATGAATTTATTTATATATTTCTTTAATTTTAATTAATGACCTTCTTTGTTGACTACTTGAAAAAAAAAAAATTTACCTTAGGTAAATATAAATCCATTTGTGGAACAACATCAAGACGCGCACCACAAATAGGAGGAGGAGCTCGGCCAAACACCCAAAAAAGGGTGTACACGCCACTTACATATTATATATATATATATAAATATAAATCCACATTCTGTATAGCAGATGGTGGAAATTTGCTTAAGTAAATCGAAAAACATCTTTACATTTTCTTTTGTGAATTCCATTGCTCTATTAAAAGACATTCCCGTTGGAGAGCGAAAACTAAGCTTATTTTTTGTGCCTGCGCAGGAATCCATGCAGCCAACCTTTCCCTGCAAATTGCCTAAGGACCGGAAAGTTGTTTGGCACTTTGGCAATTTCGTCAATTGAAACGTCAGGGATCTAATATCGTGTTTTGTGAGGCCGCAAAGTCTTGATTCCATTTCTAATGTAAGTATATTTCACAAGGTATTTTTCTGTGGCTTCGTCCAGTATTGGCTTACCTTCAAATGGGGTTTTTAAAAGCAAGCTAGGGAATGCATTTCTACTTGCCATTTTTGCAATGTAAAACGCGGCACATCAAAAGTCTTTGATGCAAAAAGTGTGCCCATCTCCTCATTCCTAACAGCTTCAATGGAAATATCAATCAGACATAGGCGTAGACGCCTCAAGGAAAATAAATTGCATAGGCGTGTCACGTTCTTGACGCTTAGTCTGGAAAAGGCATCCTCTGGAACCCAATCAATATGGAACATCTAGATGATCTTGATTCTGTTGATCACATTGCTTTACTGGATGGGAGGATTTTCAACTCAAATATGAAGTCTGTACTGAAGTATGGCTGCGAAAAGTAGTGCCTAGCGGGTTTAACAAACAAAAAATGCAAACTTGTATAAACCGCTGTTTAAGGGCTCCGATGGTCAAATAATTGGATTTGACGATGATGACGAGCGCTTTTCTCGAAGCGAACAAAGTCCAGTTGAGATTCAAATACGCGAACGAAAGTGGAAAGGGATAGGTCATACAATCCGTAAACCTACGACTGACATCAGCAGTATGTCGCTAGACTGGAAACCGCAAGGCTCTTAGGGAAGGGTGTGGTCGAAAGGAACATGGACATCTGACGACTTGGCCGCAGATAAAGGCAAAAGCTACAAGGCGATCCCAATGGGACTTATTTGTATCAGCACTCACAGACATAACAGCTACAGAACGTGCTATCTCAACTGGATATATGTAGTAAAATGGAGCCGCAAAAGAAGACGAGATTGGAAGCAACATGTCCTCGAAATGACCGACGGCAGCTTGGCAAAACTAGTGGTGACCGAGAAACCAAACAATAAACACCCGCAAGTAAGACCACTAAAGAAATGGAAAGAGTGCTGGATCGGGATCAACATCCGATCATTAATAACACTGATTTTTGTATTGTACACTAATGTGTATATAAGCTTCTGTTAGAAGCAGGAAAATAATCCTAAATAAAGATGAAGAAGTAGCAAGTTTTGGAAAAATTGTTTTGATAAAATTTCAACCTACACGCATACTTACATATAATATGTAAGCTAGTTACCGTACACATTTTCCGTTGTGGAGGTAAGGAGGAGGGTTGACTATTTGTGGATTACGATGCTGCTGATGAAGTTCATCAGATCATACCTCGCGGATGGTGTCTTGAGAGAATAACCAAGAAATTTGAAAAAGCTAAAATTTTGTCAACCACAGAAGATCGCTCGAACATCTTCGATCCACCGTGGCCAGAAATAATTCGCGACCTTACAAGTTTGTGTACTTGCCCAGCGCTCGCTGAGTTGACGCGAAGCTCATCTTCCCAGGAGCAGACCGCACGTGGTCAAGAGGATCCCATCCTCTTCTTTCACGGAGAAACCACCTCACAGGTCCCTTGTCTTGCTAGCTCTTCCGCCTCGCAGTTTCTCGCAATGGAGCCCATGTGGCAATGCCATGTCGGTTAGGGAGTTAAAATGTTCCACAAAAATATTCCTCGTTATTTTTTTACATAGAACTGCTGAATACATCATATGTATATCTACAATAAAATAAAAGGATTACATAGTTTCCTATGCTGATTTGCCGTAAGAGTGAAAACTTTGCACTTTGAAAAATAAAATTCAGACGTAAACTTTCTAATCGCCGATATACGGAAATTTTTTCGTCCACTCTACCAGCATCCAAAGTCGGAATTTGGTAATTTTTTTTTTTAATTTTTTTATTTCTTTTTTTTTTAATTTTGTTTTTTTAATTTTGTTTTTTTTTAATTTGGTTTTTTTTTAATTTTTTTTATTTATTTTTATAACTTTAATTTTTGTTTGTGTTGCACAGTGTAAATATAGCAAATATGTTGTATACTGTATTCATATAATTTTTTAATCATTTTGCTTATTCTTTATTTATTATACATAAAAAAATGCTATAACAGGTTTCTCTGTCAGGTGAACTTATTTATCTAAGTTTATAATTTAAACAACTTGGAAACAAATGAAATATGCGGGATTAGACACATACATACATACTTATGCAAATATGTGCATGTACATATATATGTATATGTATCTAAGAGGACCTAATTTTAGAACAAAAAAAATTATAAAATTTTGTAGTGTAAATTCAATTAACACTCCAAATTTTCCAAAAAAATGTATTGCGGAAGGGAGCGCATTTTAGCCGAAACCTCAGAGAAGGTACGAAAAAATGTCGACATTTAAATAACACAAAAAAACAAAATCGCACTTTTTGTCTGATGAATGACTTTTGACACTTGATGTTTACAAATTTGACAATATTCTAAATATACCCTCATATTTTTTGTAATAGCTCTTGTTTACGAGTTATAGCTATCACAAAAAAATCACTATATTTCAGTGTTAATTGACGAATATTTAAACAAATATTACGTTTTTTTTTGGCATCGTCAAGACGAGTTTGTATAAATGACCGGAATAGGTTTTGTTTTATTTATTATACTCTGTTTCAAGAAAAACGTTTGAATGTGACATCGTTCGTAAATGAGGAGTACAAAAATTACTTCGGTCACCCGAATGGATATGAAAAATAAGCCTTGGATCTACGTTTGTGGACGAATAAGAAAAGGAATAAATTTAGATACGAAACTGCTATGATCTGGATTGAACCTGTGAACCACTACGACGACTGTTATTTTTGTATGGTAAAAATAACTGGCATTAACCGAAAAAATCGAGGCAAATGGGAATATCCTTCCATACGATCGGCACATAGACGTGTTTTGAGCTCTACGATGTCATCTGAACCTCAACCTGGTGCTTCACAGGAAGAACCTTTACATTTTGAGGCAAAAACAGACAATAGCGATAGTGACTTTGATTGTGACCTGGGAACACCAAAACCATTTAGCCAAGATCATTTAAACGACCTCATTACAGATCTGGGACTGTCAAAGACTGGTTCAGAAATTTTGGCGTCTAGATTAAAAGAAAGAAACTTAGTCACAAAAGAAAGTAAAATTTCTTACTATCGCAGAAGATAACAAACTTTCCTTGAATATTTTGCTGAAGAAGATGACTTTTTATTTTGTAAAAATGTACCTGGTTTAATGGCTGCAATAGGATTACAAAATTACGTTTCTAGTGAGTGACGTTTATTTATAGATTCATCAAAACGGAGTTTAAAATGTGTTCTCTTACACAATGGGAACAAATTGGGCTCATTGCCTATTGCACATTCTACTAAAGTAAAAGAAGAATATACAACTATTGCTCTGGTTTTAGACAAAATTAAATATGCGGAACACAATTGGGTCATATGTGTCGATTTAAAAATGGTAAACTTTCTTTTAGGCCAACAAGGTGGTTACACAAAGTTTCCCTGTTTTCTTTGCTTATGGGATAGTAGAGCTAAAAATCAACATTGGATTAAAAAAGATTGGCCTGCTCGGGAAGCGTTAGTACCAAGACAACAGAACGTGATAAACCCACCTTTAGTATCAAGGGATCGTATAATTTTACCTCCGTTACATATAAAACTGGGGCTTATAAAATAATTTGTTAAAGCTCTTGACGAAAATGGAAATTGTTTTCTTTTTCTGTCTAAAAAGTTCCCAAAATTGAGTGCGGAAAAGATAAAAGCGGGTATTTTTGACGGGCCACAGATAAGGCCGTTAATAAAAGACTCAAATTTCATAGACACTATGACAGTGATTGAGAAAATGGCATGGAATGAGTTTGTTTGGCTTGTTCAAAATTTCTTAGGAAATAAGAAAAGTTCTGACTATTCTCAGCACGTCGAACAACTAATGGGTCACTTCCAAAGGGTTGGATGTAATATGAGCATTAAGTTACATTTTCTTCACAATCATCTGGACTATTTTCCAGCCAATCTTGGGGATCTCAGCGAAGAACAGGGCGAGCGATTCCACCAGGACCTTCGTACGATGGAGGAACGCTATCAAGGTTACTGGAACACACACATGATGGCCGACTATTGCTGGAGCATTAACAACAGTTCTATGCCTTCAACTTCAGCAAGGAAATCATATAAAAGAAAATTTTATTACAAAAAGTCAAATGTGTCATATAGAGCTGATACAGGAATTTCAGTTACAGATTTGAAATTGTCATTAAAAAGTTGGACTAAAAACATGTATCATAACCCAATCATCAGAAATGCTGTTGTGCAGTGTAATTTCCGATTATCTTTCAGTCACAGAAGTTTAAACATTCTATTTCTAATAGCATAAAAGTCGCTTCTTTTTTATAAGCCACTTCAGTTTATTCCTGAAATAGAAAGGTAAATAAAAGTTTTAATGTATTTATAGCAACAAGTGTGAACAAGTGTTTTTTATTGGTAAATAATGTGTCGAGTTTAGCATCTTAACGGTTTTCTAAATAACTTGCAGAACACTTTTCATTAAAAAATTTTTTTTCAGTGCTGCGAGAAAAGAAACAGTCAAACATCGTTAATTCCAAATTTTATCAAGGAGCCATATTTTCAACTGTCAGGGCTTGGTTGAAAGTTTATTGATGATTTTTATTGGCAAATCTTTTAACTAAATATTGAAAAAAATCAGAATCTTGAACTAACATTTAAATTGTCGGATCTGAGGCTCAGAAAATCCAAGAGTTATTGTTGAAAATACTCTATCCTCAACGTGTGATTGTTTAGTGCGGTTTATGGTCCGGCGGAGTCATTGGACTTTTTCGAAAATGAAGCTGGAGCAACAGTTACGGTGAATAGATTGCGCTATCGAGAGATGATTAACTATTTTTATGGCCGGAATTGGATGGTATTGATCTAGACAACGTTTATTTTCAACAAGATGGCACTACGTGCCACGCAAGCAACGAAACCATTGATCTTTTACGGAAATAACACCGCTTATTGGAAACCCCTTTATATGTATGTATACATGAAAAATACCTAGGAAGTGATTAAAATTTGTGGCGGCAATTTTATTACGCGAAAATATACCGAACAAATTTTAATCTTACGTTGAGCACCCGGGTCTGGCAGACTTTTTCGACATTGGGCGTGAATGTAACATATTTCTATTACAGTTAACGACTTGAGCTTCCACGTAGCTTCCTAAAATTTAGCTATCTATCGAATATAACCTTTTAAAAAAGATCCTCGAACAGGACGAAAAAACACCAGACCCAGGTACCCAACCGAAGATTTTAAAAAAGTGTCCAACGGAGCGTGACCAATATTTGGAAATGCATAGGTCCAAGTCTCCGAGCATGAAACACCAAAATGATATAAAATTTTTTTCCTAATAGCAGCCGCCTTCGGCAAACAATTGCGCACTTCGAGTGTATTTCTGCCATGAAAAAGCTCTTCATAAAACAAGCAAAAACCATCTGCCGTTCGGAGGTGGCGTAAAACTGTAGGTGCCCGCATATCTGGAACACTACCAAGATGTACAAAATGGAAAATGCAGTAGGAGTTCGAGTTCGACCTAACAACCAACAAAGGATGTAAGTGACCTGTGTTCAAAATATTAAGCGCGCGACGAATTACTAAGCCTCAGATAATTTAATTTTTGTATTTAATTTTTTTTTGCAAGAAATATCAAATAAATCAAATTTCCAAACTTTGTGCAAAATTCACATAAATTTAATAAATTAAACAAAAATTCCATCAAAATATCCAATTTTTTATTCAGAATTTTTTGAAAAATTCTGGGTATGCAGTTTTATAGCGCATTTTGTATTCGGAAAGTGTTCATTGATTTTTGACATTCATTTTTTTGCACTGAAGCATTTTCTTCCATATAAAAGGCTTCCGAATATGTGATTTATATGGCAGAAAATTCTCAACATCGCATGCAAAAAGAATTTCAAAAAATAAACGCGATTTTTAGGCGTCTTCAAACTTGCACTTTAATCTACTAAAATGGAATGGGCTATAAAACTATGTGCATATATTTAAGAATGCACACAGAAAATTTAATATCGTTCGGGTGAATATTTTCGAAGTTACACGCAAATTTGAAAAGGCGTTTCAGAGAATTTTTACCCTATGTAAAGTGTTTTTCAAACTTTAAACGCGTCTTTCTCAAAACCGTGTTTTCGAAGTCGGTGGATACGATTTCTCAAAAACGGCTGAACCGATCGTCTTGAAATTTTATCACAACCTTCTCAGATATATTCTCCAGGTATTAATCGAAGGAATAAGAATTCTGATGATTTTTTCTATTTTTTTTAAGACAATTTTTCGCAAAAATTTTTGTAGAAAATTCGATTTTTTTCCTATTGCCGCCAAAAATTAAAAAAATTAAAATTTTGACAATTCCTTCGATTAATACCTAGCTTTATCTATCCACAAAAGGACTCTTATTGGTTTTTCGATTTCAGATAATCCAAACCGGAGATATTTTGTCCATCGCCGAACGCTTTTTTTCGAAGACGCTTGGGAGATCAACTGCAGGGCCCGTGCACTTCAATATTTTCACTAACTTTAAGTGCTATGATTAACTTTAAAGTAGATATTATTTGAATAATTAAAAATTGTATTTGTTTAATAAAAAATTCTCAAAAAAACGCGATTTTTCAGCCTTACAAGTGTATATAACCCCTTACAAAATATTGTAAGGGGTTATATACAAAATTTTTGTCTACAAAATTTTTTCTTAATATATTTTTAATTTTTTAAATTTTATTTATTTTTAATTTTTTTAATTTTTAATTTTTTTATGCAATTTTTTGTAAATTTTCACAAAGTTTGGAGATTTGCGTTATATGGTTGTTGTTGCAGAATGCACTTTACTTTTATAAGAACATCAAAAAAACTAAATACAAAAAAGTGAAAACTTAGTAATTCGTTGCGCTCTTATATTTTGAGCACAGCTGTAAAAACATCCACCAAATAAGCTTTAAAAATGTAATAAAATAATATCAAACTTTTATTTCAACAAATTGTGGGCGTAAGAATTGTATGAGCTGAATTTTCTCGATCTTGTATACGAATAAAATTTAAAAAAAATTGCATATAAATAAACGAAATTAAATAAACGAAATTGTTAGCAGCAGATTTATTCCAGAGCCGTTATACGGGCATGAGTATGCACAAAAAATAGTCCACACAAACGTACATTCTCGTACATATGTACCTTCAATTATTTCTTTTTTTGCATTGTGGCGAAATACTTGGTGCCATACAAAGTGGCAAAGTGCATATCGACTCACTCATTCATTGATTTTGTGCATGTGTTTGTAAGTTCTTAATGATAATTTTATTTAATTTGGAATGTTTTGTTATTGTGAAATCGCCATTACTACTGATCATGCAATAATATGAAGATATCAACAAAGGCGTCGACAGGATTTCGTATAAGAGGAGAGAATCGAAAAATATGTACAATGTGGCACAAAATTAATCATGCAATTTTGGATTTGCATAACTTTTTTACTAAAGAAAAACTAAATGATTTTGAGTGATGGAAATCTTTATTTTGCGGAAAATCTTTGTTATGCGTTACAAGTTAAACTGCCACTTTGGTGCTTTGTTACCACTAGAAACTTTAATTTATTTTATTCTGAATTCGATGAAGAACGTCGCCAAGCCGGTCGTGAATTGGCGAAAAAAATTAACTGCAATCATAAAACGATTCTCAATCGCCTTCATTCCATGGGATTTACCGAAAAATTGAAATTCTAGGTGCCTCAAGAGCTCAATGAACAAAACAAAGCAAGTCACCTTCAAATTGCTTCTCAGCATCTCGCCCGCCATAGACCAACACGAGGTCATAAACAGTCCTTTTTGTACCGAATCGTCACGGGAGAAGATAAATGGTGCCTACACATCAATACGAAGCAAAAAAAGGAGTGGGTGGCTCCAGGAGATACGCCAAGGCCGAGAATCAAGCCGAATCTTCATCCAAAGAAGGTCATGACACATGTTTGGTGGGATTGGGAGGGCATGGTGCACTAGAAAATACTCGAAAAGAATACCACAGTCAAGAAGGACCTCTACATTGCCCAGCTACACCGCGTGAATGAGGCTATTCGACTGAAAAGACCATCACGACAACGCCAGTCCCCATGTTGCACAAGTCGTCAAAGCCGCACTACAAGAGCTCGAATGGGAGGTCCTTCAGCATGCGCCGTATTCTCTGGACCTTGCACTGACCGATTACCAACTTTTCCGCTCCCTGTGAAACCATATGAAGGGAGTTACCTTCGACAACAAAGAGGTCCTTAAAAAGTGACTCAACAACTTCTTTGACACCAGACCAGGTAATTTTTGGTGGAACGGCATCAATAAATTCGGCGAGAGGTGGGAAGAGGCGAATATATAATTGATTAACTTATTGTTTTTTGTTTAAATAAAAGTCTTCGGTAAAACGCTACGAACTTATTCTCCCACTTAACCGACATTTTTTTCATTGTTCGTTTAATAAATTTATTTTCTTTTGCTCAAAAAAGCAAGAAATGCTTTTTATGATTTCATTGTTTATTTGTTTTTTTTTTTATTTGTTTTGTTTTTTTTTTGTGAATGGCCAGTTTTCATGCGAAAGCTTCGCAAACATCTCCTTGGGGTAACATTGAAAAATGAAATATCTGCAATTTTATTTATGCCTTTCGGTATCTGCATTACCCAATGAATTCATTAAAATCTTCTAAAAATAAACATTCTTGAAATAGAAATAGAAAAAGGAAAAGCCTTAAGTTTTTATAATCAGTTGATATACAAAAGCTACTCAAGTGATTTTCTTCATTCGACTAGAAAATGGAAACGCATTTCAGTGAAGCTCAAAAGCGATTAAATAGCGTAATAATGTAATGAATATAAAAACTATAATTGATGAAAAAATACATGCAATACACACGTCCAAATACATACACATGTTTGATGGTGTATATTTGTAAAGATCATCCATAGTTTTAATAGGCAGAGTGCGAATTTCAAAGGCGTTAATTTACTTTGTATGGACGAGTGCGAGTACAATACGAATATCAGTGTGTGTTTACACAATACTTTTTGTTGTTCAAGATATTTTTATATTTAATTTGTAAGCGGATAGTGCACGTTGTAAATTTTTTGAGTTGTTACTAGCTACATACAGCCGTTGGAAAATACTTAAGAACGATGCGTTAGTAGCGATTTATGAGAATGTTTTTATGGAGTACGGAGTTTTTGCACTTGGATATATTTGCTGTGATCCCATTCATTGAAATTCGTTCATTTATCTATTTCTCTTGTAGGTTAGTTTATACTGGCTGGCCGAAGCCATGCAGAGATCCATGAACCTGGCAACTTTGCAATTGGTTAGGCTAAGCCATCTGTCTTTTGCCTTTCTTAGCATGCGATCCTCTAGTTGTTTATGAATTGTGCGCAGTGGTTTAAGTATCTGACTTATTTGATCCCCTGCAAGTTTCGCGCCTTTTTTAGCTATTCCATCCCTCTATGCCTTTGTGCCCACGAACCCAATAAACACAAAGCCTGCGGTAACAAGCGAGCTTGTTGATTGCTTCCTTGCATACAAGGACATTTTTGAATGATACACAGTATGATTTTATCGCTTTTATAGCCGCTTGGCAATCCACGAAAAAGTTTATAGCGCAGTTAATTGCTGCGTCTGTATATGCAAGCACTGCTGATTTCTTTATAGCAAATATCTCAGCTTGAAATACAGTACAATAGTAAGGGAGTTTAAATGCCTTATTGGTGATTAATTCTGCACAATATATGCCGGAGCCGACCTCTCTTCCATTTTTGATCTATTACTAAATACATTGATGGTGTTACTCTTCGGAGCCAACCCTTTGCGCCATCCACCGTCTTCAATAACGGCTTTTAGTGGTTTTCCAAAACTCATAACTGGAATCATATAGTCTGAATTGTCTGAGGCATTCCCAGTATAGAGCTATGTGCGCAAGTTCTAGAGGTAAGCTGTTCGGTTGCTTGTAGCCTCACAGCTGAGTTTGCAGCCCGATTTTCTCTTGAAGGATTCGGATTGATTTTTTACGTTTTAGTAGGAGCAGTGATATTTTTGTGAGAAATATACTTAAGAACGTTTCGATCTTCGTACAAAATTTTGTGAATTGTTTTCTGTTTTATATTGTAACAGGTAAGTAAGTACAACTTAAGTGTCCGGAGTATTCTTAAAGCACTTCGTTTTAGTTGAAACGATTCAATAATGTCGAAAGGGAAAAATTGCACCCCAACTCTTCGAAAGCAATCATAGAATTGCAAAAGACCGATTTATCCCACAGCGCAATTTCAACAAGATTAAACTTTTCAAAAACGATGGTTTTTAATACTTTGGAATATTTTTCTTAGTATAAAACAACAGAAAACGTTCCCAAAAAGGAAGAAAGACTAGTAGCCAGGTAGGTAGGATGATTATTAGATTCTCAAAATAAGATCCCAAGACGAGTACTGCTGACATCAATCGAGCAATTTTTGTTCACCTGGAAAAGCGAATAACAAAAAGAGCAGTGGCGCTTCCATTGACATGAGCAGGGATTCACGGTCGACTGGCACGGAAGAAGCCATTGGTAACAGCATCGCAACGACAACGCCAAATTCAATTTGCTCGAGAGCCTGGATTCAAAATCAGTGGCGTTTTATTTTATTCAGCGACGAAACGAAAGTAAATAGAATTGGTCCAGATGGTAGGGTAAAATGCCGCGACCAAAATGTCAAGCATTCGACCCTAAGATCGTCTCACCAACCACACAGCAAGGGGGTGACTCAATAATGGTGTGGGAGCGATGTCGGGACAATGCATGGTATTGAATGATAATAGGGGGGACGTATTGAAGGTAATATGTATGTGATCAAGTACGTGCAGATACTTCAAAATCGAATACCAACTTTTGCGGAAGAGAATTTACCGGTGATTTGGAAATTTCAACAAGACAATGATCCGAAGTACCACTCGAGTGGCACAAACAAGTTTTTTGACGACAATTTGATCACTGTTCTGGATTAGGCATCTTCGAGTGCCGACTTAAATCCAATAGAACATCTTTGGAACAACGTGAAAAATGCACTCCTAGTAAGCAGAACATAATAAATGTGAGAGAGTTATTTGGAGAGGCTAAGGCAGCATGGGAATCTGATTGTGTTGAACGTTGCTTATTTCTACATATAGTACGCCAACAGAAACTTAGAAAACATTCATAAGTCATCCTCATAGTCTTTAACTAAATATATCCGAAGACAATTTTCAACATTTTTTATTTTAATAATATTTTTTCATAAACAAATGGTATGAAACCTGCACCGTGCAGTAGTTTCATAAAAAATAGGCTGGACACGAACGACCATCATCGACATGGGATTGATGCAAAGGAGCTGTGGGGCAGTAATAAAGCAAAAAGGTTTTATGGTATTTTATTTTATTTATTTATTTATTTGTTTATATAAATAGTACATAGTAAGACTAAGGTCTTTTAATAGTACTTCAACAATATTATAAAAAACTGGTTTTCCAACAAAATTTTAATGTATACTTTTCCCTTTCGCCTGTAGTTTTTATGATTTTATTCTTATTTTGATTCGTTCTTAAGTATTATATTTTTATCGAAAGAATTTCGCATTGCATTAACTTTTGTGCATAAAGCAAACAAACTTTATGTTTTTCTTAGATAAAAAGACTGAAACATTTTTAATTTATAAAATAAAACCTAACATGCAAAACCTTTAAGTGATTTTATTGAAAAAAAGTCTCAAATGAAGAGAACTGGGTATCGTTATTGAGTATTTTTCCACGGCTGCACATGTAACGAAGGCAAAATGGCTGGTAGACTCAGCGCGGGGTGGTAGGGCGGTTGTAAATTTTTAATATTTAAAATTCAACAAATGTGTAAAGCACAATAATCATGGAAGCAAATTGTAAATAACTAGCGCAGTCGAAGTAACAGAGTGGGTTACACAAAAAAAGAGGTCGAAGTGCAAAACATCCAATAAATCTAAATTAAGTGGGCTTGTGTGCGACTGTCATAGAGAGGTTGACGCAGAGTTCGATGTCTACTGTGGGCAAGAAACAGTAAATGATGAAAATAACTTCTGTTGCTCATAAAACCCAGTTGCCGGTCGAAGGTCTTCCATTTGTAGGATAACATCAAAACGCGTACCTCAAACATCACGACTGTGGCACCGAATATAACCTACGAATTTCACAAAACAAAAGCTTTTAGTTTGCTTGTAAATAACAAACAATAAGCAACAATAATATTTCTCCATTGGATACCTGTTTAAAAACCTTCGCTTGGACACCCGCGTCTACCCCAACCCCTAAGTAATTACATGCATTGGTATGGGAATATGTGGCAAATGCGCGATATTTATAATTCATTTTTAAGTATCCTTTTCATTGGTTTTGGCATGCATTGAGCTGACTACAGAAGTAAAAATAATCGCTGGAAATATTTTGGTTTATGAAAAACCGATTGTTTTTTGTAGTTCTTCAGTTTTACTCATTTCGAAAAAGGATGAGGAAAAAATGAAATTTATAGTAAAATATGAAATGATAGTTATTTATGAATTCGGGGGAAGGCAAGCAAAACATGTAAAAGAGATTTTTGAGTGCTGTTGACATACTGGATTCTTGCCTACAATATACAGTGTGAACGATATGAAGTGTTACCTATTCAAAACACCATAACTGTTTTGTGTGAAATTAGTTTTATTGATTACAAAGATAAAATTGTTCCAAAATCATTACAATTTTAAAATATATTCAATTTAGCTCGATATGACCACCTTTTGCCTTGACTATAGCCTTCAAACGGTCAAAAAATGAGTTGCATGCTGCACGAATGTGATCTTGAGGTATTTTGGCCCATTCCCGTATAATCGCTTTTTTCAGCGCATCCATACTGGCATATTTTTTTGTCCTCACCTTGCTCTCCAAAATGGAACAGATGGAATAGTCCATCGGATTTGCGTCTGGCGAATTCGAAAGCTATTGTGTGGACGAAATGAAGTGTGGAACATGATTTTTTAACCATTCTTGGAACACACGAGCTTTATGAGACGGTGCCGAGTCCTGTTGGAACGTCCATGGTATACGACCGAAATGTTTGCGTGTCCACGGCTCTAAAGCAGCTTCTAAAACATTTTCCCGATAATAAGTCGCATTCACTTTGACACCAGGCTCGATAAAAACTATTGGAGAGCGTCCATCAGCGGTCACTGCGGCCCAAACCATTACTTGCGATGGGAAATTGCTTCGAGTGGCCATAGGTAGGCTCAAATTCTCGCGTGAGTGTTCGGTCAAGTAAACCCTATCGTTTTGAGTGTTTATGAACTGCTCAATTGGAAAATTTTTTTCATCAGAAAACACAATGTTAGGAAATTCGCCACGATCGTGCAACCGCAACAACTCCTTTGCTCTTTCGCACCGAACTGTTTTTTGCTGGGGTAAAAGATCGTGTGCTTATTGGAACTTGTAAGCCTTGATCTTGAGCTGATTTTTCTATATGCGTCGAATGCTGTCTTGCGATATTTTCAGTTCTTTGGCCATTTTTCTTCCATTTCGACGTGGATTTCGTTCAAGTCGAGCCTTCACTTTCCGAACCATTTCTGGCGTTGTTGCGGTTTTTTTGGTCCACCTCCATAGCGTTTTGCAATGCTACCAGTATCGTTGTAACGTTTTATAGTGCGATACACAAACATTTTATTCACTTTGAGGTTACTGAGCTCACGAACAATGGCTGGTTATGATTTTCCAGCCAAATACTCGTATAACGCAATCATACTATTACGTTTGAATTCCATCACAGAAAAAAATTCAACAAAACTGAGACACAAATACTCATTAGAACAATTTTGACATTGATGCCATGAGCTGTTTTACAGATACAAGCAGTGTGAAGTTGGTAACACTTCATATCGTTGACGCTGTAATTGAAACGAGTATTCCGACGAAGCTTTTCGCGTCCTTGTAGACAAAGACGGTTGGTTGGTTGACTACAATATTCTCAGGGATATCCAAGTAATTGGTTTGTTGAAAAATGGTTTCATAGCCAAACGAGTACTGAATTGAGAAACAATAGCTGGATTATACGTACGATTTTCGATGTTTGCAAGAACCAATGTGTTCGATGAAACCGTCAAAAATTTCGTCTTGCAACACTTTTTCTGAACCCATCAACTTCCTTGCAAATATAAATAAAAAAAAGCCTCAATTTGAATGTACCATTAAAAGACGCTGAAAGCATTGAAAGTTCTATAATATACCTGAATGATGTCATACATACAGCAGCCATTAAATCTAGTCCGGCAACCGTATCAAGAGCATCATACTCTAATGGCTGCCCAAAAATAAAAAGATTAATAATGACAAAAGGCATCTCTGAGAAGAAGAAATTTCAAGATATCTTCAACAACTGAGTCCCACAATAGATGCAAACTAATCGCTATGGAAAGCAACGAGAAAAATGCTCAATAAAACTGTTCATCAGCCGGCAATTCGGAAAGTTGATGACTCTTGGGCTAGGACGAATCGAGAAAAAGCGGATATACTAGCTAACTACTATAGACAAGTTTTTTCATCTAGCAATGCGACTATAATTAATCCAACAGGAATGGAACCTGACATATCTTCTAATACAACAACTACTTATCCAAAAAATTACAACTGACAACATAAAAAAATGCATTAAAAATAAAATAAAGAAGAATAAAGCTCCAGGCTACGATCAGATAACCGGCGTCCTCTTAAGGGAGCTGCCTTTAAAAGGACTTCAATATCTCCGAAATCTCTACAACTCTCTCCTATGGCTGCAATACTTCCCCAGTATATAAGATTAGATTAGATTAGATTTGTGGGGGGTTGGACAAGTCCAAGCACTCAGTCAGGAGCCCATTTTACTACACCCCGATAGATTTCAGTAGAAAGAATAGAGATAGGAAAGATAAAAAGTGGGTGCTAAGACGGATAAATTAGTTTAAGATCACTCTTCCACAAATCTCTTGGATTCATTGATGCATCTTAAGAGATCTGGAAGAGGAAGAGTATGAACTTTATCCATACCAGACTTTGGAAAATAGCGGAAGTCATAGCCTAAACCTAAATCTAATCTAAACCAGGAAAAGATTCTGCTATTCCATCATCATATAGACCTATAGGCTTATTGCCAGCAATGAGCAAAGTATGTATGTATTTGAAAAATTATAGACTAACGCCAATACTTGACAACAAAAAAGCGATTCTTGACCATCAATTTGGATTTAGATGCAAACATTCAACTGTGCAGCAAATTCACCCAGTCACGCATAAAATATTATCTGACATTGACAATAAGAATTTTGCATTGGAGTTTATCTTCACACAGAAAAGGCATTCGACAAGGTCTGGCACAACGGCTTTTTCTGGAAGTTAAAACGGTTAATGTCAAAAATATATTTTCAAATTCTAAAAAGTTATATTACTGAACCATATTTCTATGTCAAGGTCATTGATGGTAGCTCAACACTAAGGAAGATAAGAGCCGGAATTCCCCAAGGCAGTGTGCCAGGCCCACTGTTCTATACATTATTTACAAGTGATGTCCCAGCACCTGAAGAAGAACATACGATGCTAGCTACTTTTGCTGACGACACAGTCCTTCTTACTTCCAGTAAAAGTATTTCCACTGCCACAAATGATATACAAAAGTCCCTAGACACTATTAACTCGTATTTCAAGGAGTTGAATATTAAAATAAACGAACTTAAGATAAATGGTTCTGACATCCTCCTAAGTAATGCAATTGACGAAGAGCTTACATGGAAGCAACACAAGAAAAAGAAAAAATCACAAATGAACTTGAAGTTGAAACAACTTTATTGGTTGTTAAACAAAAATTAGAAATTATTAATAACAAAGTTCTTAAAAAGGGTGGTTAAGTTTCAAGGGCCGGTGTTGATTTTGAATAAAATACATTTTTTTAGGAAATTATTATCATTTCTCTTTATTATGATAATACTGGTATGGCTCAAGTACGTATGGAACAAAATATCGGCCAAATGGCCGCCGCGGCCTCGGCGGCACATCTCCATCCGATGGTCTAAATTTTCGATGACGCTGAGGCATAATTGAGGTTCTATGCTGTTAGTGTGCCGAATTATCTCATCCTTTAGCTCTTGAATTGTTGCTGGCTTATCGACGTACACCTTTTCTTTCAAATAACCACAAAGAAAGAAGTCCAACGGTGTCGTTGACGTTTAGGTGTGATTCACATTCAACATCGGCCCTTGAAATTTAACCACCCTTTATATAATACAATAATAACACCAATATGGACATATGGACTACAACTGTGGGGTACAGCAAAAAAGATGAACCTAAACATTATTCAAAGGCAACAATCAAAAATACTACGGCTAATAGTAAAGAAATACAAAACGTTGCCAATGCCATAACATCCAACTTGTTTCAAAAGAAAGCAAAGATTCCATCAACTTTTTGGCCGTTTTGATGTGAAATGTGTGACCATTTGATTAATGCAATCGACGTCAGCTTTGTCTGCATTATAATAAATCATGGGCGATGGTTTTTCTGCTTCGTCTTCACAATCTTGGGTGCAATGAACGGTGGAAAGTAAATTAACCACCCTGTTCTTTTTTGGTACATAGCTGCTGATTGTGACAAGGTTTTCACGAAGGTTTTCAAATAATGGCGAAAGCACTGGGCGAGAATTGTGCTTTTTCATTTCTGGTGGAATGCAGCGTTTTTGGGATCGTATGGTGCCAACTAATGCAACATTTTGTATTTACAAAGAAATTGATGGCACCATCTCCGAGGCGCCTAACCGTGTAACTTTTTAAATCATTTTTTTCGTCCTGTTCGAATCCTTTTCAAAAGTTTATATCCACTAAACGATAGAAAATTACATTTTAGGAAGCTACCTGGAAGCTCAAGTCGTTAGCTATAATAGAAATACAGGGTGGCTGATGAAAGCCGCTACCAAAAAAAAATTTAATAACTTTTTTTCTTTTTAAGTTATCTGTTCCATTTGCTGATTGATCTTTAAAATTTATTAAAATGGATAACTGGGACACGCAAACAAGAATTTGGATAGTCCGCCGCTATCACGCACTGGAGTCCGTAGTTTTGGTACAGAGAGAGTACAGGCGGATGTTTGGCGGCGATCCCCCGAGCAGATGGACCATAATGAGACTGGTGAATAATTTTGCTGAGCAAGGAACAGTCGCAAGAAGGCCTTATTATCGAAACCCACCAGTTCGGACGGAGGAAACGATCGCTGCTGTAGCTGCAGCTATACAAAGCAATCCAAGGGTTTCAACAAGAAGCTTATCTGCTCAACTTGGTGTCAGCCGACAGTCTTTGCAAACAATAATGCACAAAGATTTAGACTTATTTCCCTACAAAATTCAAATGGTTAACAAACTGAATGCAGCAGACTTGCCGATTCGCTTGGAATTTTGCCAGAAGATCCTGCAAATGGTGGAAGAAGACCAAAACATGTTAAACTGCCTTTTCATGTCTGATGAGGCCCATTTCGATTTAAACGGCAATGTGAACAAACAAAATTGTCGAATATGGAGTACTTCTAACCCACAGATACTCCACGAGACGAAAAAGCCAATCTGGCCACACCTGGGTGCCCAACGGAGGGATATTTTGAAATTAAAAGAAACGTTTCTAGATATTCGGGTGATTTTAATAATTTATGTATGTCCGCACTATAGTCCTAGCTCACGTTTTTCGTGCTAACCGCACACACAAACAATCACTCTCACCAACGACGGTTGTCCTTTCTTCAATACTCACTCAAATTGTATTTCAACAAATAAGAAAGTCGTAAACAAAACTAAAGTTTTCCATATTTACATAAAAAGAAGAAGGAAAAGTGAAACAAAGCCAAAACTTAAATTGCAGTTCCAATTCTAAACGAACCAAAAAACAACAACACTTTGCGAATAAATGAATAATAAATAAAGTGCATATGTACAACAACAACAGCAACGCGGAAGGTGTTACATTGATTGTAGAACAACAGCAACGAAAATGTAAACAAAACTATTTAGTATTTACTTACACAAGTACATGCCATAAGTCATAGCAAAATGCGCGGCAATACAACAGAAACAAAAACCAAAGTGCATACAAACGTACAGATACTACGAGCGCAAACACAAATAGTGTAATTATTGAGTGCTCGAATGCGATCGAGTAAGGGGCGTTTTTAGGCTTAGAGAACTTTCAATAGGGATAATTGTCAAAGCTGCGATAGTAGACACATTTTTCTAAGATTTTGTTTTTGTTCATTTGATTCGGCAAATTGAAAAAAAAAAGAAAAAAAAAAATTAAAAAAAAAATTGATTCTATGCACAAATCCGTATATTCTTATTTGGTTACTTTCACTAGACTATAAGCATACAGCTTCAGTACTCGATTGTTCATTAGACTTGGAAATAAATAAAAAAAAATGAAAAAAAGGAATACAAAAAAAAAAAAAATAAAATAAAAATATTTAATTTATAAAAAGTAATTTTATTTAGTAAGGAAGGAAGTGCTAAATTCGGTCCTTACCGCACAATATGTATGTAAAGAGTGATCAATTTAGAGGTATCGGATTTTAAATTGAAATAAAACAACGAAAATTCAAATGGATAAGGCAATCTTTATTATTTTTATGTAGAACCACTCATGACATTCATTTTTTAAAGATAATCACTTTCAAATGTTGGCCGTAGCTGCGCCGTAATTCGGTCATACGTAAACACCAATTTTGAATGACACGCTGGAGGACTTCGGCCGGTAACTCGTGAATAACTTTAGTAATGTTGGCTATCGAAGCTGGATTATCCCCAAAACATTTATACTTTACTGTTATCACACGATTTTGGTGGCCACTCCACACCGAAACGACGACACAGTAAATCCATTGTTTCACGGGCTGTATGGCAAGTAGCGCCGTATTGTTAGACTAAAATGTTGTGGAGATCACGGACTTCAATTTCCGGCATCAAAGAGTTGCTTATCATGGCGCGATAGCGTTCGCCACTCACTGTTAGATTGGCGCCAACCTCGTCTTTGAAGAAATATAGGCCAATGATTCCTCCAGGCCGCACCAAACGCTTGTTTTAAGGGACCATAAATTGGCCTGAGCGCGCGATGAACACTTTTCACAGAGCGTTGATTTTCATAATACAATCGTACGATTTGTAAACGTTGTTGAGGCGTAAGTCTTTCCATGATGAAATATCTATGAATACTAAATACTGAATTTAGTATGACAGTAGTCCCGCATGATCTGTAAAAAACCCCTATTGGAAAAGGTAGCTCCAATTTCATCACCCTTTATATACCCGTTCACATTTTTTTAATATAAAGTTGTTCTCGAGGTACAAAATTCTTTTTTCATGTTTCTCTTTTATGACTTCAATTGTCTCAAAATGTTTTCCACGGAGCGGCAACTTGAGCTTGGGAAACAGGAAAAAGTCACATGGAGCCATATCAGGCGAATACGGTGCTTGCGGAACGATATTAACATTATTTTTGTTCAAATAATCGCGAACAAGACGTGATGTGTGAGCTGGTGCATTATCGTGATGCAAGAACCATGTCTTGTTGTCCCACAATTCCTTCCTTTTAAGACGAATGTTCTCGCGCAAACGCTTTAAAACGTCTAAATAATATTCAGCTTTAACCGATCGGCCTTGCGGAAGGAACTCCGAGTGCACCACACCTTCGTAATCGAAAAAAAACAGTCAGCATAACCTTAATTTTTGAGCGACTTTGGCGTGGTTTTTTGGGTTGATGTACCTCTTTGAACGATTTGTACCACTGGAAAACACGTGCACGCGATAGAGCAGAGTCCCCATAGGCTGTCTGCAACATTTTTAAGGCGTCTGAAGCCGAAATTTTATTGGAATAACGAAATTTCAAACAAATTCTTTGTTCAACTTGAATTTCCATCGCTAAGTTCGAAGAACACACTCGAGCTTGACTTGTTTACAGTAGCACAGAAAACAAACTATGTGAGATATCACGCTGAAATTTGCCATATAAGCTTATAACAGTCCTACCAAAAAACAAAAAATTTATTTTTGCCACGGACCGTTTTATTGATAACGTCTCGTTCATATTTGAGCAGAAGTTATAATGGGGATACAATTTTTTTTATTTTTTTAAAACTACGGTTATAGTAGACGTGGTTATTGACAGAGTTCGCTTATTTTTAGAACCAACGGACCTTGAACAAAAAGTACTACGCGTATGTGTACCAAGTTCATTGCAATACAAGGTGGCGCCCTCATGGAATATATAATATATAATTTTTGGAAATGGTGTCGTACGCCAATCATATTTGACACTTGTGAACCAGACAGCTGCAGTAAGCAAACAGACAAGCAACGGTGGGCGTAAAGGTCAAAATTAAGATTCCCATCATTTTTTTTTAATATTTTTATTTAGTAAAAAACAATTACTCAAAAACCAATTTTTGCGCCACCTTGTATTTTTGCTCGAGTTATCTTGCGCACGCACAGAAGGACGGATAAACATCACTAAACCGACTCGTCTCATCATTCTGAGTATTTTCATATATGTATACTGCATTATTATAAATACTAGGGCTTATTAACAAGTTTTTACAATTTATTTGCTTTATATTCAATTTTATTAATTTTTTGTTTTTTTTTTATAATATAATTGATTCTCTTACTTACTTTTTGCAAGTTTAAAAAAAGTTAATTAGAATTAAAAAAAAATCGAGTAGGCAGTTTTATAGTACTTTGAATTTTGGTATAATAAAGCGCAAGTTTTAAGAAGCTCAAAAGTCCCGTTGAAGTTAATGGTTAGCTGCTAGAGTGACGTTAGTCGCTTATTAAGGAGCCTAATTTTGACACGAAACTCAATTTTTTCCACAATTCTTTTTACCTTCCTATCAACTTGTTTAGCCCGCAATATCTCAAGAATTAACAAACAGATTTGTCTAAATTAAGTACTCATGATTGTATTGTAGATAAAGCACTACTAAAGAGGGGACTAACACCTCCGTTACGCAA